>NC_074680.1:29834405-31114405 GCF_029448725.1 Salvelinus fontinalis
CTCTGTAGCTCGCTCGCTCTCTCTCTCCCTCTCTGTAGCTCGCTCGCTCTCGCTCTCTCGCCCTCTGTAGCTCGCTCGCTCTCGCTCTCTCCCTCTCTGTAGCTCGCTCGCTCTCGCTCTCTCCCTCTCTGTAGCTCGCTCGCTCTCGCTCTCTCCCTCTCTGTAGCTCGCTCGCTCTCTCCCTCTCTGTAGCTCGCTCGCTCTCTCCCCTCTGTAGCTCGCTCGCTCTCTCCCCTCTGTAGCTCGCTCGCTCTCTCCCCTCTGTAGCACGCTCGCTCTCTCCCCTCTGTAGCTCGCTCGCTCTCTCCCCTCTGTAGCTTGCTCGCTCACACAGGGCGGGCGGGTGAGTGAGAGCACAACAGAGGGGGAGAGAGAGCGAGCGCCCGCCCGCCCTGTGTCGCTCGCACACCCTCTTGCTCTCTCTCCCCCTCTGTTGCGCTCTCACTCACTCTCTCTTTCTTTAATCCCCCCAGACTGTGGATGTCATCTGGTCGCTAATGTAGGAGGCATGGGGAGGCTTTGTACTGTGCTCTATGCCCGACCAGCACTGTCCCTTGTGTAGCAGCAGCAGCACCCGTTCCTCAACCATTAGGGCTTGGGGTTTGATTTGTGAATACCATGCACCTTAGTGTGCTTGGGTTTACATTGTCTGTAGCCTAAAAGCAAATTCATGCTTGATTAGAAAATGTGGTCGGAGATGCCATATGGAGGGTGTAACTCAATTGCGGAGCCTCCAGAGGGGTAATTGAGATCTGCGGTGGTTTCCGTGAAGCTCCGCATTGATATGATTGGTTGACTATAGGTGGGGGCGGGAGGTCCTGTATAAACACATTCTCAGTTCCTTGACAACAGCTCTTGCTCAACAGCTCTTGCTCAACAGCTCTTGCTCAACAGCTCTGCTCAACAGCTCTGCTCAACAGCTCTGCTCAACAGCTCTGCTCAACAGCTCTGCTCCGCTCCACGAAGTATAAGATGTATGAATGCCCTTACTTTTGCAGAGGCAGTATCACTGTAAATGCTGCTTGGCCAATGCAGATGTCGGATTGACCATGCAGCTCCTTTATCTCCACTGCATGGTGGCAGGTGGTGATGCTATTTGCATGTCTTTTTGTGTTTTCATGATATGCCGTGGCAGGGCTTTTGTAACATGTTCTCTGGCTCCATTGACTCACTTTGTAAAACATTTGAATTGGCCTGTCCAGTTTTGAATGGGAAACTATCACAGTAGTTTTCTGGGGAAAGGGAAGTATTTGTGCTGTCTAGATTTTGTTTCGTTTTTTTGCCATGATAACACAAGACCTGTGGAGCTATGCAGGTAAGCAGCAATGAGACTTCTGATTAACTATATTTCACCCTTGGATCAGTGAACAGACTGATAAAGCCATGGCTATCAATGCCACCCACAGCCTCAGGGCAAGCTACATGACATGATTGTGTGTCTGGGTTCAGGGCTGAGTGTCTTTACTATTTCTTATTCTCTGCCTGGCCCTTTACCAGTTATAATGCATTAGAGACATTGTATAAATTTGACCTGATCGATGGATTCTTGTTAACTCTGCTGCAAACCTTCTGTCAGTGCCGTCCCTCACGCTGCTAAACTGTGGTTTTCTTCTTACACACACAGACTCTTGAGACCTGTAGTAAATAATCTAATTATGAATTGCCTTAATTGGTGGATAAAATGTGGCGCACATGCGCTATTCGGTTTAGTTGTGTTCAGTGCAGTTGGTATTCACCTCTTCTGACTGTGAGCAGGCGGTTTAGTTGTGTTCAGTGCAGTTGGTATTCACCTCTTCTGACTGTGAGCAGGCGGTTTAGTTGTGTTCAGTGCAGTTGGTATTCACCTCTTCTGACTGTGAGCAGGCGGTTTAGTTGTGTTCAGTGCAGTTGGTATTCACCTCTTCTGACTGTGAGCAGGCGGTTTAGTTGTGTTCAGTGCAGTTGGTATTCACCTCTTCTGACTGTGAGCAGGCGGTTTAGTTGTGTTCAGTGCAGTTGGTATTCACCTCTTCTGACTGAGCAGGCGGTTTAGTTGTGTTCAGTGCAGTTGGTATTCACCTCTTCTGACTGTGAGCAGGCGGTTTAGTTGTGTTCAGTGCAGTTGGTATTCACCTCTTCTGACTGTGAGCAGGCGGTTTAGTTGTGTTCAGTGCAGTTGGTATTCACCTCTTCTGACTGTGAGCAGGCGGTTTAGTTGTGTTCAGTGCAGTTGGTATTCATCTCTTCTGACTGTGAGCAGGCGGTTTAGTTGTGTTCAGTGCAGTTGGTATTCACCTCTTCTGACTGTGAGCAGGCGGTTTAGTTGTGTTCAGTGCAGTTGGTATTCACCTCTTCTGACTGTGAGCAGGCGGTTTAGTTGTGTTCAGTGCAGTTGGTATTCACCTCTTCTGACTGTGAGCAGGCGGTTTAGTTGTGTTCAGTGCAGTTGGTATTCACCTCTTCTGACTGAGCAGGCGGTTTAGTTGTGTACAGTGTGGCTTTCCGGCTTCCCCTCCAGGGCCACCTAATCAATGGCTATGAGGCATAATCAGCAGCACACACAACTGGACATTTCCTTAGTACAGACACCGCTGTGAGGAAGCTGTCTTGTGTGTGTTGTGGCTAGATGTTAAGCTGAGACCTGTCCTTGTCTCACCTCCTATAGCAGGGCTATGTCCTCGGCAGCAACCACACCTCCATCTGTGGACAAAGTGGACGGATTTTCACGGAAGTCTGTCAGGAAGGCCAAGCAGAAGCGATCGCAGAGTTCGTCCCAATTCCGGTCTCAGGGCAAACCCATCGAGCTCACGCCCCTGCCCCTGCTCAAGGGTAAGGATTTATTATCAACTACCCCAACTCTACTACTTACTTAGTCTCTACTCCTAACCCTCCTCTCAACCCAACATCAAAACTGTCGTGCTAACCTGTGAGTGTTGTGATGTGGTGTGTTTAGTAGTGAATGTCGATACCAGCATGGTGGGAAGCTAGCAGTCAGCCTAGTTCCTGCTCATCAGTTCTGCCAGGTCATTTCTTCATGAAAGCCTGGGCCAATCCCAGTGTGTGAGCGTGTGTTTATCTGAGTCCCTCTATGCTCATACATTATATACGTCAGTGTATATGCATGCTGTTGTTTGTGTGACATGCATGACTGGAATTCACCATGTTTTTATTGCTGAAAGTAGAACCAACGCGTTTCGTGTTTTGGAATTTATCAGGGTTTTTACAGAATGGGGCAGAAAGGCCTGTTCTGTTTTAGTTGTGTTTCTGTAAAAACCCTGATGAATGCCAATACATCTTTAATTTTTAAAAGTGAATTCCATTGTCCTCCAGGGGTTGTTCATTCTCCTGTTCTTCAGTTTGCTCCTCAATTCATGCACCTTGTTTGGAAAGCAAGGTAGCGGCAGTGATCCCTTCCCTGTGTGATGTGACCTGCACGCCCAGACAGGAAGGAAGCCTGCTGATTCACAGGCAGGTCAGTCCTCTCCTTCAGGCCTGGCTCTATACAGGCTGTTAGTGAGACTAGAGTGACGTTTGAAATGCTCCCCAACAGGAGCCAGAGCCTAGACCCCCCCCCCCCCCCTTCAACCTCAGCCGCCTTTAGCAGCCAGGGTGTATCCCTCCCTCTTGAGGGTGTCTGTGCCCCATTAGGCATGGCCTCACCTCGCTCTTATCCACTCAGGGCCACCCTATAGTCTATTTTCCTGGCTGTGAGTGAGTTAGTCTGACACTGTTACCTGCCAGTGCAGTTGCAGAACATGGCAGAGCTCTGGGCGAGCAGGGTGCAGACCTCTCAGGTTATGTCCTCTCCTTTCTCTGAGCACCGGGTGGGTAGCTGTCTCCTGTTCATGTCCTGTTGTTAGTCAGAATGACACTATGCCCAGTCGCGCTCTTATGTTCTGCTTGTGTGCCTGACTTTGCTCTGCATTCATGCCTCAATGATGATGATGATAGGGTTGGGCAGCACTGCTGTGCACTATACACTGTGTACAAAAAATAGAGGTCGACCGATTTTATGATTTTTCGACGCCGATACCGATTATTGGAGGACCAAAAAAACGGATACCGATTTAAATCGGCCGTTTTTTAAATTTTTATTATTTTTTTTTAATGTAAATAATGACAATTACAACAATACTGAATGAACACTTATTTTAACTTTAATATAATACATCAATAAAATCTATTTAGCCTCAAATAAATAATGAAACATGTTCAATTTGGTTTAAATAATGCAAAAACAAAGTGTTGGAGAAGAAAGTAAAAGTGCAATATGTGCCATGTAAAAAAGCTAACGTTTAAGTTCCTTGCTCAGAACATGAGAACATATGAAAGCTGATGGTTCCTTTTAACATGAGTCTTCAATTTTCCCAGGTAAGAAGTTTTAGGTCGTAGTTAATATAGTACACTGCTCAAAAAAATAAAGGGAACACTTAAACAACACAATGTAACTCCAAGTCAATCACATTTCTGTGAAATCAAACTGTCCACTTAGGAAGCAACACTGATTGACAATAAATTTCACATGCTGTTGTGCAAATGGAATAGACAAAAGGTGGAAATTATAGGCAATTAGCAAGACACCCCCAATAAAGGAATGGTGCAGCAGGTGGTGACCACAGACCACTTCTCAGTTCCTATGCTTCCTGGCTGATGTTTTGGTCACTTTTGAATGCTGGCGGTGCTTTCACTCTAGTGGTAGCATGAGACGGAGTCTACAACCCACACAAGTGGCTCAGGTAGTGCAGTTCATCCAGGATGGCACATCAATGCGAGCTGTGGCAAAAAGGTTTGCTGTGTCTGTCAGCGTAGTGTCCAGAGCATGGAGGCGCTACCAGGAGACAGGCCAGTACATCAGGAGACGTGGAGGAGGCCATAGGAGGGCAACAACCCAGCAGCAGGACCGTTACCTACGCCTTTGTGCAAGGGGGTGCACTGCCAGAGCCCTTCAAAATGACCTCCAGCAGGCCACAAATGTGCATTGGGTTGTTAACTAACCCAAGTTAACTACTATCCCGGACGAGTCCCCACTTGTCACAAGCCGGCTCATAGCCTGTGACAAAAATGAGGGGACACGAACAACAGGTATAGGCCAATTTAAAAGTGTTCTTTATTATAAACAAACTATTAACTTAAACTAAGAAAAAGGAATGAGGTGTGGAAGTATCATGATGTAAGGTGTATGTAAAGTGCATGGATGCGTGAATATGTGTGTGTGAACATGACTGAGTGAAAACTATGCAAAACTACAAAGGAACAAACAAATCATGAGCAGAGAGAGACAGAAAGAGGTGATTAGTAAGCAGTTTTATACCCTGAGCCCAGGTGGCTCCAATCACTAACGACCCTCTGCCTGCAGGAGGAACCACCCCCTGCACTGCAGAGGAGGAGCCGTGACAATATATATACTTCTGTGTATTGATTTTAAGGAAGGCATTGATGTTTATGGTTAGGTACACCTTGGAGCAACGAGTCCTTTTTCCACAAATGCGCACCGCATCGATTATATGCAACGCAGGACACATTAGATAAACTCGTAATATCATCAACCATGTGTAGTTAACTAGTGATTATGATTGATTGATTGTTTTTTATAAGATAAGTTTAATGCTAACTAGCAACTTACCTTGGCTTCTTACTGCATTCGCGTAACAGGCAGGCTCCTCGTGAGGCAGGAGGTTAGCATTGGACTAGTTAACCGTAAGGTTGCATGATTGAATCCCCCGAGCTGACAAGGTAAAAAATCTGTCGTTCTGCCCCTGAACAAGGCAGTTAACCCACCGTTCCTAGGCCGCCATTGAAAATAAGAAATGTTCTTAACCTCTAACGAGCACCTACCCCGGGTCCGGGAGCACCCCCCCCCCCCCCCCACCACACTGATTAGCATCGCTAGCATAGCGTCACAATTAAATAGTAGCATCTAAATATCATTAAATCACAAGTCCAAGACACCTAATGAAAGATACAGATCCTGTGAATAAAGCCACCATTTCAGATTTTTTAAATGTTTTACAGGGAAGACACAATATGTAAATCTATTAGCTAAACACGTTAGCAAAAATCAACATTTCTTGTCCACCATTTTCTCTCAACAACCGTAAGCTATCACCAATTCGGCTAAACTAAGATATTGATAGCCACTAACCAAGAAAAAACCTCATCAGATGACAGTCTGATAACATATTTATGGTATAGGATAGGTTTTGTTAGAAAAATGTGCATATTTCAGGTATAAATCATAGTTTGCCATTGCAGCCAGCATCACAAATCTCACCAAAGCTCCTAGAATTACTATAGACAGCAACGTGTATTACCAATTTACTCATCATAAAACATTTCTTAAAAATACACAGCACAGCAATGGACAGACACAGATCTTGTGAATTCAGACATTTCAGATTTTCTAAGTGTTTTACGGCGAAAACACAATAAATCGTTATATTAGCATACAACATACGCAAACGTTACCCGAGCACTGATTCTAGCCAAAGAGAGATCATATCATCGCCAAAATATATTAATTTTTTCACTAACCTTCTCAGAATCCTTCAGATGACACTCCTGTAACATCATATTACAACATACATATACAGTTTGTTCGAAAATGTGCATATTTAGCCATAAAAAAACGTGGTTATACAATGAAAATAGTAGCAAAACAAGCCTGGTAAAGTCGGTCGCCATCTTTGAGTGATCTAGTTTAATCAATAGCTAATCATATACTTGACTAAAAAATACAGGTTTGACAGGAATCGAAAGACAAATTAGTTCTTAATGCAATCGCTGATTTACATTTTTTAAATTATCCTTTAAAATACAGGTTGCGCCAAGCGAAGCTATAGCAAACAAGATGGCGACATAAACGTTTAACATTTATCGTCAAAAACACGATTTATCATCATAAATTGTTCTTACTGTGAGCTGTTCTTCCATCAGAATCTTGGGCAAAGAATTCTTTCTTGGGTCTAATCTTCTTTTGGTCGAAAGATGTCCACTTGTCCGTCGAAATGCCCACTAACGTACGACCGGGAGCCCGAAATGTGCCCAGCGCGTCAAAGTGCACAACAAAGCAATGCCTCAAAATCGCACTAAACGGATATAAATTGCTATGAAACGGTTTAAATTAACTACCTTATGATGTTTTTAACTCCTATAACGAGTAGAAACATGACCGGAAAAATATAACTGGCTACACTAATGCTTGGAAAAAGAGCCGTTCAGTGTCCTCCACGCGCATGACGCATCTGGGAAAGAGTTCCTACCTACACGTGTTTTTGTTTTATAGGGGCTGTGATTGGGCAATCGACACCATTCAAATCGTCATCACGTAAAGGCATCCAGGGGAAGACGTAAGCAGTGTCTGTATGCTCATAGCAATAACAGTGGCCTTAAAACTGACTCCAGATCAGGGGCCAAAATGTGTGAAATCTGACTCCATGTCAGGGAAATTGCTGTAGAATGATTTCTGTTCCACTCAGAGACAAAATTCCAACGCCTATAGAAACCAGAGACTGTTTTCTATCCAATAATAGTAATAATATGCATATTGTACGATAAAGAATTTAGTAGGAAGCCGTTTAATCTGTAATGCAATTATGCTAATGAGAAAACAGCACCCCCTGTAGTCGCAAGAAGTTAACTGACTTGCCTAGTTAAAAAAGGTGTACCATTTAAAAAAAATAAAAAAATTAATCGCCTGATCGGTGTCCAATTGTTATGAAACTTGAAATCGGCCCTAATTCATCGGCCATTACGATTTATTCGGTCGACCTCTAGTACAAAACATAAGGAACACCTTCCTAATATTGAGTTGCACCCCCTTTTGCCCTCAGAACAGCCTCAATTCGTCGGGTTATGGACTCTACAAGGTGTCGAAAGCGTTCCGCATGGATGCTTGCCCATGTTGACTCCGATGCTTCCCACAGTTGTGTCAAGTTGGCTGGATGTCCTTTTAGTGGTGGACCATTCTTGATACACACGGCAAACTGTTGAGCATGAAAAACCCAGCTGCGTTGCAGTTCTTGACACACTCACACCGGTGTGCCTGGCACCTACTACCATACCCCGTTCAAATGCACTTCAATCTTTTGTTTTGTTCATTTACCCTCTAAATGGCACACACACACCTTTTCTCAAGGCTTAAATATCCATCTTTAACAGGTCTCGTTACATTCATCTACGCTGATTTGAATTGGATTTAACAAGTGACGTCAATAAGGGATCATATCTTTCACCTGGTCAGTGTGTCAAGGAAAGAGCAGGGGTTCCTAATGATTTGTACTCTTAGTGTATACCCTTTATGTCCTTATATTAACACCTGCATGATAGAAGGTGCAAATATATTGGCCACAATAATTCAGAATTCTTAAACGTAAAGATTGTCATCTTTGTTTTAGTGCCTTTTTAAATAAATATATCGGATTCCATTTTAGAGACAGCTTTTTAGCTCTAATCTCCTCCATTTATATAACTCCTCAAAGGAGCACACCAAGTAGATGCAGATCTAGGAGTCCAGTGGTTTATTAACTTGCTAGAAGTGTCTCAAATCATAGCCTTTAGGGCTGGTCCAGTTAAAGGGATGAGCACAGTGAAACCACAGTGAAACGCAGCAGCAGAGCTTAAATGCATTGAAATGGTATGTGTGTGTTTGTGTTGTGGCCTGTTAGCTGAGCTGCAGGGCCTGGGTTAATCTATCCAACTAGGTTGTGGAGACTGGCGATGCCTCGTCCCTCCACGCTGCGCCGCCACAAGCCCTCTTTAATTATCCACTGACTGACCTTTGACCCATAGGGGCAGACTGCTTTAGTATGTACTCTGGAGAGTGGTGAGACTGGGAAGGAGGCCTATCAGACTTGGCCTGCTAGTCACAGCCAGGGAAATGATATGGTTTTCCTGGAACTTTATCACAACCTCCTAATGTTTCAGTTCTTTTCAGTTTTCTTGAAAGTGGAAAGGGGACAGATTTTCACTCCGCATCAACAATGATACACATTTTTATTTGCTAGGCTGCAGAGCCCATGGCCTCAACAAGAGCACCTTTTTATTCCTAGATATTGTGTTCCCGTTAGTTGTTCCAGGCCTGCTTGTTGCCTCCGTCAGTGTGCAAGTCAGGAGTTTTGTTGTGGTAGTTCTTTAAGAGCCTCTACACAGAGAGTTAGAGGGATGGTGATAGTGACAGAGAAAGAAGTAGTATGAGCCTAACACGGCGCCTGGAGAAAGGATTAGTGTGTCCTAATGCTCCATGGCAGAGGGGTTTCCAAACACTTGGCCAGGTCAGGAAAACCCTTTCCCCTCATTCCACATTTCCTAGATGAAGTTGAGAATCCCTCTTTCCTCTTTTTACTGAAGTCTTGGTGGAGTGATGCCAAAGTTAAAGGTTAAATGCAGTCAAACTTGATTTTCCTGTTTTTTAAATATATTTCCACACTGAGGTTGGGATAATATTGTGAAAATAATGATAATGCCCTTTTTAGTGTAAGAGCTGTTTGAAAAGACCATCTGAAATGACAGCCTGTTTTGGTGGGATAGGTGACTTGCCTTGGTTAATAGACCAATAAGAAAGATTTCCAAACCGCTCTGGCAATTTTTGTTTTCCCCTCCCCACTCAGACCACTGACATGTCCTAGCTTAATTATTGCTTTAGAAATTGCTAATTGTTTATTTTTGACCATTTTTAATTGAAAACAATAACAGTAGGGTACTTAAATGTTACCCAGAAATTATTTTATTTTGATATAAAAGGCTGCATTAGACTTTTTAAGGAAGAGAGCTGGGGAGATGCCTGTTTTTAGGACCACGTCTCTGTGTAATACGTAAGCTGGGTCTCTGACCTCGGGAGCAGAATTTTAAAAAGGGAGCCGAAATAGAATGAAGACTGGAACATGGTGTGGGGTGGGTGTAAAGCACCCGCCATAGAGCCCCCCTCTGCTGTTTCCTGGCCTCTCCCTGCTCCCCTCCACACCCTCCCCTCAGAGGTAACCTGATCCACGAGGTGTTTCTTTAGACTTGCAGACCCACTCGCTCCAAACAAGCAGCACAGGGGAGCGTGGGCCCACTACAACAACAAACTGATTTGTACACAATCATGTTTTTATATTTTTTGTGATACATTTTTGTCTGATTGATTCTACAGCGGTACGGAAACCTGCTTGAGTGAGTGTCTGTGGTGCTGCCGGGGGTAAGAGTGTTATAGTTGACCTGCTAGGTGCCCTCTATGACTTGGCCAGCAGGGCTGTGCTGGTCTGTCTGTGGGGCTGAGTGGAGAGAATGGAGTGGTAATGGCAGAGGGACATGGTTTACTAGGCTATAGTAGAGATGGAGAATGGAAAGAACGAAAGAGGGTTTGACTGAGCTTTTAAGTGGGACGTAGGAGAAAGGTGGATCTGCCTGTGCAGCAAGCATCTCTAAGGAGTGCTGGTGTAGAGGTGAGTCGTATTGTGGATGGGCAGTAGCTTCTCTGTTTGCCACACAGCAACCTCCCTCTCCTGTTGGCTCTCTGTCTGCCAGAGGATGTTGTGGTAGCCAAGCAGGTGTTGCTGCAGGCAAGGCTGCTGCTTGCAGGTGTTTTCAGAGTTGTGCTTGTTAAGGGCATAGTGTTGTGCCTATGGCTCGTGGAATGTTTGCTATGTAATTTTCCCAGATCTTGCTGCCCCTCAGCTGTAGATGTGAGTAATCTAGGGCTGTCCACACAAAGGTTCTCTTTACACAGAGTGCCTTTTTGAAAGGAGAGGAAACATATTTATCAAATACACTGGATAGGTGTAGTAGGGCTGGACGATATATCCAAAATATATCACCCTAGGGTGGCAACACATACATTCTAAGTGATTTCAATGGGTCTTTCTCCATCCTGATTTGTTTTATTCTGTTCAATTAAACTTCAACTAAAAATAAATGATAAATTTCTCAACTTCCTGTATTAATTTGAGGTTATTTCCACATTGCCACTTAAGAGCTGCACAATATGAGCAAACAATCTAGGCCTTATTTTTAACCAAATGTTGCAATTACTATTTGACTCGCGATTTAGAGAAAAATACTCGTGTGAACTGTTGGAATCATGGAAATGGAATGATTGTTCAAATTCTATAGTTAGAATATAATAGTGTGCACTATGAATATAATGTTTGACATGACAACGAATGAAAAATGCCAGGAAGAGTTATTGTGGAGGCGAAAGAAACACACACCTGTTCAGGCGAGGTGCTGGCTAGTGGAGTAGAACACTTGGAAAAAGAAAAGGAGAGCCGCACACTAGGGAGCTCAGAAGCAATCATTTTATAACCAACGTTTAGAAAGACAAGCTGTCATCAGGGTATAATGACAAACACTGCGGGTCACTAGTTTATATAGTTTCAAAGGACACACATAGGTGTCTGTAATCATACCTGGTTGTTGCTTGATAGCAATGGTTATTTACAGATATAAACTGAACATATAAAACACATGAATGGATAGCATACAATCATAGATACAATTTGGCTACATAAGCTTGCAAACATTTACAATGAATAGCAAAATCACATTCGCAAGAATGGCTTCGGATCAAAGTCGACGTTGAGACCGAAGGGAGCAAGGCTCTTTAAATTAAATATCCAGGCAGCCTCTCGTTTAAAAAATAAATTGTCAAGGTCACCCTCTCTCCTCCTAGGGAGGGTGACGTGTTCGATGCCGACTATAACGTAAGGACGAAGTAGTGGTTCGCTTCCAAAAAGTGGGCTGCAACTGGGTATGTGGAGTTTTTGCACCTAATGGTACAACGATGCTACGAGAGTAGGAATAGTTATTGTGACAGGGTACGAACAAGTGTTGTTTCCTAGGGGACCCTATAATCTTTGGCTAGATTGAATGTTGTCTCTTAGCTATTTCACATAGCTAACACATTCATGCTTCACGTATTCTTCTTTGATTTAGAAGATACTATTGCACAAACATACTGATTTAGCTCTACACCATCACTGGTATTATAAGGCAGTATAGCTAGTTACGTTTTCTCTGACTCAGTACATTTATTAGCTAACTAGCGATTAGCATTAGCGGCCAAACCAATTTAGGCCCAACTTGTTAAAAGACAAACTAGCCATTTGCAGATGTAAGAAACACAAACTAATAGTATAATTATAGAACGCTAGTGGATTTATATTAAGAAGCAAAGTGAAAACAGCATCGTTGTCATCAACGTTGTTGCACGTGCTTCATTGACCGTGTAAACTGTCAATGCGCTCCTTGAGTGACGGGGCGGGCCTACTGTAGATCTGTGTGGAATGGAGAGAGAGAGAGCGGAGAGGGATGACTAAAGTAGCGGAGTAATCTATAAAAATGGACTTTACACACGGCTTACCACATTTAACAATCCAAACATTCAAATACCTTTTATAGAAGTTAATGTAAAAACCCAAACCAGTTTTTACGCATCAGGCGCATCAATACCGGTATATCGTAAAATGCAGTATACCGCCCAGCCCTAAGGTGCAGTGAAATGTCTTGTTTTAGGCACACAGAGACTGCTCACCACTCTACTAAGAGATGATGTGATTTTTATTAGTGACAACAAATGAACAGTTGCTTTACAATGCCTCAGATGCTTTCAATGGCATAAGTTAAAACAAATGATATTGACTGGTCATATAGTGTTACCACAGTGGAGAGCCAAGTTTGCATAGGATGATTACATCAGTCAATGATTGACAGTAGTTCATAATGATACTTCAGGGAAGCTTCCATATGACACATAAATGGGCAAATAGCTGAAAATATTACAAATATTTAGGCTTGTATCAACATTTACTCTAGTCATTAATTTGTATAGTGGTTGACTGAATTGAACTTTTTTTTAAATTCCAATCTGCTCTGGTATTTTATTATATAGAAAAGTCAATGTAGAGAGGAGATGGATACCAAGAGGGACACACAGACAATGGGCTCAGGTGAGAATTGTAATCCTGTTGCAAAGGGGATTTGTGGTTCAGAGTTGGGTGTTTCAACTAGGCCAGGGGTTCTTAAACCATTCCAGCCTGCGACCCAAATGAGAAATTCTGTGTTTTACTGGGACCCAAGCTTAAAAAAACATAAATATCGGTACATTTCATTGCCCTTATGCCTGAAACAAACGTAATATAGACTAAAACAAATATCAATGAAATACCCATATAAATAGCAATTTGTGTTTATTTTTCCCCATTTAAAAACACATATCTGTCTAGGTTGGAACTGTTGCTGTTAAAATACAATAAATCATTTTCATTCTGAACTGAAATAAACTAATCACATCACACAGATGTAGACCAGAAAACACACACACTCCTAATGAGAGGTGTGTGTGTGGCTGGTTGAAGTTTTCAACAAGTCTATTCTGGGATCAGTTTTTGACAGTGCAACCCTGAGGTCATGCTTAGCATTCAGTCTGTTTCTGTACTTGTTTTTTTAAGTATGCCAGTGTTGAGAGCCCTGACTCGCATAGTTATGTGGTGCCAAACAAGACCAGAACATCTACTGCTTTCAGTCAGGCAGGAGACCGCTTCCTGCTGTAGATGAGCAACCCAGAACTGTGTGAGTGTGTTGGCCTCAAAACAGCATCTTGCTTCAATGTGTTCATTCCAGTTCAGAATGAAAATGTTTAGTTGTATTTTAACAGCAACAGTTCCAACCGAGACTTGTTTTCACCAATCATTTCTAGAGTAAGATGTATAATAGGCCTGATCATTTTTCGTATGTTGCCCATTTCAGGAAACTAGGCGTATGTCGCGGGTCACTTCTTCCCAGGAGAGCCGTTTGAACATAAACTTTACATTTAAAAAAAAAAATCTAAAATGCATTTTTTTCAGAAATGCCTTCTGGAACATGTGAAGTTTCATGTGTCTTAATAACAAACTTGTATGCTGTCTGTAAATATGAATACAATTGTTAAATTACTAGCATAGTTGGTTTAGCCACAGAAGAAGGGATGAAAGCGGTATTAAATTGTTGCCAGCTGTACAGTTAGTCACCATCGCTCTGGATTACATAACAGCCTAACCAGCTGTGCTAGGGTGACTAAAATGGTCAGAGTGGGGTGTTCTTTAATTTCTGTTTGGAAGTAGCTAGCAAGCTAGCCAATGGATAAACCCTACTCATCGGCCAGAGCGTCCAGAGTGTGCTCTGAATTTACGAATGGACAACCTGATAGCACAGTTGCAGTCACCAACGCTCTGGATAACTTAACAGCCTAACCAGCTCTACTTGGGTTAGTAATGTACAGTGAGCTGTTCTCTCATTTGTGTCTGGAAGTAGCTAGCAAGTTAGCTTGACTGCTGCTGTTAGTACAGAACGCTCGAATCAACCCTTAAAGAGATGGGTGGGACTAAAGCTTAAGAGGGTGTGAACGATGCTGAATGGGTGTAGACAAAGAAGGGCTCTCTAGTAAGTAGTACCAAAACATTAATTTTATTAAATCTTTTATTTAACCTGCCCCCCACATTCCACTGAAAAGGCAGCGCGTGAAATTCAAAATTCTTTCACACATTAACAAGTCCAATACAGAAAATGAAAGATAAACATCTTGTGAATCCAGCCAACATGTCCGATTAAAAAAAATAAAATAATAATAATGTTTTACAGCGAAAACACCACGTATATTTATGTTAGCTCACCACCAAATACAAAAAAGCACAGACATTTCTTTCACAGCACAGGTAGCTTGCACAAAACCCCCAAATAGAGATAGAATTAGTCACTAACCAAGAAACAACTTCATCAGATGAGAGTCTTATAACATGTTATACAATAAATCTATGTTTTGTTAGAAAATTTTGCATATTTCAGGTATAAATCATAGTTTTACATTGCAGCTACAATCACAAATAGCACTGAAGCAGCAAGAATAACGACAGAGAGCAATGTGAAATACCTAAATACTCATCATAAAACATTTATGAAAAATACATGGTGTACAGCAAATGAAAGATAAACATCTTGTGAATCCAGCCAATATTTCAGATTTCAAGTGTTTTACAGCGAAAACACAATATAGCATTATATTAGCGTACCACAATAGCCAACCACACAACCGCATTCATTCACCGCAAAGGTAGCGATCGCAAAATATATAAAATTATTCACTAACCTTGACAAATTTCATCAGATGACAGTCCTATAACATCATGGTACACAATACATATGTTTTGTTCGAAAATGTGCATATTTAGCGGTACAAATCGTGGTTTTACAATGTGAATACGTAGCCAAACTGCACAAAATTATCCGGATATATTTCTGACACTCATCTAATCAAAGAACTCATCATAAACTTTACTAAAAAATACATGTTGTACAGCAAATGAAAGATACACTAGTTCTTAATGCAATCGCCGTGTTAGAATTCTAAAAATAACTTTAGTACGTTATAGCGAGACAGTGCCTGCAATGAGGGTGGAAAATAGTACTAAACATTTTCCACAGAAATACGAAATAACATCATAGTGTGGCGCGAATCAAGTGGCGCCATCAAGTGGCGCGAAGTTGTCCATCTTCACCAAACGCAGAGAACGGAAAACGCCAAAACTCCCGACCAAACGTTCAATAATCGGATAAAACTATATTGAAAAAACATACTTTACGATGATATTATCACATGTATCAAATAAAATCAAAGCCGGAGATATTAGCCGTCTATACCGAAAGCTTTTCAGAAGGCAATCCAGGGTTCCTTCCCTCGCCTTGCTGAACAATGGAAATTTGGGGTCACGTCATTCCAAGAGCTCTTGTTCGACCTCAGATCAAGCTAGACACCCCATTCCACCTCTCACTGCCTGTTGACATCTAGTGGAAGGCGTATGAAGTGCATGTATATCCATAGATTTCAAGCAAATGAATAGGAAGGCCCTGGAACAGAGCCTCTTTCAGATTTTTCACTTCCTGACAGAAAGTTTGCTGCCAAATGAGTTCTGTTTTACTCACAGATATAATTCAAACGGTTTTAGAAACTTGAGAGTGTTTTCTATCCAATAGTAATAATAATATGCATATTGTACGATCTAGAATAGAGTACGAGGCCGTTTAAATTGGGCACGATTTTTTCCCAAAGTGAAAATAGCGCCCCCTATCCCAAAGAAGTTAACTAGGCAAGTCAGTTAATAAGAACAAATTCTTATTCAAAATGACGGCCTATGCCAGCCTAACCCGGACGACGCTGGGCCAATTGTGCGTCGCCCTATGGGACTCCCAATCACAGCCAGTTGTGATACAGCCTGAAATCGAACCAGGGTCTGTAGTGATGCCTCTTGCACTGAGATGCGGTGCCTTAGACCGCTGCTCCACTCCGCATAGGTTCTTCCTCAACTGTAGTGTATGATATCCCATTTTCTAGCACAGAGTCTCTACTTTTATCCAATGTAAAAAAAAAAAAATGTACACATTTTTACTTCTTAAGACCGATTTGAGCTGGTCAGTCTCATGTACTGTTACTGAGGGTTGCACCATCAGTAGCTAGCTAGCTAGCTAGCTAGCTAGCTTTGGCTAATGTTAGCTAGCTATTAGCTGTGTACATGTGAGTTTCTCCTTCAAAAAACCCCCCATCTACTACTATGAGAGGGAGTACTCCCTCCTTGCTGCTTATCACCGGTTATAAAATGTCAACGACAATGCCTTCCTTGCTAGCTGACTTA
Organism: Salvelinus fontinalis; assembly: GCF_029448725.1. Taxonomy (NCBI): domain Eukaryota; kingdom Metazoa; phylum Chordata; class Actinopteri; order Salmoniformes; family Salmonidae; genus Salvelinus; species Salvelinus fontinalis. Next base: position 29,851,022 of record NC_074680.1, read on the forward strand.
CTCTTCCACTGTCGAAGCACTGTTTCCTGAAGCATTCTGTCCTGTTCTGAAAGAACTCCCTGGGTTTACCGTCATGCTGGGGATGTTTGGTCAGGATGTGTTTTAATTTGTTAATTTTGAGAGACTCATTACTAAGCAATTCCCTGCACAAAACCTATTGTGGGCGCTCCTCGTTATTTCTGTTTTAAGCCAAGAGAAACTCATCGCTGTATTTGCGTTTCATCGAGGTTGATCTCAGTCAGAACTTGTGGCTAGCTTGAGCCCATTTGATGACGAGTGGGAATGACAAGTCAGTGGCTGACAGCGCATCATCTGCTGCTGAAGGACAGCGCTGCAGCGTGTGGATCGCCGAGTGATCTTCAAGATAACTGCTGATTTTAAAAGATCCAGTAAACCGCAAAGCACACAGGCATCTCCCACCCACTTCTGCAGATGCCAAACTGAGCAGAGACAAATCAAATCACATTTATTTATATAGCCCTAATTACATCAGCTAATATCTCAAAGTGCTGTACAGAAACCCAGCCTAAAAGCCCAAACAGCATGCAATGCAGGTGTAGAAGCACAGTGGCTAGGAAAAACTCCCTAGAAAGGCCAAAACCTAGGAAGAAACCTAGAGAGGAACCAGACTATGAGGGGTGGCCAGTCCTCTTCTGGCTGTGCCAGGTGGAGATTATAACAGAACATGGCCAAGATGTTCAAATGTTCATAAATGACCAGCATGGTCAAATAATAATAATAATCACAGTAGTTGTCGAGGGTGCAGCAAGTCAGCACCTCAGGAGTAAATGTCAGTTGGCTTTTCATAGCCGATCATTAAGAGTATCTCTACCGCTCCTGCGGTCTCTAGAGAGTTGAAAACAGCAGGTCTGGGACAGGTAGCACGTCCAGTGAACAGGTCAGGGTTCCATAGCCGCAGGCAGAACAGTTGAAACTGGAGCAGCAGCACGGCCAGGTGGACTGGGGACAGCAAGGAGTCATCATGCCAGGTAGTCCTGAGGCATGGTCCTAGGGCTCAGGTCCTCAGAGAGAGAGAATTAGAGAGAGCATACTTAAATTCACACAGGACACCGGATAAGACAGGAGAAGTACTCCAGATATAACAAACTGACCCTAGCCCCCCAACACATAAACTACTGCAGCATAAATACTGGAGGCTGAGACAGGAGGGGTCAGGAGACACTGTGGCCCCATCCGATGATACCCCCGGACAGGGCCAAACAGGAAGGATATAACCCCACCCACTTTGCCAAAGCACAGCCCCCACACCACTAGAGGGATATCTTCAACCACCAACTTACCATCCTGAGACAAGGCCGAGTATAGCCCACAAAGATCTCCGCCATGGCACAACCCAAGGGGCGCCAACCCAGACAGGAAGAACACGTCAGTGACTCAACCCACTCAAGTGGCGCACCCCTCCTAGGGACAGCATGAAAGAGCACCAGTAAGTCAGTGACTCAGCCCCTGTAATAGGGTTAGAGGCAGAGAATCCCAGTGGAGAGAGGGGAACCGGCCAGGCAGAGACAGCAAGGGCGGTTCGTTGCTCCAGAGCCTTTCCGTTCACCTTCACACTCCTGGGCCAGACTACACTCAATCATATGACCCACTGAAGAGATGAGTCTTAAGTAAAGAGTTAAAGGTTGAGACAGAGTCTGCGTCTCTCACCTGGGTAGGCAGACCATTCCATAAAAATTGAACTCTATAGGAGAAAGCCCTGCCTCCAGCTGTTTGCTTAGAAATTCTAGGGACAATTTGGAGGCCTGCGTCTTGTGACCGTAGCGTACGTGTTGGTATGTACGGCAGTACCAAATCGGAAAGATAGGTAGGAGCAAGCCCATGTAACGCTTTGTAGGTTAGCAGTATAACCTTGAAATCAGCCCTTGACTTAACAGGTAGCCAGTGTAGGGAGGCTAGCACTGGAGTAATATGATCAAATTTCTTGGTTCTAGTCAGGATTCTAGCAGCCGTATTTGGCACTAACTGAAGTTTATTTAGTGCTTTATCCGGGTAGCCGGAAAGTAGAGCATTGCAGTAGTCTAACCTAGAAGTAACAAAAGCATGGATTCATTTTTCTGCATCATTTTTAGACATAAAGTTTCTGATTTTTGCAATGTTACGTAGATGGAAAAAAGCTGTCCTTGAAACAGTCTTGATATGTTCGTCAAAAGAGAGATCAGGGTCCAGAGTAACACCGAGGTCCTTCACAGTTTTATTTTAGACGACTTTACAACCATCAAGTTTAATTTTCAGATTCAACAGAAGATCTCTTTGTTTCTTGGGACCTAGAACAAGCATCTCTGTTTTGTCCGAGTTTAAAAGTAGAAAGTTTGCAGCCATCCACTTCCTTATGTCTGAAACACAGGCTGCTAGCGAGGGCAATTTTGGGGCTTCACCATGTTTCATTTAAATGTACAGCTGTGTGTCATCCGCATAGCAGTTAACATTATGTTTTCGAATGACATCCCCAAGAGGTAAAATATATAGTGAAAACAATAGTGGTCCTAAAACGGAACCTTGAAGAATACCGAAATGTACAGTTGATTTGTCAGAGGACAAACCATTCACAAACTGATATCTTTCCGACAGATAAGATCTAAACCAGGCCAGAACTTGTCCGTGTAGACCAATTTGGGTTTCCAATCTCTCCAAAAGAATGTGGTGATCGATGGTATCAAAGGCAGCACTAAGGTCTAGGTGCACGAGGACAGGTGCAGAGCCTCGGTCTGACGCCATTAAAAGGTCATTTACCACCTTCACAAGTGCAGTCTCAGTGTTATGATGGGGTCTAAAACCAGACTGAAGCATTTCGTATACATTGTTTGTCTTCAGGAAGGCAGTTAGTTGCTGCGCAACAGCTTTTTCAATTTTTTTTAAGATGAATGGAAGATTCGATATAGGCCGGTTTAGTTTTTTATATTTTCTGGGTCAAGGTTTGGCTTTTTCAAGAGAGGCTTTTATTACTGCCACTTTTTTAGTGAGTTTGGTACACATCTGGTGGATAGAGAGCCGTTTATTATGTTCAACATATGAGGGCCAAGCACAGGAAGCAGCTCTTTCAGTAGTTTAGTTGGAATAGGGTCCAGTATGCAGCTTGAAGGTTTAGAGGCATGATTATTTTCATCATTGTGTCAAGAGATATAGTACTAAAACACTTGAGTGTCTCTCTTGATCCTAGGTCCTGGCAGAGTTGTGCAGACTCAGGACAACTGAGCTTTGGAGGAATACACAGATTTAAAGAGGAGTCCGTAATTTGCTTTCTAATGAGCATGATCTTTTCCTCTAAGAAGTTATTTAATTTATTACTGCTGAAGTGAAAGGCATCCTCACTTGGGGGAATGCTGCTTTTTAGTTAGCTTTGCGACAGTATCAAAAATACATTTTGAGTTGTTCTTATTTTCCTCAAGTTGGAAAAATAGGATGATCGAGCAGCAGTGAAGGCTCTTCGATACTGCACGCTACTGTCTTTCCAAGCTAGTTGGAAGACTTACAGTTTGGTGTGGCGCTATTTCCGTTCCAGGTTTCTGGAAGCTTGCTTCAGAGCTCGGGTATTTTCTGTATACCAGGGAGCTAGTTTCTTATGACAATTTTTTTTAGTTTTTAGGGGTGCAACTGCATCTAGGGTATTGCGCAAGGTTAAATTGAGTTCCTCAGTTAGGTGGTTAACTGATTTTTGTCCTCTGACGTCCTTGGGTAGGCAGAGGGATTCTGGAAGGGCATCAAGGAATCTTTGTGTTGTCTGAGAATTTTTAACACGACTTTCGATGCTCCTTGGTTGGGGTTTAAGCAGATTATTTGTTGCGATCGCAAACGTAATAAAATGGTGGTCCAATAGTCCAGGATTATGAGGAAAAACATTACGATCCACAACATTTATTCCATGGGACAAAACTAGGTCCAGAGTATGACTGTGGCAGTGAGTAGGTCCAGAGACATGTTGGACAAAACCCACTGAGTCGATGATGGCTCCGAAAGCCTTTTGGAGTGGGTCTGTGGACTTTTCCATGTGAATATTAAAATCACCAAAAATTAGAATATTATTTGCTATGACTACAAGGTCCGATAGGAATTCAGTGAACTCAGTGAGGAACGCTGTATATGGCCCAGGAGACACTGCTGCTAAGTAGAGAGCGCACTGAACAGAGTGCTTTTGCACTTGGCCAAATCCTCGGGCGCAATCCTCTCACTCAAACAAATCTCCCTGACCCTTACCTGGCTGGTTGTCTTCTCTGCAGCTCAGAGACTATGGAGACTGTGTGTGGTTCTCCCTCTGTGTTGTGATGGTCTGCCTCTCTGTGTATATGTGTTGTGATGGTCTGCCTCTCTGTGTATACATACAGTACATATCAACCTTCAGTCTCTGGCATGGTGTTGGCCTGGTCACCTGATGAGCCCATCTGTTGGAGCCGCTCACTCTCTCTTGCAGCCGTAACTCAAGCCTGACCAGCCAGTCACACACACTGCTTTTATAGAGTGGCCCGGGACTTTGCCTGTCTCTGTGTGTGTCATTGTAGTGTATCCTTCTCATTTAACTTTTAATTCCGTTTTCCATTGATAGTCTCCTGCCTTGCCTTCACATGGCAGCCCTGACTGTAATGCCGCGTTAATTACTTGTGATTGGCCGACAACAATGTACATGCACCACTCTGTATAAGCTATTCTGAACAGTGACGACATGCTGTAAACCTTTTATCCCCAGTTTCTTTCCATCGGAAGTCAGTGTTCCCAAACTGGAGATTTAACCTGTCTAGGATCAGCGTGGCGCTAGCGGCACCCCCCCCCCCCCCCCCACTGAAAAACCAGTGCCGCGAAATTCAAAAAAAATATTTTTTTAAAATATTTAACTTTCACACATTAAAGTCCAATACAGCTAATGAAAGACACAGATCTTATGAATCCAGTCAACATTTCCGATTTTTAAAATGTTTTACAGGGAAGACACAATATGTAAAGATGTACATCTATTACCTAAAAACACATTAGCATAATCCACCATCTTTTATTTGTCCACCAACACCAGTAGCCATCACCAATTCGGCTAAACTAAGATATTTATAGCCCCTAACCAACAAAAAAACTCATTAGATGACAGTCTGATAACATATTTATGGTATGGGATAGGTTTTGTTAGAAAAAAGTGCATATTTCAGGTATATGGCATAGTTTACAATTGCACCCACCATCACAAATGGACTAGAATAATTACAATGAGCAACGTGTTTACCTAACTACTAATCATCAAACATTTCGTAAAAATACACAGCATACACGAATCGAAAGACACAGATCCTGTGAATACAGACAATATTTCAGATTTTCTAAGTGTCTTACAGCGAAAACACAATAAATCGTTATATTAGCTTAGCACATAGCAATTAGCAGCCCAGCATTGATTCTAGCCAAAGTGAGCGATAAAAGTCAACATCGCCAAAAGATATTAATTTTTTCACTAACCTTCTCAGAATTCTTCCGATGACACTCCTGTAACATCACATTACAACATGCATATACAGTTTGATCGAAAATGTTTATATTTAGCCACCAAAATCATGGTTAGACAATGTGAAATGTAGACAAGCTGGTAAAGAAAACGTCCTTGCGCCACTTAGACAGTGATCTACTCTTATACATAAATACTCATAAACGTGACTAAAAAATATAGGGTGGACAGGGATTGATAGACAATTTAATTCTTAATACAATTGCGTTATTACATTTTTTAATTTATCCTTACTTTTCAATACAGTTTGCGCCAAGCGAAGCTACGTCAAAAAACATGGCGTCCTAAGCCACTAAAATGTTTCGACAGAAACACGATTTATCATAATAAAAATGTCCTACCTTGAGCTGTTCTTCCATCAGTATCTTGGGCAAAGGATCCTTTCTTGGGAGAAATCGTCTTTTGGTGGAAAGCTGTCCTCTTGCCATGTGGAAATGTCAACTACGTTCGGGATGAACTGAAAAGCGTTCCCAACTTTTCACATCGTTGCAAAAATAAATGTCCCAAAATCGCACTAAACGGATATAAATTGCTATAAAACGCTTTAAATTAACTACTTTGTGATGTTTGTAACTCCTATAACGAGTGAAAAGATGACCGGAGAAATATAACAGGCTAAACTAATGCTTGGAACAGGAGAGGGTCGGTGTCTTCCACGCGCGTTACGCAGCAAGAAAAGACTTGCTAGCTAAAGGTTTTTTTCATTTGTAGGGCCTGTGAACGAGCAATCGAGCCCGTTGGAATCGTCATCACGTAAAGGCATCCAGGGGAAGACGTAAGAAGTGTCCGTATAGTCATAGCAACGACAGTGCCCGTTTAAATGACTTCAGAAAAGTGGCCAACGTTTCTCAAATCTGACTCCATGTCAGGGAAATTGCTGTAGAATGGGCTCTGTTCCACTTAGAGACAAAATTTCAACTCCTATAGAAACTATAGACTGTTTTCTATCCAATAATAATAATAATATGCATATTGTACGATCAAGGATTTTGTGGGAAGCCGTTTAAAAAATTAGCCACATTAGCATAAATAGTCTAAACAGCGCCCCCATCCCCAACAGGTTAGATGATGGAGGATCTTCCAATTCTGGTTTATCAACTCCACCACTCACCATCGTACAGAACTAGTTCCCGGCTGAGCTTCACAAAAGGATAGTTTGAAATACGGCAGTTACGATGAGAATTTTGATTACCACTATAGGCTATAGTTTTAACGAAATGGCCTAATGTTTTTTTCAGCTCAGATTTACTTGAAGGAATGGCATACAACGCAGTGTAGGCATTAGAGGTTGACCGATTAATCGGAATGGCCGATTTTAATTAGGGCCGATTTCAAGTTTTCATAACAATCGGTAATCGCCATTTTTGGACACTGATCATGGCCGATTTACGTTGCACTCCACGGGGAGACTGCGTGGCAGGCTGACTACCTGTTATGCGAGTGCAGCAAGGAGCCAAGGTAAGTTGCTAGCTAGCATTAAACGTATCTTATTAAAAACAATCATTCTTAACATAATCACTATTTAACTACACATGGTTGATGATATTACTAGTTTATCTAGCGTGTCCTGCGTTGCATATAATCGATGTGGTGCCTGTTAATTTATCATTGAATCATAGCCTACTTCGCCAAACGGGTGATTTAACAAGCGCATTCGCGAAAAAAAAAACACTGTTGCACCAATGTGTACCTAACCATAAACATCAATGCCTTTCTTAAAATCAATACACAAGTATATATTTTTAAACAGTCAGGGTATATGCAGCAGTTTGGGCCGCCTGGCTCTATGCGAACTGTGTGAAGACTATTTCTTCCTAACAAAGACAGCCAACTTCGCCAAACGGGAGATGATTTAACAAAAGCGCATTTGCGAAAAAAAGCACAATCGTTGCACGAATGTGCCTAAACATCAATGCCTTTCTTAAAATCAATAAACAGAAGTATATTTTATTAAACCTGCATATTTAGTTAAAATAAATCCAGGTTACCAGACAATATTAACTTTTACTGCCTCAGAAACCCGGATCCGGGAGCACCCCCCACCACCCCCCCACTGACTAGCATAGCTAGCATAGCGTCACAAGTAAATTGTAGCTTCTAAATATCATTAAATCACAAGTCCAAGACACCAGATGAAAGATACACTTCTTGTGAATCTAGCCACCATTTCTGATTTTTAAAATGTTTTACAGGGAAGACACTATGTAAATCTATTAGCTAACCACGTTAGCAAAAGACACCATTTTTCTTTGTCCACCATTTTTTCTCTCCACCAGTAGCTATCACCAATTCGGCCAAATAAAGATATTGATAGCCACTAACCAAGAAAAAACCTCATCAGATGACAGTCTGATAACATATTTATTGTATAGGATAGGTTTTGTTTAGAAAAATGTGCATATTTCAGGTATAAATCATAGTTTACAATTGCACCCACCATCACAACTCGACTAGAATAAATACACAGAGCAACGTGTATTACCTAATTACTAATCATAAAACATTTCTTAAAAATACACAACTCACAGCAATGGAAAGACACAGATCTTGTGAATTCAGACAATATTTCAGATGTTCTAAGTGTTTTACAGCGAAAACACAATAAATCGTTATATTAGCATACCACATATGCAAACGTTACCCGACCATTGATTCAAGCCAAAGAGAGCGATATCGTTATCATCGCCAAAATATATTAATTTTTTCACTAACCTTCTCAGAATTCTTCCGATGACACTCCTGTAACATCATATTACAACATACATAGAGAGTTTGTTCGAAAATGTGCATATTTGGCCACAAACAACCGTGGTTATATAATGACAATACTAGCAAAACTAGCCTGAAAATGTCGGACGCCATCTTTCACAGTGATCTTGTCTCATGGATAACTATTCATAAACTTGACTAAAAAAATATAAGTTGGACAGCTATCGAAAGACAAATTAGTTCTTAATGCAATCGCTGAATTACATTTCTAAAATTATCCTTACTGTGCAATACAGCGTTCGCCAAGCGAAGCTATACCAAACAAAATGGCGGAATATGCGTTTAAAAATTTTCGACAGAACAACGATTTATCATCTTAAATATTTCTTACTATGAGGTGATCTTCCATCAGAATCTTGGGCAATGTATCCTTTCTTGGGTCTAATCTTCTTTTGGTCGAAAGATGTCCTCTGTCCGTCGAAATGCCCACTAACGTTCGACCGGGACCCCGAAACGTGCCCAAAGCTTCAAAGAGCATCACATGACGTCCTTCTTGCGTTGAGTGCAGGGTCCAAAAGAACACTACTTCCGGTATTTGGTGATTTTATAGAGGCACTGATTGCGCAATCGACTCCATTCAAATTGTCACCACTTACTGACATCTAGAGGAAGGCGTGGGCAGTGTTTGTATCCTCATAGGATTTACAGAGACGTTAAAACTGATTTGGAACCAGAGGCCAACTGGGAGGAAAAGTGCTGTAGAATGAGTTCTGTTTCACTCAGAGACATAATTCAAACGGCTATAGAAACTAGAGAGTGTTTTCTATCCAATAATAACAATAATATGCATATTGTACGAGCAAGAATTGAGTACTAGGCAGTTTAATCTGTAGAGCAAATTATGCTAATGCGAAACAGCACCCCCTTTAGTGGCAAAAGGTTAAACTAGGGAAATTGTCACTTCTCTTGAGTTCATTGCACGCAGAGTCAGGGTATAAGCAACAGTTTGGGCCGCCTTGCTCGTTGCGAACTAATTTGTCAGAATTTTACATAATTATGACATAACATTGAAGGTTGTGCAATGTAACAGGAATATTTAGACTTATGGATGCCACCCGTACGGAACGGTTCCGTATTTCACTGAAAGAATAAACGTTTGTTTTCGAAATGATAGTTTCCGGATTCGACCATATTAATGACCTAAGGCTCGTATTTCTGTGTGTTATTATGTTATAATTAAGTCTATGATTTGATATTTGATAGAGCAGTCTGACTGACCGGTGGTAGGCAGCAGCAGGCTCGTAAGCATTCATTCAAACAGCACCTTTGTGCGTTTGCCAGCAGCTCTTCGCTGTGCTTCAAGCATTGAGCTGTTTATGACTTGAAGCTTATCAACTCCCGAGATTATGCTGGTGTAACTGATGTGAAATGGCTAACTAGTTAGCGGGGTGTGCTCTAATAGCGTTTCAATCGGTGACGTCACTCTCTCTGAGACCTTGAAGTAGTTATTCCCCTTGCTCTGCAAGGGCAGCAGCTTTTGTGGAGCGATGGGTAACGATGCTTTGAGGGTGGCTGTTGTCGATGTGTTCCTGGTTCGAGCCCAGGTAGGGGCGAAGAGAGGGACGGAAGCTATACTGTTACACTGGGAATACTAAAGTGCCTATAAGAACATCCAATAGTCAAAGATATATGAAATACAAATGGTATAGAGAAATATTCCTATAATGACTACAACCTAAAACTGCTTACCTGGGAATATTGAAGACTCATGTTAAAAGGAACCACCAGCTTTCATATGTTCTCATGTTCTGAGCAAGGAACTAGCTTTTTTACATGGCACATATTGCACTTTTACTTTCTTCTCCAACACCTTGTTTTTGCATTATTTAAACCAAATTGAACATGTTTCATTATTTATTTGAGGCTAAATAGATTTTATTGATGTATTATATTAAGTTAAAATAAGTGATAATTCAGTATTGTTATGATTGTCATTATTACAAATAAAAAAAATTGGCTGATTTTAATCGGTATTGGCTTTTTTTGGTCCTCCAATAATCGTAATCGGCGTTGAAAAATCATAATCGGTCGACCTCTAGTAGGCATAGCCTATAGGCTTAGTGTTTTTATCTTTTACATTTTTTAAATGTACTCATTCGGGTTCACAGTGTGGACCGAACCGAGGTCCCCGTACCGATCAGTTCAGTATGAGTACTTGTACCTTTACTTAGCAATGTTGCTTCTGCCTTTTGCTTCTAGCTATTCTCAGCCTGCAGGTCTCTCTGTTTAACCCATCTTTGTTAGTCAGGTTAAAAGGTAAAGGTGAGGAGTAAGGAAATGGCAGACAGCGGGCTGAGTTGGAGTCATATCACCATGCAGTGGAGTTGCATCTTACAGTGAGTCCATGTCTGAGACAACTTCTAGTACATGATGTTCCTGAGGCTCCAGTCTCATCAGTAGATGTGTCCTATGAAAGGACCCTGTTTATGTGGCGATGATGACTGAGCTCTCTGTATAGGCTTGAACTCAGCTCAATAGCTTTAAGTGACTCACATTAACTTTGAACATTTCCTGTGGTGAACTGTTAAACTACTCTCGTTCTCCATCTTTGAGAAGCTCAGCTTTCTCCACATTAATTAAACACCAGTGTCTTCATTTAGTCTGCAACTGGAGCTAAGATGATGCTCCCATCCCTGTGCTGGGGCTTGTCAGATTTCTAGAGTTCACTGCACTGGATTGAGCTCAACTCCTTGTGCTGACCTAGTCGGGGCTATGGGCAGGGTGCTGTGGATTGCTGTGCTCTGCTCTGCTGGTATCTGAAAAATGTCAATGTCATTTTAAACGAAAGATTCACCGTATTTGTGCAAATGCTGAGCAATGTTCTTTCGATTCGGTTTTCAATGTGTATTGAAGCCATTTTCTGTTCAAGCACAGTTTGACTACTTTTGCATCGTCATACCAGCTGTATTTCTGGCTGCTTGAATAGCTACAATACACATCAAAACAATTAAGGACCCCAGGAATCGATAGAACGTCGCTCAGAGATGCACAAATAGGAAATAACAGAAATGGGTGAATTGTTAAATGTTTACATGGCGCTGATATTTCCTATGTAGTTTATTGGGGAAAATTGGGATTGAGACATGCTGAATGCTTTATCTTCAGTGGTGTGAATCTGGGCCAAGCCCAGGGTTGTGTTAGGATAGTCTGGCAGGGATGGGTTAAACTTGGACTCTCACCTATTTTCCACTACTAAACTATATACAGTGGGGCAAAAAAGTATTTAGTCAGCCACCAATTGTGCAAGTTCTCCCACTTAAAAATGAGTAATTTTCATCATAGGTACACTTCAACTATGACAGACAAAATGAGAAAAAAAAATCCAGAAAATCACATTGTAGGATTTTTAATTTATTTATTTGTATACCTAATCAGTTGTACAACTGAATGCATTTAACCCAGCCCCTAAGGACAATGACACAAACTTTGCGAGAGGGAGGGTATCTGATTTCATTGATCCTCAACTCCCACTTCATTCAAGATAAATTGAGTTAGCCTGCCCTGGAGCAAGTTAGTTCTGAAGGATTTGTTGCCATAGAAATATAACTGACTTTTGTTTGACTGGTTGTCCTGATTGGTCCTATTATGCCTGGCGAAAACCAAACACTGCATTCCACAGAAAGAACCTCATACCAACAGTTAAGCATGGTGGTGGTATTGGGATGGTTTGGTTATGCTTTGCTGCCTCAGGATCTGGATGACTTGCCTTAATAGAAGGAACCATGAATTCTGCTCTGTATCAGAATTCTACAGGAGAATGTCAGGCCATCCATCTGTAAGCTGAAGCGCAGCTGGGTCATGCAACAAGTCAATGATCCAAAACACAATCAAGTCTACATGAAAATGTTTAAAAAGCAATACATTTGAAGTTTTTGAATGGCCTAGTCAATGCTCAGACCTAATCCCAATTGAGATGATGTGGGAGGACTTGAAACGAGCAGTTCATGCTTGATAATCCACAAATGTCGCTGAGTTAAAGCAGCTCTCCATGCAAGTGTGGGCTAAAATTCCTCCAAAGCAATGTGAGAGACTGATCAACAACTACAGGAAGCATTTGGTTGCAGTCATTGCAGCTTAAGGTGGCACAACCAGTTATTGAGTGTAAGGGGGCAATTACTTTTTCACATGAGATTTGGGTGTTGCATAACTGTTAATTAAATAAATAAAATAAGTATCCATTTTGTTTTGTATACTCAAGTTACCCTTTATCTAATATTAGGTTTTGGTTTAAGATCTGATACCATTCAGTTCCAAAAATAGAGAGAATCAGAAAGGGGGCAAATACTTTTTCACGGCACTGTAAAAATCTAAATTTAATCTTAATCTTGTCACTGACCTACACACAGTACTGCATAATCTAAGTGGAATTATGTTTTTAGAAATTTCTACAAATTAATTGAAAATGAAAAGTTATTGTCAGGAGTCAAGTATTCAACAGCGTGAAAAGGAAGCCTGTACAGAATACAAAATATTCCAAAACATGCATCTTGTTTGCAACAATTCACTAAAGTAGTACTACATAAAATGTGGCAAAGCATTTGGCCCAAAGTGTTATGTTTTGGCCAAATACAACACATTACTGAGTTACTCTATATTTACACATTACTCTATATTTTCAAGCATAGTGGTGGCTGCATCATGTCATGGTTATGCTTGTAATCGTTAAGGATTGGAGCTAAGCACAGGCAAAATCCTAGACGAAAACCTGGTTGTCTGCTTTCCACCAGACACTGGCAGATTAATTAATCTTTCAGCCAGACAATAACCTAAAACACAAGGCCAAATCTACACGAGTTGCTTACCAAGAAGACAGTGAATGTTCCTAGGTGGCTGAGCTCATTTTGACTTAAATCCACCCAAAAATCTAGAACAAGACCTGAAAATGTTTGTCAAGCAACGATCAACAAACTATTTGACAGAGCTTGGAGAATTTTAAAAAGGACAAGGGGAAATGTTGCACAATCCAGGTGTGGAAAGCCCAGGTGTGGAGGTCTCTAAGCAATACTCTCAGCTGTAATCACTGCCAAAGGTGCTTCTATAGAGTATTGATTCAGGGGTGTGAATACTTATGTAAATTAGATTTCTGTATTTCATTTACAATAAATCTGCAAAAATATCTTAAAGCATGTTTTCACTTTGTATATAGGTAGAACAAATCTTTTTAATCAATTTTGAATTCAGGCTAACACAATGTGGAATAAGTCAAGGGGTATGAATACTTTGAAGTTACTGTATGATAGTGTGTGTGTTGTGGAAGACCAGGGGGTTTGGTCAAGATGTTTACACAGATCAGACACGGACAGAGTAGGATTAGCTCGGTTTCAAGGGTGTTTATTTAAATAATAAATCAAAAGAAAAGGATCGGTCTCCCCCATGAGACCCTCTCCGGGATACCGTCTTCTGGACTCCGGGTCTTGCTGTATCCTGTCGGGCACAAAAACTGAACTCCCTCCTTTTAGCTCGGGCACTGTCTCAAACTATACGGAAGTCACCTTTCTTCCCCCAGTCCCTCCCCTTTGTGTGCTGCCCTTCTGGCAGCTTTATTGGACTCGTACAGCTGGTGAGCAATCAGCCCTTGATTACCCACCAACCACAATCAGCCCCAATTAGTCCTGGCCGCAGAGCCGGTCGAGACCTGGCACATCCAGCAGAGGGAGCCATCGCCTTGTGATGTAGACTCCGTCTGGAGTCTGGTGAATACATACAAGCTCAGATTTCTGACTTCCTGTTTGGATTTATTCTCAGGTTTTTGTCTGCCATATGAGTTCTGTTATACTCACAGTCATCATTCAAACACTTTTAGAAACTTCAGAGTGTTTTCTATCCAATACTACTAATAATATGCAGATATTAGCATCTGGGACAGAGTAGGAGGCAGTTCAGTTTGGGCACGCAATTAATCCAAAAGTGAAAATGCTGCCCCCTATCCCAAACAGGATTTATTAACTTCTTATGGCTGCAGGGGCAGTATTGAGTAGCTTGGATGAAAGGTGCCCATATCAAACGGCCTGCTCCTCAGTCATAGTTGCTAATATTTGCATATTATTATTAGTATTGGATAGAAAACACTCTAACGTTTCTAAAACTGTTCTGAATTATGTCTGTGAGATTAACAGAACTCATATGGCAGGCAAAATCCTGAGTTGAAATCAAAACAGGAAGTCAGAAATCTGAGCTTGTATGTATTCACCAGAGTCCCCAAAGAAATCCCCTTGAGATATGAATGATTGTGCAATGCCTAGGGGTTCCACTAGATGTCAACCATCAATAGAAATTATAATGAGACTTCTATGGTGTTGTGGGAGTGAATGATAGCATAATCAGTCAGGTGTCTGGCAGTCAGCCATTTTCTGATCATGCTTATTCCTCATGGTAGTCACTTGCGTTCCATTGCTCACGAAGACAAGAAAGAATACTCCGGTTGGAACTTTATTGAAGCTATATGTTAAAAACATCCTAATGATTGATTCTGTACTTAGTTTGAAATGTTTCTTCGACCGGTAATATCACTTTTTGAAGTTTTTGTCCGATATAACGCTGACCAGAATTAGTGTTTGGATATGTATACCAAACATGCTAACAAAAGAAGGTATTTGGACTTAAATAACGGATTTTTTCAAACAAAACAAACATTTATTGTGGACCTGGGATTCCTGGTGTGCTTTCTGATGTAGATCATCAAAGGTAAGGGAATATTTATCATATTTTCTTGTTTATGTTGACGCCATCTTTGTGGCTGTGGTGTTTTACTTTTGAGCGCCGTCTCAGATTATAGCGTGCGTTTCTTTTTCCGTAAAGTTTTTTTGTAATCTGACACAGCGGTTGCATTAAGGAGAGGTATATCTATAATTCCATGTGTTTAACTTTTTTATTGTTATTATCATCTATATTTATGATGAGTATTTCTGTTGAAACGATGTGGCTATGCAAAGTCACTTGATGTTTTTGCAACTAGTGAATCTAACGCTTTAATGTAAACTCAGATCTTTTGATATAAATATGAATTTAATCAAACAAAACATGTATGTATTGTGTAACATGAAGTCCTATGAGTGTCATCTGATGAAAATAATCGAAGGTTAGTGATTAATTTTATCTATATTCTGGTTTTTGTGAAGTGGCTGTGGTTATTGTGGTTTTGTGGTGACCTAACATAATTGTTTGTTGTGCTTTTGCTGAAAAGCCTATTTGAAATCAGACACTTTGGTGGGATTAACAACAAGATTACCTTTAAAATGATATAAGACACATGAATGTCTGAGGAATTTTAAGATTTCTGTTTTTTGAATTTGGCGCCCTGCACTTCAACTGGCTGTTGTCATATCGATCCCGTTAACGGGACTGCAGCCATAATTAAGAGAATATGATGGGGAGCACAGTGCTTCCTTCAGGCGCCTGAACGCCGCTTCTGTCTCGTCCGTCCATTTCACTGTTTTCGGGAGGCGGGCCCTCATTAGATTGGTGAGGGGGGGAAGCTATAGCCACAAAGTTGGAGATAAACCGGCTATAGTGTCCTGCCAGTCCCAGGAAGGACTTGACCTGTGTCTTGGTGCGTGGAACGGGCCAGTCACGTACCGCGTGAACATTCCTCTCCTGGGGCTTGACGTTCCCCCGTCCGATCAAATACCCCAGGTACTCCACCTCCTCGAACGCTAGTTCGCATTTCTTGGGGTTCCCTGCCAACCCGGCTTGCCTGAGCTCGTCCAGCACCACCTGGAGGTGCGTCAGGTGCTCTTCCCAACCTTGTCTGTGGATGATATCCAAATAGGCCGCTGCATACTACTGGTGGGGTCCAAGTACTTTGTCCATCAGGCGCTGTAATGTTCGTGGGGCTCCGTGGAGACCGAACGAGAGCACCCGGTACTGATATAGTTCGTCTGGTGTCAAACGCTGTCTTCTCCCGGGAGGAGGCTGTCAACGGTACCTGCCAATATCCTTTGGGCAGGTCAAGGGTGCTGATGTACCGGGCCTTTCCCAATCGGTCGATGAGTTCATCCACCCTCGGCATGGGGTAGGTGTCGAACAAGCTGATCTCGTTCACACCCCGGAAATCATTACAGAAGCGCAGGCCATCGTCCGGTTTAGGCACCAACACGATGGGGCTACACCATGCACTGTGGGACTCTTCAACGATCCTTAGCATAGCCTCCACTTCTTGTTTCACGACCTCCCTTTGGGCCTCCGGAATCCGATATGGCCGTTTTCTTACCATTTCCCTGGGCCGGGTACGGATGAGGTGTTAAATGAGGGTCGTGCAGCCCGGCTTCTCGGAGAACACCGCCATGTTCCGATCGACGAGCTCCCTGAGCGCTTGCTTCTGGGCTGGGTTCAGGTCGTCATTGCTCGGGACCACCACTGGTACCGTTGGCGTCCTGGGTCCTGAAACCATAACACGGCCAAGGCTGTCCTCTCGTGCCACTTATTCAACAGGTTCACGTGGTAAATCTGTTGGGGTTTCCGTCTCCCCGGCTGCCGTACGCAGTAATTGACGGGTCCCAGCTTCTCTGTCACCTCGTATGGCCCGTGCCATGTTGCCAGGAACTTACTTTCGGCCGTGGGGATTAAGACCATTCTCGGGGCTGGGTTCCCCGTTTCTGTAGGCTTGGGCGCATTGGGCCTTCTCCATATGTTGCCTTACCACTGGCCATATGGCTGTCATCCGCTCCCTCATCATCTCCACGTGTCCTACCACGCTGCGTAAGGGGGTCGGTTGGACTTCCCACACCTCCTTGGTGAGGTCCAGTAGGCCGCGTGGCCTCCTCCCGTAGAGGAGTTTGAAAGGGGAAAATCCAGTGGATGGCTGGGGTACTTCTCGGATTGAGAACATTAGGTGGGGTAGTATCTGGTCCCAGTTCTTCCCATCCTGCTCGATGACCTTCCGCAGCATTTGTTTGAGCGTTTTATTGAACTGCTTGACGAGCCCATCCGTCTGCGGGTGAAAGACAGAGGTCCGGATCTGCTTGATCTGCAGGAGAGCACACATCTTTCATTAGGCGGGACATAAACTCAGTACCTTGGTCTGTCAGGATCTCGTTCGGGATGCCCTAAAGAGGTGGAACAGCTCCCGGGCGATTCACTTGGATACCGCCGCCCGTATGGGAATAGCCTCGGGATACCGGGTGGCTTAACCTGTTTGGCGTGCAAGCCCGACGTCGGTACATTTATGACAACAGCCACTTCAAGTGCAGGGCGCGAAATTCAAAAGATATATTTTTTTAATATTTAACTTTCACACATTAACAAGTCCAATACAGCATATGAAAGGTACACATCTCGTGAATCCAGCTAACATGTCCGATTTTTAAAATGTTTTACAGGGAAGACAAAATATGTAAATCTATTAGCTAACCACGTTAGCAAAAGACTCCACTTTTATTACTCCATCAGTTTTTGACTCCATCAGTAGCTATCACAAATTCGGCCAAATAAAGATATAAATAGCCACTAACCAAGAAACAACCTCATCAGATGAGTCTGATAAAACATATGCTATACAATAAATATGTTTTTTCGAAAAATGTGCATATTTCAGGTATAAATCATAGTTTACATTGCAGCTACAGTCAGAAATTGCACCGAAAGCAGACAGAAAAATTACAGACACCAACGCCAAATAACTAAATACTCATCATAAAACATTTCTGAAAAATACATAGTGTACAGCAATTGAAAGACAGGCATCTTGTGATTCCAGACAATATTTCCGATTTATCAAGTGTTTTACAGCGAAAACACAATATAGCGTTATATTAGCGTAGCCACAATAGCCAGAAACACTTGGGCGCCGACGACCAGTTCACATGCGCGACAGATATTAGAAATAGCATCATAAAATGTTTCTTACTTTTGGTGATCTTCCGTCAGAATGTTGGACAAGGTGTCCTTTGTCCAGAACAGTCGTTGTTTGGATCTGGAACGGCAAATTTCCCTCTTGATTTAGCATGGGCACTTACAAAGTCAGAGAACGGAACACTGCAAAACTCCCGAAAAAATTTCAATAATCTGATTAAACTATATTGAAAAAACATACTTTACGATGATATGGTCACATGTATCAAATAAAATCTAAACCGGAGATGTTAGTCGTCCATAACGACAGCTAAACAGAAGGCAAATCCATGTCCTCTTTTGCGCGCTCCAGAATCAGGAAATGGACGGTCACGTCATACAAAGAGCTTTAATTCCACCTCAGACCAAGATAAACACGAAATTTCTTCTCTCACCGCCTCTTGGCAACCAGGGGAAGGTGTATGAAGTGTACGTAGACTCTTACGTTCATTGCCCCCATGTATAGGCATGAAGTTGAACAGAGCATCGATTTCTGACATTCCACTTCCTGGTCAGGAAATGTGCTGCAGAAGGAGTTCTGTTTCACTCAGAGAAATAATTCAAACGGTTTTAGAAACTAGAGAGTGTTTTCTATCCAATAGTAATAATAATATGCATATTGTACGAGCAAGAATTGAGTACGAGGCCGTTTGAAATGGGCACGATTTAACTGGCTACTCAATTCTGCCCCTTGCAGCCATAAGAAGTTAATCTACTATCACCAGGATGCACCGGTGTCCTCGTCCTGTTTTTACCAGGGGTCCCACTATGTCCGTGGCGATACGTTCAGAGGGCACCCCGATGATCGGTAGGTGGACCAGTGGGTTTCGGAAGTGTGCTTTTGGGGCAATGAGTTGACACTCCGGGCAGCTGCGACAGTAGTCTTCTACAGCCCTCCTCATCCCGGGCCAGTGGAACCGGGCGGCGATCCGTTCCCGGGTCTTCTCCATTCCCAGGTGCGCCCCCAAAAGGTGGGTGTGGCCCAGCTGAAGAACGGTTCCCATGTACCGTCGGGGCAGCAACAATACCTCTCGAAGTTCCCCCTGTTAGTGTGACGCCTGATACAAAAGGTTATTCTTGATTTGGAAATGGGGGTATCGCCAGTCACTCACCCCCAGAAGTAGCTGTCCATCCACTGCTATTCCTTGGGCTGCGGCGGCTTTCACGTTCAGATCCTCCCACTGGGCCGTCACGAATTGTCCCTCAGTTGGCCCCCAGCGGGTGTCTCGACTGGCCCCTCGGAATTGAGGAGGGGGAGGCTGGACTCCTCCAGTGGTTCCCCGGGAGTTCGGGTTCCGGCGCCGACTCCGGACCTGTAGATACAGGTTGGTCAACCGATTGCTTCCGAGCCGTACAGGGGATGGGTCGTCCCCGCGCTCTTCTTCGGCCTTCTCGTAGCTTTTTCTTCAGCTCGTGCCCCCATAGGGCCATGAACAGCGTACAATCCCGTCCCACTAGGAGAGGTACCCGGCAACTCTGGTACTGCACCTACCATCATCTGGCAGCTAGCTCCCTTGTGGCGTTATGATGTTGGTCCAAACGTTTGGACGAGTCTCCCTCGACGAGTCTCCCCCTGGTGGCTGACCTGCGGTACACCACAGTGTATAGACATAAAAGGTGTAGAGCAGTAGGGTTGGGTGGCTTCCTGATTTTATTATTATTTATTTATATATGTTTTAATACTGTCCTCTCATCCTGGGATTTACGATATGACCAGCATAATACAAAATGCAAAAAATACCATATGGCATCTGTTACCAGAATGCTAACAAAATTAACACAACTAATAGTGCAATTACATGTAGGCTGCTATCTAAATGTGCTAATGAGCGCAAACAAAAATAATCAAATTGCAGACAGGCAATCCAGCTCATAAAGTTATACATAAACTCAGCTATAAAAGAAACATCCCTTTTTCAGGACCCTGTCTTTCAAAGATAATTCATAAAAATACAAATAACTTCACAGATCTTCATTGTAAAGGGTTTAAACACTTTTTCCTATGCTTGTTCAATAAACAATTAATGAACATGCACTTGTGGAACGGTCATTAAGATTCTAGCAGCTTACAGACGGTAGGCTGTAAGGTCACAGTTATAAAAACTTAGGACACTAAAGAGGCCTTTCTACTGACTGAAAAACACCAAAATAAAGATTCCCAGGGTCTCTGCACATCTTTGAACGTGCCTTGCTGCAAGGAGGCATGCTGCAAGGAGGCATGAGGGGACTGCAGATGTGGCCAGGTTAATAAATTGCAATGTCCGTACTGTGAGACGCTTAAGACAGGGAGACAGGATGGACAGCTGATCGTCCTCGCAGTGGCAGACCATGTGTAACAACACCAGCACAGGATCGGTACATCCGAACATCACACCTGCGGGACAGAAACAGGATGGCAACAACAACTGACCGAGTTACACCAGGAAGGAACAATCCCTCCATCAGTGCGCAGACTGTCTGCAATAGGCTGAGAGAGGCTGGACTGAGGGCTTGTAGGCCTGTTGTAATTCAGGTCTTCACTAGACATCACCGGCTACAACGTCGCATATGGGCACAAACCCATCA
This sequence comes from Salvelinus fontinalis, assembly GCF_029448725.1. NCBI lineage: Eukaryota > Metazoa > Chordata > Actinopteri > Salmoniformes > Salmonidae > Salvelinus > Salvelinus fontinalis. The sequence goes on from NC_074680.1 coordinate 29,871,684, forward strand.
TCGCTGGACCAGACAGGACTGGCAGAAAGTGCTTTTCACTGACGAGTCGTGGTTTTGTCTCACCAGGGGTGATGGTCGGATTGGCGTTTATCGTGGATGTCATTAGGTGAATGCACCAATTTGGAAGTCGCTCTGGATAAGAGCGTCTGCTAAATGACTTAAATGTAAATGTAAAGGAATGAGCGTTACACCGAGGATTGTACTCTGGAGCGGGATCGATTTGCAGGTGGAGGGTCAGTCATGGTCTGGGGCGGTTTGTCACGGGCATCATCGGACTGAGCTTGTTGTCATTGCAATCTCAACGCTGTGCTTTACAGGGAAGACATCCTCCTCCCTCATGTAGTACCCTTCTTGCAGGCTCATCCTGACATGACCCTCCAGCATGACAATGCCACCAGCTGTACTGCTTGTTCCGTGCATGATTTCCTGCAAGACAGGAATGTCAGTGTTCTGCCATGGCCAGCAAAGAGCCCGGATCTCAATCCCATTGAGCACGCCTGGGAGATCTGTTGGATCGGCGAGTGAGGGATAGGGCCATTCCCCCCCACAAATGTCTGGGAACTTGCAGGAGCCTTGGTGGAAGAGTGGGGTTACATCTCACAGCAAGAACTGGCAAATCTGGTGCAGTCCATGAGGAGGAGATGCACTGCAGTACTTAAAGCAGCTGGTGGCCACCAGATACTGTTACTTTTGATTTTGAACCCCCCCCCCCCCTTTGTTCAAAGACACATGATTCCATTTGTTAGTCACATGTCTGTGGAACTTATTCAGTTTGTCTGTTGAATCTTATGTTTATATATAGGTAAAAGCTACGGAATGTCATTTTTGATGAGTTTGGACATTTTACAGATGAAAGTGAACTAGATACATTGTGCAAATGAACAAAATTTGGACACATGCTTGTCTGAAGGAAGAACAGTACTGGCTCTGAAACAGCATGTTAAGGCTATAGGCTGTGTTGAATCTGGAGTCGGTAGGGCAAGGGGCCTGCCTGCTCTGCTTGGAGAAGATGGGAGAGGAGCAGACGGGCCGTGGAGAGAAAGGAAATCATGATGGCAGTGGCAGCTGTACAGAACTCATCCTAAGGGCTTTGACTTCTCAAACACAGCAGAAAGCTTACAAAATATGGTGCCCCGTCACCTTATCAATTTATTAACTTACTTAGATGACTACCAAGTTAAACCAAAAAAATAAAAGCAAATCGCTTGCTGCTTTTTGTAAACGCAGATATAAAATGCTTATTGTAATTTCTGCTCGGCATCAGACATTTTACGCTTCAGTTGCACTTCTCCACTCGGATGAGAATTGATGAATTGGCATTCTATCAGCAGACAGCACTCTGATTGTGTAGAAACTTTTCTTTGGGAAATTTCTCGGTGTACCAGAATTCTTTACTCAGGTGAAATGAAAGATAACTTTAAGCAAAGCATTAGCAAATGTAGCTGATTACATTCTTTGACCGTGCATAATTTTTGCAAGACAGACCTTGCTTTTTCATTGTAAGCTCATTTACTTGTGGCTGCCAGCCAAATAGTGTTGCACTTCTGTTGTCTTCTGATTTAAAAAGTCTATTTTCTGCCAAATGTGTTGCACTAATGTATTTTCTGTGAAGGAAAACTATAGTTGCACGTTCCTCGTCACCCTATTGAAGCCCCAACAAATATTAACCCCTGTCAATGCATAGCTGGACTCACCTGCTCCCGCTTTCTCCCATTTGTGTTATTTACAAACAAGTGACTGGCTCTACTGTTCTGGGGAACTATGGTAAGCTTCTTAACCTCTCTTAGGTACGTGAGACGTTAGCGTTCCACCTCTTCAACAGCCAGTGAAACTGCTGGGCGCCAAATTCGAATACAGAAATACTCATTATAAAAATTCAGAAAACAAAACATATTTTACATAGGTTTAAAGATGAACTTCTTGTGAATCCAACCACGGTGTCAGATTTTAAAAATGCTTTACGGCGAAAGCATACCGTACGATTATTTGAGAACATAGCACAGCAGACAAATCGTTACAAACAGTAACCAGCCAAGTAGAAGAGTTACACAAGTCAGAAATAGAGATAAAATTAATCCCTTACCTTTGATGATCTTCATGTGGTTGCACTCAGCAGACATTCATTTACTCAATAAATGTTCCTTTTGTTCGATAAAGTCTCTTTATATCCAGAAACCTCAGTTTTGTTCGCGTTTTCAGTAATCCACAGGCTCAAACGCAGTCAAAACAGGCAGACAAAAAAAATCTAAATTGTATCCGTAAAGTTCATAGAAACATGTCAAACGATGATTATATTCAATCCTCTTGTTGTTTTTAGCCTAAATAATCGATAATATTTCAACCGGACAATAACGTCGTCCATTTAAAATGTAACAAGAAAGGCACTCTCTCGGTTGCGCACATGAAAAAGTTCTGTGACACTTTAGGGTCCACTCATTCCGACTGCTCTTACTTCCTCATTTTTCAGAATACAAGCCTGAAATAATTTCTAAAGACTGTTGACATCTAGTGGAAGGCATAGGAACTGCAATTTGAGTCCTAAGTCAATGGATACTGTAATGGCATTGAATAGAAAACTACAACAAAAAAAAACAAAAATGACTTCCTGAATTGATTTTTCTCAGGTTTTCGCCTGCCAAATTAGTGCTGTTATACTCACTATTTTAACAGTTTTGGAAACTTTAGAGTTTTCTATCCAAGTCTACCAGTTATATGCATATCATATCTTCTGGGCCCGAGAAGCAGGCAGTTTAATTTGGGCATGCTTTTCATCCAAAATTCCGAATGCTCCCCTCTACCCTAGAGAAGTTAATGTGACAGGTAATATGAAGAACGCGATCTGCTTTATCTCTTAATGTATTGCACAAGCTGACAGCAGGTATTTACTTAAGTAGTTAATATTTAACAGAATTTACGATATTGAAAAACCATTCTGTGGCTATTTCCAAATGCCCCAGTATATATGGTATACTGCCCAAGCCTATACAGCAGTAGTCATATAGGATGAGCCTTGACTATAGTACAGTATACACAGAGTAGACAAAACATTAAGAGCATCTACTCTTTCCATGAGACTGACCAGGTGATAGCTATGATTCTTTACTGATGTCACTTGTCAAATCCACTTTAATCAGTGTAGATGAAGGGGAGGAGACAGGTAAAAGTATTGTTAATCCTTTAAACAAATTGAGACATGGATTGTGTATGTGTGCCATTCAGAGGCTGAATGGGCAAGACAAAAGATTGAAGTGCCTTTTGAATAGGTTATGGTAGTATGTGCCAAGAACTGCTACGCTGCTGGGTTTCTCACGATCAACAGTTTCCTGTGTCTATCAAGAATGGTCTACCACCCAAAGGACGTCCAGCCAAGTTGACACAACTGTGGGAAGCATTGGAGTCAACATGGGCCAGCATCCCTGTGGAATGCTTTCGACACCTTGTAGAATCCATGTCCCAATGACTTGAGGCTGTTCTGAGGGCAAAAGAGAGGGGGGGTCCAACTCAATATTAGAAAGGTGTTCATAGTGTTTGGTTTTCTCCGTGTAAATACACTACATGGTCAAAAGTAGTGGAATTTAGTGGATTCGACTCTTACAACCACACCCGTTGCTGACGGGTGTATAAAATCTAGCACACTGCCATGCAATTTCCATAGACCAACATTGGCAGTAGGATGGCCCGTCCTGAAGAGCTCAGTGACTTTCAACATGGCACCGTCATAGGATGCCACCTTTCCAACAAGTCAGATCGTAACATTTCTGCCCTGCTAGAGCTGCCCCGTTCGACTGTAAGTGCTGTAATTGTGACGGGGGAATGTCCAGGAACAACGGCTCATCAGAACGGACTGCAGAGTGCTGTATCACGTAAAAATCGTCTGTCCTTGGTTGCAACATTCACTACCGAGTTCCAAACTGCCTCTGGAAACATCAGCACAATAACTGTTCGTTGGGAGCTTCATGTAATGGGTTTCCATGGCCGAGCAGCCGCACACAAGCCTAAGATCACCATTCACAATGCCAAGCATTAGCTGAAGTGGTGTAAAGCTTGCAGCAATTGGACTCTGGAAGTTTGGATGAGGAGGAATAATGGTCTGTGGCTGTTTTTCATGGTTTGGGCTAGAACTCTTTGTTCCAGTGTAAGGCCATCTTAACGCTACAGCATACAATGCCATTCTATATTATTCTTTGGTTACAACTTTGTGGCAACAGTTTGGGGAAGGCCCTTTCCTGTTTCAGCATGACAATGCCCCTGTGCACAGTGAGGTCCATACAGAATTGGTTTGTCCTGATCGGTGTGGAAGAACTTGACTGGCCTGCACAGACCCCTGACCTCAACCCAATAGAAACACCTTTGGGATAAATTGGAATGGCACACAAATGGCTCCGACAGACATGGCAGCTCTGCTTCTAGCTCCTAAGTAACTTCAGTATTTAGTTTTCTTGTTATTTCTTACGTTATTAGCCCAAAACTTTTTTTGTGTTAATACATACCGCCGAAAATAACTTTTGGATATCAGAGCGGCGGTAACTCAACAGCATTACAAACAGAAATACAACCTTCCTTTAATTGGTTCCTTTGTTCTTAACCCCCAGGGCAATTCAACTTTTCCCAGAGGCTGCTCCAAGACGCCGCCGGCAGAGGTATTCTGAGTGGACTTCTTGTCCGACTCAGGAGGCGTGCACACCATCCACCGCTTCTGAGTATATTGCTCGCTAATGTTCAGTCCCTGGGAAATAAAGTTTAGGAGTTGACTGCGAGTATCTCCTTCCAGAGAGACATCAAGGGATGTAATACACTGGGTGTATTACGGAATCATGGCTCTCTCCAGATATACTGTCCCCGTCCATACAGCCAGCTGGGTTCTCAGTACATCGCGCAGACAGGAATAAAGAACTTCCCAGGAAGAAGGCGCGCATGTTTCAAGATTAACTACTTATGGTGTGACTGGTAAAGTACAGGAACTTGAGTCCTTTTGTTCACCTTACCTAGAATACCTCGCAATCAAATGCCAACCGTATTACCGTCCAAGAGATCTCTTCGGTTATAGTCACAGCCGTGTATATTCCCCATCAAGCAGATACCATGATGGCCCTCAAGGAACTAAACTGGACGTTGTGCAAACTGGAAACCACATCCTGGGTCCGCATTTACTGTAGCTGGGTATTTTAACAAAACAAATGCACTTAGCAAAATGCATTGCCTGTTGCACTGCCTCTTCAAAAACTCTCAACTATTGTTTCTCCCTTCCAGGATGGCTACAAGGTCCTCCCTTTGGAAATTCAGATCACAACTACATTCTGCTCTTACCTTCCTGTAAGCAGAAACTGAAACAGGAAGTAGCCGTGCTAAGGTCTATTCAATGCTGGTCTGACCAATCACAATCCATGCTTCAAGATTTTGATCATGCGGACTGGGATTTGTTCTGGGTTGCCTCTGACAATAACAATGACATATACATGTGACAGAGTTAATCAGGAGTGTATAGGGGATGTTCCCACTGTGACCTATTAACCTACAAAAAATGTGGATAGATGGCAGCATTCACGCAAAACTGAAAGCGCGAACCACCTCAGTTAACCTTTCACGAGCCTCTACCCCGGGTCCGAGAGCACCCACCCCCCCCCCCCCCCCCCCCCACACTGATTAGCATCGCTAGCATAGCGTCACAATTAAATAGTAGCATCTAAATATCATTAAATCACAAGTCCAAGACACCTAATGAAAGATACAGATCCTGTGAATAAAGCCACCATTTCAGATTTTTAAAATGTTTTACAGGGAAGACACAATATGTAAATCTATTAGCTAAACACGTTAGCAAAAATCACCATTTTTCTTTGTCCACCATTTTCTCTCAACACCAGTAGCTATCACCAATTTGGCTAAACTCAGATATTGATAGCCACTAACCAAGAAAAAAACTCATCAGATGACAGTCTGATAACATATTTATGGTATAGGATAGGTTTTGTTAGAAAAATTTGCATATTTCGGGTAGAAATCATAGTTTACAATTGCACCCACCGTCACAACTAGACTAGAATAAATACATAGAGCAACGTGTATTACCTAATTACTAATCATCAAACATTTCTTAAAAATACACAGCTCACAGCAATGGAAAGACACAGATCTTGTGAATTCAGACAATATTTCAGATGTTCTAAGTGTTTTACAGCGAAAACACAATAAATCGTTATATTAGCATACCACATGTGCAAACATTACCAGAGCATTGATTCTAGCCAAAGAGAGCGATAACGTAATCATCGCCAAAATATATTAATTTTTTCACTAACCTTCTCAGAATTCTTCAGATGACACTCCTGTAACATCATATTACAACATACATAGAGAGTTTGTTCGAAAATGTGCATATTTAGCCACCAAAATCATGGTTAGACAATGACAAAAGTAGCTCAGCTGGTCAGAAAATGTCCTGCACCATATTAGACAGTGATCTAGTCTTATACATAAATACTCATAAACTTGACTAAAAAATACAGGGTGGACAGCGATTGATAGACAATTTAATTCTTAATACAATCGCGGAATTACATTTTTTAAATTATCCTTACTTTTCAATACAGGTTGCGCCAAGTGAAGCTATAGCAAACAAGATGGCGGCATAAACGTTTAACATTTATCGACAAACACGATTTATCATCATAAATTGTTCTTACTATGAGCTGTTCTCCCATCAGAATCTTGGACAATGAATCCTTTCTTGGGTCTAATATTCTTTTGGTCGAAAGATGTCCACTTGTCCGTCGAAATGCCCACTAACGTACGACCGGGACCCCGAAACGTGCCCGGAGCTTTAAAGTCTATTACAAAGCAATGCCTCAAAATCGCACTAAACGGATATAAATTGCTATAAAACGGTTTAAATTAACTACATTATGATGTTTCTAACACCTATAACAAGTAAAAAGATGACCGACGCTATATTACTGGCTAAACCAATGCTTGGAAAAAGGCCAGTCAGATATCCTTCTTGCATTGAGCGCAGTGTCCAAAGGAAGGCTACTTCTGGTATTTTGTCATTTATAGAGCCAATGATTGCGCAATCGACTCCATTCAAGTTGTCACCACTTACTGACATCTAGAGGAAGGCGTGGGCAGTGTTTGTATCTCATAGGATTAACAGAGACTTTTAAAACTGATCTGGAACCAGAGGCCAAGATGTCTAAATCTCACACACTGGGAGGAAAAGTGCTGTAGAATGAGTTCTGTTTCACTCAGAGACATAATTCAAACGGCTATAGAAACTAGAGAGTGTTTTCTATCCAATAATAACAATACTATACATATTGTACGAGCAAGAATTGAGTACTAGGCAGTTTAATCTGTAGAGACAATTATGCTAATTTGAAACAGCACCCCCTATAGTTGCAAGAAGTTAACAACGGCAAGGTGACTGGGAATATGGTTGAATACAAACAGTGTAGTTATTCCCTCCGTAAGGCAATCAAACAGGCAAAACGTCAGTACAGAGACGAAGTGGAGTCTCAATTCAATGGCTCAGACACAACGTATGTGGTAGGGTCTACATACAATCACGGGTTACAAAGGGAAAACCATCCACATCAAGGACACTCGTCTTGCTCCCCAACAAGCTAAACACCTTCTTCGCCCGCTTTGAGGATAACACATTGCCAGTGATGCGGCCTGCTACCAAGGACTGTGGGCTCTCGTTCTCCGTGGCCGACGTGAGTTAGACATTTTAAGCGTGTTAACCCTCGCAAGACTGTCGGCCCAGACGGCATCCGTAGTCCCTATTCACTTACTGATGAACCAGCTGGCTGGAGTGTTTATGGACATATTGAATATCTCCCTATTCCAGTCTGCTGTCCCCACATGCTTCAATATGTATGTTCCTGTACCCAAGAAGGCAAAGGTAACTGAACTAAATTACTAATGCCATGTGTCATCAGGAAGTGCTAAGAGAGACTAGTCAAGGATCATATCACCTCCACCTTACCTGACACCCTAGGCCCACTTAAATTTGCATACCGCCCCAATAGATTCACAGACGATGCAATCGAACTGCACACTGCCCTATCCCATCTCGACAAGAGGAATACCTAATGTAAGAATGTTGTTCATTGACTGTAGCTCAGCTTTTAACACCGTAGGACCCTCCAAGCTCATCATTAATTTCGGGGCCCTGGGTCTGATCCCAACCCTGGGCAACTGCGTCCTGGACTTCCTGACAGGTCGCCCCAAGGTATTGAATGTAGGAAACAACCCCTCCACTATGCTGATACTCAACACTGGGGCCCCACAAAAGTGTGTGCTCAGCCCCTTCCTATACTCCCTGTTCACCCATGACTGCGTGGCCACGCACACCTCCAACTCAGTCATCAAATTTGTAGACACAACAGTAGTAGGCCTGATTACCAACAATGACAAGACAGCCTACAGGGAGGAGGTAAGGCCTTGGCAGAGTGGTGCCAGGATAATAACCTTTCCCTCAATGTCAACAAAATGAAGGAGCTTATCTTGGACTTAAGGAGAAAGCAGAGGGAGTACGCCCTCATCCACATTGACAGGACTGCAGTGGAGAATGTGAAGAGCTTCAAGTTTCTCAGCGTACACATCACTGACAAACTGAAATGGTCCACTCTCCTAAGACCCTCACACACTTTTACAAGCAATTTGCTACACCCGCAATAAAATGTTCTAAATATGTGTATGTGACCAATATATTTTTTATTGAAAATGCACAAAATGAGAGCACCCTGTCAGGCTGTATAACCGCCTGGTACAGCAACTGCACTGCCTGCAGCGCAGGGCTCTACAGAGGGTGTTGCGCCAAACGTATCACCGGGGACAAACTCCCTGCCCTCCAGGACACCTACAGCACCTGATGTCACAGGAAGGCAAGGAGATTGTCAAGGACATCAACCACTCGAGCAAAGGCTTGTTCACCCTGCTGTCACCCAGAAGGTGAGGTCATTACATGTGCATCAAAGCTGGGACTAAGAAGCTGTTTTAGAAGCTGTTTTAGTCTCTATCTCAAGGCCAACATGCTGTTAAAAAGCCATCCCTAGCCGGCTTCCACCAGGTTACTCAACACTGCACCCTAGAGGCTGCTGCCATATGTATATAGACATGTAATCGCTGGTCACTTTAATACTGTTAACATACTTTTTTAATTATTTCATATGTATATACTGTATTCTACTGTATTTTGGTCAATTCCACTCCGACATTGCTCGTCCTAATATTTCTTATTTTCATTCTTTTAGATTTTCATTTTGTTGTAAATTGTTAGATCCACTGTTAGAGCTAGGAACACAAGCATTTTGCTACACCCGCAATAACATCTGCTAAATATGTAATGTGACAATATTTGATTTGATTTGAATGCCAACTGCAAGCCTAATCGCCCAACATCAGTGCCTGACCTGACAGAATGGCACCGGAGGAGATGGCTGCCATTTTACAGGCTCCTAAACAATTGTGCCACTTAGTGTTTTTTCACCTTGTTTGCATTACACCACATCAGTCACCGGCTTCATCAATAAGTACATCGATTTCGTTGTCCCCACAGTCACCGTACGTACATACCCTGACCAGAAGCCATGGATTACAGGCAACATCTGCACTGAGCTAAAGGGTAGAGCTGCCTCTTTCAAGGAGCGGGACTCTTACCCGGATGCTTATTAGAAATTCCGCTATGCCCTCAGACAAACCATCAAACAGGCAAAGTGTAAATACAGGACAAAGATTGAATCCTACTACACCGGCTCCGACGCTTGTCGGATGTGGCAGGGCTTACAAACTATTACGGACAACAATGGGAAGCACAGCAGCGAGCTACCTAATGACATATGCCTACCAGATGAGCTGGTAGGCAAGTGTCACTTACCAGGTGGTAAGGGTAGGCAACACATCTGCCACGCTCCTCCTCAACGAGGGGGCCCTCATAGGTGCGTGCTTAGTCTCCTCCTGTACTCCATGTTCACCCATGGCTGCGTGGCCAAGCACGACTCCAACGCCATCATTAAGTTTGCCGACGACACAACGGTGGTAGGCCTGATCACCGACACCAGTGGGACAGCCTTTAGGGAGGTGGTCAGAGACCTCGCAGTATGGTGCCAGGACAACAACCTCTCCCTTAACGTGATCAAGACGGAGATGATCGTGGACTATAGGAAAAGGAGGGCCGAGCACTCCCCCATTCTCATTGACGGGGCTCTAGTGGAGCAGGTTGAGATCTTCAAGTTCCTTGGTGTTCACATCACCGACATGGTCCAAACACACCAAGAAAGTTGTGAAGAGGGCACGACAATGCCTATTCCCCCTCAGGATCCTAGAAAGATTTGGCATGGGTCCTCAGATCCTTATTGTTCTCTAGCTGCACCATCGAAAACATCCAGACTGGTTGCATCACCACCTGGTATGGCAACTACTTGGCCTCCGACCGCAAGGTGCTACAGAGGGTAGTGGGTACGACTCTGTACATAACTGGGGCCAAGCTTCCTGCGATCCAGGACCTCTATACCAGGCAGTGTCAGAGGAAGGTTGTAAAAATTGTCAAAGACTCCAGCCACCCTAGTCATAGACTGTTCTCTCTGCTACCGCACGACAAGTGGTACCGGAGCGCCAAGTCAAGGTCCAAAAGGCTTCTTAACAGCTTCTATCCTCAAGCCATAGAACTGCTGAACATGTAATCAAATCTACCCAGACTATTTACGTTGCCCCTCCCCCCTTTTTTTACGCTGCTGCTAATCACTGTTTTATCTATGCATAGTTACTTTACCCCTACCTACATGTACATGTTACCTCGACTAACCTGTACCCCGGCACATTGACTCGGTACCCACCCTGGATATAGCCTCATTATTGTTATTTTATTGTTGCTATGTTTTACTTTATTTAGTAAATATTTTTTTCTTAACCAACAATGCAGTTAAGAAAAATAGGAGTTAAGGGCTTGTAAGTAAGCATTTTACGGTAATATCTACACCTGTTGTATTTGCCGCATGTGACAATTTGAGGGTATTTTGCTCTTGTGGCTGAGTGGAAGCAAATCCCCGCAGCAATGCTCTAACATCTAGTGGAAATCCTTCACAGAAGAGTGGATTCTGTTATAGCAGCTAAGGGGGTACCAACTCCATATTAATACCCGTGATTTTGGAATGAAATGTTCGACGGGTAGGTACATGCATACATTTGGGCAAGTAGTGGGTAAAATTGTATGCAAACATTAGTGACCAGTGTTCAATGACTATCTACATAGGGCAGCAGTCTCTAAAGTGCAGGGTTGAGTACCGGGTGGTAGCTGGCTAGTAACAGTGACAAAAATTCAGGGCAAGGTACTGGGCGGAGGCTGGCTAGTGGTGACTATTTAAGTGTGATGGCCTGAGATATAAACTGTTTTTCAGTGTCTCCACCCTAGCTTTGATGCACCTGTACTGTCTCTGCCTTCTAGATGGTAGATGGGTGAAGAAGCTGTGGCTCGGCTTGGGAGGCTGAGGTCCTTCATGATCTTCTTGGCCTTCCTGTGACACCAGGTGCTGTGGATTTCCTGGGGGCCAGGAAGTGTGCCCCTGTGGGATGCGTTGTGCTGACTGCACTACCCTCTGGAGAGCACTGCAGTTGCGGAGTGTGCTTGTGTGTGTTTTTGTGGATATTATGGATCCCCATTAGCTGCTGCCAATGCCATAAGGTGTATTATTATCTGTTTTTTAAATGTAATTCTACTGCTGGCATGAGTTATGTGGAATAGAGTTCCATGTAGTCATGGCTCTATCTAGTACTGTGTGCCTCCCATAGTCTGTTCTGGACTGTGAAGAGACCTCTAGTGGCATGTCTTGAGGGGTGTGCATGTGTGTGGTTCCGGGCTCTCTCTCCTCCCTGGAGGGATTACTTTTTCCTGTGGGATTACATGCTCTGTTAATTGCTTCCTTTTAAAGGGAAAGTCTACTCACACTATGTTTTCCATTACAGTTCGTAGAAACATGTCAAACGATGTATAGAATCAATCTTTAGGATGTTTTTAAAATAAATCTTCAATGTTTCAACCGGAGAATTCCTTTGTCTTCAGAAATGTGATGGAAAGCAGGTCACTCTCACGCGAGTGCGCGCATGTTCAGCTCGTGCTAGACACCTGACTCAAAGAGCTCTCCTTCCCTCATTCTTCACAGTAGAAGCATCAAACAAGGTTCTAAAGACTGACATCTAGTGGAAGCCTTAGGAAGTGCAAAATTACCAATATCCCATTGTATATTGGATAGGCAAACCTACAAACCTCAGATTTCCCACTTCCTGGTTGGATTGTTTCTCGTGTTTTTGCCTGGCCTTTGAGTTCTGTTATACTCACAGACATCATTCAAACAGTTTTAGAAACTTCTGAGTTTTCTATCCAAATCTACTAATAATATGCATCTCTGAGCCTGAGTAGCAGGCAGTTTACTCTGGGCACCTTTTCATCCAAGCTACTCAATACTGCCACCCAGCCATAAGAAGTTAAACAGGGATGTGTATAGAGAGTCAGAGTCAGATTCCTGTGGACCTGGCCTCTTCTGTGCTCCTTTTTAGCTCTGCTGGCTGGCCGTCTAGCTGAGATAGTTAAAAGGAGCACACTTACCAGGACCAGTTTCCAGTAACAGCGGGTGGAACACTGCCATACAGAAGCGAGGGTTGTGAGAGAGGAGAAGAGGGAGATTTAGAAATGTGTTACAAGTGTGTGTGTTTGGTAAAATACTCACAAACAATGTTCCCTCCCGAGAGTAGATCACCCTTCTCCCGGGTAACGCTGTATTTCCCGCCAAAACCAGTAGTGTCATTCTAAAGCTTATAAATAGGCCAATGTCTGGATTTGATTACAACTTTGATCGTAAATTCAAGACTGATGCTACCTAAGCTCTATATTGAATGAGCCCAAGCCCAAATGATTGCCGTTATCCAATACATATGACATAGGCTACTGCACATGAACTGTAATACTGTATTGACTTATATGGGCTGGAATTACGCACAGCGTTGAAACCATGATAAAGCAGGGAGAGAACATTGGATTCTGATGCAGCACATGCGGCCTACAAAGTTACATGTATAGGCTAGTGAATTACATTTACATTTTGAAATATACGGCCTATTTGTATAATTGGTAGGCTGACATATATTCCTTTTTCATAATATTTACCCTAATGTTATAAGCCTAGTAGGCTCTTTCGCTCTCTATTGTTGCTTCATTCCTTCCTCGCTTTCAACAGTTAAATTATATACATTTTGCTGTTAATCATTCTAACGATATCCAGTTAAATGAAATAAGTTTTGTCCTTAATCATTCTAATGACATCCATATTATAGTACGAGAATTAGATGCAGAAAGCTTTCACTTCTCTTCACGAAGATTGAATGTTTATGGGTCTGAAATTAACTGCTATAACATACTGCCATTGCGAGTTTGCTCTTCTTTCAAACTGCCTGTGATTTCTATTGGCTGCTATATTTAAAATTCCACAAACAAGAGCTTGGGTACCTCTTCAAATAGTTTAAGAAATAAAATGTAAAAAAATTCCAGAGATGCTGTTCTAGTCTAATTTTTCATGCATGGGACTCCAAGAGCTAAGGAGTGTTTTTTTTAACCTTTCATTGCTACCCATCCCGGATCCGGGAGGATCCTGATCAAAAAAGCTGACTAGCCTAACGCGACAGGGATATCATATAATACACTGCTCAAAAAAATAAAGGGAACACTAAATAACACATCCTAGATCTGAATGAATGAAATATTCTTATTAAATACTTTTTTCTTTACATAGTTGAATGTGCTGACAACAAAATCACACAAAAATGATCAATGGAAATCAAATTTATCAACCCATGGAGGCCTGGATTTGGAGTCACACTCAAAATTAAAGTGGAAAACCACACTACAGGCTGATCTAACTTTGATGTAATGTCCTTAAAACAAGTCAAAATGAGGCTCAGTAGTGTGTGTGGCCTCCACGTGCCTGTATGACCTCCCTACAACGCCTGGGCATGCTCCTGATGAGGTGGCGGACTCCTGGACAGTCTGTGGTGTAACGTGGCGTTGGTGGATGGAGCGAGACATGATGTCCCAGATGTGCTCAATTGGATTCAGGTCTGGGGAACGGGCGGGCCAGTCCATAGCATCAATGCCTTCCTCTTGCAGTAACTGCTGACACACTCCAGCCACATGAGGTCGAGCATTGTCTTGCATTAGGAGGAACCCAGGGCCAACCGCACCAGCATATGGTCTCACAAGTGGTCTGAGGATCTCATCTCGGTACCTAATGGCAGTCAGGCTACCTCTGGCGAGCCCATGGAGGGCTGTGCGGCCCCCCAAAGAAATGCCACCCCACACCATGACTGACCCACCGCCAAACCGGTTATGCTGGAGGATGTTGCAGGCAGCAGAACGTCTCCACGGCGTCTCCAGACTGTCACGTCTGTCACATGTGCTCAGTGTGAACCTGCTTTCATCTGTGAAGAGCACAGGGCGCCAGTGGCAAATTTGCCAATCTTGGTGTTCTCTGGCAAATGCCAAACGTCCTGCACAGTGTTGGGCTGTAAGCACAACCCCCACCTGTGGACATCGGGCCCTCATACCACCCTCATGGAGTCTGTTTCTGACCGTTTGAGCAGACACATGCACATTTGTGGCCTGCTGGAGGTCATTTTGCAGGGCTCTGGCAGTGCTCCTCCTTGCACAAAGGCGGAGGTAGCGGTCCTGCTGCTGGGTTGTTGGCCTCCTCCACGTCTCCTGGTAGCGCCTCCATGCTCTGGACACTACGCTGACAGACACAGCAAACCTTCTTGCCACAGCTCGCATTGATGTGCCATCCTGGATGAGCTGCACTACCTGAGCCACTTGTGTGGGTTGTAGACTCCGTCTCATGCTACCACTAGAGTGAAAGCACCGCCAGCATTCAAAAGTGACCAAAACATCAGCCAGGAAGCATAGGAACTGAGAAGTGGTCTGTGGTCACCACCTGCAGAACCACTCCTTTATTGGGGGTGTCTTGCTAATTGCCTATAATTTCCATCTGTTGTCTATTCCATTTGCACAACAGCATGTGGAACAGCACTTCCTAAGTGGACAGTTTGATTTCACAGAAGTGTGATTGACTTGGAGTTACATTGTGTTGTTTAAGTGTTCCCTTTATTTTTTTGAGCAGTGTATAATTTTCATCAAATCACAAGTCCAATACAGCAAATGAAAGATAAACATCTTGTGAATCCAGCCATCATTTTCCGATTTTTAAAATGTTTTACAGCTGAAACACTATATTTCTATTAGCAAAAGACTCAACCGCATATTTTCACCATTTTTCTACCGTATAGGTAGCTATCACAAAACCGACCAAATAGAGATATAATTAGTCACTAACCAAGAAACAACTTCATCAGATGACAGTCTTATAACATGTTATACAATAAATTTATGTTTTGTTTGAAAATGTGCATATTTGAGGTATAAATCATAGTTTTACATTGCAGCTACCATCAAAGCAGCCAGAATAATTACAGAGAGCAAGGTGAAATACCTAAATACTCATCATAAAACATTTATGAAAAATACATGGTGTACAGCAAATGAAAGATAAACATCTTGTGAATCCAGCCAATATTTCAGTTTTTTTAAGTGTTTTACAGCCAATACACAATATAGCATTATATTAGCTTACCACAATAGCCAAACACACAACCGCATTTATTCACCGCATAGATAGCATCCGCAAAAACCAGCAAAATATATAAAATTAATCACTAACCTTGACCAACTCCATCAGATGACAGTCTTATAACATCATGTTACACAATACATATATGTTTTGTTCGAAAATGTGCATATTTAGAGGTGCAAATCGTGGTTTTACATTGTGAATACGTAGCCAAAATGCACAAAATTCTCCGGAGATATTTTGGACAGTCATCTAATCAAAGAACTCATCATAAACTTTACTAAAAAATACATGTTAGACAGCAAATGAAAGATACACTAGTTCTTAATGCAATCGCAGTGTTAGATTTAAAAAAAATAACTTTACCATAACAAACAGCTTCTGTTATAGCGAGACAGTGCCCGCAAAAAGGAAGGAAAATAGGACTAAACATTTTCCACAGAAATACGAAATAACATCATAAATGGTTCTTACTTTTGCTGAGCTTCCATCAGAATCTTGTACAAGGAGTCCTTTGTCCAGAATAAATCGTTGTTTGGTTTTAGAATGTCCTCTTCTGTCGAATTAGCAACCTTAGCTAGCCATGTGGCGCGAACATGTCCATCTTCTCATGACGCAAAGAAAGGAAAATGCCAAAAGTTGCAATAAACGTTGAATAAACTGATACAACTCGGTTGAAAAAAAACTACTTTATGATGTTATTATCACATATATCAAATAAAATCAGAGCCGGAGACATCCACCGTCTATACCGAACGCTTTTCAGAAGCCAATGCTGATGTCCTTCCCGCATCTAGGTAGAGAAAGGAAATTGTGGTCACGTCATTCCAAGAACTCTTGTTCGACCTCAGATCAAGCTAGACACCCCATTCCACCTTCCACTGCCTGTTGACATCTAGTGGAAGGCGTATGCAGTGCATGCATATCCATAAATATAAAGCAATTGAATAGGCAGGCCCTGGAACAGAGCATCTTTTTCAGATTTTTCACTTCCTGTCTGGAAGTTTGCTGCAAAATGAGTTCTGTTTTACTCACATATATAATTCAAACAGTTTTAGAAACTTCAAAGTGTTTTCTATCCAATAGTAATAATAATATGCATATTGTATGATCTATAAAAGAGTACGAGGCCGTTTAAATTGGGCACGATTTTTTCCAAAGTGAAAATATCGCCCCCCCCTATTGACAAGAAGTTTTAAGGAGAGAGGCCAGTGGAGCACAGGTGTGTGCGTATTACGCAAGAGGCAATAAGTTCAATTTTTATGCATAACCCATCTTTAATTAGCTAAATATGAGGCTTATACTGCATTGAAAGTATTACCTGAAAGAGGTAGGCTAGGACATCAATCTAAAAACATATATTATATACACACACACACACACACACACACACACACACACACACACACACACACACACACACACACACACACACACACACACACACACACACACACACACACACAGTACCAGTCAAAAGTACTCATTCAAGTTTTTATTTTTTACAATAGAATAATAGTGAAGACATCAACTATGAAATAACACATGGAATCATGTAGTAACAAAGTGTTAAACAAATCTATGTTTTTTTTTTGTTAAGTTTTGTTACACAACACAATGCCACAGATGTTTAAAGTTTTGAGGGAGCGTGCAATTGGCATGCTGATTGCAGGAATGTCCACCACAGCTCTTACCAGAGAATTTAATGTTAATTTATTTTCCATAAGCTGCGTCCAACGTCTTATTCGAGAATTTGTCAGTACTTCCAAACGTCCTCACAATTGCAGACCACGTGTAACCATGCCAGCCCAGGGACCTCCACATCCGGCTTCTTCACCTGCGGGATTGTCTGAGACCAGCCACCCGGGCAGCTGATGAAACAGGAGTATTTCTGCTTGAAATAAAGCCCTTTTTGGGGGGGGGAATGAATTCTCATTGGCTGGGCCTGGCTCCCCATTGGGTGGGCCTATGCCCTCAGACCCAGCCATGGCTGCGCCCCTGCCTAGTCATATGAAATCCATAGATTAGGGTCTAATTAATTTATTTCAATTGATTTCCTTATATGAACTGTAACTCAGTAAAGTTAGTTGTGTTTATTTTTGTTTGGTATGACTAATTATTTACCGGTTTCTCGCAGTTATTTATCCTGGGAAAGGGGACTGGTTTTGGGCGGTAAATCTCAGTAACCGGGTTTTTGCCATTCAACCTTAGTGTGTGTGTACACTAACTGTTGGTTAAACAGGCTGTAGGTCTGTGCAGGTTGGAGCCTCCTCATCCTCAGTGCTCGCTCTCAACTTCTGATTTAACTGCAGATAGAGATTGAGACAATCACATTGTCAACAGTACGATGGTCGTAATCTACAATGACCAGTTTGTGTACTAGAATGACCTGGCTGTGATCTAGAATGTTCTGCTCATGTTCTAGAATTACCTTGTCGTGTTCTAGAATGACCTGGTTGTGCTCTGGTCTTACCTGGTTAACCCAAAAGAGGGTGTTATTCCATGGAGCCCCGCCCCCCCCCCCCCCCCCCCCCCCCATCTGCTCTGCCTCCGCTGCCATCTTCACCTTGCCAACAGTCTCCATGGCAGCCAGTGACATCAGCGTGTCAATCAGGACCAAGTGGACCTTCTCCAGATCATTCAGACCGAGTGAAGCAGACCATGAGAGAGCAAAGGATCAATGATAGGAGTAATGTTAGGGTTATAAGAATGCGCGCACACACTAATGCACAGTCCTGATGGGCGTGTGGCTGAGGTCTTCCTCTATGATGGCCACATCTTGGTCCCTGGGCTCTAGGCCCCTCTTGGTAAGGAGCTGCAGCATGGCGGAGTTGGTGTGTTTCCTGAGTTAATTAAGCAATTAACATCCTATCATGTTTAAGGTCATGTAAAAATGCCCAGTTGCCCATTATTTTGGATACCGTGTCTAGAAGAGATCTCTTGACTTTGAAAGAGGGGTCTTGAAAGGACCATAGGGGCTTTAAAGGTGTGTGTGTGTGAGTCACCAGATAAACCCAATTGAACACATGGGAGATTCTGGAGCGTTTTCCACCACCATCAACAAAACATCAAATTTTGGAATTTCCCGTTGAAGAATGGTGTCACATCCCTCCAATAGAGTTCCAGACACTCTGCCAAGGCACATTGAAGCTGTTCTGGTGGCTCGGGGTGGCCCAACACCCTATTAAGACACTGTTGGTTGTTACCTGTATTGCCCTGTGTAATGCCATGTTGACAGATGCTTGGCTGAGAAGACCGTAGATAGTTTAGTGTAGATACTTAGTCTTAGGGATGGCCTGTGATGAGGTCACTTTTATCCACTTTTTATACCACCTGTTTGAACTGCAGGCACTGACTGACTATATAGATATACCCTAAGTACAAGTACGTATAGCTTGGATTTAAGATCTTGTGCAAACTGGTTTCTGATGGAAGCAATTTCATGCCTGGATCAGGTTCCTCTGATTTCTACTGTATGTATGGTCTTTGCGCTTCTACCTGAACTACGCTGGTAACAGCGAGAGCAACATCCACAGTAATCTGACTACAGTGACATGCTGCAGTAATGAGGGACCTGTAGGTTTGTGTGGCGTGTGGTCCGTTGCCTCTATAGCAGCTCATCTCTTACGTAATCATGGAAGACTGAGTTAGTTGGATTGGTTCATCAGGGTGTATATATAAAAAATTAACAATTGAAGGTCCTTTAAAATTCACAGCTTTTCCTTTCCTCATTCACTCTCCATCTCTACTCCAATGTTGTCCTCCCCCTCTCCACCAGAAGTCTCCCTATACTATTAGGCCTCTACTGACCGTTTCTCGTTCTCTCCCTATGTGTGTAGACGTGCCAGCGCCGGAGCAGCCGGAGCTGTTCCTGAAGAAGCTGCAACAGTGCTGTACTGTTTTTGACTTCATGGACACGCTGTCTGACCTAAAGATGAAAGAGTACAAGCGCTCCACACTCAACGAACTGGTGGACTATGTCACCGTCAGCAGGGGCTACCTGACAGAACAGGCCTACCCGGAGGTTGTCAAAATGGTGAGGCCACAACACATTGTGCCTTAAAGTAAACTAACTCCTAGCCACGCTACAATTTTAGTTTGTAAAATCCTGGAGGGTTTCTGGTTCTTACAGACTACTCAGCTTCAGAGTAGTCTGTAAGAACACGAGTACCCATCTCCTAGTTTACCATTTATTTTGAAAAGGGATGTAATTGGATATGATGGTTGCTAGCCTAGGATTCTGGGAGTAAACAATAAGGAATAGATGTCAGTAAAACATCAAATATATACAAAGGATAACTACACTGAAGAAAAATAAGCGCAACATGCAACACTTTCCAAAATTTTACTGAGTTACAGTTCATAAGGAAATCAGTCAGTTGACTCTTCTAAGGGAAGATGGTGCCGACAGAGGGCCACTTCGCTTCTAGTCCTTAGGAAACTATGCAGTATGCATTATTTCTTAAATTGTTAGCCCAGATAATCTTAAGTGTTATTACATACAGCCGGGAAGAACTATTGGATATCAGAGCGACGTCAACTTACCAGGAATACAACTTTCCCGAAACGGATCCTTTGTTCAAACCACCCAAGGCATTCTAACTGATTCCAGAGGCTGACCCAAAACAACGTCGCCTCAGAATAGGTAGACGCAGCGGCCTTCTGGTCAGACTTCGGAGGTGCGCACACCACCCACCGCTTCCGAGTATATTACTTGCTAATGTCCAGTCTCTAGATAACAAGGTAGATGAAATTAGGGCACGAGTTGCTTTCCAGAAAGACATCCGGGATTGTAACATACTATGTTTCACAGAAACATGGTTCTCTGGGGACATGCTGTCGGAGTCTGTACAGCCACCGGGATACTTTGTGTGTCGCGCTGACAGGAGTAAACATTTCTCCGGGAAGAAGGAGGGCGGGGTTGTATGTTTCATGATTAACGACTCATGGTGTAATTGTAACATACAGGAACTCAAGTCCTTTTGTTCACCTGACCTAGAATTCCTTACGATCAAATGCCGACCGCATTTTCTCCCAAGACAATTCTCGTCGGTTATTGTCACAACCGTGTATATCCCCCCTCAAGCCGATACCACGACGGCCCTCAAGGAACTCCACTGGACTCTATGGAAACTGGAAACCATATACCCTGAGGTTGCATTTATTGTAGCTGGGTATTTTAACAAAGAAAATTTGAGAACAAGGCTACCTAAATTCTATCAGCATATTGATTGTAGTACCCAGGCTGGCAAAACACAATCAATGCTACTCTAACTTCCGCGATGCATACAAGGCCCTCCCCCTCCCTCCGTTCAGCAAATCTGACCATGACTTCATTTTGCTTCTCCCCTCCTATAGGCAGAAACTCAAAAACATGATGCACCATTCAACGCTGGTCTGACCAATCGGAATCCAATGATCATGCGGACTGGGATATGTTCCCGGGTAGCCTCAGAGAATAATAGATTTTTACGCTGATTCGGTGAGTGAGTTTAAGGAAGTGCATCAGAGATGTTGTACCCATTATGACTATTAAAATCTACCCTAACCAGAAACCATGGACAGATGGTGGCATTGGCAAAACTGAAAGCGCAAACCACCGCATTTAACCATGGAAAGACGACCGAATACAAACGATGTAGTTATTCATTCCGCAAGGCAATCAAACAAGTGAAATGTCATTATAGGGACAAAGTGGAGTCGCAATTCAACGGCTCAGACACTTATGTGGCAGGGTCTACAGACAATCACGGACTACAAAAAGAAAATCAGTCACGTCACGGACACCGCCATGCTTCCAGACAAACTAAACACCTTTGCCCGCTTTGAGGATAACACAGTGCCACCGAAGCGGCCCTTTACCAAGGACTGTGGGCTCTCCTCCTTCATGGCCGACGTGAGTAAGATATTTAAACATGTTAACTCTCGCAAGGCTGCCTGCACAGACGGCATCCCTAGCTGTGTCCTCAGAGCATGTGCAGACCAGCTGGCTGGTGTGTTTATGGACATTCAATCTCTCCCTATCCCAATCTGCTGTCCCCACATGCTTCAAGATGGCCACCATTTTTGTTCCTGTACCCAAGAAGGCAAAGGTAAAGGTAACTGAACTGAATGACTATTGCCCGGTAGCACTGACTACAGCATTGACTACAGCTCACACCTTACCTGCCACCCTAGACCCACTGCCATTTGCATACCGCCCCAATAGGTCCACAGACGATGCAATCGCCGTCACACTGCACACTGCCCTATCCCATCTGGACAAGAGGAATACCTATGTAGGAATGCTGTTCATTGACTACAGCTCAGCATTCAACACCATAGTACCCTCCAAGCTCATCATTAAGGTGGAGCCCCTTGGACTCGACCCCGCCCTGTGCGATTCGGTCCTGGACTTCCTGACAGGCCGCCCCCAGGTGGTGAAGGTAGGAAACAACATCTCCACTTCGCTGGCCCTCAACACTGTGGCCCCACAAGGGTGCATGCTCAGTTCCCTCCTGTACTCCCTGTTCACCCACGACTGCGTGGCCATGCACATCTCCAACTCAATCATCAATTTTGCAGACAACACAGTAGTAGGCTTGATCACCAACAACGATGAGACAAACTGTAGGGAGGAGGTGAGGTCACTCAGAGTGTGGTGTCGGGAAAACAACCTCACTCAACGTCAACAAAACAAATGGGAAAGGATCGTGGACATCCACATCGACGGGACAGCAGTGGAAAGTTAAGTTCCTCAACGTACACATCACGGACAAAGTGTAATAGTCCACCCACACATACAGTGTGGTGAAGGTGCAACAGCGCCTCTTCAACCTCAGGAGGCTGAAGAAATTTGGCTTGGCACCCAAAACCCTCACTAACTTTTACAGATGCACAATTGAGAGCTTCCTGTCCGGCTGTATCACCGCCTGGTACGGCAACTGCACCACCCACAATCGTATTGCTCTCCAGAGGGTGGTGTGGTCTGCACAACGCACCACCGGGGGCAAACTACCTGCCCTCCAGGACACCTATAGCACCTGAAGGCCATAAAGATCATCAAGCACAACAACCACCTGAGCCACTGCCTATTCACCCCGCTATCATCCAGAAGGCGAGGTCAGTACAGGAGCATCAAAGAGACTGAGAAACAGCTTCTATCTCAAGGCCATCAGACTGTTAAACAGCCATCACTAATACAGAGAGGCTGCTTCCTACATAGACTTGGAATGATTAGCCACTCTAACAAATGGATCACTAGTTACTTCATTAATGCCACTTTAATTATGTTTATGTATCTTGCATTACTCATCCCATATTTATATACTGTATTTTATACCATCTATTGCGTCTTGCCAATGCCGCTCGGTCATTGCTCATCCATATATTTATATGTACATTTTCTTATTCCATCCTTTTACTTAGATATGTGTGTATTAGGTAGTTGTGGAATTGTTAGATTACTTGTTGATATTGCTGCACTGTACAAGTCCAAGCATTTCACTACACTCGAATAACATCTGCTAACCATGTGTATGTGACCAATAAAATGTTATTTGGATTTTATTTTTCATTATGGCCTAATCTATGGATTTCACATCACTGGGAATACAGATATGTTTCTGTTGGTCACAGATACCTTAAAAAAAAGGTAGGGGGTGGAGCAGAACTTGTCAGTATCTGGTGTGACGACCATTTGCCTCATTCAGTGCGACATCTCCTTCGCATAGAGTTGATCAGGCTGTTGATTGTGGCCTGTGGAATGTTGTACCACTCTTCAATGGGTAGCATGTCTGGTGAGTATAACAAGGCTCTAAAACAATGTTGGAGGTGGCTTATGTAGAGAATTTAACATTCCATTCTCTGACAACAGTTCTGGTGGACATTCCTGCAGTCAGCATGCCAATTGGACCCTTTAACTTGACACATCTGTGACATTGTTTTTCGTGACAAAACTGCACATTTTAGTGACCTTTTATTGTCCCCAGCACAAGGTGCACCTGTGTAATGATCATGCTGTTTAATCAGATGGATGGAACATCTAAACAAAGGAGAAATGCTCACTAACAGGAATGTAAACATTTTAGATTTTAGAGAAATAAGTTGTGCGTATGGAACATTTCCGGGATATTTTATTTGAGCTCAAGAAACTTGGGACCAACACTTTACACGTTGCGTTTATATTTTTGATCAGTATAGTCTCAAGAACCAAGGACTACAAAAAAGGTAAGGCTCGGCTAGTGGCTACCACATGGCAAACCATGTAACAATCTATAGAAAGAAAGTCAACACCAAATGCGTAGGTATAAAGGAGAGAGGACAAACTTACTTAGTCAATAACACACCCATTGAAGGGAGATATACTTCAAAGGATAGGACTATAAACTACATTTTAAAAAACTAACCAAAACAATTCAATTAGGTTACCACCTTGATTGGAATCAGGTGAACCTACTTAAGGTGTGGGGGAAGGAAGTCCCGATCTTCAGTAAACAGGAAGTGGGAGTGACGGATGGTAGGTGGCGAGTGGAAGAGGGTGGGGAATTTTCTGCTGTTTTGTATTTAATTTAATTTAGCTAGTTGACAAGAACAATGCTCATTAGTCAACATTTGGGTTTCACATCAGTATTGAAGTGCCTGAGTTGGCTATAAAACTGATTGTTATATTACTCTGTGTCAATTGCCTTACTTTCCAGTGAAATCAGTTGATTTACCCCTTTACCCTGTCTTCCAGGTGTCTTACAACATATTCCGGACCCTTCCGCCCACGGACAGTAATGAGTTTGACCCAGAGGAGGATGAACCCACACTCGAGGCCTCATGGCCGCACTTACAGGTAACAGCATAGGCTAAAATTGATGTATACGTTTTTGTGAGTATTCGTTCTGTCTTCATTTGGAGACTGAGTTTCGTCCCTCCCCCCCCATGAGAACCTTCCTGGTGTCATAGCTATTTTTGATATAATGTTCTTTTGTATGTGGACATTTGAGCTGGTGTTGAGCGTGTTCTGTTTCTCGGTCCCTGATTTAGTAAGATATTATTACGGGTCTATTGTCAGGTGTTCATTCTCTCACCCCCGTTTCTTTGTAACTGCTGCTCTGCCTCCTTAACATCTCCATCTCGCTCTTTCTTTCACTGTATCATAGCTGGTGTATGAGTTCTTCATACGATTCTTGGAGAGTCAAGAATTCCAGCCCAGCATTGCCAAAAAGTACATAGACCAGAAATTTGTTCTACAGGTGAGTGAGACTGTTACATTGAAGCTGCACTTTAAAAAATGTAGACTAGTGTTTGAGGAGTTTATAGTTGTTTCATATCTTTTTCTTTCCCTTTTTGTTCTTTCTCCCTGGCTCTCTGCAGCTCTTGGAGCTCTTTGACAGTGAGGACCCTCGGGAGAGAGATTACCTGAAAACAGTCTTACACAGAATCTATGGGAAATTCCTGGGGCTGAGGGCTTTTATACGAAAACAGATAAATAATATTTTTCTACGGTAAGACGGCGCTCCTCATTCTCTACACAGACCGTCGTGGTACTTTCACTGATGTTTCACTAACGTTTATCCACTCTCTCCTCTCTCGTAAAGTTTTGTTTATGAGACTGAGCACTTTAACGGGGTTGCTGAGTTGCTGGAGATCTTGGGAAGGTACGTGACCCTGGATTCATTTATGGTTAGTTCTGACTCCTTTGTTCTCAGGCGCCGTCTTAACCCTTTACACTTGTGGGAATTGGACTATATGGATAGGGATAAATTGAAATGTTTCTTACAAAATAAATATGAAAGGCATATGCCTAAGCATGGTAGCAATTGAAAAGGAACAGTTTGGAGATTATGGGAAACGTATTATACCAAAGTTGAGGACGTAACAGGTTCACCTGACACAAGACTGAATCCAAACATTACACTGTGTATTTTACATTTACTGTACTTTTCGTCGCATTTGTTGATAACTAAATCTAGAAATACTCTGGATACATTCACTAACATAAGAATATTCTTGAAAAATGTGGGTTAGGTACAAGACAAATAAATGACAAGGGTTTGAGTGAGAGGACTAACTGGTGTCTCAGTTGTCACACAACTCTCAAATGTGCACAGTTCCTAAGTAATTTCAATGCACTTTTATGACTCAGTATTCAATTATAAGGTGATTTAATTTTTTATTTTGCTCTCCTATAGTGGTTCTTCCTTTAAAAGTTCAGAGTTTATGCCGTGACCGTTTGTGGTAGATGGTTGCATTCTGTCATTGCACCACACTATCACAAGGGGGAGTTAGAACTCTGCTCTACCGGTAGTCTAAACTGTGGCAATTAATGGAGGCGTTTTCCATCTGAGAGTCTCTCCTCTGGCACTAGAGTCCTGCAATAACAACAAAAACTATCGGTGGTCCTGGAGTTAAGAGAGAACTTGGGTAAATAACATGGGAGTATTTCACTTGACATTTGGACTGACGATTTTCCGAAAAATAGGCGCTGTGAGCTTTTGGTTTCTCTCCCTCTAAAAGCAGAAATAAATAATTCTAAATAACAAACTGGCTTTATTTACAAATTAGTAAGAATGTCTCACCCCATGTTCAAGAATGGCCTTTTCCCCTTTATTCAGATTATAATTGTTCACTTTCGGTACTTTTTTAAACAAACCGATTATTATTATTATTATTATTAACCCTGCATTATAATTATATAAAAGCCCCTTAGATATTCTCACAGATTAGATTTTAATTTAGAATCCTCCAATCCTCTAAATGTTATTATTGGCGGAGTTGGAGAGGGCGTAGAACAAGATGGAGTCACAATCCATGCCAGGCAAACATGCAGATTATTTCTACTACATTTTAGTTGCAACAAGTTTGATCGGGTTTAAATCAGGAGACTTACATGTAGAGATGAAAAAATATTTGTAGATATACTGTAGGTCTACCGTAGGCGACAGTCTCACTAGTGTTGAGTAATGTGCTGTTAAGTGTTGTAGGTCTTATTTTTAATTAACCTTTATTTTACTACTTAACAGTCTACTTACTCTGCTGGTGTCTTGACCCAGTTTATGCCTTCATTTGCAATGCAAACCATAATGAATTACTATGGGAATAAATGGAAGGGGGAAAAAGTGGAGAACTTCTCTGTCGGCCCTGAGGGCCTTTTGAAAACAATTAATGAACATGCACCTGTGGAACGGTCGTTAAGACACTAACAGCTTACAGACGGTAGGCAGTTAAGGTTAACGTTATGAAAACTTAGGACACTAAAGAGGCCTTTCTACCAACTCTGAAAAACACCAAATGAAAGATACCCAGGGTCCCTGCTCATCTGCGTGAACGTGCCTTAGGCATGCTGCAAGGAGGCATGAGGACTGCAGATGTCGCCAGAGCAATAAATTGTAATGTCCGTACTGTGAGACGCTTAAGACAGCGCTACAGGGAGACAGGACGGACAGCTGATCGTCCTCGCAGTGGCAGACCACGTGTAACAACACCTGCACAGGATCGGTACATCCGAACATCTCACCTGCGGGACAGGTACAGGATGGCAACAACTCCCCGAGTTACACCAGGAACGCACAATCCCTTCATCAGTGCTCAGACTGTCCGCAATTGGCTAAAAGAGGCTGGACTGAGGGCTTGTAGGCCTGTTGTAATTCAGGTCTTCACTAGACATCACCGACAACAACGTCGCCTATGGGCACAAAAACTAATACACATTTTTGGGGGGGATAAAAAATTCACTTTTTCCACATTGAATAGTGGTCGCTGTCCATGGTTCTGAAACGCATCAGTGCGCTGTTGCCTTTTCCTAGACCATATTGCTATGTGCACAATATCAAAGTTAACCAGATTATTGGTGTGGTGGCGGCAGCAGCAAAATGAGGAGATGAGAAAACAGCCCTTGCCTTATTGTCTAAGAAAAGTGAGGAGGAAGGAAACCCCAACTTAATTTGGCCTATAATCAATAGACTAACTGTTAAATGTTGCTGGCTTTATAAATAATATGCAGTGCCTTCGGAAAGTATTCAGACCCCTTGACTTTTTCCACATTTTGTTACTTTACAGCCTTATTCTAAAATGGATGAAATGCTTTTCCCCCCTCAGCAATCTACACACAATACCCTATAATGGCAAAGCGAAAACAGGATTTTAGAAATGTTTACAATTGTGTTAAAATATTTACATAATTATTCAGACCCTTTGCTGTGAGACTCAATTGAGCTCAGGTGCATCCTGTTTCAATTGATCATCCTTGAAATGTTTCTACAACTTGAGTGGAGTCCACCTGTGGTAAATTATGTTGATTGGACATGATTTGGAAAGGCACACACCTGTCTATATAAGGTCCCACAGTTGACAGTGCATGTCAGAGCAAAGACCAAGCCATGAGGTCGAAGTAATTGTCCATAGAGCTCCAGGACAGGATGGGGAAGGGTACCAAAAATGTCTGTCCCATTGAAGGTCCCCAAGAACACAGTGGCCTCCGTTGTTTTTAAATTGAAGAAGTTTGGAACCACCAAGACTCTTCCTAGAGATGTCCGTTTGGCCAAACTGAGCAATCGTAGGAGAAGGGCCTTGGTCAGGGAGGTGACCAAGAACCCGATGTTCACTCTGACAGAGCTCTGGAGTTCCTCTGTGGAGATGGCTCTTTTTGGAAGGTTCACCCATCTCTGCAGCACTCCAGCAATCAGGCCTTTATGGTAGTGGCCAGATTGAAGCCACTCCTCAGTAAAAAAACAAACACATGGTAGTCCGCTTGTAATTTGCCAAAAGGCACCCAAAGACTCAGACCATGAGAAACAAGATTCTCCGGTCTGATGAAACCAAGATTGAGCTATTTGGCCTGAATGCCAAGCGTCACGTATGGAGGAAAACTGGCACCATCCCTATGGTGCAACATGGCGGTGGCAGCATCATGCTGTTAGAATGTTTTTCAGCAGCAGGGACTGGGAGACTAGTCAGGATCGAGGCAAAGATGAACGGAGAAAAGTACAGCGAGAGCCTTGATGAAGACCTGCTCCAGAGCGCTCAGGACCTCAGACTGGGGTGAAGGTTCACCTTACAACAGGACAACGACCCTAAGCATACAACCAAGGCAACGCAGGAGTGGTTTCGGGACAAGTCTCTAAATATCCTTGAGTGGCCCAGCCGGAGCCCAAACTTGAACCTTATTTAAACATGTCTGGAGAGACCTGAAAGTAGCTTCGCTGCAACGCTCCCCATCCAACATGGCAGAGCTTGAGAGGATCTGCAGAGAAGAATGGGAGAAACTCCCCAAATACAGGTGTGCCGAGCTTGTAGCTTCATACCCAAGGAGACTCAAGGCTGTAATCGCTGCCAAAAATGTTTCAACAAAGTACTGAGTAAATGGTCTGAATACTTATGTAAATATGATATTTCCGTTTAACATTTTTGATAAATTAGCAAACATTTCTAAAAACCTGTTTTTCCTTTGTCATTATGGGTTATTGTGTGTAGACTGGGGAAAGGGGAAAAACGTTATAATTTTGTCACATGCGCCGAATACAACAGGTGTAGAACTTGCCAACAATGCAGTTTTAAGAGAAAAAAAGAAAGAAAAAAAGTCAAAAGTAATTAAAGAGCAGCAGTAAATAACAATCGCAAAGCTATATAAATGGGGTACCGGTACAGAGTCAATGTGCAGGGGCACCGATTAGTCAAGGTAATATGTACATGTAGGTAGAGTTACTAAAGTGGCTATGCATAGATAATAAGAGAGAGTAGTAGCAGCAGTGTTGAAGGGGGGGGGGGGGGTGCAAATAGTCTGGGTATCCATTTGATTAGATGTTCAGGAGTCTTATGGCTTGGGGGTGGAAGCTGTTTAGAAGCCTCTTGGACCTAGACTTGGTGCTCCGGTACCGCTTGCCCTGCGGTAGCAGAGAAAACAGTCTATGACTAGGGTGGCTGAAGTCTTTGACAATTTTTAGGGCCTTCCTCTGACACCGCCGATTTAATCCATTTCAGAATATGGCTGTAGATGTGGAAAATTTAAGGGGTCTGAATACTTTCCGAATGCACTGTATATCTACAGAAATAAGACAGATCCTGCTTCTGTTGCTGGTTTGAGTGTTTAATAGCCTACTGGTTCCGTGAGCACCAAGCCTCGCAACAACATGTAAACAATTTTACAAATTCTGCTGTTTTTATCTTTGCTTTTCGTTAGAATAGCCTCTGGTATTATAAAATGTATTTAGTGTTGACACTGTTCCATATCGTCCAAAAAATCATATTCATAATAATGTTCTTTTTTTTCTTGATCTACTGATTGTTATTATTACTATTATGATCATTATCATAATAATAAGTAATGTCATCATTAGCAGGCTTAGTATAGCAGCCTCGCATAACCACCATTGAGCTGTAGGTCTAAGAGCGCATCCTGTTAAGACTCTATACTGTAACTTACTTAGGCCTGCCTATATTTCAATATTTGTATAGGCTACTGTATCAATCAGTCATTATTTTGTTCATGTCATCACACAGTATACGAGTCATTCAAGAATTGAAATGCAATCAAGCATTTTAGTTTTAAAATAAAGCTAGCCTTGAATAATTAGCTTAAATCATAAATAAACCGTTCTATTATGGAAATTGCATTCACAATGCGGCTGTTTTTAGTCTTTGCTGTAATAAAGGCTTAACAAAAAAGTTACAACAGACTCTGGTACGCTTAGAATTTATTTAGTGTTTACATTGTTCCCAACGGTCAGAAAAATTATATTGTAATTCAACTGCACCTGTTTGGCAGTTCTTGCTCCTTACCTTATTTTTCTTGAGCTCCAGTCTTTTCCATAATTAATCAAATTTCCACACATCTGACTTCCCCTTTACCTCATGAGCAACCAGTAAACATTCCCCCATTTCGAGTTTTTGTCACATCCTCTGCATCCATTTTGCTGTTAATGTTCGGAGTTTGTTATAACCAATTAATTGATGTGCTTAGGTCAGGCCCTATTGGTCAAGTGCATTTAATGCATACATGTGTCACGTAAAGAGATCAAGGGTTGAGGGAATAGGGAATGTTTTTTTTCTAAACAAATGAGGGCTTTCGTTAACAGAACTTTTCTGTCAGAATTCTGTAATTCTATTGCAGTTTCAGCAACACGAACAGCACGATAAACGCTGTGGTGGTCGCTACAGCATGGAAGAGAGAGCGGTGCTAGTCACACAATCACTCAGTCTTTTTCTTTTAACACAGAGTAGCAAGTCTGAGGCTGGCACAATCAAATCAATTGCTGGTCGAACTCCCTCTAGTCATTTGTGTGTCTTAATTATTTAATCAAACCGTGTGCTTAAAGCATCAGTCAAGCTCAGTGAATATAGTTAATTTGATTAAAACACATAGGATGTGTCTATGGAAAATTACATGTTTAAACATTTTGACCAATCGATTGGTCTAAACAACAGACGACTCTTGGTCGACCAAGATTTTTTGGGGGTTGGGGACAGACAACCCTAGACTTACAGGTGTTTGACTTGCTTGTATGACATCCAAAGCACTATTTATTATAATCCTCAACGTCGCATCTTTCAAAGTGGATTGATTCCTCTTAATTTACAGCATTTTCCTCACTCGGACAACAAAAAATGTGCGCAAGTTGCCCAATTAGCAGGAGGGTTGGGAGCAACATCTTGCCACGTGCGGTGCTCAACTTCCCGAAAGTCTGTCAGTCGAAAACCCATACAGCCATGTGAAGCGCAGAGCCTGAGCTCTGATGTAGTTTATAACATTTTACTGTACAGCCACTGCGATCCAATTTAGGTGCTTATAAGTGTCCAAATCTGCCATGTTCAAACCGTATACGGGTACAAGTGTAAAGAGTTAAAGGAGTTACCATTTCATCCTCCGTGGGTCTTAGTTCTGTAGCCCAGGCTAAAGCTTATTGGTAACTTTGCATGAAGTAGCTACAGTACCTGTGTAATTTCCGTTGGCCCATGTAAAAGCTATTGACCCTTAATCAAATGAAGTTTATTTTATATAGCCCTTCGTACATCAGCTAATATCTCGAATGTATCTTTGCCTCAGTCTTGTTAACATTGATTCTCCAGTAAGCTTTATACTAAATTCTTGTCTCTTTGTACTGACATGTGTAATTTGCCATCCTGGCTTAGCGATGCGTTCTCCTCTCCCACTCTCTTGCAGCATAATCAATGGTTTTGCCCTGCCGCTCAAAGCAGAGCACAAACAGTTTCTGGTCAAAGTGTTGATGCCCCTCCACACTGTCAGGAGTCTGTCCCTCTTCCACGCACAGGTACTGTGTGTATGACTGTGTGCAATCCTAATTTTGTTGATGTTCAACATCCGGGTTTGGTTCTCCAACCCTGTTCCTGGAAAACTACCCTCCTGTAGGTTTTCGCTCCAACCCCAGTTGGAACTTATCAACCAGCTAAATATTAGAATTGGGTGCATTAGATTAGAGTTGGAGAGAACTGACAGGACGATAGCTCTCCAGAAACAGGGTTGGAGAGCCCTGTTCTACATGATTGAGTCTGTCCAGTGAGTCGATCCTAATTGGTGTTCCACATTTTCCAACCATAACATTGACAATGTTTTTCTTTATCGCGACTTATTTTTCCAGTTGGCGTATTGCATTGTACAGTTCCTAGAGAAAGACCCAGCGTTAACAGAACCAGTAAGTGTTATCTCGCCCATGGTCACACCACTTTGTAATCAGAAGGGTCTTTTAATCAGTCATCGTCTCCCTTCAGTCACACATTTCTCTCTCACGCCTATCTCACATCTATTAATCTAATCTATCTATAGGTCATCAGGGGCTTACTGAAGTTCTGGCCAAAAACCTGCAGTCAAAAAGAGGTAAGAGCACTGGAAGTTTCCCTTCCTTGGTCTGGAGCACTGAGCTGCTAATGTTAATGGGAGTTTAGATCTGTTACCTGGATAGTAACGACCTGATGTGTTGTCCTGCTCAGGTGTTTGTAACTGTGTTCTCAGGTGGTGTACCTGAGTTAGGGTGTGTTAGTAACTAATTCAGGGCTGCCCGCTGGCACGGCAACATCTGCCAAGCTAACCTGGCCAGTTAATCAAGCTTTCATATGGCCCGCGTGGGGCAGTACATTTTCAAACTCCAAAACAGAACAATTATTATTTGTATTTCATCTTTTACAATCTAACCGACGTCTGACGCTTCACTCTTGCTATCAACCAACATTCGGTTTCCAAGCTGAGGCAAGAATGTCAAAGCCTCAGTATGGTCAGCATACAGTGGCAAGAAAAAGTATGTGAACCCTTTGGATTTACCTGGATTTCTAAATTGGTCATCAAATTTGATCTGATCTTCATCTAAGTCACAACAATAGACAAACACTGTTTCAACTAATAACACACAAATCAATATATTTTTTGTCTATATTGAATCATTTAAACATTCACAGTGTATGTTGGGAAAAGTATGTGAACCACTAGGCTAATGACTTCTCCAAAAGCTAAATGGAATTAGGAGTCAGCTGACCTGGAGTCCAATCAATGAGACGAGATTGGAGATGTTGGTTAGAGCTGCCTTGCCCTATAAAAAAACTCACAAAATTTGAGTTTGCTATTCACAAGAGGCATTGCCTGATGTGAACCATGCCTCGAACAAAAGAGCTCTCAGAAGACCTAAGATTAAGAATTGTTGACGTGCATGAAGCTGGAAAGGGTTAGAAAAGTATCTCTAAAAGCCTTGATGTTCATCAGTCCACAGTAAGACAAATTGTCTATAAATGGAGAAAGTTCAGCACTGTTGCTACTCTCTCTAGGAGTGGCCGTCCTGCAATGATGACTGCAAGAGTGCAGCGCAGAATGCTCAATGAGGTTAAGAAGAATCCTAGAGTGTCAGCCAAAGACTTACAGAAATCTCTGGAACATGCTAACATCTCTGTTGACGAGTCTACGATACGTAACAAACTTAGCAAGAATGGTGCTCATGGGAGGACACCACGGAAGAAGCCACTGCTGTACAAAAAAACATTGCTGCACGTCTGAAGTTCGCAAAAGAGTACCTGAATGTTCCAAAAATATTCTGTGGGGAGATTAAACTACAGTTGAGTTGTTTGGAAGGAACAAACAACACTATGTGTGGAGAAAACAAGGCACAGCACAGCACACCAACATCAAAACATCATCCCAGCTGTAAAGTATGGTGGAGGAAGCATCATGGTTTGGGGCTGCTTTGCTGCCTCAGGGCCTGAACAGCTTGCTATCATCGACAGAAAACTTGGGAATTCATTTTATCAAGACATTTTACAGGAGAATGTTAGGTTCTTTGTCCGCCAATTAAAGCTCAACAGAAGTTGGGTGATGCAACAGGACAACTACCTAAAACACAGAAGTAAATCAACAACAGAATGGCTTCAACAGAAGAAAATACGCCTTCTGGAGTGGCCCAATCAGAGCCCTGACCTCAACCCGATTTGAGATGTTGTGGCATGACCTCGAGAGCAGTTCACACCAGACATCGAAAGAATATTGCTGAACTGAAACTGTTTTGTAAAGAGGAATTGTCTAAAATTCCTACTGAACGTTGTGCAGGTCTGATCCGCAACTACAGAAAACGTTTGGTTGAGGTTATTGCTGCCAAAGGGGAGGGTCAACCAGTTGTTAAATCCAAGGGTTCACATACTTTTCCCACCCTGCACTGTGAATCTTTACACGGTGTGTTCAAGTAAGACATGAAAACGCATAATTGTGTGTTATTACTTTAAGCAGACTAGACAAACACATTGTTGTGACCTAGATGAAGATCAGATCAAATTTTATGACCAATTTATGCAGAAATGCAGGTATTTCCGAAGGGTTCACATACCTTTTTTTGCCTCTGTACTTGCCCCAGACCTGTCTCAGTGGAGGCAGAGTTAAAGATTGGCATGGGCGTTTCACAATCGCAGAATAAAAGACCTCCGCCTGCCTTTTCTCATATCAGACATCCTACACAGCAATGCCATAATTGCAAAGAAAGGTTCACGTAGGCATACACTATGTAGCTGCTTGCTTGTTAAAACATAATTTACACATCACTTGGTAAAACTGAATCCTATTTACACATCTGAGTGTCTAGCATGACAAAAAAATAAGCATTTTGTGTTAACATTTACATAACTGCCATTCGAGTGCATAAACAGTAGGCCTATATTCACTGAAATTGACACAATAACTCTGTATTTATAAACACTGTACAAATCACAATTTTATTCGTGCTAGTGGCAGTTTTTAGGACATTAAACAAGCAGCAAGGACATATCAAGTCTGTGATCTAGCGAATGATTATCCCAATGGGGTAAACAATGCAGCTGAGCATTCAGCCATGTAGCCACGATGCTGCATCAGGCTACATGTGATAATGTTTATTGTTAAAATAGCACACCTGCCTGCAATATGGACCATGTATAGGCCCTAAAGAAATTACTTTTCTTCAATATGCTATTGGCCTCCTTTCTAGGGGGGAATATTACATTTTATGAAGTGTCATATGTTAAGGCTATTCACTGAGTGTACAAAACATTAGTAACAGCTTCCTAATATTGAGTTGCACCTTCTTTTTGCCCTCAGAACTGCCTCAATTCATCGGGGCATGGACTAAAATGTGTCAAGCATTCCACAGGGATGCTGGACCATGTTGATTCCAATGCTTCCCACAGTTGTCAAGTTGGTAGGATGTCCTTTGGGTGGTGGACCATTCTTTATACACACGGGAAACTGTTGAGAGTGGGAAAACCCAGCAGCTTTGCAGTTCTTGACGCTCTCAAACAGGTTCGCTTGGCACCTACTACCATACTCCGTTCAAAGGCACTTAAATATTTTGGCTCCTGAGTGGCACAAGGCACCGCATCTCAGTGCTAGAGGTGTCACTACAGACCCTGGTACGATCCCGGGCTATATCACAACAGGCCGTGATCGGGGGTCCCATAGGGCGGCGCACAATTGGCCCAGCGTCATCCGGGTTTGGCCGTCATTGTAAAATAAGAATTTGTTTTAACTGACTTGCCTAGTTAAATAAAATAAAAATTCACCCTCTGAATGGCACACATGCACTATCCATGTCGCAAGGCTTAAAAATGATTCTTTAACCTGTCTCCCCCCCTTCATCTATACTGAAGTGGATTTAACAGGTGGCGTAGCTGGTCAGTCTGTCATGGAAAGAGGTGATCCTAATGTGTTGTGCGCTCAGTGTTTTTAATTATTATTTTTTTGTACCTTTATTTAACTAGGCAAGTCAGTTAAGAACAAATTCTTATTTTCAATGACGGCCTAGGAACAGTGGGTTAACTGCCTTGTTCAGGGGCAGAACAACAGATTTGTATGTCCTCATTGAGAGTTGGCATGGTTTTATTTTTGTTTTCCAATCAGTGTAAATATCAGAATGTATGGTTGTCTACAATCGCCTATAAGGTACTTGTCCAGACTGCAAATTAACCCCCCCCCCCCCCCCCCATGGTTGAAATTCTGCGTGCATTACTTGCTTTCCTGTGATCTGGCCCAGGCCAGTAATTTTCTCATTCGGGACAGTACTTTTTACTTGTTACTAGCCTAGTGTTCCACAATCTAATTTACCTAAATGTCAAACCCTGTCAGGTGATGTACCTCAGGTGTGTTTGTAACTGTGTGTGTTCTCAGGTTATGTACCTGGGGGAGCTGGAGGAGATCCTAGACGTGATCGAGCCGACACAGTTCGTCAAGATCCAGGAGTCGCTTTTCAAACAGATCTCCAGATGCGTATCCAGCCCACACTTCCAGGTCAGTCTATAGAGAAGGACACAAATCCTGGTGGGTTTTTAGGTCAATGCTGTCTGAGATCCTTGGGATGTCCCTACCCTAAACCCTAATCTTAACCCATACTCTTACCATAACCTGTCCCTGACCTACCATGTCCCTTATTTCATCTTCAAAGGGACGTCCCAAGGATCCCGGATAGCACAGACCCTGTTTTTTTAGGGGTAATCTCAGCATATCTATGGTGCTCTTATAAGTACATGGTTGTTGTTGGAGGGTTTAGCCTGGTCCCAGATCTGTTTGTTCTGTATAGCTAACTTCTATGGTCGTTGTCATGACAATAACCATAGGATCACAAAATAAATCTGAAAAGAGGCTAGTGCGTATGGGTGCAGGTATTGTGTATTAAATCTCTGTGTCCCTGGCAGGTGGCAGAAAGGGCCCTGTACTACTGGAACAACGAGTACATCATGAGTCTGATCGAGGAGAACTCCAGCGTTATCTTACCCATCATGTTCGCCAGCCTGTACAGGATCTCTAAAGAACACTGGAACCCGTGAGTCCACCTCAACACACCCTCACACATAGATTGGTCCTATCAAAAAACTTGATTTATCATCTTGTATTTGTTTTCATTAGAGAAAACATAAGTTGTGAAAGAGTTGAAATTGGCTGTTTTTTTACATGTTTTTTTATTTTGCCTTGAAGGGCGATAGTGGCGTTGGTGTACAACGTACTGAAAGCCTTCATGGAGATGAACAGTACCTTGTTTGATGAGCTCACAGCTACTTACAAGTCAGACCGCCAGCGGTAAGATATGCTGCATCATTAATGGGGCCTCTGTGGTGTGGTCCTGCATAGTGCTGTTGTATTAAGCGTGTATAGTTTTAGACACCTATTCAAATAGGCCCATGCTCACTACACGGAAAATGACAATACAGAAAAATTACTGTTTTTATACAGAATAACACATTTTCCTCATACACTGTGCGGTGTGTGTAATATTGTGATTCTTGACTAGCAGGATAAGGATATGTACTTAGTGGTGGTAAACCCAGTAGTAATATCTCAGTAATCTGCAACCAGTCCTACTTTGCCCCCCCCCCCCCCCCCCCCCTGTACTGTCTGCAGTGAGAAGAAGAAGGAGAAGGAGAGGGAGGAGCTTTGGAAGAAGTTAGAGGACCTGGAGCTGAAGAGGAGCCTTAGGCGTGACGGGATAATTCCCACTTAACGAAGCGCCTCCTCTCCCATCCATGTCCACCGGAGCACGCCCCGCGGATCCTGTACGGCCATCTGGAATGGCCATCTGGAATGGCCATCTGGAACGGCCATCTGGAACGGCCATCTGGAACGGCCATCTGGAACGGCATGGAGCGACCGGGTTTTTTGTTGTTGTTTTTTTCTGTATTGTGCGACTTACTTTATGTTAGATTCACACGTTGTTTCATTATTTCAACAGCACTGTAAATAACTTTTATCCTTAAACTGCTATTATTGCAAAATAAAAATTGTTTAAAAAAAATTTCTAACGCGATAAAGAACTTGTGTGGGGGTAAAAATATTCTTTGGGCATTAAGACTTGAAATGAACAGCAAAATAACAGATTGTTTTAACTTCCCTCCTATTTGAGAACCCCACCCACTCCCCTTGAATACAAAAACCCATTTTCCATCTCTGGTTCTACTCTTTGCTCTTTCTTTCTCCTCTCTGTCCCTCTCACACTTTGGTGCTTCTGTACCTCTCTCCCTTTGTGGAACGTTCTGACTGAGTGAGATACCTGGGAGGCCCCGCCCTGACCAAGAGGGCACCCCTTCTCTATAAGGACCACCCTCTCACCCCTCCTGACCTAACTCATGCTGAAGCTATGCTGGTATTATATTATGGACCCATTAGCCATAAGGAAATGAATTTAACCCCTCGTACCTCTCAACCCCTCCTCCAAGAGGCGAACATGTTAAGGTCCTGTATGTACAGGGACTAAAATAAAAAAACAAGGGAAGATCTCCATACACACACACTTACATTCATTCTCTCGCACCATTTTTCTCCCCACTTCCACATTTGTTTCTTTTCACCAAACATATGTGTGTGTATGTCTCCCCAATGATTGATTGGTTTCTGTTAGTTCAGTTGACTCTTTGGTTTTGTGGACTTTGACCCTGCAGTACCAGGTAGCCTGGTATCAGTCTGGTACTGGTACCCTCCAGTCACACAGAAAATATGAAAAATGTAAAAAATAAAAAAAAATAAAAAAACGATTGCGAGCTATAGAGGAGCACCAAACTCGCCTATTGTGAAAAGGAGTGTCACTCCCATGTGTGCTTTACACAGTATTACAAACCTGTATATTGTTATTAAACGCAGTACACTGATATATTGTATCTTGTAGTAATTTTGCGTATATTTTTGCTTAGGAACAGCCAAGAAGTATTCAGTATATGAGTTAATATGGAACAAGACTATCTGGTATTTATGATAGTTTTTTCTCTTTGTTTCCTTCTTGGTTTTTAATCTCTCATTTGGGGATTTTTATTGTTTCTTTGACCATCAGATATGTTTTTATTGTGGAGTGGAAGAGGGAATAGCAGAGAGAGGGAAGGCTTGGCCCAGTTCATATCCCGTTTAAATGTACAGTAAGTTGCTTTAAGGTGGCCCAGATATGATATGAATGAAAAGAAGAAAAAAGGGGTTGAAGAATTACATTTATTTAAAAAACATACATTTACATTTAAGTCATTTAGCAGACGCTCAATTCCAGAGCGACTTACAAATTGGATATAATATAATTAAACCTGTTTTGTGATGAAAGCTCAGATGCTCAGATGCCTTGAAGTGCCACAGGAGGGCAGCAAGACTTCAAATCTGACGGACCCCAAAGCAGCCATTGAGTCACCATGTAGTTGATTTTCAAAGTTATTGAAATGTTCCGTATTGACTGACCTTCATGTCTTAAAGTAATGATGGACTGTCGTTAATCTTCGCTTATTTGAGCTGTTCTTGCCATAATATGGACTTGGTCTTTTACCAAATAGGGTTACCTTGTCACAACACAACTGATTGGCTCAAACGAACACATTAAGAATGAAAGAAATGACACAAATTAACTTTTAAGAAGGCACACCTGTTAATTGAAATGAATTTCAAGTGACTACCTCATGAAGCTGGTTGAGAGAATGCCAAGAGTGTGCAAAGCTGTCATCAAGGCAAAGGGTGGCTATTTAAAGAATCTCAAATATATCATTTGTTTAACACTTTTTTTAGTTTCTACATGATTCCATAGTTTTGATGTCTTCACTATTATTCTACAATGTAGAAAACTGTAAAAATAAAGAAAAACCCTTGAATGAGTAGGTGGTCTAAAACTTTTGACCGGTGATGTAGATAGCCCTGTGTTTTTATTATTATTAGCAGCTGGTTGTGTCAATTTTAATATCAAGGAATATTTATCTTTCTCTGGTCATAGTAACAAGATGAATTTGTGCATGAGGCAGATGCGGTGCGATACGAGTTACGCCATCAAGTGGGGGACGGTGTCCTCTCTCTGGTCAGTCTCAACGGAGGAAGGGAAGGAGAGAGCAGGGACCATGAGAGACGGACACTCAGTTGCTCTCGCTCTCCCTCCGCTGTGACTAATGCCGTATTCAAAACAACTGGGAACTCGGAACTGGGTACTCGGAAATTCCCGACTTCAACTTCAGTACGTTCAAGACACAGTCCGACCTAAATTATGCTGTTATGTTCTAAACATATTGATGCAACAGTATCTAAGATGGGGAGAAGTCTGTCCATAATAAAGTGCTGCTCTGCCTTCTTAACAACAATATCAACAAGGCAGGTCCTACAGGCCCTAGTTGTCGCACCTGGACTACTGTCGTGTGGTTAGGTGCCACAAAGAGGGACTTTACAACTGGCCCAGAACAGGGCAGCATGGCTGGCCCTTAAATGTACAGGTGGAGCTAAGATTAAAAATATACATGTCAATCTCTCATGGCTCAAAGTAGAGGAGAGATTGACTTCATCACTACTTGTTTATGTAAGAAGTATTGACATGTTGAATTCACCGAGCTGTCTGTTTAAACTACTAGCACAAAGCTCGGACATCCACACATACCCCACAAGATATGCCACCAAAGGTCTCTTCACAATCCCCAAGTCCAGAACAGACTATGGAAGGCACACAGTACTACATAAAGCAAATACTACATGGAACTCTATTCCACATCAAGTAACTCACACAAGCAGTAAAATCAGATTTAAAAAACAGATACAAATACACCTTATGGAAAAACGAGGACTGTGAAGAGTCACATACACAGGTACAAACACACACGTACATAACATACACAATATGAAAAGCCAACTGAAAATTATCCATGATTATTATTTGACCATGCTTGTCACTTATGAACATTTTTGAACATCTTGGCATAGTTCTGTTATAATCTCCACCCGGCACAGCCAGAAGAGGACTGGCCACCCCTCATAGCCTGGTTCCTCTCTAGGTTTCTTCCTAGGTTTTGGCCTTTCTAGGGAGTTTTTCCTAGCCACCGTTTTTCCTAGCCACCATTCTAGCTGTTTGGGGTTTTAGGCTGGGTCTCTGTACAGCACTTCGAGATATTAGCTGATGTACGAAGGGATATTTAAAATAAACTTGATTGATTGATTGATTGACAATATACACACGTTAATCTGGATTGTGTATTGTGAAAATGTATTTGAACATTTTTATTATAATGTATATTACTCCCTTAATTTTTGCTGGACCCCAGGAAGAGTAGCTGCTGCCTTGGCATTTGAAATGGTGTCCCTGTGCCCAATAATGCCAAGGTACCCTGTGGTTGGGGGCTTAACTGCCTTGCTCAAGGGCAGAACAGCAGATTTTTGTTCCACCTTACCAGCTCTGGGATTTGAACCAGCAACCTTTCGGTTACTGGCCCAAGGCTCTTAACTGCTAGGCTACCTGCCGTCCCAGTGACGCTGTTAATTTAGTACAACAACATCTAAAGTACCGTGTGGTGGTACCCTTGCAGTCATCCTGCCACCTCCATATCTCTGGTGGGTTGTAGTAGACACAGACACACACAGTACATTGATATATAAAGGACTGTGTTGTGGTAACCCTATAGTCATCCAGCGGCCTCAACGTCTCTGGCTAATAATAATATAGACACACACACCTGCACGCAGTCACACACACACAGCCACCTGCTGCCTCTACCTCTCAGGTGAGAAAATTCACACACACACACTCATTCCTTCAGTCTGTTTATATTGTCTAATCTCTCTGCAGAACTTCCATCTGATGGATTACTGGCTCACTGTGATGCTGGCCATGAGACCGGTGTGGACTATAGTGTCAGGGGTACTACACCTTCTCTATCATTCTATCTCCCTCTCTTTTTCTTCTATCGCTAGGGGCCAGGAGACTGGTTATTACATTAGAAATGAA
Organism: Salvelinus fontinalis; assembly: GCF_029448725.1. NCBI lineage: Eukaryota > Metazoa > Chordata > Actinopteri > Salmoniformes > Salmonidae > Salvelinus > Salvelinus fontinalis. The sequence continues at coordinate 29,913,487 of NC_074680.1, forward strand.
AAAGCTATTACATTATTGTCAGTTATTACATTATGGACTAGTCATAAATGGCCTTAGATTGTCCACTCCTGGTTAGGGCTGTGAATTGCCAGGGAATTCACAATGCGATATTACCACGATACTTAGGTGCCGATACGAAATGTATTGCGATTTGATGTTCCAAACATATTGCTCACCATATTCTCACGATTTATGGCTCTCTCTTCCAGAAGGACAAGAGAGAGCCATGAGAATACAAGTTTTGATCAGTCATGGAAATAAAAGTGCTGAAAACGAATTGTCTCCCTATTTAAAAAGAAGATGGAGAACAAGCTACGAAGAAAAAATACTGGAGTTTTGGTGCAGGTACTGCAAACTAGTGCAAAAACAATATTGTGATAATATCCCGTTGTGTAACTGTATCGGTATTTTCCCCCATCACTACCCCTGGTTTAAGTACTGACTGTTCACCCCGCTACCATCGATAAGACGAGGTCAGTACAGGTGCATCAAAGCTGGGACTGAGAGACTGAAAAACAGCTCCTATCTCAAGGCCATCAGACTGTTAAACAGACATCACTAACACAGAGAGGCTGCTGCCTACATACAGACTTGAAATCATTGGCCACTAGTCACTTTATTAATGCCATTTTAATAATGATGTTAACTTATCTTGCATTACTCATCCCATATGTATATACTGTATTTTATACCATCTACTGCATCTTGCCTATGCCGCTCTGTCATTGCTCATCCATATATTTATTTGTACATCTTATTCCATCCCTTTACTTAGATTTGTGTGTATTTGGTAGTTGTTGTGGAATTGTTAAATTACTTGTTGATATTGCTGCACTGTCGGAACTAGAAGCACAAGCATTTCGCTACACTCGCAATAACATCTGCTAACCAAGTGTATGTGACCAATAACATCTGCTAACCAAGTGTATGTGACCAATAAAATTTGAAGTATGTCCAGTCTTTAATCTTTTACATCATATTTGTGGCAATATTTGTCTATCATTATTTTGACATTTCACGTTCCTCTCTCTCCAACCCCTTTCTTGACGATATCTTAGACTCAGGTAGTCCTCCAGTCTCACATGAGTGAAACAGAAATCGTTGTGTGTGTCCCTGTGGTGTTTTTTAGCTGAAGACTTTATAGTCCACCTGATAGACAAGGATGCAAGGATGAGCTAAACATGTGACCAGGTTCTTCAGTAGTCCTGGAACACGCAGATGGAGAGGGGGTTACTCTTATTGCACTCTCCTGCTATCAATTATTATAACTTCATTTAACATTTTGTGAGCTTTATGGTGCAAAATGAAATTTTACAAATTTTACTTTTATGAGTGGCTTATAAAAGGTTTCCAATTAGTTTATGAATATAATTGCGTACATCTCTGATGGGAATATGTTTGCGTCTTGCAGCAAGCGTTTAATGCCACAGTGGCGGTCCAGCTGAAGACCAGTCAGGAGGCTCGCAGTCAGACCAACCTGCCCAGCCCCTATAGAAGACACCTGCTGCTGCCTGAGGCTGAGGAGGAACACACAGTTCAGTGGCTCACAGCACAACCCATTAGGATCGCATGTAGTTGAATAACAAAACAAGTACCTCACTTAGGGTCAGATTTTTTTTTATAAAAAAAAAAAAATAACGTTCCCAAGGTAAACTGACTATTTCTCAGGTCCAGATCGTAGAATATGCATATAATTTACAGATTAGTATAGAAACACTCCAGTTTCCAAAACTGTCAAAATATTGTCTGTGAGTATAACAAAACTGAGTCTGCAGGCAAAAACCTGAGGAAATCTAACCCGGAAGTGATTTTTATTTTTAAGAATCTGTGTTTCCTGGCCCGTCTTTCTTCCATTTAAAGGGGTAACAACCAGATTCCTTTTCCAATGGCTTCCTCAGGCTGTGACCAGGCTTTAGACATAGTTTCAGGCTTTTATTTAGAAAAATGAGCGAGATTTTTCAAAACTAGTCAGGTGTCCTCTGATTAGTTCCTGCGCGCGAGAGGGGTAGCTCTCCATTTTCTTTCTCTCTTTTATTGAATAGGTTACGGTCCAGTTGAAATATTATCGATTATGTTTGTTAATGACAACCTGAGGATTGATAATAAAAAACATTTGACATTTTTCTACGAACATTACTGATACTTTTTGGAATTTTTGTCGAACGGAACGAGGCTTTGGTTTTCTGAACATAACGCGCAACCCAAATGGCGTTTTTTTGTTATAAAAGTAATATTTATCGAACAAAAAGAACATTTGTTGTGTAACTGGGAGTCTCGTGAGTGCAAACATCCAAAGATTATCAAAGGTAAGCGATTAATTTATTGCTTTTCTGACTTTCGTGACCATGCTAATTTGGGGCTAGCTGTTGTAGCATTGATTGATACACTCACAAAAGCTTGGATTGCTTTCGCTGCAAAGCATATTTTCAAAATCTGACACGATAGGTGGATTAACAACAAGCTAAACTGTGTTTTGGTATATTTCACTTGTGATTGCATGATTATAAATATTTTTAGTAATATTTTGTGCCCTGCAATTCAGCGGTTGTTTAGGAAAATGATCCCTCTAAAGGGATCCGTAGCGCAGAGAAGTTAAACTATGATAGTTCTCACTCACTATAACTAGTAAAGTTTTAGTAAAGAGCCGTGATTTCCAAGATCACAGTGTATCTGGTCCTGAACTTTCCCTGTCTCTGTTTCAGAGTCTCCAGTTGAGTGGGTCTGCTCCCAGAGTGCGGACCGGCGGGGCAGAACGAGACCCCTGGCCAACTGTACCTACCGCTGCCATCCAACAAGCTGTCCCCCGGCCACCTGGAGTGTAGCCAACCAATAACTTTCCCACGATTTACATGTAGAAACCAGAGAAACTCCCCAGTCTGGCCCGGAACTCAGAGTTGTTGTTCCAGCGCCCCGCCACCAGATGGGGTAGGCATGTTATGAACCCAGGGTGGGAAGAGGGACATGATGATGCCATTAACAGCGGAGAGCTAGGTTGGAGTGACAATTGATGATGAGCTAAGAGAGAAGAGGAGAAGAGAGGAAATTAAAGAAGGAGAGGGTATCTGAAGGAGAGGTGTTGTACGTACCCAGTGCATTCCAGGGTAATATTATTTTGGGAGTGGGATAGAGCTTGGACAGTGTTTTTACTCATGCTTTTAAAAAATGTACATCTGCTTTTTTTCATCTCTGTATTTATGTACATGTTGTTGTTTTTTTGTCATCATCCTTTGCCCTTGACATAGAGGATTGATCCTCTGATGTTACCTGCATGATCAGAGGTCAAGCAGATAGGTCCTCATGCATGTTGACTGGCCACAGGTGTTTTTATAGCATGAGTCTATTGCAGAACTACAGTATGTGTGTGGTGTACCACCTATTGTGGAATAGTTTCTGTACAGCAGAGATGGTTTTACAGTACATGCAGGGCCGGACGTTCCTCGAAAAACTAAGAATAGGTCTCAGTTAATCCACAGTTCTCAGTTAACCCACAGTTTTACTCCTTAATGTTTAAGGATTTACATTTGAAGCCATGTGCTAAAGTAAGGTAGTGTAGAAGCAACCAAAGATTTCAAGTCTAAAAGTGGTGAAAGTAGTAGCCTACAATAAAGAACTACAGGTAAAAATACACTTTATCTAGTCATTGGCTTTTATCCTAATCTGACTTTGATGCAGGTCATGTTGTTCTTCAAATTACCGTCTCCGGTAAACACACACTATATATGTTTATTTGTCACATGCATAGGCTCACAGAAGGTGTAAACGGTACAGTGAAATGGTCACTTGCATATTTGCATAGTAGCAATTAGGGTTGCACATTTTGGGGAATATTCAGAGGTGGAAACTTTCAGTGGGAATTAACGGGAATATATGGGCAATTAACGGAAATATATGCAACTTAATATTAATATCATTTAAATGTAGATGTATTTTTGCATTGGATATATTTACCATATCATATGGAGACAGAAACATACACCTTTTACCTTATCATAAGTAGACATAATTGCAAATGATTAAATCCTTCCAATAGAAAAAAAATATATGTTTAGTTACAAATTTAACTTAAATTAAATGAGTTGTCTCTTCACATGGGATGATTTCAATGAACAACAAAAGAAAGGGAATATTGAATGATCCCCAATGATCCATCGCATCTCCCTAAAACATTTTCAACATACATCTGTAAAATGTTAGTCTAGAAACTAAAAATTTGGTTGTCTTCCTCCCAGTCTTCTCCCTGGACCTCCTCAATGTCCACCTCTTGAACATCAGACTCTGAGGCCTCATCTTCACTGTCACTTTCCAACCTTGTTGAGGATGGCTTGTTGTCAGGCTCAAAAAGCCTCAAATTTGCCCGGATGGCCACCAATTTCTCAACCCTTGTATTGGTCAGCCTGTTGCGTGCTTTGGTGTGTGTGTTCCCAAACAAGGACCAGTTGCGCTCGGAGGCGGCTGATGTTGGTAGGATTTGGAGGATGATGGAGGCAACAGGGGAAAGGGCCTCAGATCCACAAAGTCCCTTCCACCAGGTGGCTGATGAGATATGTTGGCAAGACTGCCATATTGCATTTCCATCCCAAAGCCCTTGTTTGGAGGGGTACTTCGCCATACTGCCAAGAACCTTTCACAGTCTGAATGGTTCTACAGGCATTACAGCTGTTGAACACTGGAACAATTCTGGAATACTGGAGCTAAGGTCGCTGACAGCTTTGCCACCAATTGGATACTGGAAGACATCGACCACAAGCTTGACCAAAGACAGCTTGAATGTAAAAAGGGCAGGTCGACGACAGATGTGTTGGTCAGCCTGCTAGATATGATGTAAATTCCACTGATGCAAGTAAGACCATTATAAACACACTATAATAACATAATATTGTGCCAAAGCGTTCAACAATGTTGACCTTACAGTGGTAACAAAGTGCTTGATTCAGCTAGGAGTCAGAAAGTCCCTTGGTGCTGTAGCTTAATTTCCAAAAGGAAGCAGAGGGTGAGGTACTAAGCCACCCTTTCACCATGGCAACATCTGTGGATTTACTCAAGGTGACTAGAAGCGGCCTTGTTTTGGTTAATTGTGTTGATGAAAAACAGAAGAAGTGTGCACTGGATCAGGCAAAATTGTCCACGTCAGAAGTAACATGTATTGATCTTCGGAGCAGGGTGACTGCCAAAGGAATTAAAGCTGTATTGTTATATCCAGTCTCGTTGGATATAGAGTACCAGTCAAAGGTTTGGACACACCTACTCATTCCAGAGTTTTTCTTTATTTGTACTATTTTCTACATTGTAGAATAATAGTGAAGACATCATAACTATGAAATAACATATATGGAATCAGGTAGTAACCAAAAAAGTGTGAAACAAATATTTTATACTTGAGATTCTTCAAAGTAGCCACCCTTTGCCTTGATGATAGCTTTGCACACTCTTGGCAATCTCTCAACCAGCTTGATGAGGTAGTCACGTGGAATGCATTTCAATTAGCAGGTGTGCCTTGTTAAAAGTTAATTTGTGGAATTTCTGTCCTTCTTAATTTCTCTGCGCTACGGATCCCTTTTGATGGATCATTTTCCTAAACAACCGCTGAATTGCAGGGCGCAAAATATTACTAAAAATATTTATAATCATGCAATCACAAGTGAAATATACCAAAACACAGTTTAGCTTGTTGTTAATCCACCTATCGTGTCAGATTTTGAAAATATGCTTTACAGAGAAAGAAATCCAAGCTTTTGTGAGTGTAGCAATCAATGCTACAACAGCTAGCCCCAAATTAGCATGGTCACGAAGGTCAGAAAAGTGATAAAATTAATATCTTACCTTTGATAATCTCGGGATGTTTGCACTCACGAGACTCCCAGTTACACAATAAATGTTATTTTTGTTCGATAAATATTACTTTTATAACAAAAAAACGCCATTTGGGTTGCGCGTTATGTTCAGAAAACCAAACCTCATTCCGTTCGACAAAAATTCCAAAAAGTATCCGTAATGGTCGTAGAAACATGTCAAATGTTTTTTATAATCAATCCTCAGGTTGTTTTTAACAAACATAATCGATAATATTTCAACCGGACCGTAACCTATTCAATAAGAGAGAAAAAGAAAACGGTGAGCTTCCCTCTTGCGCGCAGGAACTAATCAGAGGACACCTGACTACTTTTGAAAGATCTTGCTCATTTTTCTAAATAAAAGCCTGAAACTATGTCTAAAGCCTGGTCACAGCCTGAGGAAACCATTGGAAAAGGAATCTGGTTGTTACCCCTTTAAATGGAAGGAAGACGGGCCAGGAAACACAGATTTAAAAATAAAAAAATCACTTCCGGGTTAGATTTTCTCAGGTTTTCGCCTGCAGAATCAGTTTTGTTATACTCACAGACAATATTTTGACGGTTTTGGAAACTTTGGAATGTTTTCTATCCTAATCTGTAAATTATATGCATATTCTACGATCTGCACCTGAGAAATAGTCCGTTTACCTTGGGAACATTATTTAAAAAATATATATTTAAAAATCTGACCCCTAGCGTCAAGAGGTTGAGCCAGTCAGTTGTGTTGTGACAAGGTAGGGGTGGTATACAGAAGATAGCCCTATTTGGTAAAATACCAAGTCCATATTATGGCAAGAACAGCTCAAAGAAACAACAGTCCATCATTACTTTAATTATGGCTGCAAGGGAAAGTGTTGAGTAGCCAGTGAAATTGTGCCCATTTCAAACGGCCTCCTACTCAATTCTTGCTCGTACAATATGGATATTATTATTAATATTGGATAGAAAACACTCTCTAGTTTCTAAAAACGTTTGAATTATTTCTCTGAGTGAAACAGAAATCCTTCTGCAGCACTTTTCCTGACCAGGAAGTGAAATGTCAGAAATCTATGCTCTGTTCAACCTCATGCCTATACATGGGCGTGTGACGTAGGAGTCTACAAACACTTCCTACGCCTTCCCCTGGTTGTCAAGATGCAGTGAGAGAAGAAATTACGTGTCTACCTTGGTCTGAGGTGGAATAAAAGATCTTTGTTTGACGTGACCGTCCATATCCTGTTTCTGGAGCGCGCGAAAGAGGACACGGATATGGCTTATGTTTAGCTGTGGTTATGAAAGACGAACATCTCCGTCTTAGATTTGATTTGATACATGTCACCATATCATCGTAACGTATGTTTTTTCAATATAGTTTAATCAGATTATTGAAACTTTTTCGGGAGTTTTGCCGTGTTCCGTTTTCTAACTTTGTTGACTTTGGAGTAATCCGTGTCACTTGGCAAGTGCCAATGCTAAGTGAAGAGGGAAATTTGCCATTCTAAATCCAAACAACGACTCATCTAGACAGAGGACACCTTGTTCAACATTCTGATGAAAGATCAGCAAAAGTAAGAGCCAATTTATGATGTTATTTCATATATCTGTCGTGCATGTTGACTGGTCGTGGGCGCCCAAGTTTTTCTTGCTATTGCTGCTATGCTAATATCACGCTACATTTTGTTTGCGCTGTAAAACATTTAATAAATCGGAAATATTGTCTAGAATCACAAGATGCCTGTCTTTCAATTGCTGTACACTATGTATTTTTCAGAAATGTTTTATGAGTAATTAGGTATTTGACGTTGGTGTCTGAAAATATTATGGCTGCTTTCGGTGCAATTTCTGATTGTAGCTGAAATGTAAACTATGAATTATACCTGAAATATGCAAAATTTTTGAAAAAAACATATGCTATACAATAAATATGTTATCAGATTGTCATCTGATGAGGTTGTTTCTTGGTTAGTGGCTATTTTTATCTTTATTTGGCCGAATTTGTGATAGCTACTGATGGAGTAAAAAACTGATGGAGTAAGAAAAGTGGTGTCTTTTGCTAACGTGGTTAGCTAATAGATTTACATATTGTGTCTTCCCTGTAAAACATTTTAAAAATCGGACATGTTGGCTTGATTCACAAGATGTGCACCTTTCATCTGGTGTCTAAGACTTGTTAATGTGTGAAAGTTAAATATTTAAAAAAAATATCTTTTGAATTTCGCGCCCTGCACTTTGAGCTGGATGTTGTCATAAGTGTACCGGTGTCGGGCTGCAGCCCTAACAGGTTAACCTGTTTGGGCTGCAGGGGCAGTATTGAGTAGCCGGATAAAAGGTGCCCATTTCAAACGGCCTCGTACTCAATTCTTGCTCGTACAATATGCATAGTATTATTACTATTGGATAGAAAACACTCTCTAGTTTCTAAAACCGTTTGAATTATATCTGTGAGTAAAACAGAACCCATTTTGCAGCAAACTTCCTGACAGGAAGTGGAAAATCTGAAATCGATGCTCTGTTCTAGGGCCTGCCTATAAATGTCCTTGATATATATCAGTATACATGCACGTCATACGTCTTCCACTAGATGTCGACAGGCAGTGAGAGAAGAAATGGAGTGTATAACTTGATCTGGGGTCGAATAAAAGCTCTTTGTATGACGTGTCACCAGTTTCCTGTTTTCTGGAGAGCGCGAGAAGGGACCTGGTATTGCCTTCTGATAAGCTGTCGTTATAGACGACTAATATCTCCGGCTTTGATTTTATTTGATACATGTGACAATATCATCATAAAGTATGTTTTTTCAATATAGTTTTATTAGATTATTGAAATTTTTTCGGGACGTTAGGCGTGTTGCTTTGTCTGCGTATGTTCAGGAAGGAGGGCTTCGCGCCACTTTGCTAGCTTTCCATGCTAATTGACTGGAGAAGAGGACATTCTAAATCCAAACAACGATTGTTCTGGACAAAGGACCCCTTGTACAACATTCTGATGGAAGATCGTCAAAAGTAGGACCCATTTTATGATGTTATTTCATATATCTGTCGAACATGTTGTACTAGTAGTTTGCGCCCAGAGTTTGGGCACTATCTTGCTATAACTAAGCTGGATGTCGTAATGAAGTTATTTTTAGAATTCTAACACGGCGATTGCATTAAGAACTAGTGTATCTATCATTTCCTATACAACTTGTATTTTTTAGTAATGTTTATGAATAGTTATTTGGTCAGAATATGTGTGTCAGAAAAAGTGTCAGAAAATATCCGGACGTTGTGGGAAAAAGATGCTAAGTTAGCACAATGTATAACCACTGATTTCAGCTCTAAATATGCACATTTTCGAACAAAACATAAGTGTATGTATAACCTGATGTTATAGGACTGTCATCTGATGAAGCTTATCAAGGTTAGTCAAAAATTATATATATTTTGCTGGTTTATTCGCTATCGCTAACGTGCCTATTGCTATCGCTAACGTGCCTTGATGAATGAATGCGGTAGTGTGGTAGGCTATTGTAGTAAGCTAATATAATGCTATATTGTGTTTTCGCTGTAAAACACTTAAAAAATCAGAAATATTGGCTGGATTCACAAGATGTTTGTCTTTAATTTGCTGTACACCATCGATTTTTCAGAAATGTTTTATTCTTCTACACCTGCATTCTAGCTGTTTGGGGTTTTAGGCTGGGTCTCTGTACAGTACTTCGAGATATTAGCTGATGTACGAAGGGCTATATAAAATAAACTTGATTGATTGATGATGAGTATTTAGGTATTTGACGTTGGTGTCTGTCATTACTCTGGCTGCTTCGGTCCTATTTGTGACGGTAGCTGTGATGGTAGCTGCAATGTAAAACTGATTTATACCTTAAATATGCAAATTTTTCGAACAAAACACAGATTTATTGTATAACATGTTATAAAACTGTCATCTGATGAAGTTGTTTCTTGGTTAGTTTGGTTGGTTCTTGGTTAGTTATGTTGGCTTTGTGCATGCTACCTGTGCTGTGAAAAAATGTCTGTCCTTTTTCGTATTTGGTGGTGAGCTAACATAAATATACGTGGTGTTTTCACTGTAAAACATTTAAAAAATCGGACATGTTGGCTGGATTCACAAGATGTTTATCTTTCATATGCTGTATTGGACTTGTTAATGTGTGAAAGTTAAATATTTCAAAAAAATATATTTTGAATTTCGTGCCCTGCGCTTGAAGTGGCTGTTGTCATATTGTGCCCGGCTTCGGGCTTGCAGCAAAAGAGGTTAAAGTGTTGCTCTGTGCTACCCAGTGTGCGGGGTGGGGGTCCACCCCCCTCCCCCATGGGCTAGGTCCGTCTAATTGTGCACGGCCCTGCGGCCCATCCCGTGCCCTCTGCCCTCGTGCCTTGAACCTCGCACGCTTCAGTGGATACTGCTGGAGAACTGCAAGGCAATCTCATTGTGCCCCACTCGGGAGCCATGACCAATATGTATTGTCATGCTAATAACAGGGTCAATAATACACTGCTCAGAAAAATAAAGGGAACACTAAAATAACACATCCTAGATCTGAATGAATGAAATATTCTTATTAAATACTTTTTTCTTTACATAGTTGAATGTGCTGACAACAAAATCACACAAAAATTATCAATGGAAATCAAATTTATCAACCCATGGAAGTCTGGATTTGGAGTCCCACTCAAAATTAAAGTGGAAAACCACACTACAGGCTGATCCAGCTTTGATGTAATGTCCTTAAAACAAGTCAAAATGAGGCTCAGTAGTGTGTGAGGCCTCCACGTGCCTGTATGACCCCCCTACAACGCCTGGGCATGCTCCTGATGAGGTGGTGGATGGTCTCCTGAGGGATCTCCTCCCAGACCTGGACTAAAGCATCCGCCAACTCCTGGACAGTCTGTGGTGCAACGTGGCGTTGGTGGATGGAGCGAGACATGATATCCCAGATGTGCTCAATTGGATTCAGGTCTGGAGGACGGGCGGGCCAGTCCATAGCGTCAATGCCTTCCTCTTGCAGGAACTGCTGACACACTCCAGCCACATGAGGTCTAGCATTGTCTTGCATTAGGAGGAACCCAGGGCCAACCGCACCAGCATATGGTCTCACAAGGGGTCTGAGGATCTCATCTCGGTACCTAATGGCAGTCAGGCTACCTCTGGCGAGCACATGGAGGGCTGTGCGGCCCCCCAAAGAAATTCCACCCCACACCATGACTGACCCACCGCCAAACCGGTCATGCTGGAGGATGTTGCAGGCAGCAGAACGTTCTCCACGGCGTCTCCAGACTCTGTCACGTCTGTCACATGTGCTCATGTGCTCAGTGTGAACCTGCTTTCATCTGTGAAGAGCACAGGGCGCCAGTGGCGAATTTTCCAATCTTGGTGTTCTCTGGCAAATGCCAAATGTCCTGCACGGTGTTGGGCTGTAAGCACAACCCCCACCTGTGGACGTCGGGCCCTAATACCACCCTCATGGAGTCTGTTTCTGACCGTTTGAGCAGACACATGCACATTTGTGGCCTGCTGGAGGTCATTTTGCAGGGCTCTGGCAGTGCTCCTCCTTGCATAAAGGTGGAGGTAGCGGTCCTGCTGCTGGGTTGTTGCCCTCCTACGGCCTCCTCCACGTCTCCTGGTGTACTGGCCTGTCTCCTGGTAGCGCCTCCATACTCTGGACACTACGCTGACAGACACAGCAAACCTTCTTGCCACAGCTCGCATTGATGTGCCATCCTGGATGAGCTGCACTACCTGAGCCACTTGTGTGGGTTGTAGACTCCGTCTCATGCTACCACTAGAGTGAAAGCACCGCCAGCATTCAAAAGTGACCAAAACATCAGCCAGGAAGCATAGGAACTGAGAAGTGGTCTGTGGTCACCACCTGCAGAACCACTCCTTTATTGGGGGTGTCTTACTAATTGCCTATCATTTCCACCTGTTGTCTATTCCTTTTGCACAACAGGTGGAAATTTATTGTCAATCAGTGTTGCTTCCTAAGTGGACAGTTTGATTTCACAGAAGTGTGATTGACTTGGAGTGACATTGTGTTGTTTAAGTGTTCCCTTTATTTTTTTGAGCAGTGTATAAAAAAAAAATCTTAGTTTACATTGGCGCGTTATGTGCAGTAATGTTTTGATTCCAAAACATCTGGTGATTTTGCAGAAATACTCATAATAAACATTGATAAAAGATGCAAGTGTCATTCACATAATTAAAGATAAACTTATCCTCTATGCAACCGATGTGTCAGATTTCAAAATAAACTTTACGGAAAAAGATTAATCTGAGAACGGCGCCCAGATCCCCAACCAGCCAAAGAAATAGTCACTATTTTGGCGTCAACAAAAGCTACAAAAACACTATAAATATGCACTTAGCTTCGAATAACTTCATCAGAAGGCACTCCCAGGATTCCCAAACCGACAATAAATGACTGAAAAGTTCCATAAAGCCCATCATTTAGCCACTTGTTGTTAGCATGTTCAGCCCACAAATCCATTTTCATGACGCACGAGCAAACCTCCAGGCAAAAACTCAAAAAGTTCTGTTACAGGTCGTAGAAACAGGTCAAATGATGTTTGCAATCCATATTTAGTACGTGTTTTACATTAATCATCAATAAGGATCCAACCGGAGAATTTCATTGTCTGTAGAAAGAGCTTTGGAACGAGAGCTCTCTCTCTCCCTCGCGCGCAAATCCTGACTGAAAAATCTGATGACCACTCACTAGAACAGCTCTTCTGAGCACCTCCCTTATAGTAGAATAACAAGACTAAAATCTAAAGACGACGACATCTAGTGGAATCCCTAGGCAGTGTTTGTTCTGCCATATCTTCAATGGGTCTCATTTGACACTGTTTTGAAAATCGACTTCTCATTTCCTGTTTTGACCTCTTCTCAGGTTTTTGTCTGCCAAATGAGTTCTGTTATACTTACAGAAATAATTCAAACAGTTTTAGAAACTTCAGAGTGTTTTCTATACAACAGTAATAATAATATGCATGTATTACCCTCTGGGACAGAGTAGGAGGAAATTTCGTTTGGGCACGCAATTTGTTCAAAGTCGAAATGCTGCCCCCTATCCCTATGACCGGCCGAAGAGTGAGGGACAACTGTATCTGATGACCTGTTAACTATATCTGAAATAGACATGCTGGAATGATATGTGCTGGGAGAAGAAAGACTAAAGGGGAATGGGTTACTGACCTTTCATTACCAGGCCACTCATGACAGAAAAACAGGGACAAAAGGGGCTATTTGGAAAATAGATATTAATGGTACTAAAAGTTTTTTAGTATAAATGTAAATTATTAAAGGGATGATGTGTATTGAATTGAGAAGGTCAAATTTGAGTTAAAGTAAGCACTAAGAACTGTTATCCTGAATTTGGGTTGGAGAATTTATAAAAAACATTTTAGTTATGATTTGGATATAGAACTGTTTAAATTTACTAGGCCTAGGGAAGCTCTGGAAACTAATCCTGAGACAGGGTGGTTGACAGAATGTACAGAAAATTAGATTAAAGGTTTTTGTTTCTTTTGTTTTATTATGTCATTAGAATTTTAATGATAAATTGTACTGATATAACTAATTGAATAAAAGGTATAGTCTGTTGTGCGATAACGCGCAAGGATGAAGAAGAAAGAGACCAACATAACATGGGTATAGAATGAAATGTATGGACGTTTTCCCTAGGTTTAGTTACATTACAAATAGTGGTAATTTATTGCAAATTTAAAGTTATTATAATTTGTTTTTCTCTTTTTTCTTGTTTGGTCAATTTATTTTTGTTTTGAGGAACATAAGTGTGTATATTGTTCCTGAGGAGGGACTGTTATAAATGGACTAAATGTAACGGCTCTCTTTCGGTGAGTGAGCAGACCAAGGCGCAGCGGGTTGTGAATACATAATGACTTTATTAAACAAGACGGGAAAAAACACGAAAACACTATAACAAACTAAACTTGATAACCTACAAAATAATCAACGATGAAGACAGACCTAAACTACGAACTTACATGAAACGAAGAACACATGAACAGGAACGACCGAAAGAACGAGACGAGACAGTACCGTGTGGTGCAACAAACACAGACACAGCGACAATCACCCACAAACAAACAGTGAGAACAACCTACCTTAATATGACTCTCAATTAGAGGAAAACGCAAAACACCTGCCTCTAATCAAGAGCCATACCAGGCAACCCAAAACCAACATAGAAACGGAAAACATAGTCTGCCCACCCAAAACTCACGCCCTGACCATCACACACATACAAAACAACAGAAAACAGGTCAGGAACGTGACACTAAAATTGAGTTGAGAATGTTTTAGTATGTATCAAACTATGGAAGGAAATTAGGAGTAGTGACTTATGTGTTATGGAAACTGCCTTGGGGATCTGAGGGGACCCATACATGAAGGTTATGGTATTGAAGGGGTGTTATTTCTAGAAACTATGTATATTATTAGAGAAGATACCTCACAGAAAAGGAAGGACAGCTGGCTGTGTAAAATATAGGGATATAAATTTAGGGACAATTCTAAAGTAAATTGAACATTACACATACCTAGATTATGGTAAATGTGATAAGTGATGGCATTTTGAACACTATAGTAAAAGTTTAACCTCTTTGGGCTGCAGGGGCAGTATTGAGTAGCCTGGATAAAAGGTGCCCATTTCAAACGGCCTCGTACTCAATTCTTGCTCGTACAATATGCATATTATTATTACTATTGGATAGAAAACACTCTCTAGTTTCTAAAACCGTTATATTAGAAATATATGAATTATATCTGTGAGTAAAACAGAACTCATTTTGCAGCAAACTTCCTGACAGGAAGTGGAAAATCTGAAATCGATGCTCTGTTCTAGGGCCTGCCTATAAATGTCCTTGATATATATCAGTATACATGCACGTCATACGTCTTCCACTAGATGTCGACAGGCAGTGAGAGAAGAAATGGAGTGTATAACTTGATCTGGGGTCGAATAAAAGCTCTTTGTATGACGTGTCACCAGTTTCCTGTTTTCTGGAGAGCACGAGAAGGGACCTGGTATTGCCTTCTGATAAGCTGTCGTTATAGACGACTAATATTTCCAGCTTTGATTTTATTTGATACATGTGACAATATCATCATAAAGTATGTTTTTTCAATATAGTTTTATTAGATTATTGAAATTTTTTCGGGACGTTAGGCGTGTTGCTTTGTCTGCATATGTTCAGGAAGGAGAGCTTCGCACCACTTTGCTAGCTTTCCGTGCTAATTGACTGGAGAAGAGGACATTCTAAATCCAAACAACGATTGTTCTGGACAAAGGACCCATTGTACAACATTCTGATGGAAGATCGTCAAAAGTAGGACCCATTTTATGATGTTATTTCATATATCTGTCGAACATGTTGTACTAGTAGTTTGCGCCCAGATTTTGGGCACTCTCTCGCTATAACTAAGCTGGATGTCGTAATGAAGTTATTTTTAGAATTCTAACACGGCGATTGCATTAAGAACTAGTGTATCTATCATTTCCTATACAACATGTATTTTTTAGTAATGTTTATGAATAGTTATTCGGTCAGAATATGTGGGTGTCAGAAAAATATCCGGACGTTGTGGGAAAAAGCTGCTACGTTAGCACAATGTATAACCACTGATTTCTGCTCTAAATATGCACATTTTTGAACAAAACATAAGTGTATGTATAACCTGATGTTATAGGACTGTCATCTGATGAAGCTTATCAAGGTTAGTCAAAAATTATATGTCTTTTTGCTGGTTCGTTACGATCGCTAACTTTTGCTGCTGGGGATTGGCTTGTGTTTCTAGCTATTGTGGTAAGCTAATATAATGCTATATTGTGTTTTCGCTGTAAAATACTTAAGAAATCGGAAATATTGGCTGGATTCA
Source organism: Salvelinus fontinalis (assembly GCF_029448725.1). NCBI lineage: Eukaryota > Metazoa > Chordata > Actinopteri > Salmoniformes > Salmonidae > Salvelinus > Salvelinus fontinalis. Next base: position 29,929,197 of record NC_074680.1, read on the forward strand.
CAAGATCCTTGTCTTTCATTTGCTGTACACCATGTATTTTTCAGAAATGTTTTATGATGAGTATTTAGGTATTTCACGTTGGTGTCTGTAATTACTCTGGCTGCTTCGGTGCTATTTGTGACGGTAGCTGCAATGTAAAACTGATTTATAGCTCAAATATGCACATTTTTTGAACAAAACATAGATTTATTGTATAACATGTTATAAGACTGTCATCTGATGAAGTTGTTTCTTGGTTAGTTTGGTTGGTTCTTGGTTAGTTAGGTTGGTTTTGTGCATACTACCTGTGCTGTGAAAAATGTCTGTCCTTTTTTGTATTTGGTGGTGAGCTAACATAAATATACGTGGTGTTTTCACTGTAAAACATTTTAAAAAACGGACATGTTGGCTGGATTCACAAGATGTTTATCTTTCGTTTGCTGTATTGGACTTTCGTGCCCTGTACTTGAAGTGGCTGTTGTCATATTGTGCCCGGCTTTGGGCTTGCAGCCCAAAGAAGTTAAGAAACTTATGACTTAGTTGTGTTAGGATTGGATATTCTTCCAACTGGAAGACACTTGACTGATTACATGTTATTTTACAGCAGTTGCTGTAGGGACCATCATTTGGCTATCATTATGAATATTTCTGTGGCAGGAGGCCAGGTATTTGAGACAGAATGTTTACATAGGGCTGTTATTTAAATATTAAGAATTAGTGATCTTGCTATAAGAAGAACGTATGTTGTCAGGGAATAACCCATATGTTAGTGTGTATGTCCTCAGGAAAAAACAGCACATAAGAAGCCAGAAATAACCAAGGGCATGGGCTGAATTCTGGAGACTGAGTGTACATCAAGATACACCAGGCTGAGGGTATACTTCTTACAGCACCTGCGGTGGTAAAGATCGTCATGTCTCTCTTCGGTGGGTGCATAATTCTCACAAGAAGTAAGGTCCAGCTGAATAATGGGTGAGCTTGAAAACACCATGACAGAGGACGTGGAACCAGAGAGAACGAGAGAGAGAAAAAGACTAGATTCCACTGTCGACATACTGGGTTGAGTTTGGGGGCTACTTGTTTTATTTGTTAATGCATCATGTGAAAAAGGATAGATATTAGGGTAATTGTACTCTAAACAACATGTTGAAGGAATTGATGTGAAAGCATATACAGTGTTGAATTACTTCAAGAAGAGATAATGTTGATTAAGGTTATGCACATGCTTATCAGTTGAAATGGAGTAGAATTGAAACAAAGTAAAAAATGACATGATTTGGGAACACCTCTCAGAACCTGAGGCCGAAAGGGGAAGACTGGGTGGAAGCATGGGGAAGCGTTTTAGGGCTTTTATTTTTGTGGAGTCCAGCAGAAAAGTATCCTGGAGGCATAGAGTCAGGTGAAGAGAGAGTGGGAATTGTCATGATCTCAGATTTCGGTATTCATGAATATATTTATGCATAACATATCACATTGTCAATACTGTTATGTTTTCTTTTTTGCTTTCCAAGTCTTATGTTTAGAAACCAGAAGGAGAGGGGTTTGCCAGATTCAGCTGGAATGTCAGTTTCTTGTGTGATGAGTGATGGAAGTAAAAGGGTGTATGGTGTAATCATAGAACAGAGGCTATAAGTCTCTAAGTTTGAATGCCTCACAGAAAAAAGGCAGAAACCTGAACCAGGACCAGAGGTTCCACGTCTGATGATCCAATGTGAACAGGTCCGAGTGATCCGGAGGAATGGAATGAGCCAAGGTCCCTACAAGGTGGCTCGAACAACGTTAACTGCTGTCCAGGTGAAAGGAAGCAACACGTGGTACTATCTAAACCACTGTACCAAAATCCCGTCGGAAAGGAAGAGACGACAACCACTAGGTCATGAAGACGCAGAGAATGCTGATACACAAGGTGGGTGTCCAAAGGGAACGGGAACAAAGGAGATCGAGATGCCGGGGAGGAGCCAAGAAATCAGCAGACCAAGTGGAAACCTGGATACGACGAATGCACTGCTTGATGCACCCAGAACAGAACGAAGGAGAGACCACGCTGGAGAAAAAAACCTGCAAACAACCGACATTCTCTCCTGAGGGGCCAGAGAGTCCAGGGTTGGGGGAGAGAGACATGCCTGCTACTCCTAATGACCGACCTGGTGTGGCAGACCTCCCTGACGGAAGCCCTCTGCAGTGGGACCCCGAAGTACCACCTACAGAATGGGAATGACTCTTCCCTGAAATCAATGCCTTTCCAGATGGAAGCCCAGTCCGGTCAGAGGAGGGAACAGAAGGGGAAGGAACAGAAGGGTAGACAACACAAGGAGAAGGAAAAGTCTCGCAGGCTGAAGAAGAGGGGGATTTCCCCACAATTGACTTTTCAGCTCTTGAATGGTCCCCTTAACAGACAATTGAAGTTAGAACAACAAAAGAATAATGACATTGACATGACAAGAGCAACAGTGAACACTGGTACAGAAACAACAGACTCACGCACAATCAAGAAGTATGGTGAAAGCAGGAAGAGAAGAAATTGTAAAATCCCCTCCCACTAGAGACTAGTACACCAACTAAGACAATAGCAAGACCACAAGAAAGTGGGTTGATGCAGAAAATCTGGACATCTGTTAACTGCCATAGTGAAGAAACTACCCCAGAATCAAACAAAGACCAAAAATGTAGAAAAGCAGTAAAGAATGACTTGTATAAGTGGGCTAAGTACACAACAGCTTAACATAGGATGGACAATTGCATTTTGTGTAGCAAATCGCCGTTGTCTGATCTTTTGATAGTACCTGAACTTGCATCATTTGAAGAATGTGTTAAATGGAAAATGTTCAATGTATTCAGAGAAAATACTACATTCCTTTGTGTAACATAGAATGCAGTCTGGCATTAGGTAACACTAAAGGCAGAAGTGAATTAAACCTAAATATGTTGGGAGAACATGAATGTGCAACATATGACACAAGAACTGAATTGAATGGTCCTCATAATGATAGGTTTACTATTGTAAAAAGTAAATATGAATGTTTCTACAGCTATGGAGATAATGGGATGGATGTGGGAAACACTATAGTTAATTGTTAAACTATTTGTGTGTTAGAAACTGCAGGAGTTAGTAAATTTGTAAATTGTAAATTGTACAGTAACCGGCCATGGCGCCGGTTACTGTACAATGTAACCGGTCAGGAGTGGGATACATTACTACAGTAAGAGCAAAATTATCCTAACAGAATAAAATAATAAAAACCTTAGTGTAACAACAGTTTTGGTAAGTAATAGTGAAGTCGTGAACATTTATCAGTTTCTATTTAGGTTTATGTCGCCCATTCATTGTCACTCAAAGACACTGTATGACCCAAAAGCATAATCAGTGTTCTAATTCCCCTTGCGCTGGTTTGGAGCAATGACGTGTGACGCAGGGTACCATAGTAAACCACAAATTACCTCTAAATCCCGCAGCATAATAGCAAAACTTTTAGCAGAGCAAACACTGTACACAATCCATGTCTCAATTGTCTCAATGCTTAAAAATATATTTTTAACCTGTCTCATCCCCTTGATCCACACTGATTGAAGTGGATTTAACAATTGACGTCAATAGTGGTTCAATAGCTTTCACATGGATTCATCTGGTCAGTCTATGTCATGCCACCATCATTACACGCACCTGAGCTTCATGAGACTCACCCGGACTCCATCACCTTCCTGATTATCTCCCCTATGTCTGTGACTCCCTTTGTTTTTTTTTTTACTTCTGATGGTAATGTTCTGTCTTGTCGATCATCCAACTACCTCATCCCCATATTTTTTTGCTCCTTTGCACCCCAAAATCTCTACTTGCACATTCATCTTCTGCACATCTATCACTCCAGTGTTTTAATTGCTAATTTGTAATTACTTCGCCCTACAGCCTATTTATTGCCTTACCTCCCTAATCTTACCTCATTTGCACACACTGTATATAGATTTTTTTTCTATTGTGTTATTGACTGTACGTTTGGTTATTCCATGTGTAACTCTGTGTTTGTCTCACTGCTTTGCTTTATCTTGGCCAGGTCGCAGTTGTAAATGAGAACATGTTCTCAACTGGCCTAACTGGTTAAATAAAGGTGAAATAAAAGGAATCATTCTCCAAAGTCGTCCTATATAGTGTGGCCACGTAGGCCTATGTTCCTAGCAGGCCCAGTTATTCAGGAAAGCTTAATTGTCGTTCAGCCTCCTTTCTGATCCATGCAGCTATTCCTCGAATATTACGCTTCAATATACCCTAAATATTTGTAATTTAACTTTTAAAATGTATGTGATTTTATGTGTAGCATAAACGCTACCAGTCACAATGTTTTAATCTGATCAGGCTACTTCAAACGTCTCCTGTAGGCTATCTGCGCACATTCATCCACTCCATGCTAATATAATTCCAGCATCCAATCAGCGCACCCGCCATTCGATGAATGGAATGAGACTGTTACAAAACACAAACGTTTACTGACATTGAGATTGTCAAACCAACCCTTCGATGCTGAATAGGGAGGTGTGTATTGTCTGTGTCGAGCTTGACATACTCAATTTGATTGTAATGTTAACTCAAACCATGATGAAGCACTCAATGTCGGTAAAGTGTTACTTATTGGTTGTGTGTGTGTGGTGCATAGGCACAGAAAACTATAGGTGGAAAAACAGGCTGAAGTGGTCAAGTCGATATCCACATTTACACTGAGTATACAAAACATTGACGACTGACCAGGTGAATTCAGGTGAAAGATTTGATCCCTTATTGATGTCACTTGTTAAATCCACTTCAATCCGTGTAGATGAAGGGGAGGAGACAGGTTAACTGATGACTTTTAAGCGTTGCGATAATTGAGACATGGATTGTGTATGTGTGCCATTCAGAGGGTGAATTGGGCAAGACAAAATATTTAACTGCCTTTGAACGGGGTATAGGTACCAGGCACATCGGTTTGTATCAAGAACTGCAACGCTAATGGGTTTTTCACTCAACAGTTTCCCGTGTGCATCAAGAATGATCCAGCCAACATGACACAACCGTGGGAAGCATTGGAGTCAACCTGGGCCAGCATCCCTGTGGAACGCTTTCGATGCCTTGAAGAATTGAGGCTGTTCTCAGGGATAAAGCGGGCGGTGCAACTCAATATTAGGAAGGTGTTCCTAATGTTTGGTATACTCAGTGTATAAACAAGATTGCTACAGTTATTTGTGGTGTTTATCATACATTTTGTTATTTTTATGAGGGGGGAGATTTGTGATTTTATTTTTTTACAGTACAAGGGGAGGGTAATGTGAAAATATGTTTTACATTTGGGAGGGAGGTGCATTTATTTTTCAATGACACCAGGAGTTGGGCCTATTATCTGCATTGGGGACTCAAATATATACTTCTGTGTTTTCTGCATTCACCAGAGATGACTCTGCACAGTCAATACAATCCAATTTCTTTTGAGATCATCTTTATGAACCTAATTAAATGTTGATTATACATGTCTAGTAATTTACCTGTGTTATCTAACGTTCTATTATGTGCAGGCACATTGTTTTGTGCATAGGCTCCAGTAATTGTTTTAATAAGTGTCAGTGAAAACATCTACACAAAAAAGCGAGTGCGTAAAAACATTTCCCCTAAAAAGAGGTAGGAAATCTAGAGACCCACCTACGCCTGTCTCGACGAGCGTGTTGTACACAAAATGCAGCGCATCTCGGGAGGAGCGAGTCTATGCCACAGTGTGTTCTGAGCAGTTGAAGCAACATTTTACAATGAGGAGGCTGTTAAATATTTTTTTATTTTACTAGGCAAGTCAGTTAAAAACAAATTTGTATTTTAAGTGAACAGTGGGTTAACTGCCTTGTTCAGGGGCAAAAGACAGATTTTTACCTTGTCAGCTCGGGGATTCGTTCTTGCAACCTTTCGGTTACTAGTTCAACGCTCTAACCACTAGGCTGCCCTGCCGCCACACTTTTGTCCTCCTATAAGAAGCAGCAAATATTTTCACCACCCTGACCATCACCTGACCCCAGGATGCCCGGGACAAAGAGAGGGCTTGTGGAACCACAAAATACGTTCTTGGGAAACCTTGTCCAGTGTACCAAAGGTAAGCAATGAAACCAGAAGAGAAAGCTAGTTTGGATGATTGTGTTCCTTTTTTTGGTCAAAAATAATTCGTCTTTTTTTAATTTTCTTTTACACGACTTGTCTTTAGTTTGTAAAATATTATGTCGTTTGTTTTCAAAGTTTATTCCACAATGTATATATATTGTTTTAGTGATGATATGTAACTATTTACAGTTTATACATACAGTACTAGTCAAACGTTTGGACATCTACTCATTCCAGAGTTTTTCTTTATTTTTACTATTTTCTACATCAGCCTGTCTTAAAGTACGGGTCGCGACCCAAAGTGTGTCGCTGACCTGTTAGTGGTGCGTCATGACGTGTCAGAGTAAATGTATAATTATTTAATGAATTGATTTGGCCAAGTGCAATTACGGTGTCCGTTCACTGCGCTCTCTGCTTAGCAGCGGTCTGCTGTTTGGCCAGCCCAGCCTCACATTCAATTCGCGCATATATGTACAAAATGTATTTCAGCAGATTTCGTGCGTTTTTGTGCATTTTTGGGGTGGTTCAATTCGTTTGAAAATACACAAATTTCTGTGCTACTTAATTCGTGCGAAAAGACACGAATTTAACCAGTAGGCGACACACAAGCCGTTGCAACAACCATAGACGCGATCGCCTGTATTTATTTATTTTACGTTATGAATATATAGATATTTTGTCTTTTTTTAACCATTTAACCATAAGAGGTTATATATATATTGTCTTTATTTAATCCCTATTAAAACATTGTGGTTTTATGCCTATATGTACTGTTTTCGAATTTTTTCTGAACAGACTTTTCAGGATAGAATGAATGTAAGCAATGCATGATGGTTAATGGTGTTTTATTCGGTTGTAGTTCCATGTATTTCTTAAAAAATAAACGTGTAAACCATTTTTATTGAACAGAATGTAACTGAAAATACAATGGCAGCCTTGCCATTGTCCATCAATAACAAAACTTTTTTTTTTCGTATAACATTTGGGGAAACGTATGCAGTCATTGTAGTCTTACATTTTGTTGGCCAACCAAAATTACCAAAACGTTAACCCGTAATAAGGCTAGGGTGGATGAGTGTAAATACATGGCTCTGAGTGTAAGCACCTTTTCACTAGAAACGTTCTTGTGTTCAAATTACCGTCAGTGCGAAATAGCTAGAAAGCTTTCGTATTTCCACTTGGCTGCACCTACGGTTACGATAACGATAAATCAAGTGCAATACCTGCATCGACCTGTGTCGAGCAGCAAAACACTGGAAAGCTTCTAGCCTACCGGAAAGTTACAAGAAGAACAAGAATAGTTACCTCATCCGGTCATGTGACACTCTGGATGCCCCCTAAAATCAATTTCAACCGTTTTGAAAAATGACGCCTGGTAACCCCAAAAAAATTCCAGGTGCATGAAAAGTTTGCAATTAGAATATTTTTTGAAAACCTCCCTAAATCACTCAGGCCATTGACTCGAGAAGAAAAAACATAAAATATTTTCCAGAAGAAAAAACAGAATATTTTTTGAAAACCTCCATAAATCACTCAGGCCAGCACCCATTGATTTGGGGCGGTAGTATAGCGCTCCCAGAGCGGGTATGGAAGTCTGGATCCCCCCTAAAAGCATTTAATGCTCTGTGTGTCTTTAAGCACCATACTTTTTCACTCCATCCTTGCTGTGTGTGTGTGTGTGTGTGTGTGTGTGTGTGTGTGTGTGTGTGTGTGTGTGTGTGTGTGTGTGTGTGTGTGTGTGTGTGTGTGTGTGTGTGTGTGTGTGTGTGTGTGTGTGTGTGTGTGTGTGTGTGAGAGAGAGAGCTTTTCTTTGACATCTGTTTAGCGAAATTACTGATTTACAGTTCATGAGGGTTGACCGATTCACACATTTAAAGTTTTGGAAAGATCTGACTTTTTTAAACCTTCGAAACAGCACCTATGACCCCATTTTAAGGCCCTTCCGGTTGGCACAGGAAGCTATAAGTAAATACATATCCTGATCGGGGTATGCTTTTACAGAATCCTGAGTTTTAAGTCTATACGTTAAGAACTGACTGATTTACACAGGGTTGAATGCACTATATATCACAAACTGCTGGTTGGGTATGGCAAAACACTTTTAGGGTGATTTTATCACTTCCGGTTGCTCCAGGAAGCTTAGAATCAACACAGGTAGACCTCATAGTGGCTTGATGGATTGTCATTGAAGACAGGTTCATAAGACATTCATAACCCACATAGGCTTCAGGATGAATTTAGGGGTGCAGGCAATGTGTTCCTATGGGGTGAGATGTCATTGTAAACTGTTTGATGTAAACACCTTCTTTTAACTGTTAAGGGTTAATGCCACACGGTCAATGTTAGGCTTGCACAGAGACCTTAGGAACGTTCCTGAGGTCAAATTGTGCTTCTAAACCTTAACAGTTCTCTCTCTGTCTCCCAAAAGCAAAAGACTTGAAATGTAGGTCAAGGGTCATCTTCTTGTCACTGTCGCTGCGCTCAGACCGAGCAAGCTACGGTCAAGCGGGGCATCTCGTTGAACTCGGCACGGCTATGGTGATGTCATTTTTAGTGGTGATTTCAGAATGCTATTTTGGTGGTTTTTCACTGTTGAAACATATTGCAAATGCACAAAAGTCAACTAGCAAGTCAGTGTCCATCAGCTAATTAGATATTTTCAGACACCAAACTGATACCATCTGACTCCAAACTCACTTTTTCCAACTCGTTTAGAAGCCAACTATCACATATTTCAGAGCAGGCCCAAAATTCACAGCGCCTTCCATTTAAACCATAATAAAACAAATAATACGTAGTTATGTTCTAGCTGCGGGTCCAGTTTTAACATTATGTTTAGCCCTATGTGAGGCGACCTCGAATCCCAAGTTTCGGCTAGATAGGTAATTCGGTGCCCGAGCAAAACCTTAATTGGTGCTGAAATTCCACTTTTTTCCATGCCTTGCTACGGGGTCCTTGAATGAGCTATCGGACAGAAATGTCGGGGTCCGTCTCTATGGGCCGAGCCGGTTTCAATGCACCTAGTCTTGCAACTCTGGGACTTTTCTAAATGTCACCATTTTGTAATGCTCAAAATGAATTGAAGTCAATGCAAATGCACCGAGGCTTTTTATCGGTCCGAGAACCTTCTAGAGCCACATAACTCACCGTGCACAATCAACCTGAGGTCTAGAACAGGTTTGTAAAGTTTCAGAACTCTAGGTCTGACGGTTCTTTAAAAGTTCAAACAAAAGTAACTATTGCAGGCACTGTCTGCCTCTAAGCCCCTCAGTGTGTCACTCCATCCTTTCTGTGTGGGTGTGTAAATTTTTCCTTGAAATCTGATGGGATGAATGACTGATTTACAGTTCATGAGGGTTGCCTATTCACATATATTAAGTTTTGGAAAGATTTGACTTTTTTAACCCTTCGAAACAGCCCTTTTGACACCAATTATGGCACTTCCGGTTGGCACAGGAAGCTGAAAGTAAACACATATCCTCATTGGAGTGGGCTTTTACAGAATCCTGAGTTTTAAGTCTATACGTTAAGAACTCACTGATTTACATAGGGTTGAATGCACTATTTCTCTCAAACTGCAGGTTGGGTATGGCAAACACTTTTAGGGTGATTTAACCACTTCCGGTTGCTTCAGGAAGCTTAGAATCGACACAGGTAGACCTCATAGTGGCTTGATGGATTGTCTTCGAAGACAGGTTCATAAGGCATTATTAACCCACATAGGCTTCAGGTTGAATTTAGGGGAGCAGGCAATGTATTCCTATGGGGAGACATGTCATTGTAAACTGTTTGATGTAAACACCTTCTTTTAACTATTAAGGGTTAATGCCACACGGTCAATGTTAGGCTTGCACAGATCGGGAGGACCTTAGGAACGTTCCTGAGGTCAAATTGTGCTTCTAACCTTAACGGTTCTCTCTCTGTCTCCCAAAAGCAAAAAACTATGAAATTGAGGTCAAAGGGTCATTTGGGTCCTTCTTCTTGTAACGGTCGCTGCACTCAGACCGAGCTAGCTACGGTCAAGCGGGGCATCTCGTTGAACTCGGCACGGCCTGGAGATAATGGCAATGCCATTGCAGGCTTTGTGTGTCTTTAAGCACCGTACTTTTTCACTCCATCCTTTTATCCCCTTTTCTTCGTGGTATCCAATCGCTAGTAATTACTATCTTGTCTCATCGCTACAACTCCTGTATGGGCTCAGGAGAGACGAAGGTCGAAAGCCACGCGTCCTCCGAAGCACAACCCAACCAAGCCGCACTGCTTCTTAACACAGCGCGCCTCCAACCCGGAAGCCAGCCGCACCAATGTGTCGGAGGAAACACCGTGCACATGGCCCCCTTGGCTAGCGCGCACTGCCCCCGGCCCGCCACAGGAGTCGCTGGAGCGCGATGAGACAAGGATATCCCTACCGGCCAAACCCTCCCTAACCCTGACGACGCTAGGCCAACGGACCTCCCGGTCGCGGCCGGCTGCGGCAGAGCCTGGGCGCGAACCCAGAGACTCTGGTGGCGCAGCTAGCACTGCGATGCAGTGGCAGAGCTTCGAGACCCACTTAAAAAATGTTCGTCTGAACACACTGCAACTGGATCTGTAATTATTTTTTTTTTTAACTCCTTTTTGTAAACATGACCAATTTGTCAATGTACGATTTCTCTTAAATTACGATAGATAAATGGCTGGTTCTTTTTTTCCTGACACCGTATGCTTATGTACTTTGACGTGAAGCGGTCAAATTAGCACCCTACTTTACGTTTTTTGACCTTTAATCCCAGAAAAATGGCCATAACTCAAAAAGCGTTGAAGCCTCGACGCCATCTTGTTCGGGGCCAACTGTCCATTACGTCTTCTAAATATTTTCCGTTTAGGAGAAAAGGCCACATACATTTGCAATGTGCTTGTGCATTTGCAATATTATTTATTTTCCCTCTGGTGGGAATTTCCTAGACTGCGGAAAAATGACCAAAATGTGTTATTTTTATAAAACAGAAACCGAACGTCCGAGAGATTTAGTTTGATGACTTCCTGAAAGATCTCTCCCCCGGGCACGGCCCGACGCCGTCCGCGAATTTTAGAAACGTTGCAGGACGTCTAGTAAGGGACCTTACATTTGCAATGTGGCGTTTCTCACTAACCATATGGCGAGTGCTAAAATGTTCCCTTAAAGTATGGAAAGGCCTTGGAAAGGCCATAAGTGTAAGCCAACATAATTCATTATTTTACATTAACATGTAATACATGCATTATGAAGAAAATGGTGTAATTTAGGCTCCACGAAATATGAAATGGGTTATGAAGAAAATCGTGTATGGTTGCCTACATGACAACAAGGCGTTCTGATTACAAGTGCACCAGTATCAAAAGTATTAAGCGAAATCAAGCACAGAAAACAGCATTGGCATTAATAAAACAATATTTCCCACGAATTAAGTCGCAGGTAAATGTGCGTCTTTTCTCAAAAATTCTGTTCAGCAAGTCTAAAACAGTACATATAGGCATACAACGACACATTTTAAAACATGGTTAAACAAAGACAACATTTCTGTATATTCATGACGTTGAATTAGCCATTAAGAAGAACAAAAATGAAATACAAATTATCGCGTCTGCTACATGGTTGTTGCAACGGCTTGTGTGTCACCTACTGGTTAAATTTGTGTCTTTTCGCACGAATTAAGTAGCACAGAAATTCGTGTATTTTCAAACGAATTGAACCACCCCAAAAATGCACAAAAACGCACGAAATCTGCTGAAATACATTTTGTACATATATGCGCGAATTGAATGTGAGACTGTGTTGGTTTGGCAGCTGCACGAGTGGGAGAGAGAGATGCTTCGCGGTTTACCAGATCTTTTTTTCTGGAGTTCTGGAAGTGCTTAGTAATGAGTCAATCAAAACGAACAAATTCATATAACGACACGTCCTAACCAAATATCCACGGTATACGCAGAGACCTAAAGATTTTGCAATTGTTTTAGACGCCATTCCCTCCGGTGTTGCTCTGTTATTCAGGAACGTGTCAAGACCTGACCCTCAGAGCCTACCTTCTATTGACCCTGTTGACTCATCAGTAGGAAAGATTTGTTTCTCTTTTGGTCCATTCAACAACAGAGCGATACGAACCTTGTTTCAGCAGGATGTTGTATCTATACCTTATGTCATGCCTTATTGGAATGGATTTATTGATAATATCTGTTGGAAAAAAGTTTGGATGTTGCCACACACATACCTACTGGTTAACAAAATTAAGGAGGTTTCCTTTAAAATTATTCATAAATATTACCCTGCCAACAACTATATGAAGAAGTTTAAGGAAAACATAAATTCAAATTGCTCCTTTTGTAATGACCACCCAGAAACAGTGTTGCATCTTTTTCGGCATTTTATACATGTAAGAAAACTGTGGCAAGACATCAGTAGATTTATAATTGAACACATTTATGAAGATTTTACACTATTGTGGAGAGATGTACTGCTTGGATTCTTTACATACGATAAAAATAAGCTGACACATTTTTATGTAATTAATTTCATTATTCTTTTGGCCAAATTTCATATACACAAATGTAAATTTACTAACAAAAAAACACATTTTCTTACCCTACAAAAATAAATTGAACTGTATTTTAAGACTGTTAAATACTCTACTAACAAACAAGCTGTTAGAATTGTAAGTGTATGTATGATGCAGTTGTAGGCTGTTGTAAGGATAATATTGCTTGTTATTTCTCTCTTCAAGTAGAATTAACCCCTCTACTACTTGTTTATCAGACATCAGTAAAACTGCTGCAGCTGATGCATAGAATCCCTAATGCAGAGACTGTCATGGAGTGGGCAGTAGAGTTCATGCATTATATGTGCTGTAAACTCCCTCTCTGATTGATGGCATTTGTGTGTGGTAGTTGGAGGAGTTGGTGGAAAACATTACAATAAAATAAAGTTTCCTTACTAATCGTACTGGATTCCAAGTGTATCAACCAATCACTAATCTTGAAGCATGATTGTTGTTGCGGACATAGAATAAGCTACTGAATGTAGTGACGTAATTGTGTAGAACAAAAAACAGACATTTGAGGGATACGTCATCACTGTATTGGACTACATTGTGTGGGGTCACTCACCACACATATCACCAATGGGTTGTGCCAACTCATCTGAATATTTCAGCCATTTAACACCAGAGCCCTCACCACACACCTGTTTCCCTGACCTCTCTTCCCAGAGACCAGCTTCATCCTGGGGAATGCCCGGATCGTGGAGTGGCCTGTAGTCTACAGTAATGATGGATTCTGCAAGCTCTCAGGGTTCCACAGGACGGAGGTTATGCAGAAGAGCAGCACTTGCAGGTAAGGATGGTTGTTGTATAGCAGTATAGTAATCATTTTATTTTCCCCTTTGTAGGTGTAATGTATCTGCTGTTATAGATGACCACTAAACCACTGTAGGATGCTTTCAAAAGGTCCTTCATGAAGTGAAGTAATTCTGAACATCATATTACAAGAGTCACTGAAAACCCCTTGGTATCTGGTGTTCCACTAGTACTGAATGAGGGCCTGTACTGCCTGGTGATCATAGAAATGGTTTCAAATGGAACCAATTACCAAATCCAAATCAAATTTTATTGGTCACATACACATGGTTAGCAGATGTTATTGCGAGTGTAGCGAAATGCTTGTGCTTCTAGTTCCAACAATGCAGCAATCTAACATGTAATTTAACAATTCCACTACATACACACACATCTACAGTTGAAGTCGGAAGTTTACATACACCTTAGCCAAATACATTTAAACTCATTTTTTTTCACAATTGCTGACATTTAATTCCATGTCTTAGGTCAGTTAGGATCACCACTTTATTTAAAAAATGTGAAATGTCAGAATAATAGTAGAGAACGATTTCTTTCAGCTTTATTTTTCTTTCATCACATTCACAGTAGGTCAGAAGTTTACATACACTCAATTTGTATTTGGTAGCATTGCCTTGTTTCACTTGGGTCAAATGTTTCGGGTAGCCTTCCACACGCTTCCCACAATAAGATGGGTGAATTTTGGCCCATTCCTCCTGACAGAGCTGGTGTAACTGAGTCAGGTTTGTAGGCCTCCTTTGCTCGCACACGCCTTTTCAGTTCTGCCGACACATTTTCTATAGGATTGAGGTCAGGGCTTTGTGATGGCCACTCCAATAATTTGACTTTGTTGTCCTTAAGCCATTTTGCCACAACTTTGGAAGTATGCTTGGGGTCATTGTACATTTGGAAGACCCATTTGCGACCAAGCTTTAACTTCCTGACTGATGACTTGAGATGTTCAATCAATCAATCAAGTTTATTTTATATAGCCCTTCGTACATCAGCTAATATCTCGAAGTGCTGCACAGAGACCCAGCCTAAAACCCCAAACAGCTAGAATGCAGGTGTTAAGCACGGTGGCTAGGAAAAACTCCCTAGAAAGGCCAAAACCCAGGAAGAAACCTAGAGAGGAACCAGGCTATGAGGGGTGGCCAGTCCTCTTCTGGCTGTGCCGGGTGGAGATTATAACAGAACTATGCCAAGATGTTCAAAAATGTTCATAAGTGACAAGCATGGTCAAATAATAATCATGAATCATTTTCAGTTGGCTTTTCATAGCCGATCATTAAGAGTTGAAAAACAACAGGTCTGGGACAGGTGGCGGTTCCATAACCGCAGGCAGAACAGCTGAAACCGGAACAGCAGCAAGGCCAGGCGGACTGGGGACAGCAAGGAGCCACCACGCCCGGCAGTCCCAACGTATGGTCCCAGGGCTCAGGTCCTCCGAGAGAAAGAAAGAGAGAAGGAGAAAATTAGAGAGAGCCAAGATTTTTTTTAAATGTTCATAAATGACAAGCATGGTCAAATAATAATCAGGAATAAATCTCAGTTGGCTTTTCATAGCCGATCATTAAGAGTTGAAAACAGCAGGTCTGGGACAGGTAGGGGTTCCGTAACCGCAGGCAGAACAGTTGAAACTGGAATAGCAGCAAGGCCAGGCGGACTGGGGACAGCAAGGAGTCGTCATGCCCGGTAGACCTGACGCATGGTCCTAAGGCTCAGGTTCTCAGAGAGAGAGAAAGAAAGAGAGAACGAGAGAATTAGAGAAAGCATACTTAAATTCACACAGGACACTGGATAAGACAGGAGAAGTACTCCAGGTATAACAAACTGACCCTAGCCCCCCGACACATAAACTACTGCAGCATAAATACTGGAGGCTGAGACAGGAGCGGTCAGGAGACACTGTGGCCCCATCCGAAGATACCCCCGGACAGGGCCAAATAGGAAGGATATAACCCCACCCACTTTGCCAAAGCACAGCCCCCTCACCACTGGAGGGATATCTTCAACCACCAACTTATAATCCTGAGACAAGGCCGAGTATAGCCAACAAAGATCTCCACCACAGCACAAACCAAGGGGGGGGGGGGGGGGGGGGGGGGGGCGCCAACCCAGACAGGAAGATCACGTCAGTAACTCAACCCACTCAAGTGACGCACCCCTCCCAGGGACGGCATGAAGGAGCACCAGTAAGCCAGTGACTCAGCCCCTGTAATAGGGTTAGAGGCAGAGAATCCCAGTGGAGAGAGGGGAACCGGCCAGGCAGAGACAGCAAGGGCGGTTTGTTGCTCCAGAGCCTTTCCGTTCACCTTCACACTCCTGGGCCAGACTACACTCAATCATATGACCTACTGAAGAGATAAGTCTTCAGTAAAGACTTAAAGGTTGAGACTTATTGTTGCTTCAATTTATCCACATAATTTTCCTGCCTCATGATGCCATCTATTTCGTGAAGTGCACCAGTCCCTCCTGCAGCAAAGCACCCCCACAACAGGATGCTGCCAACCCCGTGCTTCACGGTTGGGATGGTGTTCTTCAGCTTGCAAGCATCCCCCTTTTTCCTCCAAACATAACGATGGTCATTATGGCCAAACAGTTCTATTTTTGTTTCATCAGACCAGAGGACATTTCTCCAAAAAGTACGATCTTTATCCCCGTGTGCAGTTGCAAACCGTAGTCTGGATTTTTTATGGCGGTTTTGGAGCAGTGGGTTCTTCCTTGCTGAGCTGCCTATGTATGTCGATATAGGACTCGTTTTACTGTGGATGTAGATACTTTTGTACCCGTTTCCTCCAGAATCTTTACAGTTTACAATTGGCTCATTCATCCCCCTCCTCTCCCCTGTAACTATTCCCCAGGTCGTTGCTGCAAATGAGAACGTGTTCTCAGTCAACTTACCTGGTAAAATAACGGTAAAATAAAATAAAAATAAATAAATAAATAAAAAATCTTCACAAGGTCCTTTGCTGTTGTTCTGGGATTGACTCGCATTTTTCGCACCAAAGTACATTCATCTCTAGGAGACAGAACGCGTCTCCTTCCTGAGCGGCATGACGGCTGCGTGTTCCCATGGTGTTTATACTTGCGTACTATTGTTTGTACAGATGAACGTGGTACCTTCAGGCGTTTGGAAATTGCTCCCAAGGATGAACCAGACTTGTGGAGGTCTACAATTTTTTTTCTGTGGTCTTGGCTGATTTTCCCATGATGTCAAGCAAAGAGGCACTGAGTTTGAAGGTAGGCCTTGAAATACATCCACAGGTATACCTGCAATTTACTCAAATTATGTCAATTAGCCTATCAGAAGCTTCTAAAGCCATGACTTAATTTTCTGGAATGTTCCAAGCTGTTTAAAGGCACAGTCAACTTAGTGTATGTAAACTTCTGACCCACTGGAATTATGATAAAGTTAATTATTGTCACGCCCTGACCTTAGTTATCTTTGTTTTCTTTATTATTTTGGTTAGGTCAGGGTGTGACATGGGGGATGTATGTGTTTTTGTCTTGTCTAGGGGTTTTGTATGTTTATGGGGTGTTGTCTTATCTAGGTGTTTGTATGTCTATGGTTGCCTAGATTGGTTCTCAATTAGAGGCAGCTGTTTATCGTTGTCTCTGATTGGGAACCATATTTAGGCAGCCATATTCCGTTGGGTATTTCGTGGGTTATTGTCTATGTGTAAGTTGCCTGTGTCTGCACTTATTGATTATATAGCGTTACGTTCGTTTGTTATTTTGATAGTGTGTTTAGTGTTCTTCGTTTCGTTAAATAAATAATAAGAATGTATGTATATCACGCTGCGCCTTGGTCCTCCTCTTTTCCACATTACGACGAACGTGACAGTTATAAGTGAAATAATCTGTCTGTAAACAATTGTTGGAAAAATTACTTGTCGTGCACAAAGTAGATGTCCTAACCGACTTGCCAAAACTATAGTTTGTTAACAAGAACTTTGTGTAGTGGTTGAAAAACAAGTTTTAATGACTTCAACATAAGTGTATGTAAACTTCCGACTTCAACTGTAATTAAAGGAATGGAATAAGAATATGTTCATATAAATACATGGATGAGCAATGACAGAGCGGCATAGGCAAGATGCAATAGATGGTATAAAATACAGTATATACATATGAGATGAGTAATGCAAGATATGTAAACATCATTAAAGTGGCATTATTAAAGTGACTAGTGATCCATATATTAAAGTGACCAATGATTTCAAGTCTGTATGTAGGCAGCAGCCTCTCTGTGTTAGTGATGGCTGTTTAACAGTCTGATGGCCTTGAGATAGAAGCTGTTTTTCAGTCTCTCGGTCCCAGCTTTGATGCACCTGTACTGACCTCGCCTTCTGGATGGTAGTGGGGTAAACAGGCAGTGGCTCAGGTGGTTGTTGTCCTTGATTATCTTTTTGGCCTTCCTGTGACATCGGGTGCTGTAGGTGTCCTGGAGGGCAGGTAGTTTGCCCCCGGTGATGCGTCGTGCAGACCGCACCACCCTCTGGAGAGCCTTGCGGCTGTGGGCGGTGCAGTTGCTGTTCCAGGCAGTGATGTAGCCCGACAGGATGCTCTCATTTGTGCCTCTGTAAAAGTTTGTGAGGGTTAACGTTGACAAGTCTGGGACCGAGTGACTGAAAAACAGCTTCTATCTCAATGCCATCAGACTGTTAAATAGCCATCACTAGGCGGTTTCCACCCGGTTATGTAACCCTGCACCTTAGACACATTTAGTATTTCCTCCCAGCTGCCCATGTCCCTTAATGTTTATGATGCGGTTGTTACTGACAAGAAGCACATGGCTGAGCTCTTTAATCACCATTTCATTAAGTCAGGATTCCTATTTGACTCAGCCATGCCTCCTTGCCCGTCCAACATTTCTTCATCTCCCACCCCTTCTAATGCGACTATTCTCGATGCTTCTCCCTCCTTTTCCCCCTGCCCCGCTACAAAGTTTCTCCCTGCAGGCAGGCACTGAGTCCGAGGTGGTAAAGGAGCTCCTTAAACTTGACCCCAAAAAAACATCTGGGTCAGAAGGTTTAGACCCTTTCTTCTTTAAGGTTGCTGCCCCTATCATCACAAAGCCTATCTCCATCCTTTTTAACCTGTCTCTCCTTTCTGGGGAGGTTCCTATTGCTTGGAAGGCAGCCACAGTTCATCATTTATTTAAAGGGGGAGATCAAGCTGATCCTAACTGATATAGGCCTATTTCTATTTTGCCCTGTTCATCAAAAGTGTTGGAAAAACTTGTCAATAATCAACTGACTGGCTTTCTTGATGTCTATAGTATTCTCTCGGGTATGCATTCTGGTTTTCGCTCAGGTTATGGATGTGTCACTGCAACCTTAAAGGTCCTCAATGATGTCACTATTGCCCTTGATTCTAAGCAATATTGTGCTGCTCTTTTTATTGACTTGGCCAAAGCTTTTGATACGGTAGACCATTCCATTCTTGTGCGCCGGCTAAGGAGTATTGGTGTCTCTGAGGGGTCTTTGGCCTGGTTTGCTAACTACCTCAAAGAGTGCAGTGTATAAAGTCAGAAAATCTGCTGTCTCAGCCACTGCCTGTCACCAAGGGAGTACCCCAAGGCTCAATCCTAGGCCCACACTCTTCTCAATTTATATCAACAACATAGCTCAGGCAGTAGGAAGCTCTCTCATCCATTTATATGCAGATGACACAGTCTTATACTCAGCTGGCCCCTCCCTGGATTTTTGTGTTAAATGCTCTACAACAAAGCTTTCTTAGTGCCCAACAAGCTTTCTCTACCCTTAACCTTGTTCTGAACACCTCCCCACTATTGTGATTACTACCTCTGAGGGTTTAGAGCTTGAGGTAGTCACCTCATACAAGTACTTGGGGGTATGGCTAGACGGTACACTGTCCTTCTCTCAGCACAAATCAAAGCTGCTGGCTAAATGTAAATCTAGACCTGGTTTCCTCTATCGTAATCGCTCTTTCACCCCAGCTGCCAAAATAACCCTGATTCAGATGACCATCCTACTCATGCTAGATTACGGAGACACCATTTATAGATCAGCAGGTAAGGGTGCTCTCGAGTGGCTAGATGTTCTTTACCATTCTGCCATCAGATTTGCCACCAATGCTCCTTATAGGACACATCACTGCACTCTATACTCCTCTGTAAACTGGTCATCTATGTATACCCGTCAAGACGCACTGGTTGATGATTATTTATAAAACCCTTTTAGGCCTCACTCCCCCTCTATCTGAGATATCTACTGCAGCCCTCATCCTCCACATACAACACCTGTTCTGCCAGTCACAATCTGTTAAAACCTCTACCGCTTCTCTCTCCCGGATCCGGGATCCTCCTCATCAAAAAAGCTGACAAGCATAGCCTAGCCTAACGGGACAGGGATATCATATAATATAATTTCATGAAATCACAAGTCCAATACAGCAAATGAAAGATAATCATCTTGTGAATCCAGCCATCATTTCCGATTTTTAAAATGTTTTACAGCGAAAACACAATATGTATTTATATTAGCTCACCACAATAGCCAAACACACAAAGCCATTTATTCACCGCCAACATAGCTTTCACAAAACCCAGCAATAGAGATAAAATGAATCACTAACCTTTGGACAACTTCATCAGATGACAGTCTTATAACATCATGTTATGCAATACATTTATGTTTTGTTCGAAAATGTGAATATTTAGAGCTACAAATCGTGGTTTTACATTGTGAATACGTAGCCACAATGCACAATGAGATATTTTGGACAGTCACCTAATCTAACCAAAGAACTCATCATAAACTTTACTAAAAAATACATGTTGTACAGCAAATGAAAGATACACTGGTTCTTAATGCAACAGCTGTGTTAGATTTAAAAAAATAACTTTAGTACAACATACAGCATGCGATATTGTGAGACAGCGCTCACCTATTCTCTGCCTTGTTGGAGCCAACATATTACTCAAAAATACGAAATAACATCATAAATAGTCTCTTACTTTTGATGATCTTCCATCAGAATGTTGTGCAAGGAGTCCTAGTTCAAGAATAAATCGTTGTTTGGTTTTAGAATGTCCATTTCTTCTGTCGAATTAGCAACTTTGGCTAGCCATGTGGAGCTCACGTGTCCAAGAAATCGCTGCGCCTGGAACGAAAAATTCCAAAATTCCCAATAAACGTTGAATAAACTGGTCAAACTCGGTTGAAAATCCTACTTTATGATGTTCTTCTCATATGTATCCAATAAAATCAGAGCCGGAGCAATTCGTCGTGTATACCGAACGCTTTTCAGAAGACAATGTGAGGTTCCCCGGCGCGCAGTTGAAAACTGACTAAAGAGCGGACCTGTCACTCCAAAAGCTCTCATTATGCCTCACATCAAGCTAGACACCCCATTCCACCTTCTACTGCCTGTTGACATCTAGTGGAAGGCGTATGAAGTGCATACAGATCCATAAATATAAGCCAATTGAATAGGCAGGCCCTGACACAGAGCCCCATTTTCAGAATTTTCACTTCCTATCTGGAAGTTTGCTGCCAAATGAGTTCTGTTTTCCTCACAGATATAATTCAAACAGTTTTAGAAACTTCAAAGTGTTTTCTATCCAATAGTAATAATACTATGCATATTGTATGATCTAGAACAGAGTACGAGGCCGTTTAATTTGGGCACAATTTTTTCCCAAAGTGAAAACAGCGCCCCCTATTAAGAAGAAGTTAAATAAAGGTTGAATAAAAATAAGAAAAAACGTGGGTATATGACTTACAGTATACCTGCGTATACCCTCCACTGCACCACTGGCCCTTTGTGTTTTGCAAAAAGTGCATTCTCCTAAATGAGTGCACTGGTATTACGGTTGCTGTCCTTTCAGAATAACAAACCTGTCACACACTGAAAGCCTATGGGTTCGCCACTGCGCAAACATGTCTATAATAAACTCAGCAAAAAAGAAACGTTGTGTCATTGTCAACTGCATTTATTTTCAGCAAACTTAACATGTGTAAATATTTGTATGAACATAACAAGATTCAACAACTGAGACATAAACTGAACAAGTTCCACAGACATGTGACTAACATAAATGGAATAATGTGTCCCTGAACAAAGGGGGGGGTCAAAATCAAAAGTAACAGTCAGTATCTGGTTTGGCCACCAGCTGCATTAAGTACTGCAGTGCATCTCTTCTTCATGGACTGCACCAGATTTGCCAGTTCCCGGATCTCAATCCCATTGAGCACGTCTGGGACTTGTTGGATCGGAGGGTGAGGGCTAGGGCCATTCCCCCCAGTCATTGCGATAACGCTAGTTAGCATTGGATCGTGAAACTACCTCATTGCCAAAATCCTGAAGTATCCCTTTCAGGGTCATATGTCAGATGACTAATCCTTTTGATTTTATTTGTCACTTTTCTTCCAGTTTTATGTATGGAGAGCTGACGGACAAGAAGACGACAGACAAAGTCAAAGAGACCTTTGGTTCTTATGAGTCCAACTGCTTTGAGGTCCTTCTATACAGAAAGAACAGTGAGTGTTCCAATTTAATTGTTGACATTGTATAAGTACTGTAGATTATTGTATAGAAAGGAAAATGTAAAGTGGACCTTATGAGAAAAGCAATTGTTAATACTACATTGTAAAGAATATTTTCTGTCTGCAGGGGTACCAGTGTGGTTCTACATGCAGGTGGCCCCCATCAGAAATGAGAAAGACAAAGTCGTTCTCTTCCTGTGCACCTTCAAAGACATCACTGTCGTCAAGCAGCCAATCGAGTACGAGTCCACTAAGGATAAGGACGAGTCCACTCTAGGTAAGTGTCTCTGTGGCTATTTGCTTGTTATGAAGAGCCAGTTTATGAATTACTGGAGATGGAATGGTCTTGTGGCTGATGTGGTCAGAAGTGGGTGTTTTTCCCCTTTCCTCCTATATGAGTGATGTACAGTGCCTTCGGAAAGAATTCAGACCCCTTGACTTTTTACACATTTTGTTACGTTACAGCCTTATTCTGAAATTGATTAAAACTATTTTTCCTCATCAATCTACAGACTATACCCCATAATGACAAAGCAAAAACTGTTTTTTAGAATGCTTTGCTAATTTATTAAAAACAGAAATATTACATTTATATAGGAACCTTTACCCAGTACATTGTTGAAGCACTTTTGGCATCGATTAAAACATCTTGGAAGATTAAGTCTTCTTGGGTATGACACTACAAGCTTGGCACACCTGTATTTGAGGAGTGTCTCCCATTCTTCTCTACAGATCCTCTCAAACTCTGTCTGGTTGGATGGGGAGCGTTGCTGCACAGCTATTTTCAGGTCTCTTCAGAGATGTTCAAATGGGTTCAAGTCCGGGCTCTCGCACATTCAGAGACTTGTCCTGAAGCCACTCCTGCGTTGTCTTGGCTGTGTGCTTAGGGTCATTGCCTGGTGGAAAGTGAACCTTCACCCCAGTCTGAAGTCCTGAGCGCTCTGGAGCAGGTTTTCATCTCTCTGTACTTTGCTCCGTTCATCTTTGCCTCGAACCTGATTAGTCTCACAGTTCCTGCCGCTGAAAAACTTCCCACAACATGATGCTGCCACCACCATGCTCCAATGTAGGGATGGTGCCAGGTTTCCTCCAGACGTGACGCTTGCCATTCAGGCCAAAAAGTTCAATCTTGATTTCATCAGAATAGAGAATCTTGTTTCTCATGGTCTGAGAGTCTTTAGGTGACTTTTGTCAAACTCCAAAAGGGCTGTTATGTGCCTTTTTACTGAGGAGTGGCTTCCGTCTGGCCACTCTACCATAAAGGCCTGATTGGTGGAGTGCTGCAGAGATGGTTGTCCTTCTGGAATGTTCTCCCATATCGACAGAGTAACTCTAGAGCTCTGTCAGAGTGACCATCGGGTTCTTGGTCACCACCCTGACCAAGGCCCTTCTCCCCCGATGGCTCAGTTTGGCCGGGGGGCCAGCTCTAGAAAGAGTCTTGGTAGTTCCAAACTATTTCCATTAAAGAATGATGGAGGCCACTGTGTTCTTGGGGACCTTCAATGCTGCATAAATGTTTTGGTACCCTTCCCCAGATCTGTGACTCGACACAATCTTGTCTCGGAGCTCTACGGACAATTTCTTTGACCTGATTACTTGGTCTTTGCTCTGACATGCACTGTCAACTGTGGGGCCTTATATAGACATGTATGTGCCTTTCCATATCATGTCCAATTAATTGAATTTACCACAGGTGGACTCCAATAAAGTTTGTAGAAACATCTCAAGGATGATCAATGGAAACAGGATGCACCTGAGCTCAAGTTCGAGTCTCATAGCAAAGGGTCTGAATGCATATGTAAATATTTCTGTTTTTGAAAACATTTCTAGCAACCTGTTTTTGCTTTGTCATTATGGGGTATTGTGTGTAGATTGCTGAGGATTTTTTATTTATTTAATCAATTTTAGAACAATGCTGTAAAGTAACAAAATGTTGAAAAATTCAAGGAGTCTGAATACTTTCCGAAGGCACTGTGTGTTGTTAGATCTTGGCCCTGGGCTCTGTTCTTGCCAGAGGGCACAGGGGCACATGCCCCCTCAGATTTGTTCTGTTTAAATTAGAGGTCGACCGATTATGATTTTTCTACGCCGATACCGATACTGATTATTGCAGGACCAAAAAAGCAGATACAGACAAAGTGTTGGAGAAGAAAGTAAAAGTGCAATATGTGCCATGTAAGAAAGCTAACGTTTAACCTGTCTAGGATCAGCGTGGCGCTAGCGGCACACCCCCCCCCCCCCCACTGAAAAACCAGTGCCGCGAAATTCAAAAAAAATATTTTTTTAAAATATTTAACTTTCACACATTAAAGTCCAATACAGCTAATGAAAGACACAGATCTTATGAATCCAGTCAACATTTCCGATTTTTAAAATGTTTTACAGGGAAGACACAATATGTAAAGATGTACATCTATTACCTAAAAACACATTAGCATATTCCACCATCTTTTATTTGTCCACCAACACCAGTAGCCATCACCAATTCGGCTAAACTAAGATATTTATAGCCCCTAACCAACAAAAAAACTCATTAGATGACAGTCTGATAACATATTTATGGTATGGGATAGGTTTTGTTAGAAAAAAGTGCATATTTCAGGTATATGGCATAGTTTACAATTGCACCCACCATCACAAATGGACTAGAATAATTACAATGAGCAACGTGTTTACCTAACTACTAATCATCAAACATTTCGTAAAAATACACAGCATACACGAATCGAAAGACACAGATCCTGTGAATACAGACAATATTTCAGATTTTCTAAGTGTCTTACAGCGAAAACACAATAAATCGTTATATTAGCGTAGCACATAGCACATAGCAGCCCAGCATTGATTCTAGCCAAAGTGAGCGATAAAAGTCAACATCGCCAAAAGATATTAATTTTTTCACTAACCTTCTCAGAATTCTTCCGATGACACTCCTGTAACATCACATTACAACATGCATATACAGTTTGATCGAAAATGTTTATATTTAGCCACCAAAATCATGGTTAGACAATGTGAAATGTAGACAAGCTGGTAAAGAAAACGTCCTTGCGCCACTTAGACAGTGATCTACTCTTATACATAAATACTCATAAACGTGACTAAAAAATATAGGGTGGACAGGGATTGATAGACAATTTAATTCTTAATACAATTGCGTTATTACATTTTTTAATTTATCCTTACTTTTCAATACAGTTTGCGCCAAGCGAAGCTACGTCAAAAAACATGGCGTCCTAAGCCACTAAAATGTTTCGACAGAAACACGATTTATCATAATAAAAATGTCCTACCTTGAGCTGTTCTTCCATCAGTATCTTGGGCAAAGGATCCTTTCTTGGGAGAAATCGTCTTTTGGTGGAAAGCTGTCCTCTTGCCATGTGGAAATGTCAACTACGTTCGGGATGAACTGAAAAGCGTTCCCAACTTTTCACATCGTTGCAAAAATAAATGTCCCAAAATCGCACTAAACGGATATAAATTGCTATAAAACGCTTTAAATTAACTACTTTGTGATGTTTGTAACTCCTATAACGAGTGAAAAGATGACCGGAGAAATATAACAGGCTAAACTAATGCTTGGAACAGGAGAGGGTCGGTGTCTTCCACGCGCGTTACGCAGCAAGAAAAGACTTGCTAGCTAAAGGTTTTTTTCATTTGTAGTGCCTGTGAACGAGCAATCGAGCCCGTTGGAATCGTCATCACGTAAAGGCATCCAGGGGAAGACGTAAGAAGTGTCCGTATAGTCATAGCAACGACAGTGCCCGTTTAAATGACTTCAGAAAAGTGGCCAACGTTTCTCAAATCTGACTCCATGTCAGGGAAATTGCTGTAGAATGGGCTCTGTTCCACTTAGAGACAAAATTTCAACTCCTATAGAAACTATAGACTGTTTTCTATCCAATAATAATAATAATATGCATATTGTACGATCAAGGATTTTGTGGGAAGCCGTTTAAAAAATTAGCCACATTAGCATAAATAGTCTAAACAGCGCCCCCATCCCCAACAGGTTAAGTTCCTTGCTCAGAACATGAGAACATATGAAAGCTGGTGGTTCCTTTTAACATGAGTCTTCAATATTCCCAGGTAAGAAGTTTTAGGTTGTAGTTATTATAGGAATTATAGGACTATTTCTCTCTATACGATTTGTATTTCATATACCTTTGAATATTGGATGTTCTTATAGGCACTTTAGTATTGCCAGTCTAACAGTATAGCTTCCATCCCTCTCCTCGCCGCTACCTGGGCTCGAACCAGGACCACATCGACAACAGCCACCCTCGAAGCAGCGTTACCCATGCAGAGCAAGGGGAACAACTACGCTATTAGCGCTCACCCCACTAACTAGCTAGGCATTTCACATCGCTCAGTGCCCACCATCGCTCAGTCAGACTGCTCTATCAAATCATAGACTTAATTATAACATAATAACACACAGAAATACGAGCCTTAGGTCATTAATATGGTCGAATCCAGAAACTATCATCTCGAAAACAAAACGTTTATTCTTTCAGTGAAATACGGAACTGTTCCGTATTTTATCTAACGGCTGGCATCCATAAGTCTAAATATTCCTGTTACATTGCACAACCTTCAATGTTATGTCATAATTACGTAAAATTCTGGCAAATTAGTTCGCAATGAGTCAGGCGGCCCAAACTGTTGCATATACTCTGACTCTGCGTGCAATGAATGCAAGAGAAGTGACACAATTTCACCTGGTTAATATTGCCCGATAACCTGTATTTCTTTTAGCTAAATATGCAGATTTAAAAATATATATATACTATATTGATTTTAAGAAATGCGTTGATGTTTATGGTTAGGTACATGTTGGAGCAACGACAGTCCTTTTTCGCAAATGTGCACTGCATCGATTACATGCAACGCAGGACACGCTAGATAAACTAGTAATATCATCAACCATGTGTAGTTATAACTAGTGATAATGATTGATTGATTGTTTTTTATAAGATAAGTTTAATGCTAGCTAGCAACCTACCTTGGCTTCTTACTGCATTCGCGTAACATGCGGGCTCCTCGTGAGGCAGGTGGTTAGAGCGTTGGACTAGTTAACCGTAAGGTTGCAAGATTGAATCCTTGAGCTGACAAGGTAAAAATCTGTTGTTCTGCCCCTGAACAAGGCAGTTAACCCACCGTTCCTAGGCCGTCATTGAAAATAAGAATGTGTTCTTAACTGACTTGCCTAGTTAAATAAAGGTGTAAAAAAAATAATATATATATATATATATATGCAAAATAGGCGTCCAAAATTACCGATTTCCGATTGTTATGAAAACTTGAAATCAGCCCTAATTAATCGGCCATTCCGATTAATGGATCGACCTCTAGTTTAAATGATATACCTGGCCTCCACAATTTACATTTACATTTTACATTTTAGTCATTTAGCAGACGCTCTTATCCAGAGCGACTTACAGTAGAGTGCATACATTTTATTACATTTACATACTGAGACAAGGATATCCCTACCGGCCAAACCCTCCCTAACCCGGACGACGCAATGCCAATTGTGCGTCGCCCCACGGACCTCCCGGTTGCGGCCGGCTGCGACAGAGCCTGGGCGTGAACCCAGAGACTCTGGTGGGGCAGCTAGCACTGCGATGCAGTGCCCTAGACCACTGCGCCACCCGAATCACCCGACCTCAACCCAATTGAGATGGTTTGGGATGAGTTGGACGGCAGAGTGAAGAAAAAGCCACCAACAAGTGCTCTGCATATGTGGGAACTCCTTCAAGACTATTGGAAAAGCATTCCAGGTGAAGTTGGTTGAGAGAAGTCCAAGAGTGTGCAAAGCTGTCATCAAGGCAAAGGGTGGCTACTTTGAAGAATCTCAAATATAAAATGCCTTTTGATTTGTTTAACCATTTTTTTTGTTAGTGCATAATTCCATATTGGTTATTTCATAGTTTTCATGTCTTCACTATAATTGTACAATGTAGAACATAGTAAAAATAAAGAAAAACCCTTGAATGAGTGTGTCCAAACTTTTGACGGGTTATGTGGATATATACATTTTTTGTAAAATTTGTTGTTGTTTCTATGTAATACGAATTTGGCTTTTGCTAGCCCAGATAGGTTCCCAATTTCCCAACCGCATAACTAGCTACCAAGAAGCCTTTTTAGGCTATCAATCAAGGTAGAGTAGCAACCAGCAGTCAGGAGAATACAGACAGCTGATGAGGTATGCTTAGATATGCAGAAACATATTTTTTTTTTACATAGATTTAAGCATAAAGATGATGGCTCTGGATTGCATGAAAAGCTATTTCATGTGTTTGAAAAATTCAAAATTCTTCAACTTCCAAACGAAGGGCATAGCCCCCCTACAGACCACCCCACAGCAATCCTCACATAAGTTATGCTCCACAGAATTTTGGGGTGCATTGACTCCCTTGAGTGGGTGTGTTTTCCCTTTGGTCCTCCACTCTTTGAATTCCAAATTTTCCATTATTACTGTATTTGAGTAGAAAGTATTTGATTATCATACAGTTTTTTTTCGGGGGTAATGCTTTGACTTGGTTCTTACTATTTGTAGAGTCGTCGCATTGTATTTGGTTGTCATGGTGTTCTTGTTCTGGTCAGGTCGTTTTCTCTTTGTGTTCTCTAAAGCTAGTAGAATGTGCATTAGCCTGTTTTACAAGGCTCTTTTGTGCTGTTAAAGTACAGATTGGGGGCTCTTTACATGGTCAGTGTGGTGTTGCTCTGCCCTGGTGACACAATGAGTTACACAACTCCTAACCGTCTTTTCATCTGGGAGAAGTCAATTGTATCTGTTGCAGTGCCATAGAGAGCAATATAAGAATATAGGCCCATAGGAATAGCCGAACGAACCAGAGGTAACTAATTTCTGTTTTTTAGGACTACAAACTGGTGAGCTTTATTGCGAGGAGGCTGCCAATGTTGCCTGTATGGGTCTCTGCCACCGGTCTCCTTTCACCTTGCTGTACTTTGGGGAAAATAGCTGAATTAATCTCCCTTAGAGACAAAGTGAAAGAGGATCTGAGGTTAGAGACCCTGGAGCTGAGGGCTATTTGAAAGCCCTATTTCTCTCTCTGGTATTTATTTCACCTTAATTTTGGGGCTCCCGAGTGGCGCACCTGTCTAAGGCACTGCATCTCAGTGCTAGAGGCGTCACTACAGACCCTGGTTCGTTTCCAGGCTGTATCTTAACCGGACGTGATGGTGAGTCCCATAGGGCAGCGCACAATTGACCCAGCATCGTTCGGGTGAGGTTTTGGCCGGGGTATGCCGTCATTGTAAATAAGAATTTGTTCTTAACTGACTTGCCTAGTTAAATAAAATTTAAATAACTTGTTTTTAACCAAATAAGTTAAAAACCAAATAAGTCAATTGAGAACCAATTTTAATTTAAAATAACAACGTAGCCAAGAGGTTGCAACAGTGAACAGGAGAACACACAATACCATTTAAAGGTACAAATTCATCTAATATACAACAATAACAAATATTCACAGTGGGTTAGAGCAGAAAAGTCCAAGTCAACACAACATACTTAATAGTCACCAGGTAAATTGATCAGATAGCAGCACAGTTTATGCTTTTTAAGGAGTGTGGTGGGATAATATTGTCAAGTTTAAGGGTCTTTTGCAACTCGTTCCCTGTGTTGGTGACGGAAAACTGGAATGAACGCGACATAGAAGGTGCAGGCTTTGGGAATGGCCAGTGTATTCAGAAAGTATTCAGACCCTTTCCCTTTTTTTATGTTACAGCCTTATTCTAACATTTTTTTTTTATCCATCAATTTACACACAATACCCAATAATGACAAAGCTGACAGGTTTTTATAAATTTTTGCAAATGTATGAAAAAATAAAACAGATACCTTATTTACATCAAAATTCAGATCCTTTGCTATGAGACTCGAAACTGAGCTCAGGTGCATCCTGTTTCCATTGATCATCCTTGAGATGTTTCCACAACTTGATTGGAGTCCACCTGTGGTAAATTCAATTGATTGGACATGATTTGGAAAGGAACACACCTGTCTATATAAGGTCCCACAGTTGACAGTGCATGTCAAAGCAAAAAACAAATAAATAAGTTGAAGGAATTGTCCGTAGAGCTCCGAGATAGGATTGTGTCGAGGCACAGACATGAGGAAGGGTACCAAAACATTTCTGCAGGATTGAAGGTCCCCAAGAACACAGTGGCCTCCATCATTCTTAAATGGAAGAAGTTTGGACCCACCAGGACTCTTCCTATAGTAATCAGGGGAGAAGGGCCTTGGTCAGGGAGGTAACCAAGAACCTGATGGTCACTCTGACAGAGCTCCAGAGCTCCTCGGTGGAAATGGGAGAAGCTTCCAGAAGGACAACCATCTCTGCAGCACTCCACCAATCAGGCCTTTATGGTAGAGTGGCCAGATGGAAGCCACTCCTCAGTAAAAGGCACATGACAGCCCGCTTGGAGGTTGCCAAAAGGCACCTAAAGGACTCTGACCATGAGAAACAAAATTCTCTGGTATAATGAAACCAAGATTGAACTCTTTGGCCTGATTGCCAAGCATCACAGATGGAGGTAACCTGGCACCATCCCTACGATGAAGCATGGTGGTGGCAACATCATCCTATGGGGATGTTTTTCAGTGGCAGGGACTAGGAGGATCTAGGGAAAGATGAATGGAGCAAAGTACAGAGAGATCCTTGATGAAAACCTGCTTCCAGAATGCTCAGGACCTCCGACTGGGGCTAACATTCACCTTCCAACAGGACAACAACACTAAGCACACAGCCAAGACTGCGCAGGAGTGGCTTTGGGACAAGTCTCTGAATGTCCTTGAGTGACCCAGCCAGAGCCTCAGCTCACAGTTCAGTGCTAAACCAGGGGCTGTAGCAATTTTTGGTTCTAACTTTCTTAAGCATACCATGTTTATTTAAAGACTGTGAGGGAAGAGGTTTAAAATAGGACCAATGGCACCTGAAAGGGATTGACTGATCGTGACTGTGACTGTTTTGTCTTGTACTTTTACCCTCCAAGCAATTGTATTTAATCCTGGACAGTATCACACTATTATGGTTTGATCAGGCAGTGAATTAAGATGGTGCCAAAGAACATGGCTGGCGTTTTACATTCTACCTAACCAATTTAGCTATTTTGTTAGATTTTTAGGGTTTTGTGTAACTTCTTTTTTAACTTCTTTTGTACATAAAGTCTGTTCAACGCTGGTCCGACCAATCGGGTTCCACGCTTCAAGATTGCTTCGATCACGTGGACTGGGATATGTTCCGCATTGCGGCGAACAATAACATTGATAAATACGCTGATTCGGTGAGCTGGTTTATTAGCAAGTGCATCGGCGATGTCGTACCCACAGCGTCTATTAACCTCTGTTAGGATTTATGTTTAGCCTGTTAGCATATTGTTTGAAGATGAATATTGTTTTGTTACACACACACACAAACAATACAGATAGGTGTGTAAGGACTGACCAACACAGGCCATAAAAGCTGTGGTCAGTCTGGAGAGGGGAGGGGTGCATCTCTCTAGGCCAACCAGGAGGTTAGATTACTGGACAATACCATCTTAGGAACTGTTTCAATGTAGAATCGACAGACACAAGACTGAGCTAATCTACCCAGCAACCAGATGTGGACAAAGGAAAGCGCCAAAGGGCTTGGACAAGTCCGAGGGCCAGCAAAGGCCGGGCAAGTCTAAACCGCGCCCAGCCTCTACTGTGATAGGCCAACAGACGCGTTGGAACTACGTCATCACGGTATAAGAACAGCTGTTTACGTACTTCCTGCCAGTTCCCTGTTTACCCTGCGCGGTGATACAGCGAACCCGTATATACGAAAATTGCATTTGCCATTCATTGTTTGCGGTAAATAAACATAATTAAAGAAAGTTAGCAGACCTTGCTTTTTATTTATCCTGACACCGGATGTGTTACACGTAGCGTTCACACCTCTTGACGCTAGTGGTCATATTTTTTTTAATTTTTTGTTAAATAACGTTCCCAAGGTAAACGGACTAATTCTCAGGTCCAGATCGTAGAATATGCATATAATTTACGGATTAGGATAGAAAACACTCCAAAGTTTCCAAAACTGTCAAAATATTGTCTTTGAGTATAACAAAACTGATTCTGCAGGCGAAAACCTGAGGGAATCTAACCCGGAAGCGATTATTTAAATTTTAAATCTGTTTCCTGGCCCGTCTTTCTTCCATTTAAAGGGGTATCAACCAGATTACTTTTCCAATGGCTTCCTCAGGCTGTGACCAGGCTTTAAACATAGTTTCAGGCTTTTATTTTGAAAAATGAGCGAGATTTTTCAAAACTAGTCAGGTGTCCTCTGATTAGTTCCTGCGCGCGAGAGGGGAAGCTCTCCATTTCCTTTCTCTCTTTTATTGAATAGGTTACGGTCCGGTTGAAATATTATCGATTATGTTTGTTAAAAACAACCTGAAGATTGATTATAAAAAACATTTGACATGTTTCTACGACCATTACGGATACTTTTTGGAACTTTCGTCGAACGGAACGAGCCTTTGGTTTTCTGAACATAACACGCAACCCAAATTGTGTTTTTTTGCTATAAAAGTAATATTTATCGAACAAAAAGAACATTTGTTGTGTAACTGGGAGTCTCGTGAGTGCAAACATCCAAAGATTATCAACGGTAAGCGATTCATTTGATTGCTTTTCTGACTTTCGTGGCCATGCTAATTTGGGGCTAGCTGTTGTAGCATTGATTGATACACTCACAAAAGCTTGGATTGCTTTCGCTGCAAAGCATATTTTCAAAATCTGACACGATAGGTGGATTACTTTTTCCTTTAACGAGTCCGACAAGAAGGATATCCTGCTTTCACTTGAACAGGCCCAGATCCCCGCCTTTTGCGTGAAGAAGAGACGCAGGAGAAGGGGCCGCAGATTGGACAGCCTTCTGTGAATCTGTAACATCTTATGTTTCACCGAGACGTGGCTGAACAACGATACGGACAATATAGAGCTAGCGGGATTTTCCATGCACCAGCCGAACAGAGACGCTACCTCTGGTAAGACGAGGGGTGGGGGTGTGTGTCTATTTGTCAATAACAGCTGGTGCGCGATGTCTAATTAAAGAAGTCTCGAGGCATTGCTCGCCTGAGGTAGAGTACCTTATGATAAGCTGTAGACCACACTATCTACCAAGAGAGTTTATCTATATTATTCGTAGCCGTCTATTTACCACCACAGAACGAAGCTGGCACTAAGACCGCTCTCAACCAACTCTATATGGCCATAAGCAAAGAGGAAAATGCTCACCCAGAAGCGGCGCTCCTAGTGGCCGGGGACTTTAATGCAGGCAAACTTAAATCAATTGGACCAATTTTTTACCAGCATGTCACGTGCAACCAGAGGGAAAAAAAATCCTAAACCACCTTTACTCCACACACAGAGATTCATACAAAGCTCTCCCCCGCCCTCCAATTGGCAAAAATGACCATAATTCTATCCTCCTGATTCCTGCTTACAAGCAAAAACTAAAGCAGGAAGTACCAGTGACTCGCTCAATACGGACGTGGTCAAATGACGCGGATGCTACACTACAGGACTGTTTTGCTAGCACAGACTGGAATATGTTCCGGGATTCATCCAATGGCATTAAGGAGTACACCACCTCAGTCATCGGCTTCATCAATAAGTGCATCAACGACGTCGTCCCCACAGTGACTGTACGTACCCCAACCAGAAGCCATGGATTACAGGCAACATCCGCATCGAGCTAAAGGCTAGAGCTGCCGCTTTCAAGGAGCAGGAGACTAGTCCGGACGCTTA
The DNA here is from genome assembly GCF_029448725.1 of Salvelinus fontinalis. Lineage (NCBI taxonomy): Eukaryota > Metazoa > Chordata > Actinopteri > Salmoniformes > Salmonidae > Salvelinus > Salvelinus fontinalis. The sequence goes on from NC_074680.1 coordinate 29,962,953, forward strand.
TAAGAAATCCTGCAATACCCTGTCACGTACCGGCTCAAAGCCCGTAACAAAAGGGAGACAACGTGGAGATAAGGAATAACAAAACATATTTATTAACTTCTTCTGGCTGCAAGCCCGAGGCCGGCCACAATATGACAACAGCCACTTCAAGTGCACGGCGCGAAATTCAAAATATATTTTTTAGAAATATTTAACTTTCACACATTAACAAGTCCAATACAGCACATGGAAGATAAGAGTAATTACAGACACCAACGTCAAATATCTAAATACTCATCATAAAACATTTCTGAAAAATACATGGTGTACAGCAAATGAAAGACAGGCATCTTGTGATTCCAGCCAATATTTCCGATTTCTTAAGTGTTTTACAGCGAAAACACAATATAGCATTATATTAGCTTACCACAATAGCCAGAAACACAAGCCATTTACCAGCAGCAAAAGTTAGCGATCGTAACAAACCAGCAAAAGATATATCATTTATGACTAAACTTGATAAGCTTCATCAGATGACAGTCCTATAACATCAGGTTATACATACACTTATTTTTTGATCGAAAATGTGCATATTTAGAGCTGAAATCAGTGGTTATACATTGTGCTAACGTAGCATCTTTTTCCCACAACGTCCGGATATTTTTATGACACTCACATATTCTGACCAAATAACTGTTCATAAACATTACTAAAAAATACATGTTGTATAGGAAATGATAGATACACTAGTTTCCTAATGCAATCGCCGTGTTAGAATTCTAAAAATAACTTCATTACGACATGCAGTTACGTTATGGCGAGAGCGTGCCCAAAATCTGGGCGCAAACTACTAGTAAACATGTTCCACAGATATATGAAATAGCATCATAAAATGGGTCCTACTTTTGATGATCTTCCATCAGAATGTTGTACAAGGGGTCCTTTGTCCAGAACAATCGTTGTTTGGATTTAGAATGTCCTCTTCTCCAGTCAATTAGCACGGAAAGCTAGCAAAGTGGTGCGAAGCTCTCCTTCCTGAACATACGCAGACAAAGCAACACGCCTAACGTCCCGAAAAAATTTCAATAATCTAATAAAACTATATTGAAAAAACATACTTTACGATGATATTGTCACATGTATCAAATAAAATCAAAGCCGGAGATATTAGTCGTCTATAACGACAGCTTTACAGAAGGCAATACCAGGTCACTTCTCGCGCGTTCCAGAAAACAGGAAATCACGTCATGCCAAGAGCTTTTATTCGACCTCAGATCATGTTATACACTCCATTTCTTCTCTCACTGCCTGTTGACATCTAGTGGAAGGCGTATGAAGTGCATGTATACTAATAAATATCAAGCACATTTATAGGCAGGCCCTAGAACAGAGCATCGATTTCAGATTTTCCACTTCCTGTCAGGAAGTTTGCTGCAAAATGAGTTCTGTTTTACTCACAGATATAATTCAAACGGTTTTAGAAACTAGAGAGTGTTTTCTATCCGATAGTAATAATAATATGCATATTGTACGAGCAAGAATTGAGTACGAGGCCGTTTGAAATGGGCACCTTTATCCAAGTTACTCAATACTGCCCCTGCAGCCATAAGAAGTTAATGCAACCGCTGTGTCAGATTTAAAAAAAACTTTACGGAAAAAGCACACCATGCAATAATCTGAGACGGTGCTCAGATATAACAACATTTCTCCGCCATGTTGGAGGCAACAGAAATACGAAATTACATCATAAATATTCCCTTACCTTTGATCTTCATCAGAATGCACTCCCATGAATCCTAGTTCCACAATAAATTGTTGTTTTGTTCGATAATGTCCGGTATTTATGTCCAAGTAGCTACTTTTGCTAGCACGTTTAGTAAAACATATCCAAACACTCGCGCAGGTCCAGGCGAACTCGGACGAAAACTTCAAAAAGTTATTTTACAGGTCGAATACACTGGTCAAACTAAGTAGAGAATCAATCTTTAGGATGTTGTTATCATATATATCCAATAACATAATATCATACAGTGGGGCAAAAAAGTATTTAGTCAGCCACCAATTGTGCAAGTTCTACCCCTTAAAAAGATGAAAGAGGCCTGTAATTTTGGCTCTCACAGACCTGTAACTTCTTCTTTAAGAGGCTCCTCTGTCCTCCACTCGTTACCTGTATTAATGGAACCTGTTTGAACTTGTTATCAGTATAAAAGACACCTGTCCACAACCTCAAACAGTCACACTCCAAACTCCACTATGGCCAAGACCAAAGAGCTGTCAAAGGACACCAGAAACAAAATTGTAGACCTGCACCAGGCTGGGAAGACTGAATCAGCAATAGGTAAGCAGCTTGGTTTGAAGAAATCAACTGTGGGAGCAATTATTAGGAAATGGAAGACATACAAGACCACTGATAATCTCCCTCGATCTGGGGCTCCATGCAAGATCTCACCCCGTGGGGTCAAAATGATCACAAGAACGTTGAGCAAAAATCCCAGAACCACACGGGGGGACCTAGTGAATGACCTGCAGAGAGCTGGGACCAAAGTAACAAAGCCTACCATCAGTAACAACACTACGCCGCCAGGGACTCAAATCCTGCGGTGCCAGACGTGTCCCCCTGCTTAAGCCAGTACATGTCCAGGCCCGTCTGAAGTTTGCTAGAGAGCATTTGGATGATCCAGAAGAAGATTGGGAGAATGTCAGATGAAACCAAAATATAACTTTTTGGTAAAAACTCAACTCGTCGTGTTTGGAGGACAAAGAATGCTGAGTTGCATCCAAAGAAAACCATACCTACTGTGAAGTATCGGGGTGGAAACATCATGCTTTGGGGCTGTTTTTCTGCCAAGGGACCAGGACGACTGATCCGTGTAAAGGAAAGAATGAATGGGGCCATGTATCGTGAGATTTTGAGTGAAAACCTCCTTCCATCAGCAAGGGCATTGAAGATGAAACGTGGCTAGGTCTTTCAGCATGACAATGATCCCAAACACACCTCCCGGGCAACGAAGGAGTGGCTTCGTAAGAAGCATTTCAAGGTCCTGGAGTGGCCTAGCCAGTCTCCAGATCTCAACCCCATAGAAAATCTTTGGAGGGAGTTGAAAGTCCGTGTTGCCCAGCAACAGCCCCAAAACATCACTGCTCTAGAGGAGATCTGCATGGAGGAATGGGCCAAAATCCCAGCAACAGTGTGTGAAAACCTTGTGAAGACTTACAGAAAACGTTTGACCTCTGTCATTGCCAACAAAGGGTATATAACAAAGTATTGAGATAAACTTTTGTTATTGACCAAATACTTATTTTCCACCATCATTTGCAAATAAATTCATTAAAAATCCTACAATGTGATTTTCTGGATTTTTTTTTCTAATTTTGTCTGTCATAGTTGAAGTGTACCTATGATGAAAATTACAGGCCTCTTTCATCTTTTTAAGTGGGAGAACTTGCACAATTGGTGGCTGACTAAATACTTTTTTGCCCCACTGTATATATTCCAACCGGAGAATTCCTCCGTGTCTGTAGAAGTAATGGAACGCAAGGTGATATCATGTGGAATGCGCGTGACCAGGAACGGGCAATCTGCCAGACCACTGACTCATTCCCCTCTCATCCGGCCTCACATCACAGTATAAGCGTCATTCAACGTTCTACAGACTGTTGACATCTAGTGGAAGGCGTAGGAAGTGAAAACAGATCCATATCTTACTGGGATTTGAACAGGCGATGAGTTGAATATCGACCAGCCTCAGAATTTCCACTTCCTGTTTGGAAGTTTGCCTGCCATATGAATTCTCTTATACTCACATACATAATTCAAACAGTTTTAGAAACTTCAGAGTGTTTTCTATCCAATAGTAATAATACTATTGTCACGAATCCCGCTTCCTGAGTCTGTTTTTGCCTGTGTTCTGTCCTGGAGTGTTTTTCCGGTGTCCTGGAACGCACCCTGTCTGGTTGCCGGACGACGTAGCTAGTTGTGAGATCTCTGATTACCCGCACCTGTATCCCATCAGCTATCTGCACACCTGGTCCTGATCATCACCCCTCCACTTCATAAGCTCTGACCTGACATCCATTCCCTGCCGGATCGTTAGCCATGAACAGTATGTTATGCCAGCGTATCAGCCTCCAGTTTGATAGTTTGTTTTGTTGTTTTGTACGTCTTGCTTGCCTTGAACTTACCTCCGTTTGTTCTGTCTACAGTCATTCACCCGGAACACTCACCCCATCCCTGCCTGGTCGTCGGTGGCTTCTATTACTCCCTTGGATCTGCCTATTCACTCCCATCAACTCACCTCCGCTGCCCGCTCCACCACCTGGATCTTTCTACATTTACGGTTACACTTGTAAATAAATACTCACCTTCGTCCTACTCTCCTTGTCCTGGTCTGCTTCTGGGTTCTACTTTAGAAAGTCGTGACAACTATACATATATTAGCATCTGGGACAGAGTAGGAGGCAGTTCAATTTGGGCACGCTATTCATCCAAAGTGAAAATGCTGCCCCCTATCCCTAAAAAGTTAACATCGATGGGGCTGTAGTGGAGCGGGTCGAGCGTTTCAAGTTCCTTGGTGTCCACATCACCAACAAACTATCATTGTCCAAACATACCAAGACAGTCGTGAAGAGGGCACGACAAAACCTTTTCCCCCTCAGGAGACTGAAAAGATTTGGCATGGGCCACCAGATCCTCAAAAGTTTCTACAGCTGAAACATCGAGAGTATCCTGACCGGTTGCATCACCGCCTGGTATGGCAACTGCTCGGCATCTTACCATAACGCGCTACAGAGGGTAGTGCGAACGGCCCAGTACATCACTTGTGCCAAGCTTTCTGCCATCCAGGACCTATATAATAGGCAGTGTCAGAGGAAAGCCCGTAAAATGTCTCCAGTCACCCAACAGTTATAGACCGTCCTCTCTGCTACCTCACGGCAAGTGGTACCGGAGCGCCAAGTCTAGAACCAAAAGGCTACTCAACAGCTTCTACCCCCAAGCCATAAGACTGCTGAACAATTAATAAAATCACCACTGGACAATTTACATTGATCCCCCCTTTTGTACACTGCTGCTACTCACTGTTTATTTTCTATGCATAGTCACTTTAATAACTCTACCCACATGTACAAATTACCTCAACTAACCTGTACCCCCGCACACTGACTCAGTACCGGTGCCCCCTGTATATAGTCTCGTTATTGTTATTCTTATTGTGTCACTTTTTATTTTAGTCTACTTTGTAAATATTTTATTAACTCTTCTTGAACTGCACTTTTGGTTAAGGGCTTGTAAGTAAGTATTTCACGGTAAATTCTACACTTGTTGTATTTGGGGCATGTGGCAAATAAAGTTAGATTTGAATGAGTGTGGGACTGCAGTTCCATATGTATTTATATAATATATATGTCATTTAGCAGATGCTTTTCTCCAAAGCAACTTACAATCTTTTGTGCATACATTTTACATACAGGTGGTTCTGGGAAACTACCCCACTATCCTGGCGTTGCAAGTGCCATGCTCTGCCAACTGAGCCACAGAGGACCTGGACCTGTGCTATGCATACCTTGTCAATCAAATTTAAATTTACATCAGCAGATGTCACAAAGTGCTTATCCAGAAACCCAGCCATAAACCCCAAAGACCATAAACCCCAAAGACCAATGCAGATGTAGATGCAGAGTGGCTAGGAAAAACTCACTTGGAAGAAATATAGAGAGAAACCAGGCTCTGAGGGGCGTTGAGTCCTTTTCTGGCTGTGCCGGGTGGAGATTATAAAAGTACATGGCCATTAAGCCCAAATCGTTCTTCAAACGTTGATAGATGACGGGCAGGGTCAAATAATAATCACAGTGGTTGTAGAGGGTGCAACAGATCAGTACCTCAGCAATTTATTTCAGTTGGCTTTTCATAGCCGAGCATTCAGAGGTCAAGACAGCAGGTGCGGTAGAGAGTCGAAAACAGCACATCCGGTGAACAGGTCAGGGTTCCATGGCCGCAGGCAGAACAGTTGAAACTGGATTAGCAGCACGACCAGGTGGACTGGGGACGGGGACAGTCAGGAGTCGTCAGGCCAGGTAGTCCTGAGGCATGGTCTTGGGTTCAGGTTCTCGGAGGGAGGGAGAGGAATTTGAGGGAGCACACAGGACACCAGATAAGACGGGAGAATTACATTGGATAGGACAGACTGCCCCTAGCCCCCTGACACTTCGACTAATGCAGCATAGATACTGGAGACTGAGACAGGGATGGTCGCGGGACACTTTGGCCCCGTCCGACGATACCCCCGGACAGGGCCAAACACGCAGGATATAACACCACCCACTTTGCCAAAGCCCAGCCCGACACCACTAGAGGGATATCAACAGGAAGATCACATCAGTGACTCAACCAGCTCAAGTCGAGTATAGCGAAAAAAGCCTGGCACTACGTGATGCACCCTTTCTAGGGATGGCATGTGAGAGTGCTAGAGATTCCCAGTGGAGAGAGGGGAGCCAGCCAGGCAGAGACAGAAAGGGTGGTTCGTCACTCCAGTCCCTTGCCATTCAGCTTCGCAACCCTGGGCCAGAATACTCTCAATCATAGGACCTACTGAAGAGAGGAGTTTTCAGTAAAGACTTAAAGGTCAAAACCTAGTCTGCGTCTCTTACATGGTCAGGCAGACCATTCCATAAAAATGTTGTTCTATAGGAGAAAGCCCTGCCTCCAGCGGTTTGCTTACAAATTGTAGGAACACTACGGATGCTGTAGCTTTGAATCCATAGCTGCTGCTCTTACAACAGATTATTCATTAAGTCATTTATAAATGTGTGATTAACAGCGTACACTTTTAGTTATCTCCAAGTGGTTTTGAAGCGTATATTATTTATGCACCCTTTCCATATGACCAAGCTGTGCTAAATGTGACAATGTTTTTGATGTCTGCAGGATGTACCAAGTTTGGACGGCTGACCCGTGCGCTGACACATAATAACCGCAACACCAGTCACCACACGACACCACAGGAGCTCACTCCTATGAGCAGCCATGAGGTCAGCCAACCCAAGCAATCCTGTCTGGCAGAGGTAAATGCTGCGTCATAAATAAATCTGTACACACCAAGGTTATTATAGTAAACTAAAAAATAAACTAAAATGAAAACTAATCATATAAAAAGCAATTCTGTCAACTGAAATAAAATAATTAACAAACCTGTTTGAAAAACAAAAACTACACTAAAACTATTAAAAACCATCATGAATTATGTAAATGATTTACAAATGTTTTTATAAACTTTGGGCAAAAATTGAATGGGGCGTTCAATGGGGTTTTTAAGCTTTTTGGAGGGTATTCAAGCTACTGAGCTGGTGAATAAATGCAGCCATGAGATGGGGATGTTTCAAATAGGCCTAGCTTGTGAATCATTATAGAATAGGAAGAGGCAAAGTGAGAGGCTTGACTCCACCCCTCTGTCTGCACGAAAATACAACGAGAAGCAGATCATTTTTTTGTGTGGAGGTAAAATTTTGTCAAGTTGGTATGTGAGGCTTAATTGATCTAATAGCCATAATGTGTAGGTTGTTACAAATGTACTGATATAAGTGGACGCAATAGCATTCCTGAACTTTGAGAAAAACAATTTTATATCTGAGCTGTGTCTGTTGTTCACACCGGTATCTACTGTACCCTGGAATGCCGCCACCTGAATCCGCCTCCTCAGCCTTTGTGGAAATGTATTTCCGTTGTTAGAACGGTCAGTCCAGTATCTTGCCAGTATTTACATCATCTTTTGTCATTATAACTAGCTGTCACTAGCTAACAGGGGGGAAAATGTCTAGGTAGCTAACTTCTTCCTACATTGGATTGGTGTAAACATACGAATCAGAAAGTTTCCTCCCACCATGTATGGACCCTCATGGTCCAAACACACCAAGACAGGATCTGATGACCCATGCCAAATCTTTTCAGTCTCCTTAGGGGGAAAAGGAACGACAACACCTTTTACCCTTCACCAGTCTCAACGTCAACAGTGAAGAGGCGACTCTGGGAGGCTGGCCTTCTAGGCAGAGTTCTTCTATCCAGTGTCTGTGTTCTTTTGCCCATCTTAATCTTTTATTTCTATTGGCCAGTCTGAGATATGGCTTTTTCTTTGCAACTCTGCCTAGAAGGCCAGCATCCCTGAGTCGGCTCTTCACTGTTGATGTTGAGACTGGTGTTTTGCGGGTACTATTTAATGAAGCTGCCAGTTGAGGACTTACTAGTCTGTTTCTCAAACTAGACACTCTAATGTACTTGTCATCTTGCTCAGTTGTGCACCGGGGCCTCACACTCCTCTTTCTATTCTGGTAAGAGACAGTTTGCGCTGTTCTGTGAAGGGAGAGAACAAAATACACAGGGGATAAGGGGGAAGATGGGCGACACCTGGAGAGGGGTGGAGACAATCACAAGACAGGTGAAACAGATCTGGGCGTGACAGGTATTCCATTAAAAATCAGCCATTTCCAGCTACAATAGTCATTTACAACATTAACAATGTCTACACTGTATTTCTGATAATTTTTATGTTATTTTAAATGGACAAATAATTAGCTTTTTCTTTCAAAAACAAGGACATTTCTAAGTGACCACAAGCTTTTGAACGGTAGTGTATGTGTTGACTAAATATAAACAGCAAGTGATGTCTGCTAAATAATGAAGTTGATGGCGCAGTCATAAAGCCTTGGCACCTACATAAAGCTGAGTGACTCACTCATTCATGACTTTGGATCAAAATAAATAAGTACCAACATTTTTTTAGATAGTCTTTAATAAAGAAATGTTTTGACTGTCCGCCGCATGACCTCAAACAAAGTTAGACCACTAATTATGCTTTTGGGTCCCAAGGTGCACCATTTTGTTTCTCTCTGTCGCCCACACGCACATTAAACATTTGGATAAAGCCTTTATTATTATTATTGTTAATATTATTATTAACCCAGCATTATAATTATATAAAAGCAATCATTTTACCACAGACCAGATTTTCCCTAACGAAAAATGACATGAAAAGCGCACATTTGTAAATCCCAAACTCTAAAAGTAATTGGGAAGGTAGATACAAATTATTTGTGACATTGTCGTTACAAAAAAGAATGTAAACAATTTTATTTACAGTAGTGATGGACAGCTGGAGGCATTTTGAAACAATATTTTCAAACACTTTTCTTCCCACAAGTGTACTGTACTACTGTTGATAGTGTTTGCGAATAGCGCTGTCCATGACCAAAATGCCCAAGTCTACCAGTATTTTGAAATGTCTCCAGTTGATTTTCCATTCCTCCTGAAAGCCCTAATCTGCTAATTTCAGTTAATAGAGATCCTGGACATGGTGCTACGGTATGTTGTTACAGCATAATCAAAGTGAGGACAATCACCGATCTGCTGTACACTTATGGCCTAAAATCTGTAATCTGAAAGTCCCACCTTTTCAGTACTCCTCACTCCGCCCCAAACTCCACCTGAAAAAACGCATGGTTGCCAAAAAAACGGTACATTTTGCTAGATTCTTAACATGTGTTCGCAGCATTTGTGTGTTGGAGAGACTTTTAATTCTTAATTGATCTACTGTTTCTATCATAGGCCACTGTAATGGTCAATCACTTTCTCTCTCTCTCTCCATCCCTCTGTGTGTGTGTTCTCAGGTTCTCCAGCTAAGCTCCGTCATCCTTCCCCAGTACAAACAGGAGGCTCCTAAGAGTCCCTCCCACATTATCCTCTACTGCACCTTCAAGACCACCTGGGACTGGGTCATCCTCGTCCTTACCTTCTACACGGCAATCATGGTGCCCTATAATGTGTCCTTCATGACCAAGCCGAACAACATTGTGTGGCTGGTGCTGGACAGTGTGGTGGATGTCATATTCCTGGTGGACATCGTGCTTGACTTCCACACCACCTTCATGGGGCCTGGTAGGGCGGTAATCTCACACCCCAAGCTGATCAGGAGGTACTACATGAAGATCTGGTTTGTCTTCGACCTGCTGTCCTACATGCCCTACGACATCATCACCTTTATGAATGTGGATGAGGTGCGGTAGGCTTGCTCAGGGAAAGGGTTGGGGTGGGGGGGGGGATCTTTGAGATAATGTTTTTAAGGACATAATCTAAGGGTACTTCTGGCGGGATGTACAACACAGTCAGTTGTACTTCTACCAATTGCTTGTTAGTTGTGCTCTGAACTTCAAAAATGTGGGCTTCTTTTAAAACCACTTAGGCCGATGAGCTCTTGAGAATGTTTAGTTCTCCCAGAGAAGCAATGATCAATGCTCCTTCAACCCAATCATAAAGAATGTGATTTTCCATCTGATCGAGTATAATTGGATTTTAAGATGAAAAACCTATGGAAAGTGTCACTGCTTTTATAGACTCCAATGATAGGCACTCCATACCATCATTTCTTGAGCATAGGTCATATACCCCCCCATGGACTTACAAGGTGTCGAAAGCATTCCACAGGGATGCTGGCCCATGTTGACTCCAATGCTTCCCACAGTTGTGTCAAGTTGACTGGATGTCCTTTGGGTGGTGGACCATTCTTGATACACACGGGAAACTGTTGAGCATGAAAAATCCAGCAGCGCTGCAGTTCTTGACACAAACCGGTGCACATGGCACCTACTACCATACACAGTTCAAAGGCACTAAAATATTTTGTCTCGTCCCTCTGAATGGCACAAACACATACACAATCCATGTCATTCCTTTTTGAGAATCTGAGGACCCATGCCAAATCTTTTCAGAGTCTTGAGGGGGAATAGGCTTTGTCATGCCCTCTTCACGACTGTCTTGGTGTGTTTGGACCATGATAGTTTGTTTGTTATGTGGACAGCAAGGAACTTGAAGCTCTCTACCTGCTCCACTACAGCCCTGTCGATGAGAATGGAGGCGTGCTCGGTCCTCCTTTTCCTGTAGTCCATAATCATCTCCTTTGTCTTGATCACGTTGAGGGAGAGGTTGTTATCCTGGCACCACACGACCAGGTTTCTGACCTCCCTATAGGCTGTCTCATCGGCAAACTTATTAATGGTGTTGGAGTCGTGCCTGGCCATGCAGTCATGAGTGAACAGGGAGTACAGGATGGGACTTAGCACGCACCCCTGAGAGGCCCCCGTGTTGAGGATCAGCGTGGCGGATGTGCTGTTACCTATCCTTAAAGGAAGTACAGGATCCAGTTGCAGATGGAGGTTAGTGATGAGCTTTGAGGGCACTATGGTGTTGAACGCTGAGCTGTAGTCAATGAACAACATTCTCACATAGGTGTTGTTTTTGTCCAGGTGGGAAAGGGCAGTGTGGAGTGCAATGGAAATTGCATCATCTGTGGATCTGTTGGTGCGGTATGCAAATTGGAGTGGGTCTAGGGTTTCTGGAATAATGGTGTTGATGTGAGCCATGACCAGCCTTTCAAAGCACTTCATGGCTATAGATGTGAGCGCTACGGGTCATTAGTCATTTAGGCAGGTTACCTTAGTGTTCTTGGGAACAGGGACTATGGTGGTCTGCTTGAAACATGTTGGTATTACAGACTCAGTCAGGGAGAGGTTGAAAATGTCAGTGAAGACACTTGTCAGTTGGTCAGAGCATGCTCGGAGTACACGTCCTTGTAATCCGTCTGGCCCTGCGGCCTTGTGAATGTTGACCTGTTTAATGGTCTTACTGACGTTGGCTACGGAGAGCGTGATCACACAGTCGTCCGGAACGGCTGATGCTCTCATCCATGTTTCAGTGTTACTTGCCTCGAAGCGAGCATAGAAGTAATTTAGCTCGTCTGGTAGGCTCGTGTCACTGGGCAGCTCGCGGCTGTGCTTCCCTTTGTAGTCTGTAATAGTTTGCAAGCCCTGCCACATCCGACGAACATCGGAGCCGGTGTAGTACGATTCAATCTTAGTTCAGTATTGACGCTTTGCCTGTTTGATGGTTTGTCGGAGGGCATGGCAGGATTTCTTATAAGCTTCCAGGTTAGAGTCCCGCTCTTTGAAAGCGGCAGCTCTACCCTTTAGCTCAGTGCGGATGTTGCCTGTAATCCATGGCTTCTGGTTGGGGTACGTACAGTCACTGTGGGGACGACGTCATCGAGGCACTTTTTGATGAAGCCAGTGACTGATGTGGTGCACTCCTCAATGCCATCGGAAGAATCCCGGAACATATTCCAATCTGTGCTAGCAAAACAGTCCTGTAGCTTAGCATGTGCTTCATCTCACCACTTTTTTATTGACCGAGTCGCTGGTGCTTCCTGCTTTAGTTTTTGGTTGTAAGCAGGAATCTGGAAGATAAATGGAGGGCGAGGGAGAGATTTGTATGCATCTCTGTGTGTGGAGTAAAGGTGGTCTAGAGTTTTTTTCCCCCCTCTCTTTGAACATTTATCATGCTGGTAGAAATTTGGTAAAACGGATTTAAGTTTCCCTGCATTAAAGTCCACTTGGTGCGCCACCTCTGGATGAGCGTTTTCCTGTTTGCTTATGGCCGTATACAGCTCATTGAGTGCAGTCTTAGTACCAGCATCGGTTTGTGGTAGTAAAGACAGCGACGAAGAATATAGATAAACTCTCTTGGTAAATGGTGTGGTCTACAGCTTATCATGAGGTACTCTACCTCAGGTGAGCAAAACCTTGAGACTTCCTTAGATTTCGTGAACCAGCTGTTGTTTACAAATATACATAGACCAACACCCCTTGTCTTACCAGAGGCGGATGTTCTATTCTGCCGAAAAAGCGTAAAACCCGCCAGCTGTATATTATTCATGTCGTCGTTCAGTCACGACTCAGTGAAACATAAGATATTACAGTTTTTAATGTCCCGTTGGTAGGATATACGTGCTCGTATTTAGTCTATTTTGTTATCCAATGATTGTACGTTGGCTAATAGGAACAATGGTAAAGGTAGATTACCCACTCTCCGTCAGATCCTTACAATGCACCCAGACATACGTCCCCGATATCTCCGTCTCCATTCTTCTGTGAATGACAGGGACGAGGGCCTTGTTGGGTGTCTGGAGTAAATCCTTTGCGTCTGACTCGTTAAAGAAAAAATCTTCTTCCAGTACGAGGTGAGTAATCGCTGTGCTGATATATCTAGAAGCTCTTTTCGGTCATAAGACGGTGGCAGAAACGGTATAAAATAAGTTACAAATAACGCAAAAAACGAACACAATAGCACAATTGTTTAGGGGACCGTAAAACGGCAGCCATATCCTCCGGCGCCATTAACTACATAGTTTTACTGCTGCTCTTTAATTATGATTATTATTTATTTATTTATTTTATCAATTTTTTACTGAACACTTATTTTTCTTAACTGCATTGTTTGTTAAGGGGTTGTAAGTAAGCATTTCACTGTAAGGTCTACACCTGTTATGTTCGGCACATGTCAAATAACATTTGATTTGATTTGATGTCTCAGTGGTCTCAAGGCTTAAAAATCCTTCTTTAACCTGTCTCCTCTCCTTCATCTTCACTGATTGATGTGGATTTAACAAGTGACATCAATAAGGGATCATAGCTTTCACATGGTCAGTCTATGTCGTGGAAAGAGCAGGTGTTCTTAATGTTTAGTACACTCAGTGTATTTTTGCTGTACTAATGGCTGAGGTGCCCAGGTGGCTAGAATGGGAGGTTCCCTGCTGTAGCTGGTGTGAAGGGGTGAATTATGTCTTGTATTGATGTCTGTTCAGGATACAATAGGTGAATAGTCTCCTGCTGTATATTCGTTTAGGTTTGTCTGCCTCTCTAGGGTTTCCCAGTGTGGGCCTGATCAGTTTGGGGTTAGCATTAGCCTAGCACTAAGGCTATCTGTGAGGTTTGGGTTAGCATTAGCTTAGCGCTAAGGCTGGCTTTGGGGGTTTGGGTTAGCATTAGGCTAATTTTGCGCTCAGGTATAATGATATAAGAAGCATGATGCCTGGTAAACAGCGTACTACATCCCGATAGCCAATGTCTCAGGAGCAATGATGTAGGCACCAGAGTGGCGCAGCGGTCTAAGGCACTGCATCTCAGTGCTAAAGGTGTCACTACCAACCCTGGTTCGATCCCGGGCTGTATCATAGGGCGGTGCACAATTGGCCCAGCCTTTTCTGGGTTAGGGGGCGGTTTGGCCGGGGTAGGCCATCATTGTAAAATAAGAATTTGTTGTTAACTGACTTGCCTAGTTAAATAAAGGTTAAAAAACATTGTTAAACATGTTAAAAATTGTTAAACATGTATTGTAAATGTTTATCAGCACAGCATTATGACAGCATTTTCTAAAACTGCAGTGGGGGTTCTTGCTATTATTTTGTAGGTTTCCTATACCATTATCTTCTGTAGAATGCATTTATTAAACCCCTCTTGTACAGTATATTCAAATCTAGATGTGCAGTACTTGAACAAGGATGGCCTCTCTCGCATTGATAGTTAAATGAAGGGCATTGATCATGAGCTGAGCTGGGTTCTCAGGGGAGGCCTTTGATTTTGTGAGAGAAGAGGGGATGAGAGCAGAGATGAGGAGGGGAGGCGATGATGGGGATGGTGGCATGTTACTTAGAGCTGTCCACATCTACAGTACAGCTCCTCCACTGACTTCTTCTTCTTTAATGTACTTTCATGTTGCTGCAATACTTCATCTGATAAAAGCAGCGTATGGAGATGCATGTTTGTAAACATTTCACTATCTCTGGGAAAATTGTATTATTACAGAGACAGTACACAAGCACTTTGGAGAACATGTGCTCTATCAGAAGAGATAAAACTTTGAATGCAAGACGAGCTGTTTGATTCAGAGGCATCAATTTTGTGTGAAGTGAGATATGAAGGCTAAATTACATCTGTATTGAGTTTTTTTGAGGCATTATATTCTGTTAATGAACTAGTGGGAAAGCTGCAATTATGACTACTTTAATCCTATTCAGCTCCACTCATAGGACAATGTTGTTTAGCCTTAGATTACATTTACTGAGATGGAAATGTATCCATGTTTTTGTACCCCAGGTCCAGTTGGGTTGATTACATCATGCTAATTTGAGGGCGGTTAGGGCTACACTTCAACACATATCATGTAGTTTTGCCCAATGACCCTGACCTGAACTAACCCTTCACCCTGTTCCCTTTCTGTGTCTCTTGCAGGGTATTAGCAGACTGTTCAGTTATTTGAAGGTGGTGCGCCTGCTGCATCTAGGCCGGGTCACCCATAAACTGGAACACTACTTGGAGTATGGAGCAGCTGTACTGGTCTTACTGATGTGTTTGTTTGGCCTGGTGGCACACTGGATGGCCTGCATCTGGTACAGCATTGGACACTATGAGGTCATCCACGAGGTCACCAACACCATCAGGACGGACAGCTGGCTCTATCACTTAGCCATCAACCTCGGCTCGCCGTACTGCTACAATGCCAGTGGCTCAGGCCAATGGGAGGGCGGCCCAGGGAAAAACTCTCTGTACATCACCTCTCTGTACTTCACCATGACCAGTCTGACCACCGTCGGGTTCGGCAACATCGCCCCCACCACGGACAGAGAGAAGATCTTCTCTGTGGTCATGATGATGGTGAGATGTAAGTAAATGGGCTTTGTTGTTTTATCTTCTCCATGGTGTTGGTTGGTTGGTTGGTTGGGTCATTAGCTGTTCCAGGGACATAACTGATAGTAAAGAGTAGAGCTGGCTGGGCGATACAGAAAAAATCCATACCGCTATAAATCGCATGAATTGATGCGATAACCCTTTAAACTATTACTAGTAGTTTGATTGTTGTAGCCATCAATTGTCCCATTATCAATCACCCATATTAGCAAACTTATTTGATTTCAAACTTATATTTCTCTAGTATAGGCTTCTTATCGAAATGAATGATACCAGTAAAATGCCTGTGATAAGTGGTCGGTATGGTCTGTGTTGATAACTTTTGGTTTGTCGTCCCAGCTGTAATATGATGGAGAGAATAGATCTCCACGATTACGACAGTGAGCGATTGTGACATGTGTGACTATTCAGAATGACGATGGGGAGTATTGTGTGTCATTAATCTGAATGGCAATCTGAGCAACAGAGATAGAAATAAGAATACTCCAAGTCTCAGAGTGAGTGACGTCACCGATTGAAACGCTATTAGCGCGCACCCCGCTAACTAGCTAGCATTTCACATCGGTTACACCAGCCTAATCTCAGGAGTAGATAGGCTTGAAGTCATAAACAGCTCAATGCTTGAAGCATTGTGAAGAGCTGCTGGCAAACGCACGAAAGTGCTGTTTGAATGAATGTTTACGAGCCTGCTGCTGCCTACCATTGCTCAGTCAGACTGCTATATCAAATCATAGACTTAATTATAACATAATAACACACAGAAATACAAGCCTTTGGTCATTAATATGGTCGAATCCGGAAACTATAATTTCGAAAACAAAACGTTTATTCTTTCAGTGAAATAGGGAACCGTTCCTTATTTTATCTAACGGGTGGCATCCCTAAGTCTAAATATTGCTGTTACATTGCACAACCTTCAATGATATGTCATATTTATTATGTAGAATTCTGGCAAATTAATTACGGTCTTTGTTAGGAATAAATGGACTTCACACAGTTCGCAACGAGCCAGGCGGCACAAACTGCTGCATATACCCTGACTGCTTGCACAGGAAGCGCAAGAGAAATTACACAATTTCCCTAATTATAAGAATTCATGTTAGCAGGCAATATTAACTAAATATGCAGGTTTAGAAATATATACTTGTGTATTGATTTTAAAGAAAGGCATTGATGTTTATGGTTAGGTGCAAGGACAGTGCTAAATCATCACCCGTTTGGCGAAGTAGGCTGTGATTCGATGAGAAATTAACAGGCACCGCATCGATTATATGCAACGCAGGACACGCTAGATAAACTAGTAATATCATCAACCATGTGTAGTTAACTAGTCATTATGTGAAGATTGATTGTTTTTTATAAGTTTAATGCTAGCTAGCAACTTACCTTGGCTTCTTGCTGCCCTCACATAACAGCTAGTCAGCCTGCCAAGCAGGATCCTCGTGGAGTGCAATGTAAGGCAGGTGGTTAGGGCGTTGGTCTAGTAACCGGAAAGTTGCAAAAACGAATCCCCCGAGCTGACAAGGTAAAAATCTGTCGTTCTGCCCCGGAACAAGGCAGTTAACCTGTCTAGCCTCGGGGTGCCGCTAGCGGCACACCCCCCCCACCCCCACTGAAAAGGCAGAGCCGCGAAATTCAAAAAAAAAATATTTTTTAAATATTTAACTTTCACACATTAAAGTCCAATACAGCTAATGAAAGACACAGACCTTGTGAATCCAGCCAACATGTCCGATTTTTAAAATGTTTTACAGGGAAGACACAATATGTAAAGATGTAAATCTATTAGCTAAACACATTAGCATAATCCACCATTTTTTCTTTGTCCACCAACACCAGTAGCTATCACCAATTCGGCTAAACTAAGATATTGATAGCCACCAACCAAGAAAAAACCTCCTCAGATGACAGTCTGATAACATATTTATGGTATAGGATAGGTTTTGTTAGAAAAATGTGCATATTTCAGGTAGATGTCATAGTTTACAATTGCACCCACCGTCACAAATGGACTAGAATAATTACAATGAGCAACGTGTTTACCTAACTACTAATCATCAAACATTTCGTAAAAATACACAGCATACACTAATCGAAAGACACAGATCCTGTGAATACAGACAATATTTCAGATTTTCTAAGTGTCTTACAGCGAAAACACAATAAATCGTTATATTAGCATACCACATGTGCAAACATTACCCCAGCATTGATTCTAGCCAAAGAGAGCGATAACGTAAACATCGCCAAAATATATTAATTTTTTCACTAACCTTCTCAGAATTCTTCAGATGACACTCCTGTAACATCACATTACAACATACATATACAGTTTGTTCGAAAATGTGCATATTTAGCCACCAAAATCATGGTTAGACAATGAGAAAAGTAGCCCAGCTGGTCAGAAAATGTTGTGCGCCATATTAGACAGTGATCTAGTCGTATACATAAATACTCATAAACGTGACTAAAAATAATAGGGTGGACAGCGATTGATAGACAATTTAATTCTTAATACAATCGCGGAATTACATTTTTTAAATTATCCTTACTTTTCAATACAATTTGCGCCAAGCGAAGTTACGTCAAAAAAGATGGCGTCCTAAGCCACTAACATTTTTAGACAGAAACACGATTTATCATAATAAATTGTTCCTACTTTGAGCTGTTCTTCCATCAGAATCTTGGTCAAAGAATCCTTTCTTGGGTCTAATCGTCTTTTGGTCGAAAGCTGTCCTCTTGCCATGCAGAAATGCACATTGCGTTCGGCATGAACTGGAACGGTGCCCAGAGATTCACAGTGGCTCAGAAATAAATGTCCCAAAATCGCACTAAACGGATATAAATTGCTATAAAACGCTTTAAATGAACTACCTTATGATGTTTTTAACTCCTATAACGAGTAAAAATATGACTCAGCTGCAAATAGAAATATAACTGGCTACACTAATGCTTGGAAAAACAGTAGGTCGGTGTCCTCCGCGCACCTGACGCACGTAGAAAAGAGTTCCTACCTACAGGATTTTTTCATTTATAGTGGCTGTGATTGGGCAATCGATACCATTCAAAGCGTCATCACGTAAAGGCATCCAGGGGAAGACGTAAGCAGTGTCCGTATACTCATAGGAATAACAGTGGCCTTAAAACTGACTCCAGAACAGGGGCCAAAATGTGTGAAATCTGACTCCATGTCAGGGAAATTGCTGTAGAATGAGTTCTGTTCCACTTAGAGACAAAATTTCAACGGCTATAGAAACTATAGACTGTTTTCTATCCAATAATAATAATAATATGCATATTGTACGATCAAGAATTTTGTAGGAAGCCGTTTCAAAAATTACACGATTTCCATAAATAGTGACAACAGCACCCCCTAGCCTTAACAGTTAAAACCTCTTCTGGCTGCAGGGTGAATATTGAAAAAACTGGAAAATATGCGCACATTTTCAAACGGCCTCTTAAGAATTTTTTGATCTTACAATATGCATATATTTACTACTATTGGATAGAAAACAGTCTATAGTTTCTAAAAACGTTTGAATTATTTCTCTAAGTTGAACAGAACTATTTTTACAGCCCATTTCCTATCCAGAATTGAGATTTCCAAAATGCGATGTCTCTCTTTAAGACCTTGTCCATAAAGGTCATGTCACTTAGGACCGTAGAAACACGTCACACGCCTTCATCTGGGTGTAATGCGGAAGTGAGAGAAAAAAGCAGTCGAATATCTCTTCCAGGGGCTGAACACAACATCTTCTAGTGAGACCTGCGCAGTTTAATTTTTTTTCTGGGCGCGAGGTAGAACCTGGACTCGGCTCCTGGAATACGCCCGTTAAAGGTGAATATGACCTCTGGCTACGATATTATTTGATACATGTCACAAAATCATCCTAAAGTATGTTTTTTCAATATACTTTAATTATATTATTGCAATTTATTCTGGACTTTAGACGTGATGCGACGGAAGAATTTTTTGAAGAAAGAGAGATTAGCGCCGCACGGCCATTGTGCTTGCTAACCCAAGAGGGAAATAGTTCGTTCTGGAACCCAACTAAAGACTGTACTGGACAATGGACCCCGTTACAACATTCTGATGGAAGATCAACAAAGATAAGGACCCAATTTGGGATGCTTTTTCATATATCTGTCGAACTGTGCTATGCTAGCGTTTGACTAGAATCAATGCTGCCGTATGCTAGCTAATGTTGTAAGCTAATATAACGATATATTGTGTTTTCGCTGTAAAACACTTAAAAAATCGGAAATATTGGCTCTATTCACACGATCTTTGTCTTTCATTAGCTATCCACCATATGTTTTTCTGAAATGTTTTATGAGGTGTAATTAGTAGTTGACGTTGGTGTCTATTTTCTCTGGCTACTCCCGTGCGATTTCTGACTGTAGCTATGATGTAGCTATGATGGGAGCAGCAATGTAAAACTGATTTATAGCTAAAATATGCACATTTTATGAACAAACATAGATTTATTGTGTAACATGTTATAGGACTGTCATCTGAGGTAGTTTTTTCTAGGTTGTTTAGGTTGGTTCTAGGTTAGTTAGGTTGGCTTGTGCATGCTACTTGAATCATACTTGTGCTGCTGCTACATGTCTGTCCACTTTTTTATTTGGTGGTGAGCTAACATAAATATATGTGGTGTTTTCTCTGTAAAACATTTAAAAAATCGGACATGTTGGCTGGATTGACAAGATTTTTATCTTTCAAATGCTGTATTGGACTTGTTAATGTGTGAAAGTTAAATATTTAAAAAAAATAGATTTTGAATTTCGCGCCCTGCAATAGAGCTGGATGTTGTCATAAGTGTACCGATATCGGGACAGCCCGCCTAACAGGCTAGGTAAAGCTCCGCTTTATCTCAGTTCACTGGTCACGATAACAACACCCACCCGTAGCACGCGCTCCAGCAGGTATATCTCACTGATCATCCCAAAAGCCAACACCTCATTTGGCCGCCTTTCCTTCCAGTTCTCTGCTGCCTGTGACTGGAACGAAGTGCAAAAATCGCTGAAGTTGGAGACTTTTATTTCCCTCACCAACTTTAAACATCTGCTATCTGAGCAGCTAACAGATCGCTGCAGCTGTACATAGTCCATCTGTAAACAGCCCACCCAATTTACCTACCTCATCCCCTTACTGTTTTTATTTATTTACTTTTCTGCTCTTTTGCACACCAGTATCTCTACTTGCACATGATCATCTGATGATTTATCACTCCAGTGTTAATCTGCTAAATTATAATTATTCGCTCCTATGGCCTATTTATTGCCTACCTCCTCATGCCTTTTGCACACAATGTATATAGACTCATTTTTTCATTTTTTATTTTTTTCCTACTGTGTTATTGACTTGTTTATTGTTTACTCCATGTGTAACTCTGTGTTGTTCTTTGTTCACACTGCTATGCTTTATCTTGGCCAGATCGCAGTTGCAAAAGAGATCTTGTTCAACTAGCCTACCTGGTTAAATAAAGGTGTAATAAAATAAAATAAATTGACTGGAAGTGTGCATGCTAGCAGATAGACTTCCAGTTGTTGCGCTAACGCTAGTTAGCAATTGCTCTAGCGCTAGTTATAAACTTCTTTCAAACTACACGCAGAGACATAAAAATGGTATCCACAAGTTCGTCTGACTCTGGAGAAGTAGATAAAAGGACTCATTGTCAAAATTCCAAAGTATTCCTTTTTTTAACCTTTATTTAACTAGGCAAGTCAGTTAAGAACAAATTCTTATTTACAATGGCGGCCTAACCCAGCCAAACCCTAACCTGGACAACGCTGGGTCAGTTGTGCGCCGCCCTGTGGGACTCCCAATCACGGCCGGTTGTGATACAGCCTGGAATCAAACCAGGGTCTGTAGTGACGCCTCTAGCACTGAGATGCAGTGCCTTAGACTGCTGTGCTCTCGGGAGCCCAAATACGTGCGCCGCCCGGGAATCAAACCAAGGTCGCAAGAATGGGAATCTTGCATGATACCACTACGCTAGCTGCGTAAGGTGACTTAACACTTTTTTATGGAAATTAAAAATATATATTTCTAGCTGACGTTTTGCAGCTGAGATTAGGCTCTCCTTTCTCTAGGAGTACAGCTGTGGTAACTTGCATCACAGGGCTAAGTAGGTTGAAAAGACCTGTCTCTTTTGTATACCCCATTTTTATTCATTGTATTCTCCTCCTGCTGAAATTATTTTTGTAATTGAATGCACTCCATGGAAGCATAATGGCATGGTGACATTTTGGGATGGCAACGAGTCAGGGGGACCTAGTGCAATTGTGTGTGTGTAAAAGGGATATTCTGCAGGTGTTTCATAGTAGAGTTGAACCTCTACTGTTACTAACCAAAATCACCAGTTTTTCTCCGTACAAATTACCCAGGAGTTGCTTTTGTACTGATTCTCACACAATTTCCATAATTACCACTGTTCTAATCGTCCCTGTGGGCTATCTCCCTGACTAATTTATTTATGAGTCTTATTTCCCGTCGACCCAAACTGGCAATCACTTTTTTATAATAATTGTTTTATTTCTCAGTGATTTACTCGGTGCTGAAAGCTTGCAGTCTGACTCACAGTGGGGGAAAATTTAATCATGCAGGATGGATTGGACCTCTTAAAACTTCTTCAGGATTGGTGGGTCCCCTGTGGGACGGTTGAGCTAACGTAGGCTAATGCGATTAGCATGAGGTTGTTTCCCATGACATAGGCATATCTGATATTGTCAGAAAGCTTAAATTCTTGTTAACCTTTCAGTAATACCCATCCCGGATCCGGGAGCATCCTCATCAAAAAAGCTGACTAGCATAGCCTAGCCTAACGGGACAGGGATATCATATAATACAATTTTCATGAAATCACAAGTCCAATACAGCAAATGAAAGATAAACATCTTGTGAATCCAGCCATTTCCGATTTTTAAAATGTTTTACAGCGAAAACACAATATGTATTTCTATTAGCTAACCACAATAGCCAAAGACTGAACCGCATATTTTCACCATGTTTCTACCGCATAGGTAGCTATCACAAAACCGACCAAATAGAGATATAATTAGTCACTAACCAAGAAACAACTTAACCTCTTATCGGCCCCCTTTTTTTTCACCTAAAATGACATACCCAAATCTAACTGACTGTAGCTCAGGCCCTGAAGCAAGGATATGCATATTCTAAGGAAACACTTAGAAGTTTATGGAAATGTAGGAGAATTTAACACATTAGATCTGGTAAAAGATAATACAAAGAAAAAGCCAAATGTTTTTTTGTATTTATTTTGTACCATCATCTTTGAAATGCAAGAGAAAGGCCATAATGTATTATTCCAGCCCATGTGCAATTTAGATTTTGGCCACTAGATGGCAGCAGTGTATGTGCACAGTTTTTGACTGATCCAATTAACCATTGCATTTCTGTTCAAAATTATGTATAAAGACTGCCCAAATGTGCCTAATTTGTTTATTAATAACTTTTCATGTTCAAAACACTCTCCTCAAACAAAAGCATGGTATTATTTCACCGTAATAGTTACTGTAAATTGGACAGTGCAGTTAGATTAACTTCTTGAGAATACAGGGGGTGCTGTTTTCGCATTAGCATAATTTCCTCTACAGATTAAACTGCCTCTTATTCAATTATTGCTCTTACTATATGCATATAATTAATACCATTGGATAGAAAACAATCTATAGTTTCTAAAACCGTTTCAATTTTGTCTCTGAGTGAAACAGAAGTCATTTGACAGCACTTTCCCTGACCAAGAAGAAGAATGCAAGATGTGTATGCTCGCTTCAACGCTCTGCCTATATATGGTCACGCCACCTATGACCCGAAACACACTTCATTCGTCTTCCTCTGGGTGTCAAGAGGACGTCAGAGGAGAAATTTTTTGTTCATCTTGTACTGACGTGAAATAAGACCTATTTCTTTGGCGTGACCGACAACTTCCGGTTCTCTGAATCGCGCGATTTGGAGGTGCGATTGTCTACTGTTTTGCTGCCGTTACGGATGAAAACTATCTCCGTCTCGAAGTTTGTTTGATACATGTGACCATATCATCTTAATGTATGTTTTTTCAATATAGTTTAATCAGATTATTTGAATTTTTTCGGGAGTTTTGCCGTGTTCCATTCTGTGAGTTTTTTTTACTTTGGACAGAACCGTGCCAGTCGACCAGTACCTATGCTAAATGAAGAGGGAAAGTTGCCATTATGAATGGATTGAACGACTCATCAGGACTAAGGACACCTTGATCAACATTCTGATGAAAGATCAGCAATAGTAAGACCCAATTTACGATGTTATTTCGTATATCTGTCGTGCATGTGAACTGGTCGTGGGCGCCCAGCTGGTTCTGGCTGGCGTGGCTATGCTAATTTAGCGCTACATTTTGTTTTCGCTATAAAACATTTAATAAATCTGAAATATTGTTTGGATTCACCAGATGTTGGGCTTTCAATATCTGTACGCTGTGTATTTTTTCTGAAATGTTTTAAGATAAGTAATTAGTTATATGACGTTGGTCTCTGTAATTGTTCTGGCTGCGTCGGCACTATTTCAGATTGCAGCTGCAATGTAGAACTGTGATTTATACCTGAAAAATGCACATTTTTCCCAAAAAAACTATCCTATACCATAAATATGTTATCAGACTGTCATCTTATGAAGTTGTTTCTTGGTTAGTGGCTATATATATTTTTATTTAGTCGAATTAGTGATAGCTACTGACGCAGGAAAAAACTGTTGGAGTAAAAAAATTGTGTCTTTTGCTAACGTGTTTAGCTAATAGATTTACATATTGTGTCTTCCCTGTAAAACATTATAAAAATCTGAAATGGTGGCTTTATTCACAGGATCTGTATCTTTCATTAGGTGTCTTGGACTTGTGATTTAATGATATTTAGATGCTACTATTTAATTGTGACGCTATGCTAGCGATGCTAATCAGTGTGGGGGGGGGGGGGGGTGCTCCCGGACCCGGGGTAGGTGCTCGGTAGAGGTTAAATTACTATACAAAATTCTTGCAACTAATAGAATGTTATATACAGTGGGGAGAACAAGTATTTGATACACTGCCGATTTTGCAGGTGTTCCTACTTACGAAGCATGTAGAGGTCTGTAATTTTTATTATAGGTAAACTTCAACTGTGAGAGACGGAATCTAAAACAAAAATCAAGAAAATCACATTGTAGGATTTTTAAGTAATTAATTTGCATTGGACTTTTGTGAAATAGCACACTTACAAATAGAAATCAGACTGGATGATCAGAAATAGAGGAAGGACTAAGAACAAACAAGAGAGAACTATTGTAAAGTAGACTGTGTCTGTAAAATGTGTATGTATAAATTGAAGGTAAAAGCCGAAGTGTTTATTAGTTTACTCCAATTGGGGGATCGGTGGTAGGGTTTGCGGGGAATAATAATAAAGGTATATTCTTTTAAAAAGTATGTATGTCTATATAGGTATGTGTATGTATATATGTGTATATGTATGCATGCGTGTATGGATATATATATTTACCAAAAAAAGATATGGGGGATTGGAAATGATGCAGACAATTACATTGATGGAAGCAACATTCTTTCCACAATATTAAGATGATCCAACCCTTGAAAAAAAAAAATTATACTTAATATTATTGTTTGATCTAATCTTAACAGCTAACATTTCAATGGCAATAATAAACAGATATGCCTATAGTGGACAAACTTGTTTGACTCCTCTGAGATGTAGCCATTATTTACTATTTTACACCTAGGGTTACTATACATAACTTTAACCTATTTTATAAGAGATTCCCCAAAATTGAAATATTCTAGGCATTTATATATAAACTCCAGTCTTACTTCATCTAAAGCCTTTTCTGCATCGCAGTGCTAGCTGTGCCACCAGACACTCTGGGTTTGCGCCCAGGCTCTGTCGCAGCCGGCCGCGACCGGGAGTTCCGTGGGGCGACGCACAATTGGCCTAGCGTCGTCCGGGTTAGGGAGGGTTTGGCCGGTAGGGATATCCTTGTCTCATCGCGCACTAGCGACCCCTGTGGCGGGCCGGGCGCAGTGCGCGCTAACCAGGTCGCCAGGTGCACGGTGTTTCCTCTGACACATTGGTGCGGCTGGCTTCCGGGTTGGATGCGCGCTGTGTTAAGAAGCAGTGCGGCTTGGTTGGGTTGTGTGTCGGAGGACGCATGGCTTTCGACCTTCGTCTCTCCCGAGCCCGTACGGGAGTAGTAGCGATGAGACAAGATAGTAACTACTAACAACTGGATACCACGAAATTGGGGAGAAAAGGGGGTAAAAAAATTTAACAGCCTTTTCAAAATCAGCTATGAAAACCAGGCCTGGTGTCCCCGATATTTCATAGTAATCTATTGTTTCCAGTACTTGTCTTATATTATCTCCAATGTATCGTCCATGTAAAAAACCTGTCTGACTAGGATGAATAATATCTGACAATACTTTTTTAATTCTATGCGCCAAGCATTTTGCATCACAACACTGAAGTGTAAGAGGTCTCCACTTTTTTAAATGGACTGGATCTTTATACACTGCTCAAAAAAATAAAGGGAACACTTAAACAACACAATGTAACTCCAAGTCAATTACACTTCTGTGAAATCAAACTGTCCACTTAGGAAGATTGATTGACAATAAATGTAACATGCTGTTGTGCAAATGGAATAGACAAAAGGTGGAAATTATAGGCATTTAGCAAGACACCCCCCAAAACAGGAGTGATTCTGCAGGTGGTGACCACAGACCACTTCTCAGTTCCTATGCTTCCTGGCTGAGGTTTTTTTTGTCACTTTTGAATGCTGGCGGTGCTCTCACTCTAGTGGTAGCATGAGACGGAGTCTACAACCCACACAAGTGGCTCAGGTAGTGCAGTTCATCCACGATGGCACATCAATGCGAACTGTGGCAAAAAGGTTTGCTGTGTCTGTCAGCGTAGTGTCCAGAGCATGCAGGCGCTACCAGGAGACAGGCCAGTACATCAGGAGACGTGGAGGAGGCCGTAGGAGGGCAACAACCCAGCAGCAGGACCGCTACCTCCGCCTTTGTGCAAGGAGGTGCACTGCCAGCGCCCTGCAAAATGACCTCCAGCAGGCAGTCTAGTGTTGCTTGTAGAGTTGATAAATTCTTATATATATTTTCAAAGAAGCTTGGATCATCATTATTCGGACCGTATAGGTTAACCACTATAGGGGGTGCTGTTTTGCATTAGCATAATTTGCTCTACAGATTAAACTGCCAGGTACTCAATTCTTGCTCTTACAATATGCATATTATTATTATTATTGGATAGAAAACACTCTCTAGTTTCTATAGCCGTTGGAATTTTGTCTCTGAGTGAAACAGAACTCCTTCTACAGCACTTTTCCTGACAGGGAGTCAGATTTCAGAAATCTTGGCCCCTGATCTGGGGTCAGTTTAAAAGTCCCTGTAAATGCTATGAGGATACAAACAGTGCTTACGTCTTCCCCTGGATGTCAGTACGTGGTGACGCTTTGAATGGAGTCGATTGCGCAATCAGGGCCTGTATAAAACAGCACAAGGTGGAAGTAGCTTCCTTTTGCTGCCTGCGCCTGACGCACGAAGGACGTCGGACTCGCCTCCTTCCAACCTGTTGTTTATCCAGTAATATTTCTCCGGTCATGTTTTTACTCGTTATAGGTGTTAAAAACATCATAAGGTAGTTAATTTAAACCGTTTTATAGCAATTTATATCCGTTTAGTGCGATTTTGAGGCATTTCTTTCTGAGACACTTTGAACCGCTGGGCACGTTTCCAGTTCATGCCGAACGTTAGTGGTCATTTCCACATGGCAAGAGGACAGCTTTCGACCAAAAGACGATTAGACCGGAGAAAGGATTCATTGCCCAAGATTCTGATGTAAGAACAGCTCATAGTAAGAACAATTTATGATGATAAATCGTGTTTCTGTCGAAAAATGTTAAACGCTTATGCCGCCATTTTGTTTGGTATAGCTTCGCTTGGCGCAACCTGTATTGAAAAGTAAGGATAATTTAAAAAATGTAATTCAGCGATTGTATTAAGAATTAAATTGTCTATCAATCGCTGTCCACCCTGTATTTTTTAGTCAGGTTTATGAGTATTTATGTATAAGACTAGATCACTGTCTAATATGGCGCACGACATTTTCTGACCAGCTTGGCTACTTTTCTCATTGTCTAACCATGATTTTGGTGGCTAAATATGCACATTTTCGAACAAACTGTATATGTATGTTGTAATATGATGTTACAGGAGTGTCATCTGAAGAATTCTGAGAAGGTTAGTGAAAAAAATAATATATTTTGGCGATTACGTTATCGCTCTCTTTGGCTAGAATCAATGCTCTGGTAACGTTTGCACATGTGGTATGCTAATATAACGATTTATTGTGTTTTCGCTGTAAAACACTTAGAACATCTGAAATATTGTCTGAATTCACAAGATCTGTGTCTTTCCATTGCTGTGAGCTGTGTATTTTTAAGAAATGTTTTATGATTAGTAATTAGGTAATACACGTTGCTCTGTGTATTTATTCTAGTCGAGTTGTGATGGTGGGTGCAATTGTAAACTATGATTTATACCTGAAATATGCACATTTTTCTAACAAAACCTATCCTATACCATAAATATGTTATCAGACTGTCATCTCATGAGGTTTTTTCTTGGTTAGTGGCTATCAATATCTTTATTTGGCCGAATTGGCGATAGCTACTGGTGTTGAGAAAAAATGGTGGACAAAGAAAAATGGTGTCTTTTGCTAACGTGGTTAGCTAATAGATTTACACATTTTGTCTTCCCTGTAAAACATTTTAAAAATCTGAAATGGTGGCTTTATTCACAAGATGTGTATCTTTCATTTGGTGCCGTGGACTTGTGATTTCATGAACATTTTATTATATGATGTGGCTTTAGGCTAGGCTATGCTAGTCAGCTTTTGTGATGGGGGTGCTCCCGGATCCGGGTTTGGTAGGCGTTAGAGGTTAACACAGTGTCCAAAGAAGGGCCAGAAGTATACAGAATGGTGTCGTCTGCGTAGAGGTGGATCAGAGACTCACCAGCAGCAAAAGCGACATCATTGATGTATACAGAGAAGAGAGTCGGTCCAAGAATTGAACCCTGTGGCACCCCCATAGAGACTGCCAGAGGCCCGGACAACAGGCCCTCCGATTTGACGCAATGAACTCTATCAGAGAAATAGTTGATGAACCAGGCGAGGCAATCATTTGAGAAACCAAGGCTATCGAGTCTGCCGATGAGGATGTGGTGATTGACAGAGTCGAAAGCCTTGGCCAGGTCAATGAATACGGCTGCACAGTATTGTTTCTTATCGATGGCGGTTATGATATCGTTTAGTTCCTTGAGCGTGGCTGAGGTGCACCCATGACCAGCTCTGAAACCAGATTGCATAGCGGAGAAGGTATGGTGGGATTCAAAATGGTCGGTAATCTGTTTGTTGACTTGGCTTTCAAAGACCTTAAAAAGGCAGGGTAGGATAGATATAGGTCTGTAGCAGTTTGGGTCTAGAGTGTCCCCCCCTTTGAAGAGGGGGATGACCGCAGCTGCTTTCCAATCTTTGGGAATCTCAGACGACACGAGAGGTTGAACAGGCTAGTAATAGGGGTTGCAACAATTTCGGCATATAATTTTAGAAAGAAAGGGTCCAGATTGTCTAGCCCGGCTGATTTGTAGGGTCCAGATTTTGCATCTCTTTCAGAACATCAGCTGACTTGATTTGGGAGAAGGAGAAATGGGGAAGGCTTGGGCGAGTTGCTGTGGAGGGTGCAGTGCTGTTGACCGGGGTAGGGGTAGCCAGGTGGAAAGCATGGCCAGCCGTAGAAAAATGCTTACTGAAATGTTCAATTATAGTGGATTCATCAGTGGGGACAGTGTTTTCATATCCTCAGTGTGGTGGGCAGCTGGGAGGAGGTGCTCTTATTCTCCATGGATTTTACAGTTTCCCAGAACTTTTTTGAGTTTGTGTTGCAGGAAGCAAATTTCTGCATGAAAAAGCTAGCCTTGGCTTTTCTAACTGCCTGTGTATATTGGTTTCTAGCTTCCCTGAAAAGTTGCATATCACGGGGGCTGTTCGATGCTAATGCAGCACGCCATAGGATGTTTTTGTGTTGGTTAAGGGCAGTCAGATCTGGAGAGAACCAAGGGCTATATCTGTTCCTGGTTCTAAATTTCTTGAATTGGGCATGCTTGATGGTGAGGAAGGCATTTAAAAAAAATAACCAGGCATCCTCTATTGACGGGATGAAATCAATATCCTTCCAGGATACCCCGACCAGGTTGATTAGAAAGGCCTAGAAAGATACTCAACTCGTCTAAAGAAGGCCAGTTTTATTGCTTCTTTAATCAGTACAACAGTTTTCAGCTGTGCTAACATCATTGCAAAAGGGTTTTCTAATGATCAATTAGCCTTTTTAAAATGATAAACTTGGATTAGCTAACACAACATGCCATTGGAACACAGGAGTGATGGTTGCTGATAATGGGCCTCTGTACGCCTATGTAGATATTCCATTACAAATCAGCTGTTTCCAGCTACAATAGTCATTTCCAACATTAACAATGTCTACATTGTATTTCTGATCAATTTGATGTTATTTTAATGGACAAAAAAAGTGATTTTCTTTCAAAAACAAGGACATTTCTAAGTGGCTCTGAACTTTTGAACGATATGTACATGACTTTATCTCATATGTCCTAATGTTAGAACATTTCCTTATGGTGCTACAAGAGGAACATTATCTACAGGGGAAGCATCCTTTTATGAATGCCTTTTTTCTCTCTCTGACCACATCTGATTTAACCAATATGTTTGATCGATTTCTTTATCGTTTCTAGGTGAATAAAGGTGGATTCTGGAAAGCA
This sequence comes from Salvelinus fontinalis, assembly GCF_029448725.1. NCBI lineage: Eukaryota > Metazoa > Chordata > Actinopteri > Salmoniformes > Salmonidae > Salvelinus > Salvelinus fontinalis. The sequence goes on from NC_074680.1 coordinate 29,993,393, forward strand.
GAATGTAAAGAGGAGTCTGATGATAATATGTGCCAATGTTTATTATACAATAGAGTTGATGCCATTACGGCTATCATTGAAAGTAAGTATATTGTTTACAGAAAACTGTTTCTTCTGTTTTTGTTGCGATTTATTAAATAATTGACTTCTGTTCAAGCTTTGAACTTATTTATTAGCTTTATCAAGCCAGGTATCGGGGTAACGTTATCCTCTCAAGTGAAAACGCTCAAGGAAAACATTTGATTGTCTATCATATTCTCCCTTTGTGTCGCAGATGCAACGCAGTCTATGAAGTTGGCTTACTTGTAAACCTCTTTTTAGGGGGTTGTCAATATAGTACTTTTATCTGTTGGTTTGCTGTAGACTGTAGTACTTAGAGATAGTCCCTTCTTTGTTACATCTAATAAATGTAGAGTTTATAGAGTTAATGTTATTTTCCATAGTGAAGGAAATTGATTGTACTCTAGAATTAATGTAGTTAAGATATTAATGAAATTACATTTTGGAACCCGTCCAGATCATAAAGCAATCGTCTATATGGCGGGTCCAATATTTAACATGGTCTTTGTAAGGATTATTCATGTAAATAAAATCCAATTCGAATTTCCCCATGAATAGACTTGCATAGTTGGGAGCTAATGGAGTTCCCATTGCTGTTCCAAAAGTCTGTAGATAGTAATATATATATATGTTTTTTTAGTAAGCACTAATTGTGCAAGCGCAATTATATAATTTGTAGGCACATCGCTTAAGCAGTTGGAGAGGAAGAATTTGAGGGCTTCCATCATTAAGTATATTGGTATATAGCAATGAGTCATCAAGAGTGAATTACCAATCTCCTTCACTAATAGCTGGCATAGAAAATCAGAAATAAGGCCATGCTTATAAATAAAGTCTTCCTCATCATAAACGGCACTGACCGAGAATGACTAACAAAATCAATGGAGTTCCCATGGAGGTCAGTGCCCTGGGCACTTTCTCTGTGTGCTCTGTCTGTATTTGGCTAGGATTACTATTTTTTTATAACCACATTTTGATATTGCACCTGGTGTTTTCTAATATTCTTACTCTCAGTAGTATGTTGAGACCCCGACTAAGTTCCGGGTGCTACCTAGCGACGGGGGCCCTAAGCGACCACTTATGTTGCTTATTCCTGGAACCGGCCCTGCCTGTCATTACCACTCACTTCAGCTCATTTCATCTTATGACAAATGTATTCCTTTCTTCTCCAGCTTTTCTGTACGCCACCATCTTTGGAAGTGTGACCACCATCTTCCAGCAGATGTACACCAACACCAACCGCAAACACAAGATGCTGACCAATGTGAGGGACTTCCTCAAGTTCTACCAGGTGCCCAATGGGCCGAGTGAGAGGTTGATGGACTCCATCGTCTCCACATGGTCCATATCCAAGGGCATCGACACTGAGATGGTGAGCCATGGCCCTGAGCTTGGACCCCGGAGTGATAACATCTAACACTAGGGCTGCCTGGGGTTAGAGCACAGGAGGGCTTTGTGTGGTTAAAGCACAGGAGGGCTGCATGGGGTTAGAGCAGGGGTTGTTAAACTTTTTCAGCCTCGGACCCAAATTAGAAATTCTGTGTTTTTCCCGGACCCAAGCTTATTAAAACATGCAACTACACGTAAATATCGGTACATTTAATTATGCCCTTATGCCTAAAACAAATGCAATATAGACAAAACAAATAACAATGAAATTCTCATATAAATAACAATGATTGTTTATTTTCCCCCGTTAACTTCTTCTTAATAGGGGGGCGCTGTTTTCACTTTGGAAAAAATCGTGCCCAAATTAAACGGCCTCGTACTCTGTTCTAGATCATACAATATGCATATTATTGTTACTATTGGATAGAAACCACTCAAGTTTCTAAAACTGCTTGAATTATATCTGTGAGTAAAACAGAACTCATTTGGCAGCAAACTTCCATACAGGAAGTGAAAATTCTGAAAATGAGAATCTGTGTCAGGGCCTGCTTATTCAACTGGCTTTTATTTATGGATCTGTATGCACTTCATACGCCTTCCACTAGATGTCAACAGGCAGTGGAAGGTTGAATGGGGTGTCTAGCTTGATGTGAGGCCGAATAAGAGCTTTTGGAGTGACAGGTCCACCCTATCGTCAGTATTCAGCTGCGCGCCGGGGATCTCACATTGTCTTCTGAAAAGCGTTCGGTATACACTACGAATTGCTCCGGCTCTCATTTTATTGGATACATATGAGAAGAACATCATAAAGTAGGATTTTCAACCGAGTTTGACCAGTTTATTCGACATTTATTGGGAATTTTGGAATTTTTCGTTCCATGCGCTAAACGTTTTTGGACATGTGCCCTCCACATGGCTAGCAAAAGTTGCTAATTCGACAGAAGAAATGGACATTCTAAAACCAAACAACAATTTATTCTGGACCTAGGACTCCTTGCACAACATTCGGATGGAAGATCAACAAAAGTAGGAGAATATTTATGATATTATTTCGTATTTCTGTGGAATATGTTGGCTCCAAAACGGCGGAGAATTGTTGGGCGCTGTCTCACAATATTGCATGCTGTACGTTGTACTAAAGTTATTTTTTGAAATCTAACACAGCGGTTGCATTAAGAACCAGTGTATCTTTCATTTGCTGTACAACATGTATTTTTTAGTAAAGTTTATGATGAGTTTTTTGGTTAGATTACGTGACTATCCAAAATTTCTCCGGACAATTTGGTGCATTATGGCTATGTATTCACAATGTAAAACCACGATTTGTACCTCTAAATATGCACACTTTCGAACAAAACATAAATGTATTGTTTAACATGATGTTATAAGACTGTCATCTGATGAAGTTGTTCAAAGGTTAGTGATTAATTTTATCTCTATTTGTGGGTTTTGTGAAAGCTATGTTGGCGGTGAATAAATGGCGTTGTGTGTTTGGCTATTGTGGTGAGCTAATATAAATATATATTGTATTTTCGCTGTAAAACACTTAAAAAAAATTGAAATATTGCCTGGATTCACAAGATGTTTATCTTTCATTTGCTGTACAACATGTATTTTCCATAAATGTTTTATGATGAGTGTTTATGTATTTCACGTTGCTCTCTGTAATTATTCTGGCTGTTTTGGTGCTATTTGTGATGGTGGCTGCAATGTAAAACTACGATTTATACCTCTAAATATGCACATTTTCGAACAAAACATAAATGTATTGTATAACATGATGTTATAAGACTGTCATCTGATGAAGTTGTTCAAAGGTTAGTGATTAATTTTATCTCTATTTGTGGGTTTTGTGAAAACTATGTTGGCGGTGAATAAATGGCGTTGTGTGTTTGGCTATTGTGGTGAGCTAATATAAATATATATTGTGTTTTCGCTGTAAAACATTAAAAAAATCGGAAATTATGGCTGGATTCACAAGATGTTTATCTTTCGTTTGCAGTCCCCCGTGTAGCTCAGTTGGTAGAGCATGGCACTTGCAGCGCCACGGTTGTGGGTTCGATTCCCACGGGGGACTAGTATAAAAAAAAAATGTATGCACTCACTACTACTGTAAGTCGCTCTGGATAAGAGCGTCTGCTAAATGACGTAAATGTCTGTATTGGACTTGTTAATGTGTGGAAGTTAAATATTTCAGAAAAATATTTTTGGAATTTCGCGCGCTGCGAAGGTTGCGCGCAGCGGAATGTTGTGGGTGTTCCGCTAGCGGAACCCCGGGGCGAGAAAGGTTAAGATTGGCCCTGAATGTATACAATTTATACACTCCTTATTGTGTGTAACTGTGATTAATTTGAATACATATTTGATAACATTTCTTATATTAGGGATTGTTAATTCTATTTAGTAATAAGTACTATAGTTGAGGAGTTTTTAATTAAAGAGAGCAACAGTGTGAATGTATGTCCCTATGTAAACGCATATCCTGATTTGAACTGTACTAATCTATTTGATAAAATTACTAAACTGGTATATTCAACATTTGACAATAATTGCCAAATCCGTATATTTAACCACAACGTTGAATTTAACATTGGGTATTGTGGGATTCAGATACGGGGAACGGGATACAATTTGTACTTTCCCCACCGGGTGTGGCCATAATAAAAATAATTGAAAATTAGTTGGGACAAATTTTAAGTCTTAAAGATATAGTCATACTCCAGGAGATAAATAAAACCCTACCATGGAGCATCAAGAGGTAGAAAAAGTATTGAAAACATTAAAGTCTATTCTGGAGAAAGATTGGAAGGAACGAGGGTAAAAATTATACAGAGAATGGACAGAAGAGGGCAGTATTGCCCCGCCCAACGGGCTCCCAGTCGACGGGGAGCCTGGTTGAATGCTGGTGACATAACGAAAAACATAAAACCAATTCGGAGTAGAGAGAATAAGGAGAATCCTCACTGGGGGAAAGCTTGGACCTTTGAATTGTAATATTTTCTGGGAATTGTCTCGGTGCCGGAGTTTGCGAATACAAACAATTATAATAATATGCTTGTTGGCGGGGAAACTCAATCATTTCAATAGCGTTGGTGGTTCAGCGGGAAAGTTTTTGCCTTCAACGCGGGAGACTGGGGTTCGTATCTCAGCTTTGACATCGATAGACTAAAATTCATTCTGATTGTAATTCAAATATTTATAGGTTTTGCCCGGAAAGATGCGGTTGTTAGTGTTTGTTCAAGATATGAACTGAACGTTTTAATAGTTTGTTTAGGTTGAATTGAGAGACTAATTCATTCAAAATAATGGCGAAGCAATTTCTATGTAATACATTGTGTTTCCCAAATGATCTGCTGGAATAACCTATTGGGAATGGAGTCGTATTTTAAAAATGCTGTATCATAGAAGAGAAAGTTACCTAAACCTGATGAATTCTAAGGAATAACGGAGAGATACGATAAAGTTTTGTGCCATCAGGATGTTATATTTTTTATGAATCGACTGACATGCGATATAAATTTAGCAAAGAACATGGTACGTTTAATTTTGGGGTATAGAAAGTTGGGAAGTTCGGTTGGTTTTACTTTTTCGATAGAATTTAAAGCAGAACTCAATCTGAATAGGGGATATATATTTGACAAGAGGCAGGTTGACTTGCTGCGTCATTACGTTGAATACACAATAACGTTCCTCAAATTATGACAGAGAAAATTGGTTGTGTCATTTAGAGGGAAAATGCGTGCATTATAGCTTTGAGTCACTTTTCAAAAGTGGCTTAAAAGTTCCAAATACATTTTTTTTTAAAGTAGCTGAATATCGTCAGGATAGTCTGAAAAGATGCTGCAGCTAGCAACAGAATTGCTAGGCGTTTCATTGGGCTATATTTGGCTATAGGATAGGAAGGTAAGAATAGTTGAATCGTAAAAAGTTGTGGTTATTTCCAGGGTATTGGTTTTTGGTTAGGTAACACCAGGGAATTCGAACAAGAAGTAAACGTATTCTAAACATTATCTGTTTTCATTATGGGGAACAATGAAAGGCCCGCAAAGTGGTATGGCTGGCTGGGAGTGTTTTAAAGGGACAGTGCACGTTTATCACTGTTGTGTGAGTGTAATGGCAGGGTATAAAGTATTTTGGGGAGACAGTTTGGAGAAAGACTGAATGAGTTACATGAAACATCGAGGAAATTTAAAACGAATGATTGACTACTATTGATTGAGATAACCTTAATTAACCTATATAAGTACTTTAGAAATTGCCACCATAGACATGTTTTTCTAAAAATCCATGAGTTTAGATAAAGCCAAACAGTGAGACATTTAGTTAAAATTTGGAAACAACACAGTTGTTACAGACAGATAGGGGAAAAGGCAGACAGAGGAGCCCTCCCCGCACTGCTGAGACCTTGAAGGTTTGAGAGCAGAGAGGGGAGTTTTGGAAGGGGCGCCAGGACATGGATAACAGAATGGGTAGATAACAGTTACTGAATGGAGACAAAAGGGAGAATTGGACATGTGGAGAATGAAAGGGGCGCTCCTACATGATAATGTCAGAACATAATGATATTTTACTAATCTTACCTAAGTCATTATTTAGAGTAGGTAAGGTTGTTACCTGGGCAGAGCCAGGTATCAAAAGGGGGATGGGTAAATTGTGGTCTAGGATAGGATGGGGCCTATTGGATAATAAACTAATTTAAAAATATTCTAGCTAACAAATAGGCATAGAAGTTAAAGATATAATCAGTTAGAACAAATGAGAAACTGTTTGTTAACCAAACCTGTATGTCCAAGATTTTATGCACTACAGGTGAATTACAGGAGAAGGTGATTCACTCAATCCAGTCCCTGAAGAGAATAGGTGGAATGCAGCCCCGTTGGGAGGGGCCATACTAAGTACTCCTGGTGACTGCCTTCGCGGTGAGAATAGCTGAAAGAGCTACCTGGGGGCATATCACACTTGTAGGAGGGTAAGACACACTGACACTGTCGAACAATCACAGGGGTAGGAGCAGAACCAGAACCAACAGGGTACTGGGGGCCAACTCCTACTGAAGATTCCCTTATACCCGACCTTTCCCCGCTGTGAGCGTTCATAGAAGTGAAAGTGTGCCTTGGCCTCTGGCTGATGATGTGTTCTCTGGGAGAGGGTGGGGCTTTATAGGACTCCTGGTCATCCTGAGCTGTCTGATTGGGATACGATGGGGATGGTTACCATCACAGTACTGCCAAAACCACCACCAGTTCCAACAGGCCAAGGCCAGGTTCAGCCGAACTCCTCCACCACTTCAAGACCAAGTCCCACACCATCACCTAGGCTCTCCAATCCGGTACAGGTAATAAATGTAAAAGACATCTCAGATAGTGACCAATTGGGGACTGAAACTGGTTATGAGGGAAGGGAGAATATGTGGTTGGCCTATATGACGTATACAGCCAAAACACTTAACAGAAAAGACTGTGTGATCTGTGGACATGCTAGACTTGTTCTGGCCACTCACCCATTTGCCCTAAGCAATGGGAAAGGTTGGATGTGCATATTGGAAAGTTTCTACCATAATAAGCCAAATTCAACCCTGTGTAAAACTCTGAGTCTTGTGTTCCCAGAAATCCCTCCCCAGAAGGCACCATGGGGGGTTAATGCATATGGGGGAAATTACAGCTGTATTACTGGTACAGGTAGGGGTATAAATTATGGGAGGCTCCCTAATGCTGACTGCATCACTAATGTCACTATTAATGTCACCTGGCCCGTTGAAGGGCTGAACCAAACTAGAGGTGTTGCTGATGTATGGTGGATGTGTGGACCTGCCAGGCGGTTGACCCCTATTTTGAAAGGAGACTGGCAGGGCACATGTGTTTTGGCCAGTCTGATAACACCATTGACTATTATTGAGGTTACAGCTAACCAACTCCTGGGATCTGCACATGACACAGAGGCTCGGGACCAACCAAGGAGACGGCAGAAACGTGACGCTCCTTGGTCCGAGGGTACAGATAACATCCACACCAACATGTTGGGGGTCCCAATAGGGGTCCCCCACGAATTCCAAGCATTAAACACGAATGATGGCCTGTGGAATTTGTTGCCCATTATTGGCCCAGCTATTGTGGATGCTAAGCAAACTGCCTGGATCAATTATATCTACTATAATCAACAACGATTTGTTAAGTACATCCACACCGCACTTACGGGGATGGCTGAACAATTGGATGCCACCTCTCGAACCGCTAGACAAAATAGGCTAGCACTAGACATGATTCTGGCCAACCAGGGAGGTGTTTGTAAAATGTTTGGAGAACAATGTTGCACGTATATAACAATACCAGTCCGGAAGGGAACATTTCAAAAGCTCTGAGCGGGTTGGAAAAGTTATCTGTGGAGATGAAGGGTCTTGCCGGTCTGGAGGAGGGGGGGCTGTTCTCCTGGCTGGGTGGCTGGTTTGGTGAGTACACTGCATTGATGGTTACTGGATTTCTGATCCTAATAGTTGTATTTCTTATATTAATGTGCTGTGCTGCATGTATTATCCCCTGTTTGAGGAAAACTTTTACAGATGTTGCGCACACTGCAGTTATGATGCCACTGCTTGCTCACGGGGGGGGGGGGGGGGGGGGGGATGCTGAGACTGCCTTGACAGAGGATGATCCATGGTTTGCTATAAAATAATAAAAATAGCTTATTTTTAGTTTGATTCATTGCTTTTTGTTTCACAATATATCCTTGTAATCTTTTACCTTGAATGTTGTCCTACCTAATGTCAAGGTTTAAATTTCCTGGGTGGGAGGTAGCCAACCTAGTACCTGTTAGGTGTAGCAGGGTGGACTAGATGTTTATTTTTATTTTTTATGCAATAAAGGTGTGTTTCTTTTCATCTTTGACACCCTAAAAGGGTGTCAAAAGGAGGAGTCGAAATGCAACTTAGCGTATATCATTTGTTGATTTTTTCTTTGTTGATTAAAAAAAATATATATACAATAATAATAATATAATTAATTAATTTAGAATAAACTTTTGACTATTTTCATGAAATACTATTAACATATTACTATACTGTGACCGCTGAAGTAAAGGGTAATGAGTGACACCCTAGGGGTGTCAAAAGGGGGACTCCTAAAAATCCCTATGTTATCTAATATGTTACTAGGGTGATGAGAACGTGTTCTGAATGGTCATTAAAGGTTTAAAGTTTCTGGGTTTATCAACAACCTAGTATGTATGTATCGATCATTGAACTTGATGGGTTCTGTTTTAATTTACACCCCTTTTTGGGTGTAAAAAAGGGGGATTGTTAGGATTGGTGTTTATTGCACTATAACCTAATGGTATATCACATGTGATATAATATTAGCAACTGTTAGTCTGGGCGCCTGGGTGTCTGTGTGTGTGTGCTGGAAGTAACAGTTAGCCCCAGATAAGTGTGCTGGGAAGTTGTGGTTAGCCTTGAGCGAGAACAGTGTGCTTTGTATGCAGGTGAAAATAGCTCAGACAATGTTGCAGAGCTGTATGACCTCAGCCTCTGGGGTGAAGGAGCGTAATCTACACAGCAACAGCGCCGGGACACCAAAGAGCGCCAAGAGGCTGGGACTAGCCTGAGCGCCGGCGATAGGCTGAGCAAAGTTTAAACCACGCTCAGCCTCTACTGTGATAGGCCAACAGACGGGTTGGAACTGGTCTGTCACAGTATAAGAATAGCTGTTTACTTACATCCTGCCAGTTCTCTGTTCTATCCTGTGAGGTGATACAGAGAACCCGTATATATGAAAATCTGCATTTCTTTCTGCATTTACCATTTATCGCTTGAGTTTAATAAAAATACTTAAAGTATATTCGGTGACTCTGAATCACATTTTGTCCTGATACCAGATTGAATTGATGCAAATCCCTTATATAGGTCTGTCCCCGACTAAAAAATCTTTGTCGATCGAAAGTCATCTGTTCTTTCGATTGGTCTAAAAAAATTCAGGTTTAACCTCTAACGCCTCACAAACCCGGATCCGGGAGCACCCCCATCAAAAAAACTGACTAGCATAGCCTAGCCTAAAGCCACAGGGATATCATATAATAAAATGTTCATGAAATCACAAGTCCAAGACACCAAATGAAAGATACACATCTTGTGAATCAAGCCATCATTTCTGATTTTTAAAATGTTTTACAGGGAAGACATAATATGTAAATCTATTAGCTAACCACGTTAGCAAAAGACACCACTTCTTTACTCCGCCATTTTTTACTCCATCAGCAGCTATCACAAATTCGACCAAATAAAGATATAAATAGCCACTAACCAAGAAACAACCTCATCAGATGACAGTCTGATAACATATTTATTGTATAGCATATGTTTTGTTAGAAAAATGTGCATATTTCAGGTATAAATCAGAGTTTACCATTGCAGCCACTATCACAACTCTCACCAAAGCGACTAGAATAACTACAGAGACCATCGTGTATTAGCTAATTACTCATCATAAAACATTTCTTAAAAATACACAGCGTACAGCAGATGAAAGACACAGATCTTGTGAATCCAGACAATATTTCAGATTTTCTAATTGTTTTACAGCGAAAACACAATATAGCGTTATATTAGCTTACCACAATAGCAAACATCACAACAGCATTGATTCAAGGCAAAAATAGCAATAACGTATAAACCACCAAAATATATTATTTTTTTCACTAACCTTCTCAGAATTCTTCAGATGACACTCCTATAACATCATATTACACAATGCATATAGAGTTTGTTCGAAAATGTGCATATTTAGCGGCACAAATCGTGCTTATACAATGAGAATAGTGTCCAAAACCTCAAGCAATCTGTCCGGCGCCATCTTGGAAAGGCACCTATTCTTATCGAAAACTATTCATAAACTTGACAAAAAAAATACATGTTGGACAGCAATTGAAAGACAAATTAGTTCTTAATGCAATTGCTGGGTTACATTTTTAAAATTAACGTTACTGCGCAATACAGCGTGCGATAAAGCAAGGCTACACTGCAAGTAATGGCGTCTTATGCATTTAACTTTTTTCAACAGAACACTGAATTATTAGCATAAATAGTTCTTACTTTTTGATGACCTCTCATCAGAATCTTGGGATAGGTGTCCTTTGTCCAAAAGAATCGTTGCTGGGTTGGAGAAAGTCGTCTTTCACGTTGCAATTAGCAGTAAACAATAGCATGCGAGAGAGAGATACCCAACTTCCTACAACGCCAGAAAATGAAATACCCGAAAATCGCAATATACTGACATAAACTGATATAACTCGGTTTAAAATAACAAGATTATGATGTCTTTAAAGCCTATATCGAATAAAAATAGAGCCAGATATATCTAGGAGCTAAAACAGGAGCTTCTAACACGACATGCCAAGATCCTCCCTGCGTCAGCGCGAAGAGTCAAAAGAGGGGACACTTCGATTCCAATCAATTTATAGACTTTCAGATCTGCCTAGAGACTCCATTTCAAGACCCTCTATTCGCTGACACCCAGGGGAAGGCGTATGCAGTGCATCTCAACCAATAGAAGACAGGCAGATTTATACACAGGTTGAAAAATTCTGCATTCTCACATCCACATAGGGAAATTGATCTAAGTCCAGTTCTGTTTCACTCACAGACATAATTCAAACGGTTTTAGAAACTAGAGAGTGTTTTCTATCCAATAGTAATAATAATATGCATATTGTACGAGCAAGAATTGAGTACGAGGCAGTTTAATTTGGGCACTATTTTTTCCAATGGTGAAACAGCGCCCCCATATTGACAAGAAGATAATTTAGCATATATAGATACACCCTATGCGTTTTAATAAAATCAACTATATGCATTAAGCTTGTCTGATGCTTAAAGCTTATGGTTTGATGAAATAAGTCAAATGCCTCAAGAAGGCGCCAGAAAAAAACTTAGCCTGAACCAACTATTCTCTCCCGTCCCTACTGGCTTTTGCAGATTCTACTCTCGTGAAATTGCAGATAATAGGCTACACGAGGAGTTGGCAACCTTTCTCTTGTTGAATGCCAATTTATCTTACCATTTCTACCAATCTGCGTACCAGTTATGGTTTTCATGTGCACATTTTTGTGAAACAGTCATTTAATTCATAATAACATCTTCATATCTCAAAATCATTGTTGTGGTAAATCAAAAGTCTATATAATATATACTGTTTACAGGAAACTCACTCTACATCCTTAGATGAAGTTGCATGGAAAAGGGAATGGTGTGGTGAAATCATTTTCTGTCATGGACAAAGGAACTCAAAGGGTGTGATGATATTAATTAACAAAAATAATCAGGAATGATTCGCAAGGAAGGTGGATCCTTTTGAATATGAAAGTGGACGAAAAAGAGATTTGGCTCGTTAATCTAATATATGGTCCAAATCAGGATGATCCACACTTCTTCTAAAAAATGTATACCAATTTATTGAACTTACAGGCAACAAATTATCTAATCATTATGGTAGGAGACTATAACACAGTGTTAATCACTCTACAAACTATCATCACCGTGCCCTTAAGGAAATCACAAATATTATGCACACATTAGAAATAGTGGATATTTGGAGACTAAAAAACCCCGACCTAGTGAGATATACATGGAGAAGACTTAATCAAGCTAGTCGTCTTGACTACTTTCTTGTCTCTTTCTCTCTTGCATCAAAGGTTAAGCACGTTTTAATAGGAGACAGAATGTGATCGGATCATCATCTAATTGGCATTCACATAACTCTTATAGATTTTCCACATGGACGGGGATGTTGGAAATTTAATCAAAGTTTACTGGAGGACAACTTATTTTTAAATAAGACAAAATTATTTAAAACTGAATTTTTCCACTATAATATAGGTTCAACAATCCCCTTGTTTGGGATACCTGTAAATGTACCTTCAGGTTCAATTCAATATTCATCAATAATAAAAAAGCAGTTTCTGGCTACAGAAACAAGACTAACAAGGGAAATCTATGAACTAATAGTACAGGTAGATAGCAATAAAAACAATACTACAGAGATACAAAATAAGTCAGAGGAAAAACTAAAAGAACTTGAGGAACTTATTCAAGAACGATCTAATGTAATCTATTACAGAAATAAAGCAAACTGGATGGAATATGGAGAAAAATGCACCATTTTCTTTCTGAATCTCCAATACAGGAACGCTAACAAAAGGAATTTGCAGACACTCGTTACTGAAGACGGAGTTATCTATGATTCTCCAAATTCTATTTTAAAAGTGGAAGCTAATTATTTTAGGCAGATGTTCTCTTTTCCGTCTCATCAAATCAAATCAAATCAAATTTTATTAGTCACATACACATGGTTAGCAGATGTTAATGCGAGTGTAGCGAAATGCTTGTTCTTCTAGTTCCGACAATGCAGTAATAACAACAAGTAATCTAACCTAACAATTCCACAACTACTACCTTATACACGCAAGTGTAAAGGGATAAGGAATATGTACATAAAGATATATGAATGAGTGATGGTACAGAACGGCATAGGCAAGATGCAGTAGATGGTATAGAGTACGGTATATACATATGAGATGAGTACTGTAGGGTATGTAAACATAAAGTGGCATAGTTTAAAGTGGCTAGTGGTACATGTATTACATAAAGATGGCAAGATGCAGTAGATGATATAGAGTACAGTATATACATATACATATGAGATGGGTAATGTAGGGTATGTAAACATTATATTAGGTGGCATTGTTTAAAGTGGCTAGTGGTACATTTTTACATAATTTCCATCAATTCCCATTTTTAAAGTGGCTGGAGTTGAGTCGGTATGTTGGCAGCGGCCGCTAAATGTTAGTGGTGGCTGTTTAACAGTCTGATGGCCTTGAGATAGAAGCTGTTTTTCAGTCTCTCGGTCCCTGCTTTGATACACCTGTACTGACCTCGCCTTCTGGATGATAGCGGGGTGAACAGGCAGTGGCTTGGGTGGTTGTTGTCCTTGATGATCTTTATGGCCTTCCTGTGACATCGGGTGGTGTAGGTGTCCTGGAGGGCAGGTAGTTTGCCCCCGGTGATGCGTTCTGCAGACCTCACTACCCTCTGGAGAGCCTTACGGTTGTGGGCGGAGCAGTTGCCGTACCAGGCGGTGATACAGCCCGACAGGATGCTCTCGATTGTGCATCTGTAGAAGTTTGTGAGTGCTTTTGGTGACAAGCCGAATTTCTTCAGCCTCCTGCGGTTGAAGAGGCGCTGCTGCGCCTTCTTCACAACGCTGTCTGTGTGGGTGGACCAATTCAGTTTGTCCGTGATGTGTACACCGAGGAACTTAAAACTTTCCACCTTCTCCACTACTGACCCGTCGATGTGGATAGGGGGGTGCTCCCTCTGCTGTTTCCTGAAGTCCACAATCATCTCCTTTGTTTTGTTGACGTTGAGTGTGAGGTTATTTTCCTGACACCACACTCCGAGGGCCTTCACCTCCTCCCTGTAGGCGTATCCTCTCCCACTGAATGAAGATTACAGTAAGGAATTCTTTCCAAATAATATAAAAAATGGAAAATTAACAAAAGTACAGAAAGATCTGTGCGTAGGCCAAATTGCAGAGGAATAACTTTTTGAGGCTATTAAATCCTTTCAGTCTGGAAAAACCCCAGGGCTTGATGGCATACCGGTAGAGGTATATCAAGTATTTTTTGATATACTAAAAGCTCCATTGTTAGATTGTTTTAATGTTTTAACTACTTCTACAGAAATGGTAGTCTGTCAGGTACTCAGCAGGAAGGTCTGATTTCTATATTATTAAAACAAGACCCAGATGGCAAATATAAAGACCCAGTCTATCTAAAAAACTGGAGTCCCCTTATATTTCAATGTTGTGATGCAAAATGCATAGCACTCAGAATTAAAAGGGTTTTACCAGGTATTGTTCATCCTGATCAGACAGGTTTTTTTACATGGACGATACATTGGAGATAATATTTGACAACTACTAGAAATAATAGAACATCATGAAACATATAAGAAGCCAGGAATGGTATTTATAGCAGATTTTGAAAAGGCATTTGATAAAGTAAGACCAGATTTTATTTATAAATGCCTGTTTTTTTTCAATTTCTATTCTCTTATAAAATGGGTAAAAATAATGTTTAGCAACCCCAGGTGTAAAATAGTAAATAACAGCTACTTCTCAGAGTTTTGAATTGTTAAGAGGAGTTCAACCAGGGTGTCCGCTGTCACCATATCTATTCGCTATGGCCATCGAAATGCTAGCTATTAAAATTGGATCCAATAACAACATTAGAGGATTATAAATACAAGGCTTAAAAACAAATGTGTCCATGTATGCCGATGACTCAAGTTGTATGTTAAGTCCGCAAGCTAGATCCCTGCAATGTCTCATTAACCTCTTTGGGCTGCAAGCCCGAAGCCGGGCACAATATGACAACAGCCACTTCAAGTGCAGGGCGCGAAATTCAAAAGATATTTTTTAGAAATATTTAACTTTCACACAATAACAAGTCCAATACAGCAAATGAAAGATAAACATCTTGTGAATCCAGCCAACATGTCCGATTTTTTAAATGTTTTACAGCGAAAACACCACGTATATTTATGTTAGCTCACCACCAAATACAAAAAAGGACAGACATTTTTCACAGCACAGGTAGCATGCACAAAACCAACCTAACTAACCAAGAACCAACCAAACTAACCAAGAAACAACTTCATCAGATGACAGTCTTATAACATGTTATACAATAAATCTATGTTTTGTTAAAAAAATGTGCATATTTGAGGTATAAATCAGTTTTACATTGCAGCTACCATCACAGCTACCGTCTCAAATAGCACCGAAGCAGCCAGAGTAATTAAAGACACCAATGTCAAATACCTAAATACTCATCATAAAACATTTATGAAAAATACACAGTGTACAGCAAATGAAAGACAAATATCTTGTGAATCCATCCAATATTTCAGATTTTTAAGTGTTTTACAGCGAAAACACAATATAGCATTATATTAGCTTACTACAATAGCTAGCCTAGCTGGCTCGGCGGTCTCTAATGGAGGTCGCTCTCAAATGGAGGTCTATTGAACGTTTCCAGCGCTGCAGGAGCTGTGTTTGCTTTGTTTCAAGACAACGTGGACCAGGCTGACTTTCAATATAGCAACTACTAGTGGGCGAAGGACTAGTGGGCAAAGTGGCTACTCTTAGCAAGCAAGTAGCTAACCTACACTAGCTACTGAGGATTCCACAACCGCCTACTATATATTTTTCTTCCACCCCAGTAGCCGGATGCCGCCGTGTCGGCTCTCCACAGTTCTCAGCAGGTTTCCAACCCCGAAGGGGTCTCCTCCTTCCCTGGGGAACGGAGCTGTTCTCGACCCAAAAGGGTCTGATCCTTAATTAATAACTCTACCTACATATTACCTAAACTAACCGATTCCCTTGCACATTGACTCTGTACCGGTACCCCCTGTATATAGCCTCGCTATTGTTATTTTACTGCTGCTCTGTAATTATTTGTCAATTTCACCACCTCAACGTGAGCAGCAGCCCTGCTCTGGTGAAGCCTCCTGCTGCCAGGGGCTGGGGGCGCATCAAAAACTTGACTGCCACACCACCAGAGGTCAGGAAGGAGGGACTGAACGATATAGCTAAAGCCGTCTCCAAGGAGATGCTCTCCCAGGAGGGCAGGGGTCAGGAGGAGGACAACCACCTCCGTAAGACAGACTCCTTCGACAGTGTTATCACTAAGAGTGAGCTGCGTATAGGCATGGGTCCACCTCCAGTAGACACCTCTGCCACACCCGTTCGGTCCCATCCCAGAGCAAGACCTGCAGGCTGTGCTGCAGGAGACCGGGTTAGAGCTCAGGGGGGGACCTCCAGACTCTGAGGGGCTGCTAAGGGCCCTGGAGACACAGGTGGCTCAGATCCTCAAACTGCTGACCTCTACAAAGAGGAGGACGTCTCTACCTCTGGCCGCCACCCCCGAAATCAAACGCCAGGACATCTTCACTGTCTCCAGACCCGTTTCTCCTGACTCAGTGGATGACGATGGACACATCTGAAGAGGATATAACACCACTGTTCCACGTACCTTAACATTTGCAAACAAACTTTTAACTAATGTCCATCATGTCACCTTTCTTGATTGTAAATACTTTTCTATGCATGTCCAGCTGGATTCTGGCTTGTCAAAGAAACTATAACTATTTATTTATTGCCTGTGTATGATGCAGTTGACTGCATGCAAATGTATTTAAAGAGAACCAAGTTTTAAGTATTGACAATTTCCAATGTTGACATTCAGGGTATGCATAGAAGTAGCACTATTAACCATGAGTTACTAATGGGTTCTGAAACTGCGTTGACACTTGGTGTATTGGGAAATCCATGAGGTTAAGGTTTTTCCCACAGAAAGAAAGTCCAGAAGCTGTAGGCTATACTATTATCTGGCCCTTTCTTGATAATATGAGTTCCCATGCAAGTAAGTGATAACTGATATTAATTATTGAGCAATGTCATGATTTGAAGGCATTAGTCCTTTTTTTCTCCAAAGCCTTGGTCTGTTCCAGTTAGTTGTTGCTACTTACATTGATTTATATTTTTTATGATCACCCTATATATCTCCAATCACTGTCTAATTTCCTGTAGAGAAAAATATTATTTCCAGAGTTATTTTAGTGTTCGCGTAACAGTTGATTTTCCTCATGTCTATGCATAATTTAGATACATGTTGTGTATCGACTTTATGTTGCCATGATGTCTAAAGAAGGCTTTTTATGTTCATCCTGCAGCATGAACTAGATGTGCAGACTGACTGCACTATGGTAAATAAAGTAGGGAAGTCTGAAACAGACTGACAGCATGGCTTCTGGGACATCCAGTGACACACAGTCCCACTACACATGACACGAGCCACACAGTTACATGGTGTATCACAAAGCCTGCTCCAACTTCTATTATTGAAGATTAATTTGTTGAGAGCACCTTCACCAGCTTATCTCATTATGTTGTGCGTGCCTGCCTGCCAATTAACCTCTCCCCAATTCAACTCAACTGCACTGAAGCACTGGGCTGGGCTGGCTTCTGTTTAAAACCCACTGTGGCACAGCTATTCCAATAGAGATACATGCCTGGTTTGTGAAGTACCAATGTGGATGTCTTCTGGTCATTTTATGGCCATGTTTATGGTTATGAAGATGTTTTGAATATTGCAAGCTACGCAACCTGTGATTTTCTGGTGAATGTGAACAGATTTATTCTTACTGGCACTCGTAAACTCACAGCGGAGTCATATATACAGTATGTATGTGTATGGCTCTGGGTCTTAGTCCACTGATGAATACCTGTCTCCTACACATGGAGCCTGTCCTACTACAATGTAATAATACAGAAATACATTAGGATGCAGTGGTAGCGTTCAGTTAAGGGATCTTTGTGCATATAAGTCATCTATGCTGTAAATATGCAGTAACACATTTCTTGAAAGTGTCTCTCAAATTTACTTCTGAAGTCCATAAAGGGATAGAGCGACTGGGAGCAGTGTCTTTATTTGACAATCGACTGTGGTCTGAGTGTGGTCCACAGCAGGAGAGAGAGAAAGAGAGAGCATGTCCAGCCTTCCTTTATTTACAGGGAGAGAACTAATCACGTCTCAGTCACCTGAATGTATTGCTGCATCCTCCATCCCTCTCTCACCTGACACTGGTCTCTCCTCTCTTCTCTCTCACCTGACACTGGTCTCTCCTCTCTTCTCTCTCACCTGACACTGCTCTCTCCTCTCTTCTCTCTCACCTGACACTTCTCTCTCCTCTCTTCTCTCACCTGACACTGCTCTCTCCTCTCTTCTCTCTCACCTCACACTGCTCTCTCCTCTCTTCTCTCTCACCTGACACTGCTCTCTCCTCTCTTCTCTCTCACCTGACACTGCTCTCTCCTCTCTTCTCTCTCACCTGACACTGCTCTCTCCTCTCTTCTCTCTCACCTGACACTGCTCTCTCCTCTCTTCTCTCTCACCTGACACTGCTCTCTCCTCTCTTCTCTCTCACCTCACACTGCTCTCTCCTCTCTTCTCTCTCACCTGACACTGCTCTCTCCTCTCTTCTCTCTCACCTCACACTGCTCTCTCCTCTCTTCTCTCTCACCTGACACTGCTCTCTCCTCTCTTCTCTCTCACCTCACACTGCTCTCTCCTCTCTTCTCTCTCACCTGACACTGCTCTCTCCTCTCTTCTTTCTCACCTGACACTGCTCTCTCCTCTCTTCTCTCTCACCTCACACTGCTCTCTCCTCTCTTCTCTCTCACCTGACACTGCTCTCTCCTCTCTTCTCTCTCACCTCACACTGCTCTCTCCTCTCTCACCTCACACTGCTCTCTCCTCTCTTCTCTCTCACCTCACACTGCTCTCTCCTCTCTTCTCTCTCACCTGACACTGCTCTCTCCTCTCTTCTCTCTCACCTGACACTGCTCTCTTCTCTCTCACCTGACACTGCTCTCTTCTCTCTTCTCTCTCACCTGACACTGCTCTCTTCTCTCTCACCTGACACTGCTCTCTTCTCTCTCACCTCACACTGCTCTCTCCTCTCTTCTCTCTCACCTCACACTGCTCTCTCCTCTCTTCTCTCTCACCTGACACTGCTCTCTCCTCTCTTCTCTCTCACCTGACACTGCTCTCTTCTCTCTCACCTGACACTGCTCTCTTCTCTCTTCTCTCTCACCTGACACTGCTCTCTTCTCTCTCACCTGACACTGCTCTCTTCTCTCTCACCTGACACTGCTCTCTCCTCTCTTCTCTCTCACCTGACACTGCTCTCTTCTCTCTCACCTGACACTGCTCTCTCCTCTCTTCTCTCTCACCTGACACTGCTCTCTTCTCTCTCACCTGACACTGCTCTCTCCTCTCTTCTCTCTCACCTGACACTGCTCTCTCCTCTCTTCTCTCTCACCTGACACTGCTCTCTCCTCTCTTCTCTCTCACCTCACACTGCTCTCTCCTCTCTTCTCTCTCACCTGACACTGCTCTCTCCTCTCTTCTCTCTCACCTGACACTGCTCTCTCCTCTCTTCTCTCTCACCTGACACTGCTCTCTCCTCTCTTCTCTCTCACCTGACACTGCTCTCTCCTCTCTTCTCTCTCACCTCACACTGCTCTCTCCTCTCTTCTCTCTCACCTGACACTGCTCTCTCCTCTCTTCCCTCTCACCTCACACTGCTCTCTCCTCTCTTCTCTCTCACCTGACACTGCTCTCTCCTCTCTTCTCTCTCACCTGACACTGGTCTCTCCTCTCTTCTCTCTCACCTGACACTGCTCTCTCCTCTCTTCTCTCTCACCTGACACTTCTCTCTCCTCTCTTCTCTCACCTGACACTGCTCTCTCCTCTCTTCTCTCTCACCTGACACTGCTCTCTCCTCTCTTCTCTCTCACCTCACACTGCTCTCTCCTCTCTCACCTCACACTGCTCTCTCCTCTCTTCTCTCTCACCTCACACTGCTCTCTCCTCTCTTCTCTCTCACCTCACACTGGTCTCTCGCTTTCTCTCAATCCCTCATATTTCTTCTTGTCTCTCCTCTCTCTAAAGAACTTCTATTGAAACTCACTGACTGTGTCCTGAGCATACTAATATCTAGCCTCTTTCTCTCTGTTGGTGTGATAGCTGGATACCTCCCCCTATAGGGACAGGACAGACAGGATTGGGAATCATTTCTTTACACCTGGACTTTAAGGTCCAATCCTTTTCTCCTGGAATATTGCTTTCAAATGTTTGGTAAAGCAATGGCATTGATAAGTATCACTGATCATTCCCACCATGGTTCATGTATTGTTTTACCGTTGCACACCTTGACTGTAGCGTCAGCTAAATAAACTATTGTCTGGGACATTACTGTCTGGGGCTTTCTAGTGTAATTTTCATCTTGAAAATGTTCTTCTCTACAGGAATGGGAATGTATTATTACTGGGATACCTGCAGGATGTCAGAATCACTCATTCAATGTATTCTCTCTTTATACTTTGAAATGACTAAGAAGCCAAAGTTTTACCTCAAAGTTCAATTTATGATACCGTATAGTAGTTAAATAGGAACTCCCAGAAATTTGATTTGCAAAACTGATACTATCAGTCTGCTACTAGCCCTATCCCCCAACATCTTCACTTTGGCAGATATTCATGTCTCTGATGTGTGATTGGAATACAAATGGCCGGGTACATGGTTCTGATTATGAGCAGGCTGAAATGGTATGAGCAGGCTGAAATGGTAGAGTTTAACCCATTTTAGTACATTAACATAAATTGTTTTTACGTTGTATTTAGAAATTGAGATAGACTATATATACAAAAGTATGTGGACACCCCTTCAAATTAGTGGATTCTGCTATTTCAGCCACACCCGTTGCTGACAGGTGTATAAAATCGAGCACACAGCAATGCAATCGCCATAGACAAACATTGGCAGTAGAATGGCTCTACTGAAGAGCTCAGTGACTCTCAATGTGGCACTGTCATAGGATGCCACCTTTACAAGTCAGTTTGTACATTTTTTGCCCTGCTTGAGCTGCCCGGTCAGCTGCAAGTGTTGTTATTGTGAAGTGGAAACGTCTAGGAGCAACAACGGCTCAGCCGCAAAGAGGTAGGCCACACAAGCTCACAGAATGGGACCGCCGAGTGCTGATGAGAGTAGCACCTAAAAATGATCTGTCTTCGGTTGAAACACTCAGTACCAAGTTCCAAACTGCCTCTGGAAGCAACATCAGCACAATAACTGTTCGTTGTGAGCTTCATGAAATGGGTTTCCATGGCCGAGCAGCCGCACACAAGCCTAAGATCACCATGCGCAATGCCAAGCATTGGCTGGAGTGGTGTAAAGCTCACCGCCATTGGTTTCTGGAGCAGTTTAAACACGTTCTCTGGAGTTATGAATAACGCTTCACCATCTGGTAGTCTGACAGCCGAATCTGGGTTTGGAGGATGCCAGGAGAACGCTACCTGCCCGATTGCATAGTGCCAACTGTAAGGACTGGTGGCGGAGTAATGATGGTCTGGGACTGTTTTTCATGGTTCGTGCTAGGCCCCTTTCAGTTCCAGTGAAGGGAATTCTTAACACGACAGCATACAATGACATTCTAGACGATTCTATGCTTCCAACTTTGTGGCAACAGTTTGCAGAAGGCCCTTTCCTGTTTCAGCATGACAATGCACAAAGCGAAATCCATACAGAAATGGTTTGTCGAGATTGGTGTGGAAGAACTTTACTGGCTTGCAGAGATCCTGACCTCCACCCCATCGAACACCCTTGGGATCAGTTGAAACGCCGACTGCGAGCCAGGCCTAATCACCCAACCTTCAGTGCCCGACCTCACAAATGCTCTTGTGGCTGAATGGAAGCAAGTCCCCGCAGCAATGTTCCATCATCTAGTGGAAAGCTTTCCCAGAAGAGTGGAGGCTGTTATAGTAGCAAATGGGGGACCAAGTCCTTATCAATGCCCATGATTTTGGAATCAGATGTTCGCCAATTAAGACTGAGCAGGTTGACAGAAAAAATATTATAGTTAATTTACCATCATGTGTGTGTATTGACACCAAGCCAAAGAGAACAGTCGAGAGAAATTAGCTTGTCAAGAGCTACTAAAAATAAAGCTTTATAAACTCATTGACTTGATCACTCCTGGGAGTGTGAAAATGTAAGACGTTATGACTATTCCTATTTTTCGCTGTCGTTTTTGGCCACAGAATTCAACCCTTATACCCTTGGTTAAGTGCTCTTAAAAACTGAGCCAGGTTTCTTCTCTTTGGCATACTCTCGTATAAGGACATTGATTATCAGACTTCTTAGATCGACAAACCAAGACACCAGGATCCCCTTACACTCAATATGGACCACTATAGATCTTCCAGTAAAACCACCAGCTACATTATGTGGTCATTCTTTCACAGCAGTCAGTTAAAGGTGGATTTGGGTTCAGCATGTTCTCTGCTTAGGGTAACAATGTTTATGTTTTTGGTTAGAATTTTCCTTTTGAGTGAAAATCGTACAACTTGTGTGTTTCAGTGATTTCATCATGGAGTCTTTCAGTAGGTGTGACAGAGGAGGGGTTCACTGTTGTGACTGAGGTCTGAAGGACCAGGTTGTCATCATCTTCATCATCATCCCTGTCATCATCTTCATCATCATCCCTATCATTATCATCTGTAGCTTCCTCTCAGATCCTGCCAACTCTTTTTCCATTAGGATGTTGCAGTGTGGCACCAGCCTCCCCCTCAGTCCTCATGCCAGGAGCTATTACACCCCCCCCCCCCTCTCCTCCCCCTGCCCGAGGAGGAAGTGGCGGAAATGTCACAAACGATTACAACAACAGGGGCTGTTACAGCAGCTCTCGACAGGGCTACAAAACTGTACTCTCTTGACACACATCTATTGTAAGTCTTCTTACCTCACCTCTTTCTTTGACAGTGGCAGCGCTGTAGATGGTCAATGTGTTTGAGAGGGAGACTCAGGAGACAGGGCCAGCTGACAATGCACAGAGGCCCAGGTCTGGTCACTGCTCCAAGTTAGGTGTACTGTTATGTATTTTAGTTATGTATTTTTTTATTTTTTAAGTAAGGCAACTTTGTCCGGTTTTACTGATTTCAGGAGTAGTCAAACAGGAACTGAAGATGGAAGAACAGTTGGTTGCTTTTCCATATTTAACAGATATCTCTTCATTCCCTCTCCGTAACGTCTTCCATCCTAAGATGGTGGAACTCTGTTGACCCCTGAATGTGACATTTTGAATGATCCTGGTGCCACAACATGAAAACCCCAAAAGCATGAATCACAGGGAGATTGTACGATTAATGTCTGGGGGGAGGGGGTGATGTTCCAGGCTTGAATATTTTGTGATGAACCATAAGGGAGTATGACACCATAGGGTGTATGTGTGCGCGCGCGCGCGTGTGTGTGTGCGTGCGCGTGTGTAGGTGTGTGTGCGCGTGTGTGTGCCCGTGTATGTGTCTGTGTGTGACAGAGTGAGCGAGTGTGTGTGACAGTGTCTAGGGAGTGCTCCACAGTCTCCCTAACCCCACCCGCACTGTGAAGATGCCTGAAGCATGAGAGCTCAAACAGCCCTGAAGCACCTTAGTGACAGTTGAGTACGCAGATATTATATAATACTCCTTGTCATGCATATTCATAACGCTTAGAAAAACACGTTTATATGCTCTTTATGAATGATTTTAAGGTCATTATCAACCACTATACTCTGAATGTCTTGACAATTCTTTCTTCTCATCTTTTTTACTGAAGAGAGCTGAGTGATCTATATCTAATTTAAATAAAGTATTCCGATTCAGATGACATTATTTATTAACATGTTTCAAGTTTTTCCAAGTTGTATAATGACTTGAAATAGAAAGGGGATTTCCATTCTCTCCATAGAGTAAACGTCCAGCGCTGCTGCTCTCCCTATCCAGAGCCAGTGATGGTACCGCAGTCAAACAGAGGTGATGCACTCAGTGGTACTGGTCAGGCACACTCCACAGTCACACCTCAGGGCTACAGGGTAGGTGTACATGGGGTCCACGTTGGCTGAGCAGTTAGGCAGCCGCACCGTCACCAGGCGGGTCTCGTTGTAGGTACACACACGCTGGTATGACTCTATGTAGGGAGGGTCCAGGACAGGCTTCTGAGAAGACACACAGAACCAGGGTTAATTTACATTAACATCTGTTCATTTATTTCAACAAGTACCACAATTATGACTTTATAATAAAGTACTTTATTACTGACTTATTACGTTATTATGTCAGGGGTGGATTTAGCTTTTAGCCATGCTACAGTGATGCATTTTTCTTCAATAATCGTCATAGTTTAGTTACTGTTATATTTTCCACTTGATTGATTTTGTTAACATCTACTGATTTCTAACACTTCTCTCCAGTCTGACTGGTAGGACTCTCTGTCCTCACCTCCCAGGTCTCACAGCGTCCCCAGCAGGCGTCGGTGGTGATGTGCAGCCCTCCACAGCCTGGTTTCCTGGCCAGGAAGGTGAACTCCCGGACGGCACAGCCAATGAAGCGGCGCAGGTTGACGGCTGAAGCCTGGCTCAGTGTCTCTGGGTGAAGCCATGACCACAGCCCTGTACAGCACAGCAGCACAGCACACCACCTCCACACAGACACCACACATCAGATGGTTATCTCTAATCCCTAACATATTACGCTCTTTCTCTATCTCACTTTTAGCAAAGTCTTCAAATAGTTAGAGTATGGCAAGTTAATGTCATAAGTATTTTTAGACTATATTGTTGGCATTTTAATGAAAACAATCAAATGAAGAAAACAGATTGTTGATGAAACTAAAACAACAACCAGAACATGAAATATTCCAGAGATCTCAGTGATTCCTGACCCTAACTTCATACAGAGTACTGATCTAACTAAAGTGTTATAACTCACCACTGAGTACCTCTCTTCTGGGTCATCTGGGCTTACAACTGGTCTCACTGCAGAAAACTGCCGCTACTGAACCTCTGAATCAGGAGCTACAGTAACTCCAGTAGCTGTGATGTCTCTGACAGCCGAATCACCTGATAGTGGATCCCAGGGAGGAACTCCCAGCTATTTATCCCAGCATCTCATGTCAATCAGGAGCCATTTAAGGCCTTAGTAACTACCATGTCTCTAGCTCCTGCCAGAGAGTCAGGATCCTGTCTGATCCCCCTTAGGCCTGTCTACTCTATCTCACCCATCAGCCCAGTCACCAATCAACTACAGACCATTAGCCTGATTAGGGATTGAGACTGCTCCTTTGTTCATAGCAATCGACATGGAAGAGGGGAGAAAACCCTCATACCTGTAGATTAGACTCATTTAGCTGATTGACCTCAGGAACTGTTCTTACAGGTGAGAACCTTGCCCTGGAGCGCTAATTTTAACTATTCAGTTCAGTGCAAGTCTGTTATAATTTAGATGGTTTTTTTTTATGCTATCACATTTTCACAGAGCACTTACTGTAGCTCTAACGTGTTTGTTGTGTGGAGCCCATGGAGACAGAGGAATAATTCACGTCTGGTCTGATGTGTGGAGGTCACAGTAGGGGAGATGAGAGCAGGGCTAGAGCGAGAAGAGGGCTGAGTTTATTTGGGTGAGTAAGTACTTCACTCATCATTAAATTACCATTTCCCAAAGCCCTCAGGATACTGGGGATTGAAGCAGAATAACTCAAGTACTTTAGGAGATTAACTTCAACCTCCAACCAATTATAGTTAGATTAGAATAGCAGGAAGGGAGGATGAGTCTGGGATACACTCTAAGAATCTATCTTCTGCATACCTTGTCACAACACAACTGATTTGATCAAATGCATTAAGAAGGAATGAAATTCCACAAATTAACTTTTAACAAGGCACACCCGTTAATTGAAATGCATTTCAGGTGTTAGTAATTTGTTATTCTTCAATAACACAAATTCCAAAGCAAATCAGGGAGAGGAAAATATGCTTATTCAGTGAGGGAGGTAGATGGTCATTCTCCCTTGTCCTCAGTGATTCTCTCCTGTGGTTCTCTCTCCCCAGAACAAAGAAACATCATGTAATTTTATAACCCAGCCCTAGCCTATGGTTGACAAATTATAATTCCTTGCAATAGAACTGGCCAAGGACCAAATAACAAGTATCCTATTTCAGAAAACATATTCCTCCCATGTCTCCGAACCATTGATCAATAATTCCCTATTACAGGGAAAACACTATTTCCATTGATCATTAGTTCTATTCTCATACTCTGTCTCTGCGTTATGTATTTATCTTCCAAATATTCTTACACAGGTGACTACAGTGGTTCCTTTCACGACTTTCGCCGAAGTCGGCTCCTCTCCTTGTTCGTTCGGCGGTCGACATCACCGGCTTTCTAGCCATCGCTGCTCCATTTTCCATTGTTCCATTTGTTTTGTCTTGTTCCCTGCACACCTGGTTCCATTCCCTAATCACACTGCATGTATTTATTCCTCTGTTCCCCTCCATGTCTTTGTGTGAAATTGTTTTGTGTTACGTGTTTTATGTGACGTTTTATGTGACGCGCCAGGCTGGTTTTGTGCCGTGGCTATTCCACGTAGTATGTTTCTTTGTAAACATTAGCTATTGTGACTGTTTTGCGCTTTGCACTTTTGCCTATTTTGTGCTGGAGGTTTTACGCAGCTGCGTTCGTCTGCTGTTTGCTCCTGCCTAATAAAGTGTGCGCCTGTTCACAACTCTCTGCCCTCCTGCACCTGACTTCGCTACCAGTATGCACATCTTGACAGTTCCTCCTTGAAAAGTTGCTTCATACTGCAGCACATGTTGCAGGCTGCTGCAGCATTCTATGGCACGTTATTTATTTGTCAGCCATTTTTTACGTTCATGCAAGTTAGTGGTAGTTTGACCACCAGAGAGCATCTTTGAGAAGCATTTGATAGTCTGCCGTATTGGCATTGCTAGAGAATTTAAAACCTTTTTTTGTAATAATATAGTACATGCGATTGATTTTAAGAAATATGGCTTAATTCATTTGATTAATGTTATGGGGTTTCTATTCCTTGAAAAATGAAACCCTCAGGGTTTCCGTTAGGATTGAGTGGAAAATATTGCACTATACAACGTGACGGTTGGGAGTAGGCTACAGCATAAGTGTCACGCTCGCTATCCTCAAACTCCCTGTCATAAATCAACCAAGGAGCAGCATGCATGTAGTTCCACATCTTTTAATATGAGTGAAAACCTTAACAAACAGGTAAACAGCAATGAACGTGACGCAACCGAGGTGCATACAAACACACACAGAAAATAATAATTACCCACACCGTAGGTGGGAAAAAAGGCTGCCTAAGTATGATTCCCAATCAGAGACAACGATAGACAGCTGTCCCTGATTGAGAACCATACCCGGCCAAAACATAGAAATACAGAAACATAGAAAACAAAACATAGAATGCCCACCCCAAATCACACCCTGACCAAACCAAAATAGAGACATAAAAAGGCTCTCTAAGGTCAGGGTGTGACAATAAGAGGATTGGAGGATTCTATATTAATATCTAAAGGGCATAACATTTCCACACCCTAATTGTATTGTAACCAATACTCATTTTGCCTATGGTAGGCCTACAGTATATCTAAAAATATGTTTTTCAATGACCTGACTCTCTGCCAATATTTACATTTACGCAGAAACAGAGTATACATAACGCAGAGACAGAGTATGAGAATATAACTAATGATTGGAGGATTCT
The DNA here is from genome assembly GCF_029448725.1 of Salvelinus fontinalis. NCBI lineage: Eukaryota > Metazoa > Chordata > Actinopteri > Salmoniformes > Salmonidae > Salvelinus > Salvelinus fontinalis. Next base: position 30,021,062 of record NC_074680.1, read on the forward strand.
AAATTAATATCTAAGGGACATTTTCCATTAGGATCTGTGAGAATATCTAAGTGGCTTTTATATAATTCTAAATGAATTAATAATAATAATAATAGCTTCTTTTTTTAAATAACAATATCTTGGAGATTTCGTTTTCATTTAACCTAGAGTGAGTGAGAAAAAGGCAATTCTTGAACATGGGGTGAGACATTCTCACTAATTTGTAAATAAAGCCAATTTGTTATTAAGAATTATTTATTTCTGGAGAAACCTAACTTGATTATTTAGCAGACATCACTTGCTTATATTCAGTCAACACATATATCTTAAGAATATCATAGAATATAATTGAACATTTTCATTTCTCCATGCTTGTCTCAGAGCAGTGCGAAACGGTGCTGAAATAGACATCCACAGCGGGAAGGCTATATATAACAGTATTTTGGAGATTTTTTCATAAAAAAAACGACAGTGAGCGATTGTAATCTGAATGAAGGCCAAAATAATATTTATTAAGGCCAAAATGTAGCCCTGCTAATAGCCATAATGACGCTGTACAACGTGACCATGTGTGCTTGAAAGAGTATTTTCCAGTAAGAAACACTTTGTTTGCCTTCATTAGACAACTCTGTTCCAATATTTCTGTAATTCAGTGATATTCATTCCCATAGTAATTTGTTATGGATCCTTTAAATGCTTTATTCATGAAATCATAAAGATGCTGATGAAGAAATACAGTACTGTACTGTATATGCTTTTACATTTGGATAATAAAGCATTTAAAGCATTTTGAAGATATACGCCACCTGCATTTGTTTATTAGGCTACTGTGCAGTTTGACAAGTAAACATAGCCTTCAATACATACTGTAGTAAACATGGGAAAGTGACTAATTGCTTACATAAGGGAGAACAAGCCATGTCCAGACATTCTTGGTGACCTCAAGTATCTTCAATAATGGCTGTACTATATATAGAATGCTGGCATGCGGGAGACCAGGGTTCAATTCACCAAAAGGGGAGGAAGGAGTAGGCTGTTTTTGTAAATAATAATTTGTTCTTAACTGATTCCATATGTATTATTTCATAGTTGTGATGTCTTCACTATTATTCTACAATGTAGAAAATAGTAAAAATAAAGAAAAATCCTGAACTGAGTAGGTGTGTCTAAACTTTTGACTGGTGCATGCTTAATTAATTAGATTAATATTATGGTGTTTCAATTCCAAGAAAATAAAAAAACTCTGGGTTTCCGTTAGGATGGAATGGAAAATATGACGCTGTACAACGTGACGGACGGCAGTACAGTACTGGGCTATTTAGCTAAAGAATCCCGGTGTCGTGTGGGCAGGGCACGCGAGGGGGATTGAATGAGTAGGCTGTTCTATTAAATATGTTTTTTTTCTTAACTTCTTTGGGATAGGGGACAGTATTTTCACGTCCGAATGAAAAGCATGCCCAGAGTAAACGGCCTGCTTCAAAGCCATAAAAGCTAGAATATGCATATTATTAGTAGATTTGGATAGAAAACACTCTGAAGTTTCTAAAACTGTTTGAATGATGTATGTGAGTATAACAGAACTCATATGGCAGGCAAGAACCTGAGAAAAAATCCAACCAGGAAGTGGGAAATCTGAGGTTGGTCGATTTTCAACTCAGCTCCTATTGAAGATACAGTGGGATATTGGTAATGTTGCACTTCCTGAGGCTTCCACTAGATGTCAACAGTCTTTAGAATCTTGTCTGATGCTTCTACTGTGAAGTGGGGTGAATGAGAGTGGAATGAGTCAGATCTGCCAGCAGCCATTAGCTGACCATGCGCGTTCACATGAGTTTGCTCCCATTCCATTTGCTTTTCTGAATCAATCAATCAATCAAGTTTATTTTATATAGCCCTTCGTACATCAGCTAATATCTCGAAGTGCTGTACAGAAACCCAGCCTAAAACCCCAAACAGCAAGCAATGCAGGTGTAGAAGCACGGTGGCTAGGAAAAACTCCCTAGAAAGGCCAAAACCTAGGAAGAAACCTAGAGAGGAACCAGGCTATGAGGGGTGGCCAGTCCTCTTCTGGCTGTGCCGGGTGGAGATTATAACAGAACTATGCCAAGATGTTCAAAATGTTCATAAGTTACATTTACATTTACATTTAAGTCATTTAGCAGACGCTCTTATCCAGAGCGACTTACAAATTGGTGCATTCACCTTATGACATCCAGTGGAACAGCCACTTTACAATAGTGCATCTAGATCTTTTAAGGGGGGGGGGGGGCAGAAGGATTGCTTTATCCTATCCTAGGTATTCCTTGAAGAGGTGACAAGCATGGTCAAATAATAATCATGAATAATCTTCAGTTGGCTTTTCATAGCCGATCATTAAGAGTTGAAAACAGCAGGTCTGGGACAGGTGGCGGTTCCATAACCGGAGGCAGAACAGTTGAAACTGGAATAGCAGCAAGGCCAGGTGGACTGGGGACAGCAAGGAACCATCATGCCCGGCAGCCCTGACGTATGGTCCTAGGGCTCAGGTCCTCCGAGAGAGAGAAAGAAAGAGAGAAGGAGAAAATTAGAGAGAGCCAAGATTTTCAAAATGTTCATAAATGACAAGCATGGTCAGATAATAATCAGGAATAAATGTCAGTTGGCTTGTCATAGCCGATCATTAAGAGTTGAAAACAGCAGGTCTGGGACAGGTAGGGGTTCCGTAACCGCAGGCAGAACAGTTGAAACTGGAATAGCAGCAAGGCCAGGCGGACTGGGAACAGCAAGGAGTCATCATGCCAGGTTTGCCGTGACGTATGGTCCTAGGGCTCAGGTTCTCAGAGAGAGAGAAAGAGAGAATTAGAGAGAGCATACTTAAATTCACACAGGACACTTGATAAGACAGGAGAAGTACTCCAGGTATAACCAACTGACCCTAGCCCCCCGACACAAACTACTGCAGCATAAATACTGGAGGCTGAGACAGGAGCGGTCAGGAGACACTGTGGCCCCATCCGAAGATACCCCCGGACAGGGCCAAACAGGAAGGAAAAACCCCACCCACTTTGCCAAAGCACAGCCCCCGCACCACTAGAGGGATATCTTCAACCACCAACTTACAATCCTGAGACAAGGCCGAGTATAGCCCACAAAGATCTCCACCACAGCACAAACCAAGGGGGGGCGCCAACCCAGACAGGAAGATCACGTCAGTAACTCAACCCACTCAAGTGACGCACCCCTCCCAGGGACGGCATGAAAGAGCACCAGTAAGCCAGTGACTCAGCCCCCGTAATAGGGTTAGAGGCAGAGAATCCCAGTGGAGAGAGGGGAACCGGCCAGGCAGAGACAGCAAGGGCGGTTCGTTGCTCCAGAGCCTTTCCGTTCACCTTCACACTCCTGGGCCAGACTACACTCAATCATATGACCTACTGAAGAGATAAGTCTGTCATCTGATGAGGTTGTTTCTTGGTTAGTGGCTATTTATATCTTTATTTGGTCGAATTTGTGATAGCTACTGATGCAGTAAGAAAATGGTGGAGTATGGAAGTGGTGTCTTTTGCTAACGTGGTTAGCTAATAGATTTACATATTTTGTCTCCCCTGTAAAACATTTTAAAAATCAGAAATGATGGCTTTATTCACAAGATGTGTATCTTTCATTTGGTGTCTTGGACTTGTGATTTCATGAACATTTTATTATATGATATCCCTGTGGCTTTAGGCTAGGCTATGTTAGTCAGCTTTTGTGATGGGGGGGCTCCAGGATCCGGGTTTGGTAGGCGTTAGAGGTTAACAGTAAAACCTTGAAATCCGCCATTGCCTTAACAGGAAGCCAGTGTAGGGAAGCTAGCACTGGAGTAATATGATCAAATTTCTTGGTTCTAGTCAGGATTCTAGCAGCCGTATTTGGCACTAACTGAAGTTTATTTAGTGCTTTATCCGGGTAGCCGGAAAGTAGAGCATTGCAGTATTCTAACCTAGAAGTAACAAATGCATGTATTAATTTTGCAGCATCATTTTTGGACAGAAAATTTCAGATTTTTGCAATGTTACGTAGATGGAAAAAAGCTGTCCTTGAAACAGTCTTGATATGTTCGTCAAAAGAGAGATCAGGGTCAAGAGTAACGCCGAGGTCCTTCACAGTTTTATTTGAGACGACTTTACAACCATCAAGATTAATTGTCAGATTTAACAGAAGATGTCTTTGTTTCTTGGGACCTAGAACAAGCATCTCTGTTTTGTCCGAGTTTAAGAGTAGAAAGTTTTCAGCCATCCACTTCCTTATGTCTGAAACACAGGCTTCTAGCGAGGGCAATTTTGGGGCTTCACCATGTTTCATTGAAATGTACAGCTGTGTGTCATCCGCATAGCAGTGAAAGTTAACATTATGTTTTCGAATAACATCCCCAAGAGGTAAGATATATAGTGAAAACAATAGTGGTCCTAAAACGGAACCTTGAGGAACACCGAAATGTACAGTTGATTTGTCAGAGGACAAACCATTCAGAGACAAACTGATATCTTTCCGACAGGTAAGATCTAAACCAGGCCAGAACTTGTCCGTGTAGACCAATTTGAGTTTCCAGTCTCTCCAAAAGAATGTGGTGATCGATGGTGTCAAAGGCAGCACTAAGGTCTAGTAGCACGAGGACAGATGCAGAGCCTCGGTCTGACGCCATTAAAAGGTCATTTACCACCTTCACAAGTGCAGTCTCAGTGCTATGATGGGGTCTAAAACCAGACTGAAGCATTTCGTATACATTGTTTGTCTTCAGGAAGGCAGCGAGTTGCTGCGCAACAGCTTTTTCTAAAATTTTTGAGAGGAATGGAAGATTCGATATAGGCCGATAGCTTTTTATATTTTCCGGGTCAAGGTTTGGCTTTTTCAAGAGAGGCTTTATTACTGCCACTTTTAGTGAGTTTGGTACACATCCGGTGGATAAAGAGCTGTTTATTATGTTCAACCTAGGAGGGCCAAGCACAGGAAGAAGCTCTTTCAGTAGTTTAGTAGAAATAGGATCAAGTATGCAGCTTGAAGACAAAGGAATTCTCCAGTTGGAACATTATTGAAGAATTATGTTAAAAGCATCCTAAAGATTGATTCAATACTTCGTTTGTCATGTTTTTACGGACTGTAATATAACTTTTTAAACTTTTCATCTGTACTTTCCGCTGGACCTGCCCGTGCGTCGTGAGTTTGGAAAGTGTACTGAACGCTAGAACAACTAGGAGGAATTTGGACCTAAATGATGGACATTATCGAACAAAACAAACATTTCTTGTGGAACTGGGATTCCTGGGAGTGCATTCTGATGAAGATCAACAAAGGTAAGTGAATGTTTATTATGTTATTTTTGACATCTGTTGACTGCAAAATATTGCAGATATATTTGTGTCTTGATTGGGCTCTTAGCGCCGACTCAGATTATTGCACGGTTTGCTTTTTCTGTAAAGTTTTTTTGAAATCTGACACAGCGCTTGCATTACGGAGAAGTGCATCTAAAATTCCATGCATAACAGTTGTATCTTTTAGCAATGTTTATTATGAGTATTCCTGTAAATTGATGTGGCTCTCTGCAAAATCAAAGGATGTTTAGGAACTTCTGAATGTAAGGCGCCAATGTACACTCAGATTTTTGGATATAAATATGAACTTTACAGAACAAAACATACATGTATTGTGTAACATGAAGTCATATGAGTGTCATCTGATGAAGATCATCAGAGGTTAGTGATTCATTTTATCTATATTTCTGCTTTTTGTGAAACCTCTCTTTGGCTGGAAGAAATGGCTGTGTTAATCTGTGAATAGGCACTCACCTAAAATAATCGTTTGGTTTGCTTTCGTCGTAAATCCTTTTTGAAATCGGACACTGTGGCTGGATTTACAACAAGTGTATCTTTAAATTTTAATTATGGGATTTCTGTGGTTTTGAATTTGGCGCACTGGAGTTTCACTGGCTGTTGAAGAGGTGGGACGCTACCGTCTCACGTACCCTAGAGAGGTTAACTTCTTGACGCTAGGAGGCAGAATTTTTATGTTTGGAACAATAACGTTCCCAATGTAAACGGCCTATTTCTCAGGCCCAGATGCTAGAATATGCATATAATTGACAGAGTAGGATAGAAAAAACTCTAAAGTTACCAAAACTGTCAAAATATTGTCTGTGAGTATAACAGAACTGATTTTGCAGGCAAAAATCTGAGGAAATCCAACCCGGAAGTGCCTCTTATTTTGAAAAATCCCTGTTCCATTGCCTGCCTATCCTCCATTTAACTTGTTATGGCTGCAGGGGCAGTATTGAGTAGCTTGGATGAAAGGTGCACAGAGGTGCCCATATTAAACGGCCTGCTCCATAGTCCCAGTTGCTAATATATGCATATTATTATTCATATTGGATAGAAAACACTCTGAAGTTTCTAAAACTGTTTGAATTATGTCTGTGAGTATAACAGAACTCATATGGCAGGCAAAAACCTGAGAAGTTCCACTTCCTGTTTGAATTGTTTCTGAGGTGTCAGATTTTCAACCAAGATCTCAATTGAAATTACAGAGAGATATAGATGAGTTTTCACTTCCTACGGCTTCCAGTAGATGTCAAAAGTCAACAGAACTTTGTCTGATGACTCTAATGTGAAGGGGGGGGGGGGGGGGCCGAAGGAGACAGGAATGAGTAATCACTTCCACGAGCTGATCATGCATTCACCATGCGCCTTCACATGAGTAGGACGTCCGTTCCATCGCTCTTCTGAAGTCAATCTAAATCTCCGGTTGGAACGTTATTCAAGGTGTATGTTAACAACATTCTAAAGATTGATTCAGTACATCGTTTGACATGTTTCTACTGACTGCCACGGAACTTTTGGACTTTGTCACGTTATAGTTGAGGAGCTTTCTTTGGAATTGTTTACCAAAGGCGCGAACCAAAGTAGCTAATTGGACATAAATAACGGACATTATCGAACAAATCAAGCATTTATTGTGGACCTGGGACTCCTAGGACTGCATTCTGATGAAGTTCATCAAAGGTAAGGAAACATTTATCATGTATTTTCTGGTTTCTGTTGAGTCCAACATGGCGGATAATTTGGCTATTGTTCTGAGCTCCATCTCAGAATAATACATGATTTGCTTTTTCCGTAAAGTGTTTTGAAATCTGACAGCGGTTGCATTAAGGAGAGGTATATCTATAATTCCATGTGTATAACTTGTATTATCATCTACATTTATGATGAGTATTTCTGTTGAAACGATGTGGCTATGCACTCACTGGATGTTTTTGGAACTAGTGAATGTAACGCGCAATGTAAACTCAGATTTTTTGTTATAAATATGAACTTTATCAAACAAAACATGCATGTATTGTGTAACATGAAGTCCTATGAGTGTCATCTGATGAAGATAATCAAAGGTTAGTGATTCATTTTACCTCTATTTCTGCTTTTTGTGACTGCTATCTTTCGCTGGAAAAATGGCTGTGCTTATTGTGGTTTGATGGTGACCTAACATAATCGTTTGTAGTGCTTTCGCTGAAAAGCATATTTGAAATCGGACACTTTGGTGGGATTAACAACAAGAATACCTTTAAAATGATATAAGACACATGTATGTTTGAGGAATATAAATTAGGAGATTTCTGTTTTTTGAATTTGTCGCCCTGCACTTTATCTGGCTGCTGTCATATCGATCCCGGTAGCGGGATGCAGCCATAAAAAGTTTAAAGGGATATCAACCAGATTCCTTTTCCAATTGCTTCCACAGGTTGTGAACAGTCTTTAGACATAGTTTCAAGCTTTTATTCTGAAAAATTTGCGAGATTAATCAAATCGCGTCAGTGTCGTAGTGTCATTCCAAAAAGTGTCATTCCAAAAAGTGATCAAATTCAACATCTACTCACAGACTCCAACCTTGACTTTCTCTGCCTCTCAGAGACATGGCTCCATAAAAACTCTCCATCTGCTGCTTTGATTGTGCCTGGCTACAATGTTTTCAGGAGAGACAGGACTGAAGGAAGAGGGGGTGTGATGATTTACATTAAAGAACATATCCGATGTAAACAAATTGAGTGGTCATGTGATAATGAACTAGAATGTATTGGCCTGAACATTACAGTGTCTCCCCAAATGTCTTTTACCCTCATTGGAATGTATAGGCCACCTTCCACCAAAAGTGTGTTTTTTGATCAGTTTAATAACATGCTTAGGGAATGTGATTTTGGGAAAGAGGTCATCTTAATGGGAGATTTTAACATTAATTATGAAGACAAGTGTTGTAGGAAAACCCTCAAACGGATCACTAATACCTTTGACCTTACACAGCTAGTTAAAGGGCCAACCAGGGTGACTTGTTGCTCTAAAACACAGATTTATTTGGTGTTCAGTAATAAACCAGAGAGAGTGACTAAATCATTCAATATGGTTACTGGGCTATCTGATCATAATCTGACACTTATAGCCAGAAAGCTGTCTAAGAGCAGGTTTAAAACCTGTTGGGGATGGGGGCGCTGTTTAGACTATTTATGCTAATTTGGCTAATTTTTTAACCTGTTTGGGGTGCAAGCCCGACCTCGGACCGAAAATGACACCCCTGCAGGGCGCGAAATTCAAAATCTATTTTTTTTAAATATTTAACTTTTACACATTAACAAGTCCAATACAGCATTTGAAAGATAAACATCTTGTCAATCCAGCCAACATGTCCGATTTTTTAAATGTTTTACAGAGAAAACACCACATATATTTATGTTAGCTCACCACCAAATACAAAAGTGGACAGACACGTATGAATTATGATTATGAAGTATGAATTATGATTGAAGTAGCATGCACAACCAACCGAAATAAACTAAAACCAACCTAAAGAGCCCAGAAAAAACGACCTCAGATGACAGTCATATAACATGTTACACAATAAATCTATGTTTTGTTCATAAAAAGTGCATATTTTAGCTATAAATCAGTTTTACATTGATGCTACCCAAAAATGCTAATACATAGCTTGAGTCTGAATCCAGCCGGGAGTAGCCAGAGAAAATACATACACCAACGTCGGCTACTAATTACACCTCATAAAACATTTCAGAAAAACATATGGTGGATAACTAATGAAAGACAGATATCGTGTGAATAAAGCCAACATTTCCGATTTTTGAAGTGTTTTACAGCGAAAACACAATATATCGTTATATTAGCTAACATCATAAGCTAGCATAAGGCAGCATTGATTCTAGTCAAGCGCTAGCCTAGCACAGTTAGCAGAGTTAGCATTCAACAGTTCGACATATATATGAAAAAGCATCCCAAATTGGGTCTTATCTTTCTTGGTACTCCATCAGAATGTTGTAACGGGGTCCAATGTCCAGTAGAGTCTTTAGTTGGGTTCCAGAACGAATTATTTCCCTCTTTGGTTAGCTAGCACGATAGCATTGCTGCGCTAGAAAGCTTTTCTTCAAAAAATTCTTCCGTCGTTTCACATCTAAAGTCCAGAATAAATTGCAATAATATAATTAAAGTATATTGAAAAAACATACTTTAGGATGATTTTGTGACATGTATCAAATAATATCGTAGTCAGGCATCATATTCAACGTTATCTACCTTGTTCCAAAAGCCGAGACCAAATTATCCTTCGCGCCCGGATTTTTTTTTTAACTGCGCAGGTCTCACAAGAAGTTGTGTTATTAAGTCCAGGGACGAGATATTCGACTCCTTTCAATTCTCACTTCCGCATTACAGTCTGAGGAACGCCTGTGACGTGTCTCTATCGTCCCAAGTCAAATGGCCTTTTATAGAGAAGGTCTTAAAGAGACACATCGCATTTTGGAAAACTCAATTCGGCTGGGAAAATGGCTGTAAAAATATTTCTGTTCGACTTAGAGAAACAATTCAAACCTTTTTAGAAACTACAGACTGTTATCTATCCAACAGTAGTAAATATATGCATATTGGAAAATAAAAAGTTTCTTAGGAGGCCGTTTGAAAATGTGCACACATTTTCCAGTTTTTTCAATATTCAGCGTGCAGCCATAACAGGTTAAACGGCTTCCCACAAAATCCTTGATCGTACAATATGCATATTATTATTATTATTGGATAGAAAACAGTCTATAGTTTCTATAGGAGTTGAAATTTTGTCTCTAAGTGGAACAGAGCCCATTCTACAGCAATTTCCCTGACATGGAGTCAGATTTGAGAAATGTTGGCCACTCTTCTGAAGTCAGTTAAAAGGGCACTGTCGTTGCTATGACTATACGGACACTTCTTACGTCTTCCCCTGGATGCCTTTACGTGATGACGATTCCAACGGGGTCGATTGCGCGTTCACAGGCCCTACAAATGAAAAAACCCTGAAGCTAGTCATTCTTTGGGAGCTGCGTCATGAGCCTAGAGGACACCGGCGCGCACCTGTTCCAAGCGTTAGTTTAGCCTGTTATATTTCTCCGGTCATCTTTTCACTCGTTATAGGAGTTAAAAACATCATAAGGTAGTTAATTTAAAGCGTTTTATAGCAATTTATATCCGTTTAGTGCGATTTTGGGACATTTATTTTTGCAACGATGTGAAAAGTTGGGCACGCTTTTCAGTTCATCCCGAACGCAGTTGACATTTCCACATGGCAAGAGGACAGCTTTCCACCAAAAGACGATTTCTCCCAAGAAAGGATCCTTTGCCCAAGATACTGATGGAAGAACAGCTCAAGGTAGGACATTTTTATTATGATAAATCGTGTTTCTGTCGAAACATTTTAGTGGCTTAGGACGCCATGTTTTTTGACGTAGCTTCGCTTGGCGCAAACTGTATTGAAAAGTAAGGATAAATAAAAAAATGTAATAACGCAATTGTATTAAGAATTAAATTGTCTATCAATCCCTGTCCACCCTATATTTTTTAGTCACGTTTATGAGTATTTATGTATAAGAGTAGATCACTGTCTAAGTGGCGCAAGGACTTTTTCTTTACCAGCTTGTCTACATTTCACATTGTCTAACCATGATTTTGGTGGCTAAATATAAACATTTTCGATCAAACTGTATATGCATGTTGTAATGTGATGTTACAGGAGTGTCATCGGAAGAATTCTGAGAAGGTTAGTGAAAAAATTAATATCTTTTGGCGATGTTGACTTTTATCGCTCACTTTGGCTAGAATCAATGCTGGGCTGCTAATTGCTATGTGCTAAGCTAATATAACGATTTATTGTGTTTTCGCTGTAAGACACTTAGAAAATCTGAAATATTGTCTGTATTCACAGGATCTGTGTCTTTCGATTCGTGTATGCTGTGTATTTTTACGAAATGTTTGATGATTAGTAGTTAGGTAAACACGTTGCTCATTGTAATTATTCTAGTCCATTTGTGATGGTGGGTGCAATTGTAAACTATGCCATCTACCTGAAATATGCACTTTTTTCTAACAAAACCTATCCCATACCATAAATATGTTATCAGACTGTCATCTAATGAGTTTTTTTGTTGGTTAGGGGCTATAAATATCTTAGTTTAGCCGAATTGGTGATGGCTACTGGTGTTGGTGGACAAATAAAAGATGGTGGATTATGCTAATGTGTTTTTAGGTAATAGATGTACATCTTTACATATTGTGTCTTCCCTGTAAAACATTTTAAAAATCGGAAATGTTGACTGGATTCACAAGATCTGTGTCTTTCATTAGCTGTATTGGACTTTAATGTGTGAAAGTTAAATATTTTAAAAAAATATTTTTTTTGAATTTCGCGGCACTGTTTTTTCAGTGGGGGGGGGGGGGGGTGTGCCGCTAGCGCCACGCTGATCCTAGACAGGTTAACCTCTCTACTGTTAGAAAGCCTGATCAACTAAGAATACCTAAGAGTGAATTAAGCTATTTTGAAAACGCAATTAAGGGAATTAACTGGAATGATCTCTTGTCCTATGCAGACGTGGAAGCTGATAGTCAAGTTTTTCTATCCACAATCCAGACTACATTAAATGGTTTCCTAAAGAAAATCAAATCCAAACCTGGCCAAAAGAGCACTCTTCCTTGGCTAAATGGAGAAATCTGGAAATTGATGAAAGAACGAGATTATTATCTAAAAATAGCCCTAAGATCCAAATTAGAGCATGACAGACGTAGGTTTACCATGTTGAGAAATAAGGTGAAAGAAATCAGACAGGCCAAGGCAAACTTTTTTATTAACATAATTGGTGAAGCAAAGGGAAATTCTAAACTGATCTGGGAGAATCTAAAAAAGTTAACAGGGAAAGACCATAGTAACACTACAAAAAGACTAGAAATCATGGTGAATAACAATCTAACACAGGATGCAGTCGAAATAGCAATAGCCTTCAATTCCTACTTTATTGACTCTGTCAGGGTACTGACACAGAACCCCTCCACTGGTTTCTTGGGCTCAGTGCTAGTAAATTATGCTCAACCTGTCTTCATCATAAGGGAGGTTTCTGAGTCAAAGGTGGACAAGGTGATTAGCTCACTAAAGAACTCTAAAGCCAAAGATGTGTTTGGGATGGACTCTACCTTTCTTAAAAACTACAAAGAGTCACTCATTGGCCCCATTACTAAGGTCACCAACACATCTATTGGTCTCGGGGTGTTTCCAAGGGTATGGAAGTCGGCCATAATAACGGCCATCTTTAAATCAGGCGACCCTGCTGACGTGAGTAACTACAGGCCCATTAGTATACTACCTGTGGTGTCAAAGGTTGTTGAAAAGTGTGTAGCAGAACAACTGATTGCCCACCTCAACAACAGCCCCTTCACATTACATTCCATGCAGTTTGGCTTCAGAGCGAAACACTCCACAGAAACAGCCAACTGCTTTCTTCTGGAAAATGTGAAGTCCAAGATGGACAAAGGGGGCGTTGTTGGGGCTGTGTTTCTGGACCTAAGGAAGGCTTTTGATACAGTTAACCACGAGATTCTCATCACAAAATTGTCCAAGTTCAACTTTTCCCCCCGATGCCTTGAGATGGATGAAATCATACCTTGACGGCAGAACTCAGTGTGTCAGAGTGAGCAATGAGCTGTCGCCCACTCTTAGCTATGATGTGGGTGTGCCCCAAGGGTCAATACTGGGGCCCCTCCTGTTCAGCCTGTACATTAATGATCTGCCTTCTGTCTGTACTGGGTCTGAAGTTCAAATGTATGCAGATGATACAGTGATATATGTGCATGCAAAGAGCAAACAACAAGCTGCACAAGAACTCACTACTGTAATGGTCCAGGTTACAAAGTGGCTCAGTGACTCGTGTTTGCATCTCAATGTGAAAAAAACTGTTTGCATGTTCTTCACAAAGAGGGCAACAGATGCTACTGAGCCAGATGTCTATGTGTCAGGGGAGAAGCTCCAGGTGGTATCTGATTTTAAGTACCTTGGCATCATACTTGATTCCAATCTCTTTTAAAAAGCATATGAAAAAGGTAATTCAAATAACCAAATTCAACCTAGCTAATTTCCGATTTATACGAAATTGTTTGACTACAGAGGTAGCAAAACTGTACTTCAAATCTATGATACTCCCCCACTTAACATACTGCTTGACTAGTTGGGCCCAAGCTTGCTGTACAACAGTAAGACCTATTCAGTCTGTCTACAAACAGGCTCTCAAAGTGCTTGATAGGAAGCCCAATAGCCATCATCACTGTCACATCCTCAGAAAGCATGAGCTCCTGAGTTGGGAAAATCTTGTGCAATACACTGATGCATGTCTTGTATTCAAGATTCTAAATGGCTTGGCTCCCCCTCCACTCAGTATTTTTGTTAAACAGAAAACCCAAACATATGGCAGCAGAGCCACAAGGTCTGCCATGAGAGGTGACTGTGTAGTTCCCCTAAGGAAAAGCACCTTTAGTAAATCCGCTTTTTCTGTGAGAGCTTCCCATGTCTGGAATACACTGCCATCAGACACACATAACTGCACCACATATCACACTTTCACAAAATGCTTGAAGACATGGCTAAAGGAAAATCTGATTTGTGAACATGGTCCCTAGCTGTGTGTTGCCGCTTTCCATGTCTGTTGTCTGTAACTTGTGAGGTGTGGAAACACTTTGTTGCTTTTATGAATTTTGTCTTGCTGCTTTTTGTTCTATGTTGCTCTGCCTGTATGCTACGTCTTGCTTGTCCTATGTTGCTATGTCTGTATGCTATGTCTTGTTCTATGTTGCTATTGTCTATATTGTAATTGTTTTTAATAACCTGCCCAGGGACTGCGGTTGAAAATTAGCCGGCTGGCTAAAACCGGCACTTTTACTGAAACGTTGATTAATGTACACTGTCCCTGTAAAAATAAAATAAACTCAAACTCCTTGATTAGTTCTTGCGCGCGAAAGTTGTAGCTCGACATTTTATTTCTGTCTTGTATTGAATTACTTTACCCTCCGGTTGAAATATTATTGATTATTTATGTTAAAAACAATCTGAGGATTGATTATAAAAACGTTTGACATGTTTCTACGACCTTTAAGAATACTATTTAGAATTTTCGTCTGCCCTTCAAGACCGGCACGAGCCTGTGGATTACTGAACATAACACGCAAACCAAATGGAGGTTTTTGGATACAAAAATCAGCTTTATCGAACAAAAGGAACATTTATTGTGTCACTGGGAGTGCAAACATCCGAAGATCATCAAAGGTAAGCGATTAATTTTATTGCTTTTCTGACATTCGTGACCAATCTACATTGCTGCTAGGTGTTCGTATTGTTTTGTCTAGTGATCGATAAACTCACACAAACTCTTGGATTGCTTTCGCTGTAAAGCATATTTGCAAAATCTGACACGACAGGTGGATTAACAACAAGCTAAACTGTGTTTTGCTATATTGCACTTGTGATTTCATGAATATAAATATTTTTGGCAATTTTCTTTGAATTTGGCGCTCTGCAATTCAGCGGTTGTTGATGACAATTATCCCGCTAAAGGGATCCGTGCGCCAAGAGGTTTAACTGACTTGCCTAGTTAAATAAAGGGTACATTAAGAGCATAACATTTCTGTATCACCAATTTTGTATTTCTAGTTTAACCAATACCCAAACAGAGATTAAGTGAAAAATAAAAATGTCATTGATTTATCAAGACCAGTCCCCATGCTTGTCTCAGAGCAGCGCAAAACAGTGCTAAAATAGTTGTAGGCTTTTGCTTCAAATCCTATTGCTTCTAACTTCAATATGATCTTTAAATAAATAAGACCTACATTACTTTTAAGAGCACATTTGTAACGGCAGTCTAACTCTTCCTCCTCCTCGGACGAGGGGAGGAGAGAAGGATCGGAGGACCAATGTGCAGCGTGGTAATTTTCCATGAATTTAATAAACACAAAGACAAGATACTGACAAACTAATACAAAACAACAAACGACTGTGAAGCTACAAACGAAAGTGCAATACACAAACTACTAACGTTAGACATAGACACTATACAAAATAACACGCAAACTAACCGTCACACAGTCCTGTGTGGCACAAACACTGACACAGGAAACAACCACCCACAATCCCCAACACAAAACAAGCCACCTATATATAATTCTCAATCAGGGACAACGATTGACAGCTGTCTCTGATTGAGAACCATATTAGGCTGAACACAGAAACAGACGAACTAGACACACAACATAGAATTCCCACCCAGCTCACGTCCTGACCAACACTAAACAAGAAAAACACATACGAACTCTGGTCAGGACGTTACAACATTACTCAACACTAGTGAGACTCATGTCGCCTACGGTAGGCCTACAGTATATCGAAAAATATGACGTGACTCTCCGCCAATAATTACATATAGAGGATTGGAGGATTCTAAATTAAAACCAAAATCCACCTCATGGGTTTCCCGGAGGCGGCCGGTGTTGTGACGAAAATCTCTCCCCTGCCAGAATTCTCCTCCCCATTCGCTAATGGATGCGCACATACTCAATTCTTCATTGCTGCGACTTGCTTACTAGTTGCGATTTCTGATCACGTTAGGCTGCGTTTCATTAGATTTTTTATGTCGGTTTGATCTCAGGGGAGGCACTAGTAATGTCTGCAGTTTTCAGGTTGGCTATTTGTTTCAAGTGTATTAGTCTATAAATACATCTACGTCATCACTCCCATGTCTTATTCGACTCGTCGTTGATCTGAAATGTTTATTGCTTTCCTACATTTTACTCCCTCCTCTATGCTTAATTTAACACACATACATTAATTATTAATCTCCGTTGCCTATCCTGACGTGAAGTTTGTTCTATAAGAAGTATTTGACTCTGATGTGTGCCACAGAAAGTATTTTGACTCTAGCCACAAAATTAAGGAAATTAGAAGGGTGGGTCGGCAAGATGATTTTCTTTCTTGTCTGCCGTAATTCTACCCCCCACAGAAAGCAAAATTAGAGTATAAAGAAACATAAAAATTTATTTTAGAAACATTTTGTAAAGTTTGAGGAAAATAATACATAATACACAAATATTATCACACAATAACATCACAGAAAGTTAAGTTTGTTAACAAACATTAAATAAGACATTCAAATTTCAATCTTTGCATAATAAGATATAAAATGACAATAAATTAAATATAAAAAGACAATAAATAAAATAAAAAAATATTGGAAAGCTGCATCAGATCGACTGAACATTTAGTCCACTTTTTATGGAAAGTGTTCCGGGTGATACCGTCACCTGGAACTCAAGCCTAACCTAGTCCTGACAGGCAGCGCAGACATAATCCTCCAATGATGGGATGGTTTTCATACAGGACCGGTGGAACCATCGTGGGTAGCGGTCACACCCAATCTGAAATGTATGATGAAAATGTTTTATATATTTCAAACATGAATTACATTTTCCTGATTTCATTATCAGACAAAGCAGATTATGCTACCTTTAGAAATATTACTGCTTATACACATTCGTACTCCTAAAAATGTTCCTTCAGAAGTGGACAAGCAATTACCCAGGTAGTGTCTTCCTCCCCACAGAAGTGGCACAGTTGGCTCAGGTCATCTAGCAAAACATAATGTCAAGTAGTCTATTCATCTTTACATGTAATTTTCTAAACAAACAGGGGACAGGGAACAAGGTAATAGTATAGGTTTTTTGTAACATAATTATTTAAATACATGTGTTTGTGGACATCTAGTCAGAAGATGGATCAAAGATAACATTGAAAGATCCCTATAAAATGTTTTTTTCATCTACAATTATATTAAATTAGAAATTGAACATACCAGTGTTGGAGGAGAGTGACTGCTATTTCTTCTCTCATGATGTTAACTTCTTTATCCGTATTTGAAAAGACAATCGACTCCTCCACCAGAACACATTCAGGAAACTGGGAAAAAAATTTGATGGGCATTTCAGTTTTCCTCAACAAAATCATGTTACACTTAAGATTCTAATTCGCAAGCCCAGGCTCTGTCGCAGCCAGCCGCGACCGGGAGGCCCTTGGGGCGGCGCACAATTGGCCCAGTGTTGTCCGGGTTGGGGAGGGTTTGGACGGCAGGGATATCCTTGTCTCATCGCGCACTAGTGACTCCTGTGTCGGGCCGGGCGCAGTGCACGCTGACCAGGTCGCCAGGTGTACGGTGTTTCCTCCAAACATTGGTGCGGCTGGCTTCCGGGTTGGATGTACATTGTGTCAAGAAGCAGTGCGGCTTGGTTGGGTTGTGTTGTGTTTCGGGGGACTCATGGCTCTCGACCTTCGCCTCTCCCGAGTCCGTACGGGAGTTGCAGCGATGAGACAAGACTAACTGCTACCATTTGGATACCACGAAATTGGGGAGAAAAAAGGGGTAAAATAATAAAATAAAATAAAAATGTAAGATTCTAATTCGCAAGTATACAACAACACAGCTATAATATAATTTGACAGTTCTGTTTTGTCTTTTAGTCAGTATACGTTCAGTAGGTTAATTGTGCATTACTTATACTCTCATGTTTACTTTCAAGGCAAAGACCCCACAAGAAGTAACATCTTGTTGGCATGGGTGAGGAAGGGTACCACATGCCCATATGGAGATATTACACCCCTTCTATCTCAGGAATGATCTGAACACATATGTTAAAAGTACAGCATTTTAAAACACTTTATTGATTACAATATAGAGATTAATAACAGTATAGCATTTCAAAAACGTTATTGATTTAATTGTAAAAAAACAAAAACAACAGTTTTTACCTTGTCACCCCCTGGCATCTTTTTATCTTTCTGGCACTTTCCCCCATTGGGTTGAGGAACAGAGCCCTCTTCTTGGATGGCAGCATAACCTTTCAAGTTTAGACAGACACACATATTACATTCACACATAAATACACACATATGGCACACACACATTTTACACACATGTATGTACAGTGGGGAGAAAAAGTTTTGGATACACTGCCGATTTTGCAGGTTTTCCTACTTACAAAGCATGTAGAGGTCTGTAATTTTTTATCATAGGTACACTTCAACTGTGAGAGACGGAATCTAAAACAAAAATCCAGAAAATCACATTGTATGATTTTTAAGTAAGGAATTTTCATTTTATTGCAAGACATAAGTATTTGATACATCAGAAAAGCAGAACTTTTGTTTGCAATTACAGAGATCATACGTTTCCTGTAGTTCTTGACCAGGTTTGCACACACTGCAGCAGGGATTTTGGCCCACTCCTCCATACAGACCTTCTCCAGATCCTTCAGGTTTCGGGGCTGTCGCTGGGCAATACGGACTTTCAGCTCCCTCCAAAGATTTTCTATTGGGTTCAGGTCTGGAGACTGGCTAGGCCACTCCAGGACCTTGAGATGCTTCTTACGGAGCCACTCCTTAGTTGCCCTGGCTGTGTGTTTCGGGTCGTTGTCATGCTGGAAGACCCAGCCACGACACATCTTCAATGCTCTTACTGAGGGAAGGAGGTTGTTGGCCAAGATCTCGCGATACATGGCCCCATCCATCCTCCCCTCAACACGGTGCAGTCGTCCCCTTTGTCCCCTTTGCAGAAAAGCATCCCCAAAGAATTATGTTTCCACCTCCATGCTTCACGGTTGGGATGGTGTTCTTGGGGTTGTACTCATCCTTCTTCTAACTCCAAATACGGCGAGTGGAGTTTAGACTAAAAAGCTCTATTTTTGTCTCATCAGACCACATGGTTTTCTTTGAGACTGGTCCCAGATCTCTTCAGGTCATTGACCAGGTCCTGCCGTGTAGTTCTGGGCTGATAGCTCACCTTCCTCATGATCATTGACGCCCCACGAGGTGAGATCTTGCATGGAGCCCCAGACCGATGGTGATTGACCGTCATCTTGAACTTCTTCCATTTTCTAATAATTGCGCCAACAGTTGTTGCCTTCTCACCAAGCTGCTTGCCTATTGTCCTGTAGCCCATCCCAGCCTTGTGCAGGTCTACAATTTTATCCCTGATGTCCTTACACAGCTCTCTGGTCTTGGCCATTGTGGAGAGGTTGGAGTCTGTTTGATTGAGTGTGTGGACAGGTGTCTTTTATACAGGTAACAAGTTCAAACAGGTGCAGTTAATACATGTAATGAGTGGAGAACAGGAGGGTTTCTAAAGAAAAACTAACAGGTCTGTGAGAGCCGGAATTCTTACTGGTTGGTAGGTGATCAAATACTTATGTCATGCAATAAAATGCAAATTAATTACTTAAAAATCATACAATGTGATCTTCTGGATTTTTTTTGGATTCCGTCTCTCACAGTTGAAGTGTACCTATGATAAAAATTACAGACCTCTACATGCTTGTAAATAGGAAAACCTGCAAAATCGGCAGTGTCTCAAATACTTGTTCTCCCACTGTATATACTGTATTATGTTTGTATTTCTTATTTCTTAGTACTGCCTCAGCGACTCTTACCGTCACAGTCCAGTGGTTGTGTTCATTGATGATGCCAATAATGTACTTGTACATCATTGGATCAATCTGAAATTTAAAAGAGCAAGGATACAGTTGCTTGAGGTCAAAATCTGTCAAATATAACATATAATATTTTGATATTATGAAAATAATCCAACCAACCTTAAATTCGGATTTCTTGCTGCCCCAAATGCCAGTCATTTCAAAGGTGTCAATGTAGAACGCTTGCTCGGTTGACTGCTTATTAAAATTCTGCACCAGATGGAACATGTAGGCATTGATGGTCTGACACAAAAAAGAAAGACAATGAAGGTAAATCTGTTACATGGAAAAACAACAATTTAGGTTTTCCTTACACACAGACTAATCACACACATACCGTGTTTACATATGCTGTATGTGCAATACAGTCTTACCTCACTTTCCAGCACCATATTTGGACCAGTTCTGTGGAGATTCTGATAAAATAATTTATATGGCCCAATTCTAGACAACAGCACATACACATATTTTCCTCCCCAAGCCTCTGCAACACCTGGAAAAATGTACCTGTAAGTGTACTGAGATATATGAATGGATCAAACTGACAATATTACATTCATACATTTGCTTATATCAGTAGCTGCTGCTGCTGCTGGTGTGGTGGTTGTGGAGGTGGAGGCCGCTGGTGTGGTGGCTGTGGAGGCCGCAGCTGCTGGTGTGGTGGTTTTGGAGGCTGCTGATTTTATTTTTTGAGGGATCCGAGGTGTCTCCTCTATAGGAGGCCTCAGGTGATCCACGCTTATTTTAGGGAAGATAACCCACTTGCCGTCTTCCAAGTCCGCACTTTTCCCTTCGAGACCTCGAACCGTATATGGGCCGAGATTGTTGGGATCTAGTTTGCCCCCTTGCCTCTGCTGGCACTAGAGGTCGCCACCGACTATGATTTTTCAACGCCGATACCGATACCGATTATTGGAGGACCAAAAAAAGCCGATGCCGATTAATCGGCCGATTTAAAAAAACGTATTTGTAATAATGACAATTACAACAATACTGAATTAACACTTATTTTAACTTAATATAATACATCATTAAAATCAATTTAGCTTCAAATAAATAATGAAACATGTTCAATTTGGTTTAAATAATGCAAAAATAAAGTGTTGGAGAAGATGCAATGATCAAATCCAATTTTATTTGTTACATACACATGGTTAGCAGATGTTAATGCGAGTGTAGCGAAATGCTTGTGCTTCTAGTTCCGACAATGCAGTAATAATGTCACGTTCTGACCATAGTTCTTGTGTGTTGTGCTTGTTTTAGTGTTGGTCAGGACGTGAGCTGAGTGGGCATTCTATGTTGTGTGTCTAGTTTGTCTGTTTCTATGTTTAGCCTAATATGGTTCTCAATCAGAGGCAGATGATTTGTGTTGTCTCTGATTGGGAATCATATATAGATGGCTTGTTTTGTGTTGGGATTTTGTGGGTGGTTGTTTCCTGTCTCTGTGTTTTCTCTGCACCAGATAGGGCTGTATCGGTTTGCCACATTTGTTATTTTGTATTGTGTTAAGTGTTCACGTTTATTCTTTCGTAATTAAACATGTTGAGCACAAGCTACGCTGCGTCTTGGTCCGATCCCTGTTACACCCTCTCTTCTAGTGAAGAGAGGGAAGGCTGCCGTTACAGAACCACCCACCAATCTCGGACCAAGCAGCGTAGTAACGGGCAGCAGCGACAGCAGCACCAGCAGCGAGTTCAGGAGTGGACATGGGAGGATGAGCTGGACGGAAAAGGACCCTGGGCAGAGCCAGAGGAATGTCGCCGCCCCAAAGCAGAGGTGGAGGCAGCAAAAGCAGAGAGGCGGCATTATGAGGCGCTAGCAAGGCAGAGTGGCTGGAAGCCCGGGAGGCTGGAAGCCCGGGAGTTCAGGGGGGAGGCGGCTAAAGGGGTGTGTAGCTGGGTCAAGTAGGAGACTTGAGCCAACTCCCCCTGCTTATCGTAAGGAGCCAAGGATGGAACCAGAGCCAGTGAGGGGGGTATTGGAGGTGAGCGAAGTAGAGACTGTGAAGGATCTAATGGGGAAATTGGAGGAGAGAGAAATGAGGGATTTGCTGGTTTGGTGCATGAGGCACGACATCCGCCCGACGGAGCATGTCAGGGATTTGATGTCACCTGAGTCAGCTCTCCATACTCGTCCTGAGGTGCGGGCTAGCCGTCTGGTGAAGACTGTGCCAGCCTCACGCACCAGGCCTCCTGTGCGCTTTCCTAGCCCTGCACGTCCTGTGCCAGCTCAGCGCACCAGCTCTCTTGTGGCATCCCCATGCACCAGCTCTCCGGTGCCAGCGCCACGTACCAGGCCTCCAGTTCCAGCACCCCGCACTCGCCTTGAGGTGCGTGCCCTCAGCCCAGCACCATCGGTGCCAACACCACGCACCAGGCTTCCAGTGCGTCTCCAGAACTCTGTTCCTCCTCCACGCACTCTCCCTGTGGTGCGTGTCTCCAGCCCGGTACCACCAGTTCCGGCACCACGCACCAAGCTTACTGTGCGTATCCAGAGCCCTGTACGCACTGTTCCTTCTCCCCACACTCGCCCTGAGGTGCATGCCCTCAGCCCGGTACCACCAGTGCCGGTACCACGCACCAGGTGTATAGTTGCGCCTCGAGAGTCAAGTGTGCCCTGTACCTGCTCCCCGCACTAGCCTTAAGGTGCGTGTCTACAAACCGGCACCACCAGTTCCGGCAACACGCACCAGGCCTACTGTGCGCCTCAGCAGGTCTGAGCTGCCTGCCTACCCAGCGCCGTCTGAGATGCCTGCCTGCCCAGCGCCGTCTGAGCTGCCTGCTTGCCCAGCGCCGTCTGAGCTGCCTGCCTGCCCAGCGCCATCTGAGCTGCCTGCCTGCCCAGCGCCATCTGAGCCATCCGTCTGCCCAGCGCCATCCGTCTGCCCAGCGCCATCTGAGCCGCCCGTCTGTCCCGAGCCGTCAAAGCCGCCCATCTGTCCCGAGCCATTAGAGCCGCCCGTCAGTCAGGAGCCGCTAGAGCCGTCCGTCAGTCAGGAGACGCCAGAGCCGCCAGCCAGTCAGGAGCCGCCAGAGCCGCCAGCCAGTCAGGAGCCGCCAGAGCCGCCAGCCAGTCATGAGCTGCTTTCCAGTCATGAGCTGTTTTCCAGTCATGAGCTGCCCTCCAGTCATGAGCTGCCCTCCAGTCATGAGCTGCCTTCCAGTCATGAGCTGCCCTCCAGTCATGAGCTGCCCTCCAGTCATGAGCTGCCCTCCAGTCATGAGCTGCCCTCCAGTCATGAGCTGCCCTCCAGTCATGAGCTGCCACTCAGTCATGGGCTGCCACTCAGTCCGGAGCTGCCACTCAGTCCGGAGCTGCCACTCGTCCGAATCTACCTCTCTGTCCTGAGCTACCTCTCTGTCCTGAGCTGTCTCCTCAATCAGATGGGGCCCTTTGTGAGGGTTCCTAGGCCAAGGTCGGCGGCGAGGGTCGCCACTCAAAGAACGCTAAGGAGGGGGACAAAGACAATGGTGGAGTGGTGTCCTAGTCCAGCGCCGGAGCCGCCACCGCGGACAGATGCCCATCCAGACCCTCCCCTAGAGTTTTAGGGGGTGCGTTCGGAGTCCTCATCTCAGGAGGGGGGTACTGTCACGTTCTGACCATAGTTCTTGTGTGTTGTGCTTGTTTTAGTGTTGGTCAGGACGTGAGTTGGGTGGGCATTCTATGTTGTGTGTCTAGTTTGTCTGTTTCTATGTTTGGCCTAATATGGTTCTCAATCAGAGGCAGATGATTTGTGTTGTCTCTGATTGGGAATCATATATAGGTGGCTTGTTTTGTGTTGGGATTTTGTGGGTGGTTGTTTCCTGTCTCTGTGTTTTCTCTGCACCAGATAGGGCTGTATTGGTTTGCCACATTTGTTATTTTGTATTGTGTTAAGTGTTCACGTTTATTCTTTCGTAATTAAACATGTTGAGCACAAGCTAGGCTGCCGTTACAAATAACCAACGAGTAATCTAACCTAACAATTCCACAACTACTACCTTATACACAAGTGTAAAGGGATAAAGAATATGTACATAAAGATATATGAATGAGTGATGGTACAGAACGGCATAGGCAAGATGCAGTAGATGGTAGAGAGTACAGTATATACATATGAGATGAGTAATGTAGGGTCTATAAACATAAAGTGGCATAGTTTAAAGTGGCTAGTGATACATGTATTACATAAAGATGGCAAGATGCAGTAGATGATATAGAGTACAGTATATACATATGAGATGAGTAATGTAGGGTATGTTAGCATTATACACTGCTCAAAAAATAAAGGGAACACTAAAATAACACATCCTAGATCTGAATGAATGAAATATTCTTATTAAATACTTTTTTCTTTACATAGTTGAATGTGCTGACAACAAAAATCACACAAAAATTATCAATGGAAATCAAATTTATCAACCCATGGAGGTCTGGATTTGGAGTCCAACTCAAAATTAAAGTGGAAAAACACACTACAGGCTGATCCAACTTTGATGTAATGTCCTTAAAACAAGTTAAAATGAGGCTCAGTAGTGTGTGTGGCCTCCACGTGCCTGTATGACCTCCCTACAACGCCTGTGCATGCTCCTGATGAGGTGGCGGATGGTCTCCTGAGGGATCTCCTCCCAGACCTGGACTAAAGCATCCGCCAACTCCTGGACAGTCTGTGATGCAACGTGGCATTGGTGGATGGAGCGAGACATGATGTCCCAGATGTGCTCAATTGGATTCAGGTCTGGGGAACGGGCGGGCCAGTCCATAGCATCAATGCCTTCCTATTGCAGGAACTGCTGACACACTCCAGCCACATGAGGTCTAGCATTGTCTTGCATTAGGAGGAACCCAGGGCTAACCGCACCAGCATACTGTCTCACAAGGGGTCTGAGGATCTCATCTCGGTACCTAATGGCAGTCAGGCTACCTCTGGCGAGGCCATGGAGGGCTGTGCGGCCCCCCAAAGAAATGCCACCCCACCCCAAACCATCACTAACCCACCACCAAACCGGTCATGCTGGAGGATGTTGCAGGCAGCAGAACATTCTCCACGGCGTCTCCAGACTGTCACGTCTGTCACATGTGCTCAGTGTGAACCTGCTTTCATCTGTGAAGAGCACAGGGCGCCAGTGGCGAATTTGCCAATCTTGGTGGTCTCTGGCAAATGCCAAACGTCCTGCACGGTGTTGGGCTGTAAGCACAACCCCCACCTGTGGACTTCGGGCCCTCATACCACCGTCATGGAGTCTGTTTCTGACCGTTTGAGCAGACACATGCACATTTGTGGCCTGCTGGAGGTCATTTTGCAGGGCTCTGGCAGTGCTCCTCCTGCTCCTCCTTGCACAAAGGCGGAGGTAGCGGTCCTGCTGCTGGGTTGTTGCTCTCCTACGGCCTCCTCCACGTCTCCTGATGTACTGGCCTGTCTCCTGGTAGCGCCTCCATGCTCTGGACACTACGCTGACAGACACAGCAAACCTTCTTGCCACAGCTCGCATTGATGTGCCATCCTGGATGAGCTGCACTACCTGAGCCACTTGTGTGGGTTGTAGACTCCGTCTCATGCTACAACTAAAGTGAAAGCAACGCCAGCATTCAAAAGTGACCAAAACATCAGCCAGGAAGCATAGGAACTGAGAAGTGGTCTGTGTTGACCACCTGCAGAACTACTCCTTTATTGGGGGTGTCTTGCTAATTGCCTATATTTTCCACCTGTTGTCTATTCCATTTGCACAACAGCATGTAAAATTTATTGTCAATCAGTGTTGCTTCCTAAGTGGACAGTTTGATTTCACAGAAGTGTGATTGACTTGGAGTTACATTGTGTTGTTTAAGTGTTCCCTTTATTTTTTTGAGCAGTGTATTAAGTGGCATTGTTTGAAGTGGCTAGTGATACATTTTTACATAAATTTCCATCAATTCCCATTATTAAAGTGGCTGGAGTTGAGTCAGTATGTTGGCAGCGGCCACTAAATGTTAGTGGGGGCTGTTTAACAGTCTGATGACCTTGAGATAGAAGCTGTTTTTCAGTCTCTCGGTCCCTGCTTTGATGCACCTGTACTGACCTCGCCTTCTGGATGATAGCGGGGTGAACAGGCAGTGGCTCGGGTGGTTGTTGTCCTTGATGATCTTAATGGTCTTCCTGTGACATCGGGTGGTGTTGGTGTCCTGGAGAGCAGGTAGTTTGCCCCCGGTGATGCATTGTGCAGACCTCACTACCCTCTGGAGAGCCTTACGGTTGTGGGTGGAGCAGTTGCCGTACCAGGCGGTGATACAGCCCGACAGGATGCTCTCGATTGTGCATCTGTAGAAGTTTGTGAGTGCTTTTGGTGACAAGCCGAATTTCTTCAGCCTCCTGAGGTTGAAGAGGCGCTGCTGCGCCTTCTTCACAACGCTGTCTGTGTGGGTGGACCAATTCAGTTTGTCCGTGATGTGTACACCGAGGAACTTAAAACTTTCCACCTTCTCCACTACTGACCCGTCGATGTGGATAGGCGGGAGCTCCCTCTGCTGTTTCCTGAAGTCCACGATCATCTCCTTTGTTTTGTTGACGTTGAGTGTGAGGTTATTTTCATGACACCACACTCCGAAGGCCCTCACCTCCTCCCTGTAGGCCGTCTCGTTGTTGTTGGTAATCAAGCCTACCACTGTAGTGTCGTCCGCAAAGTTGATGATTGAGTTGGAGGCGTGCATGGCCACGCAGTCGTGGGTGAACAGGGAGTACAGGAGAGGGCTCAGAACACACCCTTGTGGGTCCCAGTGTTGAGGATCAGCGGGGCGGAGATGTTTTTACCTACCCTCACCACCTGGGGGCGGCCCGTCAGGAAGTCCAGTACCCAGTTGCACAGGGCGGGGTCGAGACCCAGGGTCTCGAGCTTGATGACGAGTTTGGATGGTACTATGGTGTTAAATGCTGAGCTGTAGTCGATAGGTATTCCTCTTGTTCAGATGGGTTAGGGCAGTGTGCAATGTGGTTGCGATTGCGTCGTCTGTGGACCTATTGGGTCGGTAAGCAAATTGGAGTGGGTCTAGGGTGGCAGGTAGGGTGGGGGTGATATGGTCCTTGACTAGTCTCTCAAAGCACTTCATGATGACGGAAGTGAGTGCTACGGGGCGGTAGTCGTTTAACTCAGTTACCTTAGCTTTCTTGGGAACAGGAACAATGGTGGCCCTCTTGAAGCATGTGGGAACAGCAGACTGGGATAAGGATTGATTGAATATGTCCGTAAACACACCAGCCAGCTGGTCTGCGCATGCTCTGAGGACGCAGCTGGGAATGCCGTCTGGGCCTGCAGCCTTGCGAGGGTTAACACGTTTAAATGTTTTACTCACCTCGGCTGCAGTGAAGGAGAGCCCGCAGGTTTTGGTAGCGGGCCGTGTCAGTGGCACTGTATTGTCCTCAAAGCGAGCAAAAAAGTTATTTATTCTGTCTGGGAGCAAGACATCCTGGTCCGCGACGGGGCTGGTTTTCTTTTTGTAATCCGTGATTGACTGTAGACCCTGCCACATACCTCTTGTGTCTGAGCTGTTGAATTGCGACTCTACTTTGTCTCTATACTGGCACTTAGCTTGTTTGATTGCCTTGCGGAGGGAATAGCTACACTGTTTGTATTCGGTCATGTTTCCGGTCACTTTGCCCTGGTTAAAAGCGGTGGTTCGCGCTTTCAGTTTCAAGCGAATGCTGCCATCAATCCACGGTTTCTGGTTTGGGAATGTTTTAATCATTGCTGTGGGTATTACGTCGCCGATGCACTTTCTAATGAACTCGCTCACCGAATCAGCGTATTCGTCAATGTTGTTGTTGGACGCAATGCGGAACATATCCCAATCCACGTGATCGAAGCAGTCTTGAAGCGTGGAATCAGATTGGTCGGACCAGCGTTGAACAGACCTGAGAGCTGGAGCTTCTTGTTTTAGTTTCTGTTTGTAGGCTGGAAGCAACAAAATGGAGTCGTGGTCAGCTTTTCCGAAAGGAGAGCGGGGGAAGGCCTTATATGCGTCGCGGAAGTTAGTATAACAATGATCCAAGGTTTTACCAGCCCTAGTAGCACAATCGATATGCTGATAGAATTTAGGGAGTCTTGTTTTCAGATTAGCCTTGTTAAAATCCCCAGCTACGATGAATGCAGCCTCAGGGTGTGTGGTTTCCAGTTTACATAGAGTCAGATAAAGTTCGTTCAGGGCCATCGATGTGTCTGCTTGGGGGGGAATATATACGGCTGTGATTATAATCGAAGAGAATTCCCTTGGTAGATTATGCTGTCGACATTTGATTGTGAGGAATTCTAGATCAGGTGAACAGAATGACTTGAGTTCCTGTATGTTGTTGTGATCACACCACGTCTCGTTGATCATAAGGCATACCCCCCCGCCCCTCTTCTTACCAGAAAGATGTTTGTTTCTGTCGGCGCGATGCGTGAAGAAACCAGCTGGCTGCACCGACTCCGTTAGCGTCTCTTGAGTGAGCCATGTTTCCGTGAAGCGGAGAACGTTACAATCTCTGATGTCTCTCTGAAATGTTACCCTTGCTCGGATTTCATCAACCTTATTGTCAAGAGACTGGACATTGGCGAGTAGTATGCTAGGGAGTGGAGCGCGATGTTCCCGTCTCCGAAGCCTGACCAGGAGACCGCCTCGTTTTCCCCTTTTACGGAGTCGCTTAGGGTCGCCGGCTGGGATCAGATCCATTGTATTGGGTGGAAGGCAAAACACAGGGTCCGCTTCGGGAAAGTCATACTCCTGGTCGTAATGATGGTGAGTTGACGTTGCTCTTAAATTCAGTAGTTCCTCCCGACTGTGTGTAATGAAACCTAAGATTACCTGGGGTACCAATGTAAGGAATAACACATAAAAAAACAAAATACTGCATATTTTCCTAGGAACGCGAAGCGAGGCGGCCATCTCGGTCGGCGCCGGAAGTTGATAACAATGATTACACATTGTAACTATGCAATACTGCATTACTGCATTGTAACTATGCAATAGACTAGAAACACGATTTAAGTCAATGCTGATTTGTAATTCATGTATATATAGATATATAGATATATAGAAAACAACCTATGCATATCTAACTCCCTTCATCTGC
This sequence comes from Salvelinus fontinalis, assembly GCF_029448725.1. Lineage (NCBI taxonomy): Eukaryota > Metazoa > Chordata > Actinopteri > Salmoniformes > Salmonidae > Salvelinus > Salvelinus fontinalis. Next base: position 30,049,955 of record NC_074680.1, read on the forward strand.
ATTCATCTGAGGACACAGGATAGTATTTCAATGAGATACTTAATTTCAACCAGTGGATAATGTGTGCCCTCTTGTGTCAGCCAGTTCAAATGCGGGAGTGATTCACAAACACAGCTGATATAACCTAGAGGATTTAGGGAGAAGGGGGAGAGGGATGAAGTGAAGAAGAGAGACTGTTATTGTGTTTGTGTGGTCTCACCTGGTGTCCACACTAAGTGGCTACAGAGTACTTTATGCTGAAAAACAGACACATGAGGACAACAATAGAAGATAATGTAATTATTAGACATAAATATGATGACTTGATCATTTGAATCAGCTGTGTAATTGTAACCGATGTGAAATGGCTAGCTAGTTAGCGGTGGTGCGCGCTAATAGCCTTTCAAACGGTGACGTCACTCGCTTTGAGACCTTGAAGTAGTTGTTCCCCTTGCTCTGCAAGGGCCGCAGCATTTGTGGAGCGATGGGTAACGATGCTTCGAGGGTGTCAGTTGTTGATGTGTGCAGATGGTCCCTGGTTCGCGCCCGTGTCAGGGCGAGGGGACGTTCTAAAGTTATACTGTTACATTGATGCTGTTGACCCGGATTACTGGTTGCTGCGGAAAAGGAGGAGGTCGAAAGGGGGGTGAATGTAACCGCTGTGAAATGGCTAGCTAGTTAGCGGTGATGCGCGCTAATTTGCCTTTAAAACGGTGACGTCACTCGCTTTGAGACCTTGAAGTAGTTGTTCCCCTTGCTCTGCAAGGGCCGCGGCCTTTGTGGAGCGATGGGTAACGATGCTTCGTGGGTGTCAGTTGTTGATGTTTACAGAGGGTCCCTGGTTCGCGCCCGGGTCGGGGCGAGGGGACGGACTAAAGTTGAACTGTTACATAATGCTAAAGCAACAAAAAAAATGTGCACAGGTGTTTGGAGCATTCCAATATGCCACAGCTGGTGAGGTGTCAGGTTCGCCTCTGTACGTAAAGGGTGATTATTCCAACTCTCTGTGAAATGCTGCAGATCTGGCCGCCAACGAGGTAGGAACACATATCCCACACAGAACAGGTGGATAGAATTCGACAGGTCAAGGTATCCTTCTTCCTCCAAACTGTGTATGTGAGACAGGTTCCATGTACAAGACAGGCAGAGAGGAAGAGAGAAAAAGAACACTGAACAGTTTCATTAACTCTGGTTATGGACCCTTTTGCCAGCAATAAAGCTTCCACGGCCTGTTCCTCGGACAGTGAACATCCGGCAATATCTACATTTGAGACCCCTTGATCAGGTTGCAACATGAAAACAATATCTGAGATATAACCGTTCAATCTAAAGCAGTAGATGTCATTTTCAGGATACGTCAATACAGCACAGAAAGCTTAACACCAGACTGGTATTGTGGTAGTTCATTAGGTGATGGGAAATATGCAATATGTATACAAAATAATATGCTTACCTGTTGTATCTTGAAAAAAAGCATTGGAATTAAAAGTTAAATGTTTAACCTGTTTGGCGTGCAAGCCCGACGTCGGTACATTTATGACAACAGCCACTTCAAGTGCAGGGCGCGAAATTCAAAAGATATTTTTTTTAAATATTTAACTTTCACACAAGTCCAATACAACATATGAAAGGTACACATCTCGTGAATCCAGCCAACATGTCCGATTTTTAAAATGTTTTACAGGGAAGACAAAATATGTAAATCTATTAGCTAACCACGTTAGCAAAAGACTCCACTTTTATTACTCCATCAGTTTTTGACTCCATCAGTAGCTATCACAAATTCGGCCAAATAAAGATATAAATAGCCACTAAGAAAACAAGAAACAACCTCATCAGATGACAGTCTGATAACATATTTATTGTATAGCATATGTTTTGTTAGAAAAATGTGCATATTTCAGGTATAAATCATAGTTTACATTGCAGCTACATTCAGAAATTGCACCGAAAGCAGCCATAATATTTACAGACACCAACGTCAAATACCTAATTACTCATCATAAAACATTTCTGAAAAATACATAGTGTACAGCAAATGAAAGACAGGCATCTTGTGATGCCAGACAATATTTCAGATTTATTAAGTGTTTTACAGCGAAAACAAAATGTAGCATTATATTAGCTTAGCACAATAGCCAGGAACACTTGGGCGCCGGCGACTACGACAGATAGATGAAATAACATCATAAATTGGGTCTTACTTTTGCTGATCTTTCATTAGAATGTTGAACAAGGTGTCCTTTGTCCAGATGAGTCGTTGTTTGGATTCAGAATGGCAACTTTCTCTCTCCATTTAGCAAGCGCGCTAGCCGGGTTGCACGGATCTCTCCATGTAAACAAACGGAAGAGAACGGAACACGGCAAAACTCCCGAAAAAATTTCAATAATCTGATGAAACTACACTGCTCAAAAAATAAAGGGAACACTTAAACAACACAATGTAACTCCAAGTCAATCACACTTCTGTGAAATCAAACTGTCCACTTAGGAAGCAACACTGATTGACAATAAATTTCACATGCTGTTGTGCAAATGGAATAGACAACAGGTGGAAATTATAGGCAATTAGCAAGACACCCCCCAAAACAGGAGTGATTCTGCAGGTGGTGACCACAGACCACTTCTCAGTTCCTATGCTTCCTGGCTGATGTTTTGGTCACTTTTGAATGCTGGCGGTGCTCTCACTCTAGTGGTAGCATGAGACGGAGTCTACAACCCACACAAGTGGCTCAGGTAGTGCAGTTCATCCAGGATGGCACATCAATGCGAACTGTGGCAAAAAGGTTTGCTGTGTCTGTCAGCGTAGTGTCCAGAGCATGCAGTCGCTACCAGGAGACAGGCCAGTACATCAGGAGACGTGGAGGAGGCCGTAGGAGGGCAACAACCCAGCAGCAGGACCGCTACCTCCGCCTTTGTGCAAGGAGGTGCACTGCCAGCGCCCTGCAAAATGACCTCCAGCAGGCCACAAATGTGCATTTGATACATGTGACAATATCATCGTAAAGTATGTTTTTTCAATATAGTTTTATTAGATTATTGAAATTTGTTCGGGACGTTAGGCGTGTTGCGTTGTGTGCCTTTGTTCAGGAAGGAGAGCTTCGCGCCACTTTGCTAGCTTTCCGTGCTAATTGACTGGAGAAGAGGACATTCTAAAACCAAACAACGATTGTTCCCGACAAAGGACCCCTTGTACAACATTCTGATGAAAGATCATCAAAAGTAGGACCCATTTTATGATGCTATTTCATATATCTGTCGAACATGTGAAATAGTCGTTTGCACCCAGATTTTGGGTACTCTTTCGCTATAACTAAGCTGGATGTCGTAATGAAGTTATTTTTAGAATTCTAACACGCCGATTGCATTAAGAACTAGTGTATCTATCATTTCCTATACAACATGTATTTTCTAGTAACGTTTATGAATAGTTATTTGGTCAGAATAGTTGAGTGTCATAAAAATATCCGCACATTCTAGGAAAAAGATACTACGTTAGCACAATATATAACCACTGATTTCAGCTCTAAATATGCACATTTTCGAACAAAACATAAGTGTATGTATAACCTGATGTTATAGGACTGTCATCTGATGAAGGTTTATGAAGGTTAGTGAAAATTAATATATTTTGCTGGTTTATTCCCTATCGCTAATGTGCCTATTGCTATCGCTAACGTGCCTTGATGAATGAATGCGATAGTGTGGTAGGCTATTGTAGTAAGCTAATATAATGCTATATTGTGTTTTCGCTGTAAAACACTAAAAAAATCTGAAATATTGGCTGGATTCACAAGATGTTTTCTTACATTTGCTGTACACCATGTATTTTTCAGAAATGTTTTATGATGAGTATTTAGGTATTTGACGTTGCTGTCTGTAATTACTCTGGCTGCTTCGGTTCTATTTCTGACGGTAGCTGTGATGGTAGCTGCAATGTAAAACTGATTTATACCTCAAATATGCACATTTTTCGAACAAAACATAGATTTATTGTATAACATGTTATAAGACTGTCATCTGATGAAGTTGTTTCTTGGTTAGTTTGGTTGGTTCTTGGTTAGTTAGGTTGGCTTTGTGCATGCTACCTGTGCTGTGAAAAATGTCTGTCCTTTTTTGTATTTGGTGGTGAGCTAACATAAATAGGTGGTGTTTTTGCTGTAAAACATTTTAAAAATCGGACATGTTGACTGGATTCACAAGATGTGTATCTTCCATTTGCTGTATTGGACTTGTTAATGTGTGAAAGTTAAATATTTCTAAAAAATATATTTTGAATTTCGCGCTCTGCCTTTTCAGTGGAATGTGGGAGGAGTTCCGCTAGCGGAACGCCGGTGCCAGACAGGTTAACTTCTTGTGAATCCAACCACGGTGTCAGATTTAAAAAATGCTTTACAGCGAAAGCATACCTTAAGATTATTTGAGAACATAGCCCACTAGACAAATCATTACAAACAGTAACCAGCCAAGGAGAACAGTTACACAAGTCAGAAATAGAGATAAAATTAATCCCTTTGATGATCTTCATTTGGTTGCACTCAGCAGACATTCATTCACTAAATAAATGTTCCTTTTGTTCAATAAAGTCTCTTTATATCCAAAAACCTCAGTTTTGTTCGTGCGTTTTCGTCAGTAATCCACAGGCTCAAACGCAGTCAAAACAGGAAGACAAAAAAATCCAAATTGTATCCGTAAAGTTCATAGAAACATGTCATACGATGTTTATATTCAATCCTCAGGTTGTTTTTAGTCTAAATAATCGATAATATTTCAACCGGACAATAACGTCATCAATTTAAAAGGTAAACAAGAAACGCACTATCTCGGTCTCGCGCATGAAAAAGCTCTGTAACACTTCAGGGTCCACTCATTCAGACTGCTCTTACTTCCTCATTTTTCAGAATACAAGCCTGAAACAATTTCTAAAGACTGTTGGCATCTAGTGGAAGGCATAGAAACTACAATTTGAGTCCTAAGTCAATGGATACTGTAATGGCATTGAATAGAAAACTACAAAACCAAAAATAAAACTACTTCCTGAATGGATTTTTCTCAGGTTTTCGCCTGCTAAATCAGTTCTGTTATACTCAAAAGACACTATTTTAACAGTTTGGGAAACTTTAGAGTGTTTTCTATCCAGATCTACCAGTTATATGCATATCATATCTTCTGGGCCCGAGAAGCAGGCAGTTTAATTTGGGCATGCATTTCATGCAAAATTCTGAATGCTGCCGCCTACCCTAGAGAAGTTAAACATCTTAGTACCTTATCAATTTATGATTTGTATCAATGTGGACGAGAGACAGGGGTGCAGGAACAGAGTATTATTGCAGAGCAATGCAACGAAGCTGGATCATTCTAGCAATGATACCTCCACCATCTACACGCTGCACCATCTACACTCCCTACCTCTTCGCCATTGTACACAATGGCCCATTGCTCTGAGACTTCCTTTGACTATTCTAAAGCCCGCAAGGGGCATCATTGCCTTAATGGTGCTGACTTTCTGGTCTAACTCTTCATCTGACATATCAGAATATCATTCCCTGACAGACATATTGTGTTCTTTCATCCTTCTGTAAAAAAAGCTAACCGTTACACTGTCATGAAATACGATTATATATCGACTATGAAACAAATAGGACATGGCCTGCTTATGAGTTGCCATGAAAGAAAGTTAGATTAATTCAAATGAAAATGGCGAGAACAGGCGTTCGTAGCTAAATGCTTTTGGTTAGCTTGAGAATAATAATTGCATGATGTATCATTCTACGGTATGTATGTATGTATGTATGTATGTATGTAATATAGTACAATAATATGACCCGACACTGAATCGTAAGAGCTAACTACTAGCTATGTAAAAGTTGGACGGAAGAACGCCCAGTGCTGCTTACTTGGGATGCCATCATCACTCAGTCCTTCATAGGTATCCAATTATGACTTCCTTTGTGTCGGAAAGAAAGGCTGAACAGTATTGGTTGTAGCAAAACTGACAGTCAAAAAATGGCCAAAATGGAGGGTGGTTGATAGCGAAATTAAATTGGAGTTTAGTTTTCAAATACATTTTTTGTTCTATAAATATTTTGGTGGAAGAAAAATGCATAACGTTTTGCACTCTATTACAAAATATTTGATAGAAAAAAAGAGAAGCCTCGTTTTTGCTTTCAGAACAATGATTTTTGATTGAAAATAAAAAAGTTAATTTCAGAAAAATTATTTTGGACTCAACAAAAATACATCAATTTGTTGCAAGTTGGGGAGGGGGGCTAATAGCTGAACAATAGACTATTCAACTGTTACTAAAGAATAGTCTGATAGGACAGGGGTTTTTCACACCTAGCTCGGCTATCACAGACCAGATTTGACCTAATGACCAAGGGGGAGTTAGAGCACTGATTATGCTTTTGGGTCCCAATGCACTACTGTGTCTCTAATTGACAATGAATGGGCAATATAAACCAAATAATAAACTGATAATTGTGCACGACTTCAAATGAAACAAGAAGGGAGCAGGTTTCGAACCCTCAACCTTCTTGCGCGCTATATACTGTCCACCAAAAGCATGCTCAAGCCACAGAGTCGATAGAGCGCGTCCTCATGGTAGCTTGCTACTCAATGTAATGACTTTTCAAATAAATTACCTTACATGGTATGTTGGCTGACAATTTGTTAGTTACACTGTCCTTACGAACCACATAGCATATCATTACAGCAGTGTGTACCGGTATGTTAGCTATCTACCTAACTTTAGTAGTTATACATCAAACTTGACAGTATATTAACTACCCAAGGTTTATTGACTTGATTATTCCCGTCATTCTTAGCTTAGCTAAATGGTATAGTTGTTGTGCGTTCTCAATGGACATTCGGGTGCTTTCGTAAATTCGCTCTGGCTATCTACTCCGATTTCAGAGCACTCTGTCTGAACTCTTAAATCAACTCTTCTTTTTGGCCCGAATGTCCGGTGTGCGCTCCGAGAGCGAAATGGTCTGAATTTACCCAGAGTGTTTTTCGTTTTTCATGGAATAGAAACACCATAATATTAATCAAATGAATTAAGCAAGTACCAGTCAAAAGTTTAGACACACCTACTCATTCCAGGATTTTTCTTTATTTTTTAATATTTTCTACATTGTAGAATAATAGTGGAGAAAACACAACTATGAAATAACACATATGGAATCAGTGAAGAACAAATGGTTATTTACAATGACGGCCTAGGAACAGTGGGTTAACTGCCTTGTTCGGGGACAGAACAACCAATTTTTACCTTGTCGGCTCAGGGATTCCATTTAACAACCTTTCGGTTTCTGGCTCATCCCTCTACCCACTAGGCTACCTGCCAAATTAGATGCATTAATTATATACATTTAGTCAGTAATAGGGTCAGAATCTATATCCATTTCTTGGGGGAAAGAAGAGTTGACACAACCCTTCAGTGACATAACAGCTTTCCAAAATTTAGCTGGGTTCCCTGTACATTCAGATAGTGTGTTAACATAATCAGATTTTTCAGCGCCACTTGTGGGGCCTACAAGGGTGTGGCCTACAAGCCTCCTAGGTTTTGTATTGAAGTCATTGTAGCGAGAGGATAACGGAAGGTAGCTGTCCTCTGGCTAGACCATGGTACCAGCGCCGTCCGGGTTAGGGGAGGTTTTGGCTAGTGTAGGCCGTCATTGTAAAATAAGAATTTGTTCTTAACTGACTCGCATAGTTAAATAAAGGTTCAAATCAAATCAAATGTATTGGTCACATACACATGGTTAGCAGATGTTAATGCAAGTGTAGTGAAATGCTTGTGCTTCTAGTTCCGACCATGCAGTAATATCTAACAAGTAATCAAACCTAACAATTTCACAACAACTACCTTATACACACAAGTGTAAAGGAATGATTACGAATCTGTACGTAAAAATATATAAATGAGTGTTGCGTTTACGCACTGAAGGTAGGTAAGGAGTCAAACGCAGGAGAGCAGAGATGTCAGTGTAGAATATTGTCAGGAACATAGTAATCCTCCTCATCTGAGGAGGAGCAAGGATCGGACCAAAGCGCAGCGTGGTTTGAATACATACTTGAATTTGTTAAAAACTTCTTATGGCTGCAAGGCAAAGTGTTGAGTAGCCAGTGAAATCGTGCCCATTTCAAACGGCCTCCCACTCAAATCTTGCTCGTACAATATGAATATTATTATTCTTTTTGGATAGAAAACACTTTCTAGTTTCAAAAAGAGTTGGAATTATTTCTCTGAGTGAAACAGAAGTCCTTCTGCAGCACTTTTCCTGACCAGGAAGTGAAATGTCAGAAATCGATGCTCTTTTCAACCTGATGCCTATACATGGTCTTAACACTTAGGAGTCTGCTGACACTCTATACGCCTTCCTATTGGTGTAAAGAGGATGTCAGAGAAGAATTTTTTTTGCTACTCTTGGTCTGTGGTGGAAAAAAACCTATTTCTTTGACGTGACGGTCCACTTCCGGTACTCTGAAGGAAGTGGGATTGATTTCTGTTTTGCCTTGGTAACGAACGACTAACGTCTCCGGCTCGATTTTTTTTTGATACATGTGACCATATCATCGTAATGTATGTTTTTTCAATATAGTTTAATCAGATTATTGAAACTTTATTCGGGAGTTTTGTGTTCCGTCCTCTGACTGTGTTTACGTTGGAGAAATTTATGCCACTCGGCTAGTGCCAATGCTTATTGAAGAGGGACATTTGCCATTCTGAATCGAAACAACGACTCATCTGGACAGAGGACACGTTCTTCAACATTCTGATGAAAGATCAGCAAAAGTAAGACCCATTTTATGATGTTATTTCATATATCTGTCGTGCATGTGAACTGGCCGTGGGCGCCCAATTATTTCTGTCTATTGTAGCTACGCTAATATAGCGATACATTTTGTTTGCGCTGTAAAACATTTAATAAATCGGAAATATTGTTTGGAATCACAAGATTCCTGTCTTTCAATTGCTGCAGACTATGTATTTTTCAGAAATGTTTTATGATGAGTAATTAGCTATTTGACGTTGGTGTCTGTAAATATTCTGTCTGCTTTCGGTGCAATTTCGGAGTGTAGCTGAAATGTAAACTATGGTTTATACATGAAATATGCAAATATTTCGAACAAAACATATGCTATACAATAAATATGTTATCAGACTGTCATCTGATGAATTTGTTTCTTGGTTAGTGGCTATTTATATCTTTATTTGGTCGAATTTGTGATAGCACCTGATGGAGTCAAAAACTGATGGAGTTAGAAAAAGTTGTGTCTTTTGCTAACGTGGTTAGCAAATAGATTTACATATTTTGTCTTCCCTGTAAAACATTTTAAAAATCGGACATGTTGGCTTGATTCACAAGATGTGCACCTTTCATCTGGTGTCTTGGACTTGTTAATGTGTGAAAGTTAAATATAAAAAAAAAATAGATTTCGAATTTCGCGCCCTGCACTTTGAGTTGGATGTTGTCATAAGTGTACCGGTGTCGGGCTGCCCCCGTAAAAGGTTAAACGAAGACGAAACGAAGAACACTTGATAAACTATACAAAACAACAAACGAACGTGAAGCTATATAACGAAAGTGCAGACACAAGCAACTAACGTATAGACATAGACAATAACTCACAACCCACAATACAAAACAGACTACCTACTAGGCCAAACTAGAAAACTCCACATAGAAACAAACAACATAGAACTGCCCACCCCAGCGTGACAGTACCCCCCCCCCCCCCCCTCCACAAGGTGCGGACTCCGGCCGCAAAACCTCAACCTATAGGGGAGGGTCTGGGTGGGCATCTGTCCGTGGTGGCGGCTCTGGCGCTGGACGTGGCCCCCACTCCACCATAGTTTTAGTCCGCTTCTGTGGCCTCCTAGGAACGGCGACCCTCCTAAATGGCCCCACTGAACTGAGGGGCGCCTCTGGACTGAGGGGCAGCTCCGGACTGAGGGGCAGCGCCGGACTGAGGGGCAGCTCCGGACTGAGGGGTAGCTCATGACTGAGGGGTAGCTCATGACTGAGGGGTAGCTCATGACTGAGGGGCGGCTCTGGCGGCTCCTGACTGGCGGGCGGCTCTGGCGGCTCCTGACTGGCGGGCGGCTCTGGCGGCTCCTGACTGGCGGGCGGCTCTGGCGGCTCCTGACTGGCGGGCGGCTCTGGCGGCTCCTGACTGGCGGGCGGCTCTGGCGGCTCCTGACTGGCGGGCGGCTCTGGCGGCTCCTGACTGGCGGGCGGCTCTGGCGGCTCCTGACTGGCGGGCGGCTCTGGCGGCTCCTGACTGGCGGGCGGCTCTGGCGGCTCCTGACTGGCGGGCGGCTCTGGCGGCTCCTGACAGACGGGCAACTCTGACGGCTCAGGAAAGACGGGCGGCTCTGACGGCTCAGGACAGACGGGCGGCTCTGACGGCTCAGGACAGACGGGCGGCTCTGACGGCTCAGGACAGACGGGCAGCTCTGACGGCTCAGGACAGACGGGCGGCTCAGACGGTGCTGGGCAGACGGACAGCTCAGACGGCTTGGCAGATGGGCAGCGCAGGCGGCGCTGGGAAGACGGCAGACTCTGGCCTACTGAGGCGCACAGTAGGCCTGGTGCGTGGTGCCGGAACTGGTGGTACCGGGCTAAGGACACGCACCTCAAGGCTAGTGCGGGGAGCAGCAACAGGGCGTACAGGGCTCTGGAGACGCACAGGAGGCTTGGTGCGTGGTGCCGGAACTGGTGGTATCGGGCTGGAGACAGGCACCGCAGGGCGAGTGCGTGGAGGAGGAACAGGGCTCTGGAGACGCACAGGAAGCCTGGTGCGTGGTGTTGATACTGGTGGTACTGGGCTGGGGCGAGGAGGTGGGACCGGAGAGACCGGACCGTGAAGGCGTACTGGAGCTCTTGAGCACCGAGCCTGCCCAACCTTACCTGGTTGAATGCTCCCCGTAGCCAGGCCAGTGTTGCGAGGTGGAATAGCCCGCACTGGGCTGTGCTGGCGAACTGGGGACACCAAGCGTAAGGCTAATGCCATGTACACCGGCCCGAGAAGACGCACTGGAGACCAGATGCGTTGAGCCGGCTTCATGGCACCTGGCTCGATGCCCACTCTAGCCCGGCCGATACGAGGAGCTGGGATGTACCGCACCGGGCTATGCACACGTACAGGAGACACCGTGCGCTCTTCCGCATAACACGGTGTCTGCCCGTACTCTCACTCTCACCGGTATGCGCGGGAAGTTGGCGCAGGTCTCCTGCCTGACTTCGCTACACTCCCCTTTAGCGCCCCCCCCCCCCCAATACATTTTTGGGGCTGCCTCTCGGGCTTCCTACCGTACCGCTGTGCTGTCTCCATACGCCGGTATCCCTCCTCACACTGCTCCAGAGAATCCCAGGCGGGCTCCGGCACTCTCCGTGGGTCGACCGCCCACCTGTCTATCTCCTCCCAAGTAGTGTAGTCCAGATTCTGCTCCCATGTCCATAAATCCTGACTTCGCTGCTGCTGCTGCTGCCGTAGCTGCCCGTTCCCACGCTGCTTGGTCCTTTTGTGGTGGGTGATTCTGTAACGGCTTTCGTCGGTGGAATTGGTCCTCCTGACCAATGCGCAGCGTGGTACGTATCCATATTTATTTGAATAGTCTTCAATATAGAACAAAACAATAAACAGACGAAAAACCAACAAAGCTTACAGTCCCGAACTAGTGAACACAGACAAACCAGGAACACACGAACAGGAACAATCACCCACAAAACCCAACACAAAACAGGCTACCTAAATATGGTTCCCAATCAGAGACAACACAAAACACCTGCCTCTGATTGAGAACCATATCAGGCCAAACACAGAAATAGAAAACATAGAAAAACAAACATAGACTGCCCACCCCAACTCACACCCTGACCATACTAAATAAAGACAAAACAAAGGAAATAAAGGTCAGAACGTGACACGTATATTTTAAATCGGTAAAGTACAATACCCCAAAACAACGCCCAAGACAATGGGAACTAACAGTCCACCGTAAGACGCAAAAACACAACGCACCTTACTATAATAAACACACACGAAATACACTGAGGAAAGCCTCCACAAGCAACAAGAAAATAATCCCGGGGAAACAGGGGTAAATATACACACAGAAATTTAAGCAAATGAAAACCAGGTGTGAATGAACCAAAGACAAAATAAACGGAAAAGGAAACATCGGTGATGGCTAGTAGGCCAGTGACTCCGACCGCCGCCCGAACAGGGAGAGATACCACCTTCGGTGGAAGTCGTGACAATGAGTGACGGCCGAACGGCATAGGCAAGATGCAGTAAAGTGTATAAAGTACAGTATATACATATGAGATGAGTAATGTAGGGTATGAGACCATTATATAAAGTGGCATTGTTTAACTTTTTTGGGCTGCACGCCCGATGTCGGTACACTTATGACAACAGCCCGTCCAAGTGCAGGGCGCGAAATTCAAAAGATATTTTTTTGAAATATTTAACTTTCACACATTAACAAGTCCAATACAGCAAATGAAAGATAAACATCTTGTGAATCCAGCCAACATTTTTTTAATGTTTTACAGTGAAAACACCACGTATATTTATGTTAGCTCACCACCAAATACAAAAAAGCACAGACATTTCTTTCACAGCACAGGTAGCTTGCACAAATCCGACCAAATAGAGATAGAATTAGTCACTAACCAAGAAACAACTTCATCAGATGACAGTCTTATAACATGTTATACAATAAATCTATGTTTTGTTCGAAAAATGTGCATATTTGAGGTATAAATCAGTTTTACATTGCAGCTACCATCACAGCTACTATCAGAAATAGCACTGAAGCAGCCAGAGTAATTAATTATAGAGACCAACGTGAAATACCTAAATACTCATCATAAAACATTTCTGAAAAATACATGGTGTACAGCAAATGAAAGAAAAACATCTTGTGAATCCAGACAATATTTCCGATTTTTTAAGTGTTTTACAGCGAAAACACGATATAGCATTATATTAGCTTACTACAATAGCCTACCACACAACCCCATTCATTCAACGCAACGTTAGCGATGGCGAATAAACCAGCAAAATATATTAATTTTTAGCATGTGGGGACAGCAGACTGGGATAAGGATTGATTGAATATGTCTGTAAACACACCAGCCAGCTGGTCTGCGCATTCTCTGAGGACACGGCCGGGGATGCCGTCTGGGCCTGCAGCCTTGCGAGGGTCAACACGCTTAAATGTTTTACTCACGTTGGCTACAGTGAAGGAGAGACCGTAGGTTTTGGTAGCGGGCTGTGTCAGTGGCACTGTATTGTCCTCAAAGTGAGCAAAAAAGTTGTTTAGTCTGTCTGGGAGCAAGGCATTGTGATCCACGACGGGGCTGGTTTTTCATTTGTAGTCCGTGATTGACTGTAGACCCTGCCACATACCTCTCGTGTCTGAGCTGTTGAATTGTGACTCCACTTTGTCTCTGTACTGATGCTTAGCTTGTTTGATTGCCTTGCGGAGGGAAAAGCTACACTGTTTGTATTCGGTCATGTTTCCGGTCACCTTGCCCTGATTAAAAGCAGTGGTTTGCACATTCAGTTTTGCACGAATGCTGCCATCAATCCACGGTTTCTAGTTGAGGAATGTTTTAATAGTTGCTGTGGGTACAACATCACCGATGCACTTGTTGATAAACTCGCACACCGAATCAGCGTATTCGTCAATGTTGTTGTTCGCCACAATGCGGAACATATCCCAGTCCACGTGATTGAAGCAGTCTTGAAGCGTGGAATCTGATTGGTCGGACCAGCGTTGAACAGACCTAATGCGCGTGAGCTTCCTGTTTTAGTTTCTGTCTATAGGCTGGGAGCAAAAAAATGGAGTCGTGGTCATCTTTTCCGAAGGGAGGGCAGGGGAGGGCCTTATTTGCGTCATATTTCTATGTTGCATTTCTATGTTGGCCTGGTATGGTTCCCAATCAGAGGCCGCTGTCTATCGTTGTCTCTGATTGGGGATCATACTTAGGCAGTCTTTTTTCCATCTTAGTTTTTGGGATCTTGATTTTGTATGGTTGCTGTGTAGCCTGCAGAACTTTACGTTTGTTTTGTATTTTGCTGTTTTTTCGGTGTTCGTTTTAATAAAAGTAAGAAGTTCGCCTACCATGCTGCACCTTGGTCTCCTCATTCAAACTACGAGCGTAACAGTTTGTATCCTGTTTAGTGAATGATTACTGTGTTAATGGAGTTTAGGCCATGAAACTGTGTGTATGCTAATTTAGAAAGGTTGACCTAATCAGATAAGAGGAAATTGCCTAGGATCAGAGTGTCACGCCCTGACCATAGAGAGCCCTCGGTTCTCTATGATGTTGAGGTCAGAGCGTGACTAGGGGGGTGTTCTAGTAATTTATTTTCTATGTTGGTGATTTGTATGGTTCCCAATTAGAGGCAGCTGGTAATCGTTGACTCTAATTGGGGATCATATTTAGGAAGCTGTCACAATCGTCTTCTTGAGAGAGAGAGGACCAAGGCGCAGCGCGTGAAAAATACATCTTCTTTAATGAAGGACAAAACAAATACTTACAAAATGAACAAAACAAACGATCGTGAAGCTAAACAGAACTAAGTGCACACATGCAACATAGAACATAGACATAGACAATTACCCACAAAACCCAAATGCCTATGGCTGCCTTAAATATGGCTCCCAATCAGAGACAATAAACCACAGCTGTCTCTAATTGAGAACCAATCTAGGCAGCCATAGACATACAAACACATAGACAAGACACTGCCCCATTAAACATACAAACCCCTAGACCAACCAAAACACATACATCCCCATGTCACACCCTGACCTAACTAAAATAATCATGCAAACAAAGATAACTAAGGCCAGGGTGTGACAGAAGCCCTTTCTCCCACCTGCTTCGTGGGATATTGTTTTGAGTGAGTGCATGTAGCTCTACGGTACTTCACGGTCGTTGTTTGTTTAAGTTTCACTAAATAAGGATGTGGACCTCCAATCACGCTGCGCCTTGGTCCATCTCTCCTCATGACCGTGACACAGAGAGAAGGGTCAGGCCAAGGATGAAGATGGACAGGGTGGGATTCTGACATCTAGCTAAACAAGAGAGGACCATTGACATTCCACAGGGGAAAGGAGGGAAACTCATTAGGATCATAAAATGTATAGCTGGGGAGGTGGGACGAGTATAAAATGTGTTGTAAACTTTCTAAATGGATGCACTCAGCTGACTGTATCCTTGGTATTAAACGCTTGACACTTCTCTTGAGCTTTTAGTCTCAGTTCCTTATTGCAAAGAGGTTGCAATAGCATTTTTCTTTTTAACACCTTCATTGCAAAACAGTGTGTTTTAATCAATTATTTGGTGACAAACATATTTAGTATAGTTTTATCTAAAAAGGATCACTTTTTTAATGTTTCACTATTTTTATTTTATGAAATTTCAATGAGGAGGATGGTCCTCCCCTTCCTCCTCTATGGAGCCTTCACTGCAGCATTCAATAACATTCTAGACGGTTCCGTGCTTCCAACTTTGTGACAACAGTTTGGGGAAGGCCCTTTCCTGTTTCAGCATAACAATGCCCCTGTGCACAAAGCGAGGTCCATACAGAAATGGTTTGTCGAGATCGGTGTGGAAGAACTTGACTAGCCTGCAGAGAGCCCTGACCTCAACCCCATCGAACACCTTTGGGGTGAATTGGAACGCCGACTGCGAGCCAGGCCTAATCGCCCAACATCAGTGGCCGACCTCACTAATGCTCTTGTGGCTGAATGGAAGCAATTACACATTAATGACCATGATTTTGGAATGAGATGTTAGATGAGAAGGTGTCCAATACTTTTGGTTATGTAGTTTATTTGTGAACAGGCGTGTAACTTGCGGGAGATGGTGGTCATGACCACCACCAACTCCAAAATAATTAACAGGTAAATTTGACCCCCCCCAATTTTACACAATGAAGTAGATGAAGTTGATGGAATCGAAATTACTTCCGCATCATAGAGAATGGCTTTTTGTGGCTTTACACTATGCAGTACTATTCAATTTCATATTTTATGATTGAAACTCCCTGTGAAGAGGTGATGAGGTGCACAGTGTGACATTTAGAATGGGCCATTATCATGCACCTGTCAGAACAGGGGCTAAAAATATATGTAATCCGTATGCACTTGAATAACAAATGGTGGAGGCTTTCACCACGGTTCATTGTCATGTCAGCCAGTTGGCTACTCTGGTTGTAAAGCGAACTAATGTGCTGAATATTAAGAAAGTTGAGAAATAAATATAGTAGGCCTAGACTATAGAAAGCAGTTGGGATCCTCCTCTTGATTAGAGTCCATCCAAACTCTGTTTTGTCACTTAATTGCATTTTCTATAGAAATGTTGCGCAACATGGGTTATTAGGAACACATTTCATTCCATGCATCAACCAGCTATGAGGAGCTTCGCGTAACAGCTGATCCTATTCCACTCAAACTCTGATTGCCAGGGCTCTCATGAAGTGTTTGATTTGATTTTCAAATGAATAAAAACATATCAAATGTCCTAATTTGGATAATAGTAGGGGCCTCAAGAAAAAAAATGGGCCAGTGTATTAAAAAAGCCAGAGACGATTTCTGGTCCCAATCCACCCCTGTGATAACACAATTATTAATATGTGGTCTATTACCATATTAATAGCTAGCAGGCAGATGAAAGTAATGAGCCTCTACTTCCAACTCTCAGATAGAGCAATGGGATAATGGAAGTAATTAAGGAATGAGTAAGGGAGGAATGGGGCCTCGGCTTAGCTACAAATGTGCTCCAGCTTTTCTCCACTCCCTCTGACCCCCACTCGTCCCACATTATGGTCAAAAGCTAGCGTACGCTCGCTGTCTCCCCATTTCTCTGGGAGGTGCTACCCTCTGTTGCCTTGGAGCAGATTTAAGTGGAGAGGAACAAAAGTGAGAGGACACAATTCCAATTCTAAGGTCATTTTTTCAATCAAGATTTCAGATATGAAATAGCCCACTAGTGATCCTTTGCAGCTGCAGATTTGATTCTGGGAAATTACACATGCAGTTTGACATCCTGTTACCTTATGCTGCAGGGACTCGGCTATTAGGGTCAGGGTCATCATCACCAGAAAAATATGGAGGAGAGGATGAGAGAGAGGGTACTGGATTCTTTCATTTCTTCAGAGGGAATTAAGTTGCATAGTGTAGAGACTAATTAGCTTCCCATGAACTGGGTCTCCGTGGCCATGCACTAAGAAAAGAGTGGATGCTGTCCTATGATCCTCTCATACTCCTCTCATCTATCTGGCCTGGTTCTAGGTTCTGTATTCCTTGTTCTGCCCATGCTGTTTGTCATGTTCTTTCCCCAAATAGTGGACATGCTATTTCATCTTTAAGGCAAATATGTTATTGTTCCTTTGTATTTTTTAATGATGTGTCACGATTGGGTCAATGTACAGAAGTCATCTCTTATGGGATTGTTTTTATAAAGGCATAGACTATGGCACTAGGAGAACTGAGGCAAGTTGTGAATGGTCTGACACTAGAAGAATGGTCTTGCATGCCACAGTTGCTGTATGTACAAATGACATGATGGCATCTGCCTTTTAGGGAGATTATTTTTGATACTGTCGCAAAGCTAACTAAAAAGCAGCATTCTCCAAGTTAGGATGGCTTTCACTTCAGTAGTAATAAATTCATGAACTTCTTTGAGGAAAAGATCATGATCATTAGAAAGTAAATTACGGACTCTTCTTTAAATCTGCGTATTCCTCCAAAGCTCAGTTGTCCTGAGTCTGCACAACTCTGCCCGGACCTAGGATCACGAGAGACACTTAAGTGTTTTAGTACTATATCTCTTGACACAATGATGAAAATAATCATGGCCTCTAAACCTTTAAGCTGCATATTGGACCCTATTCCAACTAAACTACTGAAAGAGCTGCTTCCTGTGCTTGGCCCTCCTATGTTGAACATAATAAACGGCTCTCTATCCACCGGATGTGTACCAAACTCACTAAAAGTGGCAGTAATAAAGCCTCTCTTGAAAAAGCCAAACCTTGACCCAGAAAATAAAAAAAACTATCTGCCTATATCGAATCTTCCATTCCTCTCAACATTTTTTGAAAAAGCTGTTGCGCAGCAACTCACTGCCTTCCTGAAGACAAACAATGTATACGAAATGCTTCAGTCTGGTTTTAGACTCCATCATAGCACTGAGACTGCACTTGTGAAAGTGGTAAATTACCTTTTAATGGCGTCAGACCGAAGCTCTGCATCTGTCCTCGTGCTCCTAGACCTTAGTGCTGCCTTTGATACCATCAATCACCACATTCTTTTGGAGAGATTGGAAACCCAAATTGGTTTACACGGACAGGTTCTGGCCTGGTTTAGATCTTATCTGTCAGAAAGATATCAGTTTGTCTCTGTGAATGGTTTGTCCTCTGACAAATCAACTCTACATTTCGGTGTTCCTCAAGGTTCCGTTTTAGGACCACTATTGTTTTCACTATATATTTTACCTCTTGGGGATGTCATTCGAAAACATAATGTTAACTTTCACTGTTATGCGGATGACACACAGCTGTAAATTTCAATGAAACATGGTGAAGCCCCTTCAATTGATCGGTGTCCAAAAATGCAGATTACCGATTGTTATGAAAACTTGAAATCGGCCCTAATTAATTGGCCATTCCGATTTAATCGGTCGACCTCTAGTCCACTGTATGATATTAATATTTAAACAGTACTTTCCGTATGCACTATATGTTAAGACCCCTTGAATATTTCCACATTTTGTTTCGTAACAGCCTTATTCTAAAAGTGATTAATTTGTTTTTTCCCTCATAAATCTACACACAATACCCCATAATGACAAAGCAAAAACAGTTTTAGACATTTTTGCAAATGTAAAAAACTAAAACTGAAATAAGTATTCAGACCCTTTGCTATGAAACTCGAAATTGAGTTAAGATGCATCCTGTTTCAATTGATCTTGGGATGTTTCTCCAAATTGGTTGGAGTCCACCTGTGGTAAATTCAATTGATTGGACATGATTTGGAAAGGCACACACCTGTCTATATCAGATCCTACAATTGACAATGCATGTCAGAGCAAAAACCAAGCCATGAGGTCGAAGGAATTGTCCATAGAGGTGTGAGACAGGATCGTGTCGAGGCACAGATCTGGGGAAGGGTACCAAAACATTTCTGCAGTGTTGAATATTCCCAATAACACAGTGGCCTCCATCATTCTTAAATGGATTGAATCCATTTTAGAATAAGGCTGTAACGTAACAAAATGTGGAAAAAGGGAAAGGTGTCTGAACACTTTCCAAATTCACTCAGGGTTGGGTAGGTTACTTTCTAAATGTAATCTGTTACAAGTTACTGGTCCAAAGCTGTAATCAGTAATGTAACTTTTGGATTACCCAAATTTAGTAACGTAATCTGATTACATTCCATTACTTTTAGATTACTTCCCCCTTAAGATGCCTTAGAAAAAGACAAAAATGTATGTTACCATTTGAACAACATCTATTGCAGGATAAATCAATGTTAAAGTTTACATAACTGGCCACATATGGATGTTCAATTTTACTTCCTGGGTTGGTCATGTAGACTTCTTGTAAACCATCCCTTTCTATTACATATAGTAATACGATTAAATAAGATCTTTACATTAAAAACCAAAGTCTATTAGAATTCCAGTCATTCCAATAAATGTTATACCCCTTGATCTTCAAGAATAGGACTTGGAAATATGGAAGCATAGATTAGCCAAATTGTTTTACCTGACTATGACCCCAAAACGAAGGAATTATTTGCGAGCCCTATTCTGCTGTTTGTGATTTTGTTGTCATGGAGGACTGATTGGGCTCATTGATTCGAGTTGAAAAATAAATGCTGCGCTCATGGAATGGCATGCTTTGCCTAGAGTGTGCAAAGCTGTCATCAAGGCAAAGGGTGAACCGTGAACCTTGAAGAATCTAAAATATTAAATACACTGCTCAAAAAAATAAAGGGAACACTTAAACAACACAATGTAACTCCAAGTCAATCACACTTCTGTGAAATCAAACTGTCCACTTAGGAAGCAACACTGATTGACAATAAATTTCACATGCTGTTGTGCAAATGGAATAGACAAAAGATGGAAATTATAGGCAATTAGCAAGACACCCCCCAAAACAGGAGTGATTCTGCAGGTGGTGACCACAGACCACTTCTCAGTTCCTATGCTTCCTGGCTGATGTTTTGGTCACTTTTGAATGCTGGCGGTGCTTTCACTCTAGTGGTAGCATGAGACGGAGTCTACAACCCACACAAGTGGCTCAGGTAGTGCAGTTCATCCAGGATGGCACATCAATGCGAACTGTGGCAAATAGGTTTGCTGTGTCTGTCAGCGTAGTGTCCAGAGCATGCAGGCGCTACCAGGGGACAGGCCAGTACATCAGGAGACGTGGAGGAGGCCGTAGGAGGGCAACAACCCAGCAGCAGGACCGCTACCTCCGCCTTAGTGCAAGGAGGTGCACTGCCAGAGCCCAGCAAAATGACCTCCAGCAGGCCACAAATGTGCTTGTGTCTGCTCAAACGGTCAGAAACAGACTCCATGAGGGTGGTATGAAGGCCCGACGTCCACAGGTGGGGGTTGTGCTTACAGCCCAACACCGTGCAGGACGTTTGGCATTTGCCAGAGAACATCAAGATTGGCAAATTCGCCACTGGCGCCCTGTGCTCTTCACAGATGAACGCAGGTTCACACTGAGCACATGAGCACATGTGACAGACGTGACAGAGTCTGGAGACGCCGTGGAGAACGTTCTGCTGCCTGCAACATCCTCCAGCATGACCGGTTTGGCGGTGGGTCAGTCATGGTGTGGGGTGGCATTTCTTTGTGGGGCCGCACAGCCCTCCATGTGCTCGCCAGAGGTAGCCTGACTGCCATTAGGTACCGAGATGAGATCCTCAGAGCCCTTGTGAGACCATATGCAGACACATGCACATTTGTGGCCTGCTGGAGGTCATTTTGCAGGGCTCTGGCAGTGCACCTCCTTGCACAAAGGCGGAGGTAGCGGTCCTGCTGCTGGGTTGTTGCCCTCCTACGGCCTCCTCCACGTCTCCTGATGTACTGGCCTGTCTCCTGGTAGCGACTGCATGCTCTGGACACTACGCTGACAGCCACAGCAAACCTTTTTGCCACAGTTCGCATTGATGTGCCATCCTGGATGAACTGCACTACCTGAGCCACTTGTGTGGGTTGTAGACTCCGTCTCATGCTACCACTAGAGTGAAAGCACCGCCAGCATTCAAAAGTGACCAAAACATCAGCCAGGAAGCATAGGAACTGAGAATTGGTCTGTGGTCACCACCTGCAGAATCACTCCTGTTTTGGGGGGTGTCTTGCTAATTGCCTATAATTTCCATCTTTTGTCTATTCCATTTGCACAACAGCATGTGAAATTTATTGTCAATCAGTGTTGCTTCCTAAGTGGACAGTTTGATTTCACAGAAGTGTGATTGACTTGGAGTTACATTGTGTTGTTTAAGTGTTCCCTTTATTTTTTTGAGCAGTGTATATGTTGATTTGTTTAACACTGTTTTGGTTATTACTACATGATTCCTTAAGTGTTATTTGATAGTTTGGAAGTCAACCATTATTCTACAATGTAGAAAATAGTACAAATAAAGAAAAACCCTTGAATGAGTAGGTGTGTCTAAACTTGACTGGTACTGTATCTACTGTATCATTTATAAATCCAAAAATAGATGTAGCAACTACAGATTGCACTTTTAAGTCTATCAAAAGCGTACAGGTTTGAGCATGTGTCCATTAGGTTCATGGATATTTTTTTTTTATCAGCATGAATTAGATTGAGCCATAAAAGCCACACTTTTATTCCATGGGCTTGGATTCGCACTGTGCAGCTGTTGCATAAGCGCATTTTTCACTGGCTGTCCACTGGTTACAAAAACAATGATTGATAGCCAGCTTAAATGTCTTAAATTCAGCGATTATTTGGTTATAATACACATTTAGATTTGTGAACAGCCATCCACAACAACCACAATCTGTAAGGCGCAAATTGCTTACAAACATCAATGCGCTATGTAGATATCAATAATAAGAAAATGCTGTATCACCGTAGACTACACCACAACTGTCATCCTTACCTCCAAGCGTTTATTCAAATTGGATAATCTTTTGATGTCGACAGCAGTCGCACCATTGAAAGACATAGCTTGAACTTTAGCCTGCAAAAGCCTATTCCTGCTCTTTTCCCGCGATCCATCAAACACGTTTGGAGTGTCATCATAGTGGTCTCAGACTCGCTCAGGTGGAACTAATTTAAATTTGCGCCTTTTTTCAATGCTGATTTGAATGTCATTGGGAAAACAGAGAAGTGTCAAAGATTTTTTTCCCGCAAGTATCCTTTCTGAATTTAAAACTAATCCTCGAAGTAATCATCTAGTTTTTCAAAAGTATTGGTAATCTGATTACAATATTTTTGCTGGTAATGTAACGGATTACAGTTACTGGTTTTTGTATGTAATCCCTTACATGTAATCTGTTACTCCCCAAACCTGAATGCACTGTATATATATAGCCTATTTAAAAGGAAGAGAAGTTTAGGCGTAGCCCCAGAAATAGAAACTTTTGAATTAAACATTCAAATCACAGGGCTTTCGCGCCATTATTCAAATTGCATTTTTAGGGCAGCCTAGAGTAGAATGTGTACTTGCTTGAAAACAATAAAGAATTATTCATTGCATTGTGGAGATGTAGGTTAGTCTAGGTAGGATCATTTCATTGTACCTAAACAAGATCAATAGGGGAGCTTTTTGAGCTGTGTGTCATGTCTTCACTGTTCTTTCATGCACAATGATGAACGTGGCCATTCAGCTGCCTATCAGCTATTTCTATTTGTTCTCGTGGATTCATTTTGGAAATTGGAGAAATGATCCACCTCGGACTATTGTCACTATGAATGGTGGGTAGAGGGCAGGATGGACCGTTAGACTGGTAGACTGTACTGACCTGTGGTATAGTTAAGCAATAAGTCCTGAGGGGGTGTGGTATATGGCCAATATAACATGGCTAAGGGCTGTTCTAAACCCGACGCAACGCGGAGTGCCTGGATATAGCCCTTAGCCGTGGTATATTGGCCATATATCACAAACCTCCGAGGTGCCTTATTGCTATTATAAACTGGTTACCAAAATAATTAGAGCACTAAAAATAAATGTTTTGTCATAACCGTGGTATACGGTCTGATATACCACGGCTGTCAGCCAATCATCATTCAGGGTTCGAACCCCCCAGTTTATAATTAAGCAATAAGGCCCGAGGGGGTGTGGCATATGGCCAATATACCACGGCTAAGGGCTGTTCTTACGCATGACACAAGGCGGAGTGCCTTGATACAGGCCTTAGCCGTGCTATATTGGCCATATATCACAAACCCCCGAGGTGCCTTATTGCTATTATAAACTGGTTACCAACGTAATTAAAGCAGTTAAAATAAATGTTTTGTCATACCCATGGTATACGGTCTGATGTACCATGGCTGTCAGCCAGTCAGCATTCAGGGCTCGAAACCACACAGTTTATAATATAAGTTAGCACACAGAGAGGCATAGCGCATAAGGGAAGTACCAAAACACCTTGATATAAGGGAGGCGCATGCAAGCATATTAGGAAATTTGGTTGGGATGGAAGAAATTATATAGTGAAACCTGCAAGAAATTAATGTAAAACAGGGGTAAAATGCACTACCCTCCCCTGTGCCCAACAGAAAAACACACAAACCTCCCCAAAGCAAAGTTTTGAACCGCCCCCCAAATAAATAGCAAGTTTCCTTCTCTGTTTTCTAGATGCCCTGCAAACCTCAGTGACTGGCACTTGGCTCAACTCACTGACTAGAAGAAAAGTCACAGTTCACTGATTACAGAAGATCAAAATACAAAGTGACAGGTTGGTTTGATCAAACTATTTTTATTATTGCCATCTTTGAATTGAGAAACAAAATTAAAGTAAAAAGACAAAAATATTGTGTGTATGAAAGTGACAAGTTGTAGATGTTGTTGAAAAGGTAACTCACAAAATTGTCACATAGCCTATGAAATTAATAACCTTTTACACTTGATTAAAGTAACTATGTTAAAACCTGTTATGGCTGCACGCTGAATATTGAAAAAACTGGAAAATGTGTGCACATTTTCAAACGGCCTCCTAAGAAACTTTTTATTTTCCAATATGCATATATTTACTACTGTTGGATAGATAACAGTCTGTAGTTTCTAAAAAGGTTTGAATTGTTTCTCTAAGTCGAACAGAAATATTTTTACAGCCATTTTCCCAGCCGAATTGAGTTTCCCAAAATGCGATGTGTCTCTTTAAGACCTTCTCTATAAAAGGCCATTTGACTTAGGACCATAGGGACACGTCAGAGGCGTACCTTAGACTGTAATGCGGAAGTGAGAATTGAAAGGGGTCGAATATCTCGTCCCTGGACTGAATAACAGAACTTCTTGTGAGACATGCGCAGTTAAAATAAAAATCCGGGCGCGAAGGATAATTTGATCTCGGCTTCTGGAACAAGGTAGGTAACTTTGAATATGATGCCTGACTACGATATTATTTGCTACATGTCACAAAATCATCCTAAAGGTTGTTTTTTCAATATACTTTAATTATATTATTGCAATTTATTCTGGACTTTAGATGTGAAACGACGGAAGAATTTTTTGAAGAAACGCTTTCTGGCGCAGCAATGCTACCGTGCTAGCTAACCAAAGAGGGGAATCCTTCGTTCTGGAACCCAACTAAAGACTCTACTGGACATTGGACCCCGTTACAACATTCTGATGGAGTACCAAGAAAGATAAGACCCAATTTGGGATGCTTTTTCATATATATGTCGAACTGTTGAATGCTAACGCTGCTAACTATGCTAGGCTAGCGCTTGACTAGAATCAATGCTGCCTTATGCTAGCTTATGATGTTAGCTAATATAACGATATATTGTGTTTTCGCTGTAAAACACTTCAAAAATCGGAAATGTTGTCTGTATTCACAAGATATCTGTCTTTCATTAGTTATCCACCATATGTTTTTCTGAAATGTTTTATGAGGTGTAATTAGTAGCCGACGTTGGTGTATGTATTTTCTCTGGCTACTCCCGGCTGGATTCAGACTCTAGCTATGTGTTAGCATTTTTGGGTAGCATCAATGTAAAACAGATTTATAGCTAAAATATGCACTTTTTATGAACAAAACATAGATTTATTGTGTAACATGTTATATGACTGTCATCTGAGGTCGTTTTTTCTGGGCTCTTTAGGTTGGTTTTAGTTTATTTCGGTTGGTTGTGCATGCTACTTCAATCATAATTCATACTTCATAATCATAATTCATACGTGTCTGTCCACTTTTGTATTTGGTGGTGAGCTAACATAAATATATGTGGTGTTTTCTCTGTAAAACATTTAAAAAATCGGACATGTTGGCTGGATTGACAAGATGTTTATCTTTCAAATGCTGTATTGGACTTGTTAATGTGTAAAAGTTAAATATTTTTAAA
Organism: Salvelinus fontinalis; assembly: GCF_029448725.1. NCBI lineage: Eukaryota > Metazoa > Chordata > Actinopteri > Salmoniformes > Salmonidae > Salvelinus > Salvelinus fontinalis. The sequence continues at coordinate 30,075,524 of NC_074680.1, forward strand.
AAATAGATTTTGAATTTCGCGCTCTGCAGCTGTTGTCATTTTTGGTCCGAGGTCGGGCTTGCACCCCAAACAGGTTAAAGCTATGTAACATTTTACTTTTTATGTGTGATTTGGTAGGGTAGCCTATGCTATATTGTTTCAAATCTATAACTGGTATTGTGCTCTGTAAATACCCTTGGGCTACTGTCAGTGAATCAATGAGACATTTTGTTTAGGCTACACTGTGATTTCGATTAACAGTAGCGTTAAGATTTAATACAGGTTTGGTGACAAACTGATAACAGATCTGGATTCATTAAGTTGAATAACAAGAAATATTATGCAATTGACTTGACACTACATTATTCTCTTTTACTGCAAATAGTTGTATAGTCTAGGCTACTGCATAATTAATTATATGCCCATTTTCAGTTCTATTATTTTGACACATTTACTCATGTCTCACAATGTGTTGACTTTAAATAGCAAACTGAACAAGACTTTGACAAAAAGAAACACATTGGCAATTTGAGAGACAACAAGATTTATGTTAATTTAGGCTTTAATGAGGCATGCGTGAAATGAGCTGTGCAAACCAAAAGTTGGGTTTGTCTGTGGGAAATAACATAGGTTGACAAGACACCGGTAAGATAAGAGATTCATGCCTTTATGTTTGCATGCTTGCTTGCTCCTCAATTTAAATAAATAATGTCCAGACTGTGTGAAATAGAGAATTAATGGATAGACGGGTAATTTGCTTTTGAGTACCATGTTACAGATTTTGGTTTTTCTATTTATGTTTTGAGGTTGGACTTAAGCACATATAACATGTTAGCACATGGGCTGCACCGATTGGTGTCACCTCATTAGTCAGTATGTGTTCCACCTGTGCTGGGTTGTCCTTCTCGTTAGTCAGAAGGAGGTTTAAGATACAGAGGGGCAGAAAAATTGTTCACTCGCTAATTATAGTGTCGTTATCCTCGCAAGGGGAGAGTGCTATTATGAAATTATTTGTTAATCTCTGAGCAATTGTATTAATATAAAATAATATAATTTTTAGCATACAATATAGCTCAATATTTGTATTATTTATTTATACAGTATTTTTTGCTAATCTTTATCAAGGGTGCCAATAGTAATGGACCCTACTTTATTGTACAAATATTATCCTATCAGCCACTGGCTTGCATCACATCATACATATTACCAAAATGGCAGCAAGTCCGTTTTTGTTTCCCATGTTATCTTATTTACTGTCACGTTCTGACCTTTATTTCCTTTGTTTTGTCTTTATTTAGTATGGTCAGGGCGTGAGTTGGGGTGGGCAGTCTATGTGTGTTTTTCTATGTTGGGGTATTGAGTTCGGCCTGGCATGGTTCTCAATCAGAGGCAGCTGTCAATCGTTGTCCCTGATTGAGAATCATACTTAGGTAGCCTGGGTTTCACTTTTGGTTTGTGGGTGTTTGTTTCCGTGTGAGTGTTTGTTGCCACACGGTACTGTTTCGGTTTCGTTCGTTTCACGTTTATTGATTTGTATTTTGTAGTGTTCAGTTTATGTCTTAAAATAAACATTATGGACACTTACCATGCTGCATATTGGTCCTCCGATCCTTCTCTCTTCTCCCCGTCAGAAGAGGAGGACGACAGCCGTTACATTTACTTGGTTCTTTTATCTTTTTATGCACCAGAAGAATATTTTATATAAATGAAAATGGTCTTACCAATCCTTTCATATCATTTCTGGAGCACTGCAAAATTTAAACTGGATTTTACATCCCCTCTTGATAGATAGCCTTGAGAATGCTCACAGAGTAATACTTATCTTACTGTTACTGTGGGTTACTCTCATCCTTTTTACTTACAAATAACTCAACTGTGGGGGATTTAGAACATTTGGAAAGTATTCAGACCCCTGGGCTCTGGCTGGGCCACTTAAGGACATTCAGAGACTTGTTCCAAAACCATTTCTGCGGTATCTTGGCTGTGTGTTTAGGGTCTTAGACTGGGGCGAAGGTTCGCCTTCCATCAGGACAGAGGTCCTGAGCGCTCTGGAGCAGGTTTTCATCGATCCTGACTAGTCTCCCAGTCCTTGCAGCTGAAAAACATTCCCACAGCATGATGCTGCCACCACCATGCTTCACCGTAGGGATGGTGCCAGGTTTCTTTCAGACGTGACGCTTGGCATTCAGGCCAAAGAGTTACATTTGCAAACATTTCTAAAAAACAATTTTTTCTTGATCATTAAGGGGTATTGTGTGTAGATTGATAAGGGGGAAAAAACGATTTAAACAATTCTAAACAACAACAATTCAAAACGTGGAAAAAGTCAAGAGGTCTGAATACTTTTCGAATGCACTGTGTGTCCTCCGAGGATGAAGGGGTGATTGTCCTTCAGCCCTGTTTGCAGCCTCAGCAGCATGTTGTCAAGTCTCTCCAGCCCCCGCCTATCCTTACCACTGTGGGGAAAGCTATTGACTCCCTGGTGCATAGGTGACATGTCTATTGTGTTGTCCTCCTCAAAGGTCTGAGAGCTGACACATCACCACAGTGTCCGAGAGCAAGAGAGAGATTGTTTAAAAAAAAACATAGACCTCATTTATATGTAGTCCTAATAGTGCTTAACAATAATACATAATTGACAGTTACCTTCTTCTCGAAAAGCTTGGCTGAGAGGCTGTAGCATCACATGGTGGCTCCAACTTCCTTTGGCTGCTCCATTTTAATATCATCCTCTTTGTCCTCATCTTCCCGAAGCAGTAATAAATCTTCAGCACATAAAAAAGGGAATTGTGAATGTAAGGGAATTGTACAAGTTATCAACAGGCTTGCAAGGTGACAAAATTACATTTATTATCCAAAGGTTTTCACTGTAACATTTGAGAAAACATGTAACAATTTCATATTTGATAGTCCATAACTGAAATAATATGATAATGTATGTCTGTAAGTAGCAAAGTCACAAACCAGCTAGATCAGGATAATTTTGATACCAAGCACCAACTACCAACCTGAGCTTCGAAACGTCATTATAGCTATCTATCAATCAACGGTTAGGCTTCAGCTTTAGGCTACATGAATTCTTGCAATCAGCAGTCAGTTAGAAGAATCATAGGAAACGTTAGGAAACACAGATAAAATACATAATATATCTAGCTATGTAGGTAGCTACCTAGATAGCTATATTGGGATCATACATCTCTTCTGCCTGGCTGATCTAATCCCTAGCCAGTTCATTTTAGCTCTGTCTAGCTCATACCTAATATCAAATGCTCTTCAAATTGTCAATATGAGTATTTCATTTTGTAAAGTTATCAATGAAAACATTGAAAAGACAAGACAAGAGATTAACTAAATTAGATAGACTAGCTCCCTACCTTGCCTCATTTTGTTTGATTGTCTACTCAGCTTGTTATTAAAACTTATTTTCACAGACATCTTATCAATCGGAAAAAATATTCTAAAAAGTACATATTATAAATACCAATATAAAAACGAATTATACTGTTTTTTTTAGCTCAATATGATCTTAATGACAGAGGTGTCAAAGTTGTGAGAAACCTTTCAGGTCGACGAGAGGCTAGATGCCTCCCGGACAGCATTCACTTTCAGCCTCCACACCACAATTTAATTTGCTCACTCCTATCAATTACGCATTGCCATCAGTTGTTACTATGGCGCTACCCATACCTCTAATAAATGTTGTTCAATATCAAAATACTTAAAATAGAGTGCTTGCAGTTGCATCAAAAATCACCTAGCAATCCCACCAGGCAATGTTGGAAGACCAGTCAGTCTGTTGGAAGTCCTCCAATCTTCCACATGGCTGGGTGTGTTTCGCTATCACCGGAAGCTTTGGGAAGATTGTCCACATTATTTCGTTTTTTTCTAATGACTGAGAAAACGGAGGCAGTGGGAGAACTTATTCAAATTATATTTTGAAAATGATAGCTACAGGGACTTTGTGTGCAGGCTAGCTCAAATTAGTTGCTAACATAATGTGTTTCCTAGCTAGCTTTACATTTTTTAAATTTATCTTTACCTTTATTTAACTAGGCAAGTCAGTTAAGAACAAATTCTTATTTACAATGATGGGGTCCCCGGCCAAACCCGGACGACGCTGGGCCAGTTGTGCTCTCCCAATCACAGCCGTTGTGATACAGCCTGGATTCGACCCAAGGTGTCTGTAGAGACACCTCCAGCTCTGAGATGCAGTGCCTTAGACCGCTGCACCACTTGGAAGCCAAGTGAATTAAATATCACCAGCTAGCTAACTAAATAGTAGCTACTTAACTACCTATCTTGATGTTTTTATTGTTGCAACTTCAAATGCATTTGTAGCTATGTAGCTAGCTAACTAAAACCCATGGAAGAGGGTGAAAGGATTAGCTAGCATTACCAGCTGTCGGAAGGGAGAGTAGGCTACTCTGGATAGGGCAGGTACCTTTGTGGGAGGACATTATGAAACATTTATCCAGTTCCAATCCTTAGCATGAAACTATAAAGACAGGGAGATATAGGAACATAATATTCAGTGCTGTCTAATTTGAGTATAATGCAGCCTGATTCGTTGTGATGTTTTCAGTGGCGACCTGTCATTTAGAACCCTACATGTTAGCAAAAAAATACAAATGAATGTATATATACACACAAACACACACTGTATGTATATACAGTGGGGAGAACACTGCCGATTTTGCAGGTTTTCCTACTTACAAAGCATGTAGAGGTCTGTAATTTTTATCATAGGTACACTTCAACTGTGAGAGACGGAATCTAAAACAAAAATCCAGAAAATCACATTGTATGATTTTTAAGTAATTAATTTGCATTTTATTGCATGACATAAGTATTTGATCACCTACCAACCAATAAGAATTCCGACTCTCACAGACCTGTTAGTTTTTCTTTAAGAAGCCCTCGTGTTCTCCACTCATTACCTGTATTAACTGCACCTGTTTGAACTCGTTACCTGTATAAAAGACACCTGTCCACACACTCAATCAAACAGACTCCAACCTCTCCACAATAGCCAAGACCAGGGAGCTGTGTAAGGACATCAGGGATAAAATTGTAGATCTGCACAATGCTGGGATGGGCTACAGGACAATAGGCAAGCAGCTTGGTGAGAAGGCAACAACTGTTGGCGCAATTATTAGAAAATGGAAGAAGTTCAAGATGACGGTCAATCACCCTCGGTCTGGGGCTCCATGCAAGATCTCACCTCGTGGGGCCTAAACAACGTCGCCGTAAAAGGGGCAAACGAAGCAGTCTTCTGGTCAGGCTCCGGAGACGGGCACATCGCGCACCAGTCCCTAGCAAACTACTCGCCAATATCCAGTCTCTTTACAACAAGGTTGATGAAATCCGAGCAAGGGTTGCCTCCCAGAGAGACATCAGAGACTGTAATGTTCTTTGCTTCACGGAAACATGGCTCACTCGAGAGACGCTATCGGAGTCGGTGCAGCCAGCTGGTTTCATCACGCATCGCGCCAACAGAAACAAGCATCTTTCTGGTATGAAGAGGGGCAGGGGGGTATGCCTTATGATTAACGAGACGTGGTGTAATCGTAACAACATACAGGAACTCAAGTCCTTTTGTTCACCTGCCTCAGAATTCCTCACAATCAAATGTTGACCGCATTATCTACCAAGGGAATTGTCTTCGATTATAATCACAGCCGTATATATTCCCCCCCAAGCAGACACATCGATGGCCCTGAACAAACTTTATTTGACTCTATGTAAACTGGAAACCATATATCCTGAGGCTGCATTCATTGTAGCTGGGGATTTTAACAAGGCTAATCTGAAAACAAGACTCCCTAAATTCTATCAGCATGTCGATTGCGCAACCAGGGCTGGTAAAACCCTGGATCATTGTTATTCTAACTTCCGCACCGCATATAAGGCCCTCCCCCACCCTCCTTTCGAAAAAGCTGAACACGACTCAATTTTGTTGCTTCCAGCCTACAGACAGAAACTAAAACAAGAAGCTCCCGCGCTCAGGTCTGTTCAACGCTGGTCCGACCAATCTGATTCCACGTTTCAAGACTGCTTCGATCACGTGGATTGGGTTATGTTTCGCAATGCGTCCAACAACAACATTGGTGAATACGCTGATTCGGTGAGCGAGTTCATTAGAAAGTGCATCGGCGATGTCGTCCCCACAGCAACTACACTGCTCAAAAAAATAAAGGGAACACTTAAACAACACAATGTAACTCCAAGTCAATCACACTTCTGTGAAATCAAACTGTCCACTTAGGAAGCAACACTGATTGACAATAAATTTCACATGCTGTTGTGCAAATGGAATAGACAAAAGGTGGAAATTATAGGCAATTAGCAAGACACCCCCCAAAACAGGAGTGATTCTGCAGGTGGTGACCACAGACCACTTCTCAGTTCCTATGCTTCCTGGCTGATGTTTTGGTCACTTTTGAATGCTGGCGGTGCTCTCACTCTAGTGGTAGCATGAGACGGAGTCTACAACCCACACAAGTGGCTCAGGTAGTGCAGTTCATCCAGGATGGCACATCAATGCGAGCTGTGGCAAGAAAGTTTGCTGTGTCTGTCAGCGTAGTGTCCAGAGCATGCAGGCGCTACCAGGAGACAGGCCAGTACATCAGGAGACGTGGAGGAGGCCGTAGGAGGGCAACAACCCAGCAGCAGGACCGCTACCTCCGACTTTGTGCAAGGAGGTGCACTGCCAGCGCCTTGCAAAATGACCTCCAGCAGGCCACAAATGTGCATGTGTCTGCTCAAACGGTCAGAAACAGACTCCATGAGGGTGGTATGAGGGCCCGACGTCCACAGGTGGGGGTTGTGCTTACAGCCCAACACCGTGCAGGACGTTTGGCATTTGCCAGAGAACACCAAGATTGGCAAATTCGCCACTGGCGCCCTGTGCTCTTCACAGATGAACGCAGGTTCACACTGAGCACATGAGCACATGTGACAGACGTGACAGAGTCTGGAGACGCCGTGGAGAACATTCTGCTGCCTGCAACATCCTCCAGCATGACCGGTTTGGCGATGGGTCAGTCATGGTGTGGGGTGGCATTTCTTTGTGGGGCCGCACAGCCCTCTATGTGCTCGCCAGAGGTAGCCTGACTGCCATTAGGTACCGAGATGAGATCCTCAGACCCCTTGTGAGACCATATGCTGACACATGCACATTTGTGGCCTGCTGGAGGTCATTTTGCAGGGCTCTGGCAGCGCACCTCCTTGCACTAAGGCGGAGGTACCGGTCCTGCTGCTGGGTTGTTGCCCTCCTACGGCCTCCTCCACGTCTCCTGATGTACTGGCCTGTCTCCTGGTAGCGTCTGCATGCTCTGGACACTACGCTGACAGACACAGCAAACCTTTTTGCCATAGTTCGCATTGATGTGCCATCCTGGATGAACTGCACTACCTGAGCCACTTGTGTGGGTTGTAGACTCATTCTCATGCTACCACTAGAGTGAGAGCACCGCCAGCATTCAAAAGTGACCAAAACATCCGCCAGGAAGCATAGGAACTGAGAAGTGGTCTGTGGTCACCACCTGCAGAATCACTCCTGTTTTGGGGGGTGTCTTGCTAATTGCCTATAATTTCCACCTTTTTTCTATCCATTTGCACAACAGCATGTGAAATGTGTTGTCAATCAGTGTTGCTTCCTAAGTGGACAGTTTGATTTCACAGAAGTGTGATTGACTTGGAGTTACATTGTGTTTTTTAAGTGTTCCCTTTATTTTTTTGAGCAGTGTATTAAAACATTCCCAAACCAGAAACCGTGGATTGGTGGCAGCATTCACGCGAAACTGAAAGCGCGAACCACTGCTTTTAACCAGGGCAAGGTGACCGGAAACATGACCGAATACAAACAGTGTAGCTATTCCCTCCGCAAGGCAATCAAACAAGCTAAGCGTCAGTATAGAGACTAAGTAGAGTTGCAATTCAACGGCTCAGACACAAGAGGTATGTGGCAGGGTCTACAGTCAATCACGGATTGCAAAAAGAAAACCAGCCCCGTCGCGGACAAGGATGTCTTGCTCCCAGGATGTCTTGCTCCCAGACAGACTAAATAACTTCTTTGCTCGCTTTGAGGACAATACAGTGCCACTGACACGGCCCGCTACCAAAACCTGCGGGCTCTCCTTCACTGCAGCCGACGTGAGTAAAACGTTTAAACGTGTTAACCCTCGCAAGGCTGCAGGCCCAGAAGGCATCCCCAGCCGCGTCCTCAGAGCATGCGCAGACCAGCTGGCTGGTGTGTTTATGGACATATTCAATCAAGCCTTATCCCAGTCTGCTGTTCCCACATGCTTCAAGAGGGCCACCATTGTTCCTGTTCCCAAGAAAGCTAAGGTAACTGAGCTAAATGACTACCGCCCCGCCCCGTAGCACTCACTTCCGTCATCATGAAATGCTTTGAGAGACTAGTCAAGGACCATATCATCTCCACCCTACCTGACACCCTAGACCCACTCCAATTTGCTTACCGCCCCAATAGGTCCACAGACGACGCAATCGCAACCACACTGCCCTAACCCATCTGGACAAGAGAAATAGCTATGTGAGAATGCTGTTCATCGACTACAGCTCAGCATTTAACACTATAGTACCCTCCAAACTCGTCATCAAACTCGAGACCCTGGGTCTCGACCCCGCCCTCTGCAACTGGGTACTGGACTTCCTGACGGGCCGCCCCCAGGTGGTCAGGGTAGGTAACAACATCTCCACCCCGCTGATCCTCAACACTGGGGCCCCACAAGGGTGCGTTCTGAGCTCTCTCCTGTACTCCCTGTTTACCCACGACTGCGTGGCCATGCACGCCTCCAACTCAATCATCAAGTTTGCGGACAACACTACAGTGGTAGGCTTGATTACCAACAACGACGAGACGGCCTACAGGGAGGAGGTGAGGGCCCTCGGAGTGTGGTGTCAGGAAAATAACCTCACACTCAACGTCAACAAAACAAAGGAGATGATTGTGGACTTCAGGAAACATCAGAGGGAGGACCCCGCTATCCACATCGACGGGACAGTAGTGGAGAGGGTAGTAAGTTTTAAGTTCCTCGGCGTACACATCACGGACAAACTGAGTTGGTCCACCCACACAGACAGCGTTGTGAAGAAGGAGCGGCAGCTCCTCTTCAACCTCAGGAGGCTGAAGAAATTCGGGTTGTCACCAAAAGCACTCTCAAACTTCTACAGATGCACAATCGAGAGCATCCTGTCGGGCTGTATCACCGCCTGGTACGGCAACTGCTCTGCCCACAACCGTAAGGCTTTTCAGAGGGTAGTGAGGTCTGCACACCGCATCACCGGGGGCAAACTACCTGCCCTCCAGGACACCTACAACACCCGATGTCACAGGAAGGCCATAAAGATCATCAAGTACAACAACCACCCGAGCCACTGCCTGTTCACCCCGCTATCATCCAGAAGGCAAGGTCAGTACAGGTGCATCAAAGCAGGGACCGAGAGACTGAAAAACAGCTTCTATCTCAAGGCCATCAGACTGTTAAACAGCCACCACTACATCGAGGGGCTGCTGCCAACATACTGACTCAACTCCAGCTCACTTTAAATTGGAAATTGATGGAAATTGATCAAAAATGTATCACTAGCCACTTTAAACAATGCCCCTTAATATAATGTATATGTATATACTGTACTCTATCATCTACTGCATCTTGCCTTATTTATGTAATACATTTATCACTAGCCACTTTAAACTATGCACTTTTATGTTTACATACCCTACATTACTCATCTCATATGTATATAATGTACTCAATACCATCTACTGCATCTTGCCTATGCCGTTCTGTACCATCACTCATTAATATATCTTTATGTACATATTCTTTATCCCTTTACACTTGTGTGTATAAGGTAGTAGTTGTGGAATTGTTAGGTTAGATTACTCGTTGGTTATTACTGCATTGTCGGAACTAGAAGCGCAAGCATTTCGCTATACTCGCATTAACATCTGCTAACTATATGTATGTAACAAATAAAGTTTATTTGATTTGATAAGGTCCCACAGTTGACAGTGCATATCAGAGCAAAAACCAAGCTATGAGATAGATCGAAGGAATTGTCTGTAGCGCTCCGAGACAGGATTGTGTCGAGGCACAGATCTCGGGAAGGGTACCAAAAAAATATCTGCAGCATTGAAGGTCCACAAGAACACAATGGCCTCCATCATTCTTAAATGGAAGAAATTTGGAAACACCAAGACTCTTCCTAGAGCTGGCCGCCCGGCAAAACTAAGCAAACGGGGGAGAAGGGAGGTGACCAAGAACCCGATGCTCACTCTGATAGAGCTCTAGAGTTCCTCTGTGGAGATGGGAGAACCTTCCAGAAGGACAACCATCTCTGCAGTACTCCACCAATCAGGCCTTTATGGTAGAGTGGCCAGACAGAAGCCACTCCTTAGTAAAAGGCACATGACAGCCCGCTTGGAGTTTGGCAAATGGCACCTAAAGACTCTCAGACCATGAGAAACAAGATTATCTGGTCTGATGACACCAATATTCAACTCTTTGGCCTGAATGAGAAGTCTGTAATCGCTGCCAAAGGCGCTTCAACAAAGTACTGAGTAAAGGGTCTGAATACTTATGTAAATAAGATATTACCCACACCAAAAATATATAGATTTGCAAAAAATGGTAAACCTGTTTTGCTTTGTCATTATGGCGTATTATGTGTAGATTGATGAGGGAAAAAAACGATTTAATCAATTTTAGAATTAGGCTGTTATCCTCTACCACTTCTCTCTCCCGGATCCGGGATCCTCCTCATCAAAAAAGCTGACTAGCATAGCCTAGCCTAACGGGACAGGGATATCATATAAAATCATTTTCATGAAATCACAAGTCCAATACAGCAAATGAAAGATAAACAGCTTGTGAATCCAGCCATCATTTCCGATTTTTAAAATGTTTTACAGCGAAAACACATTGTATTTCTATTAGCTAACCACAATAGCCAAAGACTCAACCGCATATTTTCACCATGTTTCTACCGCATAGGTAGCTATCACAAAACCGACCAAATAGAGATAAAATTAGTCACTAACCAAGAAACAACTTCATCAGATGACAGTCTTATAACATGTTATACAATACATTTATGTTTTGTTCGAAAATGTGCAAATTTGAGGTATAAATCATAGTTTTACATTGCAGCTACCATCAAAAAGATCACCAAAGCAGCCAGAATAATTACAGAGAGCAACGTGAAATACCTAAATACTCATCATAAAACATTTTTGAAAAATACATGGTGTACAGCAAATGAAAGATAAACATCTTGTGAATCCAGCCAATATTTTCCGATTTTTTAAAGTGTTTTACAGCGAAAACACAATATATATTTATATTAGCTCACTACAGTAGCCAAACACACAACGTAATTTACTCCCCGCAAAAATAGCTTGCACAAAACCGACAAAATAGAGATAAAATTAATCACTAACCTTGAACAAATTCATCAGATGACAGTCTTATAACATCATGTTATATAATACATTTATGTTTTGTTCGAAAATGTGCATATTTAATGCTGCAAATCCTGATTATACATTGTGAATACGTAGCATTGATTCACCTGAATCTCCAGAGTTATTTTGGACTCTCACCTAATCTGACCAAAGAACTCATCATAAACTTTACATAAAAATACTTGTTGTATGGCAAATGAAAGATACACTGATTCTTAATGCAACCGCTGTGTTAGATTTTAAAAATAACTTTACCATAACATACAGCTTGCGTTATAGCGAGACAGCGCTCACCAAAACGGCGGAGAATAGGACTCAACATTTTACACAGAAATACGAAATAACATCATAAATGTTTTCTTACTTTTGTTGAGCTTCCATCAGAATGTTGTACAAGGAGTCCTTGGTCAGAATAAATCGTTGTTTGGTTTTAGAATGTCCATTTCTTCTGTCGAATTAGCAACCTTACCTAGCCATGTGGCGCGAACATGCCCATCAACTCTTGGCGCAAAGAACAGAAAATTCCAAAAGTCCCAATAAACGTTGAATAAACTGATAAAACTCGGTTGAAAAAACCTACTGTGTGATGTTATTATCACATGTATCAAATAAAATCAGAGCCAGAGATATTCGCCGTGTAAACCGAACGCTTTTCAGAAGGCAATGTCGAGGTCCGCGGCACGCATTGGTAGACAAAGAAAATTCCTGACCTGCCACTCCAAAGCTCTTGTTCGGCCTCAGATCAAGCTAGACACCCCATTCCACCTCCCACTGCCTGTTGACATCTAGTGGAAGGCGTATGAAGTGCATGCATATCGAGAAATAAAAGCCAGTTGAATAGGCAGGCCCTGAAACAGAGCCTCGTTTTCAGATTTTTCACTTCCAGTATGGAAGTTTGCTGCAAAATAAGTTCTGTTTTACTCACAGATATAATTCAAACAGTTTTAGAAACGTGAGAGTGTTTTTATTCCAATAGTAATAATACTATGCATATTGTATGATCTAGAAAAGAGTACGAGGCCGTTTCATTTGGGCACGATTTTGATGTAATGTCCTTAAAACAAGTCAAAATGAGGCTCAGTAGTGTGTGTGGCATCCACATGCCTGTATGACCTCCCTACAACGCCTGGTTATGCTCCTGATGAGATGGCGGATGGTCTCCTGAGGGATCTCCTCCCAGACCTGGACTAAAGCATCCGCCAACTCCTGGACAGTCTGTGGTGCAACGTGGCATTGGTGGATGGAACGAGACATGATGTCCCAGATGTGCTCAATTGGATTCAGGTCTGGGGAACGGGCGGGCCAGTCCATAGCATCAATGCCTTCCTCTTGCAGGAACTGCTGACACACTCCAGCCACATGAGGTCTAGCATTGTCTTGCATTAGGAGGAACCAAGGGCCAACCGCACCAGTATATGGTCTCACAAGGGGTCTGAGGATCTCATCTCGGTACCTAATGGCAGTCAGGCTGCCTCTGGCGAGCACATGGAGGGCTGTGCGGCCCCCCAAAGAAATGCCATCCCACACCATGACTGACCCACCGCCAAACCGGTCATGCTGGAGGACGTTGCAGGCAGCAGAACGTTCTCCACGGCGTCTCCAGACTCTGTCACGTCTGTCACATGTGTGTGTGAACCTGCTTTCATCTGTGAAGAGCACAGGGCGCCAGTCGCGAATTTGCCAATCTTGGTGTTCTCTGGCAAATGCCAAACGTCCTGCATGGTGTTGGGCTGTAAGCACAACCCCCGCCTGGGGACGTCGGGCCCTCATACCACCCTCATGGAGTCTGTTTCTGACTGTTTGAGCAGACACATTCACATTTGTGGCCTGCTGGAGGTCATTTTGCAGGGCTCTGGCAGTGCTCCTCCTGCTCCTTCTTGCACAAAGGCGGAGGTAGCGGTCCTGCTGCTGGGTTGTTGCCCTCCTACAGCCTCCTCCACGTCTCCTGATGTACTGGCTTGTCTCCTGGTAGCGCCTCCATGCTCTGGACACTACGCTGACAGACACAGCAAACCTTCTTGCCACAGCTCGCATTGATGTGCCATCCTGGATGAGCTGCACTACCTGAGCCACTTGTGTGGGTTGTAGACTCTGTCTCATGCTACCACTAGAGTGAAAGCACCGCCAGCATTCAAGTGACCAAAACATCAGCCAGGAAGCATAGGAACTGAGAAGTGGTCTGTGGTCACCACCTGCAGAACCACTCCTTTATTGGGGTTTCTTGCTAATTGCCTATAATTTCCACCTTTTGTCTCTTCCATTTGTACAACAGCATGTGAAATTTATTGTCAATCAGTGTTGCTTCCTAAGTGGACAGTTTGATTTCACAGAAGTGTGATTGACTTGGAGTTACATTGTGTTTTTTAAGTGTTCCCTTTATTTTTTTGAGCAGTGCATATATATTTTAGGCTACAAGCCTCAACTTTATGGCTTATCTGTACATGCGCCAATTAGCCTACACGGCAATCGCCAAATAATAATTTGGGAACAGGCAGAAAAAGTTACCGTCAATCCACAGAGGAAAAAAGACATTTTCCAAGTTTCATTCAATAAGACAAAAGCTGAGAAAGGAGAGTTGAAAAAAGAGAAGGCAGGGCCAGAAAAGTCATGTTTGGGAAAGATTTTATGAATTGATAAAATAGGATTATAGCAGCGCTGGCAATGTTATGTGTGATGATTATGAGGCGCTATGTTATGTGTGACGATTATGAGGCGCTATACAAATTCCACAGTCACAAGAAGGGACTTCAAGTAGGCCTATGCTATGTCAAAGGAACTGTAGCCTACTGTTCAGAGGGGTTAAATGGCAACTGAAATCTGTACACGGACTGTAGATCTATAACCTCTCACATAGCCTTAATAATAACTCCTGCAGACTTAAGCCATTCTTGCAGTAAATTATACACCAAATGTAGTCCAAATGTGGACTTGGGAACAGGAGTGGAAAAGTCTGATTTCTTTCTTTCTGCATCTTGAGATGGTGTCAGCATCATACAAGCTAATAGTATTTTAACCACATAAAATAGTCAGGTTTGTAGGCCTCCTTGCTCGCACACGCTTTTTCAGTTCTGCACACAAATTTTCTATGGGATTGAGGTCAGGGCTTTGTGATGGCCACTCCAATACCTTGACATTGTTGTCCTTAAGCCATTTTGCCACAACTTTGGAAGTATGCTTGGGGTCATTGTCCATTTGGAAGACCCATTTGCGATCAAGCTTTAATTTCCTGACTGATGTCTTGAGATGTTGCTTCAATATATCCACATAATTTTCCTTTCTAATGATGCTATTTTGTGAAGTGCACCAGTCCCTCCTGCAGCAAAGGACCCCCACAACATGATGCTGCCAACCCCGTGCTTCACGGTCGGGATGGTGTTCTTCGGCTTGCAAGCCTCCCCCTTTTTCTTCCAAACATAACGATGGTCATTATGGCCAAACAGTTCTATTTTTGTTTCATCAGACCAAAGGACATTTCTCCAAAAAGTATGACCTTTGTCCCCATGTGCAGTTGCAAACCGTAGTCTGGCTTTTTTATGGCGGTTTTGGAGCAGTGGCTTCTTGCTTACTGAGCAGCCTTTCAGGCTATGTCGATATAGGACTCGTTTTATTGTGAATATAGATACTTTCGACCCGTTTCCTCCAGCATCTTTACACGGTCCTTTGCTGTTGTTCTGGGATTGATTTGCACTTTTCGCACCAAAGTACCTTCATCTCTAGGAGACAGAATGCATCTCCTTCCTGAGCGGTATAACGGCTACGTGGTCCCGTGGTGTTAATAGTTGCGTACTATTGTTTCTACAAATTAACATGATACCTTCAGGCATTGATGAACCAGACTTGTGGAGGTCTACAATTTTTTTTCCGAGGTCTTGGTTGATTTCTTTTGATTTTCTTTTGATGTCAAGCAAAGAGGCACTGAGTTTGAAGGTAGGCCTTGAAATACATCCACAGGTACACCTTCAATTGACTCAAATTATGTCAATTAGCCTATCAGAAGCTTCTAAAGCCATTACATAATTTTCTGGAATAATCTGTCTGTAAACAATTGTTGGAAAAATTACCTGTGTCATGCACAAAGTAGATGTCCTAACCAACTTGCCAAAACTATAGTTTGTGACGTGGTTGAAAACGAATTTTAATGACTCCAACCTAAGTGTATGTAGTAAACTTCCAACATCAACTGTATTTGCTCTTTATCAAAAAACAGCAGGACTGACAGCCACTTAGCTGTTGTTGTCGGAATAATTAATGTGGTGGTCTTCCAACATGGCCACCAGGAGGTGTCGTACGTCAACTGCAAGCCCTCTATACACAGCAGATATTTCTATGTTACATGTTTAGTGTTAGTGGATTGAATACATATTTTTGCTCAGATTTACTTCCTGAAGTGTTTCCATTCCCCTTTCATATTGGCTATGATGGGACCAGAGTTTTTCTAATCAGGTCACCGGGTTTTAAAAAACTCTTGGAAAAACTTTTGGACTTCGGGAGGACGAAAACGCAGTCAGCCTGCAGCAACCTGTCACGCCCTGACCTTAGTTATCTTTGTTTTCCTTATTATTTTGGTTAGGTCAGGGTGTGACGAGGGTGGCATGTGTGTTTTTGTCTTGTCTAGGGGTTTTATATATCTATGGGGTTTTGGTATTGTATAGGGTTTATGTATGTCTAGGTGTGTGTAGTTAGTCTCGGCATATGTATGTTTATGGTGGCCTAGATTGGTTCCCAATCAGAGGCAGCTGTTGATCGTTGTCTCTGATTGGGGATCCTATTTAGGTTGCCATTTTCCAGTGTAGTTTGTGGGTTATTGTCTATGGTTAGTTGCCTGTGTCTGCACTTGTTTATATATAGCGTCACGTTCGTTTTGTTGTTTTGTATAGTTTGTTTAGTGTTTCTTCGTTAATAAATAGAAGAATGTTTTCACATCACGCTGTGCCTTGGTCTCCTCCATTCAACGAACGTGACAGAATAACCCACCAAACAAGGACCAAGCAGCGTGAAAGGGAGGAACAGCACTTGGTGGAAAAATGGACCCGGGAGAAGGATGAGTGGAAAACAACCTGGGAGGAAATAGAGAGGTGGTCGATCGATCCAGGGAGAGTTCCGGAGCCCGCCTGGGATTCAATGGAACAGTGCGAGGAGGGATACAGGAGAATGGAGGAACGGAGACGATATAAAGGTAGGCGGCTAGCACGGAAGCCCGAGAGACAGCCCCAAGATTTTTTGGGGAGGGGGTACATGAGGAGATTGGCTGAGTCAGGTAGGAGACTTAAGCCAACTCCTCGTGCTTACCGTGGGGAGCGTGTAACTGGTCAGGCACCGTGTTATGCAGAGATGCGCACAGTGTCTCCAGTGCGCTATTCTAGCCCGGTGAGCTCTATTCCAGCTCCTCGCATTGGCCGGGCTAAAATGAGCATCCAGCCAGGAAGGAGGGTGGATATCCTGCGCCGGTTTTAAATACTGTGTCTCCGGTGAGTCTACACAGCACAGTGCGTCCTGTGCCAGCGCCCTTTATTGAAAGTGCAAAAATAAACATCCAGCCAGGACGGGTTGTGTCAGCTCTACACTCCAGACCTCCAGGACGTCTCCACGGTCGCGTGTATCCTGTTCCTCCTCCCCGCACTCGCCCTGAGGTGCGTGTCCTCAGCCCGGTACTACCAGTTCCGGCACCACGCACCAGGCCTACAGTGCGCCTCCAGGGTCCAGTATGCCCTGTTCCTCCTCCCCGCACTCGCCCTGAGGTGCGTGTACCCAGCCTGGTACCACCAGTTCCGGCACCACGCACCAGGCCTACCGTGAGCCTCTAGGGTCCAGTATGCATTGTTCCTCCTCCCCGCACTCGCCCTGAGGTGCGTGTCCCCAGCCCGGAACCACCAGTTCCGGCACAACGCACCAGGCCTACAGTGCGCCCCGTCTGTCCTGAGCCGCCTGAGCCGCCCGTCTGTCCTGAGCCGCCTGAGCCGCCCATCTGTCCTGAGCCGCCTGAGCCGCCCGTCTGTCCTGTGCCGCCTGAGCCGCCCGTCTGTCCTGAGCCGCCTGAGCCGCCCGTCTGTCCTGAGCTGCCTGAGCCGCCCGTCTGTCCTGAGCCGCCTGAGCCGCCTAAGCCGCCCTTCAGTCAGGAGCCGCCTGAGCCGCCCTTCAGTCTGGAGCCGCCCCTCAGTTCTGAGCCGCCCCTCAGTCCTGAGCCGCCCCTCAGTCCTGAGCCGCCCCTCAGTCCTGAGCCGCTACTCAGTCCGGAGCTGCCACTCGGTCCGGAGCCGCCTTTCAGTCAGGAGCCGCCTGAGCCGCCCTTCAGGCAGGAGCCGCCTGAGAACCCTTCAGTCCGGAGCCGCCCCTTAGTCCTGAGCCGCCCCTCAGTCCTGAGCAGCCCCTTAGTCCTGAACCGCCCTTCAGTCAGGATCCCCTGAGCCCCTCAGTCCGGAGCTGCCCCTCAGTCCTGAGCTGCCCCTCAGTCCTGAGCAGCCCCTCAGTCCTGAGCCGCCCCTTAGTCCTGAACCGCCCTTCAGTCAGGATCCGCCTGAGCCGCCCTTCAGTCCTGAACCGCCCCTTAGTCCTAAGCCGCCCCTCAGTCCTGAGCCGCCCCTCAGTCCTGAGCCGCCCCTCAGTCCTGAGCCGCCCCCAATCCTGAGCCGCTCCTTAGTCCTGAGCCGCCCCTTAGTCCTGATCCGCCACTCAGTCCAGAGCTGCCACTCGGTCCGGAGCCGCTCTTCAGTCAAGAGCCGCCTGAGCCGCCCATCAGTCAGGAGCCTCCTGAGCCGCCCTTCAGTCCGGAGCCGCCCCTCAGTCCGGAGCCGCCCCTCAGTCCGGATCCGCCCCTCAGTCCGGATCCGCCCCTCAGTCCTGAGCCGCCCTTAGTCCCGAGCCGCCCCTCAGTTCTGAGCCGCCACTCAGTCCGGAGCCGTCCTTCAGTCCGGATCCGCCCCTCAGTCTCGAGCCGCCCCTCATTTTCGAGCCGCCCCTCAGTCCCGAGCCGCCCCTCAGTCCGGAGGCGCCCCTCAGTCTCGAGCCGCCCTTAATTCCGAGCCGCCCCTCAGTCCCGAGCCGCCACTCAGTCCTGAGCCTCCGCTCAGTCCTGAGCCGCCCCTCAGTCCGGAGCTGCCACTCGGTGCGGAGCCGCCCTTCAGTCCTGAGCCGCCACTCAGTCCGGAGCTGCCACTCGGTCCGGAGCCGCCCTTCAGTCCGGATCCGCTTGAGCCGCCCTTCAGTCAGGAGCCGCCTGAGCCGCCCTTCAGTCTGGAGCCGCCCCTCAGTCCGGAGCCGCCCCTCAGTTCTGAGCCACCCGTTAGTCCTGATCCGCCACTCAGTACAGAGCTGCCACTCGGTCCGGATCCGACCCTCAGTCCCGAGTCGCCCCTAGTCCTGAGCCGCCCCTCAGTCCTGAGCCGCCCCTCAGTCCTGAGCCGCCGCTCAGTCCTGAGCCGCCACTCAGTCCTGAGCCGCCCCTTAGTCCTGAGCCGCCACTCGGTCCGGAGCTGCCACTCGGTCCGGAGCCGCCCTTCAGTCAGGATCCGCCTGAACCGCCCTTCAGTCCGGAGCCGCCCTTCAGTCCGGAGCCGCCCCTCAGTCCGGAGCCGCCCCTCAATCCGGAGCCGCCCCTCAGTCCGGAGCCGCCCCTCAGTCCGGAGCCGCCCCTCAGTCCCGAGCCGCCCCTCATTCCCGAGCCGCCCCTCAGTCCGGAGGCGACCCTCAGTCCGGAGGCGACCCTCAGTCCGGAGTTGCCCGTCAGTCCGGAGGCGACCCTCAGTCCGGAGGCGCCCCTCAGTCCGGAGGCGCCCCTCAGTCCGGAGGCGCCCCTCAGTCCGGAGGCGCCCCTCAGTCCGGAGGCGCCCCTCAGTCCGGAGGCGCCCCTCAGTCCGGAGGCGCCCCTCAGTCCGGAGGCGCCCCTCAGTCCGGAGGCGCCCCTCAGTCCAGAGGCGCCCCTCAGTCCAGAGGCGCCCCTCAGTCCAGAGGCGCCCCTCAGTCCAGAGGCGCCCCTCAGTCCAGAGGCGCCCCTCAGTCCAGAGGCGCCCCTCAGTCCAGAGGCGCCCCTCAGTCCAGAGGCGCCCCTCAGTCCAGAGGCGCCCCTCAGTCCAGAGGCGCCCCTCAGTCCAGAGGCGCTCCTCTGTACAGTAGCGCCCTCTACGATGGTCTTCAGTCCGGGGCCCGCTGCGAGGGTCCCCGCTCCAGAGGTCAACGTCCAGCACCCGTAAGAAGGCCCACCCGGACCCTCCCCTTTAGTGTCAGGTTTTGCAGCCGGAGTCCGCACCTTTGGGGGGGTACTGTCACGCCCTGACCTTAGTTATCCTTGTTTTCTTTATTATTTTGGTTAGGTCAGGGTATGACGAGGGTGGCATGTGTGTTTTTGTCTTGTCTAGGGGTTTTATATATCTATGGGGTTTTGGTATTGTATAGGGTTTATGTATGTCTAGGTGTGTGTAGTTAGTCTAGGCATATGTAGGTCTATGGTGGCACAGATTGGATCCCAATCAGAGGCAGCTGTTGATCGTTGTCTCTGATTGGGGATCCTATTTAGGTTGCCATTTTCCAGTTTAGTTTGTGGGTTATTGTCTATGGTTAGTCGCCTGTGTCTGCACTTGTTTATATAAAGCGTCACGTTCGTTTTGTTGTTTTGTATAGTTTGTTTAGTGTTTCTTCGTTAACCTCTACTTCCTCACAAACCCGGGTCCGGGAGCACCCCCATCAGTAAAAAAAGCTGACTAGCATAGGCTAGCATAGCGTCACAAGTAAATAGTAGCATCTAATTATCATTAAATCACAAGTCCAAGACACCAGATGAAAGATACACATCTTGTGAATCCAGCCATCATTTCTGATTTTTAAAATGTTTTACAGGGAAGACACAATATGTAAATTTATTAGCTAACCACGTTAGCAAAAGACACCACTTTTTTTACTCCACCCTTTTCTTACTGCATCATTAGCTATCACAAATTCGACCAAATAAAGATATAAATAGCCACTAACCAAGAAACACTTTCATCAGATGACAGTCTGATGACATATGCTATACAATAAATATGTTTTGTTAGAAAAATGTGCATATTTCAGGTATAAATCATAGTTTACAGTTGCAGCCACCATCACAACTCTCACCAAAGCAACTAGAATAACTACAGAGACCATCGTGTATTAGCTAATTACTCATCATAAAACATTTCTTAAAAATACACAGCGTACAGCAAATGAAAGACACAGATCTTGTGAATCCAGCCAATATTTCAGATTTTCTAAGTGTTTTACAGCGAAAACACAATATAGCGTTATATTAGCTTACCACAATAGCAAACATCACAACAGCATTGATTCAAGCCAAAAATAGCGATAACGAATAAACCACCAAAATATATTAATTTTTTCACTAACCTTCTCATAATTCTTCAGGTGACAGTCCTTTAAATCATCATATTACACAATGCATATAGAGTTTGTTCGAAAATGTGCATATTTAGCGCCAAAAATCGTGGTTATACAATGAGAAAAGTAGCAAAGCTGCCCAGAAAATGTCAGGAGAAATCTTTGGAGAGGCACCTATTCTAATCAGTAACTATTCCAAAACTTGACTAAAAATACAGGTTGGACAGCAATTGAAAGACAAATTAGTTCTTAATGCAATCGCTGGGTTCCATTTTTAAAATTAACGTTACTTCAAAATACAGCGTGCGATAAAGCGAGGCTGCACTTCAATTAATGGCGGCTTATGCATTTGACATTTTTCAACAGAACAACGAATAGTCAGCATAAATAGTTCTTACTTTTTGATGAACTCTCATCAGAATCTTGGGAAAGGTGTCCTTTGTCCAAAAGAATCGTTGCTAGGTTGTATAACGTCCTCTTCAACGTTGCAATTAGCAGTAAACATTAGCATGAGAGAGAGAGATACCCAACCCCCTAGAAAGCCAGGAAATGAAATACCCGAAAATGGCAATATACTGACATAAACTGATATAATTCGGTTTAAAATAACAAGATTATGATGTCTTTAACTTCTTATGGCTGCAAGGGGCAGTATTGAGTAGCCAGTTAAATCGTGCACATTTCAAACGGCCTCGTACTCAATTCTTGCTCGTACAATATGCATATTATTATTACTATTGGATAGAAAACACTCTCTAGTTTCTAAAACCGTTTGAATTATTTCTCTGAGTGAAGCAGCACATTTCCTGACCAGGAAGTGGAATGTCAGAAATCGATGCTTTGTTCAACTTCATGCCTATACATGGGCAATGAACGTAAGAGTCTACGTACACTTCATACACCTTCCCCTGGTTGTCAAGAGGATGTGAGAGAAGAGATTTCATGTCAATCTTGGTCTGAGGTGGAATTAAAGCTCTTTGTATGACGTGACCGTCCATTTCCTGATTCTGGAGCTCGCGAAAGAGGACATGGATTTGCCTTCTGTTTAGCTGTCGTTATGGACGACTAACATCTCCGGTTTAGATTTTATTTGATACATGTGACCATATCATCGTAAAGTATGTTTTTTCAATATAGTTTAATCAGATTATTGAAATTTTTTCGGGAGTTTTGCCGTGTTCCGTTCTCTGACTTTGTTGACGTTGGAGAGATCCGTGTCACTTGGCAAGTGCCCATGCTAAATCAAGAGGGAAATTTGCCGTTCCAGATCCAAACAACGACTGTTCTGGACAAAGGACACCTTGTCCAACATTCTGACGGAAGATCACTAAAAGTAAGAAACATTTTATGATGCTATTTCTAATATCTGTCGCGCATGTGAACTGGTCGTCGGCGCCCAAGTGTTTCTGGCTATTGTGGCTACGCTAATATAACGCTATATTGTGTTTTCGCTGTAAAACACTTGATAAATCGGAAATATTGTCTGGAATCACAAGATGCCTGTCTTTCAATTGCTGTACACTATGTATTTTTCAGAAATGTTTTATGATGAGTATTTGGTTATTTGGCGTTGGTGTCTGTAATTTTTCTGTCTGCTTTCGGTGCAATTTCTGACTGTAGCTGCAATGTAAACTATGATTTATACCTGAAATATGCAAAAAAAAATAAAAAAACATATGCTATACAATAAATATGTTATCAGACTGTCATCTGATGAGGTTGTTTCTTGGTTAGTGGCTATTTATATCTTTATTTGGCCGAATTTGTGATAGCTACTGATGGAGTCAAAAACTGATGGAGTAATAAAAGTGGAGTCTTTTGCTAACGTGGTTAGCTAATAGATTTACATATTTTGTCTTCCCTGTAAAACATTTTAAAAATCGGACATATTGGCTGGATTCACGAGATGTGTACCTTTCATATGCTGTATTGGACTTGTTAATGTGTGAAAGTTAAATATTTAAAAAATATATCTTTTGAATTTCGCGCCCTGCACTTGAAGTGGCTGTTGTCATAAATGTACCGACGTCGGGCTTGCACGCCAAACAGGTTAAAGCCTATATCGATTAAAAACACAGCCGGAAATTTCTAAGATCTATAACCGATGGTTCTAGTACAATATACCAAGGTCCTCAGTGCGTCAGAGCGAAGAGGGAAAAGAACAGACACGTCTTTGCCAAGTGATTTATAACCTTTGAGATCTACGTAGAGACTCCATTTCAAGTCTCCCTATTCGCTAACATCCAGGGGAAGGCGTATGCAGTGCATCTCAACCAATAGAAGACAGGCAGATTTATACACAGGTCTCAGAACAGCCAGCAAAATTCTGCATTCTCACATACACATAGGAAAATTGCTCTAAGTCCAGTTATATTTCACTCACAGATATAATTCAAACGGTTTTAGAAACTAGAGAGTATTTTCTATCCAATAGTAATAATAATATGCATATTGGACGAGCAAGAATTGAGTACGAGGCAGTTTAATTTGGGAACATCATTATTACAAAGTGCTAACAGCTCCCCCTATTGACAAGAAGTTAATAAATAGAAGAATGTATTCACATCACGCTGCGCCTTGGTCTCCTCCATTCAACGAATGTGACACAACCTTGCACTTCATATTAATTATATTGTAATTATATTTTAAAGAAAGACAAGGGGGTTTCCTACACAGACAAAGAGAAAGCCGGTTTGCATATAGTCCTGTCTTACAGAACTGTAGGCCTAATAAAACATTTACTCACAGTCTGTGGCAGCTAGATAGCCTAATCAGCCCACATTTTATCCAATTCAAATTTCCTCACAAACAAATGGGCTATAAATACAAAACGTTACCGCTTCGTTTACCCTGATCAACTGTAGCCTACATTTGATCAGACTGAAAAATAGTCTGGCTTCCATGCAATACAGCATGTCAGATTGCTAATGTTTAGGTGTAGGCCTATAAGCTGCTACATTTATGTAAGAGTTTTTGCTTGTGTCTGCGAGTGATGTGTTCTAACGCTTGCAAGTAATACCAAAGGAAAGTGGAGTGCGCCTTTATATTTGTGCGTTGCATCGGCCCGCGCCGATTTTCGTGAATCTGATTTGGTCAAGACACACAAAGAGCCTGCAGCAGCACTCTGATGTGAAGAAGTGATTCAGTTTAAGAAAAAACGCACTTTGTCCCTCTTTTAACACTATACATCGATATATTTGATTAAACTAAAGCAAAAGTGTTGTGGTGCTGCCTTACCTGATTGAAAAGTGCTGTAGAAAATTCTTCCTCGCCACCTTTTCCGGCGGCCCTGACTGTGCTGTCCTCTACCTGTGCTGTTGGTAGCTGTGTTATTCACTTTGACACTGATTAACGTGTTGATGGCCTGTTTGTCCCAGCCTAATAATACAGTATTTACCTACAGTACATGTAAAAACTGAATACCTACATAAAAACTCCTTATGTTGCACTTAGTTCTATTATTTATATATGAGTATTGAACATGTTCTATTATTCAATATAAGTAGGCCTATAGACTTTGTGCAAACTTGGATTCATACCACATGGACAGTCCATTTTACGTGCTTCTCATCCATGTGACCCAGTGTTTTACCCCACATGCATAAAGTTAGGGCCATAACCTACGTCCAGTAAATCAAGGCAATGGCTAGCTACCTAGCCTGGCTTTTTTTTAGGCTACCATAGCCTGTTTTTTAATATCCAGCTGAACATATTGAACAGAGCAAAAATCTATCAAGTCAGTCACACACACACACACACACACACACACACACACACACACACACACACACACACACACACACACACACACACACACACACACACACACACACACACACACACACAGCATGTTTCTTGAGGTCTTCGTGGTGCAGAGGGTGTCACGCTGACCATAGAGAGCCTGTAATTCTGTATGTTGGTTAGGTCGGGGTGTGACTAGGGAGAGTCATTTAGGTAATTATATATCTATGTTGGCCTGGTATGATTCCCAATCAGAGGCAGCTGTTTATCGTTGTCTCTGATTGGGGATCATATTTATGCAGCCATTTCCCCTTTGTACTTTGTGGGATCTTGACTATGGATAGTTGCATGTTAGCACTATTGTTAGCTTCACGGTTCGTTTGAGTTTTATTGTTTTGTTTTGCTGTGAGTTTCACTTAGAAATAAAAATGTGGAACCCAGATCACGCTGCTCTTTGGTCCACTTATTATAACGATCGTGACAGAGGGAGATGTAACGTATGGACAATCTCGCCGATTCCAAGGATTATAACATTTAGGGGACAAATTAATAAATTCAGGGAATGAATTAATATATTGAGGGAATTAATAAAAACAAAACAGAGGGAACAAATAAAAAAAACCTGAGGGAACTGATTAGCCTGGCTGTTTTTTTTTCTTCGTCACCATGACTCCTAAGGGACTCCTTAAATTAATTCAAATAATGATCAAATAGATTTTGTATAGGAGGATGAGTGAAGATAACATTATTGTTGAGTGACTTGGTGTGCACTTTAGAATATCTATGTGGTATTTGAGTGTGACTCCATATCCACTTTCTCTATCCTGCTCTCTATCCCACTCTCCATCCCTCCCTCCATACTGCAGATGGACTTCTCTCTGACTGGGCCCAGTGAGCTATGCAATAGACATCAGCAGCAGCAGCCACAACTTCAGCCTAATGTTATCCCCAGCATGGCCTGTTTTCCTGGGAGTGGGACTGACACTTCTCCCCTGCTCCAGGTCCAGAAGGTGGGCTCCAACAAGGCCCCTGGACTCCTGCCCACTATTTACAGCCCCCTCAGTGGCATGGAGAGCTCCAGCCTCTGCATCCCCTCTTCCCACACAGGCAGCAGCCATGATTACAGCCCTGTAGCCTTCTACAACCACTCTACGCTGGGCTACAGCAGAACAACCATCTCCGACAAGCCCTCTCTGTGTCCCCCTCTCTTCTGGCCCCCGCATGACCACAGCCAGCACAACATGCCCCCGCTGACCCAGCACTGTCCCCAACCCTTGCTGTTCAGCAATCCCAACCAACACGCCCCCTTTGAAGAGCCTAAACCCCTCAACCTCACCACTAGCAGGTAGCCACGGTCTTCAAGCATCTGACAGTGACACACCTTCCGTTTGTATCTTTCAATCTTTACACCTGTCTTATTTGACCTTTGCTTGTCTCCTGTAACATCTTAGATGGGTAAACAAAAGGAGACAGCCTCTTAGCAAAACATAGGCAACCCATTTTGTAGTTTGTGTGTTAAACAGTGTGATGTTCCTTCTCATAGCTCTCCTCTCCACCCTACCAAGCTGCCGAGGAAGAACTTCTGTGCCGTATGTAATCACTACGCTTCGGGCTACCATTACAGCGTGCAGTGTTGTGAGGGCTGCAAGGCCTTCTTCAAGAGGAGCATCCAAGGTAGGACCACTAAGGGAGCTGTGTGGTGTCAGTACAGTGTCTCTGCCCTGGGAACTGGGGTCATGGTGTCCACTGCAGGGTCTGATCACTGTGTTCTCTGCTGAAACCTCATTATATCCTGTTTTGGATTATCTGCAGTAAATTATGTATTAATATGGTTCATGTAGGTCGATCAGATGTGATGTATACAATTCATGTAATATCTCTCAATGTCTAGCTCTATCTTTTCTAGGGCACAAGGACTACATTTGTCCTGGGACTAACCAGTGCACTATCAACAAGAACCTCCGTAAAATGTGCCGGTCCTGCCGCCTACGCAAGTGTTATGAAGTGGGCATGAAGAAGTGTGGTAGGCAGCCATCGTCCTTATCTACTCTCTCTCACTAGCTGGGTTGTGAAACCCAACCTCATGTAGTCAAATGTGAGCTGTGAGCCTGTGAGCTTGTAGAAGTATCTGTAGGAGTAAAATCCATCAGTTGTTTGTCTGTGCTGTTTTTCAGGTATGAGGCCGGAGCACTACAGTTTCATGGGGGCGAGGCACAGGCGTGTACCTCAGGGGCGGGGGGCACCAGGCAGGCTGGTGGGGGTCGGTGCCAGGGCCCAGTGGAATCTGGAGGGGGGGCTCCCTCTCCCTGCTGGAAGTGCACCACTCATCCCTGACCCCTGAACAGCTGATATCCTGCATCATGCATGCGGAGCCGCCAGAGATCTACCTGATGGAGGACCTAAAGAGGCCCTTCACTGAAGCCAGCATGATGATGTCACTCACCAAACTGGCCAACAAGGAGCTGTTCTTCATGATCAGCTGGGCCAAAAAGATACCTGGTGAGTGTGTGTGAGTGTGTGTGTGTGTGTGTGTGTGTGTGTGTGTGTGTGTGTGTGTGTGTGTGTGTGTGTGTGTGTGTGTGTGTGTGTGTGTGTGTGTGTGTGTGTGTGTGTGTGTGTGTGTGTGTGTGTGTGTGTGTGTGTGTGTGTGTGTGTGTGTGTGTGTGTGTGTGTGTGTGTGTGTGTGTGTGTGTGTGTGTGTGTGTGTGTGTGTGTGTGTGTGTGTGTGTGTGTGTGTGTGTGTGTGTGTGTGTGTGTGTGTGTGTGTGTGTGTCAGCTTGCGTGCAGCACATGTTCAAGGTTTGGTTGATGCCCCAAGTTTATATGTGAGATACAGTAGGTATGTCTAAAGAAAGAAAGACTACCTGGCTGACTGTAGACCCTTCACACCCTACCCTATTTCTATATCTACTAACTGTGATCAGTACTGTAGTAGTTGGCCCTTAGCCTTCTCATTAACCCACGTACTGCAGCCAGCCATATGGCTGTGTAGTCCTGAGGGACAGGAAATCACACAGGCTAGGAAGGAGTTACTCCTCTCCTCTCCTCTCTACCCTGCTGCAGAGCATTGTTCCCCCCTCACTCAGGGTTGTAGAAGTGAGCCCATCAGGTTCCCTCTCAGGGGAGATGTGTCTGAGTTCACACACTCTTTTGTCTGAAATGGGGCTTTGGGGGTTTGGTGACATAAGGAGATGTTAAAATGTGCTTGTATTGTCAGTTATAAAGAAGAAGAAAAACTCTACAGACTAGCTGTGCATTGTGGATTTGTTCCAGAGAGCACTGCAGTTTCATTTATGAAGGTGCCTCAGCATTCGGCTTTGTTCCAATATCCATCTGTCAGTACTTGTCCAGCTAAGACTGTTGTGCGCTTTAGGGTGTTCCTAGTCTGTCAGGGCTTTACTATGCATTTCATCTGTCCTTTATTAGTCCCTTTAAATGTAGGGAGTGAATGTTATTTATTTTAAAGGGTTACATGGAGAAAATCGAAACTCTGAAATAAAATGGATGGCCCTCCCTTCAGCAAAATATATTTTACCTAAACCCTCCCTGAACACTTCAAAAAACAAACAAGTGACCCTCCCATATACCCCAAATAATATTTAACACAAAGTGGATAGCAGAGAACATGTTTACCGTTTACCCTCACTTCTTGGACAGACCAGAGCCTTCGTCCTGTCAGCATTACATGGCAACGCTGGAATTTTGATAGCACACAGGGCTGCGAGCCAGAAGGTTGTTGGTTTGCAGACCACTTTGGACAAAAGTAAGGGTAGAAAGACCTCCTTCCTAGTAAAAGCATTGCATGAATCAATCATCGTATTTGCAGGTCCGAGAAAAAACTGCCTTTTAATTAAATGATATGTAATTTTACATATTAGTTGAATACATTTTTAATACCACACAAATGACCGAAATTACAGGCTAAGAATGGACAGAGATAGGCCTAGGTGTTTATCTTATCACATTTCTCCAATGCCAAATTAGTGTCTTGTTTGCAACGAAACTTTCCCTGTAATGAAATCTGAGAATCAATCAATCAAATGTATTTATAAAACCCTTTTTACATCAGCCGATGTCACAAAGTGCTATAAAGAAACCCAGCCTAAAACCCCAAACAGCAAGCAATGCAGATGTAGAAGCACGTGGCTAGGAAGTCGTTAGGAATCTGAGCATGGTACTTTCAAAAGTTAGGCCTGCCAATGCAGAAAAATGTAAGCTTTAACTGCTGGCCTCTCTTCTACCGTGGCTTAACCCAATGAGAGAATGTCACAAGTGTTTCCCTAAATGCTATCTGTGTTTAAATATCTTCTATTGTACAGAAAGTGAATAGCTTAATCATTTGATAGTGACATAATTAGATTACTTCCCTGAATGTCAAAGAAACAAAACAATGATATCCCCAAGTGCATCAGAGTCAAGTCTTTCCCGGGTATTTTACAGCTTGTTTCTAGCATAAAGCATTGCGGATCAAAGCAATGTTATAGACCACTTTATATAATCAGATCTGTTTAATTTTCTTCAAAATATTAAACTCTAAGGATCCGCCCCTTTTTTTCAATTTGGCCTAAAATGACATATCCAAATCTAACTGCCTATAGCTCAGGCCCTGAAGCAAGGATATGCATATTCTTGGTACCATTTGAAAGGAAACACTTTAAAGTTTGTAGAAATGTGAAAGGAATGTAGGAGAATATGACACAATAGATCTGGTAAAAGATAACACAAAGAAAAAAAGAAAAAAACGTTCTGTTGTATTTTTTTGTACCATCATCTTTGAAATGCAAGAGAAACGCCATAATGTATAATTCCAGCCCAGGTGCAATTTAGATTTTGGCCACTAGATGGCAGCAGTGTATGTGCAACATTTTAGACAGATTTTTATTTTATTTATTTTTTATTTAACCTTTATTTAACCAGGTAGGCTAGTTGAGAACAAGTTCTCATTTGCAACTGGGACCTGGCCAAGATAAATCATAGCAATTCGACACATACAAAAACACAGAGTTACACATGGAAAACAATGAACCATTGTATTTCTGTTTGAAATGTTGTATCAGGACTGCCCAAATGTGCCTAATTTGTTCATTAATAACTTTTCATGTTCAAAATTGTGCACTCTCCTCAAACAATAGCATGATATTATCTCACTGTAATAGCTACTGTAAATTGGACAGTGCAGTTAGATTAACAAGAATATAAGCTTTCTGCAAATATCAGATATGTCTATGTCCTGGGAAATGTTCTTGTTACTTACAACCTAATGCTAATCGCATTAGCCTACGTTAGCTCAACCGTCCCGTGGAATGGACACTGATCAGCTAACAAGGAGTAGGCCTGTGCTTTTTGACATTTTCTTTAATAAAAGGTAGGCCTATAGCATACCCTCTCATACCCATCAATATGAGTCTTGGTTTTTACAGCCCTTCACTGACACTGAGGTAGACTATTTAGTTAAAGAGTGCATGGTGGTGGGTGAAGGAATTGATATTGATATAGCAGCCTATCGCCTAATTCCGTCTGTCAAACATGTAGGCCTACCTCTTATTTCTTAAACAGCAAGAAATAGGCTCCTTCACAAAGCCCTCTTGTTAGTAAAGTGTAATGCAGCCTAGTTTTATTTACACCATCCCAACAGCTATCTTAGAAATAAAACTTTGCTCCCTGCTTCTCCAAGCATTCACTTCGTAGCCTATAGCACTCAACCTCAACTCTGAACCTCGAAGCCAGTTCCACTGCATTTTTTCATTGTTGCCTCTAATCAGGGACTGATTTAAACTTGGGACACCAGGTGGGTGAAATTAATTATCAGGTAGAACAGAAAACCAGCAGGCTCCGTACCTCGTAGGATAAGAAACACCTGTGCCTATAGGCTATGTATCATTTGATTGAGACCACACTAAATAGCCTATAGGCGGGGTGTGTTGAGTTCAATTGAATGTTTGTTACGTTGCATAATGGTTTGTACTGAAAGATATAAGATGGCGATCGGCAAATTCGGCATTGGTGGCAGCACTTTTTTAAAACTTTGTTTGTTTTAAACATCACTGGAAAAGAAATTTGGGAATGTGCGCAGTTGATTCAACAGCACGCATTCTAAACATATGAATCATCTAAAATGCAGCGATACTAGCTTTGGGCATGGGGTCAATGAAACTTACCTTTGCTGTCGGTGTGCTGTACCTGCGGGGATATGTGATCATCGAAGGTGGAGTGGGACCAGAGGACTCACCTACAGTGGTTGCTCCACTAAAAGTTTTGCTATTATGCTGCAGGACTGAGAGGTAATTTGTGGGTACCCAGTATGACTACTTCATTGCTCCAGACCAGCGCAAGGGGATGTTAGAGCACTGACTATGCGTTTGGGTCCTACTGTGTCTCTAACTGACAATGAATGGGTGAAATAAACCTAAATAGAAACTGATAATTATGCAGGACTTCAGTATTACTTATTAAAACTGTTGTTACACTAAGGTTTTTATTCCTTTTATTTTGCTCTTAATGTAGTACTGTAGCCCACTCCTGACCGGTCACATTGTACAGTGCCTGAGTGGCGCAATGGTCTAAGACACTGTAGGTTTTTGATTTCTTTCCCTCTAAAAACAGAAAAAAAATATTCTAAATAACAAACTGGCTTTATTTACAAATTAGTAACAATGTCTCACCCCATGTTCAAGACTGGCCTTTTCTCACAAAATTTACATTATTTGAAAACAAAATCATCTCCAAAATATTATTTTTTAAACAAAGCGAAAATTATTAATTTTGAATTCTTTAAAAGTCCCTTGGATATTCTCACAGATATATTATTAACCATGATATTAGCAGAACAATACCGTTCAAAAGTTTGGGGTCACTTAGAAATGTCCTTGTTTTTGAAAGAAAAG
Source organism: Salvelinus fontinalis (assembly GCF_029448725.1). Taxonomy (NCBI): domain Eukaryota; kingdom Metazoa; phylum Chordata; class Actinopteri; order Salmoniformes; family Salmonidae; genus Salvelinus; species Salvelinus fontinalis. The sequence continues at coordinate 30,106,973 of NC_074680.1, forward strand.
CAAATTTTTTGTTCATTAAAATAACATCAAATTGATCAGAAATACAGTGTAGACATTGTTAATGTTGTAAAGGACTATTGCAGCTGGAAATGGCTGATTTTGAATGAAATATCTACATAGGCGTACAGAGGCCCATTATCATCAACCATCACTCCTGATTAAAGAAGCAATAAAACTGGACATCTTTAGACTAGTTGAGTATCTGGAGCATCAGCATTTGTGGGTTCGATTACAGGCTCAAAATGGTCAGAAAAAAAACTTTCTTCTGATATTAATATTAATACATTAAATATATTAATATATTAAAATATTAAGTTCTGCTTTTCTGATGTATCAAATACTTATGTCATGCAATAAAATGCAAGTTAATTACTTAAATCATACAATGTGATTTTCTGGATTTTTGTTTTAGATTCCGTCTCTCACAGTTGAAGTGTACCTATGATAAAAAATTACAGAGCTCTACATGCTTTGTAAGTAGGAAAACCTGCAAAATCGGCAGTGTATCAAATACTTGTTCTCCCCACTGTATATTACTCTTACAGAATTTCCACGTGGGCGAGGATTTTGGAAATTTAATCAAAGCCTACTAGATGATAAATTGTTTAGAACTAGGACAGAAGAATTTATAACTGACTTTTTCAGACATAACATAGGTACAGCAGATCCCTGTATTGTATGGGACACTTAAGTGTGCCTTTAAAGGCAATGCAAATCAGTACTCTTCTATAAAACAAAAGCAATTTAGATCAAAAGAGTCCATATTATTAACAAAGGAAAATGAAGGACTAACAGTACAGTACAGGAAAAACAAAAAGAAATGGAGGCACTTATTCAAGAAAGATCCAGTGTAATATATTATACAAATAAAGCAAACTGGATGGAATATGGGGGAAAATGCACCAAATTATTTTTCAATCTTCAATATAGAAATGCTACCAATTTTTTTTAATTAAAACTTGTTACAAATGATGGAGTCACGCATGATTCACCAAATTATATTTTGAAAGAGGAAGTAAAGTACTTTAACAATATATTTTAGTTTCAGGCTCCTCCATCTCCACTATCTGAAACTAATTGTATGGATTTTTTCCCTAATAATAATGTAAAATTGACATCTGTACAGAAAGACTCATGTGAAGGCCAAATTACAGAGGAGGAAATGCTTGATGCAATTGGGGCCTTTAAAGATGGGAAAACTCCAGGGCTGGATGGCATACCAGTGGAAATATACAACACTTTTTTTGATATACTCAAAGGACCATTATTAGCTTGTTTGAACCACTCCTATATAAATGGTAGATTATCAGACACGCAACAAGAAGGTCTGATATCATTATTACTGAAACAGGACCCCAGTGGTATATACACTGCTCAAAAAAATAAAGGGAACACTTAAACAACACAATGTAACTCCAAGTCAATCACACTTCTGTGAAATCAAACTGTCCACTTAGGAAGCAACACTGATTGACAATAGATTTCACATGCTGTTGTCCAAATGGAATAGACAAAAGGTGGAAATTATAGGCAATCAGCAAGACACCCCCAATATTAGCAAGACACCCCCAAGACACTTCTCAGTTCCTATGCTTCCTGGCTGATGTTTTGGTCACTTTTGAATGCTGGCGGTGCTTTCACTCTAGTGGTAGCATGAGACGGAGTCTACAACCCACACAAGTGGCTCAGGTAGTGCAGCTCATCCAGGATGGCACATCAATGCGAGCTGTGGCAAGAAGGTTTGCTGTGTCTGTCAGCGTAGTGTCCAGAGTATGGAGGCGCTACCAGGAGACAGGCCAGTACATCAGGAGACGTGGAGGAGGCCGTAGGAGGGCAACAACCAAGCAGCAGGACCGCTACCTCCTCCTTTGTGCAAGGAGGAGCACTGCCAGAGCCCTGCAAAATGACCTCCAGCAGGCCACAAATGTGCATGTGTCAGCATATGGTCTCACAAGGGGTCTGAGGATCTCATCTCGGTACCTAATGGCAGTCAGGCTACCTCTGGCGAGCACATGGAGGGCTGTGCGGCCCCACAAAGGAATGCCACCCCACACCATGACTGACCCACCGCCAAACCGGTCATGCTGGAGGATGTTGCAGGCAGCAGAACGTTCTCCACGGCGTCTCCAGACTCTGTCACGTCTGTCACATGTGCTCATGTGCTCAGTGTGAACCTGCTTTCATCTGTGAAGAGCACAGGGCGCCAGTGGCGAATTTGCCAATCTTGGTATTCTCTGGCAAATGCCAAACGTCCTGCACGGTGTTGGGCTGTAAGCACAACCCCCACCTGTGGACGTCGGGCCCTCATACCACCCTCATGGAGTCTGTTTCTGACCGCTTGAGCAGACACATGCACATTTGTGGCCTGCTGGAGGTCATTTTGCAGGGCTCTGGCAGTGCACCTCCTTGCACAAAGGCGGAGGTAGCGGTCCTGCTGCTGGGTTGTTGGCCTCCTCCACGTCTTCTGATGTACTGGCCTGTCTCCTGGTAGCGCCTCCATGCTCTGGACACTACGCTGACAGACACAGCAAACCTTTTTGCCACAGCTCGCATTGATGTGCCATCCTGGATGAACTGCACTACCTGAGCCACTTGTGTGGGTTGTAGACTCCGTCTCATGCTACCACTAGAGTGAAAGCACCGCCAGCATTCAAAAGTGACCAAAACATCAGCCAGGAAGCATAGGAACTGAGAAGTGGTCTGTGGTCACCACCTGCAGAACCATTCCTTTTTTGGGGGTGTCTTACTAATTGCCTATAATTTTCACCTTTTGTCTATTCCATTTGCACAACAGCATGTGAAATTTATTGTCAATCAGTGTTTCTTCCTAAGTGGACAGTTTGATTTCACAGAAGTGTGATTGACTTGGAGTTACATTGTGTGGTTTAAGTGTTCCCTTTATTTTTTTGAGCAGTGTATATATATTTACCCCAAAAATATGGACGATTGGAAATGATGCAGACAATTACATTGGAAGCAACATTCTTTCCGCAATATTAGGCTGATCCACCCCTTAAAAAGAAAAAAAAGGAAAAGCAAAATAAATAAATACGCACACTCCCACATCCATTACATTGTATCTTAGTCTCAGGGATGAGATCATTCTCCTCAAGGCCAATAAATCCTCTTACCTTCCGGACTGGTCAGATTCACCCAACATTAGAACTACAACTAAATAAACAACGTTCAATGCTTAACAAACCCCAATGTTATAGTTTTTTGGGCTACAACACAAATATATAATTCTGACAAACAAAGTGGGACGTGTGTAATTTTGAGCCATAAACCTTTTGTTTACTGACAATTCAAAAGGTGCTTTGTCAGCAGTCAGTGTTTGATATGGCCAAAATTCAAAGTCAAACCTAAAAAAAAACAAATCAATAAGGAATTTAAAAATACAAGGACTGTATGTTTGAAGCAAACATTAATATCGGTATTATTGTATTTTCAGATAGCTCATAGATTTATGGGATGTCAACCTCTCAGCAAATTAAAGGGCGAAGATACTGTAATAAGAACACAGATGTCCCGCGTGCCCACACAACATGGGGATTCTTTAGATAAATAGCCCGGTACTGTAACCTACTCCCGACCGTCAAGTTGTACAACGCCATATTTTCTGTTCCAGCCTAACGGAAACCCAGAGGGTTTTATGTTTTTCTTGGAATAGAAACACCATAATATTAATCAAATCAAATTTCTTAAAATCAGTCCCATTGTCACGTTCCTGACCTATTTATGTTAGTTGTTATGTGTGTTAGTTGGTCAGGACGTGAGGTTGGGTGGGCATTCTATGTTATTTGTTTCTATGTTGGTTTTGGTTTGCCTGGTATGGCTCTTGATTAGAGGCAGGTGGTTTGCGTTTTCCTCTAATCAAGAGTCATATTTAGGTAGGGCATTCTCACTGTTTGTTGGTGGGTGATTGTCTCCTGTGTCTGTATGTATGTTCGTACCACATGGGACTGTAGCGTTTGTTTGTTTTGTTTCGTTTCGATGTCGTCTGTTTCCTGTACGTAAGTTTATGTTTAGTTATGTAAGTTTATGTTCAGGTTTCGTCAACGTCGTTTTCTTGTTTTGTAGTTTGGAAAGTGTTTTGTTTCGTTTCGTGTTGCCATCGCATTTATAATAAAGATGGCTTATTTCCCAAATGCTGCGTATTGGTCTGAAGATCCTTCTCTCCTCACCTCATCCGAGGATGAGGAGAGCACAAGCCGTTACAGAATCACCCACCACGCTAAGACCAAGCGGCAAGGGAAAATTAAACGGAGTAAGGGACAGGAGAGAAAGGAGCAATGGACATGGGATGATGTTTTGGACGGAAAGGGTTGCTTCACTTGGGAGGAGATCCTGGCTGGGAGGGATCGCCTCCCATGGGAACAGGTGGAGGCACTGAGGAGAGCAGAGGCTACCGGGGAGAGGAACCGGAGCTATGAGGGAACGCGTCTGGCACGGAAGCCGAAAAAGCCCGTAAGTAATTCCCAAAAATTTCTTGGGGGGGGGCTAGGAGGTAGTGGGCCAAGGGCAGGTAGGAGACCTGCGCCCACTTCCCAGGCTTACCGTGGAGAGCGGGAGTACGGGCAGGCGCCGTGTTACGCAGTAGAGCGCACGGTGTCTCCTGTACGAGTGCATAGCCCAGTGCGGGTTATTCCACCTCCCCGCACTGGTAGGGCTAGATTGAGTATTGAGCCAGGTGTCATGAGGCCGGCTCAACGCCTCTGGTCTCCAGTGCGTCTCCTCGGGCCGGCATACATGGCACCGGCCTTACGCATGGTTTCCCCGGTTCGCCTACATAGGCCGGTGCGGGTTATTCCACCTCCCCGCACTGGTCGGGCGACCGGGAGCATTCAACCAGGTAAGGTTGGGCGGGTTCAATGCTCAAGAGTGCCAGTACGCCTCCACGGTCCGGTATTTCCGGCACCACCTCCCCGCCCCAGCCTAGTACCTACAGTGTCTACACTACGCACTAGGCTACCAGTGCGTATCCTGAGCCCTGTTCCTCCTCCACGCACTCTCCTTGTAGTGCGTGTATCTAGCCCGGTGCCTCCAGTTCCGGCACCACGCACTAAGCCACCTGTGCGTCTCAGAGCCCTGAACACACTGTATCTTCTCCCCCTACTAATCCTGATGTGCTTGTCCTCAGCCCGGTGTCACCAGTGCCGGTACCTCGCATCAGGGATAGAGTAGGCTTTGAGAGTACAGTGTGCCCTGTCCCTGCTCCCCGCACTAGTAGGAAGGTGCTTGTCATTAGCACGGTGCCTCCAGTTCCGGCACCACGCACCAGGTCTACAGTGCACCGTATCCGGCCAGAGCCATCCGTCTCCCCAGCGCCATCTGAGCCATCCGTCTCCCCAGCGCCATCTGAGCCATCCGTCTCCCCAGCGCCATCTGAGCCATCCGTCTCCCCAGCGCCATCTGAGCCATCCGTCTCCCCAGCGCCGTCTGAGCCATCCGTCTGCCATGAGCCTGCAAAGCCGCCCGTCTGCCATGAGCCTGCAAAGCCGCCCGTCTGCCATGAGCCTACAGAGCCGTCAGCCAGACAGGAGCCGCTAGAGCCGTCAGCCAGACAGGAGCCGCTAGAGCCGTCAGCCAGACAGGAGCCGCTAGAGCCGTCAGCCAGACAGGGTCTGCCAGAGCCGCCAACCAGACAGGATCTGCCAGAGCCGCCAACCAGACAGGATCTGCCAGAGCCGCCAACCAGACAGGATCTGCCAGAGCCGCCAACCAGACAGGATCTGCCAGAGCCGCCAACCAGACAGGATCTGCCAGAGCCGCCAACCAGACAGGATCTGCCAGAGCCGCCAACCAGACAGGATCTGCCAGAGCCGCCAGAGAGCCATGAGCAGCCAGAGCCGTCAGAGAGCCATGAGCAGCCAGAGCCGTCAGAGAGCCATGAGCAGCCAGAGCCGTCAGAGCGCCGTGAGCAGCCAGAGCCGTCAGAGCGCCGTGAGCGTCGAGAGCCGTCAGCCTGCCATGAGCGTCGAGAGCCGTCAGCCTGCCATGAGCGTCGAGAGCCGTCAGCCTGCCATGAGCGTCGAGAGCCGTCAGCCTGCCATGAGCGTCGAGAGCCATCAGCCTGCCATGAGCGTCGAGAGCCGTCAGCCAGCCATGAGCGTCGAGATTCGTCAGTCAGCCATGAGCTGCCCTTCAGCCTAAAAAGGCTAGATACCCAGAACTGCCCATCAGTCCAGAGCTGTCTCTCTGTCCGGAGCTACCTTTCAGTCCGGAGTTGCCCCTCTATCCTGATCTCCCTCTCTATCTTTATCTACCTCTATATTCTTATCTATCCCTCTGTATTGATTTATCTCTCTGTCCCGGTGTTGTCCTTATTGGGTATGTTATTAAGAGAATTTTGTGGGAGAGAAAAGAGGGTGGACATTCTTGGAGGGAGGAAGTTAGGATGGATTATGGTGGGGTGGGAACCGCGCCCGGAGCCTGAGCCACCACCGTGGTTAGATGCCCACCCAGACCCTCCCCTAGTCCTTGTGCTGGTGCGTCCGGAGTTCGCACCTTGTGGGGGGGGTACTGTCACGTTCCTGACCTATTTATGTTAGTTGTTATGTGTGTTAGTTGGTCAGGACGTGAGGTTGGGTGGGCATTCTATGTTATTTGTTTCTATGTTGGTTTTGGTTTGCCTGGTATGGCTCTTGATTAGAGGCAGGTGGTTTGCGTTTTCCTCTAATCAAGAGTCATATTTAGGTAGGGCATTCTCACTGTTTGTTGGTGGGTGATTGTCTCCTGTGTCTGTATGTATGTTCGTACCACATGGGACTGTAGCGTTTGTTTGTTTCGTTTCGTTTCGATGTCGTCTGTTTCCTGTACGTAAGTTTATGTTTAGTTATGTAAGTTTATGTTCAGGTTTCGTCAACGTCGTTTTCTTGTTTTGTAGTTTGGAAAGTGTTTTGTTTCGTTTCGTGTTGCCATCGCATTTATAATAAAGATGGCTTATTTCCCAAATGCTGCGTATTGGTCTGAAGATCCTTCTCTCCTCACCTCATCCGAGGATGAGGAGAGCACAAGCCGTTACACCCATATACTTTATTCTTACAAAAAAAAAAAAAATCTCTACTACAGCCGATATTGAAGGCTATCAAATGCTTCTCAAAGATGCCCTCTGGTGGTCAAACTAGCACTAACTGGCATTAATGGTACCAGTGGTTGGCACTTAAATAAAGTGCCATAGAATTCTATGGCACCATGCAAACTGTGTTGCAGTATGCTGCAACTTTTATAGGACGAACCACTGTAGGATGGAGAGTGCACCAGATGAGGGGGGCTCCACAGTAGCGCAGAGGCGATAGACTGGGGATGCGGTGGTGTGGACAACGGGGCAGCGGAAGGTGGGCTGGCAATGCGTGAACATGGGGAGGGGTGCTCCATAGCGGCAGAGAGGCCACCAGAGGCAGTGCGCAGGGAGGCGAGTTACAAGTGGATCGAGAATTCAGCAAGGCCTTTGGGAAGAAAGGTTTACATTTTGTGCAATTAAATGTCTGAAGCTTACTACTGAAGATTGATGAGATACGCCTGTTGGTTCGCAAATCAGAGGTGGGTGTCTTATGTTTTACAGAGACATGGTTGGATTAATCTGTTTGTGAAATTGAGATGGACAATTATTCTGTCAGGAAGGATCGGAACGGTGATGAGATATGTGCCTTTGTTTATAACATTGCTTATAACATCAGATCTGATTTAATGATCTGGAGATTGTCTGGCTGGATATCTGCCTTCCCAAAACCAAGACGATTTTGTTGGGGGTGTGTTACAGTCCGCCCAATCAGAATGCATTCTATGAAGGTCTTGGAATTGTGTTGTCAAACTGTAATGATGTCTGCAAAAAGGATAGCCCAACCCACAATGTATTTATGCACTTCTGTAGATAATTTGCTCTGACCCAAATGATAAAGATCCCACCAGGATATGTGAAACAGTGCAAAGTTCGATTGACTTAATATTGGCGTCTGATAAATCCAAAATATCTGAGTAGAGTAATAGTCTATGGAATCAGTAATAATTGTATTACATTTTGCACAAGGGAGTTTTTAAAGATATATTTAAGTGTCACAAAACTGTTAGAATCGAAGACAAAAAAGAAACTGTGTTGAAATGTTTAGGGAGCAAGTGGGTAAAATTGACTGGTCACCTTTGCTGGGTAGTGTAGTTGTTGACCGTGTGAAGCCTTTAAATGTAGATTCCTTGAGGTGGTGAATGTGATGGCTCCCATTAGAGGGGTCAGAGTAGAGCAAAGATCTAGCCCATGGTTTAGTCATTAGATTCTAGAATCTATCAAAGCAAGGAATAAGGCCTTTAAGAAATGTAATAACTCTCAAGAGCAGCCTGATGTTATCCTATATAAATGTCACAGAAATGGATGCACAGAGCAGGATGGAGGAAGCTAAGAGGGGTTACTTTGCCGATAAAATCATTGAGAACAAAAATTACCCTGAAAAGCTTTGGAAATAATTTAAGGAACTAGGCTGTAGTAGTTCTACCAAAAACGAACTAAACAGTATTGGACTGAACATCAGAGGGGAGATGGTATATGAAAAAGAAGATTTGCCAATGATCCAACACTTTTGTTTCTGTTGCCAGCAGGCTGGTTAGCAAGCTGCTAGCAGACTTTACATGCTCCAAAGCCACAGGCCTGGATAATATTCCTGCACGTTTTCTTAGAGATTCTGCTGAGCAAATTGCCCCTTGTTTTACACATATAGGTCATCTCTCTGTTGAACATGGCATCTTTCCCAGGGACATGAAACAGTTTAAAGTTATAACTCTGTTTAATAAGGGGATAAAGTATGACCTGGGATTTATCCTCAGTATAACATCAACAATCCTGGAGAGAGCTGTACATTAGCTAATGTATGAATGTGTCAACAAACAAAGTCGAATGTATGATTTTGTGTCAGGGTTTGGAAAAACATAGTCCACTGATTCATGTCTACTTTACTTGACTGACATCATCAGGAAAGAGATTGATGAGGGAAAACTCTGCTGAATGGTACTGCTGGACCAACAGAAGACCGACGAAACAGTTAACCACTGTTTTCTCATTTCCAAACTGAAGGAACTGGGGTTTAGCAGTATCCCTCTAGGCTGGGTAAAGTCCTACTTGTCAAGTAGGGAGCAAGAGGTTAAAAGGTTAATGGTTTGTAATGGAAATTACCATCAAGGACTCAAGTCAATTAGTAAATGAACTGTATTACAGGTTGTTCAGAAGCTGCGCCAGGGGGCTGTCCCCGAGCACATTTTATGCTAGGACATGATTCATCCTCAGCACAAGGGAGGAGGTTTGGGTGCAAAAGAGAATGTGGAACAAGACACCTGCTGCTGATAAAGTTCTCAGAGGCTATTTCTGGGCGTTCACCCAAGCTCAAAGTTCTCTCTTAGTTATTGTCTGCTAAAGGGAACTAGTTATAAAAGGGAACTAGCACAAAGGGAACTAGTTATAAAATATGTCATGAAGCAAATATGTATTACATTATAGCAACCAATACATACAATCAAATAGCGAGGGTAAAAAAAAAATCCACCACAGGTTCACTGTCTCAGGCAAAACCAATGATTTGTGGTGAACCGCAGGGAGCGTGCTTGGGGGTCTTACTGTTTTTACTTTATATAAAGGATATGAAGATGCTTGTTCTTGCCGACTTTTCCTTTAAAACTTCTTATGGCTGCAGGGTGAATATTGAAAAAACTGGAAAATATGCGCACATTTTCAAACGGCCTCTGAAGAAATTTTTGATCTTCCAATATGCATATATTTACTACTATTGGATAGAAAACAGTCTATAGTTTCTAAAAACGTTTGAATTATTTCTCTCAGTTGAACAGAACCATTTTTACATCCCATTTCCTATCCAGAATTGAGATTTCCAAAATGCGACGTCTCTCTTTAAGACCTTGTCTATAAAAGGTCATGTAACTTAGGACCGTAGAAACACGTCACACGCCTTCATCTGGGTGTAATGCGGAAGTGAGAGAAGAAAGGAGTCGAATATCTCTTCCAGGGGCTGAACACAACATCATCTAGTGAGACCTGCGCAGTTTAATTTTTTTTCTGGGCGCGAGTTAGAACCTGGACTCGGCTCCTGGAATACGCTCGTTAAAGGTGAATATGACCTCTGGCTACGATATTATTTGATACATGTCACAAAATCATCCTAAAGTATGTTTTTCAATATACTTTAATTATATTATTGCAATTTATTCTGGACTTTAGACGTGATGCTTTGGAAGAATTTTTTGAAGAAGGAGAGGTAAGCGCCGCACGGCCATTGTGCTTGCTAAACCAAGAGGGAAATAGTTCGTTCTGGAACCCAACTAAAGACTGTACTGGACAATGGACCCCGTTACAACATTCTGATGGAATATCAACAAAGATAAGGACCCAATTTGGGATGCTTTTTCATATATCTGTCGAACTGTGCTATGCTAGCGCTTGACTAGAATCAATGCTGCCGTATGCTAGCTAATGTTGTAAGCTAATATAACGATATATTGTGTTTTCGCTGTAAAACACTTCAAAAATCGGAAATATTGGCTCTATTCACACGATATTTGTCCTTCATTAGCTATCCACCATATGTTTTTCTGAAATGTTTTATGAGGTGTAATTAGTAGTTGACGTTGGTGTCTGTATTTTCTCTGGCTACTCCCGTGTGATTTCAGACTGTAGCTATGATGTAGCTATGATGGGAGCAGTAATGTAAAACTGATTTATTGCTAAAATATGCACATTTTATGAACAAAACATAGATTTATTGTGTAACATGTTATAGGACTGTCATCTGAGGTAGTTTTTTCTAGGTTGTTTAGGTTGGTTCTAGGTTATTTAGGTTGGCTTGTGCATGCTACTTGAATCCTACTTGTGCTTCTCCTACTTGTCTGTCCTCTTTTTTATTTGGTGGTGAGCTAACATAAATATATGTGGTGTTTTCTCTGTAAAACATTTAAAAAATCGGACATGTTGGCTGGATTGACAAGATGTTTATCTTTCAAATGCTGTATTGGACTTGTTAATGTGTGAAAGTTAAATATTTAAAAAAAATTGATTTTGAATTTCGCGCCCTGCAGCTGAGCTGGATGTTGTCATAATTGTACCGGTGTCGGGCTTGCAGCCCAAGAGGATCACTCAACACTTCCGGTGTCTCATAAAAGTAAAACTGTTGGAGAGCATATTTAGCACACTTACTAACATTAGCAAATGGCTTGGAGATAATAAGCTACACTACTTGACCAAAAATATGTGGACACCTGCTCGTCGAACATCTCGTTCCAAGATCATGGGCGTTTAATATGGAGTTGGTCCCCCTTTTGCTGCTATAACAGCCTCCTATTTTCTGGGGAGTCTTTCCACTAGATGTTGGAACATTGCTGCGGGGACTTGCCTCCACATCAGTGCCCGACCTCACAAACATTAGCGAGGTCGGGCACTGATGTTGGGCGATTAGGCCTGGCTCGCAATCGGCATTCCAATTCATCCCAAAGGTGTTTGATGGGGTTGAGTTCAGGGCTCTGTGCAGGCCAGTCAAGTTCTCCCACACCAATTTTGACAAACCCTTTCTGTATGGACTTTGCTTTTTGCATGGGGGCATTGTCATGCTGAAACAGGAAAGGGCCTTCCTCAAACTGTTGCCATGCTGTGGCATTAAGATTTCCCTTCACTGGAACTAAGAGCCTAGCCCGAACCATGAAAAACAGCCCAAGACCATTATTCCTCTCCCACAGAACTTTAAAGTTGGCGCTATACATTCGGACAGGTAGCGTTCTCCTGGCATCCGCCAAAACCAGATTAGTCCATTGGACTGCCAGATGGTGAAGCTGCTCCAGTGTCCAATGGCGACGAGCTTTAAACCACTCCAGCGGACGCTTGGCATTGTGCATGGTGATCTTAGGCTTGTGTGCGACTGCTCGGCCATGGAAGCTCCCAACGAACAGTTATTGTGCTGACGTTGCTTCCAAAGGCAGTTTGGAACTCAGTAGTAAGTGTTGCAACTGAGGACAGCTTTTTTTTTTTTTTTTACATGCTACGCACTTCAGCACTCTGCGGACTCGTTCTGTGAGCTTGTGTGGCCTACCACTTTGCGGCTTCTAGAAGTTTCCGCTTCACAATAGCAGCACTTACAGCTGACCGGGGCAGCTCTACCAGGGCAGAAATTTGACGGACTGACTTGCTGGAAAGGTGGCATCCTACAGTGCCATGTTGAAAATCACTGAGCTCTTCAGTAAGGCCATTCTACAGCCAGTGTTTGTCTATGGAGATTGCATGGCTGTGTGCTCGATTTATACACCTGTCAGCAACGGGGTGTGGCTGAAATTGCCAAATCCACCAATTTGAAGGGAGGTCCACATACTTTGTGTATATATAGTGTATCTCTGGACTTAGGTAAAACTAAGGCAATTCTTTTTGGGTCCAGACCTAATTTTGTAGGTTCTCTGAAATCAGAGTGGAGTTAGGGGGTGAGGTGCTGATTACTAAAACCTTTGTTAGCTAGCAGGGATGCATCCTTGACAGTTGTGAGCATGGCCACTAAAGTGCTAGGGAAGGTTAATGCCAGGACTACATTTTTGGCTAGAAAGTCCAAGCTGCTTGATAAGGATTCCATGACAGTGCTAGCCACTGCCCTCATTCAATGCCATTTTGAATACACTAATACTTCCTGGTTAGGGGGCTTATATATGTTTCTGAAGGGGAAACTCAAAATAATTCACAATAAGCTCATCAGGGTAGTGTTGAAGGTGAGTCCACGTACTCACGGGCAGGAGCTGCTTTCAGGAACTCAACTGGATGCCTGTTGAGGCTAAGGTGTTCCAGATTATACTGGGTTTGGTTATCAGGAGTATTGATGATTCTGCGCCCAGATATCTAGCTGATTACTTTCCCCATGTTAGGGATGCACACAATCACAGTACCAGATCAGGTGATGCTAATGTGGGCTTATACAGGCTCAGGAGTAATGCTGGGAAAGATACTTTATTGTATACTGGAGTCTCAGAGGAATGTGTTGCCTCTAACCATAAAAACAACATCCTCTCTGGGCAAAAACAATTTGATGTCTTCTGTGTACCTTGCGATGCAACTGCAATGATATCATAGATGTTCTTCTTCGTTTTTAGGTTTTATTATCTCGCTGTAATACTGTTTGCAACCGTGTTGGATCTTACCTTGACGTCTTGTCTCAAGAGGACCAGAATGGAAATAAGTCCCAGACGTTATCGTGTATTATCCTCAATGATTTTACTCGTGTGCATGTATGGCTTTTCAAGTTTTGTGTGTGCTTGTTTATTTAAATGGTTGAATTAATAAACATAACTACATTTATATTGTGCGTCCAGTGTAGAATGAGAGATGGGGCATACGTCGATATACAATACCAGTCAACTACTACTACCTTCTACAAGGTTTATTTTTAATTTTTTAATTACTATTTTCTACACTGTAGAATAATAGTGAAGACATCCACGCTATGAAATAACACATAGAATCATGTAGTAATCAAAAATGTGTTAAACTAATAAAAATATATTTGAGATTCTTCAAAGTAGCCACCCTTTGCCTTGATGAAAGCTTTGCACACTCTTGGCAATCTCTCAACCAGCTTCATGAGGTAGTCACCTGGAATGCATTTCAATTAATCTGGCTCTGGCGTTCCGCCAGCGGAACTCCTCCCACATTCCACTGAAAAGGCAGAGCGCGAAATTCAAAAGATATTTTTTAGAAATATTTAACTTTCACACATTAACAAGTCCAATACAGCAACTGAAAGATACACATCTTGTGAATCCAGTCAACATGTCCGATCTTTTAAATGTTTTACAGCGAAAACACCACATATTAATGTTAGCTCACCACCAAATGCAAAAAAGCACAGCACAGGTAGCATGCACAAAGCCAACCTAACTAACCAAGAACCAACCAAACTAACCAACAAACAACTTCATCAGATGACAGTCTTATAACATGTTATTCAATAAATCTATGTTTTGTTCGAAAAATGTGCATATTTCAGGTATAAATCAGTTTACATTGCAGCTACAATCAGAAATTGCACCGAAAGCAGCCAGAATAATTGTCAGAGTCGTGTATATAGGTGGCAGGGAAGTCAGGCGCAGGAGAGTCAAACGGAGGGTAAAATGGAGTCTTTTAATGAAAGTCCAAATATATGCTCCATAACACTAATAAGAAACGAACAAACAAAATATGGGTACGAAGACCCGTCGCGCACCTATACACATAAAAAACAATACTAACAAGAAACAATCTCTGACAAAGACATGAGGGGAAAGAGGGTTAAATACACAAGAGGAAATGGATGGGATTGAAAACAGGTGTGTGGGAAGACAAGACAAAACCAATGGAAAATGAAAAATGGATCGATGATGGCTAGAAGACCGGTGACGCCGAACACCGCCCGAACAAGGAGAGGCAACGACTTCGGCAGAAGTCGTGACAGTACCCCTCCCCCCTGACGCACGGCACCGGCCTCAGGGACGACCCGGAGGGCGAGGTGCAGGGCGATCCGGATGGAGGCGGTGGAATTCTTTTAACATGGAAGGATCTAAAACGTCCTCCACCGGAACCCAGCATCTCTCCTCCGGCCCGTACCCCTCCCAGTCCACGAGGTACTGAAGGCCCCTCGTCCGACGTCTCGAATCCAAAATGGATCGAACAGAGTACGCCTGGACCCCCTCGATGTCAAGAGGAGGCGGAGGAACTTCACGCACTTCAGCCTCCTGGAGCGGGCCAGCCACCACTGGCCTGCGGAGAGACACATGGAACGAGGGGTTAATACGGTAATTAGTGGGCAGTTGTAACCTATAACATACCTCGTTCACTCTCCTCAGGACTTTAAACGGCCCCACAAACCGTGGACCAAGCTTCCGGCAGAGCAGGCGGAGGGGCAGGTTTCGGGTCGAGAGCTAGACCCTGTCCCCTGGTGCGAACACCGGGGCCTCACTGCGGCGACGGTCTGCGACAATTTTCTGGCGCCTTATGGCGCGCTGAAGGTGGACGTGGGCTGCCTCCCAGGTTTCCTCAGCGCGCCGAAACCAATTGTCCACCGCAGGAGCCTCGGTCTGGCTCTGATGCCAAGGAGCCAGAACCGGCTGATACCCTAATACACATTGAAAAGGAGTGAGGTTAGTGGAGGAGTGACGTAGCGAGTTCTGGGCCATCTCTGCCCAGGGCCGAACTTCGCCCACTCCCCCGGCCGGTCCTGGCAATAGGACTGCAAAAACCTGCCCACATCCTGGTTAACTCTCTCCACCTGCCCATTACTCTCGGGGTGAAAACCTGAGGTAAGACTAACCGAGATCCCCAGACGTTCCATGAACGCCTTCCAGACCCTTGATGTGAACTGGGGACCCCGATCAGACACTATATCCTCAGGCACCCCATAGTGCCGGAAAACGTGTGTAAACAGGGCCTCTGCAGTTTGTAAGGCCGTAGGGAGACCGGGCAAAGGGAGGAGACGACAGGACTTCGAAAACCGATCCACAACGACCAGGATCATGGTGTAACCCTGTGAAGGTGGAAGATCAGTCAAAAAATCCACCGGCAGGTGCGACCACGGCCGTTGAGGAACGGGTAAAGGTTGAAGCTTACCTCTGGGCAGGTGTCTAGGAGCCTTGCACTGGGCGCACACCGAGCAGGAGGAAACATAAATCCTCACGTTCTTGTCTAAAGTGGGCCACCAGTACCTCCCATCAAGACAGCGCATCGTCCGACCTATCCCAGGATGACCAGAGGGAGGAGGAGAGGGCTCTGCACGTGACGCCCGCTCAATGTCCGCGTCCAGCTCCCACACTACTGGCGCCACCAAACACGAAGCTGGGAGTATGGGAGTGGGATCCATGGACCGCTCCTCTGTGTCATACAGCCGAGACAATGCGTCTGTCTTGACGTTCTGGGAGCCTGATCTGTAAGTAAGGGTAAACACAAACGAGTGAAAAACATGGCCCACCTTGCCTGGCGAGGATTCAGTCTCTTCGCCTGCCGGATGTACTCCAGATTGCGGTGGTCAGTCCAGATGAGAAAAGGGTGTTTAGCCCCCTCAAGCCAATGCCTCCACGCCTTCAAGGCTTGTACGACAGCTAACAGCTCCCGGTTCCCCACATCATAGTTTCGCTCCGCCGAGCTGAGCTTCTTCAAAAAGAAAGCACAGGGGCGAAGTTTCAGTGGCACACCCGAACGCTGAGAGAGCACTGCTCCTATCCCAGCTTTGGATGCGTCCACCTCCACTATGAATGGCAAAGAGGGATCCGGATGAGCCAACACAGGCACCGAGGTAAACAGAGTCTTCAGTTGTCCAAAAGCCCTGTTCGCCTCAGCCGACCACTGCAAGCGCACCGGGCCCCCTTTTAGCAGTGAGGTAATGGGAGCAGCCACCTGACCAACACCCCGGATAAACCTCCGATAGTAATTGGCAAACCCTAAAAAACGCTGCACCTCCTTTACCGTGGTTGGAGTCGGCCAATTACGCACGGCTGTAATGCGGTCACTCTCCATTTCCACTCCTGAAGTGGAAATCCGATGCCCTAGGAACGAGATGGATTGTTGGAAGAACAAGCATTTCTCAGCCTTGACATATAGATCATGCTCCAACAGGCGACCAAGCACCCTGCGCACCAGGGACACATGCTCGGCGCGTGTAGCGGAGTATATCAGAATATCATCGATATACACCACTACACCCTGCCCATGCAGGTCCCTGAAGATCTCTTCTACAAATGATTGGAAGACTGATGGAGCATTCATCAACCCATATGGCATGACAAGGTACTCATAATGACCTGAGGTGGTGCTAAATGCCGTCTTCCACTCATCACCCTTCCGAATACGCACCAGATTGTACGCACTCCTGAGATCCAATTTTGTTAAGAAGCGTGCCCCGTTCATTGACTCAATAACTGTATTTATCAGAGGTAACGGGTAACTGTGATTTTTTTTTTTTTACCGTGATTTTATTGAGACATCGATAATCAATGCACGGGCGTAAACCACCATCCTTCTTCTTCACAAAAAAGAAACTCGAAGAGGCTGGTGAAATGGATGGCTGAATGAACCCCTGACGCAGGGATTCAGAGATATATGTATCCATAGCCACCGTCTCCGCTTGCGACAGGGGATACACGTGACTCCTGGGATATGCAGCGTCTACCAGGAGATCTATCGCACAATCCTCCCGTCGATGGGGTGGTAATTGAGTCGCCTTTTTACAGAAGGCAAGAGCCAAATCGGCATATTCGGGGGGAATGCGCATGGTTGAGACCTGGTCTGGACTTTCCACCGTAGTAGCACCAACGGAAACCCCTAAACACCTACCTGAGCACTCTCGCGACCACCCTGTGAGAGCCCTCTGTGACCAAGAAACAGTGGGGTTATGACAAGTTAACCAGGGTAGGCCTAGCACCACAGAATACACAGGAGAATCAATAGGGAAAAGACTAATCTTCTCCTTGTGACCCTCCTGCGTTATCATACACAAAGGTGCGGTGACCTCCCTGATAAACCCTGAACCTAATGGTCGACTATCTAAGGCATGAATAGGGAAAGGCATATCCACAGAAACAATAGGGATCCCTAAACTATGAGCTAAATCTTTATTAATGAAATTGCCAGCTGCGCCTGAATCTACTAGCGCCTTATACTGGGAATGCAGGGAAAAATCCGGAAAAGTGACAGAGACAAACATTAGTGCGACAGAGGGCTCTGGATGAGAATGGTGCCTACTCACCTGGGGTGATGCCAGAGTGCCCTGCCTGCCTTCTCTATTCCCAGAGGAACCAACCCGGCACCGACCAGCAGTGTGATCTCTGCGACCATAGATGGTGCTCGAGCGGGAACCCCCTCCGGTCTCCCTGCGCATCATCCCTCCCAATTCCATAGGTTCGGGAGAGAGGGTGCGGGAGGAAGGAACAACCAGACCCCGATCTAGACGTCCACGAGTAGCCAGCATGTTGTCCAGCCTGATGGACATGTCCACCAGCTGGTCGAAGTTGAGGGTGGTGTCTCTACAGGCCAGCTCCCGACGGACGTCCTCGCATAGACTACAGCGGTAATGGTCGATCAGGGCCCTTTCTCTCCATCCAGCGCCGGCAGCCAAGGTTCTAAACTCCAAAGCAAACTGCTGTGCACTCCTCGTCTCCTGCCTCAGATGATAGAGGCGCTCACCCGCCGCTTTGCCTTCGGATGGGTGGTCGAATAACATCCGGAAATGGCGGATGAACTCCTCAAAATGGTCTCTACACACAGCGCTGGCCCACTCCCGGGCTTTCCCGGTGAGGCATGAGACGAGGGCGCAACTCTTCTCACGGTCCGATGGTACTGGGGAGACCGTGGCCAGATACAACTTAAGTTTAAGGAGGAAACCCTGGCAGCCGGCAGTATCTCCGTTGTATCCAATGGGTAGGGGTAAATGGATTTTGTTCGGTTCAGGAGGGGAAAAAGTGTTCAAGGAATACCCTGGTTGTGGGAGTGGAGGCGCTGGAGAAACTCCCTGTCTCTCCCAGCGGTCCATATTCTGGACAATGCGATCCATGATTGCGCTCAAACATTCAATCTCCTCCGTTTGTTCCCGGACGCGTTCCTCCACCTCCATGAGCGTAGTGTCCTCTCCTGCTGACTACATATATTGGTCAGAGATTGTCAGAGTCGTGTGTATAGGTGGCAGGGAAGTCAGGCGCAGGAGAGTCAAACGGAGTGTAAAATGGAGTCTTTTAATGAAAGTCCAAATACATGCTCCATAACACTAATAAGAAACGAACAAACAAAAATATGGGTACGAAGACCCGTCGCACACCTATACTCATAAAAAACAATACTAACAAGAAACACTCTGACAAAGACATGAGGGGAAACAGAGGGTTAAATACACAATAGGTAATGGATGGGATTGAAAACAGGTGTGTGGGAAGACAAGACAAAACAATGGAAAATGAAAAATGGATCGATGATGGCTAGAAGACCGGTGACGTCGACCGCCGAACACCGCCCGAACAAGGAGAGGCAACGACTTCGGCAGAAGTCGTGACAATAATTACAGACACCAACGTCAAATACCTAAATACTCATCATAAAACATTTCTGAAAAATCGATCGTGTACAGCAAATTAAAGACAAACATATTGTGAATCCAGCCAATATTTCAGATTTTTTTAAGTGTTTTACAGCGAAAAACAATATAACATTATATTAGCTTACTACAATAGCCTACCACATTACCGCATTCATTCATCAAGGCACGTTAGCGATAGCAATAGGCACGTTAGCGATAGCGAATAAACCAGCAAGATATATCATTTTTGACTAACCTTGATAAGCTTCATCAGATGACAGTCCTATAACATCAGGTTATACATACACGTATGTTTTGTTCGAAAATGTGCATATTTAGAGCTGAAATCAGTGGTTATACATTGTGCTAACGTAGCATCTTTTTCCCACAACGTCCGGATATTTTTCTGACACTTTTTCTGACACACATATTCTGACCAAATAACTATTCATAAACATAACTAAAAAATACATGTTGTATAGGAAATGATAGATACACTAGTTCTTAATGCAATCGCCGTGTTAGAATTCTAAAAATAACTTCATTACGACATCCAGCTTAGCTATAGCACCCCAATAGTGGAACAAACTCCCTCACGACTCCAGGTCAGCGGAGTCAATCACCACCTTCCGGAGACACCTGAAACCCCACCTCTTTAAGGAATACCTAGGATAGGATAAAGTAATCCTTCTAACCCCCCCCCCCTTAAAAGATTTAGATGCACTATTGTAAAGTGGTTGTTCCACTGGATATCATAAGGTGAATGCAACAATTTGTAAGTCGCTCTGGATAAGAGCGTCTGCTAAATGACTTAAATGTAATGTAAATGTAAATGTAATGTATAGCGAGAGAGTACCCAAAAGCTGGGCGCAAACGACTAGTACAACATGTTCGACAGATATATGAAATAGCATCCTAAAATGGGTCCTACTTTTGCTGATCTTCCATCAGAATGTTGTACAAGGGGTCCTTTGTCGGGAACAATCGTTGTTTGGTTTAAGAAAGGCTTTTTTCCCTCTCGATTTAGCAAGCACACTTGCCAAGTGGCGCGAATCTCTCCATCGTCAACAAACTCAGAGAACGGAACACGGCAAAACTCCCGAAAAAAATTCAATAATCTGATTAAACTATATTGAAAAAACATACTTTACGATGATATTGTCACATGTATCAAATAAAATCAAAGCTGG
This sequence comes from Salvelinus fontinalis, assembly GCF_029448725.1. NCBI lineage: Eukaryota > Metazoa > Chordata > Actinopteri > Salmoniformes > Salmonidae > Salvelinus > Salvelinus fontinalis. Next base: position 30,127,215 of record NC_074680.1, read on the forward strand.
AGATATTAGTCGTCCATAACGACAGCTTATCAGAAGGCAAATCCAGGTCCCTTCTCGCGCTCTTGTGAAAACAGGAAACTGGTGACACGTCATGCCAAGAGCTATTATTCGAGCCCAGATCAAGTTACACAATCAATTTCTTCTCTCACTGCTTGTCGGCATCTAGTGGAAGACGTATGAAGTGCATCTAAACAAATAAATATCAAGGACTTTAATAGGCAGCCCCTAAAACAGTGCATCGATTTCAGATCTTCCACTTCCTGTCTGGAAGTTTGCTGCCAAATGAGTTCTGTTTTACTCACAGATATAATTCAAACAGTTTTAGAAACTTGAGAGTGTTTTCTATCCAATAGTAATAATAATATGCATATTGTATGATCTAGAATAGAGTACGAGGCCGTTTAAATTGGGCACGATTTTTTCCCAAAGTGAAAACAGCGCCCCCTATTAAGAAGAAGTTTTAAGAGGCTCCTCTGTCCTCCACTCATTACCTGTATTAATCGCACCTGTTTGAACTTGTTATCAGTATAAAAGACACCTGTCCACAACCTCAAACTGTCACACTCCAAACTCCACTAGGATCAGCGTGCCGCTAGCGGCACACCCCCCCCCCCCCCACTGAAAAACCAGTGCCGCGAAATTCAAAGAAAATATATTTTTTAAATATTTAACTTTCACACATTAAAGTCCAATACAGCTAATGAAAGACACAGATCTTGTGAATCCAGTCAACATGTCCGATTTTTAAAATGTTTTACAGGGAAGACACAATATGTAAAGATGTACATCTATTACCTAAAAACACATTAGCATAATCCACCATCTTTTATTTGTCCACCAACACCAGTAGCCATCACCAATTCGGCTAAACTAAGATATTTATAGCCCCTAACCAACAAAAAAACTCATCAGATGACAGTCTGATAACATATTTATGGTATGGGATAGGTTTTGTTAGAAAAAAGTGCATATTTCAGGTAGATGGCATAGGTTACAATTGCACCCACCGTCACAAATGGACTAGAAAAACTACATTGAGCAACGTGTTTACCTACTTACTAATCATCAAACATTTCGTAAAAATACACAGCATACACGAATCGAAAGACACAGATCCTGTGAATACAGACAATATTTCAGATTTTCTAAGTGTCTTACAGCGAAAACACAATAAATCGTTATATTAGCATAGCACATAGCACATAGCAGCCCAGCATTGATTCTAGCCAAAGTGGGCGACAACGTCAACATCGCCAAAAATATATTAATTTTTTCACTAACCTTCTCAGAATTCTTCAGATGACACTCCTGTAACATCATATTACACAATCCATATAGAGTTTGATCGAAAATGTTTATATTTAGCCACCAAAATCATGGTTAGACAATGTGAAATGTAGCTCAGCTGGTCAGAAAATGTCCTTGCGCCACTTAGACAGTGATCTACTCTTATACATAAATACTCATAAACGTGACAAAAAAATATAGGGTGGACAGGGATTGATAGACAATTTAATTCTTAATACAATTGCGGAATTACATTTTTTAATTTATCCTTACTTTTCAATACAGTTTGCGCCAAGCGAAGCTACGTCAAAAAACATGGCGTCCTAAGCCACTAAAATGTTTCGACAGAAACACGATTTATCATAATAAAAATGTCCTACTTTGAGCTGTTCTTCCATCAGTATCTTGGGCAAAGGATCCTTTCTTGGGAGTAATCGTCTTTTGGTGGAAAGCTGTCCTCTTGCCATGTGGAAATGCCAACTGCGTTCGGGATGAACTGAAAGCGTGCCCAGCTATTCACAGCGTTAAAGAAATAAATGTCCCAAAATCGCACTAAACGGATATAAATTGCTATAAAACGCTTTAAATTAACTACCTTATGATGTTTTTAACTCCCATAACGAGTAGAAACATGACCCGAGTAATATTACCCCCTTCACTAATGCTTGGAACAGGTGCGGGCCGGTGTCCTCTAGGCGCATGACGCAGCTCCAAAAGAATGACTAGCCTCAGGGTTTTTTCATTTGTAGTGCCTGTGAACGCGCAATCGACCCCATTGAAATCGTCATCACGTAAAGGCATCCAGGGGAAGACGAAAGCAGTGTCTGTATAGTCATAGCAATAACAGTGCCCTTTTAACTGACTTCAGAACAGTGGCCAACATTTCTGAAATCTGACTCCATGTCAGGGAAATGCTGTAGAATGGGCTCTGTTCCACTTAGAGACAAAATTTCAACTCCTATAGAAACTATAGACTGTTTTCTATCCAATAATAATAATAATATGCATATTGTACGATCAAGGATTTTGTGGGAAGCCGCTTCAAAAATTACCCAATTAGCATAAATAGTCTCAACAGCGCCCCCATCCTCAACAGGTTAAGAAGAAGTTTTAAGAGGCTCCTCTGTCCTCCACTCATTACCTGTATTAAATGCACCTGTTTGAACTTGTTATCAGTATAAAAGACACCTGTCCACAACCTCAAACTGTCACACTCCAAACTCCACTATGGCCAAGACCAAAGAGCGTCAAAGGACACCAGAAACAAAATTGTAGACCTGCACCAGGCTGGGAAGACTGAATCTGCAATAGGTAAGCAGCTTGGTTTGAAGAAATCAACTGTGGGAGCAATTATTAGGAAATGGAAGACATACAAGACCACTGATAATCTCCCTCGATCTGGGGCTCCACGCGAGATCTCACGCCGTGGGGTCAAAATGATCACAAGAATGGTGAGCAAAAATTCCAGAACCACACGGGGGGACCTAGTGAATGACCTGCAGAGAGCTGGGACCAAAGTAACAAAGTCTACCATCAGTAACACACTACGCCGCCAGGGACTCAAATCCTGCAGTGCCAGACGTGTCCCCCTGCTTAAGCCAGTACATGTCCAGGCCCGTCTGAAGTTTGCTAGAGAGCATTTGGATGATCCAGAAGAAGATTGGGAGAATGTCATATGGTCAGATGAAACCAAAATATAACTTTTTGGTAAAAACTCAACTCGTCGTGTTTGGAGGACAAAGAATGCTAAGTTGCACCAAAATAACACCATACCTACTGTGAAGCATGGGGGTGGAAACATCATGCTTTGGGGCTGTTTTTCTGCAAAGGGACCAGGACGACTGATCCGTGTAAAGGACAGAATGAATGGGGCCTTGTATCGTGAGATTTTGAGTGAAATCCTGCTTCCATCAGCAAGGGCATTGAAGATGAAACGTGGCTGGGTCTTTCAGCATGACAATGATCCCAAACACACCTCCCGGGCAACGAAGGAGTGGCTTCGTAAGAAGCATTTAAAAAAAAAAAAAATTTAATTAAATTTTTAAAATTTTTATCCCCTTTCCCCCCAATTTTCGTGGTATCCAATCGCTAGTAATTACTATCTTGTCTCATCGCTACAACTCCCGTACGGGCTCGGGAGAGACGAAGGTCGAAAGCCATGCGTCCTCCGAAGCACAACCCAACCAAGCCACACTGCTTCTTTAACACAGCGCCCCTCCAACCCGGAAGCCAGCCGCACCAATGTGTCGGAGGAAACACTGTGCACCTGGCCCCCCTTGGTTAGCGCGCACTGCGCCCAGCCCACCACAGGAGTCGCTGGAGCGCGATGAGACAAGGAAATCCCTACCGGCCAAACCCTCCCTAACCCGGACGACGCTAGCCCAATTGTGCGTCGCCCCACGGACCTCCCGGTCACGGCCGGCTGCGACAGAGCCTGGGGGCAAACCCAGAGACTCTGGTGGCGCAGTTAGCACTGCGATGCAGTGCCCTAGACCACTGTGCCACCCGGGAGGCCCGTAAGAAGCATTTCAAGGTCCTGGAGTGGCCTAACCAGTCTCCAGATCTCAACCCCATAGAGAATCTTTGGAGGGAGTTGAAAGTCCATGTTGCCCAGCAACAGCCCCAAAACATCACTGCTCTAGAGGAGATCTGCATGGAGGAATGGGCCAAAATACCAGCAACAGTGTGTGAAAACCTTGTGAAGACTTACAGAAAGCGTTTGATCTCTGTCATTTCCAACAAAGGGTATATAACCTGTCTAGGATCAGCGTGGCGCTAGCGGCACACCCCCCCCCCCCCCCCCCACTGAAAAACCAGTGCCGCGAAATTCCAAAAAAATATTTTTTTAAAATATTTAACTTTCACACATTAAAGTCCAATACAGCTAATGAAAGACACAGATCTTGTGAATCCAGTCAACATTTCCGATTTTTAAAATGTTTTACAGGGAAGACACAATATGTAAAGATGTACATCTATTACCTAAAAACACATTAGCATAATCCACCATCTTTTATTTGTCCACCAACACCAGTAGCCATCACCAATTCGGCTAAACTAAGATATTTATAGCCCCTAACCAACAAAAAAACTCATTAGATGACAGTCTGATAACATATTTATGGTATGGGATAGGTTTTGTTAGAAAAAAGTGCATATTTCAGGTAGATGGCATAGTTTACAATTGCACCCACCATCACAAATGGACTAGAATAATTACAATGAGCAACGTGTTTACCTAACTACTAATCATCAAACATTTCGTAAAAATACACAGCATACACGAATCGAAAGACACAGATCCTGTGAATACAGACAATATTTCAGATTTTCTAAGTGTCTTACAGCGAAAACACAATAAATCGTTATATTAGCTTAGCACATAGCAATTAGCAGCCCAGCATTGATTCTAGCCAAAGTGAGCGATAAAAGTCAACATCGCTAAAAGATATTAATTTTTTCACTAACCTTCTCAGAATTCTTCCGATGACACTCCTGTAACATCACATTACAACATGCATATACAGTTTGATCGAAAATGTTTATATTTAGCCACCAAAATCATGGTTAGACAATGTGAAATGTAGACAAGCTGGTAAAGAAAAAGTCCTTGCGCCACTTAGACAGTGATCTACTCTTATACATAAATACTCATAAACGTGACTAAAAAATATAGGGTGGACAGGGATTGATAGACAATTTAATTCTTAATACAATTGCGTTATTACCTTTTTTAATTTATCCTTACTTTTCAATACAGTTTGCGCCAAGCGAAGCTACGTCAAAAAACATGGCGTCCTAAGCCACTAAAATGTTTCGACAGAAACACGATTTATCATAATAAAAATGTCCTACCTTGAGCTGTTCTTCCATCAGTATCTTGGGCAAAGGATCCTTTCTTGGGAGGAATCGTCTTTTGGTGGAAAGCTGTCCTCTTGCCATGTGAAAATGCCAACTGCGTTCGGGATGAACTGAAAGCGTGCCCACCTATTCACAGCGTTAAAGAAATAAATGTCCCAAAATCGCACTAAACGGCTATAAATTGCTATAAAACGCTTTAAATTAACTACCTTATGATGTTTTTAACTCCTATAACGAGTGAAAAGATGACCGGAGAAATATAACAGGCTAAACTAACGCTTGGAACAGGAGAGGGTCGGTGTCCTCCACGCGCGTTACGCAGCAAGAAAAGACTTGCTAGCTACAGGGTTTTTTCATTTGTAGTGCCTGTGAACGCGCAATCGACCCCATTGGAATCGTCATCACGTAAAGGCATCCAGGGGAAGACGTAAGAAGTGTCCGTATAGTCATAGCAATGACAGTGCCCTTTTAACTGACTTCAGAAGAGTGGCCAACATTTCTCAAATCTGACTCCATGTCAGGGAAATTGCTGTAGAATGGGCTCTGTTCCACTTAGAGACAAAATTTCAACTCCTATAGAAACTATAGACTGTTTTCTATCCAATAATAATAATAATATGCATATTGTACGATCAAGGATTTTGTGGGAAGCCGTTTAAAAAATTAGCCAAATTAGCATAAATAGTCTAAACAGCGCCCCCATCCCCAACAGGATAACAAAGTTTTGATATAAACTTTTGTTATTGACCAAATACTTTTTTTCCACCATAATTTGCAAATAAATTCATTAAAAATCCTACAATGTGATTTTCTGGATTTTTTTTTCTCATTTTGTCTGTCATATTTGAAGTGTACCTATGATGAACATTACAGGTCTCTCTCATCTTTTTAAGTGGGAGAACTTACACAATTGGTGGCTGACTAAATACTTTTTTGCCCCACTGTATATATCATAATAAGCAACTAATTAAAAAATACTGAAGAATATTGAAATTTTGTCAATTTCAGATTACATGACCCTCCCCTGGACTAGCATTGAAAAAGCATGACCCTCCCCCATTTTTCTCCCTTCAGAATACAATGAGCACTAACTGCCTCCACTTTCTTTTCATCTGTGTGTGTGTACTATAGGCTTTGTAGAGCTGAGTCTGACGTACCAGATACACCAGTTGGACAGTTGCTGGTTGGACGTGCTGATGCTTGGTCTGATGTGGAGGTCTATCGACCACCCTGGGAAACTCATCTTCTCAGCAGACCTAAAGCTCAACAGGTACACATTCCTGAATTTCACTACTAAGCTCCAGTAAGAATAAGATGAGAATGATGTTGGTTACAGTATCTTCGCCCTTTAAATTGCTGAGAGGTTGACATCCTATAAATCTATGAGCTATCTGAAAATACAATAATACCGATATTAATGTTTGCTTCAAACATACAATCCTTTTTTTATTTTTTATTTATTTATTTAACCTTGATTTAACCAGGTAGGCAAATTGAGAACACGTTCTCATTTACAATTGCGACCTGGCCAAGATAAAGCAGAGCAGTTCGACACATACAACAACACATAGTTACACATGGAGTAAAACAAACATATAGTCAATGATACAGTGAAAAAAAAATAAGTCTATATACAATGTGAGCAAGTGAGGTGAGATAAGGGAGGTGAAGGCAAACAAATATATGTATAAATAAATAAAAATATAAAAAGGCCATGGTGGCGAAGTAAATACAACACAGCAAGTAAAATAAAAACTAAAAACACTGGAATGGTTGGTTTGCAGTGGAAGAAAGCGCAAAGTAGAGACAGAAATAATGGAGTGCAAAGGAGCAAAATAAATAAATAAATACAGTAGGTAAAGAGGTAGTTGTTTGGGCTAAATTATAGATGGGCTATGTACAGGTGCAGTAATCTATGAGCTGCTCTGACAGCTGGTGCTTAAAGCTAGTGAGGGAGATAAGTGTTTCCAGTTTCAGAGATTTTTGTAGTTCGTTCCAGTCATTGGCAGCAGAGAACTGGAAGGAGAGGCGGCCAAAGGAAGAATTGGTTTTGGGGGTGACCAGAGAGATAAACCTGCTGGAGCGCGTGCTACAGGTAGGTGTTGCTATGGTGACCAGCGAGCTGAGATAAGGGAGGACTTTACCTAGCAGGGTCTTGTAGATGACCTGGAACCAGTGGGTTTGGCGACGAGTATGAAGCGAGGGCCAGCCAACGAGAGTGTACAGGTCGCAGTGGTGGGTAGTATATGGGGCTTTGGTGACAAAACGGATGGCACTGTGATAGACTGCATCCAATTTATTGAGTAGGGTTTTGGAGGCTATTTTGTAAATGACATCACCGAAGTCGAGGATTGGTAGGATGGTCAGTTTTACAAGGGTATGTTTGGCAGCATGAGTGAAGGATGCTTTGTTGCGGAATAGGAAGCCAATTCTAGATTTAACTTTGGATTGGAGATGCTTGATGTGAGTCTGGAAGGAGAGTTTACAGTCTAACCAGACACCTAGGTATTTGTAGTTGTCCACATATTCTAAGTCAGAGCCGTCCAGAGTAGTGATGTTGGACAGGCGGGCAGGTGCAGGCAGCGATCGGTTGAAGAGCATGCATTTAGTTTTACTTGTATTTAAGAGCAATTGGAGGCCACGGAAGGAGAGTTGTATGGCATTGAAGCTCGCCTGGAGGGTTGTTAACACAGTGTCAAAAGAAGGGCCAGAAGTATACAGAATAGTGTCGTCTGCGTAGAGGTGGATCAGAGAATCACCAGCAGCAAGAGCGACATCATTGATGTATACAGAGAAGAGAGTCGGTCCAAGAATTGAACCCTGTGGCACCCCCATGGAGACTGCCAGAGGCCCGGACAACAGACCCTCCGATTTGACACACTGAACTCGATCAGAGAAGTAGTTGGTGAACCAGGCGAGGCAATCATTAGAGAAACCAAGGCTGTCGAGTCTGCCGATGAGGATGTGGTGATTGACAGAGTCAAAAGCCTTGGCCAGGTCAATGAATACGGCTGCACAGTATTGTTTCCTATCGATGGCGGTTAAGATATCGTTTATGACCTTGAGCGTGGCTGAGGTGCACCCATGACCAGCTCTGAAACCAGATTGCATAGCGGAGAAGGTATGGTGGGATTCGAAATGGTCGGTAATCTGTTTGTTGACTTGGCTTTCGAAGACCTTAGAAAGGCAGGGTAGGATAGATATAGGTCTGTAGCTGTTAGGGTCAAGAGTGTCCCCCCCTTTGAAGAGGGGGATAACCGCAGCTGCTTTCCAATCTTTGGGAATCTCAGACAACACGAAAGAGAGGTTGAAAAGGCTAGTAATAGGGTAGGCAACAATTTCAGCAGATAGTTTTAGAAAGAAAGGGTCCAGATTATCTAGCCCGGCTGATTTGTAAGGGTCCAGATTTTGCAGCTCTTTTAGAACATCAGCTGACTGTATTTGGGAGAAAGAGAAATGGGGAAGGCTTGGGCGAGTAGCAGAGGGGAGGGCAGTGCTGTTGTCCGGGGTAGGGGTAGCCAGGTGGAAAGCATGGCCAGCCGTAGAAAAATGCTTATTGAAATTCTCAATTATAGTGGATTTGTCGGAGGTGACAGTGTTTCCTATCTTCAGAGCAGTTGGAAGCTGGGAGGAGGTGTTCTTATTCTCCATGGACTTTACAGTGTCCCAGAACTTTTTTGAATTTGTGTTGCAGGAAGCAAATTTCTGCTTGAAAAAGCTAGCCTTGGCTTATCTAACTGCCTGTGTATACTGGTTTCTAGCTTCCCTGAAAAGTTGCATATCACGGGGGCTGTTCGATGCTAATGCAGAACGCCATAGGATGTTTTTCTGTTGGTTAAGGGCAGTCAGGTCAGGAGAGAACCAAGGGCTATATCTGTTCCTGGTTCTAAATTTCTTGAATGGGGCATGCTTATTCAAGATGGTGAGGAAGGCATTTTTAAAAAATGTCCAAGCATCCTCTACTGACGGGATGAGATCAATATCCTTCCAGGATACCTCGGCCAGGTCGATTAGAAAGGCCTGCTCGCTGAAGTGTTTCAGGGAGCGTTTGACAGTGATGAGTGGAGGTCGTTTGACCGCTGACCCATTACGGATGCAGGCAATGAGGCAGTGATCGCTGAGATCTTGGTTGAAAACAGCAGAGGTGTATTTGGAGGGCAAGTTTGTTAGGATGATATCTATGAGGGTACCCGTGTTTACGGAATTGGGGGGGTACCTGGTAGGTTCATTGATAATTTGTGTGAGATTGAGGGCATCATGCTTAGATTGTAGGGTGGCTGGGGTGTTAAGCATGTTAAAATTTAGGTCGCCTAGCAGCACGAGCTCTGAAGATAGATGGGGGGCAATCAGTTCACATATAGTGTCCAGAGCACAGCTGGGGGCTGAGGGTGGTCTATAGCAGGCGGCAACGGTGAGAGACTTGTTTTTAGAGAGGTGGATTTTTAAAAGTAGAAGTTCAAATTGTTTGGGAACAGACCTGGATAGTAAAACAGAACTCTGCAGGCAATCTTTGCAATAGATTGCAACACCGCCCCCTTTGGCCGTTCTATCTTGTCTGAAAATCTTGTAGTTGGATGAAAATGTCAGAATTTTTGGTGGTCTTTCTAAGCCAGGATTCAGACACGGCTAAAACATCCGGGTTGGCAGAGTGTGCTAAAGCAGTGAACAAAACAAACTTAGGGAGGAGGCTTCTAATGTTAACATGCATGAAGCCAAGGCTATTACGCTTACAGAAGTCATCAAAAGAGAGCGCCTGGGGAATAGGAGTGGAGCTAGGTACTGCAGGGCCTGGATTCACCTCTACATCACCAGAGGAACAGAGGAGGAGTAGGATAAGGGTACGGCTAAAAGCTAAAAGCTATGAGAATTGGTCGTCTAGAACTTCTAGAGCAGAGAGTAAAAGGAAGTTTCTGGGGGCGATAAAATAGCTTAAAGGAATAATGTACAGTCAAAGGTATGGTAGGATGTGAATACAGTGGAGGTAAACCTAGGTATTGAGTGATGATGAGAGAGATATTGTCTCTAGAAACATCATTGAAACCAGGTGATGTCATCGCATATGTGGGTGGTGGAACTGTGAGGTTGGATATGGTATAGTGAGCAGGGCTAGAGGCTCTACAGTGAAATAAGCCAATAAACACTAACCAGAACAGCAATGGACAAGGCATATTTACATTAAGGAGAGGCATGCTTAATCGAGTGATCAATAAGGGTCCAGTGAGTAGAGGTTGGTTGGGGTCACGGCGATCCAGACAGCTGGCCGGGTAGATGGCTATCGGTAGCAAGATAGCATAGTATGGAAGTCTATTTGTAGATACCTCGTGCGTTTCCGTCGGTAGGTTAGTGGGGTTCCGTGTGGTAGAGGGGATCAATCCAAATTGGCAAAATAGATATAGTGACCCAAGAAAAAAAAAAATAATAATAATAATAATAATAATTGTTCGATATTCTTATTCAGATAGCAGCCGATGAGACAGCTAACGGTTAGCGGGCCCCAGATGAGCGTTCAGGTAATGTCGGGACGGAGGTGCCAGTTGGATAACTCCCTCGGGCAGATAACGTCGGCAGTCAGTCGTGAAGGCCCGGTGGGGCTCCGTATCTGCAGCAACAACAAAACAAAAACAAAAAAAACGGGTCCGGATAGGTGACTGTAGCCCAGGAATGGCTGATGGAACTCCTCAGCTGGCTAGCTCCGGAATGATTTGAGTTTGCTCCGGGATCGACGTAAGCCAATAGTCACACGGTTTGCAGCTAGCTAGCTGAGACCAAGACCAAGGCCATGGAGGAGTACATTGAGGACTTTCTGGCTGCTGGGAGCATTCATACTTTTGCGTCCCCTGCCGGCGCAGAGTTCTTCTTTTTGGGAAAAGAGGACAAGACCATGCGTCGATGTATCAACTACCGGGTCCTCAATGACATCACGGTGAAGTTGGACCTTCGGAATGCCTACCATCTAGTTCAGATATGCAAAGGAGACGAGTGGAAGACGGCCTTCAACACAGCTAGTGAACACAATGAGCACCTGGTCATGCCGTTTGGACTCACCAACGCTCAAGCAGTGTTCCAGGCCCTGGTCAATGATGTGCTCCATGACATGAATAGATCTCTTTTTGTCTATCTCAACGACATCCTTGTTTTCTCCCGTTCTGCTCAAGAACACGTCCTCCATGTCCGTCAAGTCTTTCAGAGCCTCCTAGAGAACTAGTTGTTTGTGAAAGCTGAGAAGTGCGAATTCCACCACTCCACTATCTCCTTTCTGGGATACATCATCACTGAAGGGAGTGTTCAGATGGTTCCTGAAAAGGTGAGAGTGGTGGTGGATTGGCCGCAACCTACATCCAGAGTGCAGCTGCAGCGTTTCCTGGGATTTGAACATTTCTACCGCCGCTTCATTCAGGCTACAGCACCCTGGCGGCTCCCCTCTCTGCACTCACTTCTCCTAAGGTGCTGTTCACATGGTCTCCAGCTGTTGACAGGGCGTTTTTGGACCTCAAGCGTCGGTTTACTATCGCCCCCATCCTCATCCGTCTGTCAGTTTGTGGTTGAGGTCAACGCTTCTGACATTGGAGTGGGGGCCGTCCTGTCCCAGCGGTCTGCCCAGGACCAAAAGCTGCATCCCTTTGCCTTCCTGTCCCATTGTCTCAACCCCGCTGAGAGAAACTATGGCGTAGGTAATCGGGAACTTCCGGCGGTCAAGATTGCATCGGAGTGGAGGCACTGGCTGGAAGGGGCGGAACATACATTTTTGGTGTGGACCAATCATAAGAATTTAGAATGCACTGCCAAGCGCCTTAATTCTAGGCAGGCCCGTTGGCCTGTCTATATGTGAGTGTGTGTCTATATGTGAGTGTCTGTAATACTTGTCTAAGGAGGTGCATGGCTTTTGAGTATAGTAGGTGTGCACATGTGCTGCTATATCTATTTGCCAATCTTTGAGTTTACATGTCTGAACTGTTACACAAGTGTACATGTCTGTGAGTGTGTGCTATACAATATGTATAATATGTCTCTTTCACTCTGTGTGTGACTGTGTGCTTGTAGAGAAGAGGGGAACTGTGTGAAGGGCATCATGATTATATTTGACAAGCTACTGGCAGCCACCACCAGGTTTCGAGAGCTGAATCTCCAGAGAGAGGAGTATGTCTGTCTGAAAGCCATGATCCTCCTCAACTCCAGTAAGTCAAATGATCAGTACTTCTGTACAGTGACATGTGGTGAGATCGGAGGCTAGGTAGGCACTGGCTATTATCAAAGCCAGATTTACTCACAAATAAACCTTGATGAAGCCCGAGTTCACCATACAACAGATAGCTCCAACATTCAGTGACATAGGCTATTAACCGAAATTGACAAACAATTTTCACTAAATGTAAGTACAGTACCACTGTAGCCAAGATACACAAGCAATAGCCTCCGATGGTGGCATATTTCATATCATCCGACAAAATGTATAACCAATAGGTGGCACTAAAATACCAATATAAGCACACATTTAATCCGAGTAGTTTGCAATGCAAACTCCTTAGCCTTTCAGAATGAATATAAAATTCTTCCAATGAACCGCATGCATCATGCACATACACACATGATAATAATAATAATAACATTGTGTGAAATATTATTATACACACACATATATAATAAATAAAGTTCTAACGAAATGTCCATATCAACAAAAAATGCAGTTCAAAAGATTAAAAGTGTCTCATCAAAACAAAATTCTAGCTTGATAAATCAAATGCATCAAAGGGATGTTGTCTATTTTTATGTTTCATGTTCATTCAACAGTAACCTAACCCGCAAATTGCAAAGTATTTAGGCTTAACTTTACTTGTAAATGAAGTCCATTCATCTGTCCTTCAGGGTGAACCTCTCTGTGAGAGCGTTGCAGGGCCAAGGATGACAAAATGATCAAACCTTGCTTTCATTTGAAAGCTACCATTGTCCAGAATGTTGTAAACCAGTCCTCATCTCTGATCGGCTGTCTGCTCTGGGTTGCTGTGTCTGTTAAGCCGAGATCCGATTATTTTCTGTTCCTTCCTCTGATGAAGGTCAGGAAGCAGAGCTATTGCTCTCCCTCTGAATTATACCAAGATTTCCTTAGAAATCCAACTCAGAAAATTGTTTGAGGTGCAGTATACTACCTATATGTGAGGTTGTTTTTGCTAGCTAGCTAGCGTTGTTCAGTTCAAAGGATGTGAGTGCCTAATTATGTACAGTGCATTCGAAAAGTTTTCAGACCTCTTGACTTTTTCAAATTTTGTTACATTACAGCCTTTTTCTAAAATTGATTAAATTGTTTTTTTCCCACAATCAATCTACACAAAATACTCCATAATGACAAAGCAAAAACAGGTTTTTAGACATTTTAGCAAATGTATTAAAAAGGAAAAAATTATCACATTTACATCTCAGTACTTTCTTGAAGCACCTTTGGCAGCAATTACGACCTCGATTCTTCTTGGGTATGGCAATACAAGCTAGGCACACCTGTATGTGGGTTTCGTTCTTCTCTGCAGATCCTCTCAAGCTCTGTCAGGTTGGATGGGGAGCGTCACTGCACAGCTATTTTTAGGTCTCTGCAGAGATATTCGATCGTATTCAAGTTCGGGCTCTGGCTGGGCCACTCAAAGGCATTCAGAGAATTCTCCCGAAGCCACTCCTGCGTTGTCTTGGCTGTGTGCTTAGGGTAGTTGTCCTGTTGGAAGATGAACCTTTGCCCCAGACTGAGGTCCCGAGCGCCCTGGAACAGATTTTCATCAAGGGTCCCTCTGTACTTTGCTCAGTTCATCTTTCCCTTGATCCTGACTCGTCTCCCAGTCCCTGTCCCTGAAAAACATCCCCACAGCATGATAATGCCACCGCCATGCTTCACCGTAGGGATGGTGCAAGTTTTCCTCCAGACGTGACACTTGGCAATCAGGCAAAATAGTTTAATTTTGGTTCATCAGACCAGAGAATCTTGTTCCTTTAGGTGTTGAATCCTAAATGTTGAGTCCTTTAGGTGCCTTTTGGCAAACTCCAAGAGGGCTGTTTTGTGACTTTTTACTGAGAAGTGGCTTCTGTCTGGCAACTCTACCATAAAGGCCTGATTGGTGGAGTGCTGCAGAGATGGTTGTCCTTCTGGAAGGCCAGCATCCCGGAGCCGCCTCTTCACTGTTGACGTTGAGACTGGTGTTTTGCGGGTACTATTTAATGAAGCTGGCTTCCAGTTGAGGACTTGTGAGGCATCTGTTTCTCAATCTAGACACTCTAATGTACTTGTCCTCTTGCTCAGTTGTGCAACGGGGCCTCCCACTCCTCTTTCTATTCTGGTTAGGGCCAGTTGGCGCTGTTCTGTGAAGGAAGCAGTACACAGCGTTGTAAGAGATCTTCAGTTTCTTGGCAATTTTTCGCATGGCATAACCTTCATTTCTCAGAACAAGAATAGACTGATGAGTTTCAGAAGAAAGGTCTTTGTTTCTGACCATTTTGAGCCTGTAATCGAACCCACAAATGCTGATGCTCCAGATACTCAACTAGTCTAAAGATGGACAGTTTTATTGCTTCCTTAAATCAGGACAACAGTTTTCAGCCGTGCTATTTCTGATCAATTTGATGTTATTTTAACCTGTCTAGGACTAGGGTGCCGCTAGCGGCACCCCCCCCCCCCCCCGCCCCCACTGAAAAGGCAGAGCCTCGAAATTCAAAAAATATATATTTTTTAAATATTTAACTTTCACACATTAAAGTCCAATACAGCTAATGAAAGACACAGATCTTGTGAATCCAGCCAACATGTCCGATTTTTAAAATGTTTTACAGGGAAGACACAAAATGTTAAGATGTAAATCTATTACCTAAAAACACATTAGCATAATCCACCATCTTTTATTTGTCCACCAACACCAGTAGCTATCACCAATTCGGCTAAACTAAGATATTTATAGCCCTTAACCAAGAAAAAAACTCATCAGATGACAGTCTGATAACATATTTATGGTATGGGATAGGTTTTGTTAGAAAAAAGTGCATATTTCAGGTAGATGGCATAGTTTACAATTGCACCCACTGTCACAAATGGACTAGAATAATTACAATGAGCAACGTGTTTACCTAACTACTAATCATCAAACATTTCGTAAAAATACACAGCATACACTAATCGAAAGACACAGATCCTGTGAATACAGACAATATTTCAGATTTTCTAAGTGTCTTACAGCGAAAACACACTAAATCGTTATATTAGCATAGCACATGTGCAAACATTACCCCAGCATTGATTCTAGCCAAAGAGAGCGATAACATAAACATCGCCAAAATATATTATTTTTTTCACTAACCTTCTCAGAATTCTTCAGATGACACCCCTGTAACATCATATTACAACATACATATACAGTTTGTTCGAAAATGTGCATATTTAGCCACCAAAATCATGGTTACACAATGACAAAGTAGCCCAGCTGGTGAGAAAATGTCCGTGCGCCATATTAGACAGTGATCTACTCGTATACATAAATACTCATAAACGTGACTAAAAAATATAGGGTGGACAGCGATTGATAGACAATTTAATTCTTAATACAATCGCGGAATTACATTTTTTAACCTGTTGAGGCTGGGGGCGCTGTTGTCACTATTTATGCTAATCGTGTAATTTTTGAAACGGCTTCCCACAAAATTCTTGATCGTACAATATGCATATTATTATTATTATTGGATAGAAAACAGTCTATAGTTTCTATAGGAGTTGAAATTTTGTCTCTAAATGGAACAGAACCCATTCTACAGCAATTTCCCTGACATGGAGTCAGATTCTTGACATTTTGGCCCCTGATCTGGAGTCAGTTAAAAGGCCACTGTTATTGCTATGAGTATACGGACACTGCTTAAGTCTTCCCCTGGATGCCTTTACGTGATGACGATTTGAATGGGGTCGATTGCACGTTCACAGGCACTATAAATGAAAAAACCCTGTAGCTAGCAACTCTTTTTTTGGTGCGTCACGCGCGTGGAGGACACCGACCCGCACCTGTTCCAAGCATTAGTGTTGGGAGTAATCTTTCTCCGGTCATGTTAAGACTCGTTATAGGAGTTAAAAACATCATAAGGTAGTTAATTTAAAGCGTTTTATAGCAATTTATAGCCGTTTAGTGCGATTTTGGGACATTTATTTCTGAAACGCTGTGAATCGCCGGGCACGCTTCCAGTTCATGCTGAACGCAGTTGGCATTTCCACATGGCAAGAGGACAGCTTTCCACCAAAAGACGATTAGACCCAAGAAAGGATCCTTTGCCCAAGATACTGATGGAAGAACAGCTCAAAGTAGGACATTTTTATTATGATAAATCGTGTTTCTGTCTAAAAATGTTAGTGGCTTAGGACGCCATGTTTTTTGACGTAGCTTCGCTTGGCGCAAACTGTATTGAAAAGTAAGGATAATTTAAAAAATGTAATTCCGCGATTGTATTAAGAATTAAATTGTCTATCAATCGATGTCCACCCTATATTTTTTAGTCACGTTTATGAGTATTTATGTATAAGAGTAGATCACTGTCTAATATGGCGCACGGACATTTTCTCACCAGCTGGGCTACTTTCCCCATTGTCTAACCATGATTTTGGTGGCTAAATATGCACATTTTCGAACAAACTGTATATGCATGTTGTAATGTGATGTTACAGGGGTGTCATCTGAAGAATTCTGAGAAGGTTAGTGAAAAAAATAATATATTTTGGCGATGTTGACGTTATCGCTCACTTTGGCTAGAATTAATGCTGGGGTAATGTTTGCACCTGTGCTATGCTAATATAACGATTTATTGTGTTTTCGCTGTAAGACACTTAGAAAATCTGAAATATTGTCTGTATTCACAGGATCTGTGTCTTTCGATTAGTGTATGCTGTGTATTTTTACAAAATGTTTGATGATTAGTAAGTAGGTAAACACGTTGCTCTATGTAGTTATTCTAGTCCATTTGTGACGGTGGGTGCAATTGTAACCTATGCCATCTACCTGAAATATGCACATTTTTCTAACAAAACCTATCCCATACCATAAATATGTTATCAGACTGTCATCTGATGAGTTTTTTTCTTGGTTAGGGGCTATAAATATCTTAGTTTAGCCGAATTGGTGATAGCTACTGGTGTTGGTGGACAAATAAAAGATGGTGGATTATGCTAATGTGTTTTTAGGTAATAGATGTACATCTTTACATATTGTGTCCTCCCTGTAAAACATTTTAAAAATCAGACATGTTGGCTGGATTCACAAGATCTGTGTCTTTCATTAGCTGTATTGGACTTTGATGTGTGAAAGTTAAATATTTAAAAAAAATGTTTTTTTTGAATTTCGCGGCTCTGCCTTTTCAGTGGGGGTGGGGGGGGAGTGCCGCTAGCGGCACCCTCAGCCTAGACAGGTTAAATTATCCTTACTTTTCAATACAGTTTGCGCCAAGCGAAGCTACGTCAAAAAACATGGCGTCCTAAGCCACTAACATTTTTCGACAGAAACACGATTTATCATAATAAAAATGTCCTACTTTGAGCTGTTCTTCCATCAGTATCTTGGGCAAAGGATCCTTTCTTGGGTCTAATCGTCTTTTGGTGGAAAGCTGTCCTCTTGCCATGTGGAAATGCCAACTGCGTTCGGGATGAACTGGAAGCGTGCCCAGCGATTCACAGCGTTTCAGAAATAAATGTCCCAAAATCGCACTAAACGGATATAAATTGCTATAAAACGCTTTAAATTAACTACCTTATGATGTTTTTAACTCCTATAACGAGTAAAAACATGACCGGAGAACTATAACAGGCTAAACTAACGCTTGGAAAAATAGCAGGTCGATGTCCTCCACGCGCATGACGCAGCTGGAAAGGAGCTCCTACCTACAGGGTTTTTTAATTTATAGTGCCTGTGATTGCGCAATCGACCCCATTCAAATCGTCATCACGTAAAGGCATCCAGGGGAAGACGTAAGCAGTGTCCGTATACTCATAGGAATAACATTGGCCTTAAAACTGACTCCAGAACAGTGGCAAAAATTTCTGAAATCTGACTCCATGTCAGGGAAATTGCTGTAGAATGGGTTCTGTTCCACTTAGAGACAAAATTTCAACTCCTATAGAAACTATAGACTGTTTTCTATCCAATAGTAATACTAATATGCATATTGTACGATCAAGAATTTTGTAGGAAGCCGTTTCAAAAATTACACGATTACCATAAATAGTGACAACAGCGCCCCCAGCCTTAACAGGTTAATGGACAAAAACTGATTTTCTTTCAAAAACAAGGACATTTCTATGTGGCCCCAAACTTTTGAACGGTAGTGTATATTTTGGAAGAGGTGTTGATCATCACTATTTGGCCCATATAGATCAATTAGCCAGATCTGGTTTTAGTCCAATAGCATATCAAAAATAATCCATCTTCCTTGAGGAACTGTTTGCACAGTTTGCACAATCGGATCAACATTTTTATTAATTAGTATAATTACCCCTTTTGATTTTCTTTGCCCATGACAAAAATATATTTCTCCCTCCCAGTTCTTTTCCCACCCAACCTCATCTATATTTGTAGGTTAAATCAATCAATAAAATGTATTTATAAAGCCCTTCTTACATCAGCTGACAAAGTGCTGTACAGAAACCCAGCCTAAAACCCAAAACAGCAAGCAATGCAGGTGCAGAAGCACGGTGGCTAGAAAAAACTTCCTAGGCCGGAACCTTCTTCATAGGCCGGAACCTAGGAAGAAACCTAGAGAGGATCCAGGCTATGAGGGGTGGCCAGTCCTCTTCTGGCTGTGCCAGGTGGAGATTATAACAGAACATGGCCAAGATGTTCAAATATTCATAGATGACCAACAGAGTCAAATAATAATAATCACAGTGGTTGTAGAGGGTGCAACAGGTCAGCACCTCAGGAGTAAATGTCAGTTGGCTTTTCATAGCCGATCATTATATCTCTACCACTCTTGCTGTCTCTAGAGAGTTGAACACAGCAGGTCTGGGACAAGGTAGCTAGTCCGGTGAACAGGTCAGGGTTCCATAGCCGCAGGCAGAACAGTTGAAACTGGAGCAGCAGCACGACCAGGTGGACTGGGGACAGCAAGGACTCATCAGACCAGGTAGTCCTGATGCATGGTCCTAGGGCTAAGGTCCTCCGAGAGAAAGGAAGAAAGAGAAAGAGAATTAGAGAGCATACTTAAATTCACACAGGACACCGGATAAGACAGGAGAAATACTCCAGATATAACAGACTGACCATATCCCCCGACACAAACTATTGCAGCAGGTAAAAATGTATTACTATTGTAACCAGTTCTTTATGTCCATTACATACAATACACATTTCATGTAGTCCTCATTATATCCTGTTTAATTCCGACAAAAAAGGATGAAGGAAAAAGGAACATAGATTCTAACGGCCGCTAATGACTGCAACTAAAAGTGAGTTTTAGGCATAACACTACCCATAAAGTCACACTTAAGTTTGACTTACAATCGACCCTGACATAGCCATGGCACGATAGCCAAGAATACATGCAGTACTGACAATCCAGAACAACCCACACACTTTTTGTTTTTATTGCAGGGTCATTGCTCTATCACCTCAGCTGTTTTACACCTAGGCCTATATCATTAGGATCAAGAATATAAAAGGTAGTGCAAATAGCTTATATAGAATAATAA
Organism: Salvelinus fontinalis; assembly: GCF_029448725.1. Lineage (NCBI taxonomy): Eukaryota > Metazoa > Chordata > Actinopteri > Salmoniformes > Salmonidae > Salvelinus > Salvelinus fontinalis. Next base: position 30,147,046 of record NC_074680.1, read on the forward strand.
ACCAGGTCGCTCGAGCCCTGAACGCTGACGGCTGAGAGGCGTGGTACATCAGATTGTACACCACCGGCACGACAAAGCACTAATATTTACCGCTCTAACTATGCCGACAACCAGCCTCAATAGCAATAAGGCACCTCTCGCCACCTCTTGTGGTATATTGCCTACACACCACAGCCAAGGCCTGCATCCCGGCACGTCGTGTTGCGTCGTGCGTAGAACAGCCCCCAGACGCGGCATATTGGCCATTGTTTGTAGGACATTGTTTTTGCACCAGCAACAGTCATATTTATTACCATGGAGCTGCCCAAAATCACAGCTGGCGAGAAGGATGAGGAAATCCGCCGACTCCCATGCTTCACAGAATTCGGAGAACCTTTTATGGACGGGCAAGAGGAAGGATAACTTGAGGCCGTTGCTCCCGACGCTTGGTGCAGGCGTTCGACAGATGGAGAAGCCCTGCTCGATCCAGACCAGGGACGGAAGGTTGCCAACATTGACTTCGAAATTGTAGTAGTAGGCACTGCGGCCGCAGATACCCCCAGCGACGAAGGTGCAGGAAGATCAGGCTCCAGGACGGCGAAACTTTGTTGTTTGTATCTGCTCTCGTTGGGAGTATAGACTGCTTTGCGGGAGTCCGCAGTCTTCGGCTTCCATGGCTCGTGTTATGCCATCATCGTTGATTGCCTTGCTCCTCTTGCCGGGCTCCTTCGACTCTGCTATCAGACGGGGGAGCTCCGGGCAACACCGGCAAGTCGGATAACGACAAACGACAAGGCGGAGATGCATCCAACAAGCGTGAATGTCGTCCAGCCACCAGCATAGAAAATGTAAACATTCCACTCTTTTTTCCCCATTTTCTTACGTAGGCTGGAGACCTGCGTGATCAAGGAAGCCACCGTAAGCCTATAATTCTCGGCAAGTAGACCATTGCCGCATTGGAGTGATCTGGTTTGTCCCGAAACAAAGTGTAGTAGATTTAGCTTCTACAGTGCTTGAACCGTTCATTTATTTCTCCAGACAAAGATGGTTCCATTGCAAGACGTCATTAGCTTAATGGCTAGCAGCTTAGCGTCCCTGTCAAGCAGGCTTCCACCTGCATGTCAACTTCTTATGGCTGCAATCCTGTTAACCTGTTGGGGATGGGGGCGCTGTTTAGACTATTTATGCTAATTTGGCTAATTTTTGAAACGGCTTCCCACAAAATCCTTGATCGTACAATATGCATATTATTATTATTATTGGATAGAAAACAGTCTATAGTTTCTATAGGAGTTGAAATTTTGTCTCTAAGTGGAACAGAGCCCATTCTACAGCAATTTCCCTGACATGGAGTCAGATTTGAGAAATGTTGGCCACTCTTCTGAAGTCAGTTAAAAGGGCACTGTCATTGCTATGACTATACGGACACTTCTTACGTCTTCCCCTGGATGCCTTTACGTGATGACGATTCCAATGGGGTCGATTGCGCGTTCACAGGCACTACAAATGAAAAAACCCTGTAGCTAGCAAGTCTTTTCTTGCTGCGTAACGCGCGTGGAGGACACCGACCCTCTCCTGTTCCAAGCGTTAGTTTAGCCTGTTATATTTCTCCGGTCATCTTTTCACTCGTTATAGGAGTTAAAAACATCATAAGGTAGTTAATTTAAAGCGTTTTATAGCAATTTATAGCCGTTTAGTGCGATTTTGGGACATTTATTTCTTTAACGCTGTGAATAGGTGGGCACGCTTTCAGTTCATCCCGAACGCAGTTGGCATTTTCACATGGCAAGAGGACAGCTTTCCACCAAAAGACGATTCCTCCCAAGAAAGGATCCTTTGCCCAAGATACTGATGGAAGAACAGCTCAAGGTAGGACATTTTTATTATGATAAATCGTGTTTCTGTCGAAACATTTTAGTGGCTTAGGACGCCATGTTTTTTGACGTAGCTTCGCTTGGCGCAAACTGTATTGAAAAGTAAGGATAAATTAAAAAATGTAATAACGCAATTGTATTAAGAATTAAATTGTCTATCAATCCCTGTCCACCCTATATTTTTTAGTCACGTTTATGAGTATTTATGTATAAGAGTAGATCACTGTCTAAGTGGCGCAAGGACTTTTTCTTTACCAGCTTGTCTACATTTCACATTGTCTAACCATGATTTTGGTGGCTAAATATAAACATTTTCGATCAAACTGTATATGCATGTTGTAATGTGATGTTACAGGAGTGTCATCGGAAGAATTCTGAGAAGGTTAGTGAAAAAATTAATATCTTTTGGCGATGTTGACTTTTATCGCTCACTTTGGCTAGAATCAATGCTGGGCTGCTAATTGCTATGTGCTAAGCTAATATAACGATTTATTGTGTTTTCGCTGTAAGACACTTAGAAAATCTGAAATATTGTCTGTATTCACAGGATCTGTGTCTTTCGATTCGTGTATGCTGTGTATTTTTACAAAATGTTTGATGATTAGTAAGTAGGTAAACACGTTGCTCTAAGTAGTTTTTCTATTCCATTTGTGACGGTGGGTGCAATTGTAACCTATGCCATCTACCTGAAATATGCACTTTTTTCTAACAAAACCTATCCCATACCATAAATATGTTATCAGACTGTCATCTAATGAGTTTTTTTGTTGGTTAGGGGCTATAAATATCTTAGTTTAGCCGAATTGGTGATGGCTACTGGTGTTGGTGGACAAATAAAAGATGGTGGATTATGCTAATGTGTTTTTAGGTAATAGATGTACATCTTTACATATTGTGTCTTCCCTGTAAAACATTTTAAAAATCGGAAATGTTGACTGGATTCACAAGATCTGTGTCTTTCATTAGCTGTATTGGACTTTAATGTGTGAAAGTTAAATATTTAAAAAAAATATTTTTTTTGAATTTCGCGGCACTGGTTTTTCAGTGGGGGGGGGGGGGGGTGTGCCGCTAGCGCCACGCTGATCCTAGACAGGTTAACGGGATGATATGACAACAGCCAGTGAAAGTGCAGGGCGCCATATTCAAACAACAGAAATCTCATACTTAAAATTCCTCAAACATACAGTACATGTATATTATACCATTTTAAAGGTAATCTTGTTGTTAATCCCACCAAAGTGTCCGATTTCAAATAGGCTTTACAGCTAAAGCACTACAAACGATTATGTTAGGTCACCGCAAAACCACAGAAAAACACAGCAATTTTTCAGCCAAAGACAGGAGTCACAAAAAGCAGAAATAGAGATAAAATTAATCACTAACCTTTGATGATCTTCATATTTATATCCAAAAACCTCAGTTTACATTGGTGCCATGTTCAGAAATGCCTCCAAAATATCCGGAGAAATTGCAGAGAGCCACGTCAAATAACATAAATACTCATCATAAACTTTGATGAAAGATACATGTTTTACGTAGAATTAAAGATACACTTGTTCTTAACCTTTCGCGAGTATCTACCCCGGGTCCGGGAGCACCCCCCACCCCCCCCACACTGAGTAGCATCGCTAGCATAGCGTCACAATTAAATAGTAGCATCTAAATATCATTAAATCACAAGTCCAAGACACCTAATGAAAGATACAGATCTTGTGAATAAAGCCACCATTTCAGATTTTTTAAATGTTTTACAGGGAAGACAAAATATGTAAATCTATTATCTAACCACGTTAGCAAAAGACACCACTTTTCTAACTCCATCAGTTTCTTATTCCATCAGGTGCTATCACCAATTCGGCTAAACTAAGATATTGATAGCCACTAACCAAGAAAAAACCTCATCAGATGACAGTCTGATTACATATTTATGTTAGGATAGGTTTTGTTAGAAAAATGTGCATATTTCAGGTAGATATCATAGTTTACAATTGCACCCACCATCACAAATGGACTAGAATAAATACATAGAGCAACGTGTTTACCTAATTACTAATCATCAAACATTTCGTAAAAATACACAGCATACACTAATCGAAAGACACAGATCCTGTGAATACAGACAATATTTCAGATTTTCTAAGTGTCTTACAGCGAAAACACAATAAATCGTTATATTAGCATACCACATATGCAAACGTTACCAGAGCATTGATTCTAGCCAAAGAGAGCGATAACGTAAACATCGCCAAAATATATTAATTTTTTCACTAACCTTCTCAGAATTCTTCAGATGACACTCCTGTAACATCATATTACAACATACATATACAGTTTGTTCGAAAATGTGCATATTTAGCCACCAAAATCATGGTTAGACAATGACAAAAGTTGCCCAGCTGGTCAGACAATGTCGTGCGCCATATTAGACAGTGATCTAGTCGTATACATAAATACTCATAAACGCGACTAAAAAATATAGGGTGGACAGCGATTGATAGACAATTTAATTCTTAATACAATTGCTGATTTACATTTTTTAAATTATCCTTACTTTTCAATACAGTTTGCGCCAAGCGAAGCTACGTCTAACAAGATGGCGTCATAAGCGATTAACATTTTTCGACAGAAACACGATTTATCATAATAAATTGTTCCTACTTTGAGCTGTTCTTCCATCAGAATCTTGGGCAAAGAATCCTTTCTTGGGTCTAATCGTCTTTTGGTGGAAAGCTGTCCTCTTGCCATGTGGAAATGCCAACTGTGTTCGGCATGAACTGGAAACCTGCCCGGCGCTTCAAAGTGTCTCAGAAATAAATGTCCCAAAATGCGCACTAAACGGATATACATTGCTATAAAACGGTTTAAATTAACTACCTTATGATGTTTTTAACTCCTATAACGAGTAAAAACATGACCTGAGAAATATTACTGGCTACACTAATGCTTGGAAAAAGAGCAGGTCGGTGTCCACCGTGCGTCCGGTGCATCTGGAAAAGAGTTCCTACCTACAGGTTTTTTTCATTTATAGTGGCTGTGATTGCGCAATCGATACCATTCAAAGCGTCATCACGTAAAGGCATCCAGGGGAAGACGTAAGCAGTGTCCGTATCCTGATAGCGTTCACAGTGGCCTTTAAACTGACTCCAGATCAGGGGCCAAAATGTGTGAAATCTGACTCCATGTCAGGGAAATTGCTGTAGAATGAGTTCTGTTCCACTCAGAGACAAAATTCCAACGCCTATAGAAACTAGAGAGTGTTTTCTATCCAATAATAGTAATAATATGCATATTGTACGATAAAGAATTGAGTAGGAAGCCGTTTAATCTGTAATGCAATTATGCTAATGAGAAAACAGCACCCCCTGTAGTCGCAAGAAGTTAATGCAACCGCTGTGTCAGATTTCAAAAACACTTTATGGATAAAGCAAACCATGCAATAATCTGAGATGGTGGTCAGAAGAAAATGAAATTATCTGCCATGTTGGAGTCAACAGAAATCAAAAATAACATTATAAATATTCCCTTACCTTTGATGATCTTCATTAGAATGCACTCCCAGGAATCCTAGTTCCACAATAACTGTTTGTTTTGTTCGATAATTTCCATTATTTATGTCCAAGTAGCTACTTTTGTTAGCACGTTTTGTACACAAATCCAAACGCTCGTGCAGGTCCAGCCGAACGTCGGACAAAACCTTCAAAAAGTTATATAACAGGTCGAAGAAACTTGTCACACTAAGTATTGAATACATCTTTAGGATGTTGTTATCATAAATATTCAATAACGTTCCAACCGGAGAATTCCTTTGTCTGTAGAGAAGCAATGGAACGCAGGTTGCTATCATGTGAAATGCTCATGCCCAGAACCTGGCTCTCTGCCAGACCACTGACTCAAACAGCTCCCATCCGGCTCCGCATCACAGTAGAAGCCTCATTCAAGGTTCTACAGACTGTTGACATCTAGTGGAAGCCTTAGGAAGTGCAACATTACCAATATCCCACTGTGTATTCAATAGGGGCTGGGTTAAAAATCGACCAACCTCAGATTTCCCACTTCCTGTTTGGATTTCTTCTCAGCTTTTTGCCTGCCATATGAGTTCTGTTATACTCAGACATCAATCAAAGAAGTTTTAAGGTACATGAAAGTTCACATGTTCCAGAAGGCCTTTCTGACAAAAAACATTTGATTTAAAACATTGCGTTCAAATGGCTCTCCTGTGAAGTAGTGACCTGCGTCATATGCCTAGTTTACTGAAACGGGTCACAAATCTGACGGTCAGTAGCGGTGTTTGAGTAAAATCACTGAGGAAGCCACGCCAAGCCAGTAAAAAATACATATTACAACCTATGTTGTGATAATTGCGTTAGTTGCTCTATAACCCATTCGTTCATACGCGACATATACAATAAGGCCGTGATAACAAAAAGACAACAGTCACACATACCAAACAAATTTCTCTACACATACCTTTGTTTCATCACAAAACTGAGCATAATCTGTCTGGTGAAGTTCACAAAGCAAATATTGCATACAAACAGTTATCTCCTGCAGCATGGCCAAGCAAGTACATTTTTTTGACAGTTAACTTAACAACTACTGATTTACAACCACAGAGTTACCGCAAGTCAGCACAAAGACAACAGGAACATCGCTATTCCATCACTATTTCAACTTAAACATCATCAAATCAACAAGGCTATATATACAGTACCAGTCAAAAGTTTGGACACACCTACTCATTCATGGGTTTTCTTTATTTGGACTATTTTCTACATTGTAGAATAATAGTGAAGCCCTCAACTATGAAATAACACATATGTAATCATGTATTAACTTCTTGAGAATACAGGGGGTGCTGTTTCGCATTAGCATAATTGCCTCTACAGATTAAACTGCCTCTTATTCAATTATTGCTGTTACTATATGCATATAACCATATGCCATTGGATAGAAAACAAGCTATGGTTTCTAAAACCGTTCCAATTTTGTCTCTGAGTCAAACACAGGTCATTTCACAGCACTTTCCCTGAGCCAGAAGAAGATTGCAAGATGTGTATGCTCGCTTCAAAGCTCTGCCTATATATGGTCACGCGACCTATGACCCGAAACACACTTCCTTCTTCTTCCTCTGGGTGTCTGGAAGACGTCAGAGGAGAAATTTTTTGTTTATCTTGTACTGACGTGAAATAAGACCTATTTCTTTAGCGTGACCGACAACTTCCGGTTTCTGAGATGCGCGTTTTCAGAGGTGCCATTGTCTTTTGTTATGCTGACGTTACGGATGAAAACTATCTCCGTGTCGAAGTTTGTTTGATACATGTGACCATATCACCGTAATGTATGTTTTTTCAATATAGTTTAATCAGATTATTAGAATTTTTTCGGGAGTTTTGCCGTGTTCCGTTCTTTGAGTTTTTTAACTTTGGACATGGACCGTGCCAGTCGACCAGTACCCAGGCTAAATGAAGAGGGGAGGTTGCCATTGTGAATGGATTGAACGACTCATCAGGACTAAGGACACCTTGATCAACATTCTGATGAAAGACCAGCAATAGTAAGACCCAATTTACGATGTTATTTCATATATCTGTCGTGCATGTGAACTGGTCGGGCGCGTCCAGCCGGTTCTGGCTGGCCTGGTTATGCTAATTTAGCGATACATTTTGTTTTCGCTATAAAACATTTAAAAAATCTGAAATATTGTTTGGATTCACCAGATGTTGGGCTTTCAATGTCTGTACGCTGTGTATTTTTTCTGAAATGTTTTAAGACAAGTAATTAGTTATATAACGTTGGTCTCTGTAATTGTTCTAGCTGCATCAGCACTATATCAGATTGCAGCTGCAATGTAGAACTGTGATTTATACCTGAAAAATGCACATTTAAAAAAAAAAAACTATGCTATACCATAAATATGTTATCAGACTGTCATCTTATAAATTTGTTTGTTGGTTTGTGGCTATCAATATCTTAGTTTAGCCGAATTGGTGATAGCACCTGATGGAGTAAGAAACTGTTGGAGTAAGAAAATGGTGTCTTTTGCTAACGTGTTTAGCTAATAGATTTACATATTTTGTCTTCCCTGTAAACATTTAAAAAATCTGAAATGGTGGTTTTATTCACAAGATCTGTGTCTTTCATTGGGTGTCTTGGACTTGTGATTTAATGATATTTAGATGCTACTATTTAATTGTGACGCTATGCTAGCGATGCTAATCAGTGTGTGGGGGGGGGGGGGGGTGCTCCCGGATCCGGGTTAGGTACTCTGTAGAGGTTAACTAAAAAAGTGTTATATTTTATATTTGAGATTCTTCAAAGTAGCTACCCTTTGCCTTGATGACAGCTTTGCACACTCTTGGCATGTTTTGTAAACTCATGCTTAAGTTCAAGGTCTAAATACGCATAGAGAGAAAAGTGCATAAAAAGGTAATTATGGTCCATTTACATACACTTAACTCGGGTCGGTATTCCCCCCTAAATGAAAAGTCAGTTTACATGTGGTGTTTGTGTCCACCTGTAGACATATGTTCTACCTCTCCGGAGATGGCAGAGGATCTGGAGAGCAGGGGGAAGCTGCAGCTTCTGTTGGACTCAGTGACAGATGCCCTGGTGTGGGCCATCTCCAAACAAGGCCTGTCCTTCCAGCTGCAGTCAGCCCGCCTGACCCATCTCCTTATGTTGCTCTCAGACATCCGCCACGTCAGGTAGACTACAGCTACACCAGTTACAGCTATGTATCACTAGCAGCAAAAATAGCCTGCCTTAAGACTCTACTTAGTTACTATCTGTTCAGACATTCATCAACACTTTTTTGGATCAAAGTGACACACTTGTATGTTTTTAGTTGTTTGTCAAAACTACATTTCCATGCTCCTCCTCTCCACTGTCTCATTAGTGGCAAAGGCATGAAGCACCTCTCCGACATGAAGAATAATAATAGTGTGCAGGTCTCCGACCTGCTCTTGGAAATGCTCACCAACGGAAGCCGTATGTCCGCACCTCATGACCCCTCTAATCACGACCTCACCGTGCTCCCAGCAGCCCAAGCCCCTGCCACTACCCAGGTTCCAGCCTCTGCTGTGGACCCCCAGTTCCAGCCACATTCCCTACAGCCACCATCCCAAACACTTGAGAGCAGTAAATAAGCCAAACGCTTGAGAGCAGTAAGTAACTCATGAAGTTGGGTTAGCCACTGAAGACGTAGAATGTATATTTACCAATACTCCATGAATCATAATCCAATGTGTTCTCCTTCTCCAGGTACATCCACCCAGGGTGCTGGCCAGCTGAATACGTAAGTGAGAGGGATAGTGACAGAATACAGCGTGGGACATGGGTGGAGACTTCCTGAGACAGCACCCTACAGGGGTGACTGGACTGAACGAGAGGCCAGACTAGCACTAGGACAAGTGATGGATCTGACCGAAGTCCACTCTCTGGGACAGTGGACATCATTCTCAATAGACTGACAAAAACTGCAGAATGTGTCATTGTGAAGTAAATGTCAGTTTTATCATTTTCAGATTTTTGGGTCTATGGAACAAATATGATTTGTAACAGTGAATTGACGTATTTTTGATTAATGTATTTTTTGTGTGATTTCCTTATAAATATGTTTTTGGTAAGTGTACTTATGCATCTTGATCATGCTCTGTCCCTCCTGTAATGATTTGGTGCTTGTGCTGTTTATCTGATGTTCAATGTCAAAGCCATGTTTGTATTGATAGAAATGACAATCTCTGGATGTGGGTTATCGAGACATTTTAGACCTAATGGAATTTCAACCAAACATCTTAATAAAAGCAGCTGTAAAATATGAATGTAGTTATATTGACATGAGCACAGATCATGGAAAACAATGTAATTGTTAAGTAAAAATGACTTCAAACTATTCATCATCCATAAATAAGCATTAAAAAATACATCTAACACACCATTGTACATCTGTACACACCATTGTTTTCTCTATGTTCCATTGTACTACTGAGCAGTACAGAGTGACTTGACTATTTACACTAATAATGCATCAGTGTAAATTAATTGTTTTACACTGTTCGCTGATCAGTTCCATCTTGAATATTGTCGTGACTTTTCTTTCATTCATTTGATGACTGTTATTTGTGACTCACAACCTGGATTCGGTCTTATGTAGCAAAATTTGAAATTGTGTTTTTTACAGTGGATAAAAGTAGAAACTCAGAGCTACAAAATGGTATATTATAGACAGCATTGTTGAGGAACAATGGGAAAGTAATTCTGCTTTAAAAGTTGATAAACTTGTAAACTCACTTTTGAGAAAATGGCCTTTGAATGTTTTGGTATCTAGTGAAGAGCTCTTCTTTGTCTACACCCATTCAGTATCGTTCACACCCTCTTAAGCTTTAGACCCACCCATCTCGTTTCGCCCTCGGAGCGTTCAGAGTGCACACTCGACGCTCTGGCCGATGATTTGTTTACCTATGGATAACATGAAAGCAGCCTAACCAGCCCTGCTGGCAACAATTTCAGTACGCTTTTTTTGCAGACGTTTACTGACACCGGCCATATTCAACTCGTGTTATACACTTTAGCTTAACTTCTACTTCATCACAATCCCGGATCCGGGAGCACCCCCATCAGTAAAAAAGCTGACTAGCATAGCCTAGCATAGCGTCACAAGTAAATACTAGCATCTAAATATCATTAAATCACAAGTCCAAGACACCAGATGAAAGATACACATCTTGTGAATCCAGCCATCATTTCTGATTTTTAAAATGTTTTACAGGGAAGACACAATATGTATTTCTATTAGCTAACCACGATAGCAAAAGACACAACTTTTTTTTCCACCATTTTTTTCCTGCATAGGTAGCTATCACAATTTAGACCAAATAAAGATATAAATAGTCACTAACCAAGAAACAACTTCATCAGATGACAGTCTGATAACATATTTATTGTATAGCATATGTTTTGTTCGAAAAATGTGCATATTTCAGGTATAAATCATAGTTTTACATTGCAGCCACCATCACAAAATCTCACCAAAGCAGCTAGAATAACTACAGAGACCAACGTGAATTACCTAAATACTCATCATAAAACATTTCTTAAAAATACACAGTGTACAGCAGATGAAAGACACAGATCTTGTGAATCCAGCCAATATTTCAGATTTTTTAAGTGTTTTACAGCGAAAACACAATATATCATTATATTAGCTTACTACAATAGCCATCCACACAACAGCATTGATTCAGGCCAACAATAGCGATAACGAATAAACCAGCAAAAGATATACATTTTTTCACTAACCTTCTCAAACTTCTTCAGATGACAGTCCTATAACATCATATTACACAATACATATAGAGTTTGTTCGAAAATGTGCATATTTAGCGGCACAAATCGTGGTTATACAATGAGAAAAGTAGCCAAGCTGCCAACAATATGTCGGGAGAAATCTTGGGAGAGGCACCTAATCTAATCAGTAACTAATCCTAAACTTGACTAAAAAATACAGGTTGGAAAGCAAATGAAAGATACATTAGTTCTTAATGCAATCGTCGTGTGAGATTTTTAAAATTAACATTACTACGACATACAGCGTGCGTTAAAGCGAGACCGCACCGAAATATGAGTTTTACATTTTTCAACAGAACAACGAATTAACATCATAAATAGTTCTTACTTTTTGATGAGCTCCCATCAGAATCTTGGGCAAGTTGTCCTTTTTCCAAAAGAATCGTTGCTCGGTTGTAGATTGTCGCCTTCAACGTTGGAATTAGCAGTAAACATTAGCCATGTGGGCCAGACGTGCCCAACTCCCTAGAACGCAGCACAAATAAATACCCGAAAATCGCAATATACTGATATAAACTGATATAACTCGGTTTAAAATAACAACCTTATGATATCTTTAACACCTATATCGAATAAAATCAGAGCCGGATATATCTAAGGGCTATAACGGGAGCTTTCTAGAACGCCATCCTGAGGTCTGTCTTGCGTTATGGCGAAGGGAAGAAAGAGAGGACCCCACGTTGCCAGCCCATTTATAAGGCCTCAGATCTGCCTAGCAACTCCATTTCAATTCTCACTATTTGCTGACATCCAGGGGAAGGCGTATGCAGTGCATCTCAACCAATAGAAGACATGCAAATGAATAAACCGACCTCAGAACAGCCTGCAGATTTCAGATTTCTCACTTCCTCATAGGAAAATTGCTCCAACTCGAGTTCTGTTTTACTCACAGATATAATTCAAACGGTTTTAGAAACTAGAGAGTGTTTTCTATCCAATAGTAATAATAATATGCATATTGTACAAGCAAGAATTGAGTACGAGGCAGTTTAATTTGCGAACGAAATTATTAAAGTGCAAACAGCACCCCCTACTGAGAAAAGGTTTTAAATTAGCTTACCACAATAGCCAAACACACAAATGCATTTAGTATCAGCATAAGGTAGCGATCGCAAAAACCAGCAAAAAATATAAAACGAATCACTAACCTTGACCAACTTCATCAGATGACAGTCTTATAACATCAGGTTATACAATACACTTATGTTTTGTTCGAAAATGTGCATATTTAGAGCTGCAAACCGTGGTTATACATTGTGAATATGTAGCATCGATTCACCAGAATGTCCAGAGCTATTTTGGACACTCACCTAATCTGACCAAAGAACTTATCATAAACTTTACTAAAAAATACATGTTGGACAGAAAATGAAAGATACACTGGTTCTTAAACTCTAACGCCTCACAAACCCGGATCCGGGAGCACCCCCATCAAAAAAGCTGACTAGCATAGCCTAGCCTAAAGCCACAGGGATATCATATCATAAAATGTTCATGAAATCACAAGTCCAAGACACCAAATGAAAGATACACATCTTGTGAATTCAGCCAACATTTCTGATTTTTAAAATGTTTTACAGGGAAGACACAATATGTAAATCTATTAGCTAACCACGTCAGCAAAAGACACCACATATTTCAGGTATAAATCAGAGTTTACCATTGCAGCCACTATCACAACTCTCACCAAAGCGACTAGAATAACTACAGAGACCATCGTGTATTAGCTAATTACTCATCATAAAACATTTCTTAAAAATACACAGCGTACAGCAGATGAAAGACACAGATCTTGTGAATCTAGCCAATATTTCAGATTTTCTAAGTGTTTTACAGCGAAAACACAATATAGCGTTATAGTAGCTTACCACAATAGCAAACATCACAACAGCATTGATTCAAGGCAAAAATAGCGATAACGTATAAACCACCAAAATATATTAATTTTTTCACTAACCTTCTCAGAATTCTTCAGATGACAGTCCGATAACATCATATTACACAATGCATATAGAGTTTGTTCGAAAATGTGCATATTTAGCGGCACAAATCGTGCTTATACAATGAGAATAGTGTCCAAAACCTCAAGCAATCTGTCCGGCGCCATCTTGGAGAGGCCCCTATTCTAATCGAAAACTATTCATAAACTTGACAAAAAAAATACAGGTTGGACAGCAATTGAAAGACAAATTAGTTCTTAATGCAATCGCTGGGTTACATTTTTAAAATTAACGTTACTTCAAGCATACAGCGTGCGCTAAAGCGAGACCGCACCATAATTCATGGCGGAATTATAATTTGACATTTGCCAACATAAGTACGAATTAACAGCATAAAGACTGCTTACTATTTGTTGAGCTTCCATCAGAATCTTGGGCAAGGTGTCCTTTCTCCAGAACAATCGTTGCTAGGTTGGAGAATGTCCTCTTCCACGTTGCAATTAGCAGTAAACAATAGCATGAGAGAGAGAGATACCCAACCCCCTAGAACGCCAGAAAATGAAATACCCGAAAATCGCAATATACTGACATAAACTGATATAACTCGGTTTAAAATAACAACATTATGATGTCTTTAACACCTATATCGAATAAAAACCGAGCCGGATATATCTAAGAGCTAAAACAGGAGCTTCTAACACGACATGCCAAGATCCTCCCTGCGTCAGAGCGAAGAGTCAAAAGAGGGGACACCTCGTTTCCAAGCAATTTATAAACTTTCAGATCTGCCTAGAGACTCCATTTCAAGTCCCTCTATTCGCTGACACCCAGGGGAAGGCGTATGCAGTGCATCTCAACCAATAGAGGACAGGCAAATTAATAAACTGTTCTGGGAACAGTGAGCAGATTTCAGCATTTTCAAATCCTCATAGGAAAATTGCTCTAAGTCCAGTTCTGTTTCACTCACAGACATAATTCAAACGATTTTAGAAACTAGAGAGTGTTTTCTATCCAATAGTAATAATAATATGCATATTCTACAAGCAAGAATTGAGTACGAGGCAGTTTAATTTGGGCACTATTTTTTCCAATGGTGAAACAGCGCCCCCATATTGACAAGAAGTTAATGCAACCGCCGTGTTAGATTTGTAAAAATAACTTTACCATAACAAACAGCTTACGTTATAGCGAGACAGCGCCCGCCAAAACGGCGGATAATAGGACTCAACATTTTACACAGAAATACGAAATAACATCATAAATTGTTCTTATTTTTGCTGAGCTTCCATCAGAATCTTGTACAAGGAGTCCTTGGTCAAGAATAAATCGTTGTTTGGTTTTAGAATGTCCTTTTCTCCTGTCGAATTCGTGCCACAATGCTAGCCAATGTTGATGACGTTCCCAATTTCTCTCGACGCAGAGAACGGAAAACCCCAAAAGTCCCAATAAACGTTAAATAATCTGATAAAACTCGGTTGAAAAAACATTCTTTATGATGTTATTATCACATATATCAAATAAAATCATAGCCGGAGATATTAGCCGTGTATACCAAACGCTTATCATAAGACAATATGGAGGTGCTTTCCGCGCCTAGGTAGAGAAAGGAAATTCTGGACATGTCAATCCAAAAGCTCTTGTTCGACCTCAGATCAAGCTAGACACCCCATTCCACCTTCCACTGCCTGTTGACATCTAGTGGAAGGCGTATGCAGTGCATGCATATCCATAAATATAAGGCAATTCAATAGGCAGGCCCTGAAACAGAGCCTTGTTTTCAGATTTTTCACTTCCTGTCTGGAAGTTTGCTGCCAAATGAGTTCTGTTTTACTCACAGATATAATTCAAACAGTTTTAGAAACTTGAGTGTTTTCTATCCAATAGTAATAATAATATGCATATTGTATGATCTAGAATAGAGTACGAGGCCGTTTAAATTGGGAGCAATTATTAGGAAATGGAAGACATACAAGACCACTGATAATCTCCCTTGATCTGGGGCTCCACGCAAGATCTCACGCCGCGGGGTCAAAATGATCACAAGAATGGTGAGCAAAAATCCCAGAACAACACGGGGGGGACCTAGTGAATGACCTGCAGAGAGCTGGGACCAAAGTAACAAAGCCTACCATCAGTAACACACTACGCCGCCAGGGACTCAAATCCTGCAGTGCCAGACGTGTCCCCCTGCTTAAGCCAGTACATGTCCAGGCCCGTCTGAAGTTTGCTAGAGAGCATTTGGATGATCCAGAAGAAGATTGGGAGAATGTCATATGGTCAGATAAAACCAAAATATAACTTTTTGGTAAAAACTCAACTCGTCGTGTTTGGAGGACAAAGAATGCTGAGTTGCATCCAAATAACACCATACCTACTGTGAAGCATGGGGGTGGAAACATCATGCTTTGGGGCTGTTTTTCTGCAAAGGGACCAGGACGACTGATCCATGTAAAGGACAGAATGAATGGGGCCTTGTATCGTGAGATTTTGAGTGAAATCCTGCTTCCATCAGCAAGGGCATTGAAGATGAAACGTGGCTGGGTCTTTCAGCATGACAATGATCCCAAACACACCTCCCGGGCAACGAAGGAGTGGCTTCGTAAGAAGCATTTCAAGGTCCTGGAGTGGCCTAACCAGTCTCCAGATCTCAACCCCATAGAGAATCTTTGGAGGGAGTTGAAAGTCCGTGTTGCCCAGCAACAGCCCCAAAACATCACTGCTCTAGAGGAGATCTGCATGGAGGAATGGGCCAAAATACCAGCAACAGTGTGTGAAAACCTTGTGAAGACTTACAGAAAACGTTTGACCTCTGTCATTGCCAACAAAGGGTATATAACAAAGTATTGAGATAAACTTTTGTTATTGACCAAATACTTTTTTTCCACCATAATTTGCAAATAAATTCATTAAAAATCCTACAATGTGATTTTCTGGATTTTTTTTTCTCATTTTGTCTGTCATATTTGAAGTGTACCTATGATGAACATTACAGGTCTCTCTCATCTTTTTAAGTGGGAGAACTTATACAATTGGTGGCTGACTAAATACTTTTTTGCCCCACTGTATATATCATAATAAGCAACTAATTAAAAAATACTGAAGAATATTGAAATTTTGTCAATTACAGATTACATGACCCTCCCCTGGACTAGCATTGAAAAAGCATGACCCTCCCCCATTTTTCTCCCTTCAGAATACAATGAGCACTAACTGCCTCCACTTTCTTTTCATCTGTGTGTGTGTACTATAGGCTTTGTAGAGCTGAGTCTGACGTACCAGATACACCAGTTGGACAGTTGCTGGTTGGACGTGCTGATGCTTGGTCTGATGTGGAGGTCTATTGACCACCCTGGGAAACTCATCTTCTCAGCAGACCTAAAGCTCAACAGGTACACATTCCTGAATTTCACTACTAAGCTCCAGTAAGAATAAGATGAGAATGATGTTGGTTACAGTATCTTCGCCCTTTAAATTGCTGAGAGGTTGACATCCTATAAATCTATGAGCTATCTGAAAATACAATAATACCGATATTAATGTTTGCTTCAAACATACAATCCTTGTATTTGTACATTCCTTATTGATTCGTTTTTTTTAGGTTCTTGAGTTAAGTTTGACTTAGAATTTTGGCCATATCAAACTCTGACTGCTGACAAAGCACCTTTTGAATTGTCAGTAAACAAAAGGTTTATGGCTCTAAATCGTACACGTCCCACTTTGTTTGTCAGTATTATATATTTGTGTTGTTGCCCAAAAAACTATAACATTGGGGTTTGTTAAGCATTGAACGTTGTTTATTTAGTTGTAGTTCTGGTGTTGGGTGAACCTGATCAGTCCGGAAGGTAAAAGGATTTATTGGCCTTGAGGAGAATGATCTATATGGGGGTTTGTGTACCACTTGTCTATATGGGAGTGTGTGTACTAATTGTCTATATGTGAGTGTGCGTACTACTGGTCTATATGGGGGTTTGTGTACCACTTGTCTATATGGGAGTGTGTGTACTAATTGTCTATATGTGAGTGTGTGTACCACTTGTGTCGTGACTTTACTTTCATTAAGGCAACAGACAAAATCCTTTGTCCTCTCAGTGTGGAGGATTGGAATGTGTGAGTGGGCCCTATGGAGAATCTAACTCTAACAGTAACATGCAATAAATGGGTTTTGGGACATTATATTCCATCAGCCAAAATGGTGGTAATAACGATAGATGGAATATGAAAATGAATGTCATTTTTGTTATGTTATTAAAAGTTAAATGATGACGTTATAACGAAAACATTTTAACTTGAAGAGTTTCCATAATATGCACATGATGTTTACATATTGTACGTTGTGTGGAAAATGTCCAGATTAAAGAGAACGTTTTTGTAAAAGTGAACTGTGAAATTAGTTGTCTAAACTTGATTAGAGTACAATCTTGATGACTTGCCTCGTAACTACATACGCCCAGAGAACTTGCCATGAAGGCGGAAACACCCAATTCTACCCTGGGTTATAAAACATGTGAGTTAAGAATTTACACATCAGACTAGGTGACCACGTGCTGCAGCCAAGGTCCGAGTAGTCGCAATCCCAAAACACAACACAAGGTTTCAAGACGTTACTAGAGTAATTCCGTGTACTATCAGGCAGCATGTCACAACGGAGACCTCCCGGAAGCTCAGTAATTCCCTTGCCAGTGATGATTTTGTACAGCCTACCCCGGCTTCCCGAGAACCCCGCTTACCTCTTCCTGAGCGCTATGTTGGGGACCCTGGAAACTGCCGGGCGTTTCTTTCCCAGTGCTCCCTTATCTTTGAGCTGCAGCCCTCTTCGTTCCCTTCGGAGGTGAGGAAAGTATTCGATCATCTGGTGTCCGGGAGAGATGCGGCCTGAAAGCTACTTTGATTACGTCAAGAACCAACCCCGTAGTGTGGCAGACTAACGCACGTTGGCTGCCGAGAGTGCCTAGAACCCAGAGTCTCTGTTTGATATCTTTCTTCATGGACTATCCGAGGAGATTAAAGTTGAGCTCGCAGCTCGGTAGTTACTTCTGGACCTCGACTCCCACATAGCCTTAACAATACGGCTCGATGGACGTCTATGGGAGCGCAGGAGGGAGAGGAGGCCTGTTTCCGGCCCTACTCGTTCATCCAAGGCTACTTGCTCGCTCCCCGACGCCTGCGTTTCCGAGAGGATCCAAAGGCACTCGAGTCCCCTAAGGAAACATTGGTCACAAGTGACTCATTTTCTACTGTGCCTACGCAATGGGGCAGAGCTAGGTAAGAGTACTATGGTGGGTCATACTGGGAGTTTTCTTACTCCCATTACTCGTACTCTCCTCCATGTTATCCTGCTGTGGGGTGACCCATCTAAAGTGCTCATTGACTCTGGAGCTGAGTTTTATGGAAGCTACTCTGGTATCAGAGCTGGGTATCTCCACACAACTCTTCTCTGTTCCCATGGATGCCAGAGCACTGGACGGACGTACCATATGCAGGGTCCCTCATAGTACGGTGCCCATTAACCTGCGTGTGTCGGGTAATCACAGTGAGTCCACACAGCTTCTTCTCATTGAATCTCCCCATGCTCCTGTTGTTTTGTGATTCTCATGGCTCCAGAGGCACAACCTCGTTATTGACTGGACCACTGGTTCTATCCTGGGTTGGAGCCCGTTCTGCCACTCACAACACCGCCTTGTGTGTGGCTATATTCCCTGTCTGGCCCTGAGACCAAGGCCATGGAGGAGTACATTGAGGACTTTCTGGCTGCTGGGAGCATTCATACTTTTGCTTCCCCTGCCGGCGCAGAGTTCTTCTTTGTGGGAAAAGAGGACAAGACCATGCGTCCATGTATCAACTACCGGGTCCTCAATGACATCACGGTGAAGAATCGCTACCCTCTACCACTCCCCTCCTCGGCTTTTGAACCTCTCCAGGGGACAACCATCTTTTCCAAGTTGGACCTTCGGAATGCCTACCATCTAGTTCAGATATGCAAAGGAGACGAGTGGAAGACGGCCTTCAACACAGCTAGTGGACACAATGAGCACCTGGTCATGCCGTTTGGACTCACCAACGCTCAAGCAGTGTTCCAGGCCCTGGTCAATGATGTGCTCCATGACATGAATAGATCTCTTTTTGTCTATCTCAACGACATCCTTGTTTTCTCCCGTTCTGCTCAAGAACACGTCCTCCATGTCCGTCAAGTCTTTCAGAGCCTCCTAGAGAACTAGTTGTTTGTGAAAGCTGAGAAGTGCGAATTCCACCACTCCACTATCTCCTTTCTGGGATACATCATCACTGAAGGGAGTGTTCAGATGGTTCCTGAAAAGGTGAGAGTGGTGGTGGATTGGCCGCAACCTACATCCAGAGTGCAGCTGCAGCGTTTCCTGGGATTTGAACATTTCTACCGCCGCTTCATTCAGGCTACAGCACCCTGGCGGCTCCCCTCTCTGCACTCACTTCTCCTAAGGTGCTGTTCACATGGTCTCCAGCTGTTGACAGGGCGTTTTTGGACCTCAAGCGTCGGTTTACTATCGCCCCCATCCTCATCCGTCTGTCAGTTTGTGGTTGAGGTCAACGCTTCTGACATTGGAGTGGGGGCCGTCCTGTCCCAGCGGTCTGCCCAGGACCAAAAGCTGCATCCCTTTGCCTTCCTGTCCCATTGTCTCAACCCCGCTGAGAGAAACTATGGCGTAGGTAATCGGGAACTTCCGGCGGTCAAGATTGCATCGGAGTGGAGGCACTGGCTGGAAGGGGCGGAACATACATTTTTGGTGTGGACCAATCATAAGAATTTAGAATGCACTGCCAAGCGCCTTAATTCTAGGCAGGCCCGTTGGCCTGTCTATATGTGAGTGTGTGTCTATATGTGAGTGTCTGTAATACTTGTCTAAGGAGGTGCATGGCTTTTGAGTATAGTAGGTGTGCACATGTGCTGCTATATCTATTTGCCAATCTTTGAGTTTACATGTCTGAACTGTTACACAAGTGTACATGTCTGTGAGTGTGTGCTATACAATATCTATAATATGTCTCTTTCACTCTGTGTGTGACTGTGTGCTTGTAGAGAAGAGGGGAACTGTGTGAAGGGCATCATGATTATATTTGACAAGCTACTGGCAGCCACCACCAGGTTTCGAGAGCTGAATCTCCAGAGAGAGGAGTATGTCTGTCTGAAAGCCATGATCCTCCTCAACTCCAGTAAGTCAAATGATCAGTACTTCTGTACAGTGACATGTGGTGAGATCAGAGGCTGGGTAGGCACTGGTTATTATCAAAGCCAGATTTACTCACAAATAAACCTTGATGAAGCCCGAGTTCACCATACAACAGATAGCTCCAACATCCAGTGACATAGGCTATTAACCGAAATTGACAAACAATTTTCACTAAATGTAAGTACAGTACCACTGTAGCCAAGATACACAAGCAATAGCCTCCGATGGTGGCATATTTCATATCATCCGACAAAATGTATAACCAATAGGTGGCACTAAAATACCAATATAAGCACACATTTAATCCGAGTAGTTTGCAATGCAAACTCCTTAGCCTTTCAGAATGAATATAAAATTCTTCCAATGAACCGCATGCATCATGCACATACACACATGATAATAATAATAATAACATTGTGTGAAATATTATTATACACACACATATATAATAAATAAAGTTCTAACGAAATGTCCATATCAACAAAAAATGCAGTTCAAAAGATTAAAAGTGTCTCATCAAAACAAAATTCTAGCTTGATAAATCAAATGCATCAAAGGGATGTTGTCTATTTTTATGTTTCATGTTCATTCAACAGTAACCTAACCCGCAAATTGCAAAGTATTTAGGCTTAACTTTACTTGTAAATGAAGTCCATTCATCTGTCCTTCAGGGTGAACCTCTCTGTGAGAGCGTTGCAGGGCCAAGGATGACAAAATGATCAAACCTTGCTTTCATTTGAAAGCTACTATTGTCCAGAATGTTGTAAACCAGTCCTCATCTCTGATCGGCTGTCTGCTCTGGGTTGCTGTGTCTGTTAAGCCGAGATCCGATTATTTTCTGTTCCTTCCTCTGATGAAGGTCAGGAAGCAGAGCTATTGCTCTCCCTCTGAATTATACCAAGATTTCCTTAGAAATCCAACTCAGAAAATTGTTTGAGGTGCAGTATACTACCTATATGTGAGGTTGTTTTTGCTAGCTAGCTAGCGTTGTTCAGTTCAAAGGATGTGAGTGCCTAATTATGTACAGTGCATTCGAAAAGTTTTCAGACCTCTTGACTTTTTCAAATTTTGTTACATTACAGCCTTTTTCTAAAATTGATTAAATTGTTTTTTTCCCACAATCAATCTACACAAAATACTCCATAATGACAAAGCAAAAACAGGTTTTTAGACATTTTAGCAAATGTATTAAAAAGGAAAAAATTATCACATTTACATCTCAGTACTTTCTTGAAGCACCTTTGGCAGCAATTACGACCTCGATTCTTCTTGGGTATGGCAATACAAGCTAGGCACACCTGTATGTGGGTTTCGTTCTTCTCTGCAGATCCTCTCAAGCTCTGTCAGGTTGGATGGGGAGCGTCACTGCACAGCTATTTTTAGGTCTCTGCAGAGATATTCGATCGTATTCAAGTTCGGGCTCTGGCTGGGCCACTCAAAGGCATTCAGAGAATTCTCCCGAAGCCACTCCTGCGTTGTCTTGGCTGTGTGCTTAGGGTAGTTGTCCTGTTGGAAGATGAACCTTTGCCCCAGACTGAGGTCCCGAGCGCCCTGGAACAGATTTTCATCAAGGGTCCCTCTGTACTTTGCTCAGTTCATCTTTCCCTTGATCCTGACTCGTCTCCCAGTCCCTGTCCCTGAAAAACATCCCCACAGCATGATAATGCCACCGCCATGCTTCACCGTAGGGATGGTGCAAGTTTTCCTCCAGACGTGACACTTGGCAATCAGGCAAAATAGTTTAATTTTGGTTCATCAGACCAGAGAATCTTGTTCCTTTAGGTGTTGAATCCTAAATGTTGAGTCCTTTAGGTGCCTTTTGGCAAACTCCAAGAGGGCTGTTTTGTGACTTTTTACTGAGAAGTGGCTTCTGTCTGGCAACTCTACCATAAAGGCCTGATTGGTGGAGTGCTGCAGAGATGGTTGTCCTTCTGGAAGGCCAGCATCCCGGAGCCGCCCATATAGATCAATTATCCAGATCTGGTTTTGGTCCAATAGCATATCAAAAATAATCCATCTTCATTGAGGAACTGTTTGCACAGTTTGCACAATCGGATCAACATTTTTATTAATTAGTATAATTACCCCTTTTGAGTTTCTTTGCCCATGACAAAAATATATTTCTTCCTCCCAGTTCTTTTCCCACTCAACCTCATCTATATTTGTAGGTTCAATCAATCAATAAAATGTATTTATAAAGCCCTTCTTACATCAGCTGACAAAGTGCTGTACAGAAACCCAGCCTAAAACCCAAAACAGCAAGCAATGCAGGTGCAGAAGCACGGTGGCTAGAAAAAACTTCCTAGGCCGGAACCTTCTTCCTAGGCCGGAACCTAGGAAGAAACCTAGAGAGGATCCAGGCAATGAGGGGTGGCCAGTCCTCTTCTGGCTGTGCCAGGTGGAGATTATAACAGAACATGGCCAAGATGTTCAAATATTCATAGATGACCAACAGAGTCAAATAATAATAATCACAGTGGTTGTAGAGGGTGCAACAGGTCAGCACCTCAGGAGAAAATGTCAGTTGCCTTTTCATGGCCGATCATTCAGAGTTAGAGACAACAGGTGCAGTAGAGAGAGGGTCGAAAACAGCAGGCCAGGGACAAGGTTTGACGTCCGGTGAACAGGTCAGAGTTCCATAACAGCAGGCAGAACAGTAGAAACTGGAGCTGCAGCACAACCAGGTGGACTGGGGACAAGGCCGAGTATAGCCCACGAAGATCTCCCCAACGGCACGAACCCGAGTGGGGCGCCAACCCGGACAGGAAGATCACGTCAGAGACTCAACCCACTCGAGTGACGCACCCCTCCTAGGGACGGCATGGAAGAACACCAGTAAGCCAGCAAATAAGCCCCGTAATAGGCTTAGATAGAGGCAGAGAATCCCAGTGGAGAGAGGGGAACCTGCCAGGCAGAGACAGCAAGGGTGGTTCGTTGCTCCAGTGCCTTTCCATTCAGCTTCACACCCCTGGGCCAGACTACACTCAATCATAGGACCTACTGAAGAGATGAGTCTTCAAAGACTTAAAGGTTGAGATAGAGTCTGCGTCTCTCACATGGGTAGGCAGACCATTCCATAAAAATGGAGCTCTATAGGAGAAAGCCCTCCCTCCAGCTGTTTGCTTAGAAATTCTAGGGACAATATGAAGGCCTGCGTCTTGTGAGCGTAGCATACGTGTAGGTATTTACCGCAGGACCGAATCGGGAAAGATAGATAGGAGCAAGCCCATGTAATGCTTTATACGTTAGCATTAAAACCTTTAAATCAGCCCTAGCCTTAACAGGAAGCCAGTGTAGAAAGGCTATCACTGGAGTAATATGATCAAATTTTTTGGTTCTAGTCAAGATTCTAGCAGCCATGTTTAGCACTAACTGAAGTTGATTTGGTGCTTTATCCGGGTAGCCGGAAAGTAGAGCATTGCAGTAGTCTAATCTAGAAGTGACAAAGCATGGATTAACTTTTCTGCATCATTTTTGGACAGAAAGGTTCAGATTTTTGCAATGTTACGTAGATGGAAAAAAGCTGTCTTTGAAACAGTCTTGATATGTTCGACAAAAGAGAGATCAGGGTCCAGAGTAACGGCAAGGTCCTTTACAGTTTTATTTGAGATGACTGTACAACCATCAATATTATTTGTCATATCCAACAGAAGATCTCTTTGTTTCTTGGGACCTAGAACTAGCATCTCTCTTTTGTCCGAGTTTAAAAGTAACTGAAACACAGGCTTCCAGGGAGGGCAATTTTGGGGCTTCACCATGTTTCATCGAAATGTACAGCTGTGGATCGTACGCATAGCAGTGAAAGTTAACATTATGCTTCTGAATTTCATCACCAAGAGGTCAGATATATAGTGAAACAGTACAGGTCCTAAAACGGAACACCGGAATTTTCAGATGATTTGCCAGAGGACAAACCATCCACAGAGACAAACTGATATCTTTCCGACAGATAAGATCTAAACCAGGCCAGAACTTGTCCGTGAGACCAATTTTGGTTTCCAATCCCTCCAAAAGAATGTGGTGATCGGTGGTATCAAAGCAGCACTAAGATCTAGGAGCACGAGGATAGATGCATAGCCTTGGTCTGACGCCATTAAAAGGTTATTTACCACCTTCGAGTGCAGTCTCAGTGCTATGAAGGGATCTAAAACCAGACTGAAGCGTTTCGTATAAATTGTTTGTCTTCAGGAAGGCAGTCAGCTTCTGCGCAACAGCTTTTTCTAAAATGTTTTGAGAGGAATGGGAGATTTAATATAGGCTGATAGTTTTTTTATATTTTCTGGGTCAAGGTTTGACTTTTTCAATATTGGATTACTTTATTACTGCCACTTTTAGTGAGTTTGGTACACATCTGGTGGATAGGGAGCCGTTTATTATGTTCAACATAGGAGGGCCAAGCACAGGAAGCAGCTCTTCAGTAGCTTAGTTGGAACAGGGTCCAGTATGCAGCTTGAAGGTTTAGAGGCCATGACTATTTTCATCATTGTGTCAAGAGATATAGCATTAAAAAACTTGAGTGTCTTCCTTGATTCTAGGTCCTGGCAGTGTTGTGCAGACTCAGGACAACTGAGCTTTGGATAAATACGCCTGTCACGACTTCCGCCGAAGTTGGTCCCTCTCCTTGTTCGGGCGGTGTTCGGCGGTCGACGTCACCGACCTTCTAGCCATCGCCAATCCACTTTTCATTTTCCATTGGTTTTGTCTTGTCTTTCATCACACCTGGTTCCAATTCCACCAATACACATGCTGTGTATTTAACCCTCTGTTCCCCCCATGTCTTTGTCCGTAATTGTTTGTTGTAGTGCTTGTGCACGGTATGCTGGTATTACCGGGTTTTGTTTGACCCATTTATTGTATTATTCTGTTGACGGTGGTTTCTGGTTATTAAACACAACCGTTGTAAATCAGTTTCTGCTTTCCTGCGCCTGACTTCTCTGCCGCCAGTAACATCACATTACAACACCAATTTAAAGAGGAGTCCGTAATTTGCTTTCTAATGATCATGGAGTTATCATCAAAGAAGTTCATGAATTTATCACTTCAGAAGTGAAAGCCTGCTAGGATCTCATGAATTCATCACTGCAGAAGTGAAAGCCATCCTCTCTTGGGGAATCCTGCTTTTTAGTTAGCTTTGCGACAGTATCAAAAATAAATGTTGAATTGTTCTTATTTTCCTCAATTAAGTTGGAGTGAGTGCTCTTCGATACTACATGGTACTGTCTTTCCAAGCTAATCGGAAGATTTCCAGTTAGGTGTAGCGCCATTTCCAATTTTCTGGAAGAATGCCTCAGGGCTCGGGTATTTTCTGTATACCAGGGAGCTAGTTTCTTATGACAAATGATTTTTTGTTTTTAGGGGTGAGACTGCATCTAGAGTATTACGCAAGGTTAAATTAAGTTCTTCAGTTAAGTGGTTAACTGATTGTTGTACTCTGACGTTCTTGGGTAGGTGGAGAGAGTCTGGAAGAGCATCTAGGAATCTTTGGGTTGTCCGAGAATTTATAGTAAGGCTGTTGATGATCATTGGTTGAGGTCTGAGCAAATAATTTATTGCGATTGCAAACATAATAAAATGGTGATCCGATAGTCCAGGATTGTAATTACTGCATGTGCAACTCACATATATTTTAGGCTGTGTTACATATCATATCCATAGGGTAGGTCAAAGCATTACAAACTTTACATTATTAAGTGAGACAAGACGTTAACCTGTTTGGGCTGCAGGGGCAGTATTGAGTAGCCTGGATAAAAGGTGCCCATTTCAAACGGCCTCGTACTCAATTCTTGCTCGTACAATATGCATATTATTATTACTATTGGATAGAAAACACTCTCTAGTTTCTAAAACCGTTTGAATTATATCTGTTATAAAACAGAACTCATTTTGCAGCAAACTTCCTGACAGGAAGTGGAAAATCTGAAATCGATGCTCTGTTCTAGGGCCTGTCTATAAATGTCCTTGATATATATCAGTATACATGCACTTCATACGTCTTCCACTAGATGTCGACAGGCAGTGAGAGAAGAAATGGAGTGTATAACTTGATCTGGGGTCGAATAAAAGCTCTTTGTATGACGTGTCACCAGTTTCCTGTTTTCTGGAGCGCACGAGAAGGGACCTGGTATTGCCTTCTGTACAGCTGTCGTTATAGACGACTAATACCTCCGGCTTTGATTTTATTTGATACATGTGACAATATCATCGTAAAGTATGTTTTTCAATATAGTATTATTAGATTATTGAATTTTTTTCGGGACGTTAGGCGTGTTGCTTTGTCTGCGTATGTTCAGGAAGGAGAGCTTTGCGCCACTTTGCTAGCTTTCCGTGCTAATTGACTGGAGAACAGGACATTCTAAATCTAAACAACGATTGTTCTGGACAAAGGACCCCTTGTACAACCTTCTGATGGAAGATCATCAAAAGTAGGACCCATTTTATGATGTTATTTCATATATCTGTCGAACATGTGTACTAGTAGTTTGTGGCCAGGTTTTTGGCACGCTCTCGCCATAACGTAAACTGCATATCGTAATGAAGTTATTTTTAGAATTCTAACAAGGCGATTGCATTAAGAACTAGTGTATCTATCATTTCCTATACAACATGTATTTTTTAGTTATGTTTATGAATAGTTATTTGGTCAGAATATGTGAGTGTCAGAAAAATATCCGGACGTTGTGGGAAAAAGATGCTACGTTAGCACAATGTATAACCACTTATTTCAGCTCTAAATATGCACATTTTCGAACAAAACATAAGTGTATGTATAACCTGATGTCATAGGACTGTCATCTGATGAAGCTTATCAAGGTTAGTCTAAAATTATATATCTTTTGCTGGTTTGTTACGATCGCTAACTTTTGCTGCTGGGGAATGGCTTGTGTTTCTGGCTATTGTGGTAAGCTAATATAATGCTATATTGTGTTTTCACTGTAAAACACTTAAGAAATCGGAAATATTGGCTGGAATCACAAGATGCCTGTCTTTCATTTGCTGTACACCATGTATTTTTCAGAAATGTTTTATGATGAGTATTTAGGTATTTCACGTTGGTGTCTGTAATTACTCTGGCTGCTTCGGTGCTATTTCTGATGGTAGCTGTGATGGTAGCTGCAATGTAAAACTGATTTATAGCTCAAATATGCACATTTTTCGAACAAAACATAGATTTATTGAATAACATGTTATAAGACTGTCATCTGATGAAGTTGTTTGTTGGTTAGTTTGGTTGGTTCTTGGGTAGTTAGGTTGGTTTTGTGCATGCTACCTGTGCTGTGAAAAATGTCTGTCCTTTTTTGTATTTGGTGGTGAGCTAACATAAATACACGTGGTGTTTTCGCTGTAAAACATTTTAAAAATCGGACATGTTGGCTGGATTCACAAGATGTTTATCTTTCAAATGCTGTATTGGACTTGTTAATGTGTGAAAGTTAAATTTCTAAAAAATATATTTAGAATTTCGCGCCCTGCACTTGAGCTGGCTGTTGTCATAAGTGTACCGACGTCGGGCTTGCAGCCAGAAGAAGTTAACTTCTTCAGGCTGCAGGGTGAATATTGAAAAAACTGGAAAATATGTGCACATTTTCAAACGGCCTCTTAAGAAATTTTTGATTTTACAATATGCATATATTTACTACTATTGGATAGATAACAGTCTATAGTTTCTAAAAACGTTTGAATTATTTCTCTAAGTGGAACAGAACTATTTTTACAGCCATTTTCCCAGCCGAATTGAGATTTCCAAAATGCGATGTGGTTCTTTAAGACCTTGTCTATACAAGGTCATGACACTTAGGACCGTAGAAACACGTCATACGCCTTCATCTGGGTGTAATGCGGAAGTGAGAGTTGAAAGGAGTCGAATATCTCTTCCATGGACTGAATACCACATCTTCTTGTGAGACCTGCGCAGTTTAATTTTTTTTCCGGGCGCGAGGCAGAATCTGGACTCGGCTCCTGGAATCCGCTCGTTAAAGCTGAATATGACCTCTGCCTACGATATTATTTGATACATGTCACAAAATCATCCTAAAGTATGTTTTTTCAATATACTTTAATTATATTATTGCAATTTATTCTGGACTTTAGATGTCATGCGACGGAAGAATTTTTTGAAGAAAGACAGATTAGCGCCGCACGGCCGTTGTGCTTGCTAACCAAAGAGGGAAATATTTCGTTCTGGAACCCAACTAAAGACTTTACTGGACAATGGACCCCGTTACAACATTCTGATGGAAGATCAACAAAGATAAGGACCCAATTTGGGATGCTTTTTCATATATCTGTCGAACTGTGCTATGCTAGCGCTTGACTAGAATCAATGCTGCCGTATGCTAGCTAATGTTGTAAGCTAATATAACGATATATTGTGTTTTCGCTGTAAAACACTTCAAAAATCGGAAATATTGGCTCTATTCACACAATATTTGCTTTTCATTAGCTATCCACCATATGTTTTTCTGAAATGTTTTATGAGGTGTAATTAGTAGTTGACGTTGGTGTCTGTATTTTCTCTGGCTACTCCCGTCTGATTTCAGACTGTAGCTATGCTGTAGCAATGATGGGAGCAGTAATGTAAAACTGATTTATAGCTAAAATATGCACATTTAATGAACAAAACATAGATTTATTGTGTAACATGTTATAGGACTGTCATCTGAGGTAGTTTTTCTAGGTTCTTTAGGTTGGTTTTAGGTTATTTAGGTTGGCTTGTGCATGCTACTTGAATCATAATTCATACATCATAATCATAATCATACGTGTCTGTCCACTTTTGTATTTGGTGGTGAGCTAACATAAATATATGTGGTGTTTTCTCTGTAAAACATTTAAAAAATCGGACACGTTGGCTGGATTGACAAGATGTTTATCTTTCAAATGCTGTATTGGACTTGTTAATGTGTGAAAGTTAAATATTTAAAAAAAATAGCTTTTGAATTTCGCGCCCTGCACATGAGCTGGATGTTGTCATATTTGTACCGACGTCGGGAGAGCCCGCCTAACAGGTTAACTGTCAGGAGTTAATTGGACTTGACATGGGGAGAGTCATTGTGAGATGTTTTGAAAACTAAGGTGGGAAAATTGCTTTACAAACTTGTTCTGTACTGTGAAGTTAATCTGAATATGTTCTTCATATTATCACATAGGCAGCATGCCTATATATTCTCATATGTTTGTTCTGCTGTAGCCTACACTGATTTATTTGAAGTTACAATTTCCTATTTTTTATTTAACCTTTCTGGCGCAGGCGTTCCGCTAGCGACCCACCTCGACAACATCCGGTGAAATTGCAGAGCGCCAAATTCAAAATACAGAAATAGTCATAATAAACATTCATATAAAATACAAGTGTTATACATCGACTTAAAGATGGATTTCTTGTTAATCCAGAGGCATTGTCAGATTTCAAAAAGGCTTTACGGCGAAAGCATACCATGCGATTATCTGAGGACAGACCGCCGCTTACAAAAGAATACAAACATTTTACAACCAAGTAAAGGAATTACAAAAGTCAGAAATAGCGATAAAATGAATCACTTACCTTTGAAGATCTTCATATGGTTGCAGTTACAAGAGTCCCAGCTACACAATAAATGTTAGTTTTGTTCAATAAAGTCCCTCTTCATATCCCAAAAACGTTGTTTTGTTGGTGCGTTTTGTTCATTAATCCACTGGCTCCAAGGCGGTCAAAACATGCAGACAATTACATCCTAATAGTACCGGTAAAGTTTGTCGGAAAACATGTCAAAGGATGTTTATAATAAATCCTCAGGTTGTCAGTTGTCTAAATAATCGATAATATTTCAACCGGACAATAGCTTATTCAATAGAAAGGAAAAATAACGAAGAGCGCACAATCGGTCACGCGTGCCAACCAGCTCTTCATTCTTCCTCAGTCCACTGAGAAAAAGGGTCTCATTCTTCTTCATTTTTCAGAAAACAAGTCTGAAACAATGTCTAAAGACTGTTGACATCTAGTGGAAGCCATATGAAATGCAATCTGGGTCCTAACCCATTAGATACTGTATAGGCATTCAATTGAAAATACCCACATCAAAAGAATCCCACTTCCTGGATGGATTTTCCTCAGGTTTTCGCCTGCCATATCAGTTCTGTTATACTCACAAGAAGTTTTTAACTAGGCAAGTCAGTTAAGAACAAATTTACAGTGATGGCATACCAAAAGGCAAAAGGCCTCCTGCGGGGACGGGGCCTGGGATAAAAAAATAACAATAATTAACATACAATATAAATATAGGACAAAACACATGTCACAACAAGAGAGACAATACAACACTACATAAAGAGAGACTTAAGACAACAACATAGCAAGGCAGCAACACATGACAACACAGCATGGTAGTAACACAACATAACAACAAGATGGTAGCAACAGAACATGGTAGCAGCACAAAACATGGTACAAACATTATTGGGCACAGACAACAGCACAAAGGGCAAGAAGGTAGAGACAACAATACATCACACAAAGCAGCCACAACTGTCAGTAAGAGTGTCCATGATTGAGTCTTTGAATGAAGAGATTGAGATAAAACTGTCCAGTTTGAGTGTTTGCTGCAGCTCGTTCCAGTCGCTAGCTGCAGCGAACTGAAAAGAGAAGCGACCCAGGGATGTGTGTGCTTTGGGGACCTTTATGGCTGCAATCCCGCTAACGGGATCGATATGACAACAGCCAGTGAAAGTGCAGGGCGCCAAATTCAAACAACAGAAATCTCATAATGAAAATTCCTCAAACATACATGTGTTTTATATAATTTTAAAGGTGATCTTGTTGTTAATCCCACCAAAGTGTCCGATTTCAAATATGCTTTTCATTGAAAGCACTACAAATTATTGTGTTAGGTCACCACCAACTCAAAGAAAAATTCAGCCATTTTTCCAGCCAAAGAGAGGAGTCACAAATCGTAGAGATAAAATGATTCACTAACCTTTGATGATCTTCATCAGACGACACTCATAGGACTTCATATTACATAATACATATATGTCTTGTTCGATTAAGTTCATATTTATATCCAAAAACCTCTGTTTACATTGGCGCCGTGTTCAGAAATACCTCCAAAATATCCGGAGAAAATGCAGAGAGCCACGTCAAATAAAAGAAATACTCATCATAAACTTTGATGAAAGATACATGTTTTACATAGAATTAAAGATACACTTGTTCTTAATGCAACCGCTGTGTCAGATTTCAAAAAGCTTTACGGCAAAATACAATATTCAATTATCTGAAAACAGCGTTCAGCCACAAAAGCAAGCCATACAGTTACCCGCCCAAATTGTGCAGTCAAAAAATCTCATAAAAAGCATTAGAAATCTTCACTTACCTTTGCTGATCTTCGTCGGAATGCACTCCCAGGATTCCCACAAGAAATGTTTGTTTTGTTCGGTAATGTCCATCATCTATGTCCATAATAGCTATTTTTGTTGCGTGTTTGGTATACAAATCCAACATCAGGAAAGCGCGTTCACTAAAACCTGAAATGTCCAAAAGTTCCGTAACAGTCCGTAGAAACATGTCAAACGATGTATTGAATTAATCTTTAGAATGTTTTTAACATACATCTTGAATAACGTTCCAACCGGAGAATTACATTGACTTCAGATGAGCGATGGAACGGAGCTCCCTCTTATGTGAACGCACATGGTGAAAATATGGTCACCTCATGGCAGTGGTGACTCATTCCTGTCTCCTTCGGGACCCCCTTCACAATAGAGTCGTCAGACAAAGTTCTATTGACTGTTGACATCTAGTGGAAGCCGTAGGAAGTGAAAACTCATCCATATCTCGCTGTAATTTCAATGGGAGCTTGGTTGAAAATCTACCAGCCTCAGACAAAATCCAAACAGGAAGTGGAACTTCTCAGGATTCTGCCTGCCATATGAGTTCTGTTATACTCACAGACATAATTCAAACAGTTTTAGAAACTTCCGAGTGTTTTCTATCCAATAATAATAATAATATGCATATATTAGCTACTATGACTGAGGAGCAGGCCATTTACTCTGGGCACCTCTGTGCACCTTTCATCCAAGCTACTCAATACTGCCCCTGTAGCCATAAGAAGTTAACAGAATGTGACTGGCAGAACGGGTGTTGTATGTCGAGGATGAGTGCTGCAGTAGATATCTCAGATAGGGGGGTGTGAGGCCTAAGAGGGTTTAATAAATAAGCATCAACCAGTGGGTCTTGCGACGGGTATACAGAGATGACCAGTTTACAGAGGGGTATATAGTGCAGAGATGTGTCCTATAAGGAGCATTGATGGCAAATCTGATGGCCGAATGGTAAAGAACATCTTGCCGCTCGAGAGCACAGAGGAGTACCTGCCGATCGATAAATTATGTCTCCGTAGTCTAGCATGGGTAGGATGGTCATCTGAATCAGGGTTAGTCTGGCAACTGGGGTGAAAGAGGAGCGATTACGATAGAGGAAACCAAGTTTAGATTTAACTTTAGCCTGCAGCTTAGATATGTGCTGGGAGAAGAACAGTGCGCCGTCTAGCCATACTCCCAAGTACTTGTATGAGATGATTACCTCAAGTTCTAAACCATCAGAGGTAGTAATAACACCTGTGGGAAATGAGGCATTCTTCTTACCACATGACTTTTGCTTTGGAGTTGTTCAGAACAAGGTTAAGGGTAGAGAATCTTATTGGACACTAAGAAAGCTGAGTATACGACTGTATCATCTGCATATAAATGGATGAGAGAGCCTCCTACTGCCTGAGCTATGTTATTGATGTAAATTGAGAAGAGCGTGGGGCCTTGGATATTTGTGATATTTGTTTTACTGCTACATTGATGTCATGAAAATTATATGACATTCGGGTCTTGTAAGCCCCACAGCTGAGTATGTGTGCGTATGCATTTGGCTGGTGTCCTGCAGTAATGTCTAAAAATGTTGATATACACTGGTGTCTAGAAAATTAGGCTAAAAGAAATTCGGACTTGTGTAAGCCCCGCAGCTACAATCAAGTACATGGGCATACTGCAGTGAGGTCTAAAATGCTTTGAATGAATCAACACTGTGGAGAGTGCTGTCCATTTCACCACCATAGATAGTAGGCTACTTGGCTGTTTACTCTGTCTTCTTCAGCTGCTACATTGTGTTTGTCACTTTTCTTCTCAATGCTCGCTATGTGTTCCGTGACCTCCCGATTTATAAATTAAGCTCTGACTATAATCAACATAGTAATTCACATTTCCTGTTGCTGCAGGATTATTTTCCTTCTGTAGCAAACTGGCTCAAATTAAGATCTTACATCTGTAGTATGGCTAACAAAAAGATGAAAGAAATTACACATCATTATGAAGTGGAGTTTCATAACCCCGACTGTGGTAGGCCTGATCAACGGCGATGATGAGTCAGCCTACAGGGAGGAGGTCAGTGATCTGACAGTGTGTTGCAGGAGCATCAACCTCTCCATCAATGTCAGCGAAACCAAGGAGCTGATTGTGGACTACAGGAAACGGGGGGGGCGAGCACGCCCCATCCACATCAACGGGGCAGCAGTGGAGCAGGTAGACAGCTTCAAGTTCCTCGGTGTCCAAATCACTAAAGACTTAAAATGGTCCAAACACACACGGACAGTCGTGAAGAAGGCGCAACAGTGCCTTCAGGAGGTTGAAAAAGTTTGGCATGGGCCCTCAAATCCTGAAAAGTTTCTACAGCTATACCATTGAGCACATATTAACTGGCCGCATCACTGCTTTGTATGGCAATAGCACCGCCGTCGATCGCATGGCGCTACAGAGGGTTGTGCGGAATACTGGGGCCGAGCTCCCTACCATCCAGGACCTCTATATCCAGCGGTGTGAAAAGAAGGCCCGGAAAATCGTCAAAGACTCCAACCACACAAGCCATATTTTCTCTGCTGCCGCATGGCAAAAGGTACCAGTACATCAAGTCTGACACTAACAAGCTCTTGAACAGCTTCTATCCCCAAGCAATACGACTGACGAATAGCTAACAAAATAGCTACACAGACCGAGTTTACCTCGTATCTTTTATTGACCTTTTATTTCAGTATTTGCACTGTCTACGCACACTCACAGGGCCCTACACACTCACAGGGCCCTACACACTCACTGGGCCCTACACACTCACACACACGGTCAATCCAACACAAACACTTACTCCATCATTTGCTCACTAAAACATAATATGCACATATTTATACTGACTCTACACACCACCACACCCACTCACATGCAAGCTGCTGCTACTCTGTTGATCTTATATCCTGTTGCCTAGCCTCCTTACCCCAATACATATATACCTCCATCACTCCAGTATCACTGCACTTGCAAATATGGTATTGAAGCTGACTTTTTAAATATTTCCTGAATATAGTATGCTTACCTACTTTATTGTGTGTTTCTTATTATTCCTCGCGTTTTTTTCTTTCTAGTATTACATTTTTATTGATTTTTGCATTGTTGTATTTTGAGTTTGCAAGAAAGGCATTTCATTGTACTTGTGCATGTGACATTAAAACTTAACTTGAAACCAGATATTTATAAAACACTCACTATACTTGAGTGATTCACTGGGTATTTTTTCTTTACAGTTTGTAAACTTACTGTAACACCCCTGCTGACCGCCTTGAACCCTTTGTGGGTCAGTGACGACAGCACAGTCAGGGAGTTAGCCAGAGCCTCCCTCTTACTTGACCTACGGAGGAGGAAGGTCCCATTGGCCACGGACATTGAGGACAACTTCCTGCACTTCTGGAGGAAGGCCAACGGACAATTGGACACTCGTGCTGTGGGCTTTGGAGTCTGGTCAGACTGGCCGGACCTCAATGACCTGTGCAACCGGACTGGAGTAGAGCTCAGATGGACACGGACTCACTGTTAAGGTGATGCTGCAAGTTCAAACAGCAAAATATAATCTAGCACTCTGGTACCCTGGAAATAATGACATTTTGTATTCTACTTGAGTCAAATGTAATGGAGTCTGTTGCCCATATTGTGAATGGTTGCTATGCATACAAGGATTTGTACATTGTTAGACATGATCGCATTGTTGACCTGATAGTCAGCGAGGTGAGACAGGTACTCTCATCAACAGAATACACCAATAAACATTATTGTGTAAGTGGAAGCTGGTTTGATGTTGATGTGCTTTTCTGTGTGCCAAATACACCAGATGTTGTTGTGAGGGAAGGGCAGGGGGAGGTGCTCATTTTGGAAATGGGCTGCTCATTTGATGGCTACATGGAGCAGGTATTTGCCGACAAGCTTCTTAAATACCAGCCCCTCATGGCATGCTTGGACAGCCTCGGGTGTAGGTGCAAGCTGGTGGCGCTGATATTTGGCATGAACACCGGTAGGTAGCCTAGTGGTCAGAGTGTTGGGCCAGTAACCGAAAGGTGGATTGAATCCCTGAGCTGACAAGGTAAAAATCTGTCATTCTTCCCATGAACAATGCAGTTAACCCACTGATCTCCGATAGGCCGTAATTGTAAATAAGAATTTGTTCTTAACTGACTTGCCTAGTTAAATAAAGGTTCACATTTTTTTTCTAAGTGCGTGGCCTCTACTTTGAGGCCTGCCAAAAACTAGGGCAAAGCAGTTGGCTAGGTACTGCTCTGTTTCAGCTGTTGTGGGCAGCCTAGCTGTTTGAAGAAGGGGGTGCTTTCTGTACCCTTCAGTGCCACGCATACAGGGACCTTTTTTAATGTCAATTTGATTGGTGGTTTCAAATTCAAATAGTGTGCAATGTCCCCCATCCAAGCCCTGTTGTGCACCCATGATTCCACTGATGTATTCCGGACAGACCATCCAACTGTTTCATGAACGGCAAACTGATTGCACCGTATCACAACTTTACTTCACATATCACAGACTGACTTGGCATCTCAGGAGGAAACCACATGGAGGAAAATCGACAATGTAGAGCAGGGGTGTCAAACTCATTTCGCATCGTGGGCCACATACGGCCTAGGGAGATGTCAAGTGGGCCGGACCATTAAAATTATACCATACTCTGCTATAAATAACCAAAATATCATGTCTTTCCTTTGTTTTGGTGTAAAGAAGCACAAGAACATTAGGAAAAAATTGAAATTTAATGAACTACCCTTTTACAAAACATTTCATGAAACACCTCATATTTCCTTAGACAAATGTGCAATTTACTTTTATCATTCACAAATATGCATTGCAACTGATCCCACTGATTGTACAAAGGCACAAAACTTTAATTGGTACTGAAAAATATAGTAATGCACTTTAAGATTAAATGAGACTTTTAAAGAAAGGAATTTTTAAACCACTTACACATACGCATATAAAATCTAAATGTAATCCCTGCGTACACCTTACAAACTAAGGAGAGTGATTTTAAATGTGTAATGAAGAAAGTGTTCGCCTGTCCTGTAAATCTGTAAACTTCATACATGAAACATACATACACATACAATACATACTGAAAATTTATGGAGTTGTATGAACAGTAGAATTCCATCACACAACTCTGCTATAGTATTCCTCGTCAGGCTAATATTGGCAAAAGCTTGTCGCTTCTCGGGACATACAAGTTCAGCCGCCTTCATCATGCATCGTTTAACAAAGTCACCGTCGGAATACGGCTTCGATGCTAATGCTATTTCGCTAGCAATTAGGTAGCTGGCTTTTACCGCTGCTTCACTGACTTCTCGGCTCTGGATGAAAGTTGACTGCTGTTTCCTCAGACCCGCCAGCAATTCGTTAATCTTATCTCTTCTCAGTTGTCCTTGCAAGCCGTCATATTTTTCGCTGTGATGAGTCTCGTAGTGGCGTCGAATATTATATTCCTTCAATACCGAAACTTGTTGCAAACACACCAAGCACGAAGGTTTTCCGTGCATCTCTGTAAATAAATAGGACGTGGTCCATTTTTCTTTGAAAATTCTACACTCCTTATCTACTTTTCTCCGTTTGGATAACGACATTTTGGCTAATGAGGGTGTAGCGGAGAGGTAGAGACCAAGGTATTAACAACGTCGTAACAAGCAGCAGATGGCGCATTGATACCGTCTGCTGTTTTCAGTCTGTCTCAGTGATGCGGCTTGTCTTCTACTCTGATGGAAAGAGTGCGCCCCTTAGCGGATAATCCATGAATTGCAGCGAATTAAAAATATTAATTCCATGTCTTTTATGCATTTTTTCCACTTTCAAATTATCCTGCGGGCCTGATCGAACCTCCTTGGGGGCCGGTTCCGGCCCGCGGGCCGTATGTTTGACACCCCTGATGTAGAGGCTCAATGGCTCCCTCTACTGAAACCACATCCTGAGATCTCATCTCAGCTGATTTGTTTCTTGTACATTTATTTTAGTGATTATTCTTGACATTTAAATTAATCCTGCATGGAGAGTAATTCACAAGAAATATAGGTTGCAGAGGATTACATTGTTTCATCTCTGTGTTTGGTACCGTTCTAAAAATCACTTGCATCAGATGAGCTTCCTGGAAACATGGAGCAGACCAATTACATCCAGAATTATTCAGCAGACTACCAGACTGGTTGGTCTGGAGAACCCAGAACTGGAACAAAAAACAATCTCTTCGTCCACGGTGTCACACAGACAAATAGGTTGCTGGCCGCTCTCTAATTAGGCCTACAAGAGAGGCTACACTCTCAATGGGGACTCACTAAAAATAAAATAAAATTGTATTTGTCCGGTACACATATTTAGAAGATGTTATAATGAATGTAGAGAAATGCTTATGTTCCTAGATAAAACAGTGCAGTAATATCGAACAATACAAAACAATATAAATATATATGTATATGATGTCGTGTATAGACATTATGCCCAGTTTATGAGTAGAAACGGTGTGTGCAGCAGTAGTTATATAGGATGATTAGAATACAGCATATACATATGAAGTGGGTAAAACAGTATGTAAACATTATTAAAGTGACAAGTGTTCAATGACTATGTACAGTGCCTTCAGAAAGTATTCACACCCCATTACTTTTTCCACATTTTGTTGTGTTACAGCCTGTATTTAAAATACATTATTTAGAGATGTTGTGTCACTGGCCTACACACAATACCCGATAATGTCAAAGTGGAATTATGTTTTGAGACATTTTAAACATGAATTAAAAATGAAGAACTGAAATGTCTTGAGTCAATACGTAGTAAACCCCTTTTTCACAGCAAAGGGGTTTAGGATAAAAATACATGAAAAAGAACTAAGGGCAGGCAAGTTCAGGAGTAAAAATGTGCTTAACAAGTCACATAATAGGTTTCATGGACTCACTCTGTATGCAATAATAGTTTAAGATGATTTTTTCATGATTACCTCATCTCTGCACCTCACACATACAATTATCTGTAAGGTCTCTCAGTCGAGCAGTGAATTTAAAACACAGATTCAACCACAAGACCAGGGAGGTTTTCCAATGCCTTGCAAAGAAGAGCACCTATTGGTAGATAAAAATATATATAATTTGAAAGCAGACATTGAATATCCCTTTGAGCATGGTGAAGTTATTAATTACAATTTGGATGGTGTATTAATACACCCAGTTACTACAAAGATACAGGTGTCCTTCCTAAGTTGCCAAAGAGGAAGGAAGCCACTCAAGGATTTCACCATGAGGCCAATGGTGACTTTAAAACAGTTACAGAGTTTAATGGCTGTGATGAGAGAAAACTGAGAATGGATCAACAACATTGTAGTTACTCCACAATACTAACCTAAATGACAGAGTGAAAAGAAGGAAACCTGTACAGAATAAAACATATTCCAAAACATGCATCCTGTTCGCAATAAGGCACAAGTAAAATTGCAAAACATTTGGCAAAGAAATGAACTTCATGTCCTGAATACAAAGCTTTAAGTTTGGGGCAAATCAAACACAACATATCACTAAGTACCACTCCTCATATTTTCAAGCATGGTGGTGGCTGTATCATGTTACGGGTTGCCTTTCAACAGCTGTCACGCCCTGACCTTAGAGATCCTTATTTATTCTCTATGTTTGGTTAGGTCAGGGTGTGACTCGGGTGGGACAATCTATGTTTTCTATTTCTTTGTTGTTTTTACCTAGTGTGGTTCCCAATCAGAGGCAGCTGTCTATCGTTGTCTCTGATTGGGGATCATATAGTAGTTGTCATTTTCCGTTTGAGTTTTGTGGGGTGTTGTTTTCCGTTTAGTATCTGTGCCTGAAGGAACTGCTCGCTTTCGTTTTTGTATTCGTTATTTTTGTTTGAGTGATTCTTGACAATAAAGATCATGAACACTTTCCACGCTGCGCTTTGGTCCACTATTCCTTATGACGACAAGCGTTACAACAGCAAGGACGAGGGAGTTATTTTAGGATAAAAATACATGGAAAAGAACTAAGGGCAGGCAAAATCCTAGAGGAAAGCCTGGTTCAGTCTGCTTTCCACCAGACACTGGGAGACAAATTTACCTTTCAGCAGGACAATAACCTAAAACACAAGGCCAAATATACACTGTAGTTATTTACCAAGACGACAGTGAATGTTCCCGAGTGGCCTAGTTACAGATTTGGCTTAAATCAGCTTTAAAATCTAAGGCAAGACGGATGTCTAGCAATGTTAAACAACCAAGTTTACAGAGATTGATGAATTTAAAAAAAAGAATGTGCAAAAATTTTAAAATCCAGGTGCGCAAAGCTCTTAGTGACTAACCAGAAAGACTCACAGCTATAATCGTTGCAAAAGGGAATTCTAACATGTACTGACTCAGGGGTGTGAATACTTATGTAAATGAGATATAGCTGTATGTTTTAATCAATCCACCTTTGTTAACTCAAACATTATGCATTTAATTTGTTTAATCCCAGGATTTTTCTGATAATTAAAAAAAATGTGGGAGCAAAATCACACACTTAAGCCTCCAGATTCTCAAAAGAAACACTCATGATAGAAGATGTGTTACCAAAACAAAGGAAGACTATTAAAGAGTGTGTGTGTGCCCAAAATGTTTATTCATCTCCCAGAGAAAAATAGATGTTAGAGAAGATTTCTAGAAGACTGTATCGACCAAAATCCAACACTAGAGGGCAGCCTTTCCATACAGAAAATGAATATGTGTCGATACAGTTATTTCGGAAAGTATTCAGACCCATTGACCTTTTCAACATTTTATACATTACAGCCTTATCCCAACATGGATAAAAGTCAATTTTTTTCTCATCAATCTACACACAAACAAAAAATTTCTGCAGCATTGAAAGTCCACAAGAACACAGCGGCCTCCTGTCACGTTCCTGACCTATTTCTGTTAGTTTGTTGTATGTGTTAGTTGGTCAGGACGTGAGTTTGGGTGGGCATTCTATGTTTTCTGTTTCTATGTTGGTTTAAGGGTTGGTATGTCTCTTAATTAGAGGCAAGTGTTTTGCGTTTTCCTCTAATTGAGAGTCATATTTAGGTAGGTTGTTTCACAGTGTTCGTTGTGGGTGGTTGTCTCCTGTGTCAGTGTTTGTCGCACCATACGGGACTGTTCGGTTTGTTTTTTGTACATCGTCATTTTGTGTAGTCTATTTTTCCCTGTTCGTGCGTTCTTCGTGCTTATGTAAGTTCGTCGTCCAGGTCTGTCTACTCCGTTTGTTGTTTTGTTAGTTATA
The DNA here is from genome assembly GCF_029448725.1 of Salvelinus fontinalis. Taxonomy (NCBI): domain Eukaryota; kingdom Metazoa; phylum Chordata; class Actinopteri; order Salmoniformes; family Salmonidae; genus Salvelinus; species Salvelinus fontinalis. Next base: position 30,188,004 of record NC_074680.1, read on the forward strand.
GTGAAGTTCGTGTTTTTTCGTCTTGTCTTTAAATAAATTATGTGTTCACAACCCACTGCGCCTTGGTTCCATCACTACTCCTCCTTTTCGGTTGAAGAAGAGGAGGACTACCGTTACAGAACCACCCACCAATCCAGAATCAAGCAGCGGTGTAATCAGAGTAAGGGACAGCGCAAGGAGGAGGAATGGACTTGGGACGATGTTTTGGACGATAAAGGTTGTTACACATGGGAGGAGATCCTGGTTGGAAGGGATCGCCTCGCATGGGAACAGCTGGAGGCACTGAGGAGAGCAGAGGCAACCGGAGAAGGGAACCGGCGTTATGAGGGGACGTGTCTAGCACGGAAGCCCGAAAAGCCAGTGAGTTCCACCCAAAAATGTATTGGGGGGGCTAAGAGGTAGTGGGCCAAGGGCAGGTAGGAGACCTGCGCCCACTTACCAGGCTAACCGTGGAGAGCGGGAGTACGGGCAGACACCGTGTTACGCAGTAGAGCGCACGGTGTCTCCTGTACGTGTGCATAGCCCAGTGCGGGTTATTCCACCTCCCCGCACTGGTAGGGCTAGATTGAGCATTGAGCCAAGTGCCATGAAGCCGGCTCTACATATCTGGCCACCAGTACGTCTCCTTGGGCCGGCTTACATGGCACCAGCTTTACGCATGGTGTCCCCGGTTCACCTACATAGCCCGGTGCGGGTTATTCCACCTCCCCGCACTGGTCGGGCGACGGGGAGCATTCAGCCAGGTAAGGTTGGGCAGGCTCGATGTTCAAGGGAGCCAATACGCCTGCACGGTCCGGTATTTCCGGCGCTACCTCCCCGCCCCAGGCCAGTACCACCAGTGCCTACATCACGCACCAGGCTTCCAGTGCGTTTTCAGAGCCCTGTTCCTCCTCCACTCACTCTCTCTATGGTGCGTGTCTCCAGTCCAGTGCCTCCAGTTCCGGCACCACGCACTGAGCTACCTGTGCGTCTCCAGAGCCCTGTACACACTGTTCCTTCTCCCCGTACTCGTCCTGATGTGCGTGCACTCAGCCCGGTGCCACCAGTGCCGGTACCACGCACCAGACAAATAGTACGTTTTGAGAGGCCAGTGTGCCCTGTCCCTGCTCCCCGCACTAGGCTTGAAGTGCGTGTCTCCAGTCCGGTGCCTCCAGTTCCGGCACCACGCACCAGGCCTACAGTGCGTATCAGCCGGCCAGAGTCTGCCGTCTGCCCAACGGCGTCTGAACTGTCCGTCTGCCAAGCGCCGCATGAACTGCCCGTCTGCCATGAGCCTACAGAGCCTTCCGCCAGACAGGAGCAGCCAAAGCCTTCCGCCAGACAGGAGCAGTCTGAGCCATCCGTCTCCGCAGCGCCATCTGAGCCATCCGTCTCCCCAGCGCCATCTGAGCCATCCGTCTCCCCAGCGCCGTCTGAGCCATCCGTCTCCCCAGCGCCGTCTGAGCCATCCGTCTGTCCCGAGCCATTAGAGCCGCCCGTCTGTCCCGAGCCGTCAGAGCCGATAGTCAGTCAGGAGCCGCTAGAGCCAGTCGTCAGTCAGGATCTGCCAGAGCCGCCAACCAGACAGGATCTGCCAGAGCCGCCAACCAGACAGGATCTGCCAGAGCCGCCAACCAGACAGGATCTGCCAGAGCCGCCAACCAGACAGGATCTGCCAGAGCCGCCAACCAGACAGGATCTGCCAGAGCCGCCAACCAGACAGGATCTGCCAGAGCCGCCAGCCAGCCAGGATCTGCCAGAGCCGTCAGCCAGCCATGAGCGTCCAGAGCCGTCAGCCAGCCATGAGCGTCCAGAGCCGTCAGCCAGCCATGAGCGTCCAGAGCCGTCAGCCAGCCATGAGCGTCCAGAGCCGTCAGCCAGTCATGAGCTGTCCCTTAGCCCAGAGCGGCTATTTATTCAGAACTGCCCCTCAGTCCAGAGCTGTCTCTCTGTCCGGAGCTGCCTTTCAGTCCGGAGTTGCCCCTCTATCCTGAGCTACCTCTCTATCCTGAGTTACCTTACTATCCTGAGCTATCCCTCTGTCCTGAGCTATCCCTCTGTCCTGAGCTATCCCTCTGTCCCGGTGCTGCCCCTGGTGTCGATGTTACCAAAAGGATTTAGTGGGGGTAAGATGAGGGTGGTCATTCATAGGGGGAAATGGAAGCTGGGATTGACTATGGTGGGGTGGGGACCTCGCCCGGAGCCTGAGCCACCACCGTGGTCAGATGCCCACCCAGACCCTCCCCTAGACTTTGTGCTGGTGCGCCCGGAGTTCGCACCTTATGGGGGGGGTTATGTCACGTTCCTGACCTATTTCTGTTAGTTTGTTGTATGTGTTAGTTGGTCAGGACGTGAGTTTGGGTGGGCATTCTATGTTTTCTGTTTCTATGTTGGTTTATGGGTTGCCTGGTATGGCTCTTAATTAGAGGCAGGTGTTTGGCGTTCCTCTAATTAAGAGTCATATTTAGGTAGGTTGTCTCACAGTGTTCGTTGTGGGTGGTTGTCTCCTGTGTCAGTGTTTGTCGCACCATACGGGACTGTTCGGTTTGTTTGTTCATCGTCATTTATGTGTAGGCTATTTTCCCTGTTCGTGCGTTCTCGTGTTTTATTGTAAGTTCGTATGTCCAGGTTTGTCTACTCCGTTTTGTTATTTTGTTAATTAGTCAAGTGTATTTCGTTTTCGTGTTTTTCCGTCTTTACTTTAATAAATATTATGTCTTCACAATCCGCTGCGCCTTGGTTCCATCACTACTCCTCCTTTTCGGTTGAAGAGGAGGAGCACCACCGTTACACTTTTGTTATTGACCAAATACTTATTTTCCACCATAATTTGCAAATAAATTCATTAAAAATCCTACAATGTGATTTTCTTTTCTCATTTTGTTTGTCATAGGTACACTTCAACTATGATAAATTACAGGCCTCTCTCATCTTTTTAAGTGGGAGAACTTGCACAATTGGTGGCTGACTAAATACTTTTTTGCCCCACTGTAAGTTAAATAATCTGTCTGTAAACAATTGTTGGAAAAATGACTTGTGTCAAGCACAAAGTAGATGTCCTAACCAACTTGCCAAAACTATAGTTTGTTAACAAGAAATGTGTGGAGTGGTTGAAAAACGAGTTTTAATGACTCCAACCTAAGTGTATGTAAACTTCCGACTTCAACTGTAAATACCTTTTCACTCCCTTCCTTTCCACATGGGCCCCATGTGGCCCCATGCGGCCCCATGTGGAAAGGAAGGGAGTGAAAAGGTATTTACAGTTGAAGTCGGAAGTTTACATACACTTAGGTTGGAGTCATTAAAACTCGTTTTTCAACCACTCCACACATTTCTTGTTAACAAACTATAGTTTTGGCAAGCCAGAGATTCTGAACAAAACCCGGTAAAAATCCAGACAGAGTGAAAATAACAGTTTACCAAGGACCCTGTTAATTCACTCACCTTCAAGAACTAGTCCCTTCTGTCTCAAGCAGGCTACACTGTCACCCTCAGTGATAAGCTACCAATAGCGGTATTGGTAGCTTATCACTGAGGGTGACAGTGTAGCCTGCTTGAGACAGAAGGGACTAGTTCTTGAAGGTGAGTGAATTAACAGGGTCCTTGGTAAACTGTTATTTTCACTCTGTCTGGATTTTTACCGGGTTTTGTTCAGAATCTCTGGCTAACATTTGCCTCTACTCACCCATCTTATGGTTAGTAGTCTGGGACACTGCCTAGTAGCAAATAGCCTCAGCCATAAAAGAAACGTCCCTTTTTCAGGACCCTGTCCTTCAAAGATAATTTGTAAAAATCCAAATAACTTCACAGATCTTCATTGTAAATGGTTTAAACACTGTTTCCCATGCTTGTTCAATGAACCATAAACAATTAATGAACCTGCACCTGTGGAACGGTTGTTAAGACACTAACAGCTTACAGACGGTAGGAAATTAAGGTTACAGTTATGAAAACGTAGGACACTAAAGAGGCCTTTCTACTGACTCTGAAAACACCAAAAGAAAGATGCCCAGGGTCCCTGCTCATCTGCGTGGAGGCATGATGACTGGCAATAAATTGCAATGTCCGTACTGTGAGACGCCTAAGATAGAGCTGCAGGGAGACAGGATGGACAGCTGATCGTCCTCGCAGTGGCAGACCACGTGTAACAACACCAGGAAGGCACAATCACTCCATCAGTGCTCAGACTGTCCGCAATAGGCTGAGACAGGCTGGACTGAAGGCTTGTAGGCCTGTTGTAAGGCAGGTCCTCACCAGACATCACCGGCAACAACGTCGCCGGACCAGACAGGACTGGCAAAACGTTCTCTTCACTGACGAGTCGCGGTTTTGTCTCACCAGGGGTGATGGTCGGATTCGGAATTTATCGTTGAAGGAATGAGCGTTACACCGAGGCCTGTACTCTGGAGCGGGAGCTCAATCTCATTGAGCTCGGGCCATTCCCCCCAGAAATGTCCGGGAACTTGCAGTTGCCTTGCTGGAAGAGTGGGGTAACATGTCACAGCAAGAACTGGCAAATATGGTGCAGTCCATGAGGAAGAGATGCACTGCAGTACTTCTTAGGGATAGGCGTCCCGATAGGCGTCCCGCTTCCGTTGAAACTGGAGGGCTCGCAATTCAAATAAATTATCATAAAAATTATGGATATTAAACATTTAGGTACATATAAGCGTCTTATATCAGTTGAAAGCTTAAATTCTTGTTAATCTAACTGCACTGTCCGATTGACAGTAGATATTACAGCGAAAACATGCCATGCGATTGTTTGAGGACGGCGCCCCACATCAAAATATTTTTCCATCGGCACAGGTTTCATAAATTCACAAATAGCGATAAAGTTTTCACTTACTTTTTGAAAATGTTCCTCTGATTTATCATCCAAAGGGTCCCAGCTATAACATGTAGTGTCATTTTGTTAGATAAAATCCTTCTTTATATCCGAAAAGTCAGTTTAGTTGGCGCCATCAATTTGAGTAATCCACTTGTTCAACATGCAGAGAAAGGAATCCAAAAATCTACCCCTAAACTTTGTTTCAACAAGTCAAAATACATTTCTATTTACTCCTCAGATACCCTAAAATGTAATCAAACTATAATATTTATTTCAGAAAGAAGTATGTTCAATAGGAAACCAATTTTAGCAGGTTCGTCCTGTCTTCATTGTGGGCGCAAACACGAATTTCCAAGACTGTGTCCCTGTATTAAAACTGATATTTCTTATTCGTTTTTTAAGTTACAAGCCTTGAACATAGACTGCTGACACCCTGTGGAAGCCATATAAATTGCATCCATGGAGCTAATATTCAGTATGACCTTATACTTGGCATTCTAAGAGCATGGTCTCTCTCAACAACAAAAATATTACGGTTGGTTTTTCTTTGGATTTTCTCCTACATTATTTTAACATTTCTACAAACTTCAAAGTGTTTTCCTTCCAATGGTACCAATTATATGCATATACGCTTCAGGGCCTGAGCAACAGGCAGTTTACTTTGGGAACATCATTCAGGCAGAAATTGAGAAAAAAGAGGCCTAGCCCTAAGAAGTTTTAATGCAGCTGGTGGCCACACCAAATACTGACTGTTACTTTTGATTTTGACCCCCCCTTCGTTCAGGGACACGTTATTCAATTTATGTTAGTCACATGTCTGTGGAACTTGTTCAGTTTATGTCTCAGTTGTTGAATCTTGTTATGCTCATACAAATATTTACACATGTTAAGTTTCCTGAAAATAAACGCAGTTGACAGTGAGAGGACGTTTCTTTTTTTCTGAGTTTAGTGTCACAGCTTTAAGAGTGCAATCAACAGATTTGGCTTGAGCTATGGCAAACCAAGAGAGTTAATCAAAACACAGCTTGTCTACTTTAAGTAGCATGTGAATCTACACCACTATCATAAGAGATAAGCTCTCAGCTGTTAATATAGGTTATTATGGAGCCTATAGCATGTGTTAGGGTGTGTGTGGGAACAATCCCAGTGAGTAAGCTATGTGAGGCTCTAGGCCCCCAGTGCAGAGCGTGACTGTGACATACACCTGCGGTCAGGTTACCTGCCTGCCGTCTTGGGAGTCTCTGGGTATTTGGCGTAGCTGAAGAGAGTGTACGGCACAGTCTGTTCCCTGCCGACACAGGGTGAGCCTCCCTCCCTCCCGATACTCACAGCCATTCTGGAGGCAGCCGGGGCAAGCCCAGGCATGCAAGCTGACCCTGTTGGAGATCTAGCCTCCAGAAGAATGTGTTTTTGTGTGTTCTTGTGTATGTATGTATGTATGTATGTATGTATGTATGTATGTATGTGTGTATGTATGTACGTATGTGTGTATGTGTGTATGTGTGTGTGTGTTTAGGCGTGAGTGAGAGACAAGGTTTATCTACACACAGTACCAGTCAAACGTTTGGACACACCTACTCATTCAAGGGTTTTTCTTTATTTTTGAAGATATCAAAACTATGAAATAACACATTTGGAATCATGTAGTTAACAAATCAAAAAATATTTTAGATTCTTCAAAGTAGCCAACCTTTGCCTTGATGCCAGCTTTGCATACTCTTGGCATTCTCTCAATCAGCTTCATAAGGTAGTCACCTGGAATGCATTTCAAATAACCTTGTTAAAAGGTGTGCCTTGTTAAAAGTTAATTTGTGCACTGTCTTTCCTTCTGAATGCGTTTGAGCCAGTCAGTTGTGTTGCGACAAGGTAGGGGTGGAATACAGAAGATAGCCCTATTTGGTAAAATACCAAGTCCATATTCTGGCATGAACAGCTCAAATAAGCAAAGAGAACCGACAATCCATCATTACTTTAAAACTTCTTATGGCTGCAATCCCATTAACGGGATCGATATGACAACAGCCAGTGAAAGTGCAGGGCGCCAAATTCAAACAACAGAAATCTCATAATTAAAATTCCTCAAACATACATGTATCGCATACCATTTTAAAGGGAATATTGTTGTTAATCCCACCAAAGTGTCCGATTTCAAATAGACTTTTCAGCGAAAGCACCACAAACGATTATGTTAGGTCACCACCAACTCAAAGAAAAATTCAGCCATTTTTCCAGCCAAAGAGAGGAGTCACAAAAAGCACAAATAGAGATAAAATTCATCACTAACCTTTGATGATCTTCATCAGATGACACTCATAGGACTTCATATTACACAATACATATATGTCTTGTTCGATTAAGTTCATATTTATATCCAAAAACCTCTGTTTACATCAAATCAAATAAAATGTTATTTGTCACATACACATGGTTAGCAGATGTTAATGCGAGTGTAGCGAAATGCTTGTGCTTCTAGTTCCGACAATACAGTAATAACCAACAAGTAATCTAACCTAACAATTCCACAACTACTACCTTATACACACAAGTGTAAAGGGATAAAGAATATGTACATAAAGATATATGAATGAGTGATGGTACAGAACGGCATAGGCAAGATGCAGTAGATGGTATAGAGTACAGTATATACATATGAGATGAGTAATGTAGGGTATATAAACAAAGTGGCATAGTTTAGTGGCTAGTGATACATGTATTACATAAAGATGGCAAGATGCAGAAGATGATATAGAGTACAGTATATACATATACATATGAGATGAGTAATGTAGGGTATGTAAACATTATATTAAGTGGCATTGTTTAACGTGGCTAGTGATACATTTTTACATAATTTCCATCAATTCCCATTATTAAAGTGGCTGGAGTTGAGTCAGTATGTTGGCAGCGGCCACTAAATGTTAGTGGTGGCTATTTCACAGTCTGATGGCCTTGAGATAGAAGCTGTTTTTCAGTCTCTCGGTCCCTGCTTTGATGCACCTGTACTGACCTCGCCTTCTGGATGATAGCGGGGTGAACAGGCAGTGGCTCGGGTGGTTGTTGTCCTTGATGATCTTAATGGCCGTCCTGTGACATCGGGTTGTGTTGGTGTCCTGGAGGGCAGGTAGTTTGCCCCCAGTGATGCGTTGTGCAGACCTCACTACCCTCTGGAGAGCCTTACGGTTGTGGGCGGAGCAGTTGCCGTACCAGGCGGTGATACAGCCCGACAGGATGCTCTCGATTGTGCATCTGTAGAAGTTTGTGAGTGCTTTTGGTGACAAGACGAATTTCTTCAGCCTCCTGAGGTTGAAGAGGCGCTGCTGCGCCTTCTTCACAACGCTGTCTGTGTGGGTGGACCAATTCAGTTTGTCCGTGATGTGTACACCGAGGAACTTAAAACTTTCCACCTTCTCCACTACTGTCCCGTCGATGTGGATAGGGGGGTGCTCCCTCTGCTGTTTCCTGAAGTCCATGATCTGCTCCTTTGTTTTGTTGACATTGAGTGAGAGGTTATTTTCCTGGCACCACACTCCCGGGGCCCTCATCTCCTCCCTGTAGGCTGAATTGTCATTGTTGGTAATCAAGCCTACTACTGTTGTGTCGTCTGCAAACTTGATGATTGAGTTGGAGGCATGCGTGGCCACGCAGTCATGGGTAAACAGGGAGTACAGGAGGGTGCTGAGCACGCACCCTTGTAGGCCCCCTGTGTTGCGGATCAGCGAAGTGGAGGTGTTGTTTCCTACCTTCACCACCTGGGGGGCGGCCCGTCAGGAAGTCCAGCACCCAGTTCCACAGGGCGGGGTTAAGACCCAAGGCCCCGAGCTTAATGATGAGCATGGAGGGTATTATGGTGTTGAATGCTGAGCTATAGTCAACAAACAGCATTCTTACATTGGTGTTCCTCTTGTCCAGATGGGACAGGGCAGTGTGCAGTGCGATGGCAATTGCATCATCTGTGGATCTATTGGGGCGATAAGCGAATTGAAGTGGGTCTAGGGTGCAAGTAAGTTAGAGGTGATATGATCCTTGACTAGTCTCTCAAAGCACTTCATGATGACAGAAGTGAGTGCTACGGGGAGATAGTAATTTAGTTCAGTTACCTTTGCTTTCTTGAGTACAGGAACAATGGTGGACATATTGAAGCATGTGGGGACAGCAGATTGGGATATTGAATATGTCCATAAACACTCCAGCCAGCTGGTCTGCATATGCTCTGAGGACGCTGCTAGGGATACTGTCTGGGCCGGCAGCCTTGCGAGGGTTAACACTCTTAAATGTAATACTCATGTCAGGCATGGAGAATGAGAGCCCACAGTCCTTGGTAGCTGGCCCCGTCTGTGGCACTGTGTTATCCTCAAAGCAGGCGAAAATGGTGTTTCGCTTATCTGGAAGCAAGATGTCTGTGTCCGCGACATGGCTGGTTTTCCCTTTGTAGTCCGTGATTGTCTGTAGACCCTGCCCCATACGTCTCGTGTCTAAGCCATTGAATTGCGACTCCACTCTGTCTCTGTTCTGACGTTTTGCCTGTTTGATTGCCTTTCGGAGGGAATAACAACACGTTTATTCCCAGTCACCTTGCCATGGTTAAATGCGATGGTTCGCGCTTTCAGTGTTGCGTGAATGCTGCCATCTATCCACTGTTTCTGGTTTGGGTATGTTTAATTAGCCACGGTGGGTACAACATCTCCTATACATTTCCTGATAAACTCAGTCACCGTATCCGTGTATTCATCGATATTGTTTTCAGAGGCTACCCGGAACATATCCCAGTCAGCATGATGAAAACAATCTTGGAGCATGGATTCCGATTGGTCAGACCTGAATTGTATAGTCCGTAGCACGGGGTACTTCCTGTTTGAGTTTCTACCTATAGGAAGGGAGGAGCAATATGGAGTCGTGATCAGATTTGCCTACAAGGGAGGGCCTTGTAGGCATTTCGAAAAATTGAGTAGCAGTGGTCCAATATTTTCTCAGAGTGAGTGCTACAGTCAATGTGTTGATAAAACTTTGGTAGCATTTTCCTGAGATTAGCTTTGTTAAAATCACTGTCTACAATAAATGCAGCCTTAGGATACTGTATTTGGTTTGCATGAAGTCCAGTGTAGTTCTTTGAGGGCCGTCGTGGTATCCGCTTGAGGGGAAATATACCCGGCTTTGACTATAACCGAAGAGAATTCTCTTGGGAGGTAATACGGCCGGCACTTGATTGCGAGGTATTCTAGGTCGGGTGAACTAAAGGACTTGAGTTTCTGTACGTTATTACAATCACACCATGAGTATTTAATCATGAAACATACACCCCCGCCCTTCTTCTTCCCGGAGAGATCTTCATTCATGTCAGCCCGATGAACTGAGAACCCAACTGTACAGACTCAGACAGTATATCCCGAGAGAGCCGTGTTTCCGTGAAACAGAGCATGTTACAATCCCTGATCTCTTTCTGGATGGAGATCCTAGCCCTGTGCTCAAACTTTATTATCCAGGGACTGATTATTAGCGAGTAATATACTCGGAAGCGGTGGGTGGTGTACGTGCCTCCTGCGTCGGACTAGGAGTCCGCTCTGAATACCTCTTCTCTACCGGTGGTGTTTTAGATCAGCCTCTGGAATCAGTTCAAAGAAAGTTGTATTACTGGTCGTAATGCTGGTAATGCTGGTGAGTTACTGCCGCTCTGATATCCAAAAGTTATTTCCGGTTGTGTGTATTCACACAAAACATTTTCTGGGCTAATAATGTAAGAAATAACACATAACAAAAACAAATGCTGTAAAGTTGCTTCGGAGCGATAAGCAGAGCTATCCTATCTGGGCTAATAATGTAAGAAATAAAACATTAAATAACACAGCAAAATTGCTTAGGAGCTAGAAGCACGGCTGCTCTATCTGTCTGCGCCAAAACGATCAAGCTCTATGATGAAACTGGCTCTCATGAGAACCACTATAGGAAATGAAGACCCAGAGTTGCCTCTGCTGCAGAGGATAAGTTCATTAAAGTTAACTACACCTCAGATTGCAGCCCAAATACATGCTTCACAGAGTTGAAGTAACAGACACATCTCAGCATCAACTGTTCAGAGGAGACTGCGTGAATCAGGCCTTCATGGTCGAATTGCTGCAAAGAAACCACTACTAAAGGACACCAATAAGAAGAAGAGCAATGGACATTAGACAGGTGGATATCTGTCCTTTGGTCTGATGAGTCCAAATATTTATTTTTGGTTCCAACCGCCATGTCTTTGTGAGACGCAGAGTAGGTGAACAGTTGATCTGTCACGCCCTGACCTTAGAGAGCCTTTTTATGTCTCTATTTGGTTTGGTTAGGGTGTGATTTGGAGTGGGCATTCTATGTGTTGTTTTCCATGTTTTTTTATTTCTATGTTTTGGCCAGGTATGGTTCTCAATCAGGGACAGCTGTCTATCGTTGTCTCTGATTGGAAACCATACTTAGGTAGCCATTTTTACCTCCTTTGAGGGTGGGTAGTTAACTTTGTTTGTCGCACATAGCCCTTAAGCTTCACGGTTGTTTTGTATTGTTTATTGTTTTTGTTGCTGTCATTTCTAATAAAAAGGAATATGTACGCTCACCACGCTGCACCTTGGTTCGCTTCTTACGACGTCCGTGACATGATCTCCGCATTTGTAGTTCCCACAATAAAGCATGGCGGAGGAGGTGTGATGGTGTGGGGGTGCTTTGCTGGTGATGCGTTCAGTGATTTATTTAGAATTCAAGGCACGCTTAAATCAAATCAAATTTCAAATCAAATCAAATGTATTTATATAGCCCTTCTTACATCAGCTGATATCTCAAAGTGATGTACAGAAACCCAGCCTAAAACCCCAAACAGCAAGCAATGCAGGTGTAGAAGCACGGTGGCTAGGAAAAACTTCCTAGAACCAGCATAGCTACCACTCTATTCTGCAGTCATTCGCCCTCCCTTCTGGTTTGCGCTTTTATTTTTTATTTAACATTTTTTTAACTAGGCATGTCAGTTAAGAACAAATTCTTATTTACAATGACGGCCTACCCCGGATGACGCTGGGCCAATTGTGTGGCACATTATGGGACTCCCAGTCATGACCGGATTTGAACCAGGTACTGCAGTGACGCCTCTTTATAAATACGTTTGATTGATTGACTGGTTTGGACCACAGAGTGAAGGAAAAGCAGCCAACAAGTGCTCAGCATATGTGGGAACTCCTTCAAGACTTTTGGAAGTATTCCAGGTGAAGCTGGTTGAGAGAATGCAAAAGAGTGTGCAGAGCTTAAGAATCTAAAATATTAAATAGTTTACTTTTTTGTTTACTACAATGTACCATATGTGTTATTCCATCGTTTTGATGTCTTCACTATTATTCTACAATGTAGAAAATAGTAAAAATAAAGAAAAACCCTTGAATGAGTAGGTGTGTCCAAACTGTGGCTATCCTCAAGTTTTGTGAGAAATACGCAGACTGAGACCTCTACTTTAAATCATGTTCACATGTTCATATTTACATGGACGCTTGTCTTCAATTTTTCAATGGGTCCTGTGGACTGAGTTACTGTAAGAAGCAGATTTGTTATAGATCTGTCATTTGCATTAAAAGCAAGTCTATGAAGCAGTAGATGTGTTCTATGTGCGCTATTTATAGTCTGCCTGTTCTTAAGTTTCATTTTTGCATCTTTTATTTTCGGTTTTGTATACCAGCTTGTATACCAGCTATACACCTGAAAATACAATATTTTTGGTTATTGTCACATAAACAGTGTCACGTCTACTCCGGCTCCTCCCCTCCGGGCGTTCAATGTTGCTGGTTTACTAACCACCGACCCTGGCATTCATCATTATGCACACCTGGCATTCATCATTATGCACACCTGGCATTCATCATTACGCGCTCCTACGCTACATCGACAGGCACATCTGGACTCCATCACTTCACTGATTACCTTTCCTATATCTGTCACTCCCTTAGATCCATTCCCCAGGCAGTATTGACTATGTGTTTCATGTCTGTGCTTTACTCGTGTATCTTCTACTGTGCCATGTTCGTTTATTAATAAACTCACCACCTGCACTTGCTTCCTAACTCCCAGTGTCCACGTTGTAGAATACTGCCTTATCAAATGGAAGCATCCGGACATCTCCCAGACGGTCAACCAACAAGGATACCTTCGCAGTCTTCAACGTCTCGAACATGCCCGAGAGGTGTTGCCTTCTACTAGCGGAGGATACTCTGCCACCAGTCGACCCAGCACATCAGTCCATTCAGCAGTCCGCCCAGGTCAGCGATGCTTGTTTGTCCCTCCTGGATAAATATGATGGAACCCCATCTAAATCCCATGGCTTCCTACTCCAGTGCTCCCTCTATTTTGCGCATCTGGTGGGAGCCCCCACCATGAGAGGTCCAAGGTTGCCACGGTTATTTCTCTGTTGACTGGGCGGGTGTTGGAGATGGGCTACGGCCATCTGGGAGAGAGGAGAGGAGGAGCTGGCTTCGTATGAGGGGTTCATGGCTCAGTTCAGAGGTATTTTTGATCATCCACCGGAGGGCAGAGAGGGGGTGAGCGCCTACTCCAACTACGGCAGGAAAACCAGACCGCTGCCTAACACGTGCTCACCTTCTGGACAGTAGCAGCATCCAGCGAATGGAATGAGCCGGTGCTCCGTACGCTATTCCGAAGAGGACTGCACAAGGAGGTCGAAACTGAACTGGCATGTCGTGATGACAACCTCTCTTTGGATGCACTCATCGCAATGGCCATCTGGTTGGATAATCTACTGGTCGGTACCCACATCGCTTCTCTCCCTCCCTCCGTGAACACTCTGTAGCAGAGCCTGAACCTATGGAGGTAGGGGTCACACGCCTCCCCGCGGCGAGCGATGCAGACGGAGACAGCTGAGGCTATGTCTCTATTGTGGTCCAGTACATCCCAACTCGGGATCCATGAGAGCCGAGGGATGGTCACGTGATCTTCCACCGCCTGGGGCAGGTGTGAGTATACCATATTCATCAGTTTCTGTTAACTTCTTGCGAATATAGGGGGTGCTGTTTTGACTTAGCATAAATCGGGCTCCAGATTAAACGGCTTCCTACTCAATTCTTGCTCGTACAATATGCATATTATTATTATTATTATTGGATAGAAAACACTCTCTAGTTTCTATAGCCGTTGGAATTTTGTCTCTGAGTGAAACAGAACTCCTTCTACAGCACTTTTCATGACAGGGAGTGAGATTTCAGAAATCTTTGCCCCTGTTCCCAGGTCGGTTGTAAAGTCCCTGTAAATGCTATGGAGAAACAAACACTGCCTACGTCTTCCTCTGGATGTCAGTACGTGGTGACGCTTTGAATGGAGTCTATTGCGCAATCAGGGCCTCTATAAAACACCAAAGACCGGAAGTAGCTTTCTTTTCCTGCCCGCGCCTGACGCACGATGGACATCGGACTTGCCTCCTTCCAAGCTGTTGTTTAGCCAGTAATATTTCTCCGGTCATGTTTTTACTCGTTATAGGTGTTAAAAACATCATAAGGTAGTTAATTTGAACCGTTTTATAGCAATTTATATCCATTTAGGGCGATTTTTATGGCATTTCTGTGTGATGCACTTTGAAGAGCTGGGCACTTTGACGGGACAAGAGGAGATCTTTCGACCAAAAGACGATTAGACCGGAGAAAGGATTCATTGCCCAAGATTCTGATGGAAGAACAGCTCATAGTAAGAACTATTTATGATGATAAATCGTGTTTCTGTCGAAAAATGTTAAACGCTTATGCCGCCATTTTGTTTGGTGTAGCTTCGCTTGGCACAACCTGTATTGAAAAGTAAGGATAATTTAAAAAATGTAATTCAGCGATTGCATTAAGAATTAAATTGTCTATCAATCGCTGTCCACCCTGTATTTTTTAGTCAAGTTTATGAGTATTTATGTATAAGACTAGATCACTGTCTAATATGGCGCCCGACATTTTCTGACCAGCTTGGCTACTTTTCTCATTGTCTAACCATGATTTTGGTGGCTAAATATGCACATTTTCGAACAAATTCTATATGTATGTTGTAATATGATGTTACAGGAGTGTCATCTGAAGAATTCTGAGAAGGTTAGTGAAAAAATTTATACATTTTGGTGATGATAATGCTATCGCTCTTTTTGCCGTGAATCAATGCTGGGGTAATGTTTGCACATGTGCTATGGTAATATAACGATTTATTGTGTTTTCGCTGTAAGACACTTAGAAAATCTGAAATATTGTCTGGATTCACAGGATCTGTGTCTTTCAATTAGTGTACGCTGTGTATTTTTAAGAAATGTTTTATGATTAGTAATTAGGTAATACACGTTGCTCTCTGTATTTTTTCTAGTCGAGTTGTGATGGTGGGTGCAATTGTAAACTATGATTTATACCTGAAATATGCACATTTTTCTAACAAAACATATGCTATACAATAAATATGTTATCAGACTGTCATCTGATGAGTTTTTTTCTTGGTTAGTGGCTATCAATATCTTTATTTGGCCGAATTGGTGATAGCTACTGATGCAGTAAGAAAATGGTGGAGTAAGAAAATTGTTGTCTTTTGCTAACAGTGGTTAGCTAATAGATTTACATATTGTGTCTTCCCTGTAAAACATTTTACAAATCAGAGATGATGGCTTGAATCACAAGATCTGTATCTTTCATTTGGTGTCTTGGACTTGTGATTTCATGAACTTTTTTTTTAATGATATCCCTGTAACTTTAGGCTAGGCTATGCTAGTCAGCTTTTGTGTTGGGGGGGGCTCCCGGATCCGGGTTAGGGAGGCGTTAGAGGTTAACTTCTTGCCACTAGGGTGGTGCCATTTCGACATAGTACAAATTCATCTCCAAATTAAACTGCCTCGTACTCAATTCTTGCTCGTACAATATGCATATTATTATTAGTATTGGATAGAAAACACTCTCTAGTTTCTAAAACCGTTTGAAATATGTCTGTAAGTGAAACAAAACTCGACTTAGAGCAATTCTCCTAAGAGGATTTGAAAATGCTGAAATCTCCACGCTGTTCCCAGACCTGTGGATAACTCTGACTGTCTTCTATTGGTTGAGATGCACTGCATACGCCTTCCCCTGGTTGTTAGCGAATAGGGAGTCTTGAAATGGCGTCTCTACGTAGTTCCCAAAGTTAATAAATTGATTGGGAACGAGGTGGCGCGTTTTTTCCACCTTCGCGCGGCGCAGTGAGGAGCTCGGGACGTTCTTTTGGAACCATCGGTTATAGATCTTAGACATTTCCGGCTGTGTTTTTATCCGATATAAGTGTTGAGGACATCGTAATGTTGTTATTTTGAACCGAATTATATCAGTTTATGTCAGTATATTGCGATTTTCGGGTATTTATTTCCTTGGCGCTGTAGGAATGTGGGTCTCTCTCTCTTTCGTGCTAATGTTTACTGGTAATTGCAACTCTGAAGAGGACGTTCTCCAACCTATCAACGATTCTTTTTGACAAAGGACACCTTTCCCAAGAATCTGATGAGAGTTCATCTAAAAGTAAGAACTATTTATGCTGATAATTCATTGTTCTGTTAAAAAATGTCAAATGCATGAAACGCCATTGCTTGCAGTGTAGCATTGTGTTATCGCAGCCTGTATTGCGCAGTAAGGTTAATTTTAAAAATGTAATTCAGCGATTGCATTAACTTCTTGCGACTACAGGGGGTGCTGTTTTCTCATTAGCATAATTGCATTACAGATTAAACGGCTTCCTACTAAATTCTTGCTCGTACAATATGCATATTATTACTGTTATTGGATAGAAAACACTCTCTAGTTTCTATAGGCGTTGGAATTTTGTCTCTGAGTGGAACAGAACTCATTCTACAGCAATTTCCCTGACATGGAGTCAGATTTCACACATTTTGGCCCCTGATCTGGAGTCAGTTTAAAGGCCACTGTGAACGCTATCAGGATACGGACACTGCTTACGTCTTCCCCTGGATGCCTTTACGTGATGACGATTTGAATGGTATCGATTGCGCAATCACAGCCCCTATAAAACAAAAACACGTGTAGGTAGGAACTCTTTTCCAGATGCGTCGGGCGCGCGGTGGACACCGACCTGCTCTTTTTCCAAGCATTAGTGTAGCCAGTTATATTTCTCCGGTCATGTTTCTACTCGTTATAGGAGTTAAAAACATCATAAGGTAGTTAATTTAAAGCGTTTTATAGCAATTTATATCCGTTTAGTGCGATTTTGGGACATTTATTTCTGAGCCACTGTGAATCTCTGGGCACCGTTCCAGTTCATGCCGAACGCAATGTGCATTTCTGCATGGCAAGAGGACAGCTTTCGACCAAAAGACGATTAGACCCAAGAAAGGATTCTTTGACCAAGATTCTGATGGAAGAACAGCTCAAAGTAGGAACAATTTATTATGATAAATCGTGTTTCTGTCGAAAAATGTTAGTGGCTTAGGACGCCATTTTGTTTGACGTAGCTTCGCTTGGCGCAAACTGTATTGAAAAGTAAGGATAATTTAAAAAATGTAATTCCGCGATTGTATTAAGAATTAAATTGTCTATCAATCGCTGTCCACCCTATATTTTTTAGTCACGTTTATGAGTATTTATGTATACGACTAGATCACTGTCTAATATGGCGCACGACATTTTCTGACCAGCTGGGCTACTTTTCTCATTGTCTAACCATGATTTTGGTGGCTAAATATGCACATTTTCGAACAAACTGTATATGTATGTTGTAATGTGATGTTACAGGAGTGTCATCGGAAGAATTCTGAGAAGGTTAGTGAAAGAATTAATATATTTTGGCGATGTTTACGTTATCGCTCTCTTTGGCTAGAATCAATGCTGGGGTAATGTTTGCACATGTGCTATGCTAATATAACGATTTATTGTGTTTTCGCTGTAAGACACTTAGAAAATCTGAAATATTGTCTGTATTCACAGGATCTGTGTCTTTCGATTAGTGTATGCTGTGTATTTTTACGAAATGTTTGATGACTAGTAGTTAGGTAAACACGTTGCTCATTGTAATTATTCTAGTCCATTTGTGACGGTGGGTGCAATTGTAAACTATGACATCTACCTTAAATATGCACATTTTTCTAACAAAACCTATCCTATACCATAAATATGTTATCAGACTGTCATCTGAGGAGGTTTTTTCTTGGTTGGTGGCTATCAATATCTTAGTTTAGCCGAATTGGTGATAGCTACTGGTGTTGGTGGACAAAGAAAAAAATGGTGGATTATGCTAATGTGTTTAGCTAATAGATTTACATCTTTATATATTGTGTCTTCCCTGTAAAACATTTAAAAAATCGGACATGTTGGCTGGATTCACAAGATCTGTGTCTTTCATTAGCTGTATTGGACTTTAATGTGTGAAAGTTAAATATTTAAAAAAAATATATTTTTTGAATTTCGCGGCTCTGCCTTTTCAGTGGGGGTGGGGGGGTGTGCCGCTAGCGGCACCCCGGGGCTAGACAGGTTAAAATAAAATTAAACTATTTAAAACGGAAAAGTGGTGCATGCATATGTATTCACCCCCTTTGCACCGAAGCCCCTAAATAAGATCTAGTACAACCAATTACCTTCAGAAGTCACATAATTAGTTAAATAAAGTGCACCTGTGTGCAATCTAAGTGTCACATGATCTGTCACATGATCTCAGTATATATACACCTGTTCTGAAAGGCCCCAGAGTCTGCAACACCACTAAGCAAGGGGCACCACCAAGCAAGCAGCCCCATAAAGACCAGGAGCTCTCCAAACAGGTCAGGGACAAAGTTGTGGAGAAGTACAGATCAGGGTTGGGTTATTAAAAATAAATATCAGAAACTTTGAATATCTCACAGAGCACCATTAAATCCATTATTAAAAAATGGAAAGAATATGGCACCACAACAAACCTGTCAAGAGAGGGCTGCCCACCAAAACTCACAAACCAGGCAAGGAGGGCATTAATCAGAGAGGCAACAAAAAGACCAAAAATAACCCTGAAGGAGCTGCAAAGCTCCACAGCGGAGATTGGCGTGTCTGTCCATAGGACCACTTTAAGCCGTACACTCCACAGAGCAGGGTTTACAGAAGAGTAGCCAGAAAAAAGCCATAGCTTAAAGAAAAAAAATAAGCAAACACATTTGGTGCTCGCCAAAAGACATGTGGGAGACTCCCAAAACATATGAAAGAAGGTACTCTGGTCAGATGAGACTAAAATGTAGCTTTTTAGCAATCAAGGAAAACGCCATGTCTGGCGCAAACCCAACACCTCTCATTACTCCGAGAGCACCATCCCCACAGTGAAGCATGGTGGTGGCAGCATCATGCTGTGGGGATGTTTTTCATTGGCACGGACTGGGAAACTGGTTAGAATTGATGGAATGATGGATGGTGCTAAACACAGAGAAATTCTTGAGAGAAAACTGTTTCAGTCTCCCAGAGATTTGAGACTGGGGCGGAGGTTCACCTTCCAGCAGGACAATGACCCTGAGCATAGTGCTAAAGCAACACTCGAGTGGTTTAAGGGGAAACATTTAAATGTCTTGGAATGGCCTTGTCAAAGCCTTGTCAATCCAATTGAGAATCTGTGGTATGACTTAAAGATTGCTGTACACCAGCGGAACTCATCCAACTTGAAGGAGCTGGAGCAGTTTTGCCTTGAAGAATGGGAAAAAATCCCAATGGCTAGATGTACCAAGCTTATAGAGACATACCCCAAGAGTTGCAGCTGTAATTGGTGCAAAAGGTGGCTCTTCAAGGTATTGACTTTGGGGGGGGGGGGGGGGTTGAATAGTTATGCACGCTCAAGTTCTGTTTTTTTTGTCTTATTTCTCCTTTTTTTCACAATAAAAAATATTTTGTGGTAGGCATGTTGTGTAAATCAAATGATACAACCCCCACAAAATCTATTTTAATTAAATGTTGTAAGGCAACAAAATAGGAAAAATGCCAAGGGAGGTGAATACTTTCGCAAGCCACTGTAATTATTGTAGGGACATGTGGCATAGGAGAAAAATTATCTTTAAGCAGCACCACTCAGAGGGGGGGTATGCGGTGTAGATATGTCCTGCACCAGAGGTGGCTTGGGAAAGAGAGATTTTAATCTAGAGACACTACAAAAATATGTGTCCTGGAACTAGTATGTGTTGTGAAACTAGTGTAGTGTAAAGAGGCTCTTGCACATTAGCTGTGTGTGTGAGGGAATACCCTCCTATTAGAATGGTCTGTGACTTACTAAAAACCTTTCCCAGTCAGAGGAACAAGGAAAACTCACGGAGAGTTAACACACCGGGTACTTTATTGCAATGGATGGGTATGGAAATGGAAATTGTTTTTTTTTACCCACGCACTCCATAAACACATACCAAATATCCACCTCTGATCTGCACTGAAAGGCAATGGCCAATGGGAGTCCATTTATAGGGATGCAAGAGCATGCATTGGGCCTGATTAGCCAGTGCAGGACCAGCTAAGATGCTCTTAGCCAATCAGAGGCTGCATGATCAGCTCATGTCCAGCATGTGGGTGACAGCTGATGGCTGAAACCATGGACTGTGCACTGATGGATATCTCCTCATTTAAGGAGAGCCAGATTCAGCCAGACTCAGAGGAGCCGAACATAAACAATTACATACACAAAACCTGTCCTGTAGCGCCCTCTGTAGGGAGAATTATCTACACTGTGTGTATGACATGATACTGTTCACACACAGGTGAACCAACACTCCATGCACACCTGTGACGTCTGCTCAGGTAGGAATGTATCTGTGAGCTAACAGAACGACTGGTACCTGTGAGGAACTAACTCATGGGGAGCTTCCTGTCTTATATAATGACCAATGTCTCATAAATCAATTAATACACAAGGCACCATTCTCTGGCATTGGGTCTTCAAAGCACCATTCTTTCAGCCTGTGATACAGAGTTAAGTGCACGTACACACACAGCCCGAACTGAAGACCTCTGTATTGGTCCACTAATGCAGGACTAGTAAAAGCCCAGTGCACTACTTTTGTTCAAAAATGTTAACTAAATGTATTTGAGTGTTTACCAGCATTTTGTAACTTGAGTCTGATAATTATCTGTACAAAACATTAATTCTGATAATACTTGTGGAATTTAAAAATACTTGCATGATATACAGTACCAGTCAAAAGTTTGACACACCTACTCATTCAAGGGTTTTTCTTTATTTTGACTATTTTACTCATTGTGGAATAATAGTAAAGACATAAAAACTATGAAATAACACATATGGAATCATGTTGTAACCAAAAAAGTGTTAAACAAATCTAAATATATAGTAGCCACCCTTTGCTGTGATGACCGCTTTGCACACACTTGTCATTCTCTCAACCAGCTTCATGAGGAATGCTTTTCCAACAGTCTTGAAGGAGTTCCCTCATATGCTGAGCACTTGTTGGCTGCTTTTCCTTCACTCTGCGCTCCAACTCATCCCAAACCATCTCAATTGGGTTGAGGTTGGGTGATAGTGGAGGCCAGGTCATCTGATGCAGCTCTAAATCACTCACCTTGGTCAACTAGCTCTTACACAGCCTGGAGGTGTGTTTGGTCATTGTCCTGTTGAAAAACAAATGATAGCCTTACTAAGCGCAGATTTCCACCGGTCTAATGTCCATTGCTCGTGTTTCTTGGCCCAAGCTAGTCTCTTCTTATTATTGGTGTCCTTTAGTGGTGGTTTCTTTGCAGCAATTTGAACATGAAGGCCTGATTCACACAGTCTCCACTGAACCGTTGATGTTGAGATGTGTCTGTTACTTGAACTCTGTGAAGCATTTATTTTGGCTGCAACTTCTGAGGTACAGTTATTAACTCTAACTTATCCTCTGTAGCAGAGGTAACTCTGGGTCTTCCTTTCCTGTAGCGGTCCTTATGAGAGCCAGTTTCATCATAGTGCTTGATGGTTTTTGCGACTGCCTTTGAAGAAACCTTCGAAGTTCTTGACATTTTCTGGATGTCAAAGTAATGATAGTAATGATGGACTGTCGTTTCTCTTTGCTTATTTGATCTTTTCTTGCCATATTATGGACTTGGTCTTTCACCAGATAGGGCTATCTTCAGTATATCACCCCTACCTTGTCACAAAACAACTGATTGGCTCAAACGCATTACGAAATAAAATAATTCCACAAATTAACTTTTGACAAGCCACACCTATTAATTAATAGAGAGATTGCCAAAAGTGTGCAAAGCTGTCATCAAGGCAAAGGGTGGCTGCTTTGAAGAATCTCAAATATAAAATATATTTTGATTTGTTAAACACTTTTCTTGTTACTACATGATTCCATGTGTGTTATTTCATAGTTTTGATGTCTTCACTATCTACAATGTAGAACATAGTAAAAATAAAGAAAAACCATTGAATGAGTAGGTGTGTCCAAACTTTGACTGGTACTGTATATATATTTTTTTCAGGGTTTGCTGCAGCACCATCAGCACCCCTACTTCCCGTGGCTATGCGTACAGACAGGTAAGGACTTTGTGTGGTTGTTTGTTATCAGTAGGAAGTGGGTCGACAAGAGAGAGGAAATGTTACTGGTTCCCGCCGTAACTCAGAAGGCACTAGTCAGTAAAGGGCTTGATGAATGGATCAGTAAAGAGTGGATTCGTCACTAACTGTAAACAAAGAGTAGTAGGTCTATCCAACAATTACAAGCTGTGCTTCAGTACTCTTTACATATGCAACGCGGTCGGAATCTCCCACTTAGAGTCAAAAGAGATCAGCGGAATCTGACATTTAGACCCAGTGATGTGGTTGGAAATAACAGCCTCCTACACATTGACTGAATCACTGTGGGAGTTATAGGGCTTCCACTGTATGTAAATCAGGGGATGGTTACTGCTGTAAAACTCCAGCTGTAGGCTAGGCACCACCATCTTAGGCCTCCAAAACCCATATGAATCCACTCCCTCCCAACCCCAGGCCCCTCTATGACTGATGACGGGGGGGACCCTAAAATAATTGCAACAAATGACACCTGGCAGTGGCCCAGAAGACATCAGCGGGCGTCTGCCAAGTCCCAGTGCCGGGCCAGGGGGGGCCTTTCATAAACACTGCAGGAATGACAGCCCCACCGAAGCCTGCGCTAAATTTAGCCCCCACACAGAAAGGTGATCGTGGGCAGAGAGACGACTGCTGTGGCAGGGGGGTGGGAGAGAATCTCCTTTTCCATTCATGTCATCATCGACAGATCCAGAACCAGGGGCAGACATGTCAAAGCTAGTGCGTGAGAGAATGTTAGCATGACACTATACTACTGTGTTGTCGTGAGATGTTCCTGACCACGTGACCTGACCAGATTTCCATGGCTATAATCATAATCAGTCAATCATGACAGTTTCCCTGTTACTGCATTGATCACACAGTCCAATCAAACTGGCTCTGACTCCCTGCCTCATACAGCATCATTGTAACTCTGAGAACAGGATGCTAAGGGTGGGGTCAGTGTCGACTTTAGTATGTACATCTTGGTGGGGCACACAAAAAAATACAAAAATATTTTGCATGCAAGCAAAACCACAACACAAAACTAGACAATACTTTAATTGCACTATAACAGTGACAAACAGTGCCCACAAACTGTTAGGGTCTACATAAAGCTGTCCCAACAGCAGAGTCCCAACAGCAGTCCCAACATCTTACCACTGCTACACCTGGCTGTCAGCGAAGCCTTGTCTAGCAGCGAAACAGTTCATTCATCCTCATTTACTGCCGTTTTAAAATTATAGCTGATATGGTTGACTTGTTTAAACAAATGTGGTTTCTTCTGACAATTGAGATGTACTAACTATGGCATAAGGGAACGACGAGCGGATAAGAGGCAAACTATAATTCCGATTAAGACATTAACGAGCGAGCTAGGATGGACGTTGTCAATATAACTATTTGTTCAGCACTTTTGAAATGTAAAGGGACAGAATTCAAAACATGGGCCATTCTTACAGTATTCTCCCTGTACACCAAGTCAGAACCATAGGATAATAATGAGGTCATATAAGCAGACAATGAAAGCTCTTACAATATTCTATGATTACATTTCTCTAAAACAGGCTATAGGCTATATGTGCACCACCAAGTCAGAACAGTAGGCGAAAGAGGGGAAAAGGAAACAAATTATTAGCATGAGGCACATGGGCTACTGACAGCTTACTAGACAACATACACTTAGAATTACTTTCTTAGCTATGGTATACATATCTCCCTGGCATATTACATAATTTATGCAGCAGCAGACAATACATTTTTGGACTCATCTTATTGTTCTCACTTCCTTCCAAACCACTCATTGTTGAATAGTCCAACTTGTTGTGTAATGTTTATGTCCAATGGCCGATGAGCACCGATACGGGCCAGAGATACCCAACTTCCTAAAACGTCACGAAAATAAATACCCGAAAATCGCAATATACTGATATAAACTGATATAATTCGGTTTAACTTCTTGGAACTATAGGGGGTGCTGTTCCGCATTAGCATATTTGTGTCTCCAAATTAAACTGCCTCGTGCTAAATTCTTGATCGTACAATATGCATATTATTGTTATTATTGGATAGAAAACACCTTCTAGTTTCTATAGAAGTTGAAATTTTGTCTTTGAGTGGTACAGAACAATTTCTACAGCACTTTTCATGACAGGGTTCAGATTTCAAATTTTTTTACCTCTGATCTGGGGTCTGTTTTTAAGGCGACAGTGAATGCTATGAAGAAACCGACACTGCCTACGTCTTCCTCTGGGTGTCTGTACGTCATCACGCTTTCAATGGAATCGATGGGATATTCACAGCCAGTATAAAAGACCAAAATGTATAGAGACCGCCCTTTCTCGTCGTGCGCCTGAAGCGTGAAGGGCATCGGACCTGCCTCGTTCCAAATCGTTTTCTAACCAGCAATATTTCTCCGGTCATGTTTTTACTCGTTTTAGGTGTTAAAAACATCATAATGTAGTTAATTTGAACCGTTTTATAGCAATTTATATCCGTTTAGTGCGATTTTGAGGAATTTATTTGTTGTGCACTCTGAAACTTTGGACACGTTTTGGGGTGTCGGTCGTTGGTGGTGGACATTTCGAAGGACAGAGGACATCTATCGACCAAAAGACGTTTATAACATAGAAAGGATACATTGCCCAAGAATCTGATGGAAGAACAGCTCAAAGTAAGCAATATTTAATATGATAAATCGTGTTTCTGTCGAAATATTTTAAACGCATATTTCGCCATTTTGTTTGGTATAGCTTCACTTGGCGAACCCTGTATTGAAAAGTAAGGATAATTTTAAAAATGTAAATCAGCGGTTGCATTAAGAACTAATTTGTCTTTCGATTCCTGTAAACCCTGTATTTTTTAGTCAAGTATATGATTAGCTATTAATTAAACTAGATCACTCTGAAAGATGGCGACCGACATTTTCAGGCTTGTTTTGCTACTATTTTCATTGTGTAACCACGGTTTTGTATGGCTAAATATGCACCTTTTCGAACAAACTGTATATGTATATTGTAAAATGATGTTACAGGAGTGTCATCGGAAGAATTCTGAGAAGGTTAGTGAAAAAATTAATATCTTTTGGCGATGTTGACTTTTATCGCTCACTTTGGCTAGAATCAATGCTGGGCTGCTATGTGCTATGTGCTACGCTAATATAACGATTTATTGTGTTTTCGCTGTAAGACACTTAGAAAATCTGAAATATTGTCTGTATTCACAGGATCTGTGTCTTTCGATTAGTGTATGCTGTGTATTTTTACGAAATGTTTGATGATTAGTAGTTAGGTAAACACGTTGCTCATTGTAATTATTCTAGTCCATTTGTGATGGTGGGTGCAATTGTAACCTATGGCAGCTACCTGAAATATGCACATTTTTCTAACAAAACCTATCCCATACCATAAATATGTTATCAGACTGTCATCTGATGAGTTTTTTTCTTGGTTAGGGGCTATAAATATCTTAGTTTAGCCGAATTGGTGATAGCTACTGGTGTTGGTGGACAAATAAAAGATGGTGGATTATGCTAATGTGTTTTTAGCTAATAGATTTACATCTTTACATATTGTGTCTTCCCTGTAAAACATTTTAAAAATCTGAAATGGTGGCTTTATTCACAAGATCTGTATCTTTCATCTGGTGTCTTGGACTTGTGATTTAATGATATTTAGATGCTACTATCTACTTGTGAAGCTATGCTAGCTATGCTAAACAGTGTGTGGGGGGTGGGGGGTGCTCCCGGATCCGGGTTTCTGAGGCAGTAGAGGTTAAAATAACAACATTATGATGTCTTCAACACCTATATCGAATAAAAACAGAGCCGGATATATCTAGGAGCTAATACGGGAGCTTCTAAAATGACATGCCAAGACCCTTCCTGCGTCAGAGCGAAGAGTGGAAAGATGGGACACTTCGGTTCCAAGCAATTTATAACCTTTGGGACCTACGTAGAAACTCCATTTCAACTCTCCCTATTCGCTGACACCCAGTGGAAGGCGTATGCAGTGCATCTCAACCAATAGAGGACAGGCAAATTAATACACAGGTCTCAGAACAGCCAGCAAAATTCTGCATTCTGACATACACAAAGGAAAATTGCTCTAAGTCCAGTTCTGTTTCACCCACAGATATAATTCAAACGGTTTTAGAAACTAGAGTGTTTTCTATCCAATAGTAATAATAATATGCATATTGTACGAGCAAGAATTGAGTACGAGGCCTTTTTGAAATGGGCACCTTTTATCTGGCTACTCAATACTGCCCCTTGAGCCCAAAGAGGTTAAGAACCAGTGTATCTTTCATTTGCCATACAACAAGTATTTTTATGTAAAGTTTATGATGAGTTCTTTGGTCAGATTAGGTGAGTGTCCAAAATATCTCCAAACATTCTGGGGAAATGTTGCTACGTATTCACAATGTATAACCATGATTTGCAGCTCTAAATATGCACATTTTCGAACAAAACATAAATGTATTGTATAACATGTTATAAGACTGTCATCTGATGAAGTTGTCCAAAGGTTAGTGATTCATTTTATATCTATTGCTGGTTTTTGCGAAAGCTACCTTTGCGGTGAATAAATGTCTTTGTGTGTTTGGCTATTGTGGTAAGCTAATATAATTCTATATTGTGTTTTCGCTGTAAAACACTTAAAAAATCGGAAATATTGGCTGTTTATCTTTCATTTGCTGTACACCATGTATTTTTCATAAATGTTTTATGATGAGTATTTATGTATTTCACGTTGCTCTCTAATTATTCTGGCTGCTTTGGTGCTATTTTTGATGGTGGCTGCAAAGTTAAACTATGATTTATACCTCAAATATGCACATTTTCGAACAAAACATAAATGTATTGTATAACATGTTATAAGACTGTCATCTGATGAAGTTGTTCAAGGTTAGTGATTAATTTTATCTCTATTTTGTCAGTTTTGTGAAAGCTACTTATGCGGTGGAAACATGGTGAAAATATGCGGTTGTGTGTTTGGCTATTGTGGTTATCTAATAGAAATACATATTGTGTTTTCGCTGTAAAACATTTTAAAAATCGGAAATGATGGCTGGATTCACAAGATGTTTATCTTTCATTTGCCTTTATTGGACTTGTGATTTCATGAAAATTATATTATATGATATCCCTGTCCCGTTAGGCTAGGCTATGCTAGTCAGCTTTTTTGATGAGGAGGATCCCGGATCCGGGAGGGTGATGAAGTAGAGGTTTTAATCTACCAATCGTGCCCAATTTCAAAAAGGCTTTACAGCGAAAGCACAACATATGATTATGTTAGTTCAGAGCCAAGTCAAAAAAACACACAGACATTTTTCCAGCCAAAGATAGGAGTCACAAAAGCAGAAATATAGATAGAATTAATCACTAACCTTTGATCTTCCTCAGATGACACTCATAGGACATCATGTTACACAATACATCTATGTTTTGTTCGATAATGTGCATATTTATATCCAAAAATCTCAGTTTACATTGGCGCGTTACGTGCAGTAATGTTTTGATTCCAAAACATCCAGTGTTTTTGCAGATAGCCACAGAAATCCCAGAAATACCCATAATAAACATTGATAAAAGATACAAGTGTTATTCAGAGAATTAAAGATAGACTGTCAGATTTCCAAAAAACTTTACGGAAAAAGCATAATTTGAGTACGGCGCTCAGAGCCCAATCCAGCCAAAGAAATAGTCGCCATGTTGGAGTCAACAGAAGTTAGAAATAACATGATAAATATTCACTTACCTTTGATCTTCATCACAATGCACTCCCAGGAATCCCAGTTCGACAATAAATGACTGATTTGTTCCATAAAGTCCATAATTTATGTCCAAATAGCCACTAGTTGTTAGCGTGTTCAGCCCAGTAATCCATCTTCATGAGCACTGCGTCCAGGCAAAACCTCAAAGTTCCGTTACAGGTCGTAGAAACATATCAAGCAATGTATGGAATCAATCTTTAGGATGTTTTTAACAAAAATCATCAATAATGTTCCAACCGGAAAATTCCATTGTCTGCAGCAAAGCATTGGAACGAGAGCTAACTCTGTCAGGAGCGCGCGGCACAAGCCTGAGACACTCTGCCAGACCCATGACTCATTCAGCTCCCATTCCCCCCTCCTTTATAGCAGAAGCCTGAAACAAGTTTCTAAAGACGGTTAACATCTAGTGGAAGCCTTAGGAAGTGCAACTTAGCCCCATAGACACTGTGTATTCGGTAGGCCAACATTTTTCTCATGTTTTTGCCTGTCATATGGGTTCTGTTATACTCACAGACATCATTCAAACAGTTTTAGAAACTTCATTGTTTTTTATCCAATACTACTAATAATATGCATATATTAGCATATGGGACAGAGTAGCAGGCAGTTTACTCTGGGCACGCATTTCATGCAAAAGTGAAAATGCTGCCCCCTGTCCCAAACAGGGTTTAAAGGGAAAAAAAAGCTTCTGCCAGCTTGTGTTGGGTAATTGCTGTTCTGATGTCTAGAAGTTATTTTCGGTCATAAGAGACAGTAGCAGCAACATTATGTACAGAATAAGTCAAAAAATGATTTACAAACAATGCAAGAAAACGAACAAAAAAACACATTCGGTTAGGAGCACGTAAAACGTCAGCCATATTCTCCGGGGCCTTCGCAGAGCTATTGAAGCGGAGTGGGAAAACATTCCACAGGCCACAATCAACTCTATGCAAAGGAGATGTGTCACGCTGCATGAGGCAAACGGTCATCACATCAGATACTGACTGGTTTTCTGATTCACACCCTTACCTTTTTTTTAAGGTATCTGTGACCAACATAAGCATATCTGTATTCCCATTCATGTGAAATCCATACATTAGAGCCAAGTTAATTTATTTAAATTTACTGATTTCCTTATGTGAACTGTAACTCAGTAAAATCTTTGAAATTGTTGCATATATATTTCTGTTCAGTGTAGATGAATTAAGCTCAAGATACCCCCCTACCTGCAGATGGTTTAGGGGGAGACAGGGAGTGATGAGTGGGGATTGGAGCTGGCCTGTGTAAGGATGTCCAGCCTGTCAAAGGCCAGTGTTGTCCATCATTCTGCTGCTGAACCTTTGGAACAGCTGGGATTCACACCTTCCTCCCGACAGACACACATCATCTTTATAGGTGGATATCTTTAGACTGGAGCTGCTTTTGAAGCGTGTCCAACTCACCAGCCTATTCTGTCTAGCCAGTAGGCCTAGGAGTCCAGCCTAGCACACAAGGACTGGCGCTATGATGACATGTCTCCTCCCTGATACTATCCTAGAGAGAGCCGGAGCGGCAGAGATGTGTTTGCGTCAAAGGCCTAAGAGTAAGACATCAGCATAAAATTGACTGAAAAACACTGTTCTTTGTTTCCACAGGGTGGGAAAACACAGGTCCTTACTTGTTTCGGACATCAAGGAAACTGCTTTAATGCTGATCATGTGTCAGGTAGATCTGGAGTTAGACAGCTGCTGGGATCAAATCAATTATGTCATACCCTGATACCGCAGCAGCCATATACACTGTTTGAGACTTAATAATCATAATACATAGTTCCTTCTTAAAGGCCCACTCCTTAATTTAAATGATACAAAAATTCTGGAAATATCAGTGGGCTTAATGTAAAAATAAAATAAAAAAAGTATTCCTGTATGAACTGTATGAGCATGAGTCTTGTTCTGAACCACCTAAAACATGTCATAATGACTGTGACTATACTGTGTCTATATGGATCTTCTGGCTATGTTCACTTTTTGATTTAGTAGATGTGAATGCTGTCATGGTGTGGGTTTTTCTACTGCAGGAATTCTCTGACATTTCTGGGTTATAGAAACAAATGGGCAGATCAGAACACCTTTGATTAAAATACCAACCCAGATGCTCAACATGTGGGGGTGGATTCTAATGATTGACTCAGAAAAAGCTAGATTTGTATCATCCCTTTAGTAAATATCTTCTTCCTTTGATGCTGTCAGTTATGACCTTTTAGCTGCTACTTGTGGGTTTTGATTAAATCCCTTCTCTAACATAGTCCAGCATGTACAGAAATGTACTCTGACAGTAGCAATATGGATTCCACACCTTACTGCAGAGTGAAAGTAATGTGTTGAGAGGGAGACAGAGCAGTGAGATAAAGAGAGGCACAGAGAAATAGACACAAGATGAGCAGCAGAGTGCAGTTTGTAAAAGAGCCTCACCATTCTCACGCTTGACTAGCTCTCCCATAATGACAGGCAATATGGGACTTAATCACGCATTAAGCCTTATTGTTGCACCTCCGGCCAACTGATGACACAGAGCTCAGTCAATCCGGTGGTCCTGAGCCAACCCCTCAGCCACTGGCCACTCCGGCCATCGCGCATGCAATTGGCATGATGTAAGGCCATCCCATCTCTGTGAGAGAGAGAGGCAGATATAGACAATGAGAAAGAGAGGGAGAGAGGTCAGAAAGTCAACATGTTCGTGCGACTGGGTGGCTGTCTGTGCAGCGTTCACTGAACTGGCGCTGACTAAAAGCTTGCTATGTCTGGACTGAAGCAGTTTAGGGCCATCACACATCGCTGGGCTTTTTAGGAAATGGATACAATATTGTTACCCTAATGCTTACTAAAATGTTAACAGCTAAATGTAGAAATATACTGACAAAACACTGTAAAACATATCATTTTAGTATATAATTTACAAAATGGATGCTCAAACACTTGTATCACATCATCAGTATTTGTATTATACATTCACATAATAGCTATACTTTCCCCCTTGGTAAAATACCCTAATATATTTTCTCCCAGTCGCAGTAAAACGTTTCAAGAAAATCCAGTCCATTTGTAATGAGGGATGAAGAAAGATATTGAGTTATGGCATTCCTCTATTGGTTGGGGCTTGTCTGTAATGATGTAGCCCAGGGCATAATGTGCATGTATGAGTCCTAGGCTGCATTATAAACACTTAGATCATGATTTTATAAAGTTAACAAGTGGCTGGAACTGTCTGCTGAACCAGGACCAGGTGGATTTTTCAAAAATATGTTTATATTTATCTTTTCTCACTGTTTACTGTGCTTGAAGTAAACTAGCCAGTTGATCACTTACAGTAGTCAGTGAGAGCTGCATGTTTTCCAATGCAGAAATTCTAAACCCTAGCACTGCTCTCAGACTGGGCTTTGATATAGAGAAGTGACTGGCTGCTTCACCAGGTAGATGTTATGTTGTTTCATACAGATGTTTTTCTAACAGGACGGGGGACTGACTGACATCTCTGACATGTGCCTTATGTACCGTACTGTACTGTTACTTTTCCTCCTGCCTAAAAATGCATACTCACAGGACATATGAATCAATGTCAACTATTCTGATGTAGGACCCTACCCTCTTATTACTGTACTAAATCACAGTTTTTTTCTCAGCATGAAAAGCCTGGAGCTGCAGGAGGACGCTCATCGTTTTGAGTCCTCCTCCCCAGACTTTGATGTGAAAGGTCTGGCAGAGGCGCCCTCGTTGCATTTCACGGGAGAATATTCAGTGTCAGGAACATCTGGGATTGCACTAAGTAGGGCTTACTTGGCAGGCGGTCATATTGACACCATCCTAACAACGCCTTTCATCTCTGTTTGAACCTGTGGATTCAACTCAAACCCTCCCTGGGCCATCACGGGAGGAGTCGTGGACCTGCCGCAAGCACAGACCAAGGTGTGGCAGCAGCTCCCTCTGAGATGAGGAGGAATCTCACTGAACCCAGCCTCTTTCCCTGTCCCACTATCCTTGAGAATCAGGCCTACATATTTCTCTCTCTACATACACACTATCTAGGATCCTCCCACCACTTTGAATTCCTACAATTATCACTCTTCTCAAGGCTAAATCTGGTGATGCCATTGAGAAATCCCTCCAATAAAAACGTAGTGCTCAGTTCATTTAAGCAATAACCAGCCGTTTTGTGGTAATAAGGTGATGTTATTTGAGACTGTGTTTATTATGATTGACAGTGAGAGGACCTTGTCCAACAGTAGCAGCTGTTTCATCATCCCGTGCCTGACTGCCTGAGTCTGGTCTTCCTGTGTGTGACTGTGATCTGTGCCAATGATCTGGGCAAAAATAGTTGTGTAGAGAGGGACTACTACGAGGAGTATCGTCGGGGAAAGTCATTAAGGCCTGGGTGGGTTCACGTCCGTGTATCTGGGTCATTGTGTTTAAAAGCAGCAACAGCAGGTCAGCAGATGAGAGAATACCTTGGCTACTCTGGTGCTGCATGAGATACACTGGCACTGGGCTAGCCCTCACTACGCTACCCTGGGTTAGTCTATTACTGACCCAGTCCCATGTGTTTACCTGATGTGGTCACTACATTACCCTGGATGATTCTATTACAGACCTGGGTTTGCTATTCATAGGGAAGAGGGTGTCATTTTGGACACACTACTGTTCCACTGACCACCACGACTGTGTTTACCTCATGTGGATACCCCTCACTCATGGGATCCTAGGAGATCCTGGAATGGGCAGTCCATTTTCCACCAGATGCATCTTCCTCCCGAACAGATTATCCAGCAGTGACACTGTGAGGAGGTTAGGAGGCTGGTTAAACTTTGAACAGACCAGATAATGCATCAGCTTTGTGATAATCATTGAAGTAACTGACATCAGAACACCATTACAGGCCAGTCATCTGATGCTCTGTTTTTGTGAGAAAGGATATAGCTCAGCTGCAGTCTTCACATTTGAAAAGTCAGATAATCATCACATACACCAGAATTGGAATGACAATGAGAAATTATCAAAACAAATTTTATTTGTTGCATACACATATTTAGCAGATGTTATTGCGGGTGTAGCGAAATGCTTGTGTTCCTAGCTCCAACTGTGCAATAATATCGAACAATACACAACAATACACACTAATCTAAAAGTAAAATAATGGAAATATAGAAATATTAGGACAAGCAATGTCGGAGTCCTAAGTATAGATCTATATATACAGTACATGTGATGGGACGTATAGCCATTACGGACAGCATGTGGATAGAATTTATAGTATATCCGAAGAATAGTGTACTGTATGTACATCAATAGTTGAATGAATAAATATGAAATGGGTAAAACAGTATGTAAACATTACTGAAGTGACCAGTGTTCCATGTCAATGTACATAGGGCAGCAGCCTCTAAGGTACAGGGATGAGTAACCAAATAGTAGCCGGCTAGAGACAGTGACTATGTTCAGGGCAGGGTACTGGGTGGAGGCCGGCTAGTGATGGCTATTTAACAGTCTGATGGCCTTGAGATCGAAGCTGGTTTTAAGTATCTCGGTCCAAGATTTAATGCACCTGTACTTACCTCGCCTTCTGGATGATAGCGGTGTGAACAGGCACATGGCTCGGGTGGCTGAGGTCTTTGATCTTCATGGCCTTCCTGTGACACCGGGTGCTGTAATGTCCTGAAGCGCAGGCAGTGTACTCCCGGTGATGCGTTGGGCTGACCGCACCACCCTCTGGAGAGCCCTGCAGTCGGAGGTGATACAGCCCTCAATAGTGCTTCTGGAAAACTTTGAGGTTCTTAGTGGCCAAACAGAATTGATTCAGCCTCCTGAGGTTAGAGGCGCTGTTGTGCCTTCTTTAACACACTGTCTGCGAGGGTGGACCATTTCAGATTGTCAGTGATGTATACACAGTGAAACTTGACGCTTTTCACCTTCTCCACTGTGGGCCCGTCGATGTGGAGGGGGTCATGCTCCCTTTGCTGCCACCTGAAGTCCACGATCAGCTCTTTAATTAAGTTGACGTTGGCTGAGAGGTCATTTTCCTGGCACCACTTTGCGTTAAATGCAAATTTCTCTGTCAGTTCACATATTCTTCTCTCACACACCCGGCTCCTAAAACCATAGACCATTGTTATTCTAACTTCCGCGACGCATATAAGGACCTCCCCCGCCTTCCCTTTGGAAAAGCTGACCACGTAAACTTAGGTATTGAGTGATGATGAGAGAGATATTGTCTCTAGAAACATCATTGAAACCAGGTGATGTCATCGCATATGTGGGTGGTGGAACTGAAAGGTTGGATAAGGTATAGTGAGCAGGGCTAGAGGCTCTACAGTGAAATAAGCCAATAAACACTAACCAGAACAGCAATGGACAAGGCATATTGACATTAAAGAGAGGCATGCTTAGACGAGTGATCATAAGGGTCCAGTGAGTAAAGGTTGGTTGGGGTCCCGGCGATTTCAGACAGCTATCGGTAGCAAGCTAGCATAGGATGGAGGTCTGTTTTTAGCCACCTCGTGCGTTTCCGTCGATAGATTAGTGGGGTTCCGTGTGGTCGGGGGGATCAATCCAATTGGCAAAATAGATATAGTTATAGTGACCCAAGAAAAATTGCCCGATAGACTTATTCAGATAGCAGCCGATAAGACAGCTAACGATTAGCGGGCCCCAGATGAGTGTTCAGGTCGCGACGGAGGTGCCAGTTGGATAACTCCCTCGGGCAGATAACGTCGGTAGTCAGTCGTGAAGGCCCGGTGGGGCTCCGCATTGGCAGTAAAACGGGTCCGGATAGGTGATTGTAGCCCAGGAGTGGCTGATGGAACTCTTCAGCTGGCTAGCTCCGGAATAACTGATGTTTGCTCTGGGATCGACGTAAGCCAATAGTTACACGGGTAGCAGCTAGCTAGCTAGCTAGCTGCGAAATCAAGGTGTAAATGTCCAGAGCTTGCGGTTGAAATCCGGGGATATGGTCCGGTAAATAGGTCCGGTATGTTCTGGTCTGAGTCGCGTTCTACAAAAGTGGCGATAGATTATCGAGCTAAAGGAATAGCTGATGACCACAAACCGTGGTTAGCTGAAATACTAACGTTAGCCAGTAAACTGGGTAGCTTCAGGTTTGCTTCTGGCTAGCTTCTGGTTAGCTTCTGGCTAGCTTCTATTGTGGATTTTCAAATTTGAGGTAAATAATATTTTTTGTTTTGTAATTGGTGAGGCGGGTTGCAGGAAAGCGTTTTGAAGTTGAGTTTTTGGAAAAGAAAATATATAAAAGATATATGAAGAAAGGTGTAAATATATATATATATATATATATATATATATACGGGACAAGACGAGGACAAAAGGACGTCTGACTGCTATGCCATCTTGGAAGAAAACCAAAGCATTTCGCTACACTCGCATTAACATCTGCTAACCATGTGTATGTGACAAATAAATTTGATTTGATTTTAGTAAATAAAATAAAATTGTATGTCACACGCGCCGAACACAACAGATGTAGACCTTACAGTGAAATGCTTACTTACAAGCCCTTAACCAACAATACTTTAAGAAGTTTTAAGAAAAAAAGTGTTGAGTAAAAAAATTGAAAATAAAAGTAACAAATAATTAAACAGCTGCAGTAAAATAACAATAGCGCAGAAAAATATACAGGGGGTACCGGTACAGAGTCAATGTGCGGGGGCACCGATTAGTTGAGGTAGTTGATTTAATATGTACATGTAGGTAGAGTGACTATGCATAAACCGAGAGTAGCAGGAACATAAAAGAGGGGTCTGGGTATCCCTTTGATTAGCTGTTCAGGAGTCTTATGACTTGGGGGTAGAAGCTGTTAACTTCTTATGGCTGCAGGGGCAGTATTGAGTAGCTTGGATGAATGGTGCCCATAGTAAACTGCCTGCTCCTCAGTCCCAGTTGCTAATATATGCACAATAGTATTGGATAAAAAACAATCTGAAGTTTCTAAAACTGTTTGAATGATGTCTGTGAGTATTACAGAACTCATATGTTAGGCAAAAACCTGAGAAGAAATCCAAACAGGAAGTGGGAAATCTGAGATTGGTCGATTCTCAACACAGCCCCTATTGAATACAGAGTGGGATATGGATCTGTTTGCACTTCCTACGGCTTCCACTAGATGTCAACAGTCTGTAGAACCTTGTCTGATGCCTCTACTG
The DNA here is from genome assembly GCF_029448725.1 of Salvelinus fontinalis. Lineage (NCBI taxonomy): Eukaryota > Metazoa > Chordata > Actinopteri > Salmoniformes > Salmonidae > Salvelinus > Salvelinus fontinalis. The sequence continues at coordinate 30,224,249 of NC_074680.1, forward strand.
TAAAGTGGGGCTGAAGGAGACAGGAATTAGTCAGGTCTGCCATGCTCTGACCATGCGCGTTCACATGAGGGAGCTCTGTTCCATCGCACATCTGAGGTCAATGGTATTCTCCGGTTGGAACGTTATTCAAGATTTATGTTAAAAACATTCTAAAGATTGATTCAATTAATCGTTTGACATGTTTCTACTGACTGTTACGGAACTTTTTGACATTTCATCTGCTTTTAGTGAACGTGCTTCCTGACTTTGGATTTGTTAACCAAACACGTTAACAAAAATAGCTATTTGGACATAAATGATGGACATTACCGAACAAAACAAAAATTTCTTTTGGGAGTCCTGGGAGTGCATTCCGACGAAGATCAGCAAAGGTAAGTGAAGATTTATAATACTATTTATGAGTTTTGTTGACTGAACAATTTGGCGGGTAACTGTATGGCTTCCTTTTGTGGCTGAATGCTGTTATCAGATTATTGAATATTGTGCTTTTGCTGTAAAGCTTTTTGAAATCTGACACAGCGGTTGCATTAAGAACAAGTGTATCTTTAATCCTATGTAAAATATGTATCTTTCATCAAAGTTTATCTTCTCTATGGTAGGGGGCAGTATTTGGGATTTTGGATGAAATGCATGCCCAAATTAAACTGCCTGCTTCTCGGGCCCAGTAGATATTATATGCATATAACTGGTAGATTTGGATAGAAAACACTCTAAAGTTTCCAAAACTGTCTGAGTATAACAGAACTGATTTGGCAGGCGAAAACCTGAGAAAATCCATTCAGGAAGTATTTTTTTTGTTGGGTTTTGTAGTATTATTTTCAATGCCATTACAGTATCCATTGACTTAGGACTCAAATTGCCGTTTCTATGCCTTCTACTAGATGTCAACAGTCTTTAGAAATTGTTTCAGGCTTGTATTCTGAAAAATGAGGAAGTAAGAGCAGTCTGAATGAGTGGACCCTAAAGTGTCAGAGCTTTTTCATGCGCGAGACCAAGAGCGTGCCTTTGTTTACCTTTTAAATTGACGAAGTTATTGTCCGGTTTAAATATTATCGATTTATTTAGGCTAAAAACAAACTGAGTATTGAATATAAACATCGTTTGACATATTTCTATGAGCTTTACGGATACAATTTGGATTTTTTTGTCTTCCTGTTTTGACTGCGTTTGAGCCTGTGGATTATTGAAGAAAACGCACGAACAAAACTGAGGTTTTTGGATATAAAGAGACTTTATCGAACAAAAGGAACATTTATTGAGTAAATGAATGTCTGCTGAGTGCAACCATATGAAGATCATCAAAGGTAAGGGATTCATTTTATGTCTATTTCTGACTTGTGTAAGTGTTCTACTTGGCTGGTTCCTGTTTGTAATGATTTGTCTAGTGGGCTGTGTTCTCAAATAATCGTAAGGTATGCTTTCGCCGTAAAGCATTTTTTAAATCTGACACCGTGGTTGGATTCACAAGAAGTTCATCTTTAAACCTATGTAAAATATGTTTTGTTTTCTGAATATTTCGAATGAGTATTTCAGTATTTGAATTTGGCGCCCAGCAGTTTCACTGGCTGCTGAAGAGGTGGGACGCTAACGTCTCACGTACCCAAGAGAGGTTAAGATGAGTATTTATTTTATGTTGACGTGACTCTCTGCAATTTCTCCGGATATTTTGGAGGCATTTCTGAACATGGCGCCAATGTAAACTGAGGTTTTTGGATATAAATATGAACTTTATCGAACAAAACATATATGTATTGTGTAACATGAAGTCCTATGAGTGTCATCTGATGAAGATCATCAAAGGTTAGTGATACATTTTATCTCTTTCTGCTTTATGTGACTCCTGTCTTTGGCTGGAAAAATTGCTGTTTTTCTGTGATTTTGCGGTGACCTAACATAATCGTTTGTGGTGCTTTCGCTGTAAACGCCTATTTGAAATCGGACACTTTGGTGGGATTAGCAACAAGATTACCTTTAAAATGGTATAAAATACATGTATGTTTGAGGAATTTTAATTATGAGATTTCTGTTTGAATTTGGCGCCCTGCACTTTCACTGGCTGTTGTCATATCATCCCATTAACGGGATTGCAGCCATAAGAAGTTTTAAGAAGCCTTTTGGACCTAGACTTGGCGCTCCGGTATCGCTTGCCGTGTGGTAGCAGAGAGAACAGTCCATGACTAGGGTGGTTGGGGTCTGACAAGGCTCTCGATGGTGCAGCTGTAGAACCTTTTGAGGATCTGAGGACCCATGCCAAATCTTATTCAGTCTCCTGAGGGGGAATATGCTTTGTAGGCTTTGTCTCTTCATGACTGTCTTAGTGTGTTTGGACCATTATAGTTTGTTGGTGATGTGGACACCAAGGAACTTGAAGCTCTCATCCTGCTCTACCGTAGCCCCGTCGATGACAATGGGGGCTTGCTCGGTCCTCCTTTGACTGTAGTCCACAATCTTTGTCTTGATCACATTGAGGGAAAGGTTGTTGTCCTGGCACCACAGGGCCAGGTCTCTGACCTCCTCCCTATAGGCTGTCTCATCGTTGTTGGTGATCAGGCCTACCACTGCTGTGTCATCGGCAAACTTGATGATGGTGTTGGATGATAGAGTGCCTGAGGGGCCCCGTGTTGAGTATCAGCGTGGTGGATGTGTTATTACCTACACTTACAACCTGGGGGCGGCCCGTCAGGAAGTCCAGGGTCCATATGAAGAGGGAAGTGTTTAGTCCCAGGGTCCTTAGCTTAGTGATGAGCCTTGAGGGCACTATGGAGTTGAACGCTGAGGTGTAATCAATGAATAGCATTTTCACATAGGTGCTCCTTTTGTCCTGGAGGGAAAGGGCAGTGTTGAGAGCAATAGAGATTGCATCATCTGTGGATCTGTTGGGGCGGTATGCAGATTGGGGTTTCTGGGATAATGGTGTTGATGTGAGCCATGACCAGCCTTTCAAAGCACTTCATGGACTGTCTGCTAGAAACATGTTGGTATTAGACTCAGTCAGGGACAGGTTGAAAATGTCAGTGAAGACACTTGCTAGTTGGTCAGTGCTTGCTTGGAGTACACGTCCTGGTAATCCGTCTGGCCTGTTTAAAGTTCTTACTCACGTCGGCTACGGAGAGCGTGATCACACAGTTGCCCGGAACAGCTGATGCTCTCATGCATGTTTCAGTGTTACTTGCCTCGAAGCGAGCATAGAAGTAATCTAGCTTGTCTGGTAGGCTCGTGTCACTGGGCAGCTCGTGGTTGTGCTTCCCTTCGTAGTCTGTAATATTTTGCAAGCCCTGTCACATCCGATGAACTTCGGAGCCGGTGTGGTGCGATTTTGATCTTAGTCCTGTATTGACACTTTGCCTGTTTCATGGTTTGTCTGAGGGCATAGTGGGATTTCTTGTATGCTTCTGGGTCAGAGTCCCACACATTGAAAGCGACAGCTCTACCCTTTAGCTCAGTGCGGATGTTGCCTGTAATCCATGGCTTCTGAATGGGGAACATACGGTCACAACGTGCACTTATTGATGAAGCCAGTGACTGATGTGGTGTACTCATCAATGCCATTGGAAAAATCCCGGAACATATTCCAGTCTGTGCTAGCAAAACAGTCCTGTAGCTTAGCATCTGCTTCATCTGACCACGTTTTTATTGACTGAGTCACTGGTGCTTCCTGCTTTAGTTTTTCCTTGTAAGCAGGAATCAGGAGGATATAATTATGGTCAGATTTGCCAAATGGAGGGCGAGGGAGAGCTTTGTACGCGTCTGTGTGTGGAGTAAAGGTGGTCTAGAGTTTTTTTTTCCCTCTGGTTGCACATTTAACATGCTGGTAGAAATTAAGTAAAACGGATTTGAGTTTCTCTGCATTAAAGTCCCCGGCCACTAGGCGGGCCACCTCTGGATGAGCATTTCCCCATTTGCTTATGGCCGTAATACAGCTCATTGAGTGCGGTCTTAATGCCAGCATTGGTTTGTGGTGGTATATAGACAGCTACAAAAAATACAGATAAACTCTCTTGGTAAATAGTGTGGTCTACAGCTTATCATGAGATACTCTACCTCAGGCAAGCAAAACCTTGAGACTTCCTTAGATTTTGTGCACCAGCTGTTGTTTACAACATACATAGACTGCCACCCCTTGTCTTACAGTAACAGAGGCCGCTGTTCTATCCTGACAAAAAAGCTTAAACCCCGCAGCTGTATGTTATTCATGTCATCGTTCAGCCACGACTCGGTGAAACATAAGATATTACACTATTTTATTGTCCCGTTGGTAGGATATACGTTATCGTAGTTCGTCTATTTTATTATCGATTGATTGTACGTTGGCTAATAGGACCGATAGTAAAGGTAGATGACCCTCTCGGCGACGGCTCCTTTCAAGGCACCCGGACCTTCGTCCCCGATACCTCTGTCTCTTTCTCCTGCGAATTACTGGGATGAGGGCCTTGTCGGGCATCTGAAGTAAATCCTTCCTGTCCGACTCATTGAAGAAAAAGTATTCCTCCAGTACGGGGTAAGTAATCGCTGTCCTGATATCTAGAAGCGCTTTACGGTTATAAGACACGGTGACAGAAACATTATGTACAAAATAAGTTACAAATAATGCAAAAAAAACATACACAATAGCACAATTGGTTACGGGATCGTAAAACGGCAGACATCTTCTTCAGTGCCATTCTTGGGGTTGCAATCACAGCTAAAACGGTGTGATACTATGTGGAACGGATGAGGGTAACCTGTCTTGGACAGATACCCTTGACCGTAGCCAGTAACTCGTGGAATCTGGTGTTGACTTACATAATGAATGCTAGGAACACATACTGTACAGTGACATATACTGTACTGGGTGCCATTGGCTCCTTCTCTCCTCCCCCCTCTCCTCTCTCTCCTTTATTGTACTACCAAGTAGGTAAGTGATCCTGTGCTGTAAACACATGTGACTTAACTGATATCTGATCCTGGATTCCAGACATGTTTCCCATCCTTCCCAGACGACTGATGGGTTAACGATCACAGAACAGAACATATCAAACCATGGAGCATTGCAGTCCCTATGCAGCTGCATTACTGCCATCATGTAGTTTATATGTTACTAATGTAAAGCATTAGGGCAGATGAATGCACGCAAGGGACTTACCTTATTGGTGGTTCTGAATGGGAGTGTGCATGCAGGGGACTTACCTTATTGGTGGTTCTGAATGGGAGTGTGCATGCAGGGGACTTACCTTATTGGTGGTTCTGAATGGGAGTGTGCATGCAGGGGACTTACCTTATTGGTGGTTCTGAATGGGAGTGTGCATGCAAGGGACTTACCTTATTGGTGGTTCTGAATGGGAGTGTGCATGCAAGGGACTTACCTTATTGGTGGTTCTGAATGGGAGTGTGCATGCAAGGGACTTACCTTATTGGTGGTTCTGAATGGGAGTCTGCACGCAAGGGACTTACCTTATTGGTGGTTCTGAATGGGCGTCTGTAGATAGCCAATCAGCTACAGAAAGATGAAACCTATGGAAACAGCAGATTCAGCTCCATTGATAAAGTGAAAACACGTCAAATCAAATTCAGTTGAGTACAGACTTAACTGAATGACAAGAGACCTAATGAAATATGGATTTTTATTGAATAGTTTTCGGTAGACATCGTCTCTGAGGTATATTCCTCTGAGCCAGATGCTGATGGCAGATTGCTCTGTGGGGCAGCTGGTGGTGGGGCCTTCAGTTGGTGGTGATGGAAAATTGTTGGAAGACTGTCGCTGCATAACAGCAAGTAAGACAAGATTTAAGTTGACATATGAATACTCCCCTAGATTTATGCCCATTGGTTGAAAGAAAGGAAAGTGATTATTTCACGAGTGAGCCCATAGGTTAATCATCAAGCATGGTGGAATTGCCTTAGTGTGGCATGCTCATAGGCTGAAGTTAATAGATGAATGACATTCCGCACGCTTGCTAATAGTAAAGTAAAAGGAGAGACATGACCCTATGCTGACAAGGTAACATTATGGCACTACCATATAAATACCTGCTATGCTGACAAGGTAACATTATAAACACTACCATATACAGTAAATGCCTGCAATGCTGATGAGGTAAGACAAGCGATGTGAATTATATTGTGTTTACTAGATTAATTAAATGTGACAAGCCATTCAGACCAGCCTTCCCGATTGAACTTTCGTGAACTACATTTCAACACATTTCAATGTGTTTTCCAGTGCTAGAGCTTGCCATGTTGGCAAGAAGAATCGGGAGACAGAAGCAGGAATGTGTAATAGGGTTTTTTATTCCACCCAAAATGACGGCATGTCGTGTAAAGGCACGGGGACGAAGACCAAACAAACACGTACACAAAACACAGGGTTGAAACCCCAAACAAAAGAGCGAGGAGTACCTCGAATAAATAACACGCGCACGATGATTAACACACGGGACGAGACCCGGAATCATCTGTGCAATCCACAAGGGCACGAAAGCCCAAAACACACAGCACAGGTACTCACACACACCAACGGACATTGTAACCATAATCGACAGCCCAATGGAAACCAAAGGGCACATATATACAAATACTAATCAGTGGGAATAGGGGACAGGTGTGCGTAATGAAAGTTCCGGAGGGATCCGTGACAGGCTAATGGTGATAAAATTGAAAAACTGAAAAAAGTTCAAATTCCAATGCTATAAACAGGACAAAACAAAGATATTGGTATAAAATACTTTAATAAATAATTGGATTGTTCTAAAAACAAACAAAAGTTCCACTAACAAACCAAGACGCAACTGCTCTTTTGTACAAAATAATTACAATGTCCTGCACATTCAGCCCATTCTCTGGGGCAAGTAGGATTCTGCTGACTGGATATGGGTAATGATTTGAATTATTCTTTCTGCATCACCAAAAAAATTTAAACACAATTCTTGTCAGAGAATTACAATATTAAACTGTAAAGAACAACAAAAATCATTTTCCCTACCACCACTGAGGTAATGCTCAATAGATGATCTTCCTCTTTCTTAGTGCAGAATACAATACAAACACTGGACAACAACCACAACAACAACATCAACAACAACAATAAAACTTGTTCCCTTCATTAGACCAGTATTGAAAGCAGAAATCCAATGCACCACTGTAGGGCTGGGTAGCGGAGTGCTCCTGCCCAGGCAAAGATTAAACCACTGGATTGCTCTGATCATGAATTTAATTCTAGCTACTCCTGATTCTGAGCCAAATCACGATGATAAGAGCACGCTAGCACTGCTTCTGTATCAGATCAACACGAACCATCCATTCACTGGTACACCCGATGCCAGAGGCTGGTGGGAGGAGCTATAGGAGGACGGGGTCATTGTAATGGCTCGAATGGAATAATGGGACCGAGTCAAACGTGGTTTCCATATGTTTGATACTGTTCCATTAATTCCAATGAGCCCGTCCTCCTATAGGTCCTCCCACCAGCCTCCTCTGACCCTGCGTTATAATAGGACATTCTAACGTTCACATACAGTAGCATAGTGAGTGGGAGATGGTGAGCCAGCATTCACAAGGGAAACTCCCAATCGATAGCTTCGACTTAAGCAGCAGACAAGGACAAGCCTAGAACTAGAAATAACATCTGTGCTTACTGACAATTTTAAGTGTTGGAACATAATCAAATCAGAAAGCAAAACAAACAAGCACTTAGAATAATTTGTTTCTGTCAATGCTTTTGTGATTGTGGCACCCCATAAATCTGTATAAAACCTGGCTTGTGTCAACAGACACCAATAAAACGGAATGACATAATAAAAAACAAACAAAACATAAACAACCTTATTCTTTAGAATAACTATAATAAAAAGGATTACTTAAGTTACTAAATTCAATTATACACAGACATGTTTATTTACATATATACATTGTTCAAAGAAACACTTATGGTAATATGAAGAGTTGTGAAATTACATATTTTCCCTTTATATGAATTGTTAAGTTCTGGATCAATTCGTTGAATGAGATGAAATAATAAAAGAAGGGCTGAAGGAACTTTCTACCAAAGCAAATAGTGAAATAATAAAAGAAGGGCTGAAGGAACTTTCTACCAAAGCAAATAGTGAAATAATAAAAGGGCTGAAGGAACTTTCTACCAAAGCAAATAGTGAAATAATAAAGCATAGGCCTGCAGGAAGTGGTAGAGCAAAAGGCATGTTATAGGGATATACATAAGGTCTTTAGAAGCATTGACATGTCATGGAAAATATGTTTCTGTTTCTAAACTAATGCTGATGTCAGGTGTTATACTGCTTATAGCTTTCCAAAGTATTTATTTATATATATATATATATATATATATATATATATATATATATATATATGCACTACCAGTCAAAAGTTTTACAACACCTACTCATTCAAGAGCTTTTTGTTATTTTTACATTGTAGAATAATAGTGAAGACATCAAAATATGAAACACATATGGAATCATGTAGTAACCAAAGAAGTGTTCAAAAAAACAAAATATATTTGAGATTCTTCAAATAGCCACCCTTTGCCCTGATGACAGCGTTGCAAACTCTTAGCATTCTCTCAACCAGCTTCACCTGGAAGGCTTTTCCAACAGTCTTGAAGTAGTTCCCACATATGCTGAGCACTTGTTGGCTGCTTTGCCTTCAGTCTGCGGTCCGACTCATCACAAACCATCTTAATTTTATGCTATGCTGGTAAAGTGTGCCTTGAATTCACAGACAGTGTCAAGCAAAGCACCCCCACACCATGACACCTCCTCCTCCATGCTTTATGGTGGGAAATACACATGCGGAGATCATCCGTTCACCCACATCGCGTCTCACATAGACAAGGCGATTGGAACCAAAAGTCTCCAAATTTTCACCGGTCTAATGTCTATTGCTCGTGTTTCTTGGCCCAAGCAAGTCTCTTCTTCTTATCGGTGTCATTTAGTAGTTGTTTATTTGCAGAAATTAAACCATGAAGGCCTGATTCAGTCTCCTCTGAACTGTTGATGTTGATGTGTCTGTTACTTGAACTCTGTGAAGCATTTGTTTGGGCTGCAATTCCTGAGGCTGGTAACTCTAATGAACTTATCCTCTGCAGCAGAGGTAACTCTGGGTCTTCCATTCCTGTGGCGGTCCTCATGAGAGCCAGTTTCATCATAGCGCTTGATAGTTTTTGCGAATGCACTTGAAGAAACGTTCAAAGTTCTTGAAATGTTCCGTGTTGACTGACCATGTCTTAAAGTAATGATGGACTGTCGTTTCTCTTTGCTTATTTGAGCTGTTCTTGCCATAGGGCTATCTTATGTATACCCCCCCTACCTTGTCACAACACAACTGATTGGCTCAAACGCATTCAATTCCATAACATTTACTTTTAAGAAGGCACACCTGTTAATTGAAATGCATTCCAGGTGACTACCTCATGAAGCTGGATGAGAGAATGTCAAGTGTGTGCAAAGCTGTCATCAAGGCAAAGGGTGGCTATTTGAAGAATCTCAAATATAAAATATATTTTGATTTGTTTAACACTTTTTGGGTTACTACATGATTCCATATGTGTTATTTCATAGTTTTGATGTCATCACTATTATTGTACAATGTAGAAAATAGTAAAAACAAAGAAAAACCCTTGAATGAGTAGATGTTCTAAAACTTTTGACCGGTAGTGTGTGTGTGGGTATATATAACCTTTTACATAATTTTACTTATAGAAATGACATTATACCAAGAGAACAAAGTAAATGCCCACAGTGTGGGTTAAGACAGATATGGACTAAATGCACTAGTAGTAATGTAGTAGTGCAATGCCTGCCTCCAAGGGCAGTGCTCTCGCCAAAGTCACATGATACACAATCTTCTCAGTGATACGATGTGAAAAAAAGGGCTCTCCTTTTAAAGGGAGCAACAATTTGTAAACTAAAAAAAGAAAGGAAAAAATTAAGCTCTCTTTTTGTTACTGAAATGTTAATTTGCAAAGATTTAAGTAAGAAGGCTCTATGTTGCAGACAGAGAATAAATTCAAATGAAATGTAAAACATGTCTTAAATCTTTACTATTGGTGCTTGTCTTTTTCTATTAGATAGAGACATCATCTTTAGTTTGAGAAGTCCCACCTCTAGCCGTGCTCATACATAATGATCTTTGACATCCTCACTGAAGTTGGCAGCGCTGAGGTTTTTACACCGGTTGTCTTTGGGACTGTACACTGTCCGGTGGGGGGTTTTAACAGGGGCGCTACGCATCGTACAGATCACCCCCTCTTTGCCCATCACTCTGTCCTGCACTCCTGCCAATGAGCACTTTTGTGTGGAGCACTTGTCTAGCTCCATCCCTCCCCTCAGCTCGTCCTCTTCCTCAGCCCCGTCACACGTCCGGTCTGGAGGGCTCATGAGTTTCTTGCATTCGTACTGAATGTCTTTGTCTAGGTTGTCTTTGTGCTGTGGCAAGATGACCCTCAACGGCTCCAGAAGGTTATTGACAGTGCTGTCCTCCACTGTAGACTCTCTCTCACGCTCTTTTTTCCTCTTACGGCTCCACCACACACACAGCACAATGCAGAAGATCCACAGCACACTGAACACCACGCACAGCACTGGCACCAGGTGGTCTGGAGACAAAGACCATAAAATTATACTTTACTATCATGTACTGTAATGCTACCTAATCGAAGTGCAGTATAAAAACATGCAAAAGTTAAACCAAGTCGAGTCCAGTCACTCACCCACAGACTGGGGCATGACCTGCGTCTCCACTTTGACCTCCACCACGGCCAGCATGACGGTGCTGTTGTGTCGTTTGGACAGGGCACCGATGATGGCACTGGAAGCCTCCTGAATCTGATCACGATTTCCATCCCGCTCCTGACCATCCTGATCATAAGACTGGAGGAGAGGGAGAGAGTAGGAGAAATGGTGAGTCAACACAATAGGTGAGAGATTCACTCCTAGTCCTAACTTCTCACATGCGCCCCTGTAGAGCACAAAGCAGGTCTAGTTAATTGCCTAATAAGTGGACCAGAGTGTCCAGGGGGAGCAGAGGGAGATTAGCTGGATGCTGTGCACTTTAATTAGGATGAACAATGGAGAACAGGCCAGCTGTGGCTCCCAGGCCAGCCAGTCAGTGTGAAGAATGATAAGAGAGTCAGTCAGTCAGCAAGACTCCTCTTTCTTCTCTCTGGGAAAGCAGCTGCTCCTTCAAACACACACACAGACACTGTGGCACATGGCCCCTCACCCCATTCTGACATCTAACAGCCTCTAGGCTTCAGAGAGGACTAAACCAAAATGGTGCTGGAAGAAATGGCAGCAGTTTTACGAGCGCCCAGCCAATTGTGCTATTATGTGGGGGGGTTTGCGTTATTTGTAACTTATTTTGTACATAATGTTTCTGCAACTGTATCTTACAGCAAAAAAGAGCTTCTGGATATCAGGACAGTGATCACTCACCTCGGATTAGACAAAGATGTTTACTTCAACAAGCAGGACGCACAGGACATTCTACAAACACCCGACAAGAACAACATCCCAGTTATTTGCAAGAGGAAGCGACGCAGGTACAAAGAGCCGGATGCCTCGTCAGGACCCGCAGAAGGCGAGTGGGAAAGCTGCTGTTACCATCAATACTACTTGCCAACGTGCAATCAGTGGACAATAAATTAGATGAGGTACGATCACGAATATCCTACCAACGGGACATCAAAAACTGTAATATCCTATGTTTCACGGAATCGTGGCTGAATGAAGACATGGATATTCAGCTAGTGGGATATACGCTGCACCGGCAAGATAGAACAGCACACGCACACTCCGGTAAGACGAGGGGGGCGGTCTGTGCATATTTGTAAACAGCTCGTGCACGAAATCTAAGGAAGTCTCGAGATTTTGCTGACCTGAAGTAGAGTATATTGTGATAAATTGCAGGCCACACTACTTGTCTAGAGAGTTCTCAGCTATACTTTTCGTGGCTGTTTATTTACCACCACAGACAGACGCTGGCACTAAGACAGAACTCAGTCAGCTGTAAAAGGAAATAAGCAAACAGGAAACCACTCACCCAGAGGCAGCGCTCCTAGTGTCCGAAGACTTTAATGCAGGGAAACTTAAATCCGTTCTACCAAATTTCTATCAACATGTTGAATGTGCAACCAGAGGGAAAAGAATTCTAGATCACCTGTACTCCACACACAGAGACGCGTACAAAGCTCTCCCTCGCCCTCCATTTGGTAAATCCGACCACAACTCTATCCTCCTGATTTCATGCTTACAAGCAAAAATTAAAGCAGGAAGCACCAGTGACTCGGTCTATAAAAAAGTGGTCAGATGAAGCAGATGCTAAACTACAGAACTCCAGAACGCCGCAGCCCGTCTGGTGTTCAACCTTCCCAAGTTCTCTCACGTCACCCCGCTCCTCCGCTCTCTCCACTGGCTTCCAGTTGAAGCTCGCATCCGCTACAAGACCATGGTGCTTGCCTACGGAGCTGTGAGGGGAACGGCACCTCAGTACCTTCAGGCTCTGATCAGGCCCTACACCCAAACAAGGGCACTGCGTTCATCCACCTCTGGCCTGCTCGCCTCCCTACCACTGAGGAAGTACAGTTCCCGCTCAGCCCAGTCAAAACTGTTCGCTGCTCTGGCACCCCAATGGTGGAACAAACTCCCTCACGACGCCAGGACAGCGGAGTCAATCACCACCTTCCGGAGACACCTGAAACCCCACCTCTTCAAGGAATACCTAGGATAGGATAAAGCAATCCTTCTGCCCCCCCCCCCCCCCCCCTTAAAAGATTTAGATGCACTATTGTAAAGTGGCTGTTCCACTGGATGTCATAAGGTGAATGCACCAATTTGTAAGTCGCTCTGGATAAGAGCGTCTGCTAAATGACTTAAATGTAAATGTAAATGTACAGGACTGTTTTGCTATCACAGACTGGAACATGTTCCGAGATTCTTCCGATGGCATTGAGGAGTACACCACATCAGTCAGTGGCTTCATCAATAAGTGCATCGAGGACGTCATCCCCACAGTGACTGTACATACATACCCCAACCAGAAGCCATGGATTACAGGCAATATTTGCACTGAGCTAAAGGGTAGAGCTGCCGCTTTCAAGGAGCGAGACTCTAAACCGGAAGCTTACAAGAAATCCCGCTATGCCCTGCAACGATCCATCAAACAGGCAAAGCATCAATACAGCGCTAAGATTGAATCATACTACACCGGCTCCGACGCTCGTCTCATGTGGCAGGGCTTGCAAACTATTAGACTACAAAGGGAAGCACAGCCGCGAGCTGCCCAGTGACACGAGCCTACCAGACGAGCTAAATCACTTCTATACTCGCTTCAAGGCAAGCAACACTGAGGCATGCATGAGAGCATCAGCTTTTCCGGATGACTGTGTGATCATGCTCTCCGTAGCCGACGTGAGTAAGACCTTCAAACAGGTCAACATACACAAGGCTGCGGGGCCAGACGGATTACCAGGACGTGTGCTCAGGGCATGTGCTGACCAACTGGCAGGTGTCTTCACTGACATTTTCAACATGTCCCTGATTGAGTCTGTAATACCACCATGTTTCAAGCAGACAACCATGTTCCAGTCTGTGCCCAAGAACACAAAGGCAACCTGCCTAAATGACTACAGACCCGTAGCACTCACGTCCATAGCCATGAAGTGCTTTGAAAGGCTGGTCATGGCTCACATCAACCCCATTATCCCAGAAACCCTAGACCCACTCCGATTTGCATACCGCCCCAACAGATCCACAGATGATGCAATCTCTATTGCACTCCACACTGCCCTTTCCCACCTGGACAAAAGGAACACTTATGTGAGAATGCTATTCATTGACTACAGCTCAGTGTTCAACACCATAGTACCCTCAAAGCTCATCACTAAGCTAAGGATCCTGGGAGTAAACACCTCCCTCTGCAACTGGATCCTGGACTTCTTGACGGGCTGCCCCCAGGTGGTGAGGGTAGGTAGCAACACATCTGCCATGCTGATCCTCAACACTGGAGCTCCCCAGGGGTGCGTGCTCAGTCCCCTCCTGTACTCCCTGTTCACCCACGACTGCATGGCCAAGCACGACTCCAACACCATCATTAAGTTTGCAGACGACACAACAGTGGTAGGCCTAATCACCGACAACGACGAGACGGCCTATAGGGAGGAGGTCAGAGACCTGGCTGGGTGGTGCCAGAATAACAACCTATCCCTCAACGTAACCAAGAGGACAGAGCACGCGCCCATTCTCATCGACGGGGCTGCGGTGGAGCAGGTTGAGAGCTTCAAGTTCTTTGGTGTCCACATCAACAACAAACTAGAATGGTCTAAACACACCAAGACAGTCGTGAAGAGGGCACGACAAAGCCTATTCCCCCTCAGGAAACAAAAAAGATTTGGCATGGGTCCTGAGATCCTCAAAAGGTTCTACAGCTGCAACATCGAGAGCATCCTGACTGGTTGCATCACTGCCTGGTACGGCAATTGCTTGGCCTCCGACCGCAAGGCACTACAGAGGGTAGTGCGTACGGCCCAGTACATTACTGGGGCTAAGCTGCCTGCCATCCAGGACCTCTACGCCAGGCGGTGTCAGAGGAAGGCTCTAAAAATTGTCAAAGACCCCAGCCACCCCAGTCATAGACTGTTCTCTCTACTACCACATGGCAAGCGGTACCGGAATGCCAAGTCTAGGACATGGCTTCTCAACAGTTTTTACCCCCAAGCCATAAGACTCCTGAACAGGTAATCAAATGGCTACCCGGACTATTTTCATTGTGTGCCCCCCCCCCACCCCCCCCCCCCCCCCCACCCCTCTTTTACGCTGCTGCTACTCTCTGTTGATCATATATGCATAGTCACTTTAACCATATCTACATATGCCTGACTAACCGGTCTCAATCAGCCTGACTAACCGGTGTCTGTATGTAGCCTCGCTACTGTATATAGCCTCACTACTGTATATAGCCTCGCTCCTGTTATTTTTCACTGTCTTTTAATTTCTTTTACTTACCTATTGTTCACCTAATACCTTTTTTGCACTATTGGTTAGAGCCTGTAAGTAAGCATTTCACTGTAAGGTGTAACTTGTTGTATTTGGCGCACGTGACAAATAAACTTTGATTTGATTTGTGGCTTCTTACTGAGAACACACCGTTTCTGGGTCTTCATAAAACCTCTGTACTGATACATAGAGTGAGCTGGATGGGACTACTCTGCCAAACTCATATTAGGTTAAAATAATACGACCTCACGATCATGTGGAGTTAAGACTATTCCATAATGGTCTGACAAAGCACAACTAACATCACTGTAAGCCTTTAGAGGGTCTATTGAGTTTAATTATTAAACTCAGTACTAACCTATGAGGACATCAGACACCCTCCAGGGCTTAGTGCCCTGTAGCGCCTGATTTCCCGTATCTTACTGGAGAGGAGAGCCTGGGTGGCCACACCCGTCCGAGAGAGAAACAGTAAGGTGTTCCAAAGTAAAGCTAAATGTCATCCAGATGTTCAGGCGAAGGGCGTCGTGCTTCAAAAGGCTCTCCACACTTACAAAGAGGAAAAGAAAAGCTTCACATTTTACAAGTGTACTCTGGAACCCATTTATAATGACAAATTAAGTATGTGATTTAATAAAGTGAAAGAGAGAACAAAATGGGGCGAGGCACTCGTGGCTAACTGAAAGAGAGGAGAGAGTGCCTGTTCTGGTGGGTGACAGTTAGAGGTGAGGAGGGGATCATTGGCAGATGGCAACAGTTCATAGTCTTGAGGTGGGGGGCTGAGGTGAGGTCGGAGTGGTGGGGGGGGGGGGGGGGGGGGGTGTGAGGCACTCACCATGACAACCTCCACAGCATCACTGTTGGAGTAGGACAGGTCACAGAGAATGAGGAGCGTACGTTCCTTAGCCAGGGTCTGGGTGATGGGAAGGTACCTCAGCTCCAAACAGATGTTCTCCACAATGGTACCCTTTGATCAGCACACACACACACACACTCCATTCACTTTAATTCTCTGGCAGAGGATGTGGTAGGAGTTTCAGGTCTAGTAAAACTAAGTCAATAATCGTAGAATCGTATATTTTTTTTAATTAAATATCTTATTTAATGTTAGTCAGGTAATGATGTCGTGCACTCACCTGTGGAACTTTGTCTCTATTGAAGATGAGTGTGATGCGGGCACAGCTTTTGTCCAAATAACCACAGTTGGGTTCACACTGAGTGTGGAGGGGCGGTGGGGGGTCAGGGGTAGAACACACGCCCCACTGGTGGCATGGCGGGGCGAAGCAGGTGAGGAATTTGTGCTCTACACACTCCTGTCCTCTAGGACAGGGGGCAATGCTGTCTGGACCAGAAGCAACTCTATGGAGCAGACAGGGCCGTCGGCCACACAGCACCTATACACACACACAAACATAGGTCAGAAAGGCAGCTCACACACACACCTTCACTGTGTGTAACAAAACCATGCAAGTCTCACCTTAGAACAGCGCACACTGCCGTTGACACACTGGCAGGTATTACACTCCTCCTCCCATCGACTGCCATGAGGGAACTGCAGGCCGGAGTAACGACAGGCCTTTCCGATCCCTATGACTGCAGAGGGGAGAGAGAGGAGCAGGTTTAGGACCAAGGCAATATCAGGCTCAGTCCTTAGAAACTCTTCCTACCACACATGGGTTCAATGGAAGAAAGTTCCCCTACTCCATGGATACAGTAATAAAGACATTTTCTCTATAGCTGCAGTGTACTCACACTCTTGGCAGCGAGGCCCAGCCCAGCCCAGGGGACACACACATCGGAAGCTGTTGATCTCATCCACACAGGTAGAACCATAGGCACAGGGAGACGTCTGGCACTCATCTATGTCTGATGGGGAAATGAGACCATTACTACACACATATCTCTAGTCTACAGCAAGGCACCTAGCTATAATATCACCACAACAGGGTAGGGGCTGGTTGGTTCTCATGTCTGGCATCCCCACGTGAAAAATAGACCCTCTCTGAAAAGGGGAAAAGGAAAGAGGATTGTGTCTGAGAATGTCAGACTGAACTGAACTGTTTGCAGACTACAGCTAACCTGTCCTCACAAGAGAGGTTGGAGGTTAAGATAGGCTTCCTAATCTGTCCCTCACAAACAATCAGCTCAAAATTCCCCCGTCCCCTTTCACCCCTGAACCCTCCAATCTGACCACACCACACCCCTCTGGTTCCCAGGGACTCACTGATCCGGCAGTCTGGTCCGGCGAATCCCGCGGCACACTCACAGCGGAACCAGTTCTCACCATCCACACAGACACCCCTGTTATAGCTGGAGGAAGGAAACAGAACCACACATCAATACATCAGCCCATACCATTGGCACACGTGCAGCAGCATACAAAAGGCTGAAGACTCAGACTACAAAGACAAAAAAGCCTCCACAATCTCAGGTCTAGATCCCAGCAGCAGAATCCCAAGGTAGGAGACTAGAGACAGAGATTGTGGTCACTAACGCTGATCCCATATCAATGTCCAGACTTCAGATGCAAATTCCAAAATGACCCCATACTGTGCTGGCCCTATATGCTGCTCCCCAGCCCCCCTAACCTCCCCCCCTCCCCCCATTGCCTACACCACCCCATGCTCAGGGGTAAGTAGTGAAGAATTGGGTGAGGGGTGAGGGGTGTCCCCCCCACCCACTGTGCTCATTCCCCTGTCAGTCATTGTGGTGACAGGAGCCTTTGTCCACTCAGTCCCTCTGATCAAATGGACCCTGGAATACCCAGCTGTCAAGCTCTGCACTGTTCTGTAGAGGAGTCAGGGATACACACACTTCCCCTTTCACACATACACCTCCACGGAACAAACTTTAACAGGAAATCTCTAAGCGTTAAATTAAATTTGCGAGATGAGCAGTGTGTGGGAGTCATTTGTTCCTGTTTTGAAATCAGAACACTGAGAGATTATGCTCTGATATCGGTGCGTGTGGGTCTGTGAAGAGATGGGATAGCCTTATAAGACATTAAAAGTATTTTGGTTTATTCAATATGCTCAACTTACCAGGGGGTAGGGTTGCAGTCATTAGTATCTGTGAAGGGAGGGGATGACACAGAATAAAAATCAGACATATGTTTTAGTTTATGATTATAACCTGAAAATAATTCAGTAAATTGTGCTTTACTCTGAGTACATGTGGGCCCCTCCCAGCCATCCTTGCAGATGCAGGTGTAGGCATCACCCCCTCCGACACAGGTTCCTCTGTTCTCACATGGGTTAGAGTCACAAGGGCTGTTCTTGCCTGACAAGAGAAATCAAATAGGATGAGTTTAGAACCTATATTCATGTTTCTGCAACAACAACAAAATTACACCTATGGAGCGTATATGGACCAGAGATCTATTGGACTTTCCCTTGAATGACATAGCTAAAACCAAGCAATAATAGATTCTTACCTGTGTTACAGGTGCTGCCGCCCCACCCTGAGAGACAGGTACAGCGGAAGGTGTCACCGTGGTCAAAGCACGTCCCCCCATTACTACAGGTACTGGAGTCACACTGGCTCTCACGTGAGTGGCAGGTCTTGCCCTTCCAGTTGTCCTGGCATTGACAGTAGAAGTCATTGACCAGGTCCACACAGCGACCTCCGTTCTTACAGGGGTTCCTATTGCACTCATTCACATCTGGAACACCACCACCACGGATCAGTTAGAGAAACACACACCATGGAGAGATAGAGTAAAACCACCCTGGGACACACACACACACACACACCTATGACACACAGCGTGCCCTCCCAGCCGTCAGGGCAAACGCACTGGAAAGAGCTGATCCCGTCGATGCAAGTTCCTCCGTTCTTACAGGGAGACGACACACAGTCGTTTACATCTGGGAGGGAGAGGGGAGAGACCATGAATGAGGATGGGGATGATGAGGAAGACAATGATGAGACTGATGAAATCAGTGGTGTGCTACAGTAAGGAATGGAATGTTTAGTCTCATGGTATGATGATGGTGATGATTATGATGATAAAATCAATGATGTGTGATGATGATAGTGTGTGTGTCTACTCACTCTCGTGACAGTATGTTCCAGTGAAGCCCAGTTCACAGGAGCAGGTGAAGTTCCCAGCAGGTTGGCTGATGCAGCGTCCGTAGGGGCCGCACACATTGGACGAGATGTACCACACCCCTTCCTGTGTGTTGTTGGTGGCCACAGCGACAGTACAACTGTCAATCACTGGGATCAAAACAGAAGGAACAACAAGATACTGTTGGTGAGATAGACCTGAGAGGATTGGGTTGAAATGAGGGTTGATCTTGAGGTTGACCTGAGGACTAAGCAGCTTAAGATCAGGTTTCAGTTTAGGCTAGAAAGATAACTGCCTGGTTAGTACTTTTTCAGGGGTTTGAATTATTTGAGTAGAGATGACATCAATAGGTTTATAGATTGGTTTGTACCTTCACAGGGATTGGTCTTGCAGTGGTCCTTGAGCTCGGAGCAGGTCTTGCCCTCATAGTCATCAGGACAGGCACAGTAGAAGTCTTCCATCATACTGTGGCACTGGGCCTTGTTCTGGCACGGGTTAGGGCTGCACGGGTTACTCTGCACCTACGAATGAACAGATGGAAAGATGAGTGGATGAATGGATGGATTAATAGATAATTGTTATGTATAAAAGACAAGATCAGATTTGTCAAAGGTCTGGACTGAACCACCATAGCTCACCTCACAGGTAGTGCCAGTGTACCCATGTGGGCACTCACACATGAAGCCGTCCAGCAGGGTGTGGCACCTGCCCCCGTTTCTACATGGGCCGCTGGCACAGCTGTTCCTCTGGACCTCACAGTGCCGGCCCACAAACCCCGGTGAGCAGGCACACACGTAGCCTCTTCGCCACTCCTGTACGAAGCGTGAGGGAAAAAGTTGTCACTCAGAGGCTCCTATACCCAGAATAATGCTAACCATATAATATGAAAGGAGGGAATCAAACATGGTGGCTAGATTGCCTTATTGAATACAATTTCCTACCTTGCAAGTCGCTCCATTCTGACACAGTCCATGGCAGCTGTTGACATCTGCAGAGTGTAAAAGAGAGAACTTACTAATACAGATCTACAGATAGGACAGGGGAACATGCAGGTGTGGCATGCATGTGATACACAAACAAAACATAGAATGTGCAACTTGGTTAATGCTTAATGCTTCAAAGAAACTCAAAATAAGATTTTTCTCAAGGTGCAGGAAGACATGATGCTGTTGGTTAGTGCATGCCGTGAAAGCCAGTGAGGTCAACTACAAAACCGTCAACGATATCTACAGGATGTGCTTCTCATAGTAATGTCAAAACACTATCCATGGATCTAGATAAGTATTTGTAGGCCATAATAAAGCAGAAAGCCTGAGATAGGAACAGAACAGTAGGCCAGGGGCCCAGGTAAGTGTCAGAGCTAGCTGCAGGCAAAGGGGACAGAGACAAATGATTAACGGATACTGACTGATGTCACAGTTCTGGCCGGCCCATCCTCGAAAGCAGGCACAGTGATATCCACCGATCAAGTTTTTGCAAGAGTAAGCATTGAGGCATGGGTTCCCCATACACTCATTCGCGTCTGCGGAGTGCAAACAGAGAGAAAGAGAGAGATCTAAGAACCAGCCTCCAAGCCCCACCACCAAGCAGATCTCTACAGTTCAAGGCTACACAGAAACTAAAGCCCCTGATAAGAATTCTAACCTTAAACCTGTCTTTAGAAAACTTTCTCAACTATTAAATTAAATTGCATTTTTTTGCCATCTATTTAGCTGGCTCTGCCTCCTACCCTAAACATTTATTTCAGTTACCTACCCTATTTCTGAACTGATCTATTATCTGACAGAGTCCAGAGCTTTCCCAGTGGTCAGTTTACAAGGCAATTGTCACTAACACCCTCTCCCTGGACAGACCAGAACACAACTGCTTTTCCCCAGAGGTGAGGAGCACCTGTTGGGCTGCGGACACCCGACACCCCTCTCTCAGGTACCGCCCGCTCACTGAAAGGGGAACCACCTGCGCACTGAGAATAGCGGACCACGTAACACAAGACCCAGAGCTTGGGTTCCTCCCTGAGCATGTTTACAGGTTATAAAGTGTTTCCTTTCCTTTGCTACTCCAGGGAGCTAAATAGTGGTGTTGGGGTGAGGCCCTTTTATCCCAGTCTATAGCCAAAGATAACCCACTGTCAGGCTATATCAGGCCCCAAGGTTAGCAGGTGCCAGGCTAGGTGTTATTTATAGTTTTACTCAAGAAACCTGGCTCAGGTTGCACATAATATCCAGCTTTCTCCATGGACATGCATGCATCCATTTTAAATTAGTATCCACACCATAGTAATAGGACTGGCTCAACAGGGTGAGAGACACAAACAACCAGATACTGGACGAGCATGGAGATTCCTGGCATAAGATCGAACACGGCGAGATTCAATAACACTTCAAGTCACATCACATCACATTCAATTCAAATCAAACACAATTTAATTTAGCATGCAAATAGTCTCAAGTTATGCTCCCCAGGACATAATATTCATCTTTAGCCATTTGGACATGCTTTGCACCAGTTTCCCAGGCAGAGACTGTGCCCTCAGAATTCTCTAGTGTGAATTATAAACTACAGACCCCCCCGCCACCTCTCCTTCCCAGGTTTACCTATCTGGCAGGTCTTCCCAGCCCACTGTGGGGGGCAGAGGCACTCAAATCCGTTTTCCATGTCGATGCAGGTCCCACCCTGAGCACAGGGGTTAGACGCACACTCGTCCATGTCTGGAACACACACACAATGATGTAAGGGTTCAGCTTTGTAAAAACATGGGGGCACACACACACCTTGGGAGGGGCAAGATCGTAACTCACTCACCTTTAGCGCAGGTGGGCCCTGACCACCCTGCAGGACAGTGGCACTCAAACCCAGACGGGACCTCATGGCAGGTGCCCCCGTTGGCACAGGGGTTGGACACACATGCGTGTTCCACTGAAGATAACAGGATAGACATGGGGAGAGAAATGTGCCACGAGTCAGAGTGACGGATTACATAAATAGCACAACAAAAAATACACACACAAAAGATCAACTATTAAACATTGGGTACGTTTACATGCACACTAACACTTGTGGCAGTAGGCCGAGTATGGAAATAGTCATGTAAACACCTCACTCTGCTTATCTTGATCGGCGTAAGGTCAAAATCGAAGTAAGCATACGCCGATTAAAACACCAGGTTTTCAGAGCAATGTTTCAAATGATTAGAAAACCTTAATCAGCGTTCCAGCTGTGTGTTTGATCTGCATATGTGCTAGCACCATCCGAGCGAGCCTCCCTCTTATTACAAGTGAAGTGAGTTCGGAAAAACTGAAAGTATGCATCTTAGAAAAAGTATTCACATACAAACTTTATTGGTCCGAACTCAGAAACAAAAAGGTTTCGCAAAAATAACACTGTGGTAGAATATTTATTTTTATTGCCGATTTTCTGCAATTTATCTAAAGTCCCATCAGTAGCCTGATTTCAGATGTGTCCATGAAAACAGAATTATTAGGGAAATTGTTTTTCTTGCAAAGCATGTGAACATTTTAAATGAACTATTATATTAATCTGACTATCCACAATAATCGTATTATTGTGTGCATGTAACCGTGCTCATTGGCACAAACAGAATTGAATATGTTGACTGACTCACCTATCTCACAGTTCTTGCCTGAGTAGCTGTCAGAACAGGCACAGTTGTATTCATCTGGCTCTGAGTTCATACACGTTCCTCCGTTCTTACAAGGCTTGTTCGTCCCACAGTAGTTCAAATCTGGAGAGAATCATACAGGAATGATTACACTTGCACAATTTAATGGTCTCATACGAACACATCTAAAGGATTAGGATGGTAAATTATATGTTACAGATTAAATAATTTGTCATCACACGACTTCATAGGATCAGACATGAAAGCACACTGTTACACATTGCTAAATGTAGCCTCTCCATCCACCTCTCCGTCTTGTTACTCTGAAGTGATCTCCTGTTTCTAGCAGTCACTCTTCAGTGACCTCTGTTGACCACCTGATGCTGAGGGGAACTCAGAGGTGACCTTGTGTTGTGTGACACTACAGGGAGGTCAGAGGTCGCTGTAGAGGATGTGTTAATAGTACAGTGGGCCAGGTCTGGTCTGCTCTAATGTCTCACCTTTGTCACACAGCAAGCCTCCCCAGTTCTTCTCACAGCTGCACAGCCAGGGCTTGATGCAGGTCCCATGGACACAGCCTGGGTAGGGCAGGCAGTCGTCACAGAACGGACCCTGCCAACCGTATTTACACCTGCAAGACATATCAGAGACATCCATTAGAGACACATAGGGAATGGACCCATTATGTGGTCATACTGTAAAAACATCAGTCCCATGAAGAGATGGCTCATAATTAAGCAAGGACTCATGTAATAGGACAAGGCCTTCTACAATACGTCAACCACATGACAGACCTATGTGTCCATGTAAAAGTCAAGGTGATCTCGATCAGGAGCCAGACAGACACAACGTCTTCATCAAGGTGATCTCGATCAGGAGCCAGACAGACACAACGTCTTCATCAAGGTGATCTCGATCAGGAGCCAGACAGACACAACGTCTTCATCAAGGTGATCTCGATCAGGAGCCAGACAGACACAACGTCTTCATCAAGGTGATCTCGATCAGGAGCCAGACAGACACAACGTCTTCATCAAGGTGATCTCGATCAGGAGCCAGACAGACACAACGTCTTCATCAAGGTGATCTCGATCAGGAGCCAGACAGACACAACGTCTTCATCAAGGTGATCTCGATCAGGAGCCAGACAGACACAACGTCTTCATCAAGGTGATCTCGATCAGGAGCCAGACAGACACAACGTCTTCATCAAGGTGATCTCGATCAGGAGCCAGACAGACACAACGTCTTCATCAAGGTGATCTCGATCAGGAGCCAGACAGACACAACGTCTTCATCAAGGTGACCAGTGTCACACCTTACCTTCTGGGGCTCCTAATCTTTAGACAGAGCACCAGGGACATTCCAGGGCAGTGATGGGGTCAAGCCTGTTCCCATGGCGTGTGGGACAGGGCCGGGGATAGAGGAAGTCTAGCAGTGGGGGCCTCCTGAAGCCCCTAGGCAGGCAGCGTTGCGAGCGGAGGCAGCCGGCGAACAGTTAGCTAATCTGTTGGTTTATAGCTGCGCTCTGTTATTCCAAGGCCAGCGGTAACCTTGCCCCACCTGTGCTGTCACTTCTCACCCTGGGTTATTTAAAGACCACTTGCCCCACTACTAGTTGATATACTGTACTGGAGTGAGTGAGTGAGTGTACTGCAGTGTGCTGTGTGCTAACATTTTCGCTAGTAAGCGGCACTGCAGTCAAACACAACACGCAGTGCAGTACAACTTTGTATTGTAGTCTACTAATGTACAGGTATAAAAGTACTGAAGTGTGCAGTGGTGTGCTACTGTATACCAAACTGTATGTTAGCATGCTGAGGTTAAGTGTAAAGCTTTATAAGCAGCATTAGCAGCATTGAGAGACCCTGTCCACAGTAGAAACAGGGAGAGACCAAGGTGGCCACAAGGCCAAGGTGGCATTACCATTACCAAACAAACATCCCACCACAGCCCCACAATGGAGGACTCTTTCAGCCCAGCCAGCAACACTGTAAATATCCCCGGCCCAGCCCAACACAGCCAGGCCCAACTCTGTCAGACCCACACTGTGGAAATAGCCCTTTGAAGCCACACCCTCCAGATCACAGGAGGCTGATGAGGGGAGGACGGCTCATAGTAATGGCCGGGTCGGAGCTAATGGAACGCTGCAGCCATTACCACGAGACCGTCCTCCCCAATTAAGTTGCCACCAACCTGTGCTCACGGTTAGGCTCAGGGGCTCGACCTGCCTGCACATCACCTGTAGCCGCAGTAGCTTTCTATCTCGCTCCCTTTCGCTCTCTCTGTCTCTAAGAATTATTTACAGAAAGACTCTGGGAAATTAACAGTCTGTTGCATGCAGATTGAGGTCCCTTAAAAAAATAAAACGTTTTTTTGCAGTTTCACGTGTCAAAATCGCATTTTAACACATGAAATCACATGTTCACATGTGAATTAGCTGTTTTCACATGTTGAGCTGTGAAACCATATTATTTAGAGTGTGAATATTTAGAGTTCACATAATATCAAAACGGCAATATTCTTGTAATGCTTTTTGTATAAAAAAAAATCTAAAATTACAGGTCAATTTGAGCAATTATGAATTTGGAGGATTTTGACATGGATAAATTAAATTGTGATTAATCACAACAAATCCTTTGATACACTCAATTACATTTTGAATTGTTTGACAGCCCTAGTTGACATTAAAATGCGAAATGTTACATGTGTCCGAAAACCATTTTTAGATTTTAAAAAAATCGTAAGGGGGAGGTAGGTTGTGAATGCTCTGTGTGTAAGGAAACCAGATACTATACCACCAACACATTTTTTGTTTTCCTCCGCAGGCACCAGGCATGGAATCTTACTCCAGGAGAAGGTGTGTTGTTTGTTCACGGTCGGGATACACACAGCCTCCTCCTGAGCTTCAAATCACATGCCGAGGCACATTCCAGTCTTTTCTTGTCTTCCAGCCATGAAAATTCATTATTTTATGAGATGAGAACTAGATCTATCCCTTCTCACTCACGGCTATCTCTATTGAACAGATCCATAGGTGTGTTACAGAATGCACGTCAGAGAGTTGCACAAGAAGGTGGTCTTGCAAGTGGATTTGACATGGAATACTTGGTTGGTTCAGCCGTGAAGAATAACATGTACGTGACTAAGGCTGCTGGATGGAGTCCATACTCCCATGAGGGGTATGACAGCCAAAACAGGCCCAGGATAGGAAGAGGCGAATGGGGCTGCAGAGTAGAAATGGGCAGGGGGGCCCTGACACACCGCTGGAGGAGGGGAGGAAACGCTGTGTGAAAAACAGGCTACAGCTATAGGCCAGGTCTGGGACAGGAAGAAGAACAATGGCTCCTGAATCAGACTGGTGGGGGGTGGGGCCAATACACTGTACGTTCCATAGAGAGGGGGGACAGGGAGGGGGGAATGTGGGGGTCGAGCTCTGGTATGCGATCAACCCCCCGTGTCATCATTACCATCCTCATTGAACACAAAAAGAGCTACTGCCCATTAACCAGCCAATACACCCAGACACAATTCTCAGTCAAAGGGATTTCAATTGAAAAGGGAGTAATATTTCAGTATCTTATTAACATAGACACGATGGTACAAAGAATGAAGTTAACCCAGACTCACGTGCATTCTCCTGGGGCATTGCAGAATCCTTGCAGCAGGTTACAGCCCTGCTTGCAGATAGCTGTGAAACAAAGACAAAAGGATTCACCCATTAATTTCTAGTATCATCAAAGCGATATTTAAACATTAGTTTCAATGTGTGTATTTTGACTCAGAAGTGTCTTGTACATGGATTGTGTCAGCCTGCTCCCCTACTCACCAGCTGTACAGTAAGGTCCCATCCAGCCCTCCAAACAGCCTCTGTTCCCAAACTGGTCACACACGTAGTGGCCATAGTCATCATTGCGTGGCCGGCACTGCTTGTTGCACTTGTTGCCATAGTAGTTCTCATCACAGCGCACGCGGATGTTATACTCAAAGTTGGCTGTAGGACCGTTGTGTTGGATAGTCTGCTTGTCATCTCCAGGGTTGATCATTCCTTTACAGACACTCCGCTCAATTAACATATCCTCACCTGCATCAACAAACAAAAACCAAGACATTTCTTCATCATTATATAATGGACACTTGACAACATGCATACAATTAAATAGTCAAAGAGGTAGTTCAGGCTAGCTAGCCACTTATTCAAAGTTAGAACCAGTATGCCTCAGTACAAGGTCTAGTAGTGTCTAGAAGCAGGAGAAAGTCATCTGAGAGAACACCCAAAGTCAAACACCACTCTGTTTCCAAGAGCATGAAAGAAAAAATAAGGAAAATAAACCAAACACAAATACAGGGTGTAGGGCCAGGGCTGCAGGAGTTTGATAACCAAATCCTATTTCAGTTTTCCTGCTTTGTGAAATGCTTTTTGTGGCACTCCCTCCCTCTCTCCCCTTTCTCAGGAAATCCAGCTCTGACTCCTCCGGAGCCAGGGCGGAAATAATAAGAGACGGGAACAGACGAGGAAGAGCGACATAGGAAAGGGCCTTTAGCTTTTTCTCAAGGAACAGAAACACCATGACCCAACTGGCTTGGCTGCTGCAGCCACATACACAGCCCAGGACTGAGCACTGAGGGGCCAAACAGGCCCTCTCCCCTAGTTGGATGGTGGCCTGTTATTGGACAGGTAGCCAGGAGGAAATCTAGGCCTTTTCATTAGAAGGTTTCTGTATAACCTACCTTCAGTTGTCCAGGTATTACTATTTTATTATTTCTTAAAATGTCTATCCTGTTTACTGTACAGTCCAGTTTACTTCCAACTGTTACCCATTATAAAGGAGTTAAAAAACACAGAAAATGTTTTTACTTGCTGTCCTGATTTTCTCAATTTAACTGGGAGTTAATTTAAACTCAAGCACTCACTCTGCACATTTCCAGCAATTAGATATAAAAATACAGACCAATCATTGTCTCGCTCAGTGCTGAAGGAGACACTCAGAGAGAGGATGCTGTTACTAGGCAGAGCAGGCGGAGGGGTGTGTGTGTGGTGACTAAGACACGGGCTTACACAAACAATGAGGAGGCTTCAACACCGAGCAGTTGACTAAGTCAAGAGCGACAATTTTCTGTGCTTTCAAACAGCCACATCATTTAGTCACGCGTGACTAGTGGCATTGTTGTCATAAGCCAATGTCGGTTGTCAGGCTGTTTTCAGCATGCTAAACTTGGATATGGACACAACATTTGTAGTCAAGTAACATTAGATCACTCATTAACTGATTAAAAAAATACTCCACAAGACAACATTTTCTAAACTTAATTTACCGGTACTCCTGATAGCAGCTCGGTGATTTCTCCATCCCCTCTATCGTTCTCTGATTATAATGTTAAACTGTGTGTTACGAAACACTAACACTAATAACCATGCTACCACCTAAGAGAGACTATTTTTCTGAGCCCTATCCAACCCCATGTCCCCCACTGCCCTATCCAACCCCCTGCCCCCACTGCCCTATTCAACCCCATGTCCCCCACTGCCCTATCCAACCCCATGTCCCCCACTGCCCTATCCAACCCCCTGCCCCCACTGCCCTATTCAACCCCATGTCCCCCACTGCCCTATCCAACCCCATGTCCCCCACTGCCCTATCCAACCCCATGTCCCCCACTGCCCTATCCAACCCCATGTTCCCCACTGCCCTATCCAACCCACTGCCCCCCTGCCCTATCTAACTCCATGCCTCCCTGCCCTATACAACCCCCTGCCCCCACTGCCCTATCCAACCCCATGTCCCCCCTGCCCAATCTAACCTACTGCACCCCATGCCCTATCCAACCCCATGTCCCCCACTGCCCTATCCAACCCCATGTCCCCCACTGCCCTATCCAACCCACTGCCCCCCTGCCCTATCTAACTCCATGTCCCCCCTGCCCTATCCAACCCCCTGCCCTATTCAACCTACTGCCCCCCTGCCCTATCTAACTCCATGCCCCCCTGCCCTATCCAACCCCATACCCCCTGCCCTATCCAACCCCATGCCCCCTGCCCTATCCAACCCCATGCCCCTTACCCTATCCAACCCACTGCCATATCTAACCCACTGCCCAGTCCAACCCACTGCCCAGTCCAACCCACTGCCCAGTCCAACCCACTGCCATATCTAACCCACTGCCATATCTAACCCACTGCCCAGTCCAACCCACTGCCCTATCTAACCCACTGCCCAGTCCAACCCACTGTCCTATTCCACTGCCATGTCCAACCCCATCCAACCCATTGCTCAGGTCTACATATTAATAGAAGTTCCAATTTGGTGTGGCTAACTTTAGCTAGGTAGCTAGGTAGCTAACACAAACGTTAGCCAGGCTAGGAGTTAGGGTTAGGGTTAAGGTTAGGATTTAAGCAAAATTGTTAACTTTACGGTTAGGAGAAGGGCTAGCTAACATGCTAAGTAGTTACAAAGAAGCTAAAAGGTAGTAAGTAGTTGCAAAGTTGCTTATTAGCTTAAATGCTAAAGTTGTCTGTGAGGAGATTCAAACACGCAATCTTCGGTCACGTTATACGTCTACCCATCCATCCCGACCAACCACCCTACTTTCGTTTTTGCCTTAAGTAACTTTGTCTTATGTAACCATAGCAAAAGTGACATATCATACAATTTGAGTGTCCCGGATTTACATGTACTATGTTACATCTAGTCTATGAGACCAGGCTGAAGCAGCAGTTCAGGCTGTCCTGTCAGAGTGTTCAGACTGCCTGTCAGAGTGTCCAGGCTGAGATATTGAAGTGACATGCAGTAGCACAGCAACTGCTGGGACAGTAATTAGCAGACAGACATCAGTGGAAAGAAAAAAGAGCTGTGGTCCATAATGAATGGCTTAACTAGGTGATGTGCTCACAGGCTTTATATAGAGACATGGACATGGGGCACAAACAGTCTCCCAGTGAGTCAGTCCCTCAGGCCAGCCGGGCGGGAACTAACCTCGCCATGCTAACTATCACACTGGCAATATGAACGGCCAGGCAGCTTGGTGCATAGGAATGTACAGCATCCCAAAGAATGACTGTGTAGATCAACAGGTTAAACATGTGTTATAAAACCTTGTAACTTTTAGAGGGACAGAGGTTTGGTACTGTCACTTACCACCACTAAAAGTTAGCCAAGTTGAAAGTGGAGGGGTTACAGCTGACATACTGACCTGAGATGGGGTCAAACACTGAGCCAGAGAGGTGAGCTATACAGTGGCAAGAAAAAGTATGTAAACCCTTTGGAATTACCTGGATATCTGCATAAATTGGTCATCAAATTTGATCTGATCTTCATCTAAGTCACAACAATAGACAAACACAGTGTGTTTCAATTAATAACACACACATTATTGCATTTTTCTTGTCTATATTGAATACATCATTTAAACATTCACAGTGTAGGCTGGAAAAAGTATGAGAACCCCTAGGCTAATGACTTCTCCAAAAGCTAATTGGAGTCTGGAGTTACCTAACCTGGTGTCCAATCAATGAGATGATATTTGAGATGTTGGTTAGAGCTGCCCTGCCCTATAAAAAACACAAAATTTGAGTTTTCTATTCACAAGAAGCATTGCCTGATGTGAACCATGCCTCGAACAAAAGAGATCTCAGAAGAATTGTTGACTTGCATAAAGCTGGAATGGGTTACAAAAGTATCTCTAAAATCCTTGATGTTCATCAGTACACGGTAAGACCAACTGTCTATGAATGGAGAACGTTCAGCACTGTTGCTACTCTCCCTAGGAGTGGCTGTCCTGCAAAGATGACTACAAGAGCACAGCACAGAATCCTCAATGAGGTTAAGAAGAATCTTTGAGTGTCAGCTAAAGACTTACAGAAATCTCTGGAACATGCTAACATCTCTGTTGACGAGTCTACGATACATAACAAACTTAACAAGAATGGTGCTCATGGGAGGACACCACGGAAGAAGCCACTGCTGTCCCAAAAAAACATTGCTGCACGTCTGAAGTTCGCAAAGAGCACCTGGATGTTCCAGGTGCAAAAATCTTCTGTGGACAGATGAAACTACAGTTGAGTTGTTTGGAAGGAACAGACAACACTATGTGTGGAGAAAACAAGGCACAGCACACCAACATCAAAACCTCATCCCAGCTGTAAAGTATGGTGGAGGAAGCATCATGGTTTGGGGCTGCTTTGCTGCCTCAGGGCCTGAACAGCTTGCTATCATCAACGGAAAGATGAATTCCCAAGTTTATCAAGACATTTTACAGGAGAATGTAAGGCTCTCTGTCCACCAATTGAAGCTCAACAGAAATTGGGTGATGCAACAGGACAACGACCGGAAACATAGAAGTAAATCAACAAAAGAATGGCTTCAACAGAAGAAAATACCCCTTCTTGATTGGCCCAGAGTTCTGACCTAAACCCGATTTGAGAAGCTGTGGCATGACCTTGAGAGTGGTTCACACCAGACATCCCAAGAATATTGCTGAACTGAAACAGTTTTGTAAAGAGGAATTGTCTAAAATTCCTCCTGACCGTTGTGCAGGTCTGATCCTCAACTACAGAAAACGTTTGGTTGAGGTTATTGCTGCAAAAGGAGGGTCAACCAGTTATTAAATCCAAGGGTTCACATACGTTATCCACCCTGCACTGTGAATGTTTACACGGTGGGTTCAATAAAGACATGAAAGCGTAGAATTGTTTGTTATTCGTTTTAAGCCGACTGTGTTTGTCTATTGTTGTGACTTAGATGAAGATCAGATCAAATGTTATGACCAATTTATGCAGAAATCCAGGTAATTCCAAAGGGTTCACATACTTTTTCTTGCCACTGTAGTTGTTGTATGGGTCTGTTTGCTGTGGTTGGTACATGGCAGCTCAACTTGACAGTCCATTTCAATCATCTGGAGTCTGGGCTTTGTATTGGGGACTTTTCTTCCTCTTGTGCTGCTAAGAAGCTGCTTGTGTGAAGCTGCATTGTTCCTGGGAATAAATAGAGGTGACTCTCTAAGAGTTATGCAGCAGTGAAAACAGGACAGCTTGTTATAGAAGCTTGGGTTGGTATGTATCGCCTGTTCACCGGAGAGAAAAACACAACAACCTTGTCAGGTTAGGTCAGCCATTGACCTCGCCTGAGGTTCAATGTTGCCCTAAATCTAACACACTTGACTTGAGTGACATAGATTACATTCCACATTCCACGATTAACCTTTCTTCCTCTGGGCAGAGCTTACAAAACAAAGCCAAACAGGACTGAAATGAGAAAAGCAAGTAAAAACAGGATACAGCTGTGTTCCAAATAGCAGTGACTAGGCACCCCTCGTCCAAACTGGGCCTGACGCGGAAGGAGCTCCCTGTTCCCCCTTGAGACAATTAGTCACCTTTAATGAAGCTCTTCACACAGAGACACACATCTTCACAAGCCCCATCCCTGCAGTGACTAGGGCTGAGAATTGCCGCGGACCTCGCGATATTATCACGATACTTAGGTGCTGTACGATATGTATTGAGATTCTCACAATTCTTTTTGTATTGCTATTCAATACTGCGATTTTATTGCGATTTGATGTTCCAAACATGCTCACGATACGTTATGTCTGCTAAAGAGAGACTAGAAAAAGCATGAGAAAATTAGTTTGAATCAGTCATGGAAATAAAAGTGTTGAAAACATTTTGGCTCGCTATTTAAAAAGAAGATTGAGGCCAAGCTATAGGATGAAAAATACCTGAGTTTTGGCGCAGGTACAGCCGACTTGCTAACGCTACCTAGCAAATTTTTTAAAATATATTTTTTCAAATCGATACTTGCGGTTAAAGTATCGATATAATATTGTTGTGAGAGGGGAAAGGTCCTTAGTCTAAATTAGAGTACATCATCGCATAAATCACGCAGTTCTCCTTTTTGACATCACCTGTAACCTTGGTTCTGAGATGCTGCCATCTTTTTATGTCAAAGTAAATACCCCTGTCACTTCTAAATAAACACTAAACACATCCTTCAGCCCTCACCTAATGACTTATTTGATGGGAGACACTGAGGCCTGGCCGGCTCTCCTTTCATGTGGTAGTAAATACCTGGAAAGGTGAAGTGTACTGTACATACCACTGCTGCTGTGTGTACCATTGTCCCAGTCCCACGCTTCCACAATCAGAGTGTACGCCCGCTGGAAGAGAGACACAGACGGGATCATTAGGGGGTTGTAGGAATTCATACTCCCCAGTCCCACACACTGACAGACAGACACACACACACACACAGAATGTGGAATGCATTACACAAGGAACACATGATGATAACACACACACACCAGAAAAGTCTGGTGGGAGGAGCTATAGGAGGATGGGCTCATTGCAAGGGCTGGAATAGAATCAATGGAATAGTACCAAACCTATCAAACCCATGGAAACAACGTGTTTGACTCCGTTCCATTTATTCCATTCCAGCCATTACAATGAGCCTGTCCTCCTATGGCTCTTCCCACCAGCCTCCTCTGACACACACACACACACACACACACACACAGACACACTGTGTGTGAGTGAATGTGGATGCTGCTGGTGAGAAAATAGTTATTGGTTCCCACACTGCTGTCACTGATTAGCTGGATATAAGCCTGAGGGTAGTTAACAAGTGCAACTACTACTGTAGGGATAACAAATTAAAGTTGAACAACCGGCACTGAACACATTCTAATACAAAACAGGTGATTAAGCTGTTAGCTCAAGTGTCGCTGCTGTACTTACTGTACAGTGATATCATTTCCCTGAAGTGGCACACACATACTGAAACAATGCAAAATCTAACAGCAGCAGGCTTCTTAAACTGAAACTCCTGGGGAGTTATTTGGGTACCAGTACACCAAAGCCAGAAAGGAGCTGGCTAACTGTCAGGTGATTGTGGCCAGTACAGCCCATTCCACCAGAAGAAGGTCAGAGAGGTAGATTACACGGTACTGGTCAGATTAGAGAGAAGGGGTGAAAAAGGAGCTAAACATTTCTGTAATTTGGATTCTTGGATGCTCAAAGCTGTTGGAGGAAACTATATTTCACAAATGACTTCTAATAATGCTAAACTGCTGAGTATATGGAAGGCAGAGAAGTCTCGTTCTTTGATCTCCCGTCCCCCAGTAGTGACTTATACCACAGTCCCCCTTTATCACTTCCAGTCTCTTTAAACACACCCTGTATGTCACTGAAGTCTGCATTAATCTAACTAGTATGGCCTCTCTCCAGATTGATCCAAAAACACATGCCACTAACTCTGGCCCTTTCCGAATGCAAATAATGAACTCTTTAAAGGTCCAAGGACATACAGACGGCTTTATCTTCACCTTCCCCCAAAAGTAAACCTTCCATTGCATCATCAGCTGTCCCAGTAATGGGCCCTCAGTCAGTCCCCCAGGAGACAGATAGGAGGAGGAGACACATTCTGACCACAGACGTCTCTTTTACACTGCCACAGATAACTCAAAGGTCCAGACCTGAGCCACCTAAACCAGTTCATCACCACAGTGTGTGATGTAATACTCCATCTACTTTTATCACATCTACAATACATATTTTTACATCACACAGTGAGCATTCTTCATGAAAAGCTCAGTGGAGGGCATGGCACATTGAGAGGCGCCCTCCCTGCCCTTCTGCTGTCCTCCCGTGTCTCCCCAATACTACTGGCCTTTGAGTGACAAATCAGACTACTGCCTCCCATTCTCCTTCCTGCCCTGTCAGTTAAATATGACTGGCTATGATTTATGAGGCTGGGGAACCCAAGGCGTCATCAATGATATGGAGTGATAATAACAGTGTGATATCTTATTCAATCTTCCTTAAATCTTAAATGTCTCAATGACTGACTTCCAATCAGCCAATAGTCTCTCTGGACTCTGACTCACTGGTGGGCTTCCTGTGTGTATGTGTCATTGAGGAGAGTCTGGAGGCTGGGAGATGCTGGAGCATAGTGTGCGGCTGTGGGGTGCATGTCTGACTGTAGTGTAACCTGATGGACCAGGCCAGGGCAGCAGTCACAGTAGTCGTCACTTGACACCTTCCAGACCATTTTACATGAGTCAGAGGGATTCGCGTTTTCATTAGCTGGAGAAAAATGAGCCCACTCCTCACTGTCTTCACCTGTTCAATTAATAAATTACTGTACCCCTTCCATCGCCTGTGTCCCAACTCACTACAGATACAGTAGTACTGCTTTAACTAGGGGTCTTCTACATTAAAATCAAGAAGATGACTCAACTCAGCATTATCTTTTAAATGCCCGATGCAGTCAAAAATGTGATTTGTACACTGAGTGTACAAAATATTAGGAAAACCTTCCTAATATTCAATTGCACCCCCTTTTGCCCTCAGAACAGCTTAAATTGGTTGGGGCATGGACTACAAGGTGTCAAAAGCGTTCCACAGGGATGCTGGCCTATGTTGACTCCAATGCTTCCCACAATTGTGTGAAGTTGGTTGGATGTCCTTTGGTTGGTGGACCATTCTTGATACACACAGGAAAATGTTGAGCGTGAAAAACCCAGCAGTGTTACAGTTCTTGACACACTCAAACCAGTGCACCTGGCACCTATACCCCGTTCAAAGGCACCTAAATATTTTGTCTTGCCCATCCACCTTCTGAATGTACATATACATAATCCATGTTTCAATTGTCTCAAGGCTTAAAAATCATTCTTTAACCTGTCTCCTCCAATTCATCTACACTGATTGAAGTCGATTTAACAGATGACATCAATAAGGGATCATAGCTTTCAACTGGATTCACCTGGTCAGTCTATGTCATGGAATTATTATTATTTATTTTTTTAACTAGGCAAGTCAGTTAAGAACAAATT
Source organism: Salvelinus fontinalis (assembly GCF_029448725.1). Classification (NCBI taxonomy): domain Eukaryota; kingdom Metazoa; phylum Chordata; class Actinopteri; order Salmoniformes; family Salmonidae; genus Salvelinus; species Salvelinus fontinalis. Next base: position 30,259,746 of record NC_074680.1, read on the forward strand.
GTTATTTACAATGACGGCCTACACCGGCCAAACGCGAACGACGCTGTGCCAATTGAGCGCCGACCTATGGGACTCCCAATCACGGCCAGTTGTGATACAGCCTGATACAGGAAAGAGCAGTTGTTCCTAATGGTTCGTAAACTCAGTGTATATTTTCACACTATGAGGTTGGAATAAAACGGTGAAGTTGGGAAAATTATGATAATGCCCTTTAAGCTTAAGAGCTGTTTTAAAAGACCGCCTGAAATTTCTGCCTGTTAAGGTGGGATGGAGTTTTGGCCTTAAATTAGTTAATAGACCAATAAGAAAGGGTTCCAAACCTTTCTGAAAACAACAGGAAATGTTCAGTTTTCCCCTCCACACTCAGACCACTTCCAAATAGTCCTAGCAAAAGTACTGCTTGAGAAACTGCCCTTTGTTAATTTTTTACCCTTTTAATTGAAAACAATCACAGTAAGGTACTTAATTGTTTCTCATAAATTATTTGATATTGAGATAAAAACCGCTGCATTGGACCTTTAACACTAATCGCAATAGGGTCTCACAGAAAGTATGCCTGACATCATTCTAACACCCAATTAACAACTTTAGTAAAATTGAGATGAGAGGGGGAAAAACAGCAACACCTGTCATCTCACACCTGTTAGGATATTGAAATGAATAAAACATGTAGGTCCCAGTAGGGTACAGTGAGGCTGGCTAATTTAGCACGTTATTAGCACGTTACAGAAAAGCCCCACTCTAAACAAGGCATCTCCTACACAGGATCCTCATTCTACAAATAAAATCAAAACAAATCAAATAAAAAATATGCTAAATGACCCAGTATATTTTTATTAGCCAAGCTGTTGAAACTCTATTTCTCATGGTTTCCTTCAGTCACATAAATTAGCTTTCCACATGGTACAGTAGGTCTTGCGTCATCGTTTCCAATTTAGTAACAAGGAAAAAAATGTTTTTTTTTTATCCTCAAGTGTTTAACACTTTATGATTAACATCTCAGAATATTCTGACACAAAGATTACAAGCAATGACAACTTTTTGAGAATGGCAGCATGCTCAAATTCTACATATATGCACCAAGTAGTGAGTGCCCTTGATGATATCCTGATAAAGACAGCCTGACACACCCTCTGCCATCCCTCTCTATAGAGCAGCATTGTCTTTAGTTTTCCCAGGACATCAATGCAGCCATAAATCAGCCTCCTCTGCAAACAGCCCATCACTTCAGACAGTTAACCCTACACCATCTTCTTTCTCCATCCCTCCACTTGTTTTTATAACACCATAAATGCAGATAAAAACGTAGGTATAAACTCATTGTTTGGCCTGAAAGGCTCAGTGACAAAAGGGAAGCCTCCTGTTCTCCAAGGGCTTGGAAAACGGATAACCCAGGTTGGGAAAACCCCAATCACTCAGCACAGCAGAGCAAACTCAGCTGGGTTTAAGACCCCAATCACATTGGAATCACTATCAAACCATGTATTCTTGCACATGTATTAATGTGCACCCACTGGACTGGCAAACTGTGAGGCTCTCAAGCAATTTAAAAAAATATATATATTTCACTTTATTTAACTAGGTAGGCCAGTTGAGAACAAGTTCTCATTTACAACTGCGACCTGGCCAAGATAAAGCAAAGCAGTGCGACAAAAACAACAACACAGAGTTACACATAATAAACGTACAGTCAATAACACAATAGAAAATCTGTAGAAAATAAGCACACACACACACAAACGGCCTGATAACTGCTGGATGATAAATTGGAGTTAAATCCTGACTTTACAGAGGTTCCCTGCAACAACAAGGATTGAGTAACTAGGCTACCAACAATTGAGAAACCGTGATGTGGATGAACCCTCACCCCCTTCACCCCAGGGGAGAGAGCAGTGTTACAACAGCACTCCTGAGCTCCTGTGACACACACACAAGCTCACTGAACCACTCAACTGGGTCATTCCACCAATTCGATGCCTTTTGAGAAGTGGAAATTGGTAAAGTTTTTACATTCTGTCATAAAGAGCACATGTTCAACTTCATAAAAAAAACATGTTTTCCCATTTCATAAAGAAATTTACATACAAAGTAGTAAGTGCCTATCAAGTGCCAAATCAAGTAGTTTAACTTCTTGCGAATATAGGGGGTGCTGTTTCGACTTAGCATAAATCGGTCTTCAGATTAAACGGCTTCCTACTCAATTCTTGCTCGTACAATATGCATTTATTATTATTATTGGATAGAAAACACTCTCTAGTTTCTATAGCCGTTGGAATTTTGTCTCTGAGTGAAACAGAACTCCTTCTACAGCACTTTTCATGACAGGGAGTGAGATTTCAGAAATCTTTGCCCCTGTTCCCAGGTCGGTTGTAAAGTCCCTGTAAATGCTATGGAGAAACAAACACTGCCTACGTCTTCCTCTGGATGTCAGTACGTGGTGACGCTTTGAATGGAGTCGATTGTGCAATCAGGGCCTCTATAAAACACCAAAGACCGGAAGTAGCTTTCTTTTCCTGCCTGCGCCTGACGCACGATGCACATCGGACTTGCCTCCTTCCAAGCTGTTGTTTAGCCAGTAATATTTCTCTGGTCATGTTTTTACTCGTTATAGGTGTTAAAAACATCATAAGGTAGTTAATTTGAACCGTTTTATAGCAATTTATATCCGTTTAGGGTGATTTTATGGCATTTCTGTGTGATGCACTTTGAGGAGCTGGGCACTTTGAGTGCATGGTGAACGTTAGTGGCCATTTCGACGCGACAAGAGGACATCTTTCGACCAAAAGACGATTAGACCGGAGAAAGGATTCATTGCCCAAGATTCTGATGGAAGAACAGCTCATAGTAAGAACTATTTATGATGATAAATCGTGTTTCTGTCGAAAAATGTTAAACGCTTATGCCGCCATTTTGTTTGGTGTAGCTTCGCTTGGCGCAACCTGTATTGAAAAGTAAGGATAATTTAAAAAATGTAATTCAGCGATTGCATTAAGAATTAAATTGTCTATCAATCGCTGTCCACCCTGTATTTTTTAGTCAAGTTTATGAGTATTTATATATAAGACTAGATCACTGTCTAATATGGCGCCCGACATTTTCTGACCAGCTTGGCTACTTTTCTCATTGTCTAACCATGATTTTCGTGGCTAAATATGCACATTTTCGAACAAACTCTATATGTATGTTGTAATATGATGTTACAGGAGTGTCATCTGAAGAATTCTGAGAAGGTTAGTGAAAAAATTAATACATTTTGGTGGTGATAATGCTATCGCTCTTTTTGCCGTGAATCAATGCTGGGGTAATGTTTGCACATGTGCTATGGTAATATAACGATTTATTGTGTTTTCGCTGTAAGACACTTAGAAAATCTGAAATATTGTCTGGATTCACAGGATCTGTGTCTTTAAATTAGTGTACGCTGTGTATTTTTAAGAAATGTTTTATGATTAGTAATTAGGTAATACACGTTGCTCTCTGTATTTTTTCTAGTCGAGTTGTGATGGTGGGTGCAATTGTAACCTATGATTTATACCTGAAATATGCACATTTTTCTAACAAAACCTATCCTATACAATAAATATGTTATCAGACTGTCATCTGATGAGTTTTTTTCTTGGTTAGTGGCTATCAATATCTTTATTTGGCCGAATTGGTGATAGCTACTGATGCAGTAAGAAAATGGTGGAGTAAGAAAATTGTTGTCTTTTGCTAACAGTGGTTAGCTAATAGATTTACATATTGTGTCTTCCCTGTAAAACATTTTAGAAATCAGAGATGATGGCTTGAATCACAAGATCTGTATCTTTCATTTGGTGTCTTTGACTTGTGATTTCATGAACATTTTATTTTATGATATCCCTGTAACTTTAGGCTAGGCTATGCTAGTCTGCTTTTGTGTTGGGGGGGATCCCGGATCCGGGTTAGGGAGGCGTTAGAGGATAATTGACCATTTCATCGTAAATCAGCCATAAATCCCCTTGTGACAGGGGGGATGGAAGCTTGTTGTGTGCAACAGGGAGTGAAATTGTTCAAACATTTCTCTCCTGTCTGTCTAGGGTAAGAGGGTTGACGTGTTATGCTTGACCCACTCAGTTTTCCACTACAAAACACCAGAAAATGGCCAAAAAGAGTAGAACCAGTTCACTTGCTTTACCACTATGATTTGACTATTAGATGTTCAATGTTTCTTTTGTAAAGAAAATACATAAAAATGAATAGTTTCACCATATTAAAACGAGAATTCAGTTCACGTAACAGGGTTGACCTTAAAATGAGGGACAGATATAAATTGATAACTGATCAAATTAAATAAATAATAATATTCAGAAACAACTTTATCAAAGCAACAAAATAACCAGGGCTTTACAATGATGGTGAACCTTGGAGAAATGTTGGGGTTAAGTGGGTTAAAATCTTCCTAGAGGTGACCCAGGGTTGACGAAGGGATAAGTCAAAATGCTGAATTTCAGCACTTTAGCAAGTCTTTAATCCCATGAAAAATCTGATTTATTGAATTCTCCATATGGTCTAAATTAAAGGGCCCTTCATTTAATATGACAGGCTTTTAAAATGCAATTTTGGTGCACAATTTGTACTTAAAATATCAAAGGGATGCAAAAGGTACTCATTTCCTGTAAAGACCCCACTACAGTCAATTATGACCTAACCATTTCACAATCAAAAATACAACGTGATGAGAAATTATCATAATATTTCACCACCAAAATATAAGACAGACATGCATACAAAATGCCAATACAATGCTGTTACAGTGGGCATCTGCTGAGGTATTGGGATAGAGAGATGTGGTGTATAAAGGGAGGTCTCAGTTAATGATATACATAAAGTCTACGATTTAATTAGCCCTGAACACAAAGCAGCAGAGGGAGGAAGGGAGGAAGGGAGGCTTTGCTGTAGTCCTCCTGGCCTGGTGGGCTGGCTGGCTGGCTGGCTCCAGCAGAGCTCCACCAGCCATGTGAACAGGTACTGAGGGCAAGTGGAAATGAAACTTACTGGCTGTGTAATAACATGCTTTAATCACAGCTGCACTGAGCTCAGCAGCACCTGGCTGCAATACATGCATTTCATTAGCATTTATCACACACATGCACACGCAAATGGGTGCAGAAGTGCATACACACAAACACACGGAAGGGGAAGCAAGCACACACACCCAAGCACACATACAAGCACGCACACACACACACAAAAACAGGCACGCATGCACACACATCCACAGAATAAAACACACAAACAAATAAGAAATTCATCAATCTGCTATCCCTAATCCCAACCTCATGAGAGTGTATCCAAAACATTAAACATGCAGCCAGTAATCAGACATTTTACACAGCTGGGCTAAAGGAAAAATCAGGTAATCTAAAGTGGAACCAGAGGAATTCACTCGAGTCGGGTCATGGCAGCAGCAGAAAGATGAGCAGGCCTTTCCTGACCACAATTAAAGGAGCACAGGGCTTTAAACAACACTATCCCTCACCTTTCCTTACCTCACACACACTCACGTAATGTAGCCCTGCCTCTCCCATCTAGAGAAGCACTACCAATGCTTTTAGGCTTATTAAAGTGACCTAGAGACAGAGAAGAGGGGTAGGAGGCAGGGACAGAGGATGAGATGTTGTGAAGCACGTCAACCCAACAACAACACCCCAATACTGTATGGCCTCTGACTGACATCAGCCCTCTGACGAGATTCTCTTCAGCCACCATGGTCATTCAAACTAAACCCTATCACAAGAAGTGACTTTGTTGACAGTGCTGGTATCGTATAAACGGTTAACCGACGGTTGTGGATAAAGATCATCGAGAAAATACAAAATGAAATAATAATAATTTAGGGGGTGGAACGAACCGCTGACTGAATACAGGACGGCCAGGCATTCGTGCGGTGCGGTAACATGAACTTTTAACAACGGGATGAAACTTTGTTGCTCCTTGCTGAAACAAGCAAGGTGTGTAGCCTACCAGTCTTCGGTTGACTAGGCAACGCCCCCCACAAAGCAGCAGCTGTATTTTTGGTAATGTTAGTTGAATCAATAAGTCACATCACATATTGATGGCTACACTTCCTGATTTTACTTCCTGCTTTTACTTCCTGCTTTGCTCCTATAGGTACACTCGCAATGGCTACCAGTACACCCATTATGCCATCATTTACTTGAATGGGGACGCCCTTTCTATTCATTCTATTTCTATGCAGGCTGGCCAATTACCCTCTTCCAAAATTCCATGACAGTCAAAGCCCTTGTTGATTCCACTTGAAATGTACTTAGAAAATGAGACATTTTATCCAAATAGTATACAACTAAGCATCAGGATCAGTACTAACAGACCAGAGACGTTATGCTTATGCACAGCTGTATCATCATCCTTGCCAAACTAGGGTATCTCACTTTGAGTTCAGTGATATTTTCCATTATCAGTGTCATGTTATTACGCATGAGTTATGCACCCCTTTACAACATGATAGTTAACCAGACAGAAAGGAAAAGGACATCCTTGGTCCAAGACAAAGTTCTACCTCATGTAGCGCCCAAGCACAGCCTGGTTAAAGCTGACAGAGTCACACAGGGAAAGGAAAAATATGGCCAGGGTTAGAGGGGCATGAAAACAACCACAAAAATGGAGAGTAACAGCCCCTCATCCATATGATTTACTCCCATGGGGGGATGGAAGGACAGACTGCCTCTAAATATACCACGAATAAGAGAATAAGGAGGAGTAGGGAGCAAATTAAATTGATGTTTTTCTTGTGGAGTCAAACACGAAGTCTTAAGTGACTGAGCTGGATCCTAAAAATATCTCTCCCTCATGAGTCGTGACTGAATTCTCACAGAGGAAAGAGAAGAGGCAGCCTTTCTCTCTTTACTGGCATCCCTCCCCCCTCCATTTCATGAGAAAGGTTTCACTAAAAACACACACCGGGTGAGAGGTTAACCATGAGGAAATTATCGAGTGGCAGAAAAAGGCATTTTTCTCTTTAATTCATGTCAGGAGCTAGTGGCCCAGACATTCTGACCATACTGTCATGCCTTGATAATATGAACTCTATTAGGGTTATCAGTCAACAACATACCAGTATGCTGTATATGTTGTTTACTACAGAGGTCTGTCATTTTCTTTGAAAGCAAACTGGGTAGTTTTTCTTTTTCATGTAAAAATACATGTCGAAAGAGAGGGTATACTAAGACTATTAGGGGTCTCCTAGCAACTGACAGCAAGCCTCAAATCAAATTTAAACTGCAGCTGTCATGTAGTGTTAGGAGTGTGAGGTTGCTGGCCAGCTTAGCACACCCTGATGGTTTCAGGCCCAACACTAAAAGTGCACAACACTAGACATGCTGCTACACTAAACCAACAGTTACAGTTATTAATGGGAGAAAACATTATTTACCATCTTCTGGACTTTAAAAAACAATTTCGAGATCAATGTTTGGACATTGAAAAGCACATCCACGAATATGCCCTTGACTGGCCCATCACAACAATGGAAAACTTGAAAGGGTTATCCCGGCACTACAATCCTCTCTTTTGTCCTGTCTACATTGAGGATAATACTGACCCGACTCAGTGAACCTGAGAGGCCAGAGGTAAAGGCATCCCCTAGCACAGATCTATAGGGATCTTCTAGGATCTTCACTTGTTCGAGTATAGTGGTGACACCGATATCCCCTCCCTATGTCACACACAACTTAGTGGTAACCGTATCTGCCCAGGGCCCAAGTTACTACTTCCATCTTTCCCTCCCCTGACAGCTGACCACAAGGACTGATGAATGGATAGGTCACACAGCCAACCAACCACACAACAATCCTCACATTTCTAGTCCAAAACGTGCAGAGGGATGTTGTTCATGGGGAGAGGTATTTGTTCAATATCCCTCTTGATGACTTGAGAGCTTCCATGTCTATGTGCTGGACTGTAGGCCTATCTTTGTTTGGTAGAAGCAGCCAAATATAGGAATTGCAGATTAGTACTATGTTACTATGATGATGCACAAATGAATGATTGCAACCACCATGTGCACAATTGTACTTTGTCAGCAATTTCGATTTTCAGACCTTTGGAGAAAGGCACAGTAGCCAGTGATTTATGGAATCAAAGCAAAAGCAAATGTAATACGTGTAATTTGAAAAGTTAGAGTAAAAGTGTATGTGTTCTTGACATTTGTGCTATGTGAAATAGGCACACAAAAAAAATAGTTTTTGTGGAATGCACTAAGCCAGATACCATGTGAAAACGTTTTATACGTTATTATTTACAGACAAGTCTCATAAACTGAGGTGTTCTCCAAAGTTGCCAAGTGGCCACTGGCAATGAAGATGGCACACTCACAACCTCATCCGGTTTGGACTTGACTAGTAACTATATTTGACTATTAATGAGTAAATGAATAAAAGCAGGACATATGCAGTGGATCAACAGATGTAATAATGACGTATCGTCAACTTACCGGCCAAGCGAACTGGAATGGGATGACAATCTTTCCACCATCGTTGTTTCGGTTTTGGTTGTTTTTGGTGCTCTTAAATTGAAAAGTATTCCCACCGATAACGTTAGTAGATCCAGTTCCATAGATGCACAAGCCTGTGGTCGTGACCTCCGTTTGGTATTCCTTTAGACACACTCTGAAGTACGTATCACACTCATCCCTGCTACAGTTGAGATCCTGCGCGTTCCTTTCTCCGTCGCAGCAGTCCCCGTCCGACAACTGACCGTTAGCGTTCTGTACAGCAATCAACTGCAGCTCAAAATAGCCCGAAGATTGGGACACCTATGAATAACATTTTAATATAAAATAAATACATGAAGCGCGTACCATTTTTAAGTAGGCCACAGAAGGTTATGCATGTTGCACACCTGAACTTTTATTTTTTTCAAAATGTTTAGATGTTTCAGTCTGAATGCTTTTCTACACCTCATTTTATGTGATGTTAGTGGTGTTAGACCTACTTGCATATTATATTTATAGTAATGGAAGAGGTTTTGGGCAATTGTATGTTTTTCATTTATAATTATTTGATATGATTAATGCTGCTTTAAACAACAAATGTATGTTTTTTAAACATCCGATTTTTACCCACGGAAATAGATACCTAGATTAGCCTATAACACAGGCATGTAAGAACACACTGTCTATACATTGCGCTGATTGCCTTGGTCCAGGACAAGAAGAATGCAAAATGAATTCATCCATAGGGAAGCTCCAAAGTAGAATTCCAAGATCACATGATTTAACTACGTAATTTCATTAGAAATGGAATTCTAAAAATTAAATTCACAAACTGAATGAGACATCGTTGTGTACATGATACACTCGCGCAACTGCGGATCAATTCGTTTGATCTGTCAATATAAAAATAAAAAAGTTCTCACCTCAGTCCACACCATCAGGAGAAGACACACTATTGAGAGACACTTCGAAATCCCCATACAATTCCACATGTCTCCGTTAGATTAGTGTATGCTACCATTAGGAAAATGTATTTATTTCTAAGAATTTGCCGTTGATCGGTGATTGTATCATCTTCTCCTGGCATGCACAATGAGAAAGCGTGATCTATCTCTCCGAATGAAGCAGAAACATAAGATGCGTACTACTAAGGACACCCGAGGCAGCGCACTTCTGGTCCAGGCCAGAAACACAGTCGAATCACTCAACAGCAAGGCAAGCGATCGGTTTTACTCATGGTTTTACTGTTGAAGACAAGCCCGGGTATGGCTCTTTGATTGACAGCTAAACAAACCATTTGCAAACTCTTGGCTCAAACAGTTGAGGAACCGCCACGAGCCAACCATGAAGGTGGGGGGCGGAGTGCCATGCTAATTACGCCTGAGTTTGGTACGTTTATGATCAGAAAACATAGTTTGTGGAAACATATATTTGTATGTTTTTCCTTTTCAAGATCAGTCCACAGTTTTTATACCTGACCATTTCTTACAAACAATGCTTGCTTATGTTACTACAGAATAAAGGTTGAAGTTACGGTGCAATGGATGATTGTTGCACAAATAGCCTGGCATGATATGTTGCTTGAATCAATTGTCAGTATTTACAATTACAAGACATTGATGTCCAAAGTATATGGAGAGTGGTCCAAGATACAGGTACAGGACACCTGAGAAGGCATCTTCTCTTACATGTAAGTAGAGAAACACATATCTATCAGCCCCCTCTACTGTTTATGTTGCAGGACCACTGGGATTAGCTCTATATCCACAATGAATTCATATTCTTTATTATGTCTAATTAGGAGGACACACTAAGTAGCCTGAATATAAGTCAAGAGTAAGACCATACACACACTTGGGACTCAGAAGACACTTATAGTATTGTTGTACAATTAATGACAAATCCTGTACACACTTAAAAATAGAGACTGGATATAACAACCCACCAAAAATATTACTCATTCAAATTTTCATTAGGTACCCATGAACTCTATTGTGTGCCTTAGGTACATTTCTCAGTTATTGTTCAAGCTTGCCAAAGAATAGCCAGGAAGAGCATTTTTGACCCCCGTTCACACATACTCTGCATGCATTCTTGATGTGCAATGACTTGAATAAAAGGCAACAAAGATTATTTTGCTTTCTCCCCTTTCAAATCAAATTAAATCACATTTTATTTGTCACATGCACCAAATACAACAGGTGTAGACCTTACTGTGAAATGCTTACTTCCAAGCCCTTAACCAACAATGCATTTTTAAGAAACTAAGAGTTAAGAAAATATTTACTAAATAAACTAAAGTAAAAAAATACCACAATAAAATAACAATAACGAGGCTACATGCAGGGAGTACCGGTACTGAGTCAATGTGCGGGGGTAAAGGTTAGTCGAGGTAATTAAGGTGATATGCACATTTACAGTGGGTAGGGGTAGTGACTATACATAGATAATAAACAGTGAGTAGCAGCAATGTAAAAAAGAAAGGGGGGGAGACATAGGAAATAGTCCGGGTAGCCATTTGATTCATTGTTCAGCAGTCTTTTGGCTTGGGGGTAGAAGCTGTTAAGTAGCCTTTTGGACCTAGACTTGGCGCTCCCGTACCGCTTGTCATGCAGTAGCAGAGAGAACAGTCTATGACTTGAGTGGCTGGAGTCTTTTGCAAAATTTCTTAAAACCTGTTTTTGCTTTGTCATTATGGGGTATTGTATGTAGATTGATTAGGGGGGAAACAATTTAATCCATTTTAGAATAAGGCTGTAAACGTAAAACAATGTGGGAAAAGTCATTTTTTGCATGTATGTATGTATGTATGTATGTATGTATGTATGTATGTATGTATGTATGTGTTGGGCTTTAGCTGAGAGTATATTTGTCCAGACCTCAATTATTCCTTGACTAGCACTATTCATTCTCACTGTTGATCATTCTAATGTTTCAACTTCATATAGTAACTGTATCCACTGGCGGATTGAGAGAGAGTGGGGTGATTGCAATCTAAGAGTCAACATCCTTTTCGCAGTAGCGCTGCCTGCCAGTAGTAATTGAGCGATTCAAGGAGCTATCATCGTTAAGTAACATAGCAGATGCAACGCATTGAATATTTCATTCATGCATTTAACTGCAGGGCACTCCCACATCATATGATGGAATGTGCCTACCTGATTTAGGGGATACTGAACAGTTGGGCGTTGGGGCCAGTTTCATCATAAAAAAAATTATTGGTGTTAAATATAGCATGTGAACAAACTTAAAATGTATAAATTGATGGCTCGGATTACAGGATGCCAAGGTAATATTTTTCCATATTCTGTTCCAGCTAAAGGGTTGTTCAGATTCACTTAGATCTGTGGACCATACTTGTTTAATGGCTAGCTCAGAATATGAGCTTTCCAAAAGTTGTTTTTATATTATAGAGATCAGTCCTTTGGGGAGGTCAGATAATGTATTTATAAATCCCATCAAGGGACTCCATAGGCCAGCATACACAGTAGCTGTTGTAAATATTTAAAAAGGAGTTGCTTGCGGATGTGTACAGTATGTCTTTCAAATCTTGGAATGTTCTCAAACCATTACTGCCCATGATACCTTTAAGGGTACAGATTCCACATTTGAACAAATGGGGGGATGCAAAAGGCTGCCCTCCAGTCTGCAATGCATTATTGTGAAATATTGGAGTATGGGCATGCAATTTTGATTCCCAGTTACAATGTTTTAAAATGTTGCACCAAACAGAAATTGTTTGAGCAATAATAGGACCAAAGCATAGTGAGCTCCACATGTGCACTACATGGCCAAAAGTAGGTGGACACCCCTTCAAATTAGTGGATTCGTCTATTTCAGCAACACCCATTGTTGACAGGTGTATAAAATCAAGCACACAGCCATGCAATCTCCATAGACAAACATTGACAGTAGAATGGTCCATACTGAAGAGTTCAGTGACTTTCAGTGTGGCACCGTCATAGGATGCCACCTTTACAACAAGTCAGCATCAAATTTCTGCGCTGCTAGAGCTTCCCAGTCAACTGTAAATGCTGTTATTGTGAAGTGGAAACGTATAGGAGCAACAACGGCTCAGCTGCGAAGTGGTAGACCACACAAGCTCACAGTGTGGGACCCCCGAGTGCTGAAGCGTGTAGCGCGTAAAAATTGTCTGTCCTCGGTGGAAAAACCCACTTCATGAAATGGGTTTCCATGGCCGAGCAGCTGCACACAAGTCTAAGATCACCATACGCAATGCCAAACGTTGGCTGGAGTGATGTAAATCCCGCCGCCATTGGACTCTGGAGCAGTGGAAAAACGCTCTCTGGAGTGATGAATCTTGCCTCACCATCTGGCAGCCCGATGGACTAATCTGGGTTAGGCGGATGCCAAGTGAATGCTACCTGCCCTTTCATGTTTCAGTATGACAATACCCCCGTGCACAAAGCGAGGCCCATACAGAAATGGTTTGTCGAGATCGGTGTGTCAGGCAGTGTTGAGTGCAATAGAGATTACATCATCTGTGGATCTGTTGGGGTGGTATGCAAATTGGAGTGGGTCTAGGGTTTCTGGGAAAATGGTGTTGATGTGAGCCATGACCAGCCTTTCAAACCACCATGGATAAACACGTGAGTGCTACGGGTCGGTAGTCATTTAGGCAGGTTGCCTTGGGGTTTTTGAGCACAGGGACTATGATGGTCTGCTTCAAACATGTAAGTATTACAGACTCTGCCAGGGACAGGTTGAAAATATCAGTGAAGACACTTCCCAGTTGGTCAGTACATGCTCGGAATACACGTCCTGTAATCCGTCTGGCCCTGCAGCCTTCTGGACCTGTTAAAAGGTCTTACTAACATCGGCTACGGCGAGCATGATCACACGGTCGTCCGGAACAGCTGGTGCTCTCATGCATGCTTTAGTGTTGCTTGCCTCAAAGCGTGCATAGAAGTAATTTTGCTTATGTTGTAGGCTTGCGTCGCTGGGCAGCTCGCGGCTGGGCTTCCCTTTGTAGTCCATAAAGTTTGCAAGCCCTGCCAAAAATGACGACCGTCGGAGCCAGTGTAGTAGGATTCAATCTTAGTCATGTATTTGTATGTGTTTGATGGTTCGTCTGAGGGCCTAGCAGGACTTCTTATAAGTGTCCGGGTTACAGTCCCACTCCTTGAAAGCGGCAGCTCTACCCTTTAGCTCAGTGCGGATGTTGCCTGTAATCCATGGCTTCTGGTTGGGGTATGTACATACAATTACTGTGGGGACAACGTCTTCAATGCACTTATTGATGAAGCCAGTGCCTGATATGGTATACTCTTCATTTTCATCGGATGAGTCCCGGAACATATTCCAGTCTGTGCTAGCAAAACAGTCCTGTAGCTTAGCATGTTAGTCATCTGGCCACTTCCATATTGAGCGAGTCACTGGTACCTCCTGCTTTATTATTTGCTTGTAAGCAGGAATCAGGCAGATAGAATTATGGTCAGATTTGCCAAATGGAGGGCGAGGGAGAGCTTTGTACGCATTTCTGTTTGTGGAGAAAAGGTGGTTTAGAGTTTTTTGTCCTCTTGTTGCACATGCTGGTTGAAATTAGGTCAAACAGAGTTACGTTTCCCTGCATTAAAGTCCCCGGCCACTAGAAGCACCGCCTCTGGATGAGCATTTTCCCCGTTTGCTTATACCTCTATACGGCTCGTTGTGTGCAGTCTTAGTGCCAGCTATCAGACCTCAGGATAAGACCCAGATGAAGACAGTTCGAAATAACAAATGTTTATTCACGAAACAGGGGGCAGGCAAACGACAGGTCAAGGGCAGGCAGAGATCAGTAATCCAGGGCAGAGTCCGTAAGGTACAGAACGGAAGGCAGGCTCAGGGTCAGGGCAGGCAAGTGTCAGTAATCCAGGGCAGTGTCAAGAGGTACAGAACGGCAGGCAGACTCAGGGTCAGGGCAAGCAGAATGGTCAAAAACCGGGAGAACTAGAAAACAGGAACTAACAAGAAACAGGAGTACAGGGAAAACCGCTTGTATGCTTGACGAGACAAGACGAACTGGCAACAGACAAACAGAGAACACAGGTATAAATGCACTGGGGATAATGGGGCAGATGGGCGACACCTGGAGGAGGGTGGAGACAAGCACAAAGACAGGTGAAACAGATCAGGGTGTGACAGCCAGCATCGGTTTGTGGTGGTAAATAGGCAGCTACGAAAAATACAGATGAAAACTCTCTTGGTAAATAGTGTGGTCTACAGCTTATCATGAGAAACTCTACCTTAGGCAAGCAAAACCTTGAGACTTCATTAATATTAGATTTTGCGCACCAGCAGTTAATGCCAAATAGACACAGACCGACACTCCTTGTCTTACCGGAGACAGCTGTTCTATCTGGCTGATGCACGGAAAAAACAGACAACTGTATATTATCCATGTCGTCGTTCAGCCACAACTCGGTGAAACATAAGATATTACAGTTTTTAATGTCCTATTGGTAGGATAGTCTTGAACGGAGCTCATCCAGTTTATTCTCCAATGATTGCAGGTTGGCCAATAGGACGGATGGTAGATGTGGGTTACCCACTCGCCGATGAATTCTCACAAGGTACCTGGACCAGCGTCCCCTGTATCAATGTCTTCTCTTCATGCAAATGACAGGGATTTGGGCCTGGTCGGGTATCTGGAGTAAATCCTTCGCCTCCGACTCGTTAAAGAAAAAATCTTTGTCGAGTTCGAGGTGAGCTGTTCTGATATCCAGAAGCTCTTTTGGTCATAAGAGATGGTGGCAGAAACATTATGTACAAAATAAGTTACAAACAATACGAAAAAACACACAAAATAGCACAATTGGTTAGGAGCCCATAAAACGGCAACCATCTCCTCCAGCGCCATGCTTTATGTTTCCTCCCTTCCAGCCAGGGAAGCAGGTGCAGACAGCTGCCTTGTGTCTCCTCTTCTTCCCACACCCCTATACTCTCCCCATACCCCTCTCCTCTACCTACACCCTCTCCTCTCCTTGGCTCTCCCCTGTTCAGCCCTTTATAATGGCTCTTATCACACATGATAAAGAACCATGGGAAACACTGGTGGTCCTGATAAACTGGGTAAAGGAATGAGGTCCATTTGTTTGACAGTTACACAACTTTACTCCTCTTGTAGGATTTGTGGGTTATGGTAAATTACAACTAAGTAACACTATGGTATGCACAACTACAGCTATCCTGACAATCCATGTGCAGTGCTGTTTGTTATACAGACAAGTTTCTGTCTAAGTTGCTAAAGAAACCTGGGGAGAGTGTCCTCAAAACCTACCCTTCATGACCAACTGTTGAAAACTTGTTTTGTGGAGCTGAATGTCTGAGGGATCGAGAAATATAGAACAATATAAAGTCCCCTTAACATTTCTGGCCTGCTCTAATGTGGAACAAAGACAAAACAACATATATATCTGTCCACTAAAGTCTGCACAGATAGGCCCAGTAATGTGCTGCTCTTTCAGTGTTAAAGATCTGAGATGTTGTGCAATGCAGACACAATACTATCTATTTGTTCAAGCAGTGAAATAGTACTAATTTGTCATCAATGTGAAACACTTTGTGTTTACTGCATTGCTCAGGGGTGAGTGGCCGTCTCTAACCACTTTGGTCAGTTTTGCAAATCCCTAAATCAGATATCTGAGTATACACTGCTACACACGCCTGGCGTGTATGTACCTGCACAGGAGGAGTCACCTTTCTCCTTCTCTCTCTCCCTCACTCATTTCTTTTTTGTATTGCCATGTTGATTTCTTCATGCATCCGGTCATTATGGTCCAATGTAAAAAAAAAAAAAAAAGAATGTCAATATCAAGTCATTTCTGGGTAATTAAGTATCTTACTGTGATTGTTTTAAATTAAAATGGTCAAAAAGAAACAAATAGCTTCTTAGCAAAGTTTAATTTCTCAAGCAAGAATTTTGTTAGGACTGTCTGGGAATGGTCTGAGTGGGGAGTGGAAACTGAAAACTAGCTGTTATTGACAGAGAAGTTTGGAACTCTCTTTCTTATTGGTTTATTGGTGTCACCAGGCAGGTCAAAACTCAATCCCAACAAAAGGCATTATTTTCAAACAGCTCTTACACTAAAAGGACATTATCATAATTTTCACAATTTCACAGTATTATTCCAACCTCATAGTGTGGAAATATAAAGCACAGAAAATCTATTTTTTTGACTGCACGTGCCTGTATCACACCTGTTTTCTTATGATCTACCCTTTCACTGATGTTTTGTGTCCCTCTCCCTCTGTGTTCATATCTTGCATAGCCTTACAGATGTAGGATCTTAATTTCCTTACTCTTTTGTTGTGTTTTTGAGGTTTAAAAAAGCTTCTAAAGTTTCATTTCCACTTTGATTTGCCATACTAAAAAATGTATAAATTCCAACAAAAATGTCTGTTCATTATTATCAACATAATAGTTTATATTTCCTGTTGCTGCAGGATTATTTTCCTGCTGTAGCAAACTAGCTCAAATTAAGATCCTACATCTGTATAGTGGCTTGAAGAAAAATAAAAAAAAAGAGTGCATGCAAATATACAGTAGTGTACACAGTCACCTTTAACGTATGCACACCATACAGCACATGAACACACACATTGAGTGGTGCCATATGAACGTTTACAAATCCTACAGACATAGGATCTTTATTTGATCAGGAGAACTTTACTACAATGCAGGAAATGTAAAACATGTAGTGTATTTTATGTTTATAAAAGCTTCTGAAGTTTCCACTTTGAAATTTCAGACTTCATCTTCCCTTATGAAAAATGTATCAACCCCTACAAAAATGTAAATTAATAATAATTCACCTTTCCTGTTGGTGCACAATTATTTTCCTGCTGTAGGAAACTGTCTTAAACTGTCTTAAATTAAATCCTGAAGAATACAAACCAAGGTCTCATCTTTAATAAATAGTCAACTTTAGTCAGTCTTGTTGTGGCTTGCCTTTGTTGTCTTTCCTACAGGTGGTGTGGAGATCATATAAAATAGCCATCCATGAAAACAGTGACTGGAGCCTGACAATATCAGACCATTCCCCCACGGGTCAGAGGAGAGGAGAAGGAGAAGAGAGGAGAGAGGGAGCATTTCTCTCACTGGCATCTGTATCTCACCTCTGCTCAAGAGGGCAGAAGCCTTTGGAGGACCTGAGTGTTTGATCACCTGACAAAGCTGACCAAGCTGACCACCTAAACTACCTGACCTCAACCTCACCCCACACGTCTGATAAATAGGAGCACTCACAACACTTTACACACAGACACACACCCACACACACAGCAGGTGATCAGTGGCCGGCAGACCACCGGCAGTCCCACAGGTTCAGTGTGTGAACAGCAGCAGGTGCACCTGCACAAAGGTGTATGAAATAGCTCATTATGGCTTTATATCCTTTATAGCCCCACAACATAGTTTAGGACTGATAAGAGCAGCGTTTGCACCTGTCTCTCTTGCTATGCTGGAATCCATTTTATTTCTCTAGTCTACTGGAATCTGGGCTGAACCTAATCTGTGACATTGAGGATGATTATTATCATGGTGATTGTTGTATTAATGTTTGTTTGGACTGGTATGTAAATGTGGTGTGACCATCAAAGTCTTCCAGGACTCCAATATGCACTGCTCTCATTCAAACCTACTTTTTCTTTTGAAACTTCATCATGTAATCCATAGAATACATACTCATAATGGTGACATTTGGTGAATTGGAGTGAAACAGAGTTCCACCATCTAGGATGGAAAAGACAGATAATTATATAAATATGTACAACAAATTCAAAGGCGACCCAAAGGGATCAGTTA
This sequence comes from Salvelinus fontinalis, assembly GCF_029448725.1. Taxonomy (NCBI): domain Eukaryota; kingdom Metazoa; phylum Chordata; class Actinopteri; order Salmoniformes; family Salmonidae; genus Salvelinus; species Salvelinus fontinalis. The sequence goes on from NC_074680.1 coordinate 30,278,024, forward strand.
CCCCATACATTTCAATATATTTAACGCCACGTAAAATGTATTTTAAATACATGAATGTAGATACATTTGCATCTTTGCTCAAATGCATGTAATGCCTGACAATATTCCAGAAATGCATGGCTATGTCATCTACTCTACATTGTGACCAAAGTGGTTCCTAATTCGACATACTCTTTACGCATTGATCAATGTAGAAAAATGTTTTGTCTACCAAGCCAAAACTTTGGCAGTGACATCATTTAAATTGTGATGGTGAGTAAAAAAAATTGATCACATTTTTTGTCATAAAAAGTACATGTTCAACTTCAAGAAAAACATGTTTTCCCATTTTTTAGCAAAATAGGTGCCTCTCTTCAGCTAAATTAAATAATGAAACAAATAAAGTGTCCGAGATCAGTTTAAACAAAAACTGTACATCGTACAACGCTCCACAACTATGTCAGAGTGAAGGTCTAGGTCTTGTGCTTCCATTGAGTGGTATTAACCAAGTTGGAAGTGGGAAAAAGTCACTTGGAACGGCCCTCCAACTGGTAATTACTATTTAAATCAGCCATGAATCCCCTTGTGACAGGGGAAATTGAAGCTTTTCGTGTTTAACAGGGAGGGGCAATTGAATGCAAGATTTACAAAAAGTATATCATTGTTAAAAGATTTCTAGGCTGTCTATCTATGGGTAACAGTTTTTCACCACAAAGCACCAGAAAATTGCTAAAAAGAGTAGAATCAGCTCACTTGCTTTTACACTATGCTTTGACTATTAGATGTTAAATGTTTCTTTTGAAATGAATAGTTTCACCATATTAAAACAAGAATTCAGTTCACGTAACAGGGTTGACCTTAAAATGAGAGACAGGCATAAATGAATCACTAATCACATTAAATAAATAATAATCTTCAGGAATAACTTTGTCAAAGCAACTAAATAACTAGAGGTTTTCAAGGATGGTGAAAACCTGGAGTATTTTTGGGGGGGTTAGTGGGTTAAAGTCTTCCTGGAAGTCACAGAGGGTGCACCAAGGGACATGTCGAAATGCTGAATTTCTGCACTTTAGCAAGAGGTTATTCATATTGAAAATCAGATTAATTTAATTCTCCATGTGGTCTATATTAAAGGGCACTCAATTCCATATAACAGGCTTTTAATTAAAAATTAAGCATAATTTCTACTTAACATATCAAAAGGGACGCAAATACCCAGTACATGTTAAGTTCTACCCGTTGGACGTTGGTTGCAATGCTCTCGTCAAGTTTATTTGTTTATTTGTCATATTCCCATGAAAGTGTATCACCATAATGTATCATGTTTGCAGTCATTTTAGTAGTAATTTAAATGCATTTAATTACATGTTAGTGCTTTTGGTATGCTTTTGGTATGTGTTAAGTACAATAAAAATGCATTCTGACAAAATATATTGTAGCAGCAGCAGCCGATAAGAAGACTTGGATGCATGGCTTATTGGGGGCGTGGCTTTGTCTCAGTTAGTGCTTTTTGGCCTCCCATGAGATTGATTATCATGCCAGTTGTGTTATACTGTATTGTGTTCTATAATTTAAAGATTAAACTTCTACACTGCCAGTTCTGCAGTCTTAATGAGACTGACAAAACTGGATGTGATATCGAAGTGTGCTAAAGTTTTATTGATTAGACAGTTACCATTTTGTTACATTTTGATTTGTCCAATTTGTTTTGATTTGCCATACATTTTAATTTATATATTTAAATGCATGTTGAAATATATTTTATGAAGCATTTCCAAATACTTAAAAAAATACCAAATACATTGATAAATTAATGTGACAATATATTCTAAAATACATTATTTTCCCATGTATTTAACATATATTGTAATATACATTTTACATGCATTACGTAATTTCAAATCAAATGTTATTAGTCACATAAGTGTTTAGCAGATGTTGCGGGTGTAACAAAATGCTTGTGTTTCTAGCTCTAACAGTACAGTAATATCTAACAATTTCACAACAATACACACAAATCTAAGTAAAGGAATGGCATTAAGAATATCTAAATATTTGGGCGAACAATGTCAGAGCTGCATAGACTAAGAGACAGAATAGGATAGAATACAGTATATACATATGACATGAGTAATGCAAAATATGTAAACATTATTAAAAAGTGTTCCCTTATTAAAGTGGCCAGTGATTCCAAGTCAATGTATATAGGGCAACAGCCTCTAATGTGCTAGTGATTACTATTTAACAGTATTTAACAGTCTGATGGCCCTGAGATAGAAGCTGTATTTCAGTCTCTCGGTCCCAGCTTTGATGCATCTGTACTCACCTCGCTTTCGGGATGATGGACGTTGTTGTCCTTGATGATCTATTTGGCCTTCCTGTGACATCAGGTGCTGTAGGTGTCCTGGAGGGCAGGTAGTTTGCCCCCTGGAATGTGTTGGGCAGACTGCACCACCCTTTGGAGAGCCCTGCGGTTGCGGCCGGTGCAGTTTCCGTACCAGGTGGTGATACAGCCTGACAGGATGCTCTCAATTGTGCATCTGTAAAGGTTTGTGAGCGTTTTAGGTGCCAAGCCAAATTTCTTCAGCCTCCTGAGGTTGAATAGGCGCTGTTGCACTTTCTTCACCACACTGTCTGTGTGGGTGGACCATTTCAGTTTGTCAGTGATGTGTACGATGAGGAACTTGAAGCTTTCCACCTTCTCCACTGCGGTCCAGTTGATGTGGATAGGGGGGTGCTGCCTCTGCTGTTTCCTGAATTCCACGATCAGCTCCGTTGTTTTGTTGACATTGGGTTAGAGGTTATTTTCCTGACACCCCACTCCCAGGGCCCTCACCTCCTCCCTGTAGACTGTCTCATCATTGTTGGTGATCAGGCCTACTACTGTTGTGTCATCTGCAAACTTGATTAGTGAGTTGAGAAGTGCGTGGCCACGCAGTCATGGGTGAACAGGGAGTACAGGAGGGGGCTGAGCATGCATCCTTGTGGAGCCCCAGTGTTGAGTATCAGCAAAGTGGAGGTGTTTTTTCCTACCTTCACCACCTGGGGGCGGCCCATCAGGAAGTCCAGGACACAGTTGCACAGGGCAGGGTTCAGACCCAGGGCCTCAAGCTTAATGATGAGCTATAGTCAATGAATAGCATTCTTGCATAGGTATTCCTCTTGTGGGATAGGGCAGTGTGCAGTGCGGTGGCGATTGCATCGTCTGTGGATCTATTGGGATGGTAAGCAAATTGAAGTGGGTCTAGGGTGTCAGGTAAGGTAGAGGTGATATAGAGCTCAATTTTTATGAAATGGTCTGAATATCCATGTGAGAGATGCAGACTCGGTCTCGACCTTTAAGTCTTTATTGAAGATTCATCTCTTCAGTAGGTCCTATGATTGAGTGTAGTCTGGCCCAGGGTTGTGAAGGAAAACGGAAAGTTACTGGAGCGACAAACCGCCCTTGCTGTCTCTGCCTGGCCGGTTCCCCTCTTTCCACCGGGATTCTCTGCCTCTAACCCTATTCCGCGGGCTGAGTCACTGGCTTACTTGTGCTCTTCCATCCCATCCCTAGGAGGGGTGCGTCACTTTAGTGGGTTGAGTCACTGACATGATCTTCCTGTATGGGTTTGTACCGTGGGGGAGATCTTCGTGGGCTATACTGCAATAGTTTATGTGTCGGGGGGCTAGGGTCAGTCTATTATATCTAGAGTATTTCTCCTGTCTTATCCGGTGTCCTGTTTGAATTTAAGTATGCTCCCTCTAATTCTCTCTCCCTCTCCCTCCCCTCCCGGAGGACCTGAGCTCTGGGACCATGCCTCAGGACTACCTGCCCTGATGACTCCTTGCTGTCCCCAGTCCACCTGGTCGTGCTGCTGCAGTTTCGACTGTTCTGCCTGCGGCTATGAAACCCTGACCTGTTCACCGGATGTGCTACCTTTTCCAGGACCTGCTGTTTTCGACTCTCTCTCTAGGTTTCTTCCTGGGTTCCTGCCTTTCTAGGGAGTTTTTCCTAGGCACTGTGCTTCTACATCTGCATTGCTTGCGGTTTGGGGTTTATGTATAGCACTTTGTGACATCGGTTGATGTAAAAAGGGCTTTGTAAATAAATTTGATTGATTGATTGATGATCCTTGACTAGTCTCTCAAAGCACTTCATGATGACAGAAGTGAGTGCTATGGGCGATAGTCATTTAGTTCAGTTACTTTTGCTTTCTTACCTTTGCTTTCTGACTCACGTCGGCCATGGAGAAAGAGAGCCCACAGTCCTTGGTAGCGGGCCTCATCGGTGGCACTGTGTTATACTCAAAGCATTTTCCCTATTTTCCCTTTGTAGACCCAGCCACATACGTCTTGTGTCTGAGCCGTTGAATTGCGACTCCACTTTGTCTCTGTACCGACGTTTTGCCTGTTTGATTGCCTTACGGAGGGAATAACTACATTGTTTGTATTCGTCCATATTCCCAGTCACCTTGCCATGGTTGAATGCGATGGTTCGCTCTTTCAGTTTTGCGCGGATGCTGCTATCTATCAACAGTTTCTAGTTAAGGTAGGTTTTAATAGTCACAGTGGGTACAACATCTCCTATACACTTCCTGACAGACTCAGTCACTGTATCAGTGTATTTGTCGATATTATTCTCAGAGGCTACCAGGAACATATCCCAGTCCGTGTGATTAAAACAATCTCGAAGCATGGATTCTGATTGGTCAGACCAGTATTTAATAGTTCTTAGCATGGGTACTTCCTGTTTAAATTTCTGCCTATAGGAAGGGAGGAGCCAAATGGAGTCATGATCAGATTTGCAGAAAGGAGGGTGTGGGAGGGCCTTGTAGGCATCCCGGAAGTTGGAGTAGCAGTGGTCGAGTGTTTTAGCAGCGTGAGTACTACAGTCAATGTGTTGATAAAACTTTGGCAGCCTTTTTCTCAAATTTGCTTTGTTAAAATCCCCAGTTACAATAACAATAAATGCAGCCTCAGGATATGTGGTTTCCAGTTTGCATAAAGTCCAGTGAAGTTCTTTGAGGGCCGTCGTGGTGTTAGCTTGTGGGGGGGTATACACGGCTGTGACTATAACCAAAGAGAATTGTCTTGGGAGATAATACGGTCGGCATTTGATTGTGAGGTATTCTAGGTTGGGTGAACAAAAGGACTTGAGTTCCTGTATGTTATCACAATCACACCATGAGTCGTTAATCATGAAACATACACCCACCCTCATTCTCCCAGAGAAATATTTCTTCCTGTCTGCGCGATGAACAGAGAACCCAACTGGCTGGACGGACTCAGACAGTATATCCCGAGAGAGCCATATTTCCGTGAAACAGAGTATGGAAAGAAATCCTCGCCCTGAGCTAGTTAACTTTATTATCCAGAGACTGAACATTAGCGAGTAATATACTCAGAAGCTGATGGTGGTGTGCGCACCTCCTAAGTCGGACAAAAAGACCACTCCGAGTATTTCACCTCTGTGGGCGGTGTTTTGGGTTGGCCTCTGGAATAAGTTAAATTGCCCTGGGGGTGCGAACAAAGGAGCCGATTCAGGAAAGTCGTATTCCTGGTCATAATGCTGGTAGTGCTAGTGAGTTACCACCGCTCTGATATCCAATGGTTCTTCCTGGTTGTATGTAATAACACAAAAACAATTCTGGGCTAATAATGTAAAAAATAATACAGAAAAAAACAAAATACTGCTAAGTTTCCTAAGAGCTAGAAGCACAGAAGCCCTCTCTGTAGGTGCCATTATTTCCGTAATTTATGTTGGAATGTATTTCAAATGTATGAAATATTTTTTTATACATTATTTTACTTTTTTTATTTCACATGTATCCTAAAATATGCAGCAAAATATTTATTTTAAATGAACTACAAAATCCCAATTTAATCCACAGAATATACAATGAATAATAAAAACATTTTAGACCACAATAAGTCTACATCAAACAATTCTTGAAATTAGGTGTGGCTGAACCCAAAACAAATGAAACCACCAACAACGTTGAATACCATTGTTTTATATGAAATACAAATGGCTTTTTAAAAAGAGTTTTCTAGAAAATTATTACATTGAATAGAAGTCCTTCCTCCCATTATGTACATTACTTTTGTAATGAATACGATGGGAGACAGAGAGCTGGTTTCAAGCGCAGGGTGCAGCAGGTGTTTATTTGTAAAGGACCACAGGAGGAGGCAGGTAGCTGGGTCCAGGGGCAGGCAGAAGGTCATACATAGGGGGTCCAAAAAGGCAACAATACAGGCACGGAAAAGGCTAGTAATGTAGTCCGGGAGATCAGGCAAGAGGTTGATGACAGGAAATCCAATAGGCAAAAGTACAGGCAGTGAATAGGCAAAAAAAGCGTAGTTAGTAATGGCCAAAACTATGAAACACATGAGGACGAATACGGGAAAAACAGAGCTCCGAATAGAAATGTGTATCAAAACAATCAATACCTCACATTGATGGGGTGCAAAGAACTAAACTAAATAGTGTGTGTAAATGACATACAGGTGTGTGAACAGGTGATCAGAATTCAGGAGATTGGGATCTGGAGAGTGAGTTGCCTTTCAGGGGATCTATGTGTTTGAGAGTGTGAGCTGGAAAGTGAGCTGCGTTCAGGGGATCTACGTGTTTGAGAGTGTGAGTTGGAAGCAGACATTACAACTTTAGCATGGTGAATCCTAGGAGAGGGGAGAATAAGAGTGTATGGAAGCTCCAGGGCTATGATGAGTACAGAAAAGGTGGCTTTCTGACTAGTTCTAAAGAGAGTCACCAGTACGGACGGAGGGCTTTGATTTGACTCCTCAAACCCCTTAACACAAAGCCAGTCCCTGTCATCTAACGCTGGAGAATATGGGCCCCGTTCCCACACCCTACTCTATGTAAACATCTCATGAAGCACTGGGGTGAAGAGGCTAAGCTGTCATAAAACACAGCCAGGAACAAAACAGCAGCATCACCCCACAGACAGACAGTGTCAATTAAGCTTCAGGCAGTGATTGCTGCCCAGGAGCTGCTGCTCCACCACAGAGGCCCTGCGAAGGTAAAGTAAGGTAATCACCTCAAATTAATACCCACACAGCACACAAAGGCTTAGGGGCTTCTTGTACACCGTGAAAACTTTTAAAGATAAGACAAAAGTTCTTGCTGCGTCTCCAGCACATACTGTGCCTTCGGAAAGTATTCAGACCCCTTGACTTTTTCCACATTTTGTTACTTTACAGCCTTATTCTAAAAAATAAAAATAAATAATGACAAAGCGAAAACAGGTTTGTAGAAATGTTACATAAGTATTCAGACCCTTTGCTATGAGACTCAAAATTGAGCTCAGGTGCATCCTGTTTCCACTGAAAATCCTTGAGATGTTTCTACAACTTGATTGGAGTAAATTAATTGGACATGATTTGGAAAGGCACACACCTGTTTATATAAGGTCCCACAGTTGACAGTGCCAAGCCATGCCATGAGGTCGAAGGAATTGTCCATAGAGCTCCGAGACAGGATTGTGTCGAGGCACATATCTGGGGAAGGGTACCAAAAAATGTCTACAACGTTGAAGGTCCCCAAGAACACAGTGGCCTCCATCATTCTTAAATGGAAGATGTTTGGAACCACCAAGACTCTTCCTAAAGCTGGATACCCGGCCAAACTGAGCAATCGGGGGAGAAGTGCCTTGGTCAGAGAGGTGACAGAGCTCTAGAGTTCCTCTGTGGAGATGGGAGAACCTTCCAGAAGAACAGCCATCTCTGCAGCACTCCACCAATCAGGCCTTTATGGTAGAGTGGCCAGACGGAAGATACTCCTCTGTAAAAGGCACATGACAGCCGGCTTGGAGTTTGCCAAAAGGCACTTAATTACTCTCAGACCATGAGAAACAAGATTCTCTGGTCTGATGAAACCAAGATTTAACTCTTTGGCCTGAATGCCAAGTGTCACGTCTGGAAGAAACCTGTTACAATCCCTACTGTGAAGCATGGTTGTGGCAGCATCATGCTGTGGGGATGTTTTCAGCGGCATGGACTGAGAGACTAGTCAGGATCAAGGCAAAGATGAACGGAGCAAAGTACAGAGAGATCCTTGATGAAAACCTGCTCAGGACCTCAGACTGGGGTGAAGGTTCACCTTCCAACAGGACAACGACCCTAAGCACACAGCCAAGACAACGCAGGAGTGGCTTCGGGACAAGTCTCTGAATGTCCTTGAGTGGCCCAGCCAGAGCCCGGACTTGAACCCGATCGAACATCTCTGGAGAGACCTTGAAATAGCTGTGTTTAGCAACGCTCCCCATCCAGTCTAACAGAGCTTGAGAGGATCTGCACAGAAGAATGTGAGAAACTCCCCAAATACAGGTGTGCCAACCTTGCAGCCCTTCATACCCAAGAACCATCAACGCTGTAATCTCTGCCAAAGGTGCTTTAACAAAGTACTGAGTAAAGGGTCTGAATACTTATGTAAATGAGATACTTCAGTTTATATTTATTTATAAATTAGCAAACATTTCTACAAATGTTTTGTCATCACGGGGTATTGTGTGTAGATTGATTGAGGGAAAAAACTTTTTATATTCCAATTTAGAATAACGCTAAAATATGGGAAAAATCGTGACAAAATGTGGAAAAAGTCAAGGGGTCTGAATACTTTCCTAAGGCACTGTATGTGCACGCACACATCTACATACGCACACACCGCCATACACAACCTCAACTCTTTGAAAGACAGGTTTGCAGTGCAGCACTGTTGATAATTGGTGGTTGGGAGTTGTCACAGGGGCAACAGAGGGGGTTGCCAGATTACTTTCTACAGCCTTTGTGACTGTGCTCCAAAGAGTCTCACTATGATGGGATTCCAGTGGGGAGATGACACTGGACACAATGAGCAAGAGGGAAGTAAAGGATGCATGAGTTTGGAGGGGCTTTAAGCGCCAGCTAGTATTGTGCTAAGTGGGTCAAAGGCATTGGATGTGACCACTCCACTCAACAACCTCTCCCACCTGGTTTATTCCCTCTAGAAGAGAGAGCTCCTAAACTATCCCACCACTAACCCAAACCCCAGAGCAAGAGCCCTGGCCTGAACCCTGACCTCATCCAAGGTCCTACCTATGAGAGCCCAGTTTCACTGGTGTGCTGCCCACAACACTACCCTGCCTGATCACATACTTCAGTTTTAAGGGAACACCCTTAAAACTGGTGCTGGGGGGATCCAAAGGTCTGGAGCCACAAAGAGCTGCAGTCACGTGATCCAAACAAATGCAGGTCTAAAGAATCCAGGAGCTCCTCCTGGTGTATTGTGTTAGCAGGTGGTAGCTGAGGGGGTGGCAGAGAAGAGGATCAATAGGACACAGCCTTGGTCTGGGTGATGATGTGTCTACAGCCAAAGAATGCACTAATTACCCTCCAGTAGCCAACGTTCACATGTCCCCTCCATCCATCCCCTCTTTTCTGTTCCTTTGCAATGCACCTTATGTCACTCAGAGCAGACTATTCCTTCTGAACTCTCTCACATACTAGCTTGGAGAGCCAGTATACCGGCCTGATATTAGGCCTTCATTACATAATCCATTCCCAGGGATTTGGATAGTTGTGTCAATCCTACTCTTTAACCTTTCTAGGACACGCGTTCTGCTAGCGGAACCCCCCCCCCCCCCAACATTCAGCTGAAAAGGCAGCGCGCAAAATATTTAACTTTCACACATTAAATCTACCGACCCCCCCTCCCGGATCCGGGATCCTCCTCATCAGAAACGCTGACTAGCGTAGCGCCACAGGGAATATCATATAATATAATTTCATGAAATCCCAAGTCCAATACAGCAAATTAAAGATAAACATCTTGTGAATCCAGCCAACATGCCCGATTTTTAAAATGTTTTACAGCGAAAACACAACATATATTTATGTTAGCTCACCACAATAGCCCAAAACACAACGCCATTTTTTCGCCGCAAAGATAGCTTTCACACTACCCACAAAGAGATAAAAATAATCACTAACCTTTGAACAACTTCATCAGATGACAGTCTTATAACATCATGTTAGTGAGAGTCACAGATTACGTGACTCTCACTATTACAACAGAAAAACTCATCATAAACTTTGCTGAAAAATACATGTTGGACGTATGATTAAAGATACACTGGTTCTTAATGCAACCGCTGTGTTAGATTTAAAAAAAATAACTTTAGTAAGAAGCACAGCATGCAATAATCTGAGATAGCGCTCAGCCATTCTCCGCCATGTTGGAGTCAACATATTCAACAAAAATAGGAAATAACATCATAAATATTCTCTTACCTTTGATGAACTTTCATCAGAATGCAGTGCCAGGAATCCTTGTTCCACAATAAATCGTTGTTTTGTTTTAGAATGTCCATTTCTTCTGTCGAATTAGCAACTTTGGCTAGCATAGTGGAGCTCACGTGTCCATGGAAGTTTGATGCATGGAACGAAAAATTCAAAAAGTGATAATAAAAGTCGAATAAACTGGTCAAACTCAGTTGAGAATCCACCTTTAGGATGTTTTTCTCGTATGTATCCAATAAAGTCCCAGACGGAGCATTTCTTCGTGTCTACCTAAGGCATTGCAGACAACGATATGGTGCACCCAGGTGCGCAGCAAAATACTGCCAATATGGCTGACCTGTCACTCCAAAAGCTCTCATTCGGTCCCACATCAGGCTAGACACCTCATTCAACGTTCTACTGCCTGTTGACATCTAGTGGAAGGCGTATGAAGTGCATACATATCCATAAATACAAGGCAATTGAATAGGCGAAGCCTTTCACAGAGACCCATTTCAGAATTTTCACTTCCTGTTTGGAAGTTTGCCTGCCAAATTAGTTCTATTTTACTCACAGATATAATTCAAACAGTTTTAGAAACTTCAGAGTGTTTTCTATCCAATAGTAATAATAATATGCATATCATATGATCTAGAACAGAGTACGAGGCCGTTTAATTTGGGCACTATTTTTTCCCAAAGTGGAAATGGCGCCCCCTATTAAGAAGAAGTTAACAAGTCCAATACAGCAAATGAAAGATAAACATCTTGTTAATCTACCCATCGTGTCCGATTTTTAAAATGTTTTACAGCAAAAACACAATATATATTTATGTTAGATCACCACCAAATCCAAAAATCACACAATTACAGAGAGCCACGTCATATAACAGAAATACTCATCATAAACTTTGATGAAAGATACATGTTTTACATATAATTAAAGATGCACTGGTTCTTAATGCAACCGCTGTGTCAGATTTTTAAAAAACTTTAGTAAAAAGCACACCATGCAATAATCTGAGACGGCGCTCAAATATAAATAACATTTCTCCGCCATGTTGGAGTCAACAGAAATACGAAATCACATCATAAATATTCCCTTACCTTTGATTATCTTCATCAGAATGCAATGCCAGGAATCCTATTTCCACAATAAATCGTTTTTTTTGTTCGATAATGTCCATTACTTATGTCAAATTAGCAATTTTAGCTAGTATGTGTAGTACACGTGTCCAAACACTGGTGCAAATTAAGGCAAACGTCGGACGAAAACTTCAAAAAGTTATATTACAAGTCGAATAAACTGGTCAAACTTAGTAGAGAATCAATATTCAGGATGTTGTTATCATATATATCCAATAACGTCCCAACCGGAGCATTTCTGTATAACTAATGGCACACATGGCCATCCCATGGCTAGCGTGCGTGACCAGGAACTGGCAATCTGCCAGACCAGTGACTCAAATAGCTCCTATCCGGCCCCACATCACACTAGAGGCTTCATTCCACGTTCTACTGACTGTTGACATCTAGTGGAAGGCGTATGAAGTGCAAACAGATCCATAAATTACAGGGATTTGAATAGGCGATGACTTTCACATCGACCCTTTTCAGAATTTTCACTTCCGGTTTGGAAGTTTGCCTGCCATATGAGTTCTGTCATACTCACAGACATAATTCAAACAGTTTTAGAAACTTCATAGTGTTTTCTATCCAATATTAATAATTATATGCATATATTATCATCTGGGACAGAGTAGGAGGCCGTTCAATTTGGGCACCAATTCATCCAAAAGTGAAAATGCTGCCCCCTTTCCCTAAAAAGTTAAGCATTACTCTGCTCTTCCCACTTCAATAGAGAGGTTAACGACTTCATTCTACATTAAATGATGAATAAATTGTCAAAACAATGGATCAATTAATGGTATAAAGTGTAGCCAATTCAGAATGGAAATGTGCATAAATAAATATGGCTGAATTCAGATACGACTTCATTGTTTTAGCACCATCCACTAAGTTTGTAAACTATGGCGCGCGATATACTTCAATGTGCCAATAAATCAGCATAATCTACTTTCAATTTATTTCTTCACCGGCATCTTGAAGCTAAAATTCGAATCATGCATACTGTGATAATGACCATGCAAAAAGGAGTAAAGGAGAGCAGTGTACAGTAGAGCGAACTTAGCAAAACAAAGAATTTATGGTAAGTGCATGGGGGCTGCCATCTTTATGCACCGCCGGTATTGGATTTAGACTCTATATACATGTGGTCTATTTAAGCATGCGCTGGTGTTTCTTGCTGTGTTGCTGCTGTTACTCGCTATACGTGCTGTTTCTACTGAGAACTTTCTTTGCGAATATTCACTAGTTGTTTGAACCTCGCTCGAGTCATTTCAGGTGCTCATGTTGCAATGTTTGTCTGCTGTGGGGATGTCATTGATTGTGAGGATCAACCATGTTGCTGCTCTACTTTTGTCAGGCAATAGCCGGCTACAAACTAGCTAGCTAGTTAAGTAGAATTAGTCTCGGGAGTAGGCTATTGTATTTGTTTGTTCCCAATGCCAGGTTTGAGGCAATCTGTGCGCTTGCATACACCCGTCACAGAGAACCATCCCTTGCCCATATTCAATCTCTCCTTATCACAGTCTGCTGTCCCCACATGCTTCAAGATGGCCACCATTGTTCCTGTACCCAAGAAGGCAAAGGTAACTGAACTGAATGACTATCGCCCTGTAGGACTCACTTCTGTCATCATGAAGTGCTTTAAAAGGCTTGCCAAGGGTCATATCACCTCCACCTTACCTGTCACCCTAGACCCACTGCAATTTGCACACCACCCCAATAGATCCACAGATGATGCAATCGCCACCACACTGCACACTGCCCTGTCCCATCTGGACAAGAGGAATACCTATGTAAGAATGCTGTTCATTGACTATAACTCAGCATTCAACACCATCGTACCCTCCAAGCTCATCATTAAGCTTGAGGCCCTGGATCTGAACCCTGCCCTGTGCGATTGGGTCCAGGACTTCCTGACGAGCCGCCCCCAGGTGGTGAAACAACATCTCCACTTCGCTGATCCTCAACCCTGGGGTCCCACAAGGGTAAGTGATCAGCCCCCTCCCCACACAGTTCACCCATGACTGTGTGGCCATGCATGCCTCCAACTCGATCATCAAGTTTGCAGATGACACAACAGTAGTAGGCCTGTTCACCAACAACAACGAGACAGCCTATAGGGAGGAGGTGAGGGCACTCAGAGTGTGGTGTCAGGTAAACAACCTCACACTCAATGTCAACAAAACAACGGAGCTGATCGTGGACTTCAGGAAACAGCCGACGGCGCACCCCCCTATCCACGGGACAGCAGTGGAGAAGGTGGAAAGTTTTAAGTTTCTCTGCGTACACATCACAGACAAACTAAAATTGTCCACCCACACAGAAAGTGTGGTGAGGAAGCCGCAATAACGCCTCTTCAACCTCAGGAGGCTGAAGGAATGTGTTTTGTCACCTAAAACCCTCACAAACTTTTACAGATGCACAATTGAGAGCATCCTGTCGGGCTGTAACACCGTCTGGTACGGCAACTGCACCGTCCACAACCGCAGGGCTCTCCAGAGGGTGGTGCGGTCTGCACAATGCATCACCGGGGGCAAACTACCTGCCCTCCAGGACACCAACAGCACAGGAAGGCCAAATAGATCATTAAGGACAACAACCACCCGAGCCACTGCCTGTTCACCCCCTACCATCCAGAAGGTGAGGTCAGTACAGGTGCATCAAAGCTGGGGCCGAGAGACTGAAAAATAGCTTCTATCTCAAGGCCATCAGACTGTTAAACAGCCATCACTAACACAGAGAGGCTGCTCACAGAGAGACTGCTGCCTACATACAGACTTGAAATCAGTAATGCCACTTTAATAATGATGTTTACATATCTTACATTACTCATCCCATATGTTTTTACCGTATTTTATATTGCATCTTGCCTATGCCGCTCGGTCATTGCTCATCCATATATTTATATGTACATATTCTTATTCCATCCCTTTACTTAGATTTGTGTGTATTAGGTAGTTGTTGTGGAACTGTTAGATTACTTCTTGATATTGCTGTACTGTGGTCCAAGGACACCAAGACAGTCGTGAAGATGGCACGACAAGAGGCTTCTAGGTCCAAGAGGCTTCTAAACAGCTTCTACCCCCAAGTCATAAGACTCCTGAACATCTAATCAATTGGCTACCCAGACCATTTGCATTACCCCCCCCCCTCTTCTACGCTGCTGCTACTCTCTGCTATTATCTATGCATGTTCACTTCAATAACTCTACCTACATGTACATATTACCTCAATTATCACGACGCAGGTGCCCGCACACATTGACTCTGTACCGGTACCTCCTGTAGATAACCCCGCTATTGTTATTTTACTGCTGCTCTTTTATTTGTATCTCTTACTTTTTTTAGGTATTTTCTTAAAAGTGCATTGTTGGTTAAGGGCTTGTAAGTAATCAATTCACTGTAAGGTTGTATTCGGCGCATGTGACAAATTAAATTTGATTTGTTTTGAACTAGAAGCACAAGCATTTCGCTACAAGCAATAACATCTGCTTTCCATGTGTATGTGAGCAATACATTTGATTTGACAAGGAGGAAGTAGCCTATGCTAGGCTAACGATACAGGCCTTTGTTTTCTTGATGACATGAGCAAGTAGATGGTGCTTATCATGGTGAATCGACAGTATTTCAGTCTCTATGCAGCAATCAATAGTAGCTGTTACTGTGTGTCGCACAGCTCACGAGACCGCTGCAAGGCACACTATCAGCGATAGAGTTTATGGTTTCACCTCAGTCACTTCAGTGAATGTGACTTGTGCTGGCAGTTACACTTAACATTTTACACAATTATCTGACTTATGTTCATTATCTTCAAACCCTATTCCCTTACACAGTTTAAGCTAGAACGCATTCAACATTCAACATACAGACTGGTCTGGATTAGTGTACTTATATAGCTAACTTGCTGATTTATATAGCTATATTGCTGCTTAAATAGCTAACCAGAGCCCTGCAAAATGACCTCCAGCAGGCCACAAATGTGCATGTGTCAGAATATGGTCTCACAAGGGGTTTGAGGATCTCATCTCGGTACCTAATGGCAGTCAGGCTACCTCTGGCGAGCACATGGAGGGCTGTGCGGACCCACAAAGAAATGCCACCCCACACCATGACTGACCCACCGCCAAACCGGTCATGCTGGAGGATGTTGCATGCAGCAGAACGTTCTCCACGGCGTCTCCAGACTCGTCTGTCACATGTGCTCAGTGTGAACCTGCTTTCATCTGTGAAGAGCACAGGGCGCCAGTGGTGAATTTGCCAATCTCGGTGTTCTCTGGCAAATGCCAAACGTCCTGCACGGTGTTGGGCTGTAAGCACAACCCCCACCTGTGGACGTCGGGCCCTCATACCACCCTCATGGAGTCTGTTTCTGACCGTTTGAGCAGACACATGCACATTTGTGGCCTGCTGGAGGTCATTTTGCAGGGCTCTGGCAGTGCTCCTCCTTGCACAAAGGCGGAGGTAGCGGTCCTGCTGCTGGGTTGTTGCCCTCCTACGGCCTCCTCCACGTCTCCTGATGTACTGGCCTGTCTCCTGGTAGCGCCTCCATGCTCTGGACACTACGCTGACAGACACAGCAAACCTTCTTGCCACAGCTCGCATTGATGTGCCATCCTGGATGAGCTGCACTACCTGAGCCACTTGTGTGGGTTGTAGACTCCGTCTCATGCTACCAGAGTGAAAGCACCGCCAGCATTCAAAAGCGACCAAAACATCAGCCAGGAAGCATAGGAACTGAGAAGTGGTCTGTGGTCACCACCTGCAGAACCACTCCTTTATTGGGGGTGTCTTGCTAATTGCCTATAATTTCCACCTTTTGTCTATTCCATTTGCACAACAGCATGTGAAATTTATTGTCAATCAGTGTTGCTTCCTAAGCGGACAGTTTGATTTCACAGAAGTGTGATTGACTTGGAGTTACATTGTGTTGTTTAAGTGTTCCCTTTATTTTTTTGAGCAGTGTAGTTTGCAGGCCCTGTCACATCCGAAAAGCTTTGCCTGTTTGATGGTTTGTTGGAGGCTATAGCGGGATTTTTTATAAGCTTCCGGGTTAGAGTCCTGTTCCTAGAAAGCGACAGCTTTACCCTTTAGCTCAGTGCGGATGTTGCCTGTAATCCATGGCTTCTGGTTGGGGTACGTACAGTCACTGTGGGGACAACGTCATCGATGCACTTTTTGATGAAGCCAGTGACTGATGTTGTGCACTCCTCAATGCCATCGGAAGAATCCCGGAACATATTCCAATCTGTGCTAGCAAAACAGTCCTGTAGCTTAGCATCTGCTTCATCTCACCACTTTTTTATTGACCGAGTCACTGGTGCTTCCTGCTTTAATTTTTGCTTGTAAGCAGGAATCAGGAGGATAGAATTATGGTCTGATTTGCTAAATGGAGGACGAGGGTGAGCTTTGTACGCATCTCTGTATGTGGAGTAAAGGGGGTCTAGAGTTTTTTTCCCTGTGGCTGCACATTTAACATGCTGGTGGAAATCTGGTCAAATGGATTTAAATTTCCCTTTATTAAGGTCCACGGCCACTAGGAGCGCCGCCTCTGGATGAGTGTTTTCCTGTTTGCTTATGGCGGTATACAGTTCATTGAGTGCGGTCTTAATGCAGCATCGGACTGTGGTGGTATGTAGACAGCTACGAAAAATACAGATGAAAACTCTCTAGGTAGATAGTGTGGTCTACAGCTTATCATGAGATACTCTACCTCAGGCAAGCAATACCTCAAGACTTACTTAGATATCGTGCACCAGCTGTTTACAAATATACATAGACCGCCACACCTTGTCTTACCAGAGACTGCTGTTCTAGCCGATACAGTGTAAAACCCGCCAACTGTATGTTGTTCACGTCATCGTTCAGCCACGACTCGGTGGAACATAAGATATTAACATCCAACAATGTCCCGTTGGTAGTTTAACCTGTTTGGGCTGCAAGGGGCAGTATTGAGTAGCCAGATAAAATGTGCCCATTTCAAACGGCCTCGTACTCAATTCTTGCTCGTACAATATGCATATTATTATTACTATTGGATAGAAAACACTCACTAGTTTCTAAAACCGTTTGAATTATTTCTCTGAGTGAAACAGAACTCATTCTGCAGCACATTACCTGACCCGGAAGTGGAAAGTCTGAAATCGATGCTCTGTTCTTCTTCCTGCCTATAAATGGGCACAAGACTTATTAGTATACATGCACGTCATACACCTTCCTCTGGGTGTCAAGAGGCTGTGAGAGAAGAAATTAGTTGATTATCTTGGTCTGAGATGGAACACATCATCTTGGAATGACGTGTCCACCATTTTCGGTACTCTGAAGAGCGCGAGCTGGACAGTCGGATTGCCTTTTGTTTAGTTGCCGTTATAGGCGACTACAATCTCCGGCTTTGATTTTATTTGATACATGTCACCATATCATCGTAAAGTATGTTTTTTCAATATGGTTTCATCAGATTGAAATTTTTTCGGGAGTTTTGCCGTGTTCCGTTCTCTTCCGTTTGTTGACATGGAGAGTTTTGTGCCACTAGGCTAGCGCGCTTGCTAAATGAAGAGGGAAAGTTGCCGTTCTGAATCCAAACAACGACTGTTCTGGACAAAGGACACCTTGTCCAACATTCTGATGGAAGATCAGCAAAAGTAAGAAACATTTTATGATGTTATTTCATATATCTGTCGTAGTCGCCGGCGCCCAAGTGTTTCTGGCTATTGTGCTAAGCTAATATAACGATACATTTTTTTCCCGCTGTAAAACACTTAAGAAATCGGAAATATTAGTTGGAATCACAAGATGCCTGTCTTTCATTTGCTGTACACTATGTATTTTTCAGAAATGTTTTATGATGAGTAATTAGGTATTTGACGTTGGTGACTGTAAGTTTTATGGCTGCTTTCGGTGCAATTTCTGAATGTAGCTGCAATGTAAACTATGATTTATACCTGAAATATGCACATTTTTCGAAAAAAACATATGCTATACAATAAATATGTTATCAGACTGTCATCTGATGAAGTTGTTTCTTGGTTAGTGGCTATTTATATCTTTATTTTGTCGAATTTGTGATAGCTACTGATGGAGTAAAAAACTGTTGGAGTAAAAAAAGTGGTGTCTTTTGCTAACGTGGTTTGCTAATAGATTTACATAGTGTCTTCCCTGTAAAACATTTAAAAAATCGGACATGTTGGCTGGATTCACAAGATGTGTACCTTTCATATGCTGTATTGGACTTGTTAATGTGTGAAAGTTAAATATTTAAAAGAAAAAAAAAAAATGAATTTCGCGCCCTCCACTTGAGCTGGCTGTTGTCAAAAGTGTACCGGCGTCGAGCTGCAGCCATAAGAAGTTAATCTTGCTCGTAGGTCATCAATTTTATTTTCCAATTATTGCACGTTGTCCAGTGTTCTTCCATGGCCTAGCGAAGAGCCCGGATCTCAATCCCATTGAGCACGTCTTGAACCTGTTGGATCGGAGGGTGATGGCTAGGGCCATTCCCCTCAGAAATCTCCGGGAACTTGCAGGTGCTTTGGTGGAAGAGTGGGGTAACATCTCACAGCAAGAACTGGCAAATCTGGTGTAGTCCATGAGGAGGAGATGCACTGCAGTACTTAATGCAGCTGGTGGCCACACCAGATAATGACTGTTACTTTTGATTTTGACCCCCCCCCCTTTGTTCAGGGACACATTATTCCATTTCTGTTAGTCACATGTCTGTGGAACTTGTTCCGTTTATGTCTCAGTTGTTGAATCTTGTTATGTTCATACAAATATTTACACATGTTAAATTTGCTGAAAATAAATGCAGTTGACAGTGAGATGACGTTTCTTTTTTTCCTGAGATTACATCCAAGGGCCAGCTGTTGTTCTGAGCCAATTGCAATTGCAAAGTCCCTTTTTGTGGCACCTGACCACACAACTGAACAGTCCACGTGTGACAAAACTAAAGCCTGTAGGACCTGTCTTGTTGATAGTGCTGTTAACAAGGTAAAGCAGCACCTAATATGGACAGACTTCTCACCATCTTTGCTACTGTTGTATCAATATGTTTTGACCATGACAGGTTTAGGGTTTAGTGAATGATTTATCACAAATACGCTACTTTTATTCCTAACTTAATCCTTGCCACCCATTCTAAAACTAACTGCAGCTCTTTGTTAAGTGTTGCAGTCATTTCAGTCGCTGTAGTAGCTGATGTGTAGTGTTGAGACATCCGCATACATGGACACACAGGCTTTACTCGTTAGTAAAGATTTTAAAGATTTTAAAAAGTAAGGGGCCTAGACAGAATCAGGAATTCCCCAGGGCAGCTATCTGGATTATGTTGGAGAGGCTTCCATAAAAGAACACTCTCTGTGTTCTGTTAGACAGGTTACTCTTTATCCACAATATACAATTGAAGTCAGAAGTTTACATACACTTAAATTGGAGTCATTAAAACTAGTTTTTTAACCACTCCACAAATTTCTTGTTAACAAACTATAGTTTTGGCAAGTCGGTTAGGACATCTACTTTGTGCATGACACAAGTAATTTTTCCAACAATTGTTTACAGACAGATTATTTCACTGTATCACAATTCCAGTGGGTCAGAAGTTTACATACACTAAGTTGACTGGGCCTTTAAACAGCTTGGAATTTTCCAGAAAATCATGTCACGGCTTTAGAAGTTTCTGACAGGCTAATTGACATCATTTGAGTCAATTGGAGGTGTACCTATGGATGTATTTTAAGGCCGACCTTCAAACTCAGTGCCTCTTTGCTTGACATCATAGGAAAATCAAAAGAAATCAGCCAAGACCTCAGAAAATAAATTGTAGACCTCCACAAGTCTGGTTCATCCTTGGGAGCAATTTCCAAACGCCTGAAGGTACCACGTTCATCTGTACAAACAATAGTACGCAAGTATAAACACCATGGGACCACACAGCCGTCATACCGTTCAGAAAGGAGACGCATTCTGTCTCCTAGAGATGAACGTACTTTGGTGCGAAAAGTGCAAATCAATCCCAGAACAACAGCAAAGGACCTTGTGAAGATGCTGGAGGAAACAGGTCCAAAAGTATCTATATCCACAGTAAAACGAGTCCTATATCAACATAACCCGAAAGGCCGCTCAGCAAGGAAGAAGCCACTGCTCCAAAACCGCCATAAAAAAGCCAGACTACGATTTGCAACTGCACATGGGGACAAAGACAGTACTTTTTGAAGGAATGTCCTCTGGTCTGATGAAACAAACAATAGAACTGTTTGGCATAATGACCATCATTATGTTTGGAGGAAAAAGGGGGAGGCTTGCAAGCTGAAGAACACCATCCCAACCGTGAAACACAGGGATGGTAGCATCATGTTGTGGGGGTGCTTTGCTGCATGAGGGACTGGTGCACTTCACAAAATAGATGGCATCATGAGGGACAAAAATTATGTGGATATATTGAAGCAAAGACATCAGTCAGACATCAGTCAGGAAATTAAAGCGTGGTCGCAAATGGGTCTTCCAAATGGACAATGACCCCAAGCATACTTCCAAAGTTGTGGAAAAATGACTTAAGGACAACCAAGTCAAGGTATTGGAGTGGCCATCACAAAGTCCTGACCTCAATCCCATAGAACATTTTTGGGCAGAACTGAAAAAGCATGTGTGAGCAAGGAGGCCTATAAACCTGACTCAGTTACACCAGCTCTGTCAGGAGGAATGTGCCAAAATTCACCCAACTTATTGTTGGAAGCTTGTGGAAGGCTACCTGAAACGTTTGGCTCAAGTTAAAGAATTTAAAGGCAATGCTACTAAATACTAATTGAGTGTATGTACATTTCTGACTCACTGGGAATATGATGAAAGAAATTAAGGCTGAAATAAATCATTCTCTCTACTATTATTCTGACATTTCACATTCTTAAAATAAAGTAAAGTGGTGATCCTAACTGACCTTCCAGGATTAAATGTCAGGAATTGTGAAAAACGGACTTTAAATTTATTTGGCGAAGGTGTTTGTAAACTTCCGACTTCAACTGTAGCAGGGGATGTAAAGCCATAACAAATATGTTTTTCCAGCAGCAGGCTATGAACACCATGGTGCCAATAAAAATCAGCACTTTACTAAGGACCCTGGGACAAACAACAACGACAACACCTTTTCCCCCTCAGGAGACTGAAAAGATTTGGCATGGGTCCCCAGATCTTCAAAATGTTCTACAGCTCCACCATTGAGAGCATCCTGACCGGTTGCATCACCGCCTGGTATGGCAACTGCTCGGCATCCGATCGAAAGCCATCACAAAGGTTAGTGCTTACGGCCCCGTACATCACTGGGGCCAAGCTTCCTAACATCAAGGACCTACAGTACCAGTCAAAAGTTTGGACACACCTTCATGGGTTTTTCTTTATTTTTACTATTTTCTACATTGCAGAATAATTGTGAAGACATCAAAACTATGAAATAACACATATGGAATCATGTAGTCACCAAAAAAGTTAAACAAATCTAACTATATTTTATATTTGAGATTCTACAAAGTAGCCACCCATTGCCTTGATGACAGCTTTGCACACTTGCCATTCTCTCAACCAGCTTCCTGAGGTAGTCACATGGAATGCATTTCAATTAACAGGTGTGCCTTGTTAAAAGTTCTTTTCTGGCATTTCTTTCCTTCTTAATGCATTTGAGCAAATCAATTGTGTTGTAAAAAGCTAGAGTTATCATGCAGAAGATAGCCATATTTGGTAAAAGAACAAATCCATATTATGGCAAGAACAGCTCAAATAAGCAAAGAGAAACGACAGTCCATCATTACTTTAAGACATGAAGGTCAGTCAATCCGGAACATTTCAAGAGCTTTGAAAGCTTCTTCAAGTGCAGTCGCAAAAACCATCAAGAGCTATGATGAAACTGCCTCATGAGGACCGCCACAGGAAAGGAAGACCCAGAGTTACCTCTGCTGCAGAGTATAAGTTCAATAGAGTTCTGCACCTCAGATTGCCGCACAAATAAATGCTTCACAGAGTTCAAATAACAGACACATCTCAACGTCAACTGTTCAGAGGAGACTGAGTGAATCAGGCCTTCATGGTCGAATTGCTGCAAAGAAACCCCTTCTAAAGGACACTAATAATAAGAAGAGACTTGCTTAGAGCAGTGTACATTAGACCGGTGGAAATCTGTCCTTTGGTCTGAAGAGTCCAAATTTGAAATTTTTGGTTACAACCGCTGTGTCTTTGTGAGACGTAGAGTAGGTGAACGGATGATCTCCTCATCTGTTGTTCCCACCATGAAGCATGAAGGAGGAGGTGGGATGGTGTGGGGGTGCTTTGCTGGTGACACTGTCTGTGATTTATTTAGAATTCAAGGCACACTTAACCAGCATGGCTACCATAGCATTCTGCAGCGATATGCCATCCCATTTCAACAGGACAATGACCCAACACACCTCCAGTGTAAGGGCTATTTGACCAAGAAGGAGAGTTCTAGAATGCTGCATCAGTTGACCTGGCCTCCATAATCACCCAACCTCAACCCAAATGAAATGGTTTGGGATAAGTTGGACTGCAGAGTGAAGAAAAAGCAGCCAACATGTCACCCCGTCCTGTCTCTAGTGGTCCACGTCACTGCAGCGCCCCAGCCCAACACGCCCCACTCAGCTTTAGGATCGTAGTGAAACATTCCTTATTGGTTTCAGGTGTGTTAGGCTAAGGCCAGAGCGACACCAACAGTATGGCAGACCCCCAGGGCCAGGACTGAGCAGCCCAGCATCTAGGGATTGCCTAAATAGGTATCTCCCTTGACGTGGGCATGTTTGCAATAGAGACACCTTTTGTCATACAGTATTCCATATAAGGCATCCAGACCTTATGAAAGTTGCACCATATACCATTAATCTTGTAATAAATCAAATCTAGTGATACATAACTTGACATTTCTTCCATCCATTGTGGGAGGATAACCAACCTTCCAATTAAAGGCAATGCATTTCTTAGCCGCTATAAATGATAGGTTACACAGTTTCTTCTGATAACAGTCTCCAGTATCAACATTTACAAGCAAACAAGGAGAAGGGAGAATCTGTAGACATCTCTACAGATTCTTCAGAATACCCTTTGTGACTATGACACATTTCTACCAATGAACAGAAGAGATAAAAATACACTGCTCAAAAAATAAAGGGAACACTTAAACAACACAATGTAACTCCAAGTCAATCAGACTTCTGTGAAATCAAACTGTCCACTTAGGAAGCAACACTGATTGACAATACATTTCACATGCTGTTGTGCAAATGGAATAGACAAAAGGTGGAAATTATAGGCAATTAGCAAGACACCCCCAATAAAGGAGTGATTCTGCAGGTGGTGACCACAGACCACTTCTCAGTTCCTATGCTTCCTGGCTGATGTTTTGGTCACTTTTGAATGCTGGCGGTGCTCTCACTCTAGTGGTAGCACGAGACGAAGTCTACAACCCACACAAGTGGCTCAGGTAGTGCAGCTCATCCAGGATGGCACATCAATGCGAGCTGTGGCAAGAAGGTTTGCTGTGTCTGTCAGCGTAGTGTCCAGAGCATGGAGGCGCTACCAGGAGACAGGCCAGTACATCAGGAGATGTGGAGGAGGCCGTAGGAGGGCAACAACCCAGCAGCAGGACCGCTACCTCCGCCTTTGAGCAGGAGGAGCACTGCCAGAGCCCTGCAAAATGACCTCCAGCAGGCCACAAATGTGCATGTGTCAGCATATGGTCTCACAAGGGCTCTGAGGATCTCATCTCGGTACCTAATGGCAGTCAGGCTACCTCTGGCGAGCACATGGAGGGCTGTGCGGCCCAACAAAGAAATGCCACCCCACACCATGACTGACCCACCGCCAAACCGGTCATGCTGGAGGATGTTGCAGGCAGCAGAACGTTCTCCACGGCGTCTCCAGACACTGTCACGTCTGTCACATGTGCTCATGTGCTCAGTGTGAACCTGCTTTCATCTGTGAAGAGCACAGGGCGCCAGTGGCGAATTTGCCAATCTTGGTGTTCTCTGGCAAATGCCAAACGTCCTGCACGGTGTTGGGCTATAAGCACAACCCCCACCTGTGGACGTCGGGCCCTCATACCATCCTCATGGAGTCTGTTTCTGACCGTTTGAGCAGACACATGCACATTTGTGGCCTGCTGGAGGTCATTTTGCAGGGCTCTGGTAGTGCTCCTCCTGCTCAAAGGCGGAGGTAGCGGTCCTGCTGCTGGGTTGTTGCCCTCCTACAGCCTCCTCCACGTCTCCTGATGTACTGGCCTGTCTCCTGGTAGCGCCTCCATGCTCTGGACACTACGCTGACAGACACAGCAAACCTTCTTGCCACAGCTCGCATTGATGTGCCATCCTGGATGAGCTGCACTACCTGAGCCACTTGTGTGGGTTGTAGACTCCGTCTCATGCTACCACTAGAGTGAGAGCACCGCCAGCATTCAAAAGTGACCAAAACATCAGCCAGGAAGCATAGGAACTGAGAAGTGGTCTGTGGTCACCACCTGCAGAATCACTCCTGTTTTGGGGGGGTGTCTTGCTAATTGCCTATAATTTCCACCTTTTGTCTATTCCATTTGCACAACAGCATGTGAAATGTATTGTCAATCAGTGTTGCTTCCTAAGTGGACAGTTTGATTTCACAGAAGTGTGATTGACTTGGAGTTACATTGTGTTGTTTATGTGTTCTCTTTATTTTTTTGAGCAGTTTAGCTTTTTCAAGTACTAATCGTCAGGAAGACAATCTGATGTTAGGAAATTTTATCTGCCAAAACTAGATTTTACCCCCACATACTGTACTTGATGAAAAACTTAGCAGAGTGAGCTAAGGTAGCTGCAATCAAAAACTTAAACCCACGTCTTAATCGATACTATCTAGATGTAAGTCATTGCAAATTGTGACCCACCACCTGGATTCGGTCCTATGTAGCTAAATTTGAAATTCATTTTTTTACATTGGATAAAAGTAGAGACTCAAGAGTTAGAAATTAGTATATTATAGACTGCAGTTGAGGAACAATGGGAAAGTAATTCTGCTTTGAAAGTTCATCAACTTGTAACCCCACTTTTAAGGAAATGGTCTTTAATTGTTTTTGAAAACCTACTGGAGAGCTATTCTTTGTCTACACTCATTCAGAATTGTTCACGCCCTCTTACGCCTTAGCCCCACCCTTCTCTTTAAGGATTCACATGTGAGGCCATGTGCTAAACAGTGAGTACTGTAGTAAACACCCAAAGAATTCAAGACTAAAAGTGGTGAAAGTAGTAGCCTACAATAAGGAAAAACTCCATGTAAAAATACACTTTATTTAGTCCTTGACCTACAATATCAGCCAAAAGTTTGGACACACATACTCATTCAAGGGTTTTTCTTTATTTTTACTATTTCTACATTGTAGAATAATAGAGAAGACATCACAACTATGAAATAACACATATGGAATCATGTAGTAACCAAAAACGTGTTAAACAAATCAAAATATTTCAAATTTGTAAGGACCGACATCGGGGATGAGAAGCGGGTACGAGGAGTCAAACATTTATTCGGGAACAGACATAAAACAAGACAGGAACAGCGTCAGCACATGGGTAAACAGGGACATAAGACAATCAATGCTGAAGCAGGGAACAGAGCGGGGAACCAGACATATATAGTGAAGGTAATGATAGAGGTGACTGAGGCCAGGTGAGTCCAATAATCGCTGAAGAGAGTGATGGGGGGAAGGCAGGTGTGCGTATTGATGGTGGCATGAGTGCACAATGCTGGGGAGCCTGGCGCCCTGTTAACAGGGAGGTGTGCCCTGTTAAAAGTTCATTTGTGGAATTTCTTTCCTTCTTAATGCATTTGAGCCAATCAGTTGTGTTGTGACACGGTAGGGGTGGTATACAGAAGATAGCTCTGTTTGGCAAAAGACCAAGTCCACATTATGGGAAAAACAGCTCAAATAAGCGAAGAGAAACGACAGTCCATCAATACTTTAAGACACAAAGGTCAGCCAATCCGGAACATTTCAAGAACTTTGAAAGCTTCTTCAAGTGCAGTTGCAAAAAACATCAAGAGCTATAATGAAACTGCCTCATGAGGACCGCCACAGGAAAGGAAGACCCAGAGTTACCTCTGCTGCAGAGGATAAGTTCATTAGAGTTACCAGCCTCAGAAATTGCAGCCCAAATAAAGGCTTCAGACTTCAAGTAACAGACACATCTCAACATAAACTGTTCAGAGGAGACTGCGTGAATCAGGCCTTCATGGTCGAATTGCTGAAAAGAAACCACTTCTAAAGGACACCAATAATAAGAAGAGACTTGCTTGGGCCAAGAAACACGAGCAATGGACATTAGATCGGTGGAAATCTATCCTTTGGTCTGATGAGTCCAAATTTGAGATGTTTGGTTCCATCTGCCGTGTCTTTGTGAGACGCAGAGTAGGTGAACGGATGATCTCCGCATGTGTGGTTCCCACCGTGAAGCACGGGGGGGGGGGGGGGGGGGGGGGGGGGAGGTGTGATGGTGTGGGGGTGCTTTGCTGGTGACACAGTCTATGATTTATTTAGAATTCAAACCGCACTTAACCGGCATGGCTACCACAGCATTCTGCAGCGATACGCTATCCCATCTTGTTTGCGCTTTGTGGGACTATCATTTGTTTTTCAACAGGACAATGACCCAACACAATTCCATGCTGTGTAAGGGCTATTTGACCAATAAGGAGAGTGATGGAATGCTGTATCAGTTTGACCTGGCCTCCCTTGAATGAGTAGGTGTGTCCAAACTTTTGACTGGTACTGTATATCCTAATATCACTTTGGTGCAGGTCATGTTGTTCTTCACATTACCATCTCCGGTAAACACACACTATATAAAGCGTTGAACATGTGTACATGTCAAATAAAATCTAAGTTATTTGTCACATGCACATGATTCAGAAGGTATAGGAGTGCACAATGCTGGGGATGGTTACTTGCATACAGTATTCGCATGGTAGCAATATCAAAAACAGAAATTGTCCAGGTAAAAACTATTTTCTAAATAAACATTTTATAATTATTAGATTACGCTTAACCACTTGTCTAAATTGAAGGGTCATGTGAAAGAAATGCTATAACCACCCCCCAGCCACATCTAGCTAAGTGGATGGGTCACTACTGTCTAGACATGTACACATGTTCATGAAATACAATAGATGGCCATAATCACCCCCAGACACACCTAGCTAACTTGATGGGTCATGTAATCATCTGGCGAAGTGGAGTCATTTGTTTAGACCGGCATAATCCCAACTCATACTACTGCCACCAATACAAACTGATTGTCATAGCAGTAGTATGAATCTGCAGGCAGCTAAAGCTAACCAATTAGGTTCAATGTTAGCTAGCTAGCTAACATGAGGCTATAACTAGCAATGCAAATGGATTTCTGATTTGTATAATATTACTACACAGAACATACACGTAACTTTAGCTAGCGAGCCAGCAAGCTAATGTTCTCTAGCTAACGAACAGTACGCTCTAACTTGCAATGAAAACCACTTTCTGACAAAAATGTAAAGCGTACCATATCTGAGGATGTAGCTAGACTCTTACCTGTACACATGCATGAACGCATCATGTTTTGTTTGTAGCTACATCTTGTTTGGCCAGCATTGCGTCAAATCACTCCGGTTCACACTTATCGTGGCGTGTGCAGAAAGTAGCCCATCACAACTTTTCCAACTGATCTGTTGATAGCTCCTGCTAAATTAAGAGCATCAATGTTGTTGAGAAAAGGTAGCAAAACTTGTCGTTTTTGATGGCTAACGTTTCATCTTGAAAAAATGCCACAGTTGAAAGGATTATCAAAGCATACTGAGCAGCTCACATTATAGACAGAAGCCTGCTACATGGTAGACCAATCCAAATTCATCTACCGGCATGTCCAGCCCAACCATTCTCAGCCAATCATGGCTAGTGGGAAGATTCCTGTCTTTTTACATGGCTAAACCAACTAGGCTTGTAATTTAACAATTTTATTTGTATTTACAGAAGGAATGAACATTTCTTATTAAGGCACATTAAAGTTCATATGTTCCAGAAGGCATTTGCCAAAAAACACATTTTGATTAAAAAAAACTATTGGTTTATTAAATGCCTCTCCAGTGAAGTAGTGACAAGCAACATAGGCTTAGCTTCCTGAAACAGGTCACAATTGTGACTACTGTTGGGTAACATCCAAATCTATATATTACATAGATACAAATATAAAAAATGAATCATAATGTATGAGCTGCATTCAAATGATAAGTGGGAAAAGTACTTTTGTCTCAGAACAACTGTATACTTCTGGTTTATAGCATAATGAGTGATTGAAGTGTCTTTTCAAGGCGAAACACACCATTGTTTCCCTAACAATCCACAATCTCACTAAGGAAGTGATACACAGGACACAAATACAATGCCCAATGTGGCTGCCCAACCCAGACAACCGAACTGTGGCTCCACAAGCAGTGGGACATTTTTATTATGTGCTCTGAAAAACCCAGCCTCCCCCACGACCACACACACACCTCATGTACGCACACACATAAACACATACACTTCAAAATGTCTATTACTACTGTGGTGGAAAGTAACACAGGCCCAATTAAAGAAGTATTAACCCATAACAGTCATATGAAGACAACGGTTAAAGGGAAGTTGATCTAAGGCTCCACAGACAATGGCTAAAACCAGGCACCTTTACAGATCTAAGGCAAGGATGGTAATTCAAATATGATGATCAAATAAGGCTGTAACGTAACAAAATGTGGAAAAAGTCAAGGGGTCTGAATACTTTACGAATGCGCTTTGTATATACAGTACGAGTCAAAAGTTTGCACACCTACTCATTCAAGGGTTTCTTTATTTTTACTATTTTCCACATTGTATAATAATACTGAAGACATCAACTATTAAATAACACATATGGAATCATGTAGTAACCAAAAAAGTGTTAAACAAATCAAAATATATATTTTATATCCTTCAAAGTAGTCACCCTTTGCCTTGATGATAGCTTTGCACACTCTTGGCATTCATGAGGAATGCTTTTTCAACAGTCTTGAAGGAGTTCCCACATATGCTGAGCACTTGTTGGCTGATTTTCCTTCACACTGCGGTCCAACTCATCCCAAACCATCTCAATTGTGTTGAGGTTAGGTGATTTTGGAGGCGAGGTCATCTGATGTAGAACTCCATCACCCTCCTTGGTCAAATAGCCCTTACACAGCCTGGAGGTGTGTTGGGTCATTGTCCTGTTGAAAAACATATGATAGTCTTACTAAGCGCAAAGCAGATGGGATGACTGATACTGTACATATATATACACTAGTATACAAAATACTAAGAACACCTCTACTTTCAATGACATAAACTGACCAGGTAAAGCCAAGTGAAAGCCATGATAGCTTATTGATGTCACTTGTTAAATCCACTTCAATCATTGGAGATGCAGGGGAGATGACAGGTTAAAGGTTTTTTAAGCCTTGAGACAATTGAGACATGGATTGTGTATGTGTGCCATTCAGAGGGTGAATGGGGAAGACAAGATTTAAGTGCCTTTGAACGGGGTATGGTAGTAGGTGCTAGGCGCACCAGTTTGTGTCAAGAACTACAATGATGCTTGGTTTTTCACACTCAACAGTTTCCCGTGTGTATCAAGAATGGTCCACCACCCAAAGGACATCCAGCCAACTTGACACAACTGTGGGAAGCATTGGAGTCAAAATGGCTCAGCCCCCCTTGGAATGCTTTCAACACCTTGTAGAGCTCCTGGAGCTCCTTAGCTGTTCCCCTCTGCTCTCTCAGTTCTCTGTAACTATAAACACAGATAAGAGGCATTTTAGCCCACATCGGTTTATTTGTCTTTTTTCTTTGTCGATAAGATCACGAGGAGCACTACTTTTTGGCACTTTTCTGAGATTCTTTCCTCAACGTGTTGAAACCCAATCCATCAGGTCCCCTCGCTCTTCATTGTGGCTTTTCTTCAGGAGAGGCAAAAAGGGAAAGTGTTAATTGTTGAGAGTGAAAGAATATGAAAATGAATTGCAGGACTATTTTTACAAGTTGCCCAAGGATCTGAGATTGTGTTTGTCTGGGGACTCTTCCTATAGAACATCAGTTGTTCCTCTGAACAGTAAACACAGAGGCATTAAAAGCTTTACAACTGGTAATGTAAACATGGCGGTGAGGAGTACAATCCCTTGACTCCATGGCACTGAGCTTTTCCTACAATGATTACTAATAGTCAAACTCGGAAGACAATCGGAATGCTACAGGAATTCCCCGGAATTCCCCTCCTGTCGAGGTCCGGTCTTCTCTCTTATGATTCCATGTGGAGCTAACATTGAGCACAATGGACAGGCAGCTATTTACCCTATCAAAGCAAGGAAACATTACCTCGGCACAAAAATGTCAAAACCATAGGGAGAGGCCCTGGAAACAATTGCTACGGAAAATAAAACAGGTGCCACCCTCCAGAGAAAATATCGTATTGCACATGCAGCGGGTGTGTTGCTGTTGACAGCAAGGGTACACCAAACAGTAAAAGTCAGAATAATAAAGCAATAAAATAATGACACAAACAACAGTATACAGAATAGTAGGCCTTATCTGTAATCCAATGAAACTCTCATTGTACAATGTAACTGTATACAGTAATGTGTCAGATATCAAACTTGATCCTGGGCATGTTGATCAATGATTGTTTGCATTTTATGGCTAGGCCTGACTACAAAGCACTAATACTATACTTTATTTTACATTACAGTTTCTTGTTTCACTTTCTCTATCCTACATTACTGAAGATGTTCTGATCAGCATTGGTGCGTGGGTAAAATCCCTGGGGAAGCTAATCCAGGAAAAAAAGCCATATTACAACCTGTTTTGTGATGATTGTGTTGTTTGCTCTATAACGTGTTATGCCTTGACACCGTGATATATAGGACTAAGGCAGAGACAATAAGAAGACACAATGGCAGAATAAATTCAACCACACATGTGTTTCATTACAAAACCAGAGAGCAACATCTGTCTGGTAAAGTCCACTTAACATGTTGCATGTAGCAAACAGTTACATGACCTACAGCATGGTAAAGCAATGTTTACGACACGTTCGGACAACTAAACAACTATTGATTTAGATCCACGGAGAGTTACTGCAAGTCACAGAAAACAGGATCTGCCTCCACTATTTCAACATCATCTAATCACCTATGCTTAGTCTAATACAGTGGGACATGAAAGATACCAAAAAAATATTTAGTCCAATCAACGTAAGCTAAATATGATGTGGCTGTCCATGATTTCTGTGTGTGTGTGTGTGTGTGTGTGTGTGTGTGCAAGTCCAAAAAACATGTTGACTTACCCTACTTGTAGAGAAATACCAATACCATCCTCCTCTTTCATGTTGCCTAAACGGTCTATGACTCTGTCATACAGTGCACGCTTTTAGTCTTTGCTGTCCTAGGCTACCTGGTTAAACTACTTGCTCGCTAGCCTAACTTCCTTTCATGTTAACATTCGCATACTGCATCTAGCTACATGTTGAACTTCCATCCTCTCAGGCCAGGGGCACAATGTATGGATTTATGGTCCCGTGTGGCTCAGTTGGTGGAGCATGGCGCTTGCAACGCCAGGGTTGTGGGTTCAATTCCCACGGGGGGACCAGGGTTCAATTCCCACGAGGGGACCAGGATAAATATGTATGAACTTTCCAATTTGTAAGTCGCTCTGGATAAGAGCGTCTGCTAAATGACTTAAATGTATGGTTGGATCAGAATCGCCGTTATAATAATTGCAGAGTATAGAGAATTAAGTAAAACCACAAGTAATAGACAGGTGAACAGGCGACGACTGTTATATCAGTATAGACGACACAGCTTCCATACATCAGTCAGTCAGGTTTTACCCCAGACTTTGGTATGGAGGGCGTAATGACTGTGGGTCCCATGGGGGGCAGTGGGGACCAGAAACCCCTGCCCTCCAAAAGCATGTCTTTAATGTCTTTGTGTGGAAGGATTTGATACCCCTCAAGCCTTTAAATTAGACTACATTAGTCACATGAACCAGAAATATCTCCACAATGGGAGAGGGTATCCAGACACAGGTCAATTCTACTGATGACATATGAACTCACTGCCACCCAGTATCCTCCCAGCAAACAGTACATTATAGCAAACACTTAAAAGGATATGGGAATACTTTGAGGCCTGAAGGTCAAAAAGGCAAGGCCCAGTGTTATCGTGTTCTGAGAATAGCATTGTTAATACATGGACATTTGTGTTGCATTGAGTGATGGGGTGGAAATGTACACTGTGAACTAGGAGGTGGTGGTAGAGGCTTAAGGAAATTACACTTTCTACTGCAGATCTCAATCTGACAGAACACTGCCAGACATAACAATGTGGTGTTGAAACGAACCTGGACCGGTGCTGGGCTGGGTAGGTTCTCCTCCTGAGGCTGGTTCTGAGCAAAGGAGTGGTCTGGAGGCTCTGATAAGCACCTGCCATGATGCAGCACAGGAGGGACCACAACATAACCATTGTTCTGGGTAACACCCAGCCTGGATGATATCTCTGAAGCCTATATCCTCTAGGGAGTCAGGGACTTTACTGGAGGTGCTGAAACACTCATTGGATTACTGTTCAAACCTAAAAAAGATAGTTAAGATGGAAAGATTATGAGTCACCGTCAATGGGGGACCACTCTCTTCAAGGCCACTGTTTAAGACCTGGCTACAGTACCCACCCAGGATGCAGATATGAGAGGTGGGAGGGTGGGGGACGGGGGCAGAGGGGAGTTGCTACCTATGAGCTATATGGAGGTCCAGCACCACGGTCATTACCCTTACAGATACAAATTGCAGAGGCCATCTGTAGGACAACACACACAAACAGAGATGGGACAGCAACATGCCTGGACAGGACACTAACATGAGACAGGGAGTACTCCACAGTCCTTCATACACATGTACGCACACACACCAATTTTGAGGCCAATAATTTTGTTATTGTAGTGCATACACTATATATACAGTTGAAGTCGGAAGTTTACATACACTTAGGTTGGAGTCATTAAAACTCTTTTTTCAACCACTCCAAAAATGTCTTGTTAACAAACTATAGTTTTGGCAAGTCGGTTAGGACATCTACTTTGTGCATGACACAAGTCATTTTTCCAACAATTGTTTACAGACAGATTATTTCACTGTATCACAATTCCAGTGGGTCAGAAGTTTACATACACTAAGTTGACTGTGCCTTTAAACAGCTTGGAAAATTCCAGAAAATGATGTCATGGCTTTAGAAGCTTCTAATAGGCTAATTGACATAATTTGAGTCAATTGGAGGTGTACCTGTGGATGTATTTCAAGGCCCACCTTCAAACTCAAAAGAAAATCAAAAGAAATCAGCCAAGACCTCAGAAAAAAAGTGTAGACCTCCACAAGTCTGGTTCATCCTTAGAAACAATTTCCAAATGCCTGAAGGTACCACGTTCATCTGTACAAACAATAGTACGCAAGAATAAACACCATGGAACCACACAGCTATCATACTGCTCAGGAAGGAGACGCGTTCTGTCTCCTAGAGATGAACGTACTTTGGTGCAAAAAGTGCAAATCAATCCCAGAACAGCAAAGATGTGAAGATGCTGGAGGAAACGGGTACAAAAGTATCTATATCCACAGTAAAATGAGTCCTATATCAACATAACCTGAAAGGCCACTCAGCAAGGAAGAAGCTGTAACGATTGTTCTCTTCCTCGTCTGAGGAGGAGCATGGATCGGACCAAAACGCAGCTTGTGGAGAATACATGTTTGATTTATTTTAAAGAAGACGAAACGAAGAACACTGACAAACTATACAAAACAACAAACGACATCAACAGACCTGAACATGTGAACTTACATATAACGAAGAACGCACGAACAGACTAAACAAATGAAACAGTCCCGTGTGGTACAAACACTGACACGGAAGACAATCACCCACAAACAAACGTTGTGAACAGCCTACCTTTATATGGTTCTCAATCAGAGGAAACGTCAAACACCTGTCCCTGATTGAGAACCATATAAGGCTAATTACCAATGAACCTAAACATAGAAACACATAACATAGACTGCCCACCCAGCTCACGTCCTGACCAACTAAACAAAGCTAAACAAAGGAAAATAAGGTCAGGAACGTGACAGAAGCCACTGCTCCAAAACCGCCATAAAAAAGACAGACTACAGTTTGCAACTGCACATGGGGACAAAGACAGTACTTTTTGGAGAAATGTCCTCTGGTCTGATGAAACTGATGAAAAATAGAACTGTTTGGCCATAATGACCATTGTTATGTTTGGAGGAAAAAGGGGGGGACTTGCAAGCTGAAGAACACCATCCCAACTGTGAAGCATGGGGGTGGCAGCATCATGTTGTGGGGGTGCTTTGCTGCATGAGGGACTGGTACACTTCACAAAATAGATGGCATCATGAGGTAAGAAAATGATGTGGATATATTGAAGCAACATCTCAAGACATCAGTCAGGAAGTTAAAGCTTGGTCACAAACGGGTCTTCCAAATGGACAATGACCCCAAGCATACTTCCAAAGTTGTGGCAAAATGGCTTAAGGACAACAAAGTCCAATTATTGGAGTGGCCATCACAAAGCCCTGACCTCAATCCTATAGAAACTATGTGGGCAGAACTGAAAAAGCGTGTGCAAGCAAGGAGACCTACAAACCTGACTCAGTTACACTAGCTCTGTCAGGAGGAATGGGCCAAAATTCACCCAACTTATTGTGGGAAGCTTGTGGAAGGCTACCCGACACGTTTGACTCAAGTTAAACAATTTAAAGGCAATGATACCAAATACTAATTGAGTGTATGTAAACTTCTGGCCCACTGGGAATGTGATGAAAGAAATAAAAGCTGAAATAAATAATTCTCTCTACTATTATTCTGATATTTCACATTCTTAAAATAAAGTGGTGATCCTAACACAGGGATTTTTTACAAGGATTAAATGTCAGGAATTGTGAGTTTAAATGTATTTGGCTAAGGTGTATGTAAACTTCCGACTTCAACTGTATATACAAAAGTATGTGGACACCCTTTCAAATTAGTGCATTCGGCTATTTCAGCCACACCCGTTGCTGACAGGAGTATAAAATCGAGCTCACAGCCATGCAATCTCCATAGACAAACATAGGCAGTAGAATGGCCAAACTGAGGAGCTCAGTGACTTTCACCGTGGCACCATCATAGGATGTCACCTTTCCAACAAGTCAGTTTGTCAAATTATTACCCTGATAGACCTGCCCGGTCAACGGTAAGTGCTGTTATTGTGAAGTGGAAACGTCTAGGAGCAACAATGGCTCAGCCGCGAAGTGGTAGGCCACACAAGCTCACAGAGTGGGAATGCCGAGTTCTGAAACGCATAGCACCTAAAAATTGCCTGTCCTCGGTTGCAACACTCACTACTGAGTTCCAAACTGCCTCTGGAAGCAACGTCAACACAATAACTATTTGTCAGGAGCTTCATGAAATGGGTTTGCATGGCCAAGAAGCCGCACACAAGCCTAAAATCTCCATGCACAATGCCAAGCATTGGCTGGAGTGGTGTAAAGCTTGCCGCCATTGGACTCTGGAGCAGTAGAAACGCTTCCCCATCTGGCAGTCTGACGGACAAATCTGGGTTTGGCAGATGCCAGGAGAACGCTAATTGCCCGAATGCATAGTGCCAACTGTAAAGTTTGGTCTGGTGCTGTTTTTCATGGTTCGGGCTAGGCCCCTTAGTTCCAGTGAACTAAGTGGCTGAATGGAAGAAAGTCCCTGCAGCAATGTTCCAACATCTAGTGGAAAGCCTTCCCAGAAGAGTGGATGCTGTTATAGCAGCAAATTAATGCCCATGGTTTTGGAATGAGATGTTCGACGAGCAGGTTTCCACATACTTTTGGTCATGTTGTGTTTCTGCCTAAGGAATCTGCCTAAGGAATGGTGTGTGTGTGTTTCATGCAGCATACTGCTGGGATGGGTCGAACAGGCACTTCAAACACCTCCTGCCATCTCTACCGTGTGGCCTGTGAATAATGGGAACCTAATCAGAGAGGGGGGGGGGGGTGTGGTCGTCTTTTGTGAGTGCTCTTCAAAGCGCTGGCCCTCCTATTTGTCCAAAGGAGCTCTTTGTAATGGAATCCTCCACTGTCATTTTGCCCCTTTTATTTTTAGGCAGGGCTATTGCTCTCATAACCCTCACATACCCCTAGGCTTTGTGTGAATGGACAGGGTCATTCTGAAACCCTCTGTCCCCCTCCTCCACATGCTGTGGTATAAAGTGATGTCTCACGCACAGTCTCATGGCTAATTTCAGGCCTCACAGGGTCTGAACACTGCGTGGGCCCCCTTTACTTCAGATGGATTCTCAACTTCTGCTACATGCTGTTAATCCAATGGAATGGCCATGGTAGCTCTTGTGGTGCCTATGAGATACAACAGGGAGGCACAGATTCATATTATGTTATGTTAAGCAAGTATTTAAGGCAGGTTAGACTATGTGAGTGAGAAAGCTGTGACAAGTGCACCGCCAAGGATAAAGTCACTCCCTGATCTTATTTAACCATTTTGTGTGTGTGCGTACGTGCCTGTCTGCGTGCTTATGCATGTGTGTGTCGAGTGAACACTTACTGACCCCAGTGCAGTCATGCGTAAGGTCACCCCACCCCACCCTGTTTCTCTGTTATATCTGACATGAGTAGATGAATTATAGATCAGACGCTTTAGCAGGTCTGTAACTCAATCTGTGGTACAGGAGGCAGGGCCAGAGGTACCAGCCAGAGGATCACGTGACCAAGAGGGAGAATAGCCATTGAGACAGCAGGACCCCTGAGGAGTGAAGACCAAAGACATATACATAACCTCAATCTAAGAAACAACTGATGACATGGTGTGTAATAATCATTTATATCTAAAAATGTGATATTTTGATCTAATCCAAAGCACGGCTCAATGCCTCAAAGGCAGGAGCAGACATGTACTGAGGGGTTGTTGAGCAAATATACTAGGACATGATTGGATTTGACTGAATACACAGCCTACATTAAGCCTTCATCTCCTGTATAGGTCACACAGAGTACTAAACTGGGATTAACAAATTAACTAGAGAGATACCTGACAGGGTCTGTGAAAGAACATCAAATACTTTCACATTTCTCATTCAGACACATGGCTTTGGAGCTTGGAGTTAGCACTTTGGGAATTATTCCAATGGTTCCATTGTACCGATCAAGCTAAACCAAACACAACTCAACTATTTGACAGTATTCAACCCATGTATTTGTCCCAGGTCGGATATTTGCATTCACTGCTATATGATAAATCATCTTAACACCTCTGAGAGACAAGAGGAGCAGCAGTAATGAATCATCTGAAAAGATGTGTCAAACTACCGCTGAAGAGGTAACATTCATTATCACTTTCCCCTTCTCAGAGACCGTGTGGTGGAGGGACTCAATGACTTGAACACCAGGGCTGTATAGGAGCAGCTAATCAACAGTGTATCTGATTTGCACCTGCCATAGAATCATATACACGCATGCATTCACACGTAAGAAACAGACACAGAGAAACACATACCATTTGTCTCCTAAGAGGATCTAGTTGCCCTGGCTCTGTGACCAGTAGCTAATTAAACATTAAGCTGAACAGGTTCCCTGCAGGAGTACAGACCTCCTTCCCCCCTCCACTACTCTCTCCTCTACCTCCTCCTCTTCTCTTCTGTTCCCTCCTTTTCTCTTCTATTCCCTCCTTTCCTTTAATTTCCATTTAGCTGTGCAGGTAGTATATTAAAAACTCAAATTAAGAAAGTTAGAGCCTATAATCGGGTCAGTTCAGCACTCCATTTTATCACTATCGCAGACAGGAAGTAAAATCCAGGACTGTATAGTATTTACCCAGAGAAGCGCTGAGATGAATGGCTGCTGTGTTGTGACAGACTGAACTGGATCTCTGATGACATGGATGCAGAGTGCCTGGTGGTCCAGCCTGGTCTCATAGACTAGACGGAACATAGTAAATGTAAATTCTAAACTTTCAAATTAGTATGTTAATTTACGTTTGGTGTGGTTAACCTGTTGGGGATGGGGGCGCTGTTTAGACTATTTATGCTAATGTGGCTAATTTTTTAAACGGCTTCCCACAAAATCCTTGATCGTACAATATGCATATTATTATTATTATTGGATAGAAAACAGTCTATAGTTTCTATAGGAGTTGAAATTTTGTCTCTAAGTGGAACAGAGCCCATTCTACAGCAATTTCCCTGACATGGAGTCAGATTTGAGAAACGTTGGCCACTTTTCTGAAGTCATTTAAAAGGGCTCTGTCGTTGCTATGACTATACGGACACTTCTTACGTCTTCCCCTGGATGCCTTTACGTGATGACGATTCCAACGGGCTCGATTGCTCGTTCACAGGCCCTACAAATGAAAAAAACCTTTAGCTAGCAAGTCTTTTCTTGCTGCGTAACGCGCGTGGAAGACACCGACCCTCTCCTGTTCCAAGCGTTAGTTTAGCCTGTTATATTTCTCCGGTCATCTTTTCACTCGTTATAGGAGTTACAAACATCACAAAGTAGTTAATTTAAAGCGTTTTATAGCAATTTATATCCGTTTAGTGCGATTTTGGGACATTTATTTTTGCAACGATGTGAAAAGTTGAGCACGCTTTTCAGTTCATCCCGAACGTAGTTGACATTTCCACATGGCAAGAGGACAGCTTTCCACCAAAAGACGATTTCTCCCAAGAAAGGATCCTTTGCCCAAGATACTGATGGAAGAACAGCTCAAGGTAGGACATTTTTATTATGATAAATCGTGTTTCTGTCGAAACATTTTAGTGGCTTAGGACGCCATGTTTTTTGACGTAGCTTCGCTTGGCGCAAACTGTATTGAAAAGTAAGGATAAATTAAAAAATGTAATAACGCAATTGTATTAAGAATTAAATTGTCTATCAATCCCTGTCCACCCTATATTTTTTAGTCACGTTTATGAGTATTTATGTATAAGAGTAGATCACTGTCTAAGTGGCGCAAGGACAAATTCTGACCAGCCGAGTTACATTTCACATTGTCTAACCATGATTTTGGTGGCTAAATATAAACATTTTCGATCAAACTGTATATGCATGTTGTAATGTGATGTTACAGGAGTGTCATCGGAAGAATTCTGAGAAGGTTAGTGAAAAAATTAATATCTTTTGGCGATGTTGACTTTTATCGCTCACTTTGGCTAGAATCAATGCTGGGCTGCTAATTGCTATGTGCTAAGCTAATATAACGATTTATTGTGTTTTCGCTGTAAGACACTTAGAAAATCTGAAATATTGTCTGTATTCACAGGATCTGTGTCTTTCGATTCGTGTATGCTGTGTATTTTTACGAAATGTTTGATGATTAGTAGTTAGGTAAACACGTTGCTCATTGTAATTATTCTAGTCCATTTGTGATGGTGGGTGCAATTGTAAACTATGCCATATACCTGAAATATGCACTTTTTTCTAACAAAACCTATCCCATACCATAAATATGTTATCAGACTGTCATCTAATGAGTTTTTTTGTTGGTTAGGGGCTATAAATATCTTAGTTTAGCCGAATTGGTGATGGCTACTGGTGTTGGTGGACAAATAAAAGATGGTGGATTATGCTAATGTGTTTTTAGGTAATAGATGTACATCTTTACATATTGTGTCTTCCCTGTAAAACATTTTAAAAATCGGAAATGTTGACTGGATTCATAAGATCTGTGTCTTTCATTAGCTGTATTGGACTTTAATGTGTGAAAGTTAAATATTTTAAAAAAATATTTTTTTTGAATTTCGCGGCACTGGTTTTTCAGTGGGGGGGGGGGGGTGTGCCGCTAGCGCCACGCTGATCCTAGACAGGTTAAATAGGACAGATGGTTACTTAAGGTAAAAACGAAAGTAAGGTGGTTGGATAGGCGTATAATGCGAATGTCTAGATATCCAAAGGTTGCAAGTTTGAATCTCATCACGGAGAGCTTTAGAATTTTAACTAATTAGCAACTTTTCAACTACTTACTACTTTCTACCCCTTCAACTACTTAGCATGTTAGCTAACCCTTCCCCTAACCCTTTAACCTAACTCCTAAACTTAACCCTAACCCCTAATCCTAAGCCCTAGCCTAATTAACGTTAGCCACCTAGCCACCTAGCTAGAAATCGTAAGATATCATATGTTTAGCAAATTGTAACATAATGTACGTTTTGGAAATTCGTAACACATAATACGAATTGTAATTCATAACATATCATACGAAATGGGTGATGGACATCCACAAATTAATACATAACTTACAAAACGTCGTCGATTTTCATACAGAATAATACCAGATGCTCTGAGACCAGGTTGGGTGGTCTGACTTGGGAACTGAATGAATGGTGATGGATAAAAACATTGATTTTGGTCAATGTGGTACCACAGTGCCACCTGATGGAGATATTGCAAAAGAGAGAAAAGAATAACAAATGGATAACATTGTGACAATGTGTAAAAGTAGAAGTCTGCACCTAGATAAAGTGCTGACTACATGCTTTGGCTCAGTAAATCATCATCAGTGCTACCACTGTAAACATACAATATCACCCGACATAGAATGAATGTACACACTCCTCTCCATATCCCGGTAAAAATCTGTCATTCTGCCCCTGAGCAAGGCAGTTAACCCGCTGTTCCCTGGGCGCCGAAGACGTGGATGTCGATTAAGGCAGCCCCCCCGCACCTCTCTGATTCAGAGGGGTTGGGTTAAATGCGAAATACACATTTCAGATAAATTCATTCAGTTGGACAACTGACTAGGTATCCCTCATTCCCTTTCCCTTTCCTGTAGAATCTTAAGGCACCACACTCATAATCTCCTATAATCTCATTCATTGACAGCTCTATTTGCGGAAGACCCCTCATTTGCTTTGAGGCAGCAGCATGTGACTGATCTCCTCCCTATGTATGTGCTCTCTTCATCTCCTTCCTTGAACTCCTGTCTTCTTCTTCTCTCAGGTCTGTGAAGGTCACGTCAATCCCCCGTGTCCCGTCTCGTCACAGAGCCTCCCCTTCATCCTCACAACCCCAGTCAGGAGGCCCATTAGCAGCCTGCAGACAGCAAGACAGGAGTCTGGCAGACACTTTACTGATCAGATTATGACTAAAATTGCATTAGTCTGGGTAGGAGTGTGGAGAGTGTTGACTGACCACCATACTTCCCCAGAATTTTCCTCTGTAGAGGGGAGATATTGATTGAATATCTACAATAAAGAAGGGAAAAGTACGCTATTAATTTCTCAGCTCAGTACCACTTTTTACCACTGGGAGGGGATAGAAAACTCGTTTTGATTATACAAATAACCAAATTCTTCACATTATGAGGTTAGCAGAGGACATCGAGCAAAACATAGTTTTTCTTTCCATAGTTCCCTGGGCAAGGTTCCCTGAATCAACTGAACCGGTGTAGGTGTGACTAATCGGATGAAGCCTCGATTACATCCTAGATCAGATGGGCCCTGTCGCTTGTTGTTCTGGGCAGCATTGTACTCAGAGAAACACTGGAGACACTGGAGTTGGGGAGTGGACAGGATACGGATGTGTGTGGTTTGCCCATCCTCTTCACCTCTTCATAGTGACCTCAGGCAAACCAATATGGTTAGAAGGAGGGTGTACTGTACAGGCTTGGCATTGGGTTCCATTCTTTGGCACTGTGACTTCCTACTGGGGAGGAATATAAAGCTACAATGTTTTCAGTGTCAATTGTCATGAATTCAAAAGGAGATTTCACAAGAAAAATGTAGCCGCTGGCTCAGAAAGAACACTCCTGCACCCATTTACTGTAACTGTTCAGTATGGCAGGCAGTGAAATACAAAGCCATTAAATTAGAGGTACGCTATATATACAAAAGTATGTGGGCACCCCTTCAAATGAGTGGATTCGGCTATTTCAGCCACATCCGTTGCTGACAGGTGTACAGTGCATTCGGAAAATATTCAGACCACTTGACTTTTTTCACATTTTGTTACATCACAGCCTTATTCTAAAATGGATTCAATAGTTGTTTTTCCCTCATCAATGTTTTTCCCTCACAATGTGACAAATGACAAAGCAAAACTGTTTAAAAAAAAACTGAAATATCACATTTACATAAGTATTCAGACCCTTTACTCAGTACTTTGTTGAAGCACCTTTGGCAGCGATTAGAGCCTCGAGTCTCCTAGGGTATGACGTTACAAGCTTGGCACACCTGTATTTGGGGAGTTTCTCCTATTCTTCGCTGTAAATCCGCTCAAACTCTGTCAGACTGGATGGGGAGCGTTGCTCATCGCTATTTTCAGATCTCTCCAGAGATGTTCGATCAGGTTCAAGTCCGGGCTCTGGCTAGGACATCGAAGACATTCAGTGACTTGTCCCGAAGCCACTGCTGCGTTGTCTTGGCTGTGTGCTTAGGGTCATTGTCTTGTTGGAAGATGAGGTCACCAGTCTGAGGTCCTGAGCGCTCTGGAGCAGTTTTTCATCAAGGATCTCTCTGTACTTTGCTCAGTTTATCTTTTCCTCGATCCTGACTAGTCTCCCAGTCCCTGCCGCTGAAAAACATCCTCACAGCATGATGCCACCACCATGCTTCACCGTAGGGATGGTGCCAGGTTTCCTCCAGACGTGATGGTTGGCATTCAGGCCAGAGTTCAATCTTGGTTTCATCAGACCAGAGAATCTTGTTTCTCATGGTCTGAGAGTCCTTTAGGTTCCTTTTGGCAAACTCCAAGCAGACTGTCATGTACCTTTTACTGAGGAGTAGCTTCCTTCTGGCCACTCAACCATAAAAGCCTGATTGGTGGAGGGCTGCAGAGATGGTTGTCCTTCTGGAAGGTTCTCCCATCTCCACAGAGGAACTATGGAGCTCTGTCAGAGTGACCATCAGGTTCTTGGTCACCTCCCTGACCAAGGCCCTTCTCCCTCGATTGCTCAATTTGGCCAGGCGGCCATCTCTAGGAAGAGTCTTGGGGGTTCCAAAGTTCTTCCATTTAAGAATGATGGAGTCCACTGTGTTCTTGGGGACCTTCAATGTTGCAGAAATGTTTTGATACCCTTCCCCAGATCTATGCCTCGACACAATCCTGTCTCGGAGCTCTACGGATAATTAATTCTACCTCATGGCTTGTTTTCTT
Organism: Salvelinus fontinalis; assembly: GCF_029448725.1. NCBI lineage: Eukaryota > Metazoa > Chordata > Actinopteri > Salmoniformes > Salmonidae > Salvelinus > Salvelinus fontinalis. The sequence continues at coordinate 30,321,608 of NC_074680.1, forward strand.
CTCTGACATGCACTGTCAACTGTGGGACCTTATATAGACAGGTGTGTGCCTTACCAAATCATATCCAATCAATTTAATTTACCACAGGTGGACTCCAATCAAGTTGTAGAAACATCTCAAGGATGATCAATGGAAACAGGATGCACCTGAGCTCAATTTCAAGTCTTATAGCGAAGGGTCTGAATACTTATGGGGTATTGTGTGTAGAATGATAAGGATATTTTTTTAATCCATTTTAGGATAAAGCTGTAACGTAACAAAATGTGGAAAAAGTCAAGGGGTTTGAATACTTTTCCGAATGCACTGTATAAAATCAAGCACACAGCCATGCAATCTTCATTGACAAACATTGGCAGTTGAATGGCCTGACTAAAGAGCTAAGTGACTTTCAACGTGGTACCGTCATAGGATGCCACATTTCCAACAAGTCAGTTTGTCAAATTTCTGCTCTGCTAGAGCTGCCCCAGTCAACTATACGGGCTGTTATTGTGAAGTGGAAACATCTAGGAGCAACAATGGCTCAGCCGCAAAGTGGTAGGCCACACAAGCTCACAGAATGGGACCGCCGAGTACTGAAATGCATAGAGTCTGTCCTCAGTTGCAAAACTCACTACCAGGTTCCATGACCGAGCAGCCGCACACAAGTCTAAAATCACCATGCGCAATGGCAAGCGTTGGCTGGAGTGGTGTTAAGCTCGCCGCCATTGGACTCTGGAGCAGTGTTAACACGTTCTCTGGAATGATGAATCACATGTTACCATCTGGCAGTCCAACGGACTAATGTGGGTTTAATGGATGCCAAGAGAACACTACCTGCCAAAATTAATAGTGTCAACTGTAAAGTTTGGTGGATGAGGAATAATGGTCTGGGGTTGTTTTTCATGGTTCGGGCTAGGCCCCTTGTTTCCAGTGAAGGGAAAACTTTACGCTACAGCATACAATTGACTTCTTGACGATTCTGTGCTTCCAACTTTGTGGCAACAGTTTGGGGAAGGTCCTTTCCTGTTTCAGCATGACGATGCCCCACCGCGCCCCATGCACGAAGCAAGGTGCATACAGAAATGTTTTGTCGAGATCGGTGTGGAAGAACTTGACTGGCCTGCACAAAGCCCTGACCTCAACCCCATTAAACATTTTTGGGAGGAATTGGAACGCAGACTGCGAACCAGGCCTAATCGCCCAACATTAGTACCCGACCTCACTAACGCTCTTGTGGCTGAATGGAACCAAGCCCCTGCATCCGTGTTGCAACATCTAGTGGAAAGCCTTCCCAGAAGAGCGGAGGCTGTTATAGCAGGAAATAATGCCCATGATTTTGGAATGAGATTTTCAACTAGCAGGTGTCCACAAACATTTGTGGTGTGTGACTATAGAGGAAGTTCAACCAGACACTCAGGGAGGGATGCAGTAAGCCCTGTAAAGAGCATCTGTTTCCACCAGCTCTCTGAAACAGAGATTTAACATACTGTCCTCTATTTTCATCAGGCTGATTGCTCATGGTGATTTTCAGGCAGAGCTCTATGAGGGCATGGGTAATACAATAACACCATCTTTTAACTACAGTCAGTAAAGCATTTCAAATTGGATGAGGGTGTCTGCTTGGAATCTACTAGCAGAATCTGCATATAGAGATAATGGAGGAGAAATCTAAAGGTTTAGAGATGGGGGAAAGGCAATACCCATCGCTCCACGCTTAATAAGCACCGCCAATAGAGTGATCCTCCCCTCACCTGACTAACGATCCCCTCACCTGACTAACGATCTAATGGATCACGTTTCTTTATGCATGAGCTCTCCACCCTGCTTTCAGGAGCTGAGACAAATATTGTCTATTATACTGATAAGATAGACGTGACCACTCTAACGATAGAAATATGAAAGATCAAAGATGGAAGGCAGGTGGGAGGAGGCGAGATCAGGTGGGACCCTTCTAGCCAATGAGAGGGCAGATATCTGCGTGAACAACACGTCATAGAGGTAGATATAGGGCTCATATTTGTATCAAATCAAATCAAATTGTATTGGTCACGTACACATATTTAGCAGATGTTATTGCGGGTGTAGCGAAATGCTTGTCTGTGCCATTATAGTGTAACGGATGTGAAATGGCTAGCTAGTTAGCGGGTACGCGCTAGTAGCGTTTCAATCAGTTACGTCACTTGCTCTGAAACCTAGATGTAGTGTTGCCCCTTGCTTTGCAAGGGCCGCGGCCTTTGTGGAGCGATGGGTAACGACGCTTCGTGGGTGACTGTTGTTGATGTGTGCAGAAGGTCCCTGGTTTGCGCCCGTGTCGGGGCGAGGGGACGGTTTAAAGTTATACTGTTGAATTGATGCTGTTGGCCCGGGTCACTGGTTGTTGCGGAAAAGGAGGAGGTTGAAAGGGGGGTGAGTGTAACGGATGTGAAATGGCTAGGTAGTTAGCGGGTACGTGCTAGTAGCGTTTCAATCAGTTACGTCACTTTCTCTGAAACCTAGATGTAGTGTTGCCCCTTGCTTTGCAAGGGCCGTGGAGCGATGGGTAACGATGCTTCGTGGGCGACCGTTGTTGATGTGTGCAGAGGGTCCCTGGTTCGCGCCCTAGTCGGGGCGAGGGGACGGTTTAAAGTTTTACTGTTACAATAGCATCTGTGACAGTGTTGGCAACACCATTGAGGCTATCTCCATTTTAAAGTAGTCCATTTTCTTCTTCTTCATTGGCTGATTGCTCCCAACTCATAAGACCCCCACCTAGTTGACTATTTTAAATTGATGGAAGCCCTCAATGGCAATGTCCATGCTAAAACAAGTTATATCCATGATGTGTCCTCTATCTCTCTCTATGACAATAGGCACAACTCGGATATTAAGTCGTTTTTTTTCAGTTGCCGTAATGCAACATGCGTCCACTTATAGCAGTGCATTGGTAACAACCTAACCATTACGAAACTTATATTAGCCCAAATTAGCCTCATGTAGCAAATTAGCAATTACATTTTATGTTGACCAAATTGAACACTCTCATTGACCTCCTTACAAACATTCCTCACTTCTTGGGCTTATTAAAGTGAACAGCTTTTGGCCTAAGTAAAACCTCTCGCTTCGCCTCTTACTCTCTGGCTGAGAGTTGGGACTTTCTTACCCAGCAGAGAGGAACTTTTTGGTGTTTTTAATGAATTTTGAGCTTTTTCATTGTATTGTGCTCCTGATGAATTCATGAACAAATTGAATGGTGGGGCTGGATGGTAATGGGTCAGGAAAGTCAAGTAGTGAAGAAAGCATTTTAGATTAGATCACTCTCACTCATTTCTCAGAATGAGAGAGAAAGAAAAAAGAGAGAAAGAAATGGACAAAGAAAAAAAATATATTGGCAGATAGAAAGAAAGTGAAACTATGTCCAGCAGGTGTCACTACTTGACCACTACTGTAACCGTTTGCCTCCTAAACTATGCTCAGTTGTAGTCCTGCCCTGCTCACACCCACGTACCACCACCACCTCATTAACAATGTGTTAATCAGATGTTATTAGTTAACTATTGTGTGTCGTTTTTGTATACCTACAGTAAATCTCTTTAAATATGTGAAGATTATTCTATATCTCTAGGATGTCACCAACACCTCTCCCTTTATGCAGCCATGTTATCTCGTTTACACACTCAGACCACATGTGATCAACCACCACCATAGCATCAACATGGGCATGAATCAAACATGAGTAGAGTTCAGTCTGCTACCATGTGCATGTATCTATGTAACTGACAACTAAGGACCCATTGCTGTCTATCGGGCTGCCCTGTGAAGTGCCAGATGAAATATTAATCGTTCTTTATTTATAATAGAGATGGTGCTGCTGCTGCTTCACTAACTCAGTCTGGCTGTATAACCAAGGTACTGTACAATTATATCACCTCTCCTTTCTGCAGGTGTTCCTCTCTGTTGGACCCTGACCCCTGCTTCTACACCCCTCTCTACATCCCTGGTGCTCAAAACAGCTGACTCTCACAGCTCCCCACAGACACACCCCTCTGGGGCACTGCTAGGAGGCGGGTCACTCAACATTTATTTGCTTGGTATCACTGACACATTAATCATCCATTCATGATATATTGTATGTAAGGGACACTGGCGTGGCACTGAACATCTATTCATCCAGAAAATAATTTTTGCTTGTTCATTTTCTCTTTATTTCCTAAACTGTCATTTTGTGTTGCCTGATAGCTTGGAAGAGATAGATTTGAATTTGTCCTCGTAATACAGGTTTCGGTTCCTGCCAGGCAGCCAAGGACAACTAGTAGTGGCATTAATGGATTCAACGTGGCATTTCTGTAGCCTGGGGGGCTCTTGTCTTACTAGAGATAACCCACTCATAAGACTCCTGAACAGCTCATCAAAGGGCTAGCCAGACCCCTCTTTTACGTTGCTGCTACTCTCTGTTTATTATCTATGCATAGTCACTTTATCTCTACCTACATGTACATATTTCCTTAATTACCTCGACTAACCTGTACCCCCGCACATTGACTCGGTACCGGTACCCCCTGTATACAGCCTCGTTATTGTTATTTTATTATTACTCTTATTTTTTTACTTTAGAATATTCAGTAAATATTTTCTTAACTCTCATTGTTCTTAAAACTGCATTGTTGGTTAAGGGCTTTTAAGTAAGCATTTCACAGTAAGGTTGTATTCGGTGCATGTGACAAATAAAATTTGATTTGACACAAACACACACACACACACACACACACACACACACACACACACACACACACACACACACACACACACACACACACACACACACACACACACACACACACACACACACACACACACACACACAGCAATGGGGAATGCCTGAATAACATATTGTACATTATAACTATTGCAGTGTCATGTTTACCAGCAGTCAAAGTACATATTGTAAAAATGTAGAGCTCAGTACCAGTTTGGCTTCCTTTGGACTTTGCTATACAGTATGAGCCTATTGAGACAATGTTGCAGCTCCAGCTTTTCTACATGGGAGAGTTGATTGCTTTATGGAGAAATGAGGCCCATATATCCAGCCAAAGAGAGCAGATGGAAACAAAATTATTCCATGTCCATTCCGTTGATGCCAATGTGGTCATACCAAAGGGGGAATAAGGGGGAAGGAGGGAGCCCCAGAGGCATGTGGGGTGCTGGGAGGTGACAAAAGGACAGACTGTCCGCCCACTGGGGGCTCATTGGAACCCCGGACACGCTTGTTACCAGTGGAGCCTTGGATGGGCCAGCAGGGGGACAAGGGAGAGGAGCAGGATGGGGGGACTGTTGATGTCCCCTCGCTGGCCCCCTTTCAGGAGTCTGAGCAAAACACTCGCATGCAAATACAAACACACAAAAATGCATATGTATACACAATCACACTAGCAAACAGAGACACACACACTCACACAAACAAACACAGCTCACAGAGGAGGTGTTAGACAACAGCTGTCTCCTTTGAGAGAGGATACAATAGGAGAACCCTGCAGGAGGGGGGCAGCACCTGCCTCTCCCTCCCTCTTTCCCTCCTTCACCCCTGACATATTCCCCGTCAACAGGACAAGGTGGGGGTGTAAAGTGTTGACGGAGGTGCGCCCAGCTCCTTCCGAGTATAATATGATCCTCTGATCTGCATGTGTATAATGTTTGACTAACTCGTTCTAATTTCAGAGCCTGTCCCTTTAAAGACGGATGGATGTAAACAATGTCTCCTTTCATCTTAAGGAGGATTAGAAGATGGTGGATATTAGGTCATTAACCCCCAGAAGGGCTACTTTAACAAAGAATACCACAATGGTCCTCTCGAACGTATAACAACTACAACCACAATCACTCTCGAACACGTAACAACCACAACCACTCTGTACTCTGAGCACAGAACAGGTACAGAAATCCCGTAGCCACATTGCCAAACGCTCCCTGTTCTCCTGCTGTAGTGTAGTCAGTGTATATGAGGATATATGCCCTCACAACAAGGTGAGCGGTTAGCACATCTGCCTCACACATCACCGTCTATGCCACAGGTGTCAAACTCATTCCACGGAGGGCCGAGTGTCTGCGGGTTTTCGCTCCTCCCTTGTACTTGATTGATGAATTAACATCACTAATTAGTTAGGAACTCCCCACACCTGGTTGTCTAGGGCTTTATTGAAAGGAAAAACCAAAAACCTGCAGACACTAGGCCCTCCGTGGAATGAGTTTGACACCCCTGGTCTATGCTGTAATCCATGCGTATTCCCCGCGGCAGTGTGTGTGCACTTTGTGTAAGTGCATATTTTTGTGGAACACTTATATGTGTGTTTTTCTAATGTAGTATTCGTGCGTGTGTGTGTTGTGGCTACGCGAGTCTACACAGGTGAGACATCCGCCTGTCATGAAGATTACAATACCAATAGCCATCAGCAGTTCTGTGTGCATAGAAGATGACAGTAGAAAATAAACAGTGCAAGAGAGAGGCTGCAGGTACAGTACATATAGGGTACAACACATCACTAGTACTAAGACTAGAATATTAGGTAAATGTCACGACTTCTACCGAAGTCGTTGCCTCTCCTTGTTCGGGCGGTGTTCGGCGGTCGACTTCACCGGTCTTCTAGCCATCATCGATCCATTTTTCATTTTCCATTGGTTTTGTCTTGTCTTCCCACACACCTGTTTTCAATCCCATCCATTACCTCTTGTGTATTTAACCCTCTGTTTCCCCTCATGTCTTTGTCAGAGATTGTTTGTTGTCAGTATAGTGTTTATTTTGTATAGGTGAGCGACGGGTCTTCGTACCCATATTTGTTTATTATTCATTTTCTATTTAGTGTTATGGAGCATGTTTCTTGGATATTTATTAAAAGACTCCATTTTACACTCCGTTTGACTCTCCTGCGCCTGACTTCCCTGCCACCTATACACACGTTTCTGACAGTAAAGCACAACAGAAATAATCATCATAATCCCACCAAAATCAAAAAGCCAGAGCTAAACCGTAAAAGCAGCCGCTTGCCCACAGAATTATCCCCACAAACCTGAAAGGAAATGCGCAAAAAGCATTCCTTGCTTTATGGGGTGGCAGTTGTGTGCCTGTCAGTGGGGTGAGGAGGTTATGGCTAAGTGTGTGTTTGCGGGATGTGTGTATGTTGTTAGTGGGGCTGGTTGGTCCAGTGTATTGGGGGCCTCATCCCAGATTGCTCCTTCAAAGGCAGGAACCTCCTCCTCCAGATATCTGCAGCCTGGTCCCCTCTCCCGTCATCTGGTGGGCCCCTTGCACAAAGTGTGTGTGGGTGCGTGTGTGTGCAGTGTGTTCACAGATGCAAGGGGGATGGGGGGGGGGCTTTGGGTCCTGAATGTATAACTCATTGTGAGAGGAACAGGGTGCTCTTACACCCCTTTCCCACACACACCCACACAGTAGTCTATCAGACCCTGCTGTTTCCATGTTCCCCTTCACTGAGTATGTGCAAAAGGCTGATAGAGCAGGGCTATGCAGTGATGATGGCAGGCAGGCTGGTCCAGACTAGAGCCACACCCTGTGGAGAGGCAGCATAGACGGTGATGTGTGAGGCATAGAGAAGCCCCACTCACACAGGCCTCACACTGGGCCCAAACACACTAACAATTTTCTCAGGAGCAGTCAACCGCCCAGCATCTATACCCCTGTAAAACTCTATTCTACCATCGAGGTCAACTATACAGAGTGAATGTAGTTCTTTAGATCAATTTTGAAGCTGCCTTCAGAGTTTCTAATCTGTCCCAGAATAAAGGGAGAGATGTGATTGTGTAGTCTGCTCAGCCGTTACTGTGTGTCAGCATGAATTTCTCCATTGTCACACTCAGTTCTTCGGATAAGGAGATGGAAGAGAAGAAAGCAAAGTACTACCAATTCATTCCACCCTCTGCATAGATCTGGATAGGAGACTAAACGAACATTGGCCAAATAATTTTTTTAATTTTTTTACATAACATATTCAGTGCCCCCCATCTCTACAGGTATGGTGCCAGCACTGAGCTCATGAAATGTTTTAGACAATAAGATGTGAGAAATGCGTCAGAGAATGACTCAGCAGAATCTCTGTTCAGAGTTCGTCACTAGTTACCACAGACACAAAGTCAAATATGGCTAAACCCTGCATATTTCTACAATTTATCCTTTTAAAATCTGATTTTAAACCTAAACTTAACCCTAACCATAACCACCCTTCTAACCGTATGCCTAACCTTAAATTAAAACCCCCAAAAAACTCCCCAAAATTATGAACGTTTGCAATATAGCCAATTTGACTTTGTGGATGTGTTAACTAGTGACAACCCTGTTCAGAGCTACTGCTGCCTGCAACTATGTTTCACACTCCACTCAAACTTTCAAAGGCTCCTGCATTTTAATGCTCAGCACATAACTCCCCTGCTACAGCAGCTAATGTACTCACAGTCAAAAAAAGGCTACGTCGCTACATTTACTCAGTCACTCACTCACTCACACAAACATGCTGGCATAAAACTTGCACTCAAAACCACACACGTAAAAGCCACAGTGTGTGTGTGAGTGTGTGTGTGCAGGAATGCTACGGAAAGTGTGTGTGGACACAATGGTTAGGCGTGTCCCTGGGGCCTAGCTGTGCAAGGTGCCGTTTGGTAGTCTTTGATAATGCCAGCAGAAGGGGGAGGGGGGCACAGTCGAGAGGCAGGAGGCATTCTTTGGGGGGGAAGAGACCGAATAGGTTTAATTGCTTTACTTGGCTGGCGAGGAAGGGACTGATTGACTTATGGAGGTATGAAAGGGAGCGGCCTGCTGCCATGGGAGTGTGAGGGTGTGTGTCTGTTGGGGGGCGGCCGGACTCTATAGGAGCATCTGTTGAGGCACGAGTCAGATGGAGGGTGTGTGGAGGCACGAGATCCATTCCCTCTCTCTTTCTCTCCCTCGTTCTCTCAATCATACCTTCTGTTCCAATAGAGAGGCTCCAACGCCCTGACCCTATGTGTCACTACAACACTGAACCCCATGGAGGGAACAAAGCAGGAGAGACTATTCAGTCCAACTGACCAGTCCTGCTCAACCCCTGACCAAACACAACCCAGTCAGACCTACAGGTAACTGCCAAAATGAGTAAATGACGGATACAAAGTATATTGAAAGCAGGTGCTTCCATACAGGTCTGGTTCCTGAGTTAATTAAGCAATTAATATCCTAACATGCTTAGGGTCATGTATAAAAATGCCCAGTTGCCCATTATTTTGGTTACCATGGCTAGAAGAAGAGATCTCAGTCTTTGAAAGAGGGGTCTCAAAGGAGCACGGTGTGTGTATGTGTGTATGTGTGTGTGTGTGTGTGTGTGTGTGTGTGTGTGTGTGTGTGTGTGTGTGTGTGTGTGTGTGTGTGTGTGTGTGTGTGTGTGTGTGTGTGTGTGGGTGTGTGGGTGGGTGGGTGTGTGTGTGTCAGTCACCAGATCTCAACCCAACAACACTTATGGGAGATTCTGGAGCAGCGCCTAAGACAGCGTTTTACACCACTATTAACAAAACACCAAATTATCGAATTTCTCATGAAAGAATCTTGTCATATCCCTCCAATAGAGTTCCAGACACTTGTAGAATCTATGACATGGTGCATTGAAGCTGTTCTGGCTCGTAGTGTCCCAATGCCCTATTAAGACACTTTATGTTGGTGTTTCCTTTATTTTGGCAGTTACCTGTACATAGAGTCCGAATGACATATACTAACACCCCCTCCTAGAGCCCCACTGACACTGCTTTGCCCTACAATGACATTGTAATGGAGGTTGGTTGGTGTAGAGTAGGCTAACTGATAACATTAAATTACGTCAGGTTGGTTTTGTACTCATGATCTCTCCCTCCGATTCTCCCTCTAGAGCACATCTGTGTGTAGGTGGAAGAGAGCTTGTACGCATCACATGGTGTGTGCAGTGTAACTTCTGTTTACCATAAACACTGGAGACAGACGCACTGGGCTCTCTCTGACAACAGTGAAGAGGTGACTCCGGGATGCTGGCCTTCTAGGCAGAGTTGCAAAGAAAAAGCCATATCTCAGACTGGCCAACAAAAAGAAAAAATTAAGATAGGCAAAAGAACACTGGACAGAGGAAGATTGGAAAAAAGTGTTATGGACAGACGAAAATAAGTTTGAGGTGTTTGGATCACAAAGAAGAACATTCAAATAAAATAAAATTGTATTGGTACATACACATGGTTAGCAGATGTTAATGCAAGTGTAGCGAAATGCTTGTGCTTCTAGTTCCGACAGTGCAGTTGTCACGCCCTGGCTATAGAGAGGGTTTTTATTCTCTATTTTGGTTAGGCCAGGGTGTGACTAGGGTGGGCAGTCTATGTTCTTTTTTCTAGGTTATTGGTTTTCTATGTGTTTGGCCTGGTGTGGTTCCCAATCAGAGGCAGCTGTCTATCGTTGTCTCTGATTGGGAGCCATATTTAGGTAGCCTGTTTTCCATTGTGTGTTGTGAGTGATTCATTTCTGTTTAGTGTGTGTTGCACCTGACGGAGCTGTTTTCGGTTGTCACTTTGTTGTTTTGCTTTGTAGTGTTCAGTTTACCATTAAAATGATGAACACTTACCACGCTGCGTTTTGGTCCTCTCCTTCTCCAGACGACAATCGTGACAGAATCACCCACCACCAAAGGACCAAGCAGCGTGGTGGAATGGACTCCTGGACATGGGAGGAAATCTTGGATGGAAAAGGACCATGGGCACAGCCGGGAGAGTATCTCCGTCCGAAAGAGGAGCTGGAGGCAGCTAAAGCGGAGCGGCGACCCTATGAGGGATTGGCGCGAGGAAAAGTGCACGAGAGGCAGCCCCAGAATCTTTTTTGTGGGGGGCACAGGGTTAGATTGGCGGACTCAGGTAGGAGACTTGAGCCAACTCCCCGTGCTTACCGTGGCGAGAGAGTGACCGGGCAGGCACCGTGTTATGCGGAGAAGCGCAAGGTGTCCCCAGTGCCCAATGCATAGCCTGGTGCGCTACATTTCAGCTCCTCGAATCGGCCGGGCTAGAGTGGGCATCGAGCCAGGAGGGATGATGCCGGCTCAGCGCATCTGGTCTCCAGTGCGTCTCCTCGGCCCGGGGTATACTGCACCAGCCCTACGCACGGTGTCACCAGTTCGCCAGCACAGCCCAGTGCGGCCTGTTCCAACTCCCCGCACTTTTCGGGCTACAGGGGGGATCCAGCCAGGACGAGTGGTGCTAGCTCTGCGCTCGAGACCGCCAGTGCGCCTCCATGGTCCAGTGCATCCGGTGCATCGGACAAGATCAAGGCCTCCTGCATGTCTCCACAGCCTGGTGAGTTCTGTGCCAGTGCTAAGCACTAACCCTCCTGCATGTCTCCCCAGCCTGGTGAGTTCTGTGCCTTCTCCCAGAGCCAGGCCTTCTGTGTGTCTCTCCAATCCAGTGATAATCCATGGCAAGAAGCCTCCAGTGATAATCCATGGCACAAAGCCTCCAGTGATAATCCATGGCACAAAGCCTCCAGTGATAATCCATGGCACGAAGCCTCCAGTGATGATCCATGGCACGAAGCCTCCAGTGATGATCCATGGCACGAAGCCTCCTGTGAGGATCCATTGCACGAAGCCTCCAGTGATGATCCATGGCACGAAGCCTCCAGTGGTGATCCATGGCACGAAGCCTCCAGTGGTGATCCATGGCACGAAGCCTCCAGTGATGATCCATGGCACGAAGCTTCCAGTGATGATCCATGGCAAGAAGCCTCCAGGGTTGAGACATGGCACGAGGCCTCCAGAGACGGCCTCCAGCCCGGAGCCTCCAGAGTCTCCCTCCAGCCCGGAGCCTCCAGAGTCTCCCTCCAGCCCGGAGCCGCCAGAGTCTCCCTCCAGCCCGGAGCCGCCAGAGTCTCCCTCCTGTCCGGAGCCGCCAGAGTCTCCCTCCTGTCCGGAGCCGCCAGAGTCTCCCTCCTGTCCGGAGCCGCCAGAGTCTCCCTCCTGTCCGGAGCCGCCAGAGTCTCCCTCCTGTCCGGAGCCGCCAGAGTCTCCCTCCTGTCCGGAGCCGCCAGAGTCACCCTCCTGTCCGGAGCCGCCAGAGTCTCCCTCCTTTCCGCACCTTGGTCTACTCCTTCTTCCTCAGACGAACATCGTTACAAAAGCTATATCTTAGACTGGTCAATAAAAGATTAAGATGGGCAAAAGAACAGACACTGGACAGATGAAGATTGGGGAAAAGTGTTGTGGACAGACGAATCTAAGTTTGACGTCTTCGGATCACAAAGAGGAACATTCGTGAGATGCAGAAAAAAATGAAAAGATGCTAGAGGAGTGCTTGACGCCATCTCTCAAGCATGGTGGAGGCAATGAGATAGTCTGGGGGTGTTTTGGTGGCGGTAAAGTGGGAGATTTGTACAGGGTAAAAGAGCCTTACTACTTCCAGATCCATCACTACCATTTTGCAACGCCATGCCATACCCTGTAGACGCCGCTTAATTGGAGCCAATTTCCTCCAACAACAGGACAATGACCCAAAGCACAACTCCAAACTATGCAATAACTATTTAGGGAACAAGCAGTCAGCTGGTATTCTGTCTATAATGGAGTGGCCAGCACAGTCACTGGATCTCCACCCTATTGACCTGTTGTGGGAGCAGCTTGACTGTATGGTATGTAAGAAGTGCCCATCAAGCCAATCCAACTTGTGGGAGGTGCTTCAGGAAGCATGGGGTGAAATCTCTTCAGATTACCTCAACAAATTGACAACTAGAATGCCAGGTCTGCAAGGCTGTAATTGCTGCAAATCGAGGATTCTGTGACGAAAGCTAAGTTTGAAGGACACAATTATTATTTCAATAAAAAATCATTATTTATAACCTTGTCAATGTCTTGACTATATTTCCTATTTATTTTGCAACTCATTTCATGTCTGTTTTCATGGAAAACAAGAACATTTCTAACTTACCCCAAACTTTTGAACGGTAGTGTATATAAGTACAGTAGCTAGAAAAACAGTTTAAATTATTTATTCCTATTCAACAATATTTAACAAAAGACAAATACATGGTAAAGAAAGTGTTCTCTTTCCAGTCTTTTCGTTCCTCTGAAGCAGCAGGTAGTCAGCAGGTTGTCACCGTCAAAAACACAGTCCTTGGAGAGCAATTCTGAGGTAATAATTTTGTGCGGACTGAGTGAGCGTTTATGCGGTGAAATAGAACTAGAACAGAACAAGTTCACAAATAAAAAACATCTTTATGATACCTTGTGTAGGGATTTCAAAGACACAAAAATGGGGATAGATGCGGTAAAGAGGTCAATGGAATGCAGACCGTGGAGGATAGGTATTTGGTATTCGGTATTTTATTAGGATCCCCATTAGCTGTTGCAAATGCAGCAGATGCTCTTCCTGGGTTCCACACAAAACATGAAACATAATACAGAATGACATAATACAGAACATCAATAAACAAGAACAGCTTTAGGACAGAACTACTTTTTTTTTTTAAAGGCACACGTAGCCTACATATCAATGAATACACACAAACTATCTTGGTGTAATAAGGGAGAGGCGTTGTGCCGTGAGGTGTTGCTTTATCTGTTTTTTTAAACCAGGTGTGCTGTTTATTTGAGCCATTTGAGATGGAAGGGAGTTCCATGCAATAATGGCTCTATATAATACTGTACGTTTTATTGAATTTGTTCTGGATTTGGGGACTGCGAAAATACCCCTGGTGGCATGTCTGGTGGGATAAGTGTTTGTGTCAGAGCTGTGTGTAAATTGACTATGCAAACAATTTGGGATTTTCAACACAATGTTTCTTATAAAAAGAAGTGACGCAGTCCGTCTCTCCTCAACTCTTAGCCAAGAGAGACTGGCACACATAGTATTAATATTATCCCTCTGATTACAATGAAGAGCCAAACGTGCCGCTCTGTTCTGGGCCAGCTGCAGCTTAACTAGGTCTTTCCTTGCAGCACTGGACAACACGACTGGACAATAATCAAGATTAGACTAAACTAGAGCCTGCAAAACTTGCTTTTTGGAGTGTGGTGTCAAAAAAGCCGAGCGTCTCTTTATTACGGCCAGACCTCCCCATCTTTACAACCATTGAATCTATATGTTTTGACCATGACAGTATGTAAGCTAACGCCAAGTAAGTTAGTCTCCTCAACTTGTTCAACAGCCACACCATTCATTACCAGTTTCAGCTGATATCTAGAACTTAAGGAATGATTTGTACCAAATACAATTACATTTACATTTAAGTAATTTAGCAGACGCTCTTATCCAGAGCGACTTACAAATTGGAGAGCGACTTGCTCTTAGTTTTAGAGATGTTCAGGACCAGTTTATTACTGGCTACCCTTTCCAAAACAAACTGCAACTCTTCATTAAGGGTTTCAGTGAAGCTGGATTGGCACACATTCAACAATTTATTTTTTATTTATTTTTTACCTCAATGTAACAGTATAACTTTAAACCGTCCCCTCGCCCCGACCCGGGCGCGAACCAGGGACCCTCTGCACACATCGACAACGGTCGCCCACGAAGCAGCGTTACCCATCGCTCCACAAAAGCCACGGCCCTTGCAAAGCAAGGGGCAACACTACTTAAGTCTCAGAGCAAGTGACGTAACTGATTGAAATGCTACTAGCGCGTACCCGCTAACTAGCTAGCCATTTCACATCCGTTACACTCACCCCCCTTTCAACCTCCTCCTTTTCCGCAGCAACCAGTGATCCGGGTCAACAGCATCAATGTAACAGTATAACTTTACGTCGTCCCCTCGCCCCGACACGGGCGCGAACCAGGGACCCTCTGCACACATCAACAGTCACCCATGAAGCGTCGTTACCCATCGCTCCACAAAAGCCGCGGCCCTTGCAAAGCAAGGGGCAACACTACTTAAGTCTCAGAGCAAGTGACGTAACTGATTGAAATGCTACTAGCGCGTACCCGCTAACTAGCTAGCCATTTCACATCCGTTACATCAACACAGTGTGAAATACACATATAAACAATAGCCTCAATGTAGGCAAATTTAGCTGGGGGACAATGGGGAGATTTGGGATGGAGATGCATGTGGGAAAATGGTGCAGCCTTTTTACTTCATGGTATCTTGGCTGAGCTTCTATGTCAAGCACCAGGAAATGGACTCCAACATCTCAGAAGAGGTATGGTCTTGTCTTTTCGTTTAGCCAGTTGCTTGTAATCAGCTGGATGGCTATAGCAATTAGCCTTGAATCACTACAAGTGGTGTGGTGCAGACCAATTTATTGGATGCATTATGACAGCTCCCTGAAGCACAAGAAGTATGATTGCTCTGACTTCTGAGGAGACTGAATCACAGTAAATGCAGTACGGGCCACTGCAGATGTCGGATTGACCATGCAGAGGCTTTTACTCAATGCAGATGTCAGTGGGTGCATGGCATGGAGGAGCAGGCAGGGTTTGGGGGTTATGGAGTTTGCGGGGTTAATGGGGTAGAGGGAGGCCCAGCAGCTAACAGCAGCTCCACTTAACCAGAGCACTGTGTATTTTATGAGGCATGGCCTTGTCATTATCAGGCAGGTTTCCATTGCATATACTTGATGTTGGGGGTTCCACTCCAGAGGGAAGCTTTCATGGTTAAGTAGCAGTCCCTCCCTCCCGCTCAGTTTGCATGTTGAGGCAGGCCTCGCCCCTGGAGGAGAAATTAAAGGCACTGGTTTTTACTGTTTTTATACGGTGAGTGATTGGTTTTCATCTAGAGAGGATTACATGCTGTCACCAAACTGGCCTCATGAGTATTTCAGTAGCTGTAAGAATAGTACTACTAATACAGTATTTATTCAGTTGACATTGAGCTTCAACCACATCATACATCCCAATAACAGAGTTATGGTGAATGGTTTTATACCATTAGTCATTTCACTAGATGTCTCTAGTTAGTCTGTCTCTCGTTGGAGATTTCAGGCGTAGTTGAAACTCTTCAGTGCATTACTTTGACTCATAAAACAATTATTTCAGAATTTCCCTGGGTATAGGACCATCCACAAAATGTATGTCAGAGGTGTGTTTTCGAGACTACCTTCTCTCCTTAAAGCAATTATATCACAGTTTGATTATGATGTGAGAAAAAATTGGGACAGGGGAATCTACAGCACACGCCCTTTCACTGCTCGCACAGCTCATTTTGGTTCCAGAACTGTCTGAACAGAGCAAGGGCACAGAATGTTACATGCATCCCTCGCCTGTTAAACGTGAATCTCATCAGGGCCTATAGAGACGTAGTGGAGATTTACCGTCTCAGACAGGGGAGTGGGTGGAGGAGAAGGCAGCCGTGTGCCAGGTCTCTGTGTGCTGTCACGAGCCATCCATGTCAGTACATGCCCCCTCGCCTCCCTTACACACCCTCCACACACACAAAACTCCTCTCCAAACAGTGCCAGGCGAGTCACACACCTCAAACACAGCCCAAAAACAGGACAGGACAGGAGCCTTCTCAGTCACGCTCAAATAGTCTTAGTCTAGGACAGACTACATTCACCACAATATAACATCTCTACTGCTTTGCCTAGGCCCTAGAGGAACAAAGTGTTATTGAATTTAAATTGAATCTGTCTCTCTTTTCCCCTCTTCACTGATGAAGCACTGTTTATCAAATCAGGATGTCCTCATCCTCAACTTGTAAATCAAATCAGGATATACACTCCTCAGGAAAACTGAAACAATGAAGATGGAACAGCATCTAGTCTAATGCTGAACACTTGTGTGTGATGTAGAATGTGGAGTAATGTAGAAACTATGGTAGAGTATGTTCATGAACGATGGATCACTACTTCGGAGAGAGAGTATTCATAGGGCAGAGCCATGTCATTCGAGATCCAAGGCGATATTCAACGTTTGTCCAGGTCGAAAAGACGTCGGAAGATGACTTCAAAAACACCACACTATATATACAAAGGTATGTGGACAACCCTTCAAATTAGTGGATTCGGATATTTCAGCCACACTCGTTGATGACAGGTGTATAAAATTGAGCACACGGCCATGCAATCTCCATAGACAAACATTGACAGTAGAATGGCCTTACTAAAGAGCTCAGTGACTTTCAACGTGTCACCGTCATGGGATGCCACCTTTCCAACAAGCCAGTTAATCAAATGTCTGCCCCGGTCACCTGTAAGTGATGTTACAGCTCAGCCGCGAAGTGGTAGGCTACTCAAGCTCACAGAGCAGGACCGCCGAGTGCTGAAGCGCATAGCACGTAAAAATCATCTGTCCTCGGTTGTAACACTCACCACAGAGTTCCATACTGCCTCTGGAAGCAACGTCAGCACAAGAACTGTTCGTCGGGAGCTTCATGAAATGGGTTTCCATGGCCAAGCAGCCACACACAAACCTAAGATCACCATGCGCAATGCCAAGCGTCGGCTGGAGTGGTGTAAAGCTCGCTGCCATCTGGAGTGATGAATTACACTTCAGCATCTGGCAGTCCAACGGACGAATCTGGGTTTGACGGATGCCAGGAGAGTGCTACCTGCCCCAATGCGTAGTGCTAACTGTAAAGTTTGGTGGAGGAAGAATAATGGTTTTCATGGTTCGGGCTAGGCCCTTCAGTTCCATTGAAGCGAAAATGCTACAGCATACAATGACATTCTAGACGATTCTGTGCTTCCAACTTTGTGGCAACAGTTTGGGGAAGTCCCTTTCCTGTTTTAGCATGACAATGCCCCCGTGCACAAAGTGAGGTCTGTACAGAAATGGTTTGTCGAGATCAGTGTGGAAAAACTTGACTGGCCTGCACAGAGCCCTGACTTCAACCCCATCGAACACCTTATGGATGAATTGGAACGCCGACTGCGAGCCAGGCCAACATAAAAAAAAGTAGGATCAGAAAACCAGTCAATATCTGGTGTGACCACCATTTGCCTCATGCAGTTCGACATATGCACTTCCCGCTCCTCTTAAATGGTTATGTGAAGTTGCTGGATATTGGTGGGAACTGGAACACGCTGTTGTACACGTTGATCCACAGCATCCCAAACATGCTCAATTGGTCTGGTGAGTATGCAGGCCATGGAAGAACTGGGACATTTTCAGCTTCAAGGAATTGTGTACAGATCCTTGCGACATGGGGCTGTGCATTATCATGCTGAAACATGAGTTGATGGCGGCGGTTGAATAGCACGACAATGGGCCGTAGGATCTTGTCACGGTATCTCTGTGCACTCAAATTGCCATCGATAAAATGCAATTGTGTTCATTGTCCGTAGCTTATGCCTGCCCATACCATAACCCCACCGCCATCATGTGGCACTCTGTTCATAACATTGACATCAGAAAACCGCTCACCCACACGACGCCATACACATGGTCTGCAGTTGAGGCCAGTTGGATGTACTGCCAAATTCTCTAAAACAAAGTTGGAGTCGGCTTATGGTAGAGAAATGAACATTCAATTCTCTGGCAATAGCTCTTGTGGACATTCCTGCAGGCAGCATGCCAATTGCACGCTCCCTCAAAACTTCAGACATATGTGGCATTGTGTTGTGTGACAAAACGGCACATTTTAGAACGACCTTTTATTGTCTCCAGCACAAGGTACACCTGTGTAATGAGCATGCCATTTAATCAGCTTCTTGATATGCCACACCTGCCTATAGCTATACTACCCTGCCTTTCTAAGGTCTTCGAAAGCCAAGTTAGCAAACAGATTACTGACCATTTCGAATCCCACCGTACCTTCTCCGCTATGCAATCTGGTTTCAGAGCTGGTCATGGGTGCACCTCAGCTACGCTCAAGGTCCTAAACGATATCATAACAGCCATCGATAAGAGACAATACTGTGCAGCCGTATTCATCGACCTGGCCAAGGCTTTCGACTCTGTCAATCACCACATTCTTATCGGCAGACTCAACAGCCTTGGATTCTCAAATGATTGCCTTGCCTGGTTCACCAACTACTTCTCTGATATAGTTCAGTGTGTCAAATCTCTGGCAGTCTCTGGCAGGACCTCTGGCAGGACCTCTGGCAGTCTCTATCGGGGTGCCACAGGATTCAATTCTCGGGCCGACTCTCTTCTCTGTATACATCAATGATGTCACTCTTGCTGCTGGTGATTCTCTGATCCACCTCTACACAGACGACACGATTCTGTATACCTCTGGCCCTTCTTTGGACACTGTGCTAACTAACCTCCAGACGAGCTTCAATGCCATACAATTCTGTGGCCTCCAACTGCTCTTAAATGCAAGTAAAACTAAATGCATGCTCTTCAACCGATCGCTGCCCGCACCTGCCTGTACACTCTCCTTCCAGACTCACATTAAGCAACTCCAATCCAAAATTAAATCTATTATCGGCTTTCTATTTCGCAACAAAGCATCCTTCACTCATGCTGCCAAACATACCCTCGTAAAACTGACCATCCTACCAATCCTCGACTTCGGCGACGTCATTTACAAAATAGCCTCCAACACTCTACTCAACAAATTGGAGGCACTCTATCACAGTGCCATCTGTTTTGTCACCAAAGCCCCATATACTACCCACCACTGTGACCTGTATGTTCTCGTTGGCTGGCCCTCGCTTCATACTCATTGCCAAACCCACTGGCTCCAGGTCATCTACAAGTCTCTGCTAGGTAAAGCCCCGCTTTATCTCAGCTCACTGGTCACCATAACAGCATCCACCCGTAGCACGCGCTCCGGTAGGTATATCTCACTGGTCACCCCCAAAGCCAATTCTTCCTTTGGCCGCCTTTCCTTCCAGTTCTCTGCTGCCAATGACTGGAACGAACTGCAAAAATCACTGAAGCTGGAGACTCTTACCTCCCTCACTATCTTTAAGCACCAGCTGTCAGAGCAGCTCACTGATCACTGCACCTGTATATAGCCCATCTGTAAATAGCCCATCCAACTACCTCATCCACATACTGTATTTATTTATTTATCTTGCTACTTTGCACCCTAGTATCTCTACTTGCACATTCATCTTCTGCACATCTACCATTCCAATGTTTAATTGCAATATTGTAATTACTTCGCCACCATGGCCTATTTATTGCCTTACCTCACTTATCCTACCACATTTGCACAGACTGTATATAGACTTTTCTACTGTATTATTGACTGTATGTTTGCTTATTCCATGTGTAACTCTGTGTTGTTGTATGTGTCGAACTGCTTTGCGTTATCTTGGCCAGGTCGCAGTTGTAAATGAGAACTTGTTCTCAACTAGCCTACCTGGTTTACCTGGTTAAATAAAGGTGAAATAAATAAAATAAATACAATTTTCTACACTTCGGTTGGCTGGTACTCCCTGTCTTTTAGAATTGTTTTATTTTTTTTTATTTAAGCTTCATTTAGAAGGGCCAGACACTGGTTGATATTTGTTTATAAAGCTGTCTTACGGAAACTTCCTAATTATCTTAACTCAAAAATCCAGTGGTCAAACAGTATTTATCAGACTCGTTCACAGGACATGCTAGTGCTAGAGATAACCCGGATTCACTCTGAGTTACGCAAAACGGCATTTGAATATCATGCTCCACACTCATGGAATAAATTGCAGAGAGAACTCCAGTTAGATGTTGTGGTGCCTGTAAGACAGTTAAATGTACATTACATAAACTTTTTATTATAAACTGTGATTGCTTTTTGTAATGTGTGTTTTTCTAATAGAAGTTCATTTATTTTAATATTTTTAATCTCAATCTTGTACTTTTTATATGTTTTATAATTTTGTTTGGTTTTAAATTCTTATTAATTGCTGTGTTGTATTTATTGTTGTATCACAGGGCATAACTGTAAAAGAGACTCAGCTTGTTAACCCCTGTTTAAATAAAGGTTCATAAATAATTATACACTACCGTTCAAAAGTTTGGGGTCACTTGGAAATTTCCTTTTTTGTTTTTTAGAAAAGCACATTTTTTGTCCATTAAAATAATATTAAATTGATCAGAAATACAGTGTAAACATTGTTACGTTGTAAATGACTATTGTAGCTGGAAAAGGCTGATTCTTTTTTAAATAGCTTTTTTTTCAAATACAAGGACATTTCTAAGTGGCCCCAAACTTTTGAACGGTAGTGTATATATAGATAACTTCCTAATAATTACTTGTTTTAACCCATAAACGTATTAATGAATGCCTAAACTTAACCGTTGAAATTTGACGTTTATCCCCCATATTAAAAGGAGGTGTGTGCAAAGCTGTTGGGAATGTGTTTGAGAAGACTTAAAAGGGGCGGGGAGTAGATTCATATCGGTACGGTTTGGGGGATACTAACTTGTCTAGTAATGCAACATAAAAATGTTCATCTATTAAGAAACATTTAGATAAATGAGGTTCAGGCTTAAATGTCAAATCATGGGGGTAAATAAAAGTTATGTATGAGTTTTAGTCACTTTAATAGAGTTTATTATTAGCTTTCTTGGTTTAGCCACAGAGTTTCTAATCCCAGATGCGCAACATCGCGAGACTTCCGGGAACGCTTGCGAAGCAGACCAAGCAGACCAGGCCGGGGTTTGGGGTTTGAGAAGTCAATGAGAAAAGTGAAAAATCATTTTGTAGTTGTTAATTTTCTCAAAATCTAAAGGCACAGCCTAGATTCAAGCCAATCCCTTAAGTAGTTAAACATATTATTACTCCAACCTTGTGAAAGTGACAAACGGACACATTTTCATTTTCGTCAAAAACTGCTTTATATTGAAGGAGTACATTAGACTTGACGGCCTGCACGTGCAGTTCGGCGTGAGACAGCCGTTAGACCCGATTACTTGTTTCTGCGGATGAGGTTAGCTAGCCAACATCACCATTGATATCGCCTACAAGTGTGATCAGGGATTTCTATTGGAGAAGCAGTTTCTGTCTATCTTTATACTGTACTGCCTTTGGTTTAACCTTGTCTGTGTGTGTGACGAGATTGAAGCCCAGGCGATTCTGATGCACAATTTCCCACAAAGCACCTGTTTTTCCTCGGAAAATTCAATTTTCCGCTTCCTCAGTAGACCATGATGTTCTCAAATGTGCCCGCTGTTCCGTTTGTGACAAAGCTGTGCCATTTTCGCAGTTCCCATGGCAAGACTGAGGCCCAGGGTGTATTGCAGGCTCAGCGAAACAGACAGAGAGATAAAGAGGAAGAGAAACAAATTATGAGGGAGGATTCAATTAGACAGAGGTGGCTTTCCTCCAGAGGCAGGAGTGAATCATGCTGTCAGACCACTGGCCTCTGTGGGCCAGCTCAGAGTCTCAGACACCAAGGATCTATTTGTTTGGGGGATTATATGATTATAAACTGGTCAACTCTGATACAAAAGTGAACTTGTCCAGCAGGACCCTGACTTCAAATTGCCCATCATGCATGTTGCCCAGCTTTTTGCCTGTTCCCTGCACTGCACTATACATTTCACGTTATACACATTGAGACAGCACGGTAGCTTAGCCTACGTAGAACTTGCAACATATATTAGGCACGTGATATTGAGCAGAAATGGAATCTAATGTTTATGCAAAAATAAATCAAAAACAGACGGGAAAACACGTGCATTATCATAATTATGATTATGATTATTCTAAGTGTAAATAGTGTGACTGAGACAGATGACTCTCTAATCTCAACCACTTAATTACCCTCTTACCCCTTAACGGGGCTTTTATACACTAACAACCACTTCTATTATCCCCTTTTAGTATTAGCACAGAGAGAGAGAGAGAAATAGAGAGAAATAGAGAGATAATTAGAGAGAGAGAGAGAACACACAGGAGGTTTGTTTTAATGTTGGCCATTAAACCAAATGAGTCCTGTGAAAAGGGATCAGAAAACAAACAGGATGCTCTAGAGTGGTCCCAACATCAACACAGGGAATTACCATTATCATTATTATCATCATTATGTTTATCAGACCTCTCGCTCTCACTTATTGCCTCAGTATGAGACTGCACATTTCTCTGTCAAGTTGCCATTTGGAAATTAATTTAAAAAGCCACATTTTAGATTGAGGGCAACTCACTGCAACTCCCCAACGGACTCGGGAGAGGTGAAGGTGGAGTCATGCGTCCTCCAAAACATGACCCGCCTAACCACTTCCTCCTTAACACCCGCCAGCTTAACCCGGAAGCCAGACGCACCAATGTGTCAGATGAAACATCGTTCAACAGGGGGAAAAGGGTCGCTAGAGCGCAATGAACCCATTAAAGCCCCCACGGCCAAACCCTCCCCTAACCCGGATGACTCCCGTCCACGGCCAGTTGTGGCACAGCCCAGGAATGAACCCGGTTCTGTAGTAACACCTTAGACCGCTGCGCCAATCGGAAGGCCCACAGCTTTGACCTTTCTGAAGGAGATATATTTTAATAAAGGTAATTAACTAATTAAGGAGAATTAACAACCTCAAGAGTCTCCATTGTACCCCAGGAACAGCTGCAGGTACACACACACAGTTGCTATGGATACCTTATTTTGATAAGGTATCCATAGCAGGGATAACCCCGTCTATTCCCTCTGTGTGTAAGATGGATCTACTTTCATGTGTTGCTCTGATGTTACAAATTAGGTTTTTTACCCGCTGCCCCTAACAGACTACCTGCATTGTCCCTTTATAAATACATACATTGAGCTGATTGTATGGGCAGGCTGAAATACATTGTGCTGTCAGTTTGTTCAGTCTTAATTACTTAATTAACCTTTCTCAACACACCAATTAGAACAATTCTGGGACCCACCTTAGCCACCCCCTCCCCTCCTCTTCACCCCTCCTCCTTTTCCAGAGAGGTCTGTACAGTTGAGTTGCTGGTAATCACTCACAGTCTGTTTCTACATAACTAATAGGCTCATTACTGGTGGAGAACAGGCATATGGTACCAGAGCAGACACAGTCATGGTTTCCAATGTTTGCTCTTTGTCAGGGAGGGAGGGCGTGAGGGGGCTGTCTGGCAACCCCTTTTCATTTCTAGCATCTCTCAATTCCAATAACAGATTGTAATTGCTGTCCTACAAATACAAGTGTAAGTCACCCCCCACAAATATGTGTGTTAGTGCCCATACATGCATGTGTGTATGTATGCATGTTTGTATTAACACAAGCTGCCTCTCCTCAGCCTCAGAGGGGGTTAGGCTGAGCAGCATGGCGGTCTAAACACTTCCGCATGCATCACATCACTGACTGCACAAACAGGTTACATAACATTCACTCTAGGGAACACCCCTCTCCTCACCCTCCACACCTCTCGCGTCATCCTGACCCCAGTGCACGGAAGCAGGCAGGGTGATGTCCAGGATCTGCCACAGGGGTTAAAGCTCTCATCCCACTCCCCACTCGGGGAGAAACCTGTCAGTACTG
This sequence comes from Salvelinus fontinalis, assembly GCF_029448725.1. Classification (NCBI taxonomy): domain Eukaryota; kingdom Metazoa; phylum Chordata; class Actinopteri; order Salmoniformes; family Salmonidae; genus Salvelinus; species Salvelinus fontinalis. The sequence continues at coordinate 30,345,887 of NC_074680.1, forward strand.
ATGGGGTGAGCATCACAGCTATGGTGGGGTGAGAGGGGGAGAGGGAGAGAGGATACTGCCCTAAAAAAGGGGAGAAAGAGAGGGGGAGAGAGAGAAGCTCAGTCATATTTATGTCAGTGATTTCTGTTGCAGTGCACAGAGGGATAGATATGGAGAGCCAGAGGGGGAATGGAGAGCTCAATGAGGCCAAGCTGAGGCCAAGCGTCGCCAATATTTTTTCCATATTTATCTGTTTTACATTTGTACATCCCCTTTGCAGCAATGCTGTCCATGGAGAACCGCAGTCTTTTCCAAATGCATGTAGACTCTAGTCTACAGAGAAGGTGGCCAGGTTTGTTTCACAGCACAGTGTCCCACATAAACACAGCAAATAAACCTCAATTACTGAATAATTGATTCAGCCTTTAAAAGCAGACTGTTATCAATGGGAACCGAAGATAAAGAGGATGGGCTGGATGGAGGCAGATCAGAGCAGAGCAGATGGGAGGATTTCAACATGATAACTGTGTGTGATGCAAACTCACAAGTCACTAATGATCTGGGGACATGAAATGTTACCTGCAGCGATGTTGTTGTCTGTGTTGTTGTTGTAGTAGATGTTGTTCTCTCTCTCTCTGTGTGTGTGTGTGTGTGTGTTTCTGCACATGTGTTTGTGTGTTTACGCATCTGTGTTTGTGTCTGTCTGTATCTGTGTCTGTGGGAGACATTAGGAAGTTTTGACAGAGTGTGGGCTAGAGGTTGACATGGGAAACAGGACTCCTGTCAGAGTGATTTTTATTGGGATAGGACAGGAGAGTTGTCGGGGTTATAGAACTGTTGCGGGATTGGGACAGTACACAACAAAAATTAACAGGACAAGACAGGACAGGAATTAATTCATTTTTACTCACGTGTCAACCTCTTGTGAGGGCTGTGACATGGACCAGGACAATACAGAATGCTGTTACAGTTACAACTCTTCCATCTAACCCCACAACACAACACCTCTCCCCATCTTAACCCAAACATAGACAACAACATGACCAAGCCCTCACCTCTGGATGCAGAATGCTATTTTAGAGGAGAAGAGTTGCTGGGAGCAGATAAGAGAAGGGTTACATGGGGAGGAAGTGTCCGTCTTCTCCAGGCTGAGATAGCCACTCTGGGATGGGATGTTGGGGTGGGGGGTTCCAGCGTGGTTCTGTAGATTACAACAGTCTGGTCATTACTGAAGGTGTCAGGTGAAGAGTGGGCGAGGAGGAACATGGTGTGTCAGACACATTTCCCTGTGTGGATCTGCTCATTAATCTTCACACGACCTTCATGGATGGGAGGATGAGAGAGGAAAAGAAAGGTGTAATATCAGGATGTGCTGATGAGTGTTTTTGTGGACAGGTTTGAAGGATGAGGGTGTTGTATGGAGATTACATTTCCTCCCTGTTGACAGTGATGGGAGACAGCTGTTTCATAGCGCCAGCAGCATACCACACTGCATCCCACTGCTGGCTTGCTTCTGATGCTGAACAGGGTCGGTCCTGGTCAGTCCCTGGATGGGAAACCAGATTCTGCTGGAAGTGCTGCTGTAGGGCCAGAAGGGGGCATTCTTCCCTCTGGTCAAGGAGATCCCAATGCCCCAGGGCAGTGAAGGGGACATTGCCCTGTGTAGGGTGCTGTCTTGCAGATGGACGTTAAACGGTTGGCCTGACTCTGTGATCATTAAAAAACCCATGGCTTATTGTAAGAGTAGGGGTGTTCACCCCGGTGTCATGGCTAAATGCACAACCTGGCCCAATTCCATCACGGCCACCTAATCATCCCCTAATTGTGTGGTGAGTGTTATGGCACAAAATTGGTTGATGGCATCACCTTGGGGTGGCAGGTAGCCTAGTGGTTAGAGCATTGGGCCAGTAACTGAAAGGTTGCTGGATCTAATTCCTGAGCTGACAAGGTAAAAATCTGTTGTTCTGCCCCTGAACAAGGCAGTTAACCCACTATTCCCTGGTAGGCCGTCATTGTAAATAAGAATTTGTTCTTAACTGACTTTAGTTAAATAAAGGTTAAATTAAAAACAACCTGGTGGGTGCTACACCTTGGTGGTGGATGAGGTGAGTTTCCCCCTACTATGTAAAGTGCTTTGATTACCTCAGTTGGTAGAAAAGCGCTACATATACTGAACAAAAATATAAAACCCAACAATTTAAAAGATGTTACTGAGTTACAGTTCATATAAGGAAATCAGTCAATTGAAATAAATGAATTAGGCCCTAATCTATGGATTTCACATGACTGGGAATACAGATATGCATCCGTTGGTCACAGAAACCTTTACCAATACGTATCTGGTGTGACCACCATTATCCGCATGGAGAGCAAAACATCTCCTTTGCATAGAGTTGATCAGGCTGTTGATTGTGACCTGTGGAATGTTGTCACACTCCTCTTCAATGGCTGTGCAAAGTTTCTGGATATTGGCAGGAACTGGAACACGCTGTCATACACATTGATCCAGAGCATACCAAATGGTCTGGTGAGTATGCAGGCCATGGAAGAACTGGGACCATTTCAGCTTGGGGCCGTGTATTATCATGCTGAAACATGAGGTGATGGCAGTGGATGAGTCACAGTATCTTTTTGCATTCAAATTGCCATCGATAAAATGCAATTGTGTTCGTTGTCCATTTTTTACATTTCAATTTTTTTCATAGCTTTTGCCTGCCGATACCATAAGTCCACCGCCACCATGGGGCACTCTGTTCACAACGTTGACATCTGTAACGGCTCTCGTTTGTAGAATGATGAAGAGTGGACCAAGGCGCAGCGTGGTAAGTGTACATCGTGATTTTTATTGATGACACCAAAACAAAATAACGACAAAAAACGAAGCGAACAGTTCTGTCAGGCACAGACACTAAACAGAAAACAAGATCCTACAAAACCCAAAAGGAAAATTAACACATATATGATCCCCAATCAGAGAGAACGATAGACAGCTGCCTCTGATTGGGAACCACACTCGGCCAAAACCAAAAGAAATAGAAAACATAGACTTTCCCACCCGAGTCACACCCTGACCTAACCAAACATAGAGAATAATAAGGATCTCTAAGGTCAGGGCGTGACAACATCAGATAACTGCTCGCCCACACAACGCCATACGCCATCGAAGGTGAGCATTTGCCCACTGCAGTCAGGTCAAGACCCTGGTGAGGACGACAAACATACATATGGGCTTCCCCGAGACGATCTCTGACAGTTTGTGCAGAAACGTTTCTGCTGTACAAACCCACAGTTTCATCAGCTGTCCCGGTGGCTGGTCTCAGACGTAAAGAAGCCGGATGTGGAGGTCCTGGGCTGGCATGGTTACACGTGGTCCGCGGTTTTGAGGCCGGTAAGACATACTGCAAAATTCTCTAAAACGACATTGGAAGCTGCTTATGGTAGAGAATTGATTGTTAATTTCTCTACCATAAGCCGCAAATTTGGTAACAGCTCTGGTGGACATTCCTACAGTCAGCATGCCAATTACACGTTCCCTCAATTCGAGACATCTGTAGCAGTGTGTTGTGTGACAAAACTGCACATTTTAGAGTGCCCTTTTATTGTCCCCAGCACAAGGTGCACCTGTGTAATGATCATGCTTTTTAATCAGCTTCTTGATATGCCACAAAAGGTGTACGGATTATCTTGGCAAAGGAGAAATTCTCACTAACAGGGATGTAACCTTTCTGGGATCTTTTATTTCAGCTCATGAAACATGGGACCAACACTTTTATATGTTCCATTTATATTTTTGTTCATTTAGTATGATATGTTACGAATTACAATTCGTAAAATATTACGACCAGGCTGGGTATTTTGGTTTGGGGGTTAGGGATTAGTATGGGGGCTGTTGGAAGGGGGGTAGAATATTTATGAAATGGGCATGTGCAATCAAAGGAAGAGTGAAATTTCCAATAAACTTCTGACTTGGGATGTGGGATGTTCCACTGTCAAAATTAGATTTCAACCTTCCAAATCCTAAACCCACACTAGTCCAGACACTCACTTTGGGATTTAGTCATCCGATTAGAGATAATTGTCTGAAGCAACATCATAACGCTCTTACATGCATATTTGCAATGCTCAACACCTACTCATTTAATATCAGACATGTCTGATCATCCAAACTTTGGCCCACCAGTTCTGTGGTGTGTGTCCTTAAACACATAATTGTGTATGAGTGGGCTATAGACAGTGTCTCTGTGTTTTATCTAACCTCTATTTAGCCAGGTAGATCATTGAGAACACAATTTACAATGACAATAATGTGTAATATACAGTAGGCCTACACTCATCCAGCCTGATCACCTGTACTCTCCACACCCATTGAATTATTTACCCAGCCTGGTGAAGTAACACACATTAATAATTAATTCCGTCTCTCTTGCATGATATCACCCGCCCTGTAGCACATCTAGTGTAGAACCTGACAGGGGCGTGTATTTGCTTGCTGCCCGTCTACTGTATCTGTCTTGTTTCTCTACAGGAAACATTTGCACACAGAATAAGAATGAAAACATTTTCAGAGTTCTCAATTTCCCAAGTGCCAAGGTCTTAATTAGTTGGGGCAAATATGGTTTGTTTCTGAAAGGGGAGACTGTAATTGAGAGAGTGTATGCTGTATCACAACCGGCCATGATTGGGTGTCCCATAGGGCGGCGCACAATTAGCTCAGTGTCGTCCAGGTTTGGCCGGTGTAGGCCCTCATTGTAAATAAGAATTTGTTCTTAATTGACTTGCCTAGTTAAATGAAGGTTCAATAAAATAAATATTTTTTAAAAAGCATTACAAATAAAAAACAATTGTTAGCTAGTAGACAGTAGTGTCACTTCTCTGATCTACAGGATCATACTGCACTGATCCAAGGCAAATACAGGGAGGACGCCCGGCTCCCACTCCAGCTCTCATTGGCCGGGAGCACTGCACTGAAAGACTTCAACACACACATTCCGTAACATGGGTTATTTTATACATTTTCAATGTGTTATTCAGCAGCAAAATCCCATCTCAGAATAATGCTGCAACCCCCATGAGAGCAGACAACCTCAGATCACATTAACATTAGAATAGCTGCTATGACAGCTATGGGACAGAAACAGGTTGTGTTATTATAGAGGAATCAATCAAACACAACGACTGTGTCCCAGGTGGCTGTGAAATCTGGTGACCTATATCCCCCCTGTATTCATCATGGTTCTCCTGGAGACTTCCTCACTTCCTGTAACTGGGATGAGGGGGAAACAAGCAGGATGATGGAGAAGACATCAACACACTGTTGGCACAACATCAGATAGTCCCAATGTGCCGTCCCATGGGGGAGCGAGACAATGCAGATATATGTGCAGCAGTTTACCTAGTGTGTCTCCAGAGACATCACTCCCTCTCAGAGACACACTGGACCCACAGGAAGTCGCTCAATGTGTTTTTCAGCGTGGTTGTTGTTGTTTGTGTGAGTCATGACATCCACAGGAAGTTTTGTAGGCAACTTCCTGTAGTCAACCAGCATGAGGGCACCTGCATTTTAGTAGAAAGGTTACAATGCGGAAAGAGGGACAAATTAACATCCGCCATCCTTAATTGTTCACACATTCTGAGTGTGAACTTTTGGATCGTTGTGCACCGTCTGCAGACATGCTGCAGCTGCATCGTTCACACAGAGACTCAGAACCTCAGGGCATTACTGCACACAGGGAATGGGGCGTACTGAGTCCCCCTCGGGTGTGAGAGTGAGCGGGCCGAGACAAATGGACACGTCAGAAACATCATCCTGAAACTGTTTGCAGCATAACTCAGACGTTTGCTACATTGCAACATGAGCCCGGATTGGTAGTTTGTCACCCATAACAGGCAGGAAAAAGACAAGATGGATATTGAATCCCATCAAGGTATTCATGAAAATAGCACACAGGGGAGAGTCTGAATCTGCTTGGCGATTGGAAAAATTCAGCAGGAACCTTTACTGAATATATTCTTTGTCTTATGTGAACCGGGGGGGGTTGATGTGTTTTGTTTTGCCGTAATGGGGGATATTCAAAAGCTTTCTCCACACACGCTTTCTCTACATTCAAATAAGCCTGATATGAATATTTCATATCAACGACGGGGGGGGGGGGTGAAGAACTTTAGAGTTAAGAAGTCTGGTTTGGGTGGTTAAATTAGCTTTTTGCCAGCGATCTTTCCAAACAGACAATGTTCTCACTCTCCTGCTGTGGGATAGATTTTGGAATTTTATTAAGATCCCAATTAGCTGTTGCGAAAGCAGCAGCTTATCATGACACTAAGCGAGACCCAAATGCAGACACAGGATGCAGATGGTTGGAGTTTAAGATGTTTAATAAATCCAAAGGGAATAGGCAAAAGGTCATAACCAGATCAGAGTCCAGGAGGTACAGAGTGGCAGGCAGGCTCGAGGTCAGGGCAGGCAGAAAGGTCAGGCAGGCGGGTACAGAGTCCAGAACAGGCAAGGGTCAAAACTGGGAGGACTAGAAAAGGGAGAAAAGGCAAAGCAGGAAAAATGGGAAAACCCACTGGTAGGCTTGGACATACAAGACAAACTGGCACAGAGAGACAGGAAACACAGAGATAAATACACTGGGGAAAACAAGCGGCACCTGGAGGGGGTGGCGACAATAACGAGGACAGGTGAAACAGATCAGGGTGTGACACAGCTACTCTTCTTGGGGTCCACAAAAAACATGACATAATACAGAACATTAATGGACAAGAACAGCTCAAGGACAGAACATCCATTTCAAAAAGGCACACGTAGCCTACATATCAATACATACACACAAACTATCTAGGTCAAATACGGGAGAAGCATAAGGTGTTGCTTTATCTGATTTTTTAAACCAGCTTTGCTGTTCATTTCAGCATATCAGATGGAAAGGAGTTCCATGCAATAATGGCTCTATATAATACTGTATGCTTTCTTGAATTTGTTCTGGATTTGGGGACTGTGAAAATACCCCTGGTGGAATGTCTGGTGGGATAAGTGTGTGTGTCAGAGCTGTGTGTAAGTTGACTATGTAAACAATTTGGAATTTTCAACACAATGTTTCTTATAAAAAGAACAAGTGATACAGTCTGTCTCTCCTCAAGTAGTATTTATATCAGCCCTCTAGTTACAATGAGAGCAAGACATGCCGCTCTGTTCTAGGCCAGCTGCAGCTTAACTAGGTCTTTATTTACAACACTTGACCACACAACTGGATAATAATTAAGATAAGACAAAACTAGAGCCTCCAGGACTTGCATTTTGGAGCGTGGTGTCAAAAAAGTAGAGCATCTCTTTATTACGGACAGACCTCTCCCCATCTTTACAACCAATCTATATGTTTTGACCATAACAGTTAACAATCTAAGGTAACACCAAGTCATTTTATCTCCTCAACTTGTTCAACTGCCACACCATTCATTACCAGATTCAGCTGAGATCTAGAACTTAGGGAATGATTTGTACCAAAAACAATGCTCTTAGTTTTAGAGATGTTCAGGACCAGTGTATTGTTAAGGGTTTCAGTGACTTCATTAGCTGTAGTTGTTGATGCGTGTATTGTTGAATCATCAGCATACATGGACACACATGCTTTGTTTAATGCCAGTGATAGGTCATTGATTAAAATAGAAAGAGTAGAGGGCCTAGAGAGCTGCCCTGCAGTACACCACACTTTGCGTTTGACATTAGAGAAGCTTCTATTAAAGAAAACCCTCTGAGTTCTATTAGATAGATAGCTCTGAATCCACGTTATGGCATAGGTTGAAAAGCCCTAACACATACAGTAAGTTCTTAACAACAGGTCATGGTCAATAATATCAACGGCTGCACTGGGATAAGTTATTTCCTCTTCTGGCGCATATCTTCAGGATAGTCTTCATTAAAGAAGATATACGTTCCTCTCAAGTTCTGTGCTCGTTCCAGAACAACTACCTTGTCCTTGAACCTCAGGAACTTGACCACTATTGAACTGGGCCCGTCACCTGGGCCGGTGGTGCGTTTTCCAGTTCTGTGGGTACACTCAACCTCAATTATCCTGTGGTCCATCTTCAGTTTCTCTGAGAATATTTCCCTCACTTTGTCCTCAGTCTCATGTGGAGATTCTGCAATTCCGTCCACAACCATCTTGTTCTTCCTTGTCTACCTTCCGGATCTCTGGTGGAAGGTGGCCGAGCTACAGTGGTGTTTGTCAGACCATGAGACATCCTGAAAATCGCTCTTCTCACAAAAACTTCTGTAGCATCCGAACGGTTTGGCCTACAAACTAATATGACCACTCTATAGAAAATTTTGCTCGCCCCAACAGCTTAGACTTTTAGAGGTTATGTAACCTCTATCTTATGTAACCATAGCAAACATATACAAATTTGAGTGGGCGGATTTATGTTAACTATGTTACGTCTAGTCTATGAGACCAGGCTACTGTGGTATTTTGTATTTATTATGGATCCCCATTAGCTGCTGCCAAAACAGCACCTACACTTCCTGGGCTCCAGCAAAATTAAGTCAGTTTAAACAATTTTTCAAAAAACATTACAATACATTCACAGATTTCGCAACACACTGTGTGTCCTCAGGCCCCTACTCCACCACTACCACATATCTACAGTACTAAACCCATGTGTATGTATAGTGCGTATGTTATCTTGTGTGTGTGTGTGTGCATGTGTCTGTGCTAATGTTTGTGTTGCTTCACAGTCCCCGATGTTCCATAAGGTGTTTTTTTAATCTGTTTTTTAAATCTAATTTTACTGCTTGCGTCAGTTACTTGATATGGAATAGAGTTCCATGTAGTCATGGCTCTATGAAGTACTGTGTGCCTCCCATAGTCTGTTCTGGGGACTGTGGGGACTGTGAAGAGGCCTTTTGTGGCATGTCTTGTGTGGTATGCATGGGTGTCCGAGCTGTGTGCCAGTAGTTTAGACAGACAGCTCGATGCATTCAAAATTTCAAAACCTCTCACAAATAAAAGTAAAAATAAAATTATTAATATTAGCTATCTGTGTACATCCAAGGGCCAGCCATGCATCTTAAATTGAAGATGTGGCAAATAGGAGTGGCAATATCGTCTGCTATTATCCTCAGTAATTTTCCATCCAGATTGCCCTGTTCTGAGCCAAGTTAAGTCCTTTTTTGTGGCACCGGACCACACGATTGAACAGTAGTCAAGGTGCGACAAAACTAGGGCCTGTCGGACCTGCCTTGTTGATAGTGTTGTTAAGAAGGCAGAGCATCGCTTTATTATAGACAGACTTCACCCCATCTTAGCTACTACTCTCCAAGCAGTTTAGTCATCTCAACTTGTTCAATTTCACCATTATTTATTACAAGATGTAGTTCAGGTTTAGGGTTTAGTGAGTGTTTTTTTCCAAATACAATGCTTTTAGTTTTAGAAATATTTAGGGCTAACTTATTCCTTGCCACCCACTCTGAAACTAACTTCAGCTCTTTGTTGAGTATTTCAGTCGCTGTAGTAGCTGACATGTATAGTGTTGAGTCATCCGCTTTACTCAAAGTCAGTAGCATGTCATTGGTAGGAATTTAAAATAGCAAGGGGCCTAAACAGCTACCCTGGGGAATTCCTGATCCTAACTGGATTATATTTGAGAGGCTTCCATTAAAGAACACCCTCTGTTAGACAAGTAACTCTTTATCCACATTATAGCAGGGGGTGTAAAGCCATAACACATACGTGTTTCCAGCAGCAAACTATGATCGATAATGTCAAAAGCTGCAATGAAGTCTAACAAGACAGCCCCACAATCATTGTTTCATCAATTTCTCTCAGCCAATCATCAGTCATTTTTGTAAGTGCTGTGCTTGTTGAGTGTCCTTCCCTATAAGGATGCTGAAATTCTGTTGTGAATTTGTTAACTGTGAAATAGCATTGTATCTGGTCAAATACAATTTTTTCCAGAAGTTTACTAAGGGTTGGTAACAGGCTCATTTGGTCGGCTATTTGAGCCAGTAAAGGGGGCTTTACTATTCTTGGGTAGCGGAATGACTTTAGCTTCCCTCCAAGCCTGAGGGCACACGCTAGTAGGCTTAAATTGAAAATGTGACAAATAGAAGTGGCAATATCATCTGCTATTATCCTCAGTAATTTTCCATCCAGATTGTCAGACCCCGGTGGCTTGTCATTGTTGATAGACAATACATTTTTCACCTCTTCCACAATGACTTTACGGAATTCAAAAGTAAAATTCTTGTCTTTCATAATTTGGTCTGATATACTTGGATGTGTAGTGTCAGCGTTTGTTGCTGGCATGTCTTCCCCAAGTTTGCTTATCTTACCAATGAAAAAGTAATTAAAGTAGTCTGCAATATCAGTGGGCTTTGTGATGACTGAGCCATCTGATTCAATGAATGAAGGAGCCAAGTTGGCTTTTTTTCCCAAAATGTAATTTAAGGTGCCCCAAAGCTTTTTACTGTCATTCTTTATGTAATGTATATTTGTTTCATGCAGTAGTTTATTTTTTATTTAGTTTAGTCACATGATTTCTTAATTTGCAGTACGTTTGCCAATCAGTTGGGCTGCCAGACTTAATTGCCATACCTTTTGCCTCATCCCCCCCTCAACCATACAATTTTTAAATTCCTCATCAATCCAAGGGGATTTAACAGTTCTTACAGTCATTTTCTTAATGGGTGCGTGCTTATTAGTAACTGGAATAAGTAGTTTCATAAATACATCAAGTGCAGCGTCTGGTTGCTCCTCATTACACAAAACAGACCAGCAAATGGTCATTGTTCCGAGATGGCGTAGCAGTCAAACGTCTTTGTCCTTCGTCTTGTCGTGTCCCATGTATATATCTTTTAATTTGCATATCTTTATTATATTTTTCTAAACCTCAACTTCAAAATACTCTCCTGCAACCCGCCTCAACCAATGTGGTGTGGATCTGTATTTTCTAAAGTATTTTTATTTACCTCGGAACCGGAATCCCCCAACAGAAGCTAGCCAGCACACTAGCTACTAGCTAGTAGTCAGGTAACCATTGCTAGCGGTCTTCAGCTAACCTTTAGCTCGGAAAGCTCTACCCAGTTTGTACAACGCGACTGAAAACAGAGCATACCGGACCTATTTTCTCTCCATATCCTCGGATTCCTACCGCAAGCTCCGAACCTTTTCCCCGGATCATCGCAGCTTGCTAGCTGCTACTCGAGTGACTACTCCTGGCAAACGTCTGTCCCGAAGCAAGCACCAATTAGCCAGGAGCTAGCCCATTCAAGGTCCATTGTCCCGGCTAGCTGAAGAGGCCCATCAGCCAATCCTGTGCTACAATACCCGGACCCCTTCTACTGCCGGTACGGGGAACGGAACCCCGCCAATCCTTCACGACTGGACTACCGACGTAACCTGCTCGAGGGGGTACCCAAATGGCCTCTACACCGCGGGCCACTAGCGGTCAAGAGCATATTGAACTGTTAGCTGAATAGATCCATCGGCCAATTTCTTGGGCCACATTACCTATTTTGCCAAGTTTGACTTGGATCCCTCTGCTACTCGGAACCCTACTAATCAATCACGACTGGTCTATCGATGTCACCGCATACGGAGGTTAAAACAGACTTTCCTCCGTTGTGACGTCCCTCTAAGGCCCTTCTGCTAGCCCCGGCCTGCTAGCTGTCTGAATCGCCGTGTCTCCAGCCAGCCCAACCACTCACTGGACCCCTATGATCACTCGGCTACGCATGCCTCTCCCTAATATCAATATGCCTTGTCCATTACTGTCCTGGTTAGTGATTATTGTCTTATTTCACTGTAGAGCCTCTAGCCCTGATCAATATGCCTTAACCAACCATTTAGTTCCACCTCCCACATATGCGGTGACATCACCTGGTTTAAACGTCTCTAGAGACAATATCTCTCTCATCATTACTCAATGCCTAGGTTTACCTCCAATGTACTCACATCCTACCATACCCTTGTCTGTACATTTTGCCTTGAACCTACTCTATCGCGCCCAGAAACCTGCTCCTTTCACTTTCTGTTCCGAGCGTACTAGACGACCAGTTCTGACAGCCTTTAGCCGTACCCTTATCCTACTCCTCCTCTGTTCATCTGGTGATGTAGAGGTTAATCCAGGCCCTGTAGTGCCTAGCACCACTCCTACTCCCCAGGTGCTCTCATTTGTTGACTTCTGTAACCGTAAAAGCCTTGGTTTCATGCATGTTAACATTACAAGTCTCCTCCCTAAGTTTGTTTTATTCACTGCTTTATTTCCATCCCTATCTACAACATCTTCCAACAAGATAGAACTGCCAAAGGGGGACGGTGTTGCAATCTACTGCAGAGATAGCCTGCAGAGTTCTGTCTTACTATCCAGGTCTGTACCCAAACAGTTCGAGCTTCTACTTTTAAAAATCCACCTTTCCAGAAACAAGTCTCTCACCGTTGCCGCTTGCTATAGACCACCCTCTGCCCCCAGCTGTGCCCTGGACACCATATGTGAATTGATTGCCCCCCATCTATCTTCAGATCTCGTGCTGTTAGGTGACCTAAACTGGGACATGCTTAACACCCCGGCCATCCTACAATCTAAACTTGATGCTCTCAATCTCACACAAATTATCAATGAACCCACCAGGTACAACTCCAAAGCCATAAACACGGGCACCCTCAAAGATATCATCCTAACCAACTGTTTTCAACCAAGATCTCAGCGACCACTGCATCATTGCTGGCATCCGTAATGGGTCTGCGGTCAAACAACCACCCCTCATCACTGTCAAACGCTCCCTAAAACACTTCAGCGAGCAGGCCTTTCTAATCGACCTGGCCCGGGTATCCTGGAAGGATATTGACCTCATCCCGTCAGTAAAGGATGGTTATTCTTTAAAAGTGCCTTCCTCACCATCTTAAATAAGCATGCCCCATTCAAAAAATGTAGAACCAGGAACAGATATAGCCATTGGTTCTCTCCAGACCTGACTGCCCTTGACCAGCACAAAAACATCCTGTGGCGTTCTGCATTAGCATCGAATAGCCCCCGTGATATGCAACCTTTCAGGGAAGTTAGGAACCAATATACACAGGCAGTTAGGAAAGCTAAGGTTAGCTTCATCAAGCAGAAATTTGCATCCTGTAGCACAAACTCAAAAAGGTTCTGGGAAACTGTAAAGTCTATGGAGAATAAGAGCACCTCCTCCCAGCTGCCCACTGCACTGACGATATGAAACACTGTCACCACCGATAAATCCAATATAATTGAGAATTTCAATAAGCATTTTTCTACGGCTGGCCATGCTGTCCACCTGGCTGCCCCTACCCCAGTCAACAGTCCTGTACCCCCCACAGCAACTTGCCCAATCCTTCCCCATTTCTCCTTCACAAAAATCCAGATAGCTGATGTTCTGAAAGAGCTGCAAAATCTGGACCCCTACAAATCTGCCTGGCTAGACAATCTCAACCCTCTCTTTCTAAATTTATCTGCCGAAATTGTTGCAACCCCTATTACTAGCCTGTTCAACCTCTCTTTCGTATCGTCTGAGATTCCCAAAGATTGGAAAGGTGCCGCGGTCATCCCCCTCTTCAAAAGGTGTCACTCTAGATCCAAACTGCTACAGACCTATATCTATACTACCCTGCCTTTCTAAGGTCTTCGAAAGCAAAGTTAGCAAACAGATTACTGACCCTTTCGAATCCCACCGTACCTTCTCCGCTATGCAATCTGGTTTCAGAGCTGGTCATGGGTGCACCTCAGCCACGCTCAAGGTCCTAAACGAACTGCCATCGATAAGAGACATTACTGTGCAGCCGTATTCATCGACCTGGCCAAGGCTTTCGACTGTCAATCACCACATTCTTATCGGCAGACTCAACAGCCTTGGTATCTCAAATGATTGCCTTGCCTGGTTCACCAACTACTTCTCTGATAGAGTTCAGTGTGTCAAATCGGAGGGCCTGTTGTCCGGGCCTCTGACAGTCTCTATGGGGGTGCCACAGGGTTCAATTCTCGGGCCGACTCTCTTCTCTGTAAACATCAATGATGTCGCTATTGCTGCTGGTGATTCTCTGATCCACCTCTACGCATACGACACCATTCTGTATACTTCTGGCCCTTCTTTGGACACTGTGTTAACTAACCTCCAGACGAGCTTCAATGCCATACAACTCTCCTTACGTGGCCTCCAACTGCTCTTAAATGCAAGTAAAACTAAATACATGCTATTCAACCGATCACTGCCTGCATCTGCCCGCCCGTCCAGCATCCCTACTCTGGAGTAGAGGTTGACCGATTATGATTTTTCAACGCCGATACCGATTATTGGAGGACCAAAAAAAAGCCAATACCGATGTATCGGCAATTTTTTAAAATCTTTATTTGTAATAATGACAATTACAACAATACTGAATGAACACTTATTTTAACCTAATATAATACATCAATAAAATCTATTTAGCCTCAAATAAATAAACAGGTTCAATTTGGTTTAAATAATGCAAAAACAAAGTGTTGGAGAAGAAAGTAAATGTGCAATATGTACCATGTAAGAAAGCTAACGTTTAAGTTCCTTGCTCAGAACATGAGAACATATGAAAGCTGGTGGTTCCTTTTAACATGAGTCTTCAATATTCCCAGGTAAGAAGTTTTAGGTTGTAGTTATTATAGGAATTATAGGACTATTTCTCTCTATATCAGGGGTGTCAAACTCATTCCACGGAGGGCCTAGTGTCTGCAGGTTTTTGGTTTTTCCTTTCAATAAAGCCCTAGACAACCAGGTGTGGGGAGTTCCTAACTAATTAGTGATGTTAATTCATCAATCAAGTACAAGGGAGGAGCGAAAACCCGCAGACACTCGGCCCCCCGTGGAATGAGTTTGACACCTGTGCTCTACATGATTTGTATTTCATATACCTTTGAATATTGGATGTTCTTATAGGCACTTAAGTACTGCCAGTGTAACAGTATAGCTTCCGTCCCTCTCCTTGCCCCTACCTGGGCTCGAACCAGGAACACATCGACAACAGCCACCCTCGAAGCAGCGTTACCCATGCAGAGCAAGGGGAACAACTACTCCAAGTCTGAGCGAGTGACGTTTGAAACGCTATTAGCGCGCACCCCGCTAACTAGCTAGCCATTTCACATCGGATACACCAATCTAATCTCGGGAGATGATAGGCTTGAAGTCATAAAAAGCGCAATAGCTGTTAGCAAACGCACAAAAGTGCTGTTTGAATGAATGCTTGCGAGCCTGCTGCTGCCTACCATCGCTCAGTCAGACTGCTCTATCAAATCATAGATTTAATTATAACACACAGAAATACGAGCCTTTGGTCATTAAAATGGTCGAATCCGGAAACTATCATTTCGAAAACAAAACGTTTATTCTTTCAGTGAAATACGGAACCATTCCGTATTTTATCTAACGGATGGCATCCCTAGGTCTAAATATTGCTGTTACATTGTACAACGTTCAATGTTATGTCATAATTATGTACAATTCTGGCAAATTAATTACGGCATTTGTTAGGAATAAATGGACTTCACACAGTTCGCAATGAGGCAGGCAGCCCAAACTGCTGCATATACCCTGACTGCTTGCACGGAACGCAAGAGAAGTGACACAATTTCCCTAATTATAAGAAATTCATGTTTGCAGGCAATATTAACTAAATATGCAGGTTTGAAAATATATACTTGTGTATTGATTTTAAAGAAAGGCATTGATGTTTATGGTTAGGTACATTGGTGCAACGCCAGTGCATTTTTCGCAAATGCGCTTGTTAAATCATCACCGTTTGTCAAAGTAGGCGCATCGGTTATATGCAACACAGGACACGCTAGATAAACTAGTAATATCATCAACCATGTGTAGTTAACTAGTGATTATGTTAAGATTGATTGATTTTTATAAGATAAGTTTAATGCTAGCTAGCAACTTACCTTGGCTTCTTGCTGCCCTCGCGTAACAGGTAGTCAGCCTGCCATGCAGGCTCCTTGTGGAGTGCAATGGTTAGAGCGTTGGACTAGTAACCGGAAGGTTGCAAAAACGAATCCCAGAGCTGACAAGGTAAAAATCTGTAGTTCTGCCCCTGAACAAGGCAGTTAACCCACCGTTCCTAGGCCGTCATTGAAAATAAGAATGTGTTCTTAACTGACTCGCCTAGTTAAATATAGGTGTAAAAAAAAGAATTAAAATCGGCAAATCGGTGTCCAAAAATACCGATTACCGATTGTTATGAAAACTTGAAATCGGGCCCTAATTAATAGGCCATTCCGATTAATCGGTCGACCTCTACTCTGGACGGTTCTGACTTAGAATATGTGGACAACTACAAATACCGAGGTGTCTGGTTAGACTGTAAACTCTCCTTCCAGACTCACATTAAGCATCTCCAATCCAAAATTAAATCTAGAATCGGCTTCCTATTCCGCAACAAAGCATCCTTCACTCATGCTGTCAAACATACCCTCGTAAAACTGACCATCCTGCCGATCCTCGACTTTGGCGATGTCATTTACAAAATAGCCTCCAACACTCTACTCAACAAATTGGATGCAGTCTATCACAGTGCCATCTGTTTTGTCACCAAAGCCCCATATACTACCCACCACTGTGACCTGTACGCTCTCGTTGCCTGGCCCTCGCTTCATACTCACCGCCAAACCCACTGGCTCCAGGTCATCTACAAGTCTCTGCTAGGTAAAGCCCCGCTTTATCTCAAGTCACTGGTCACCATAGCAGCACCCACCCGTAGCACGCGCTCCGGTAGGTATATCTCACTGGTCACCCCCAAAGCCAATTCTTCCTTTGGCCGCCTTTCCTTCCAGTTCTCTGCTGCCAATGACTGGAAGGAACTGCAAAAATCACTGAAACTGGAGACTCATATCTCCCTCACTAGCTTTAAGAACCAGCTGTCAGAGCAGCTCACTGATCACTGCACCTGTACATAGCCCATCTGTAAATAGCCCATCCAACTCCCTCATCCTCATCCCCATACTGTATTTATTTATTTATCTTGCTCCTCTGCACCCCAGTATCTCTACTTGCACATTCATCTTCTGCACATCTACCATTCCAGTGTTTAATTGCTATGTTGTAATTACTTCGCCATAATGGCCTATTTATTGCCTTACCTCCCTCATTTGCACACACTGTATATAGACTTTTTCTACTGTATTATTGACTGTATGTTTGTTTATTCCATGTGTAACTCTGTGTTGTTGTGTGTCAAACTGCTTTGCTTTATCTTGAACAGGTCGCAGTTGTAAATGAGAACCTGTTCTCAGCTAGCCTACCTGGTTAAATAAAGGTGAAATTAAAAAAAAATCTTTACATCATCAAAAAATGAATCACTACTAAACGTCTTGTATGACCTCTTATACACTATATTAGTCCCAGCCTTTAGAACTTTGGTTTTACTAGATATGGATATTATATTGTGATCATACATGGTAGATTGTCATCTAGTTGAAAGAACTGTCCTAAATGTCGACATTAAGTAAAATCCTCACATAAATCGCCTACAGTCTTAAAACGTGTATGCGTACGCACAGCAGCATTCTAGAATATCGGATCATTGGCTTTTATACTCAAGCAATTTCTCCAACTGTCAACACAGTCAAATGAAAAGAGGTCGAGTACCAGGAGACGCATTGGTTGGGAATTTTGGTGTAGTACACATTCCGGCTGTGCTTCCCCCTCAGATGGTGGTCACAGAGCAGCATAGCTTAGTCCCAATGGGACACCGGACTATCGTGTCACTGCATCTGTGGACTGAATTACACTTAACACACTGAATCCATTTTTTGCCACTTATTATATTTCACTCTCTGTTCTATAAGAGATCAGAGGTCATGGCTGGGTGGATTTAACATATCGTCCTGTGTTCATGGGAAAGCTTGTGAGCCTATGCATGCAGCCCCAGGCTGGTATGGCATGCCAACACTGATCGTGGTCCTGAAGGGTGAGAGGAGGAAGGGGTGACTGTGACACAGATGCTTTTGAGAGCGCCATTTAACAGCTGACAACACTGACAGCCTGCGCCAGTTAATACCAAGTGATTACTTTCCCACACATCCACACAGGCTGACACATTGATCCACCTGTTGAGAAAGTAACAAGCTTCATTTAGCAGCGCTGTAACTGGCAATTTGGCCACCAGAGAATACCTCCACATGCTATTAACATAGATAACAATGGCCTTCTATTGTAGGTAGCTGAGTAGCACCAAAAAAGCTTTCCTCTCACCGAAGCCTGGCTGTGTGTATTCACAGTCAACCGGCTCCTATCTGCTCTGATAGCAGTTTAGACTACAGAGCTAGGACACTGTAGGAATCATGGCTAATTAGTACAAAGGTAAATCCCCCGCAGAAACAGCTAAAATCAATTAGCCCACACTCTGGATGGGTGAGCTCAAGCCACGCCACCTTTCTCACGATCCCTGGGAGCTCTGGGAAGCCGGGCTGATCGGTATGGAGCGCAGCCCCACTCCCAGATGTCCCCCTGAGGCTGGATCACCCCCCCTTACACCCCTCCCTTACATCCCTCTCTCCAAACTGTACGAGACAGACTGGCCATCCCATTACTGTTACAGAGGCAACTTCCATCATTCTCCCTGCCTGCGAGTACAAACCATTCATCCAACCAAACATAACTGAAGAGAATACCACCTATCCTACATTATACAGTTAAATGTGACACGGTAGGAACCAGTGGAGGCTCCTCAGAGGAGGAAGGGGAGGACCATCCTCAGTGAAATTTCATAAAAATTAAAATAGTGAAACATGAAAAAAGTTATATTTTTTAGATAAAACTGTATTAAATATATCATATGTCACCAAATAATTGATTAAAATACACTGTTTTGCAATGAAGGTCTACAGTAACATCAAAAGCACTGTCTGGGGTAGCACCATGGTGTAGCCAGAGAACAGCTAGCTTCCATCCTCCTCTGGACACATTGACTTCAATACAAAACCTAGGATGCTCGTAGGCCTCACCCCCCTTCCATAGACATACATGGTAATTATGACCACTTCCGGAGGACGTCCTCCAACCAATCAAAACTTTTGCAGTATGAACTGACATGTCCATCCAATCGTAGAATTAAGATCAGAGAATGAACCTAGTGATTTGTATTGTGATTGTGCCACAGAACATTGTGAGGGTTCTATGTGTTCTCTAGAGCAGTGATGTTTTGTGGCTGTTGCTGGGCAACACGGACTTTCAACTCCCTCCAAAAATGTTCTATGGGGTTGAGATCTGGAGACTGGCTAGGCCCCTCCAGGACCTTGAAATGCTTCTTACGAAGCCACTCCTTCGTTGCCGGGGCGGTGTGTTTGGGATCATTGTCATGCTGAAAGACCCAGCCACGTTTCATCTTCAATGCCCTTGCTGATGGAAGGAGGTTTTCACTTAAAATCTCACGGTACATGGCCCCATTCATTCTTTCCTTTACACGGATCAGTCGTCCTGGTCCCTTTGCAGAAAAACAGCCCCAAAGCATGATGTTTCCACCCCCATGCTTCACATAAGGTATGGTGTTCTTTGGATGCAACTCAGCATTCTTTGTCCTCCAAACACGACGAGTTGAGTTTTTACCAAAAAGTTATATTTTGGTTTCATCTGACCATATGACATTCTCCCAATCTTCTTCTGGATCATCCAAATGCTCTCTTGCAAACTTCAGACGGGCCTGAACTTGTACTGGCTTAAGCAGGGGGACACGTCTGGTCATTCATTCACTAGGTCCCCCCGTGTGGTTCTGGGATTTTTGCTCAACGTTCTTGTGATCATTTTGACCCCACTTGGTGAGATCTTGCGTGGAGCCCCAGATCGAGGGAGATTATCAGTGGTCTTGTATGTCTTCCATTTCCTAATAATTGCTCCCACAGTTGATTTCTTCAAACCAAGCTGCTTACCTATTGCAGATTCAGTCTTCCCAGCCTGGTGCAGGTCTACAATTTTGTTTCTGGTGTCCTTTGACAGCTCTTTGGTCTTGGCCATAGTGGAGTTTGGAGTGTGACTGTTTGAGGTTGTGGACAGGCGTCTTTTATACTGATAACAATTTCAAACAGGTGCCATTAATACAGGTAACGAGTGGAGGACAGAGGAGCCTCTTAAAGAAGAAGTTACAGGTCTGTGAGAGCCAGAAATCTTGCTTGTTTGTAGGTGACCAAATACTTGTTTTCCACCATAATTTGCAAATAAATTAATTAAAAATCCTACAATGTGATTTTCTGGATTTTTTTTTCTCATTTTGTCTGTCATAGTTGAAGTGTACATATGATGAAAATTACAGGCCTCATCTTTTTAAGTGGGAGAACTTGCACAATTGGTGGCTGACATTTATTTTTTGCTCTACTGGATATATTATAGTTTTCTTGGTTGTAGAACTTTATTTTTGTGTCCAGTGCAATTTATTTAAATTTGCCTTGCTAACTTCAGTAGCTAGCTACCAGTTTTCTCCACCAGAATGGTAAAATGGCCGACGCTGACGAAAATGTTGTGGATTTTTTGTTGAAGAACTCCTTTCATTCTCTGGAGTACACGGTGCGAATTGAAAGCGAGGGTCGACCTCTGCCTGAGATCAGTCTCATGAAGAAGGATGAAAAAGGTGAGGGCGTTCAATATCAACTGGTATCAAAAGTATAGCTGGTTAACAGGAGCCTTTCATCAAGCCACCTGTATTGCTGGCCTTGCCTGCTTTTTGGAAAGTTTGAGCCTTGGTCGAAAGGTGGGTAGAGTGACTTGAAGAACATCGATCGTTCAGCAGACAGCATATAATCTAGTCTAAATATAAAGAATATGAACAAGTATAAGGTAGCTGCCGTTTGACAGGGTTTTCATCCCCCCAGGGTCAGGAGTTTTTTTTTCACCGATCCTGAAGAAGTTTTTAAGAGGTGATGTCCAGTCCACTCTACTACCATTGTGAACTCTGTCCTGCCATGAACTGAAGCCACGTCTCGTGTCCGCTCATCCACTGGCACATTGAATGTTTCCTCTCCAAGCACAATGAGTACCCCTATCAATTTTATCTCATTACTCTATGTAGAGTCAATCACATACACAAACACAATTACATTATTACACATCAATGATTTTACTCCTTGCTTGGACTAACTCATTCTTAGCTCTTTGGTCTAACTGTGTAGTGTGTTGTTACGGTTTTTTGTCTTCCCAGACAAATCCTGTCCTGCACTGAAGTCAAGCCTCCGAACACCTCAACTCATGCCCTCATTCAATCACTGCTGTGATCCCTTCCAAACACTGTGTAAGTAATCCTCTCATTCCCCATAATATTGTACTATAAATGTCTTTATTAAATGTTTTAGGTTAAAATAATGACTCTTTTGACAATTTTTGACACACATCTCCCATCCTCCACAATTTTTTTAAATCACCAGCCTCCACTGGTTGGAACCAATGTTCCAACCAGCAATAAATATTGTCAAATTTGAATAAACAAACCTTGATACAGTGAAACAAACATAAATTCTGAACAGATTTGACCACACCCCAAACAATTGCTTAAGACAGCTTGTTCCCTATAATGGTTGTCTTCAAACAAACACGAGTGCACAGAAAAAACGCCACAAAATTTCTACATGTACAAAGCTCTCACCTGAAGAGAATTGAGAGGTGCTTAATACCAGAAATACTCTATGTAATGACTGGTATTGTCTCCGCACTAACAATGGGAGTCATTGTCGTAAAGGCAGGCGGGAGGAAACGAGATCAGTTGGGAACATTCAAGCCAATGAGAGGGCAGATACGCACGTGAACGACAGACAACTCCGATATGAAATGGCAACCTCGAGAAAAACTAAGCTGCAACGAGCGTCCACTTATATCAATATATTCATAAAAACCTAAACATTACGGAACTTATTTTAGATCAAATAAGCCTATATTAGCAAATTAGCAATAAAAAAAAACGTGTTGACCAAATTCAACACTCTCAGACCTTCGTACAAAAAATACCCACTTGGTCTGCTTGGACAGATTTTGACAGGAGTGGAGCCTCTCGCTTTGCCTCTTTCTCTCTGTTTATACTTTCTACATGTCCGACACTATTTAGGGTTCCCTGGGAAACACTGATCAAAACATTGTTTCCTACCTTGTCACATAAACATAACTGAAGAGAATACATCCTGCCTGCCTAATAACTGTGCAATACAACGAGATAATGACCAGTAAGGTACAGTAAGATACTGTGCCCAGGGCATAACTGATTGATGACCCTAATGGAGCTGTACCGTTAGTTATCTGGGAAAACACTTAGTAGAGGGAATGTTGATGAAAGTAGCTTCCAGCTGAATTTAATCCACATTAAGGAAACAAACATATTTCCAGCCGTCTCCAGATCCCAGGATGCTGTGTGTGAGTATGAAGGATGAAGTATGTTGAGATTCCCTGAACAGTCATAGAAACTGACTATAAGGAGTAGTTGGAAGGGAGGATTTCACTTGGAAATAGAACAAGACAACGATCTCTTTCCAAAACAGCAGAGCAGAGATACTGTATCACATTTGGTGAGGCTTGAGTAAGGTTTTAATTCTGCTGTGACATACATAACAGTGGTTGTGAGGTGTTGGGTTGACTGGTACTGAAGATGTGAGCCTGACAAGAGACCCGACCAAGCAGACAGATTCAGAAATCAGACATTCCATCTCAGAGGAGTAGCGTGTGCAGACACCCACCCTCCCGGTTCCAGCAGCTGTGCACACAGAGAATAACATTTACCCAGCCAAATCCAGCGTGTTCTAATGAATTACTGCCTCTTCCAATGAAGAGAAAAAAAGAGTACCTGAGTATTTACAAGAGGAGACTCTTAGAGCAGATGTTTGTGCATGCCCCTCCCGTGGTAAAACATGGTGCTGCAGGCTACTGTGGATTCACTGAGGAGAACTACAGCTGGGGCTGGGACTACTGAGTTTGATCCAACCACAGAGAGACCATGATTCAGCTCAGACTCACATCCTCACATACCAGCGCATGGCTAGACCGAACTGATAAACAATCACATAAGCAAATACGCAGACAGACAGACAGACATATTATATAAACAGACAACTACTAGGCAATATACAGCCCTGGCAGACATTGTGTTGGACAGGCTCTGTGTGTCTCGCCCAGTTCCCATTATTCTCTCCCGTCTCTGTCTTTCCTCTTTTTGTTTATCTATCCCTCTGCTTTCGGTCTTCCTCTTTCTCTCTTACTTTCTCTCTGCAATGTTATGTATGCCAGCTCCCATGCAGATCTGAGCTTGGACAGATGGTCAAAAGCAAATGTGTTTACTTCCACACGGTTCCCAACAAAATTAACAGATGCCTGCATGTCTGTCTCCACAATAATGGTGTTAATAATGAAACAGAGCTGAGCTGATGGGAGAACAGCAGAAAGTGGATGGCAGTGAAGTTAAGACAGTATTGACCCTTACCTAGTCCCTCACTGCAGAGATTGAACAGGCATTCCCACAAGCATACCCACACACCATACACACACCCTTCCCACAGGCCTACAGTGCCTTCAGAAAGTACTCACACCCCTTGACTTTTTCCACATTTTGTTGTGTTACCAAGTGGGATTAAAATGGATTTATCTTTTATTTGATCTACACAAAATACTCTGCAATGTCATAGTTTTATTAATTAAAGCTGTCTTTCTAAAAGCCTCCCTAAAAGTCTCTAAAAGCTATGCACACCTGGATTGTACAGTGTTATTCTTTAAAAAAATATTCAAGCTCTGTGAAGTTGGTTGTTGATCATTGCTGGACTGACATTTTCAAGTCTTGCCATATACACTGCTCAAAAAAATAAAGGGAACACTTAAACAACACAATGTAACTCCAAGTCAATCACACTTCTGTGAAATCAAACTGTCCACTTAGGAAGCAACACTGATTGACAATACATTTCACATGCTGTTGTGCAAATGGAATAGACAAAAGGTGGAAATTATAGGCAATTAGCAAGACACCCCCAATAAAGGAGTGATTCTGCAGGTGGTGACCACAGACCACTTCTCAGTTCCTATGCTTCCTGGCTGATGTTTTGGTCACTTTTGAATGCTGGCGGTGCTCTCAGTCTAGTGGTAGCATGAGACGGAGTCTACAATCCACACAAGTGGCTCAGGTAGTGCAGCTCATCCAGGATGGCACATCAATGCGAGCTGTGGCAAGAAGGTTTGCTGTGTTCTTATTTTACAATGACGACCTATCCTGGCGAAACCCTCCCCTAACCCGGACGACGCTGGGCCAATTGTGCGCCGCCCTACGGGACTTCCAATCACGGCTAGTTGTGATACAGCCCAGGATCGAACCAGGGTCTGTAGTGACACCTCTAGCACTGATATGCAGTGCCTTAGACCGCTGCACCACTCAGGTGCCTCTGCTACAGTATTTCCAGGCTGTCAATATTGAAATATTCAGAATCTGGATCACTGACTAGAAAAAATGTATTTAGGCAGTTTTGCAACCAGAGTGAACAGGATGATTGGGAATAGTAAGAGAATAGTATATCATTATATTAGTCCTTCAGAATCAGCACAGCGTGTTGATTTGGCTAATATTCAGTCTGCCTGAGAAACACTTCATGGTGTTCTGATTACCTTGCGTTCTTTAAATTTCAAAGCAGAACATGGAGGATTTAGAAGATTGTCTTACATGCTACATTCCTCTGAAGGAGGTTTCTATTGTTATCTTGGCTGGTCTTGTTGTGAGTATATAGATGAGTGTGTGAGTAGGTCATATCTGTGCAGGGAATGGGAATTCATTTAGAGTATCTTGCTGTGGTGTTTTTTTCACTGAAAGGTGCCATAATCAACAAAGTGCTTACAGCATGTCTGTAGGTGGGAGATATAAAAACACCAATGCAATGCTATATCGTTCTCCATGGCTAATCAGTACGCTCCCTGGATGGATATCATTATCATGTCAACTGGAGCATGGGCGTCCTTCTGGTTCATTCTGGGCCCTTAGTGTCTCCAGTGAGAGTCCTTTTCTCATTGTTTCACAAATTACTCATCTTCCCTGATTGCCACTTAGAGGTGTGTTTTGGGGGGGTGAAGTTTTGTGGAAGGCTAATCGTTCCTCTCTCCTCTGACTCCTCTCTTCTTCTGTACTGGCTATTACAGCATAAGTCCATCCCAGTGCCTGCCCGTCTGTAGGATAACACTTAATAAACACACACCCAAATAGGCAATTAGAGTAAATTCCACAGGCACAAACGTCCTCCTACAACCATCTCATCTCCTCTTCCTCTCAGGGACATGACGTGACAAGGCAGGGGCTTATGGAGCAGAGAATCAGAGGGCTGAATAGGCACCTGATCTCCACTGCAGTGTAGCAAAACAACAAGAGAGCTACACTAAACACACCACTATAAAGCCATAGATACATTACATATAGTAAGTCCACAGTAGTAGCAATGAGGAATGTGAGGACCAATCCAGTGAGCGAGATTTAGAACAAAGAAGATGAAATGGTGTGTCAAGTTATGGAGTTAGGGCATCTACTCTTACACACCCCCACACCCTCCAGCGAGCCTGCTGAGAGAGATGACGCTCCAGCATGGAGCCATGGACACCCCAGGGTTTTCACAGTGGTTCCACAGCTTGGGTCACTGGAGCAGGGTAACAGCGTGCTTGGCAAAGCTCTGTTGCTCCCAGTCAGGCAGTGGCTGTCAGAGCTCATAGAGCAGCCAGCCTGTTCATCATCTCTACTTCAGCTCCCATCTTGGAATAGCCAGGCTGTGGAGCCATCACCATGCACCATGCCACTCCAGGATGGAGCACAGTGGTGGGTGATCCTAGGAGAGGACTGCAGACTGGTGGGAGAGGTGGTTAGATGGTGGATGGAGATGAGGCTGGTTAGACACAGACACAGGACACTGGGCAGGAGGAACACACTGGCCAGAGAGACCAGCCAAGGCAGAGCAGAGCTGGCTGAGAGACAAGACCACAGCTGGTTGGCTAATGTCCACTTTCTCACTGTGCGCCTGTAGGCATCATGCCAGAGGACAAATCCCAGTACTTCACATAACAGGTGGCCCAGATGACAAGAAATTATCCAGGGAACTGAGATCCTCGCTGGATATCAAAGTAACAGAACATCAGGTATCATCATAGCAATAGACATGCAGTGATGTGATGTTATCCATGTAGCCATTCAGACTGAAAAAACGATATGCTCCGCAAAAGACAGGAAAAATAAGGTAATATGGATACATTCATACATAGTCAGTGAATATGTATGTAATATAATGCTGTGTGTGAACAGTCATACAAATTATTGATTGTTGTTGTTCACTGCCTGGTCTGGGATAAATTATGAATCTGCTGTGGATGTCGGGGTTGGGCGGGCACGTGTCTGATGCAGCTGTGATGAGGAGAACCTGTGGTCTGGCAGGGACCAGGGCTCTCAGCTCCTATCCTCTTCCGAGGTCTCAGGGCCTGTCTGTCTGGGTGGCTCTCAGCCCAGATCCACCAGACAATGTGTGTGTGTGCGTTTGTATTAGAGTGTGTGGACACGCAGCTGTGTGAGGCTGGATGTTTCCTGGCTTGGTTCCCAAGGGCACCCTGATAAAGCCTGGCCTGGATGGAGGGAGGAGAGGGCAGGCTGGGGTCTGGCAGCTGTACAGAGGTCGGTCTATCTCTAGCCCTCACACTGCAGTCTCATGAGCCAAGCCCTGCTGAATGATCCACAGTCAACACCTGCCCATGTACCAGTGTCCGGGACACCGCACACAAATAAACGAGGATGCTCTGTAGACAAGAGGCGACACTACCTCTGGAAATATCTGGGTTATATAGACCCCTCCGCGCCCACGAGCGGGCGAGAGATTGA
This sequence comes from Salvelinus fontinalis, assembly GCF_029448725.1. Classification (NCBI taxonomy): domain Eukaryota; kingdom Metazoa; phylum Chordata; class Actinopteri; order Salmoniformes; family Salmonidae; genus Salvelinus; species Salvelinus fontinalis. The sequence continues at coordinate 30,372,700 of NC_074680.1, forward strand.
TGAAACTCCTGAGAGAGGACAGAGCCCACATGGTCTGTTTAATCAGATTCATCCCTCTCGCTCTCCCTCCCTCTGTTCCAACCCTCTAATCAAGAGCCAGGTGTTCAACATGCGCTACAGTCAGTTCCCTCGCCCTCTCTCTGTCTCTTTCAATCTGTCTCTTTTTTTCTCTCCTCCTCCCATCCCTCCCTCTCACAGGTGGGTTTGTGCATGGCTCTAACCCTGTAATTAAACAATATCATTTCCCTTGCACCATCGAATCATATCTGACTTGAGATCATTGTAAGGCTGCTAGGCTAGCTATAACACAACAGAACAGAGGAGCACAGGGGAGTCAAGGCCAAGGGCACCAGGCTCTGACCCCCCAGTGAGACCCTGTTGTGTGGGTGCACTCAGGGGGAGGTGGAGAGGGCAGAGGAGGCATTAGTGGGCTCACAGATCAGAGGGAGCTGTATGTTGGAACAGACAGGTACACACACTCATACAGTATATGCACGTACACACACAGCTGGAGGTCTGGGGAGAGAGTAAGATCTAATTTCTCTCTGTGATGGGGGGTTTCTGACAGAGGGAGTTTGGTGTGTGTGTGTGATAGCGAGGGGCTGCCATGGGAGTGGTCTTCACAGATGGGGTTCAGTAATCCCTTAATGAATTCAATTACAGAGATGGGACCATAAATCAAAACTGAGCCCAGAGCTGAAGGCAAACTCATCTGTTGCCACAGAGAAACAATTTAGCCCTCCTCCTCCAGCTCCACATGTTGTTTACAGAGATGAGGCCAAAGGATTTATGTTTGTGAATTAGAAGCGCTTGCTGTAGCTGTTGCTTGGACTCTGCTATACCGCCCAAAACTAAGTTAGGCTGAATGCCTCGAGAGCCAAGCAGCAGTTCTCTACTCCCTTAACTATGCCACTGGTATTACAGAAGTGAAACAAGACATGTTATGTAAATATAAAACATAACTTGATGTTAAACTCATTACATAATGTAAGGCTACTCTTAACACTTTCCTGTCCTTCAAAGGTCACTCCCATCCAATATGTCAGTCCTACCTGTATGAAGATGTCAGCAAAAATCTGACAAAAGATGACAGCATCTGTCTATGACAATCTTTAACTTCTCAGATGATAATGCCTATAATAGGTATTCAGAGCAACAGAATACACCCACATCTATATTCCACAGTGGACAGCATAGCCTACCGCAGGGAGGTTGGTGTACAATGAGATTACAAAGAGAGGGTAAAGGAATCCCTTTAAGCTAAGGTCCTAGGAAATAATTGGGGTGAGGGAGCCAGGAGGGAGAATCAAAGTGCTGATGCAGAGAAAGGCAGAGTGAAGTGGAGGGAGTTCAAGGCAGGTGGGATTATTAGGGAAATTATTCTGGCAGAGCAGCAGCAGAGTCTGAACAGGCAGGCAGGGGAGGGATGGGGAGGGCCGAGCCCAGCAAGGTGCCTTTGAGCTGGCTGCCATTGGGTAAAGTTAGCGCCGCCGCTAAACTGTAGCTGTCAGAGAGAGGGAACCAACCAGGAAGGAGGAGAGGGGGTCATGCTGTGGCTGCCTTCATGTACTGTATGTTCATCTGCCTGGGCTATGAGTGTGGAGAGCAGGAAACAAGGGGGAAAGGGGGAGGAAAGGAGGAGTGGGCTTTCTCTCTTCACCTCTCTGAATCTACCTCACATCAATGCCAGAGGTCCTCTCCAAAAGTCTCATCGGCATTAGGAAAATTGCTGTTTAGTCAACTAGCATAAAAACATGCTGAAGAACGAATCCACACGGCCTTCTTGTCCGTTAGCACTGTGAAAGCGCATTAAGGTCACATAATACCACAAAACTACACAACCAACACATTTAATGTCTGTTTCCTTCAACAAACATTAAAGGTGACTGGAGTTACCAGACTGAAAGAATGAACTTCTCTACAGTAACATGTAGAGGAAAATACCAATGTCAAACTTTTGTGTAGAAGATGACGATTTAGATGACATGGGAAAAGGTACGGTGGCCCTAGGGGTGCAAATTAGCTAGGTAATTTGGTAAAAATCAGCAAAATATTTAAAAGACCTGCAAAATATTTCAGGTTGCAAAGTTAGTTAAAAAGTGGATAAATATTTTTGCCTTCGAAGTTTGGTAAAATGCTACGTCGTTAGCAGCCCAAGCTAGCTAAGTCGTTAGCAGCGATAACATGTTAGCTACGATGTTATCAACGGTAGCTAGTTAGCTACATCATTAGCGATGCTACAGCATTACTAACTGCTAACAAAATTGGGGGGCAATTTTGTTAATGTCATAAACATTATGAAGCAGGCATAATTGCAAACTTGACCACACGTTGGCCCGGTTTTGGAATTTTATGCAGAAGTAAACCCCACCAGAGCCCATGTTGAAGCTATGCGGGTAGCGCTTGAATAAAAAGCACACTGGTCCGTAAAATGTATTTGTAATAAATGCTGTAACCATAAGACGATCAAAGTTTACTTTAAAATGTACAGCATTTCAGGGAGATATCCAGGATTTTTTATTATCATGATAAATTGAGTCCAGTTTGTTGAGTAATGATAGTGTAACGACCCTGGGTTTATAAGCGTGGATATCGACTCTGCCGCTTGAGCATGCTTGTGGAGCACAGTCGATAGCGCGCTGGATTTCGGGCTAGAAGGCCGAGGGTTCGAGACCTGCTCGTTTCATTACATTGGTGTCAGAAGTGATTGGACCTTGCATCCACAAACGTGCGTGTGCTTGGCCGGTGAGTGCGTTCCTATACGATGTTGAGTCGTAAGCTAGCGCGAGGATGCGCTCTTTGAAAGGAGGGAGTTGTGTAAAGACCCTGGTTCTATAATGAGGAGCTCCCTATGCAGCGAACAGCCTGAGAGTAAATTATGCACACACCTGCAGCCAATAGGAGTACAGGTGTACCTATATAAGGGGATCCTTCCCCACAATCAACCTCCCATTATCTTCAGCAACAGGACTGGACTGAAGAAGCCTAGAAGAGAAGAGAGAAGACTCAGGATGAACCCGCTGTCGAGACCTTGTTGTCCTTCATGAGCACTCCTTTTCCACCCCCAAGAGCTCAGTGTTGCTGCTCCACAATGGTGGCTACCGACACACACAACTTATGTTTCATGTGTTTGGGTTCACAGCATGCTCACAGATCACCCGGAGTGCCCTAGCTGCACCCTCCTTTCTTTAAAGGAGAGGAAACAGAGGTGGTGGTTTTTCAGGGTAGATCTCCCTCTGGAAGATGCCATGTCTGTGCTAGCCTCAGGTTCTGAGGCGTCATATGACGACGGCGCCTCCAGAGATGACGAGGATGTTGGGAAGTGTCTGGGGTTTTTCCCGGAGAAAAACCAAGTCAACTGACCGAAGCTAAAATGAACCCCCTCCCTAAGGGGAACTTCACATCCTTGGACGAGGAAGAGACGGGCTCTGAGTTCTCAGCAGCCCCCTCCTACGCAACGGCTTCTCTGCGCTCTGACTTTACAGGGCTCATTGAGCTGGCCACCTAGAGATTACACTGCCCCCTATTACCCCCAACCCGGAGGTGGATTAGATGGTGGGCGGCCCTTGCTCTAGACCAGGGGTGTCAAACTCAAATACCCAGTGGGCCAAAATGTAAAACCTGAACAAAGTCGCGGGCCAACATTGAACCTTTTAATATGGACCCAAACAAGTTTTGCTTTAACATTGAATATGGAACAAGAATCGCTTATTAACATACAATATATAATTTAATAGTGGAGACATGCAAAATCAAATTTCAAATGAAAAAAACACATCAATGGCATTCATTTATTAAATAAATAAAATTTAAATAAATATCGTATGCCTCTTTTTTATTTGCAGCCTTTTGATTTAAATACCAAAATAAACTTTTTCCACTGGCTAATAATTTTACAAATAAAATGATAATAAATCAATCAACCATTCAAGCCCATGCCTTGTAGCAATAAAAAGTAAAGAAAACATTAATTATTGCACACTGATGTGACCAAGCCAGATACCTGGCATCTCTTCTTGGATGCTAGTTCATCAATGTCTGGGCTCAGGCTCTGAGCTGAAGAAATCCTCAGTATCGAGCGAAGGTGTTCATCAGTCAGACGTCTCCTGTAAGTTGTTTTGGTCATCTTCATCGAGGAGAAAAGTTGCTCGCATAGATAAGTGCTGCTGAACATGGAGAGCATCTGAGCAGCTTGGGTGCGGAGCTGAGGCATTGTGTCAGGGATGAACCGTGGAAACTGTGCGGTGCCCACAGCATCATACTTTGACTTCAGCATGTCGTTGCACTGGAGTTCAATCAGCTCCATTTGGATGTTGGTTGGTGCATTTTCCACATCAACTGCGAAGGGATTACTAAGCAGTTCAAACCTACATTTCTGGACATCGAAGTCGGCAAATCGCCGGCTAAACTCAGCGGCGAGAACACTGAGTTTTTCAGCAAACTGTGCGCATGGGAACACGGCGGTAGAGATCTGTGCTTTTATGGTTTGGCAGCAGGGAAAATGGCAAGGGTTTCCTTGCAACATCTGATTCTCCCACAGGCACAGTTTAGTTTTAAAGACCCTCACTGCAGCGTACATGTCTGTGATGATGCGCCCCCGCCCCTGAAGCTGCAGGTTCAGCGCATCGAGATGGCTCAAGATGTCACAGAGAAAGGCCAGCTCACACAGAAACTTTTGCTCCCGGAGCTCTGCTGTATCCTTCCCTTTGTTTTCCAGGAATTGACATATTTCCTCACGCAGCTCGAAACATCTGTTCAGTACTTTTCCTCTGCTTAGCCATCTCACCTCTGTGTGATACGGCACGTCTGCGTATTCCGAACCACACTCCTCTAGAATTTTTTTTAACTGGCGGTGATTCAGACCTTTGGCTCTTATAAAGTTAACTACCTGTGTTACTGTGGTCATAACATGTTCCATCTTTAGGGCTTTGGCACACAGTGATTCCTGATGTATGATGCAGTGGTAAACAGTTAGCTCACCTGCACAGTTCTCTTCCCGCATCTTCTCCCGAACCATGCCCACCAGTCCACTCTTTTTACCGCACATCGCTGGCGCACCATCTGTCGTTAATCCAACGACTTTATCCCACGGCAGCTTTATTTCAGTTACACATTTGGAAACCTCCTCAAAGATTTCCTTTCCTGTGGTTGTGCCATGCATTGATTTGAATCCCAATAGCTCCCCCGTAACACACAGATTTGAGTCAACTCCACGGATGAAGACTGACAGCTGAGCAGTATCAGATGCGTCGCAGCTCTCATCCACAGCGAGGGAGAACGCAACGAAATATTTCCCTTTTCCATCAGCTGGTCATACAGATTGGTGGCAAGATCACATGTGCGATCAGCTACTGTGTTCCTGCTCAGGCTCACGTTTGAAAATGCTTGCTTTTTCTCTGGGCATACGAGGACACAAACTTTCATCATGCACTTTTTCACGAACTCTCCCTCATTAAAGGGCCGGGCTGATTTTGCGATCTCTGCTGCCACTATATAACTAGCCTTTACAGCAGCCTCACTTTGTGATGTGGCTTTTTTGAACATATTCTGTTGTGAAACCAAACTTCTTTTCATCTCCTCTACTTTCTGGCTCCTTTGAGTCATGTCCAGGTCTTTGTATTTGTCATGGTGTTTCGTTTCATAGTGTCGTCTAATGTTGTACTCCTTACTTACAGCCACATTGACTCCACAAACAAGACAAACAGGTTTGTCTTTTACATATGTAAACAGATATTCTGCCTCCCACTTGTCCAGAAAGCTCCTGTTTTCTGCCTTTCTTTTCGCCATTTTTGGGAAGGGATAGCGCGCTGACAGTTGTAGCGTCTATGTTGCTATGACTACTGTCACAGAGAAGAGGGCGTTTCTGGGTCCTGTCCTGATTGGCGCGCGAAAACAACAGCAGAGCATTATGGGATTCGCAGTATTAGCGGTGAATGCGCTGTATAATACCGGCGGGCCAGCTCTAGTAGTAATTTGGTATTGTCTCGCGGGCCAAATATAATTACCCCGCGGGCCAGAGTTTGACACCCATGCTCTAGACCAAGACGGGAGGCTGTGCCTTTGGCACCTGCCATGCCCTAACTGACGAAATACGTGGAGGGTGCATGGGAGTCGCCTTCAACGGCCAGGGTGCCAGCGAAGGCGTGCATCCCATTCACCAGAGTGGACAGAAAACAGCCTCAGGAGATCCCTAGGCTCGAGGACACCCTAGCCGCGTACCTCGTCCCAGGTTTGAGCTCCTGGCCTTCGTTCCCGGAAACCCACATTACCTACGACTAAGGACAGACTCACAGCCCGGCTGGTAGGGAAGTCGTTCGCTCTAGGTGTACAAGCTGTATCAGCAGCTAATAATATTGCGTTCCTGGCGGCCTCCCTCTCCCGTCTCACCATGGGTAAGACTGAGCTGTCGGGAGAGGAGATAGAGGAAGCGTCGAGGACTTCACACAGCCCCATGTTGACTAGATGACGCAATCGCAGTTGGGGGACGGCGCACTAACTCAGGCAGGCGCCTCAGTGCAGCTCAGACCCGTGCTGCGTTCACGGAGGGCTGGAACCACAAGGTTACACATAACCAAAGTGTCGGCGCCCCCGTTTCTCACAGAATGCTCCAATATTTCCTACCCCTTTCGAGGGGGGCCCACCCTGGGCTGTCCCACCACTTCAATGTCGAGGGACAGCGGTGGCTTGGGCCATAGAGGAATACAGATCCTTCCTACTGTCTGTACCACAGCTTCACGCTCTCCCGCTCTGAGCATTACTCGGAGTGGCGGCTAAGCTGGACCCTGCAGAAGGGTTATGCCATACAATTCCACCGAACTTCTCCCGTTTTGGGGTGTGGTGGAGGCGGTGATGAAGACGCCAGAGAAAGTAGCCGCTATTGTAAAAGAGATTACGGATCTTTTGGCGAAGGAGGCAGTCACAGTAGTTCCCCAAGAGCAAAGGAACAGCGGGCTATATTCACCTTACTTCCTAGTGCCAAAAAACACTGGGGGAGAACGAGGCCAAACGGCCCTTTCTAATGCGTACGACAAAACGTCTGCTGGACGTATCTACAACAAAGACTTCTGTGTAAGCATAGACCTAAAGGACGCATACTTTTATGTGCCGGTGCATTCGCGTCACAGGAAGTTTCTGCGTTTCGCCTTCCAAGGGGTGCCGTATGAGTATGTGAGGATACCATTAGAGGTACGCCCCGGCACCTCGCACCTTTTCCAAATGCATGGTGGCGGCATTGGAATCGTTGTGTCGTAAAGGGATAAGGCTACTAGCCTACCTAGACGACCTACTGGTTCTCGCCCCGTCAGCAGAGCTGGCGAACGTACAAACGACACAGACAGTGATCTCACACATCTGGGGTTCGCTGTGAATTGGAAAAGGAGCACGCCTTGGCCCAGTCATCCGATTGTCTACCTGGGATTACAGCTAGAGTGACTATGAAGGCTCACATTTCAGATCCTCTATGGGATGTCTTGTTGCAAGCCCTACGAAGGTTTTATCCGAATCACATGGTGACGGCGCATTCCGTCATGACACTCTTGGGCCTCATGTCGTCTGCCCACTCCGTGGTTCTGCTGGGACTTCTGCACATGCACAGCGATGGTTTGCCCAAATACGACTGGACCCAGTGAAGCACTTTTGTCGTGCGTCCTGACATAAGGGGTCCCAATAGGCAGAGTGTCCTACATTCCAGTGTTTACAGAAGCTTGTCTGACTGGATGGGGAGGGACATGTCAGGCTCGGGCACTCAGGTGTGTGGCCTCCCTCGGGATGCCACATCAACCTCCTGGAGTTGGAGACAGTTTTACTGGTTCTGACCCACTTCGTGTCTACCCTATGGGGTCACGACGTGCTGGTCTGGTCGGACAACCGAACCACAGTAGCCTACATAAATCACTGAGGAGGAGTCAGGTCTCCTGCACTAAACCGGCTGGCGGAGGAATTGTGGCTGTGGGCTCACGAGTACCTTCGCTCGTTGACAGCAGCACACATTCAGAACGTCGGAGCAGACCTTGTCTTGAGGGGGTCCCCGAGACGGTGAGTGGCAGCTGCACCCCGACATTGTTCTCCAAATATGAGAACGGCTCGGGAGAGCCGAGGTGAACCTGTTCGCGTCAAGTGTGAATGCGCAGTGTCCCCTATGGTTTTCCCTACGAGCCCAGGACGAACCCCCACTAAGTATTTTTTTGCGCACCAACCGTGGCCAAATGTTCTCCTGTACGCATTTCCACCGCTGTCCTGCATTCTCCCACTGCTAGCCCGCATGAGAACAGCAGGGCTGTCAATCATATTGATAGCTCTCGATCGCCCAGGAGCTACGTGGTACGCGGAGATGACTCAAATGTTGATTGCGCAGTCATGGCCAATTCCACAGAGAGGACGCGCTGTCTCAGGCAGAAGGCATGATAAAATCGGCCAACCACTGAGGTTCTGGCCCCTGAAAGGGACAGGTTAGAGGTTATCTGATTCAGTAATCAGAACCATACAGGGCTCAGGTGCCAGTTCCACATCCAGGATGTATGCCAGCAGATGGAACGTGTTTTCACAATGGTGTGACACAGAGAATGTAGATCCCATGTGCTGTCAGGTCGAGAGCGTGCTCTCTTTCCTACAGTTCATGTTTGACAAGCAGCGCTCACCCGCCACCATTAAGGTGTTCATGGTAGGGATTTCAGCTTGTCATGAGGGGGTTTGGCAGAGACAGTCTTCAGCCACCCTCTAGTGAAACGGTTTCTATTGGGAACGCGACGGCTTAGGCCAGCGGCAAGAGCCACGCTGCTCCAGTGGGATTTAACTTTGGTACTTGAGGCGCTCTGCGAGATGCCGTTCGAGCCATTGAATCAAATCCCCCTCATGATGTTGTCTCTCAAGACGGCACTGTTGCTTGCTTAGACTACAGCCAAGGGTGTCACTGATTTGTGTGCTCTTTGGACGAGACCTGACTGCCTTGCCATCAATGGCGACTTGAGCAGAGCGGTGTCACATCCTAACCCGGCATTTATGCTGAAGGTTATTAAGAGCCCATATAGGTCACAGACCGTTGAGTTATGGGTCTTCTCCTCCCTCCCCCCCCCCTATGCGGAGCAGAGAGAGGAGAGGCTTCATCGCCTGTGTCCGGTGCGCGCCTTCGCGTGCTAAGTGCAGCGCATGGCGATAATTGGGTCATCGCCTCAGCTGTTTGTGTCACGGTGCTAGTATACTTGGTAGACCACTTTCAAAACAGCGGTTGTCTCATTGGCTTTGCGAAGGCATTGAGACGGCTTATGAGGCGACAGGGCGGCCACTGCCTCAGGGCGTCAGAGCCAACTCCACTCATGGAGTAGCGGAGTCTACGGCCCTTTTCAGAGGAACAGTAGTAGAGAACTAAGGCGGGAAACGTAGGATCAATGGACAGGGTTTCCATCAGGTCTCCTTTCTCTTATTAGAATGACTACATGACATGACTCCTGGCTGGGGGTTCATGTGTTGTATCTTACCCACAAGTCTATGACTGTGTTTGGGCGGAAGGATTAGGGATATAGTTTCTGTAACTGCTGTTACAGTACTATTAGACCAATATTTAATACTGACAGAGTTTGAGTTCATCGATCTGCTTGTACAGATTAGTATAGCTCATATTCTGTTTTATCTGCCCACTAGTCATTGGCGGTGTCTCTGGGAGCTCAGCCCCATAGGACTTAAGGCCCTGCCAACTCCCATTCTCGCTGAAGATCATTTTTCGGGAGGCTGTTTGTGGGAAAGCATCCCCTTATATAGGGACACCTGTACTCCTATTGGCTGCAGGTGTGTGCATAATTTCTCAGGCTGTTCGCTGCCTAGGCAGCAGGGTAATCCACTAGGAGCAGAGCTCCTCTATGGGGCTCCACTCCACTCATAGAACTGGAGTTACAAATCGATAGTTACCGGAGTTGTAAGTGCAGATATCCACTCTGCTGCTTGAGCATGCTGTTGGGGCAGTCGATAGCGCTCTGGACTTCGGGCTAGAAGGCAGAGGGTTCGAGACCTGCTCCCTGCCTGTTTCCAGCAAAGTGTTTGCGTGAAACTTGATCAAATAGGGGGAAAAAACAACCATATGAATTTAAAAAACAATTACCTGAACTTCGGCTAATTCAGACCAAACTTCAGACCCTGACATATTTCGAAGCCTTTGACCAAACTTCGCAGCCTATTATTTTGAAAGCTGGTTTGCCCCTTAGGGCCACTAAGGGGAGTGGGTGATATTAATCCTAAACCTGTTTCACAAAAATTACTTGACAGGGCAGCCATTTTACATATCATAAAACAGTATATCAGATGAGGTCATAAAATTATACTGAAAAAAGCTGACAAATAGCCTACGCTCCAGGCTTTGATGGCTCTGGAGGAGTAAAATGTGATATCTACACACAATGGTGCAGTAAAGCCCCCATCTGAGTGGGAGGTTGGGTTCAGCTGGCAATGAAGAGAGAAGAGGATGACGTGCCTCTGAGGTGAGGTGTGGTAATGTTCTAACATGTCAGCCCAGCCCAGACAGACCCTCTGTGACAGCGTTTGATGTGCGGTGGCGAGGAGATCCAGACCTCTCCATAAAGTTAACTCTACACCTCTACCAAGGGTGATATCTGATAGCCTTGAAAACCAACACCACTATAAAAAGCACAGAAATGGAATAAGACACCTTACCTTCTCTTAACCTTGCTTTATCCAATTGGAGATACTAGGTTGAGGATGCCTTTTAGCCAGCAGCTAAGTTACTGTAACATTTAACTTTGATTTCACAGTTAGAGGAGAATGGTCACTAAACCCGGTTGTTTCATGTATTCATGTCAAAAGCAGTTCTAACACTTATATCAAGACACAGCGAAAAGATGATAGTAGACAAATTAGAAAAGAGAATAAGAACAAACGTTTCCTGTTGGTAGGAGCTTTACTGAGACAGCCAATGCAAAACAAGTAACCTTCAACACAGACGGGTTAGTTGACGTCACGAAAACAATGCGCACACTTGAAAATGCGGCAGAAGTCTGTGTGTTGTGATTCTGGATGGCCAGATAACTAGCAACAATGACAAGAAACTACCATTTGGGGAAATTTCGGTGGCTTGTTTAGCTAGTTTTATTTCGTTCTTGATACCATGTCTTGTTTTTAGGTGTTTTCACTGATGTCACGTCTATGCTAATATGGCCAAAAATGTGCTAGCTAGCTAACCAACAACTGTAATGATGTAGTGCCCATTGTGCAAATGTATTTATGTTTTCAATAACACTGTAGACAAAATATAGGTTGTCAACAATCTAAGCCAACCTTGTTTTCCCCCATAGTTTTGCACGCGAGGGTTTTGTTGCTAATCAACCAACTCGTCTATATAGAGTAGCAGCAAAGTGGAAGGAGAGGCTGTGAACATTAGCCACATCCTAAATACACGTGTCAACACAGTGAACAAACCAACAGTAATCCTCCTAGTCAACATTTTACAAATAAAATCATTAAAGCGCATTTAGAAAATAATACCATAACGCAATGTCATTCATTTGGAATGTTTAACATTGCATAGTTCATCATCAACAATTAATATATTTGGCAGCTTTATGTATAATTAAAGCTGAGATGTGCGGTAGGCGCAACAAGCAATCCTGCATCATGGTAAAAAAATAAATAAATCGTAGTACATACTATGCTGTTCTATCGCACGTGCAATGATTTACGAGAAGAAAAAAAGTGTTGTTTGAAGTAATGTCTTTGTTGTTGTAATACCTCACAGACGTGGCAGTATCACCGCTATGGATTCCAGCTTTAACACTTTAGTGATTATCCAGTCCAAAATAGTTTGCAGAATTCTCCATAAAACAAATAATGAGAAATCATACCACATTAAATAAATAGCAGCTGTTGAAAAAGAAACCCAAAACCAAATCAAAATGCTACCAGTTCAAATTTACCTAATCCTATAATACAGGTTTCAAGACTAAATGTCATTGGCTGAATGCAACTTCATCACCTCGATTAACATGAGCATTTCAACTGAAACATACTCCATATGATTTTACATATTCAAGGCATGATCATAGCAATACTTTGGCTTCAGACGCAAGCTCGCATACAGCTGCTTTCATACTTTGTTCATGTGTAGCCATGATTTTTGAAATACTGATTGGACTAATACCGGTCTGTTGTAACTGTTCCCAACACATTAGGTAGTGTACTTCACTTTCATGTAATTACAGACATACTTATCCATGATGGGGGGGGGGGGGGGGGGGGGGGGGGGGGGGTTAACAAGCTAAGGCAAAGACAACATACACTACCGTTCAAATGTTTGGGGCCACTAAGAAATGTCCTTGTTTTTGAAAAGGAAAGCATATTTTTTGTCCATTAAAATAACATCAAATTAATCAGAAATACAGTGTAGACATTGTTAATGTTATAAATGACTATTGTAGCTGGAAACGGCAGATTTTTGTCATGGAATATCTACATAGGCGTACAGAGGCCCATTATCAGCAACCATCACTCCTGTGTTCCAATGGCACATTGTGTTAGCTAATCCAAGTTTATCATTTTAAAAGGCTAATTGATCATTAGAAACCAGTTTTGCAATTATGTTAGCACAGCTAAAAACTGTTGTTCTGATTAAAGAAGCAAGAAAAGGTGCTTTTCTTTCAAAAACAAGGACATTTCGAAGTGACCCCAAACTTTTGAATGGTAGTGTATACTTGAGTGACGTGAAATGTAGAATATGAAACATTACGTTTAGTCTCTTTGTTCGATCCAGCTCAATATTACCCATAACCTCTTATCTAGATAAAGGAGATATCCTGAGAAGAAATGGCTCCTGTCATCATTTCCATCCTCTTCACCATTCTGTGAGCATGAAAGCTGTCGCCGCCATCTCAATCAATGAGTCAATCTCTCCAAATGGGACAGGGGGTTGGAGTAGCACAACGGTCCAGACAAACAGGCCAAACCCAGTAGTGCTAGAAACCATCATCATCTTCACATCCATACTCTGGAGTAAAAGAAGACCGAATGATTACTCAACTGCTCTCAAAATACATGTTTTCAAACATATGTAGACACCCTGGTAGCCAGACAACCAATGCAAGAGGAGTTGATAATGCCGATCAAGAGATCTGGCTACCAGGCTAGTTTGAAGTACCTATCTTACTGACCGTTGCCTCCCAGCAGCTCCATGGCGCTGACGCAGGGCTCCTCCTCATCCTCCTCTTCCTCATCTGCCACATCGTCATAGACCACAGGCCCACTCTCGACCAGCACAGAGTGGGGCGACACCTCAGAGGCCATTGGCAGGGGGCTGGCTATCTAAGGAAACAATAAGGAAAAATCCACAAAATTAGTCCCCAACTGATAATATGATTCTGCACACTGAGCCTGAAAGCCTGAATAGATGTTCAATACAGAGGTTATAGCTAGCCTGATCACCCCCCCCCCCCCCCCCCATCCGAGTCCTACTGCATGTGGATATGGGCGGGATCCACAATGTGACGGAGGCCCATTTCAACTCCCTCTCCAGCAGCATGTTTAAGCTCCTGCTGGGCTCCATCTTCCCTCCCTCTCCATGGACACCCTGCCTCCCAGTGTGGAAAATGTCTCCTCATAATAGGAGATGGAAGTCTCATTATCATCAAAAGGAGGGAGAAAAAATTATAGAAATTATTCTCCAAACTAATTAGTGGGTGGGTGGCCACTGTGTGGTGAGGAAGGGTCTGAGTCCTGGGAAGGAGCTATGGGAGAGGCAGGGAGTGTTGAAAGACCCTTTCAAAGGGAATGAGAAGACATACTGATTCAACAATCTTGACCCCGGACAGTTTTAAAGGTGAGAGAACTGGGTGACCTTGGTGGAATCAGGTCAGTCATAACAGTGTGATGAGTCAGTGGTTCTCTGCCATGGCTTACACTGGGGGAAGGGCTTGACGAACTTGACTAGTCTCTTAGCTTTAAAGCCTGGAACAGTGAAATTAGGCTAGTCTCTATTCTATTGCAGAGGTTTATCACAGGAGCCTGACAGTTTCTCTGAGCTTGACGTGTAAACAGACATTTATTGCCAAGACTGTCAGGCAGAAGCACTGCACTGGGCAACTCAGTGCCATTTACTCCTAGAACATTTGTTTTGGAAATACAAAGAGAACCAGAAAAACTGCCAGGCAACAGCAAAGCACACATCTCCTTTCTCTCTCCTGTGCTCCTTTTCCTCTCCTTATATAATATGAATTCCAAGCAAACCCGGCCCCAACCAATCAGAGAAGCCATTTGATGCCAGTTCCCAGGGGGTGGTGAGGGGTTGCTTAGTAACAAGCTTTGTTGACCCGGCCCCTCGTGGCAAATGTTTTCTTCCTGGTTGCTGTAGCCTGCACTGGGAGATTCCATTCATGGCTGCCAACACCACATGAGTGAGAGAGAGCGAGCAAAAGAAGGGAATGGAGCGAGACACAGCAGCAGAGGTATGAAGAGTGGGTGCAGGAGAAAGTGAGGCTCCCTCCTGTACGTTCCAGCCCACACCCTTGAGTGCATGTGAACAACTCAGCGGGACATGGCCGCAGTCCTCTCCCATTAGTGAGCCTGCTGCCCCCCATCTGGTCCATAGGAGACTAAAGGGTTGGTTAAAGAAAAGACTCACCCAATTTGAATATTATATCGTATTTGTGCATCTCTGAGCGATGTTCTATCGATTCCCGGGGTCATTTCATGTTTTCATGTGTATCTGAGCCATCATCGTGCAAGCAGGCAGAAATACCGTATGATAAGTTTTGCATCCTATGAGGATATAACATTCAAAATGGGTGAAAACCATAGGTAGAGACAGAGAATCATGATTCCTTTTTTTCTTATTTTCTCAAGATAGTGTTAACGATAGTAGGCTTGGGCGGTATACCGTATATACCCTATACTGGGGTATTTTGAAAAAGCCACGGGATGGTTTTTCAATACAGCCAAAACTATTTATTTTTATACATTGGAATATTTGTAGCTTCTTTCTAAGTGAATACCTGCAGTCAACTGGTGCAATACGATTAAGATCGCCTAATATTTGTTTTGTGCATGTTGCAAACTGCATTTTGAGATACTTGCATAACTTTGAGCTGGGTTGTCTGTCCTAGTAGTAAATGTTTGCAAGCGCTTGTTTACCTAGCATCTGCTATGACAATTTCTTAGTACTTCTTAGCATTCTGGTAAGTGACTTTTTGACATTTATATATTTTTCAATAGCGCCCCATATGTGCACTACCGTAATACGGTATATCCCGGGATGGCACAGACACGGTATGAAGGTATGGAAATCTGGATACCCTTAGCGATAGTAAAAGTGTGTGTGTGTGTAAGAGACAAAAGCATGTGTAACATCTTACCTGGTCTAGAGCCAGCTTCTTAGGGGGGTGTGCTGATATGAAGGGCCGTAACCTGAGAGAAACAAAAACTTTGAAGAATAGACCACATGGCTGCAATGAATGGCAGAGATAACCGTTGAGAAAAGGACAAAGGCTGGAGCGAGACAGACAGACACAGAGGGAGAGAGAGAGATATTCTAACAGACAAAACACAGAGAGAGATGCAGTTGAAGTCAGAAGTTTACATACACTTAGGTTGGAGTCATTAAAACTTGTTTTTCAACCACTCCACAAATTTCTTGTTAAACTATAGTTTTGGCAAGTCGGTTAGGACATCTACTTTGTGCATGACAAGTAATTTTTCCAACAATTGTTTACGGAGAGATTATTTCACTGTATCACAATTCCAGTGGACAGAAGTTTACATACACTAAGTTGACTGTGCCTTTAAACAGCTTGGAAAATTCCAGAAATTGATGTCATGGCTTTAGAAGCTTCTGATTGACATAATTTGAGTCAATTGGAGGTGTACCTGTGGATGTATTTCAAGGCCTACCTTCAAACTCAGTGCCTCTTTGCTTGACATCATGACAAAATCAAAAGAAATCAGCAAAGACCTCAGCCAAAAAATTAATTGTAGACCTACACAAGTCTGGTTCATCCTTGGGAGCAATTTCCAAACGCCTGAAGGTACCACGATCATCTGTACAAACAATAGTACGCAAGTATAAACACGCAGCCATCATGCCGCTCAGGAAGGAAGTCCTGTTTCCTAGAGATTAACGTACTTTGGTGTGAAAAGTGCAAATCCATCAATGAACAACAGCAAAGGACCTTGTGAAGATGCTGGAGGAAACAGGTAAAAAAAAGTGGGGGCGGCAGGTAGCCTAGTGGTTAGAGCGTTGGACTTCTAACCGAAAGGTTGCAAGATCAAGTCCCCGAGCTCACAAGGTAAAAAATCTGTCGTTCTGCCCCTGAACAAGGCAGTTAACCCACTGTTCCGAGGCCATCATTGAAAATAAGACTTTGTTCTTAACTGACTTGCCTAGTTAAATAAAGATAAAATAGTATCTATATCCACAGTAAATGTTTGGAGGAAAAAGGGGGAGGCTTGCAAGCCGAAGAACACCATCCAACCGTAAGCACGGGGGTGGCAGCATCATGTTGTGGGGGTGGTTTGCTGCAGGGGGGACTGGTGCACTTCACAAAATAGATGGCATCATGACAAAGGAAAATTATGTGGATATATTGAAGCAACATCAAGATATCAGTCAGGAAGTTAAAGCTTGATCGCAAATGGGTCTTCTAAATGGACAATGACCCCAAGCATACTTCCAAAGTTGTGGCAAAATGGCTTAAGGACAACAAAGTCAAGGTATTGGAGTGGCCATCACAAAGCCCTGACCTCAATCCCATAGAAAATGTGGGCAGAACTGAAAAAGCGTGTGCGAGCAAGGAGGCCTACAAAACTAACTCGGTTACACCAACTCTGTCAGGAGGAATGGGCCAAAAGTCACCCAACTTATTGTGGGAAGCTTGTGGATGGCTACCCGAAACGTTTGACCCAAGTTAAACAATTTAAAGGCAATGCTACCAAATACTAATTGAGTGTATGTAAACTTCTGACCCGCTGGGAATGTGATGAAAGAAATAAAAGCAGAAATAAAGCAATCATTCTCTGTTATTATTCTGACATTTCACATTCTTAAAATAAAGTGGTAATCCTAACTGACCTAAAACAGGGAATTTTTACCAGGATTAAATGTCAGGAATTGTGAAAAACTGAGTTTAAATGTATTTGGCTAAGGTGTATGTAAACTTCCAACTTCAACTGTATATTTTAACAGACAGGCAGACACACAGAAAAAATATAATTACTTAACACATTGGAAAGAATTAACAAAAAACTGAGAAAATTAGAATGCTATTTGGCCCTAAACCCAAAGAGTACCCAGAGGCAGAATACCTGACCACCGTGACAAACCCAAAATTAAGATAAGCTTTGACTATGTACAGACTCCGTGACCATAGCCTTGCTATTGAGCGAGGCCGCCGTAGGCAGACCTGGCTCTCAAGACAGGCTATGTGCACACCACCCACAAAATTGTGGAAACTGAGCTGCACTTCGTACACATTTCCCATTCCAATAAAGCCCTATGAATTGACTAGAATTCTAAGAGCGCAAGATGCTAACAGATAGAAGGGTGCCAACAGCAGCAGTAATTCCTGGGGAAGAATATCTCCAGTGGATGAAATTAGAATCTCTCCTGGAGGCTCTCTGCCCCCCCTGCCCGCCCACCCTGGTGAGACACACTCCCATGGGGGCTTACTGTAAGTGCCTTACTCACACTGATAAGAGTGGAGAGAGAGCACTTTTAATTAATCTGCTTTACAAGGAGGAGGGTGGAGGAGAGGGTGTGTGTGTTCACTGTTCAGCAAGCATGGCATCTTCACTCCTTTTGTCAGAGCTTATTAGAAAAGCATCCAGCAGCACCAGCCTATTCTGGGCTTAGTGGGGCTAGCCCACAGACCTTGTACTAGACAGGACTGGGTGAGCAGGGTTCCCCAATGGGTCCCTTTCACTTTAGTTTCCAATCACAAACACAGGATCTTGGAAGCACAAGCACATGCAGTTATACACAAGGTAATCTATTCACTGTTGTGAGATGGAAAATGCATTAGTTAAGTTAGTAGTATGAGGAAGCTATGGTATAAATATATGGACAATAAATCAAGGCTTCAAACTACATTTTCCAGGCTGGGCCTGAAGTCTGAGGCAAAGTTCCTCCCTCCTCACAATCAAACTATGCATTAAGATAAACTAGCCAGAAAAAACTGGTGCCCACTCGCTCGTTTCCAGTATACACAGACTTATTCTCCCAGATACTACTTTGGCAGGGCTGGCTGTCCATTCACCATAAAGTGGATTCTGGGACAGACAGAGCAGAGCTTGGCAGCGTGAGACACTGATAGGGCCAAAAGAAGCTCCACATGGCACTGACACCATTCATACTCTACTCTAGCATCTCACTACAACACACTCAAACAGAAACATCTCCCACACACCAAAATACCTGCTTGAGTAAGAACACAAACTCTTAGTGTATGAGGGTCCAATGTTTATGATTGTTTAGGCTAGAGGACCAGCCTTGTTTGTTTCAAAACAGACATGGGCTTTATGAAAGGGAGATCATGGGCTTTATGAAAGGGAGATCATGGGCTTTATGAAAGGGAGATCATGGGCTTTATGAAAGGGAGATCATGGGCTTTATGAAAGGGAGATAATGCTGCGTGGCTCTGGGGAATTCTGACCTCTAAAGAGGATGTTGGAGACATATTGGGTCATATGTGGCCATTTTTTTGAAGTCATGTGTGACCTGACATTGGCCCTGCGTTCCCATGTGCCTCTGGGTCTGGGCTAGATACACACACAT
This sequence comes from Salvelinus fontinalis, assembly GCF_029448725.1. Classification (NCBI taxonomy): domain Eukaryota; kingdom Metazoa; phylum Chordata; class Actinopteri; order Salmoniformes; family Salmonidae; genus Salvelinus; species Salvelinus fontinalis. The sequence goes on from NC_074680.1 coordinate 30,391,454, forward strand.
CAGAGGGATGTGGTCGGGGCTCAGGATGGTGGCATTAGCCGGTAGAGTGACGGCATCTGTCTGCCCACCAGGGGGAGGATCACAGGCTGATCACACAGACAGGATCAAACTGCTACTACTGTACTACAGGTTCATTACTACCATCCTGGCTTGGAGTATGACAGGCTCAGTATGATCACAGACAGCCTGGGAGGATCACACACACTACTACCGCATTATTATCATACTAATAACACACTATAGGGACGCTACTATCACCCTGAGAAGGAGGATCACACAAAACACAGACAATGCGGTCAAAAAAGATGAGCAGACTGTCTCACACCAAAAGGCAGGCAATGTCAGAAATACCAAACAGTCCATGACGAAGGGTATACCGAAACGTCTGTACTTTTTAAATACAACATAAAAAACGATTTGATACTAGAATTTTTGTTGCTTTCGGGACACATTTTGTCCCACGGATCAAAAGTCTGTATCAGTGACAGTGAAGGTGATGTCCCCCTAATAATGCCGGCCCACACTGCCTACTCCACTTAGCTGGCACTGTGAGTCTGGGCTGCATCATGTTAGCTCCCCACTCATGCTATCACACTTGAATAATGCAACACGGCATGTAGAAATGTTGAAACCATTACTGTTGCAAAACAATGTCCATACAGGCTAGAACACTTTACAACGCAAGAAGATACCGGTAGCTTCCAGCTTTATAGGCAAACTTTCCTTGCTAGATTACAGCTAAAGCTGACATCAGTTCACCTCCCTAGTACTTTGTTTGTGATATGCCAACCATAACATAATATGCTGATTTTAAAGATAATTTCCACCAAAACTTTATTAATTCACTTTATTGGCCTCTCACGTTTCTCCCAAAGATGATTTATTGTCTCAAACAAGTAGGATCTATCTGCAGACCGTGTTAACTACATGCCTCGGCACTACACTACAATTCAGTTGATTGGACATGATATATTAGGTCTCACAGTTGACAGTGGATGTCAGAGCGAAAAACAAGCCATGAGGTCAAAGGAATTATCCGTAGAGCTCCGAGACAGAATTGTGTCGAGGCACAGATCTGGGGAAGGCTACCACACAATTTCTGCAGCAATGAAGGTCCAACACAGTGGCCTCCATGATTCTTCCTAGAGCTGGCCTCCTGGCCAAACTGAGCAATCGGAGAAGGGCCTTGGTCAGGGAGGTGACCAAGAGCCCGATGGTCACTAACAGAGCTCCAGAGTTCCTGTGGAGATAGGAGAAACTTCCAGAAGAACAACCATCTCTGCAGCACTCCACCAATCAGGCATTTATGGCAGAGAGGCCAGACGGAAGCCACTCCTCAGTAAATTGCACAACAGCCCACTTGGAGTGAGACAAAAGGAACCTGAAGGAATCTCAGACCATGAGAAACAAGATTCTCTGGTCTGATGATACCAGGATTGAACTCTTAGGCCTGAATGCCAACCGTCACGTCTGTAGGAAACCTGGCACCATCCCTACGGTGAAGCATGGTGGTGGCAGCATGCTGTGGGGTGTTTTTCAGCGGCAGGGACTGGGAGACTAGTCAGGATCGAGGGAATGATGAACGGAGCAAAGTACAGAGAGATCCTTGATTAAAATCTGCTGCAGAGCACACAGGACCTCAGACTGGGGAAAAGGTTCACCTTCCAACAGGACAATTTAACCTTTTATTTAACTAGTCAGTTAAGAACAAATTCTTATTTATAATGACGGCCTAGGAACAATGGGCTAACTGCCTTGTTCAGGGGCAGAACGACAGATTCTTAACTTGATAGCTCGGGGATTCGATCTAGCAACTTTTTCAGTTACTAGTCCAATGTTCTAACCAACAGGCTACCTGCCCAATGACCCTAAGCACACAGCCAGGACAACGCAGGAGTGGCTTTGGGACAAGTCGCTGAATGTCCTCGACTAGCCCAGCCAGAGCCCGGACTTGAACCCGACCTAACATTTCTGGAGAGACCTGAAAATAGCTGTGCAGCAACGCTCCCCATCCAACCTGACAGAGCTTGAGAGGATCTGCAGAGAAGAACAGGAGAAACACCCCAAATACAGGTGTGCCAAGCTTGTAGCATCATACCCAAGAAGAATCAAGGCTGTAATCACTGCCAAAGGTGCTTCAACAAAGTACTGAGTAAAGGGTCTGAATACTTACAGTACCAGTCAAAAGTTCAGACCCACCAACTTATTCCAAGATTATTCTTTATTTTTACCATTTTCTACATTGTAGAATAGTGGAAACATCAAAACTATGAAATAACATGAAATCATGTAGTAACCAACAACAAAAAGGTTAAACAAATCTAAATACACTGCTCAAAAAAATAAAGGGAACACTTAAACATCACAATGTAACTCCAAGTCAATCACACTTCTGTGAAATCAAACCATCCGCTTAGGAAGCAACACTGATTGACAATAAATTTCACATGCTGTTGTGCAAATGGAATAGACAACAGGTGGAAATTATAGGCAATTAGCAAGACACCCCCAATAAAGGAATGGTTCTGCAGGTGGTGACCACAGACCACTTCTCAGTTCCTATGCTTCCTGGCTGATGTTTTGGTCACTTTTGAATGCTGGCGATGCTTTCACTCTAGTGGTAGAATGAGACGGAGTCTACAACCCACACAAGTGGCTCAGGTAGTGCAGCTCATCCAGGATGGCACATCAATGCGAGCTGTGGCAAGAAGGTTTGCTGTGTCTGTCAGCGTAGTGTCCAGAGCATGGAGGCGCTACCAGGAGACAGGCCAGTACATCAGGAGACGTGGAGGAGGCCGTAGGAAGGCAACAACCCAGCAGCAGGACTGCTACCTCCGCCTTTGTGCAAGGAGCACAATGCCCAACGATTGAACAGAGCAGTAGCTGAGTCTCTGTCTGGATCAAGAGCCATTCGGTGACTTTGTCTAATGTGTTTTTTTTTCTGTGGGATTGTTTTGTTATTGAGTATCATGATACACAACCTGGTATCAAAGTCAAAATTCTGGTATCGTGACAACACTACTCATTATTGCGACACCACCTCAGCTAGAACAGTGAACGTGTTCTAAAAATCTACTTCTCCCTCGCAGAAGAAAACATGTCTGACGTCTCCTCTCTAATGAGGGCAGGAGTGGTGTAGGTGTGACAGAGATGCCTGCCCAGACCAGACCCACCCCATCCTTTCCCGTGGCATGTCCCCTCTCACACCTCATCCCCCATGAGCTCACACCTTGGACTGGAGTAAGCATGGCGCCGAACAGGATGGCTGCCTCGCTTCGCGTTCCTTGGAAAATATGCAGTATTTTGTTTTTCTATGTGTTATTTCTTACATTGGTACCCCGGGTGATCTTAAGTTTCATTACATACAGCCGGGAGGAACTACTGAATATACGATTAACGTCAACTAACCACCCTTCCTACCAGGAATATGACTTTCCCGAAACGGATCCAGTGTCTTGCCTTCCACCCAATACAATGGACCTGATCCCAGCCGGCGAAGCTACACGACGCCGAAAAAGGGGCAAACGTAGCGGTCTCCTGGTCAGGCTTCGGAGACGAGCACATCGCGCTCCACTCCCTAGCATACTACTCGCCAATGTCCAGTCTCTTGAGAATAAGGTCGATGAAATCCGAGCACGGGTAACATTCGAGAGAGACATCAGGGATTGCAACGTGCTCTGCTTCACGGAAACATGGCTAACTGAAAAGACGCTAACGGAGTCGGTGCAGCCAGCTGGTTTCTTCACGCATCGCGCAGACAGAAACATACATCTTTCTGGTAAGAAGAGGGGCGGGGGGGTATGCCTCATGATTAACGAGACGTGGTGTGACCATCATAACAACACTCAGGAACTAAAGTCATTCTGTTCACCTGATCTAGAACTCCTCACAATCAAATGTAGACCGCATTATCTACCAAGGGAATTCACTTCGGTCATAATCACAGCCGTATATATTCCCCCCCAAGCAGACACATCGATGGCCCTGAAAGAACTCTATCTGACTCTCTGTAAACTGGAAACCACACACCCTGAGGCTGCATTCATCGTAGCTGGGGATTTTAACAAGGCTAATCTAAAAACAAAACTCCCTAAATTCTATCAGCACATCGATTGTCCGACCAGGGCTGGCAGAACTCTGGACCATTGTTATACTAACTTCCGCGACGCATATAAGGCCCTCCCCCGCCCTCCTTTCGGAAAAGCTGACCACGACTCCATTTTGTTGATTCCAGCCTACAAACAGAAATTAAAACTACAAGCTCCCGCGCTCAGGTCTGTTCAACGCTGGTCCGACCAATCTGAATCCACGCTTCAAGACTGCTTTGATCACGCGGATTGGAATATGTTCCGCACGGCGTCCAACAACAACAATGATGAATATGCAGATTCGGTGAGCGAGTTCATTAGGAAGTGCATTGACTATGTCGTACCCAGAGCAACGATTAAAACATTCCCAAACCAGAAACCGTGGATTAACGGCAGCATTCGCGTGAAACTGAAAGCGCGAACCACTGCTTTTAACCAGGGCAAGGTGACCGGAAACATGACCGAATACACACAGTGTAGCTATTCTCTCCGCAAGGCTATTAAACAGGCTAAGTCCCAGTACAGAGACAAAATTGAATCGCAATTCAACAGCTCAGACACAAGGGGTATGTGGCAGGGTCTACAGTCTATCACGGATTACAAAAAGAAAAGCAGCCCCGTCGCGGATCAGGATGTCTTGCTCCCAGACAGGCTAAATACCTTTTTTGCCCGCTTTGAGGATAATACAGTGCCACTGTCACGGCCCACTACCAAAACCTGCGGGCTCTCCTTCACTGCAGCCGAGGTGAGTAAAACATTTAAACGTGTTAACCCTCGCAAGGCTGCAGGCCCAGACGGCATTCCCAGCCGCGTCCTCAGAGCATGTGCAGACCAGCTGGCTGGTGTGTTTACGGACATATTCAATCAATCCTTAGCCCAGTCTGCTGTTCCCACATGCTTCAAGAGGGCCACCATTGTTCCTGTTCCCAAGAAAGCTAAGGTAACTGAGCTAAACGACTACCGCCCCGTAGCACTCACTTCCGTCATCATGAAGTGCTTTGAGAGACTAGTCAAGGGCCATATCACCTCCACCCTACCGGACACCCTAGACCCACTCCAATTTGCTTACCGACCCAATAGGTCCACAGACGACGCAATCGCAACCACACTGCCCTAACCCATCTGAACAAGAGGAATACCTATCGACTACAGCTCAGCATTTAACACCATAGTACCCTCCAAACTCGTCATCAAGCTCGAGACCCTGGGCCTCGACCCCGCCCTGTGCAACTGGGTCCTGGACTTCCTGACGGGCCGCCCCCAGGTGGTGAGGGTAGGTAACAACATCTCCACCCCGCTGATCCTCAACACTGGGGCCCCACAAGGGTGCGTTCTGAGCCCTCTCCTGTACTCCCTGTTCACCCACGACTGCGTGGCCATGCACGCCTCCAACTCAATCATCAAGTTTGCGGACGACACTACAGTGGTAGGCTTGATTACCAACAACGACGAGACGGCCTACAGGGAGGAGGTGAGGGCCCTCGGAGTGTGGTGTCAGGAAAATAACCTCACACTCAACGTCAACAAAACAAAGGAGATGATTGTGGACTTCAGGAAACAGCAGAGGGAGCTCCCCCCTATCCACATCGACGGGTCAGTAGTGGAGAAGGTGGAAAGTTTTAAGTTCCTCGGTGTACACATCACGGACAAACTGAATTGGTCCACCCACACAGACAGCGTTGTGAAGAAGGCGCAGCAGCGCCTCTTCAACCTCAGGAGGCTGAAGAAATTCGGCTCGTCACCAAAAGCACTCACAAACTTCTACAGATGCACAATCGAGAGCATCCTGTCGGGCTGTATCACCGCCTGGTACGGCAACTGCTCCGCACACAACCGTAAGGCTCTCCAGAGGGTAGTGAGGTCGGCAGAACGCATCACCCGGGGCAAACTACCTGCCCTCCAGGACACCTACACCACCCGATGTCACAGGAAGGCCATAAAGATCATCAAGGACAACAACCACCCAAGCCACTACCTGTTCACCCCGCTATCATCCAGAAGGCGAGGTCAGTACAGGTGCATCCAAGCAGGGACCGAGAGACTGAAAAACAGCTTCTATCTCAAGGCCATCAGACTGTTAAACAGCCACCACTAACATTTAGCGGCCGCTGCCAACAAACTGACTCGGCTCCAGCCACCTTAAAAAATGGGAATTGATGGAAATTATGTAAAAATGTACCACCAGCCACTTTAAACAATGCCACCTAATATAATGTTTACATACCCTACATTACACATCTCTTATGTATATGTATATACTGTACTCTATACCATCTACTGCACCTTGCCTATGCCGTCTGTACCATCACTCATTCATATATCTTTATGTACATATTAGTAGTTGCGGAATTGTTAGGTTAGATTACTTGTTGTTATTACTGCATTGTCGGAACCAGAAGCACAAGCATTTCGCTACACTCGCATTAACATCTGCTAACCATGTGTATGTGACTAATAAATTTGATTTGATTTGATTTGAGCTCAGCTCATTTTGGGGAGACACACAGTAACACTGCTTTCATTAGGGAGCTGTAACACACCACCACCACACACCTCCATACTGTCAGATGTCAGTGACAAACTATACATAGCCTTTGATGTTCCATAAAAGCTTACATCAAAAGACAAACTACTTATCGACTTGTTGGTCCCCAGTGTGTCAATATTTCCATAGTAACAGTCTGTAGTTATTCTACATCCCAAATAAAACAGCTTCATTCTGATTAAGCAGTGATCACTTTTAAGCCTCACTAACTCAAAATATGCAAGCACTATCCTAGATCCTAGCTCCTCGTCCTGCAGAGGTCAAACTGGTGTTCAAAATTGAGCCGGCTGCCAATGACGACCGCCTCCTAGGGAGCCCTTTCCCTCTGAACATTGATATCAGCAGTGGGGAGTGGCTCCTTTCTACAGAGGAGATGTGACATGTATAAATCACCTCTCCAAAGACAATGGGACATATGAAGCACTCCTCTATTGGCGTGACACCCCCCCTCCACCTCTCTAAAAAAGGTCAGACAGGAGACACTTGGGGAGACTCCAACACTCTCCCACTTTCACTCCCCCTCAGTCTTTCCCCCACCACTGCTGTCCATCTCCGACTCTCTCTCTGTTAGACTATTAGTCTCTGCTGGGCTTAACACATTTCTAAATCAGCTTACTGCCAATGAGACTAAGCCGGAGCTGAAAAAGGGAATTGACGGAGAGCGTTTAGCCAGTGGCTGGCAACTGGTTAGAGCTGGGGGATGGCAACTATATAATTAGAAGAAAATCGTTAAAGCCAAGAGTGAAAGGAGCGAGACTAAAAGAGATGGAACCCTTCAGGATAATGTTAAGGTTACATTAAATCAGTAATATAACAAATTAAATGGGGAGATGATTACAGTAAATGAGAAACAAAGAGAAAGCATTTACCCTACATATGAAAGTATAATCTGAGATTTTTGTGTACGGCCCAGTACATCACTGGGGCCAAGCTTCCTGCCATCCATGACCTCTATACCAGGCAGTGTCAAAGTTATTTTCAACTTTTCCTTACGGTACTTGTCGACTATCGGTCTTGTGCCGGTATTTAGCCTTAGATGGAGTGTACCACGCGCTTTAGGGCTGCATTCCCAAACAACAAAGACACCAGCCACCCGTCAATGACTGTTCCCTCAGCTACCGCACAGCAAGCGGTACCGGAGTACCATGTCTAGGTCCAAAAGACTTCTGAACAGCTTCTACCCCCCCACCGTTTTTTAAAAATACTGCTGCTACTCGCCGTTTATCTATGCATAGTCACTTTACTCCTACCTACATGTACATATTTCCTCAATTACCTTGACTAACTTGTACCCCCGCACATTGACTCAGGACCGGTACCACCTGTATATAGTCTTGTTATTGTTATTTTATTGTTGCCCTTTTTTTTCTTCTTAACACTGCATTGTTGGTTAAGGGTTTGTAAGTAAGCATTTCACGGTAAGGTCTACACCGGTTGTATTCGGCGCATGTGACAAATAACATTTGATTCTGTCACTATGTGATGAGCACTTCACACCGGCAGAGGGTGAGAAACCAGCAGTAGTGAGAAAAGGATTTGGCTGGTGCCAACAGTCAGTCCTTCTCCTCTGGGATCTCCAGACAGACCACTCTGGTTCAGACACTTTTACTGTGTAGTATGCCTCGGCTCACAGAACTGAAATAATAATTGTCTGAGTACTTTGATACAAGATGGCTCCCTTTGTCACAAAAGCAGGTGCTAATACATGAGTGGTGAGTATAAAACAATGTATAGTGAGAAAGGCACTAAGTGCATCCGTCAGTCCATGCGTTACTACTCAAGAGAGACTACTTGACTGGTTCAGGCTGTGGAACAATGAACTATGACTAATATCAACTCTGCCCATCTCAATGGTTCCTGTGGTGCTTCTTGGGCTGTGGATGGATATACTGTGGTATGGAGTCCGAACGGCCCACTTTGGAGCTCTAGTCTGAAAAATTCCAACCTTCATTGGCCCATTAGTTGTGGTAAAGCGTTGGTAGAACAAAGGTTTGGCTGTAGACAACTGTTTGAAAATCGAGAAGATAAAGCTACTGCTAGCGGAGCTGGATGTCCAACAAAGAAACATATGCAGTTTCCCAGCAGTCTATAGTCCTCCTGTCCAGCCCAACCTATGCCACACGTAGGATGGGATGCCCTCTGGTCTGTAGCATTGTAACAGATGGAGCCTGCCTGGCAGTGGCACCCAAAGAGTTGGTTCCTGTGAGAAGCAAATCAAGACGCGTCCCATGGAAATACTTAGTGGTCAGTCAGTCAGGGGTTGCAGGGCAGTGGGGGAGATCAGAGAGAGGCCAGGGAAGGGTTGGAAACCAGAGGGAGATTATACTCTCCCAATAGAGCTGCTACTATTAGTAGAAAAACACTTCTTTAGAGTGGACTGAAAATAAAGTGAAGCATATTGGTCCATGTGGGGATGATCTGATGTCACTACTCTGCTGATGACACCTGCTCTGAGAGGCTGAATAGAAATGCAGAGAAAGTTGTTAATACTTCACAGGCAGCAGAGAAAATTGATGGTCAAAAACTCTTGCCACAACCCTCTCCATCAGACCAGACTGTGGATCAGAGCTTCCACTAGAACTTTAGGGTTAGATTTACACTTCTGAAACCCAACACAGACCAAAACCATACAACCCCCCTCCCCTTGGTGAAATATGCAGTCAAGTAGTCCTCCCAAAAAAGTTGAATGGGGAAAAGGGCATTAAAAAGAGAGAAGAAAGAAAAACAGCTTTGAATGGGAACAGATTAAGGAGGGAGAAGAGGGAAGAAAAAAGCACTGGAGGGCAATTATCTGGGCTATTTCTGGAAGAGTGCTTTTCCATCCTCAGTCGGAATGAAGGGAACAGGGAGGCCCTGTTTGGCAGCTGGCTGGAGAGGCATGGAGCAATATGGAGGGAGAGGGATGGAGGGATTGAAGGACTGGCGGGTGGGAGTCCTGTAAAGTACAGGCCTGTGACCGGGTGAAGGGCTGCGGAAAGGGGGCGCTCAGAGGCCTTCCCTGGAGGCCAGGCTGGCCATGACCGAGGATGGGAGACCCTGTATAAAGCAGGCTTGAGACTGTGCAGAGCCAGGGGCCGGTTCCTACAGGGGAGAACCTTTAAGTGGAGTGTGGGGGAGCAGAGCAGTGGGTGGAGGAAGTTGAGAAGGAGCACAATGCTTCAGTGTAGCAGTCAGTAAGGTCGAGAAGCAGGCAGCACAATGGACTTACTGTCAAGCCACCGCTCTCCTCCACTTTTCTAGTTCTCCCTGACTCACCTTTTAAATAACCACAGCAACCTTTTCAGAGCTCCAGTAATGGTGTACTCGTCAAAAAAACAGTGAAGGGACTCTTTCTGCAGTCAATGGGCAAGTCATGTTTTCATTTGAATGTCACTATTTCTGGAGGTACAATGTCAGCAAAGATGCCAAATTATCAACATAGTGATATAGAAAAAGTAACTGTGGATAAACCATGGTGTGACCCCGTCCTGTGGTTAAAACAATTTTTGTTGAGCAAGCAGAACTAAAGTGCAAAGTTCAGATTTTTCTCAGCAAGTGGATGTGAGTCTTAAAAGCTACCTGCTAGCAAAAGCACTGTTCCATTCAGGAAAAACAAGTGTTGAAAGTTTACAATGAATGATTCAATAACCATAATGTACATGAATCATTTATTGACATGAATGCATTTTATTTATTTTTTATTTACGGGTGGAGGGAAAATTGTAATTATTAAAAAAGGGGGAAAAGGTTCATCCATGAAGCCCTCTTCAACAGCAGAAAAAAAAACACGTAACTGGAGATGTCTTTAGTGTGTAGGCCTACAGTAAACGTCAGCTTTCTAAAGAAGTGCTAGGCTACTCTGACTGGTGCAACTACACTGAACAAAAATATAAAACGCAACATGCTATATTTCAACGACTCTACTGAGTTACAGTTCATAAAGGCCCAACCACTGAGGAGCCAGGCCCAGCCAATCAGAATGGGTTTTCCCCCACAAAAAGGGCTTTATTACAGACAGAAATACAAATCAGCTGTCCGGGTTGCTGGTCTCAGATGATCCCGCAGGTGAAGAAGCAGGATGTGGATGTCCTGGGCTGGTGTGGTTACATGTGATCTGCGGTTGTGAGGCCGGTTGGACGTACTGACAAATTCTCAAAAATGACGATGAGGTGGCTTATGGTAGAGAAATAAAGATTAAATTCTCTGGAAACAGCTCTTGACAAAGGAGAAATGCTCACTAACAAAGATGTAAACAAATTTGTGCACAACTTTGAGAAATAAGCTTTTCGTGTGTATGGAATATTTCTGCAATCTTTTATTTCAGCTCATGAAAAATGGGTTGAGAGGGTTGTGCTGGTCGGATGGAGGGAGGAGCTGCAACCAGATGACTCCAGTAACACTTACTGCACTAGGAAGAGAGGGGGGGGGCTCCCCTGGATGTCACTAAAAGGCTGGCTCTAGGCTGAGCTGGGTCTAGGCTGAGTCTAAGACTTGTACACCTGCAAGAAGTTCCACCCAAATTTGATTTGCGTTTTTTTGGGGAGTTTTTTTTTATAGGGAAAGTTAGGAAACCAATTTCAGTAATACCAAGCAAACAGAAAAGTCAAACAACTCAAAACTGAAGAAACTGATTAACTTCAGAAGAAAGCCTCACAGTGGATCATAACATACTGAATGTGTGTGTGTTGAGAAAGCGGGAGAGAATGAGATCAAGCAAATCCTGGCAGAGAGAGAATGTAAATCTCAGGGAAGCACATGGGAGTGAGTGGCGGGCTGAGTGAGTCCACAGCCTTTCAGAAAAACAAAAAAAGGAACGTGAGTATCTGTCTGGTTGTCGCTGGTGATTATTCCAGGCTAGAGGAAAAGTGCAGCCTCATCCTTATTGAGAAGAGCAGCAACATCGCTTCAACAGGCTGGGAAGTGTGCATGTTGCCCCTAGTGACAGACAGGAGGCTCGGAGAAGGACAAAAATACTGTTGCATCACTCACATTTCCATTCATCTCCCATTTATTCAACACTGCTGCCGTCAGTCAGTCTTGAAGCTTAATCAGCCAACATTGAATATATTGAACAATATGACACTGAACAGCAGTGGTATTATTAGATAGACTGAGTCACCCTGTGGTTCCTGCTTCACCCACCTCTTGCCCAGGGTGCTGAGTGGTGTGCCCAGGCTCAGAGGGACATTGGTGGGTTTGCGGTATCGTCCAGTCAGCCTCTGGGCTCCAGGGGTGGCTCCTTTCGGAGACTCTGCTGTCTGGCGGGCTGGACTGGCGCATGGCTTGACATTCAGCTCCTTCAGGATATCGTAGTTGATCTTAGTGGAGATCTTCTTCTGCTCCAGCATCTTCTCTATGGCCTCGTCGGCTGTGCTGGCATGGATCGGAGCCCGCTTCTTGGAGCTCTTGGGCTGCAGGGCACATAGTGGGGTTTCAAATCACTCAGTATCCAGTCAAATGCAATTACTTATGCAAATTGGTGCTTTAGCTTAATGTACATTTGTAACTATACTTTGCACAACAAAGGGATGCTCTAGCTATGCGGCAGTATTATGGAAGGGGGCTGATTGTGAAGTTGGACAACATGGCATAAGGTGGTTGGATCAGTGCTGTCAAAGACTCCACACTCATTAGGTATCTATTGCGCTGCAGTTAATCCAGCTAGTTAAAACCAGAGAGCAGATGTTGGACCTAACAAGGAGCCTGGGCCTTGCCAAATACTGATGTGAAATGATAAACCCACTAAAGTGGAAGACATGCACACACATTGACACACCACAGCTTAGCATATATCCAGGCCACCCCAAGCTCACTGCTTATTTATACCAGTGGTTCTCAACTGGTTTAGTCTCGGGACCCAAATTGAACCAGGTTGTCTGTCGTGATCCAATAACCATGTCACAATTTTTTTTTTTTGTCAAAATGCAATCTGGAAAATGTTTAATGCTATATTGACAGTAAATGCACCAATTATGTGACAAAAGGAACAACAGTCCCACCTTTTCCCATTGTCAATAATTCCACTTTGCCCATATTCTTGATGAAGAATGTTAAACTCACTGGTGTGAGACCAAAAAAATAAATGTACCAAATCCACTAAAGGCACTGCTAATAATTCTAAATTGAGAACTGATTGAAAAAATAATTACATTCCAAAAAAGGTTCATTATCATTCACACACTTTCTACCTGATTTTAGTAGTTTAAATTCAGACTGGTGTATTTTGACAAAAAATAAAGCATTTATTTGTATTATTCAGACACTCGCAACACATTCAAAACCTCCCAAGACCCAAATTTGGGTTGCAACCCACCAGTTGAGATTCGCTGCTTTAGATTGTCAGGATTTACCTTCTTGTCCTTGTAAATCCCCAGCTCCTTCTCTTTCACTATCCGCTCTTCCTTTTCTGAAAGTATAAATGGATTGGGGGAATTCAATTGGAAATATAGTTATTTGTAAAGAGTCCATACAAAACAGTTTATTACAATATGTGCCTGGTGTGTTGTGGCCATGATGCGAATTACAGTTAGCTCCCCCTAAATGCAACAAAAGTCAAACTTGGGGGGGGGGGGGGGGGTAAGTCTCTAAATAAATGCTAATTTAACCATTCTTCTATTTGTTTAAAATACAGTGGTAAATATGAAAATAAAAGCTTCCAATGAAATGAACATCCCCCCCTCTGTCATGGTTTATTTCTATGTGGTGACACTGAATTTTGACCTCAGCTGAGCTCCTTCATGCATAGATTTTTCTTTGCGCTTCCTCATTTTCACCATGCGTTTCTGATCAAAATAGCCTTTATTCCAATGCATTTCAGTTATCATTGTTTGCTTTTGTCAGTCAGCTGTTCAGAGCGCACATTGCTTTGTTTTTCAGGTGCGTGCAGATACCGATGTTCTCCGTACCATCCGGGTGTCACGTTCCTGACCTATTTATGTTAGTTGTTATGTGTGTTAGTTGGTCAGGACGTGAGGTTGGGTGGGCATTCTATGTTTTCTGTTTCTGTGTTGGTTTTGGGTCGCCTGGTATGGCTCTTAATTAGAGGCAGGTGTTTGGCGTTCCTCTAATTAAGAGTCATATTTAGGTAGGCGTTGTCACAGTGTTCGTTGTGGGTGATTGTCTCCTGTGTCAGTATGTATGTTCGTGCCACACGGGACTGTAGCGTTTGTTTGTTTCGTTTCGATGTCGTATGTTTCCTGTACGTGAGTTTATGTTTAGTTATGTAAGTTTATGTTCAGGTTTCGTCAACGTCGTTTTCTTATTTTGTAAGTTTTGAAAGTGTTTTGTTTCGTTTCGTGTTGCCATCGTATTTTATAATAAAGATGGCTTATTTCCCAAATGCTGCGTTTTGGTCTGAAGATCCTTCTCTCCTCACCTCATCCGAGGATGAGGAGAGCGACAGTCGTTACAGAATCACCCACCACGCTAAGACCAAGCGGCAAGGGAAAACTAAACGGAGTAAGGGACAGGAGAGAAAGGAGCAATGGACATGGGACGATGTATTGGACGGAAAGGGTTGCTACACTTGGGAGGAGATCCTGGCTGGTAGGGATCGCCTCCCATGGGAACAGGTGGAGGCACTGAGGAGAGCAGAGGCTACCGGGGAGAGGAACCGGAGCTATGAGGGAACGCGTCTGGCACGGAAGCCAAAAAAGCCCGTAAGTAATTCCCAAAAATTTCTTGGGGGGGGGCTAGGAGGTGGTGGGCCAAGGGCAGGTAGGAGACCTGCGCCCACTTCCCAGGCTTACCGTGGAGAGCGGGAGTACGGGCAGGCGCCGTGTTACGCAGTAGAGCGCACGGTGTCTCCTGTACGAGTGCATAGCCCAGTGCGGGTTATTCCACCTCCCCGCACTGGTAGGGCTAGATTGAGTATTGAGCCAGGTGTCATGAGGCCGGCTCAACGCGTCTGGTCTCCAGTGCGTCTCCTCGGGCCGGCATACATGGCACCTGCCTTACGCATGGTTTCCCCGGTTCGCCTACATAGGCCGGTGCGGGTTATTCCACCTCCCCGCACTGGTCGGGCAACCGGGAGCATTCAACCAGGTAAGGTTGGGCAGGCTCAATGCTCAAGAGTGCCAGTACGTCTCCACGGTCCGGTATTTCCGGCACCACCTCCCCGCCCCAGCCTAGTACCTACAGTGTCTACACTACGCACTAGGCTACCAGTGCGTATCCTGAGCCCTGTTCCTCCTCCACGCACTCTCCCTGTAGTGCGTGTATCTAGCCCGGTGCCTCCAGTTCCGGCCCCACGCACTAAGCTACCAGTGCGTCTCCAGAGCCCTGTACAAACTGTATCTTCTCCCCCTACTAATCCTGATGTGCTTGTCCTCAGCCCGGCGTCACCAGTGCCGGTACCACGCATCAGTTATAGAGTGGGCTTTGAGAATACAGTGTGCCCTGTTCCTGCTCCCCGCACTAGTAGGAAGGTGCTTATCATTAGCACGGTGCCTCAAGTTCCGGCACCACGCACCAGGTCTACAGTGCACCGTATCCGGCCAGAGCCATCCGTCTCCCCAGCGCCATCTGAGCCATCCGTCTCCCCAGCGCCATCTGAGCCATCCGTCTCCCCAGCGCCATCTGAGCCATCCGTCTCCCCAGCGCCATCTGAGCCATCCGTCTCCCCAGCGCCATCTGAGCCATCCGTCTCCCCAGCGCCATCTGAGCCATCCGTCTGCCAGGAGCCTGCAAAGCCGCCCGTCTGCCAGGAGCCTGCAAAGCCGCCCGTCTGCCATGAGCCTACAGAGCCATCCGCCAGACAGGAGCCGCCAGAGCCGCCAGCCAGACAGGATCCGCCAGAGCCGCCAACCAGACAGGATCCGCCAGAGCCGCCAACCAGACAGGATCTGCCAGAGCCGCCAACCAGACAGGATCTGCCAGAGCCGCCAACCAGACAGGATCTGCCAGAGCCGCCAACCAGACAGGATCTGCCAGAGCCGCCAACCAGACAGGATCTGCCAGAGCCGCCAACCAGACAGGATCTGCCAGAGCCGCCAACCAGACAGGATCTGCCAGAGCCGCCAACCAGACAGGATCTGCCAGAGCCGCCAACCAGACAGGATCTGCCAGAGCCGCCAACCAGACAGGATCTGCCAGAGCCGCCAACCAGACAGGATCTGCCAGAGCCGCCAACCAGACAGGATCTGCCAGAGCCGCCAACCAGACAGGATCTGCCAGAGCCGCCAGCGAGCCATGAGCAGCCAGAGCCGTCAGAGAGCCATGAGCAGCCAGAGCCGTCAGAGAGCCATGAGCAGCCAGAGCCGTCAGAGAGCCATGAGCAGCCAGAGCCGTCAGAGAGCCATGAGCAGCCAGAGCCGTCAGAGCGCCATGAGCGTCGAGAGCCGTCAGAGCGCCATGAGCGTCGAGAGCCGTCAGAGCGCCATGAGCGTCGAGAGCCGTCAGCCTGCCATGAGCGTCGAGAGCCGTCAGCCTGCCATGAGCGTCGAGAGCCGTCAGTTATTTCACATTCTTAAAATAAAGTGGTGAACCTGTCAGAATAATAATACAGGGAATGATTTATTTAATCACATTCCCAGCGGGTCAGAAGTTTACATACACTCAATTAGTATTTGGTATCATTGCCTTTAAATTGTTTAACTTGAGTCAAACACGTCGTGTAGCCTTCCACAAGCTTCCCACAATAAGTTGGGTGAATTTTGGCCCATTCCTACTGACAGAGCTGGTGTAACTGAGTCAGGTTTGTATGCCTCCTTGCTCGCACACGCTTTTTTAGTTCTGCCCACCAATTTTCAATAGGATTGGAGGTCAGGGCTTTGTGATGGCCACTCCAATACCTTGACTGTGTTGTCCTTAAGCCATTTTGCCACAACTTTGGAAGTATGCTTGGGGTCATTGTCGATTTGGAGGACCCATTTGCGACCAAGCTTTAACTTCCTGACTGATGTCTTGAGATGTTGCTTCAATATATCCACGTAATTTTCACCAAAGTGCACCAGTTCCTCCTGCAGCAAAGGACCCCCACACTATGATGCTGCCACCCCCGTGCTTCACGGTTGGGATGGTGTTCTTCGGCTTGTAAGCCTCCCCCTTTTCCCTCCAAACATAATGGTCATTATGGCCAAACAGTTCTATTTTTTTTTCTTTCATCAGACCAGAGAATATTTCTCCAAAAAGTACGATCTTTGTCCCCATGTGCAGTTGCAAACCGTAGTCTGGCTTTTTATATTGCGGTTTTGGAGCAGTGGCTTCTTCCTTGCTGAGTGGCCTTTCAGGTTATGTCAAAATAGGACTCATTTTACTGTGGATATAGATACTTTTGTACCCATTTCCTCCAGCATTTTCACAAGGTCCTTTGCTGTTGTTCTGGGATTGATTTGCACTTTTTGCACCAAAGTACGTTCATCTCTAGGAGACAGAACACGTCTCCTTCCTGAGATTTATGACGGCTGTGTGGTCCCATGGTGTTTATACTTGCACACTATTGCTTGTACAGATGAACGTGGTACCTTCAGGCGTTTGGAAGATGTCCTAACCCGACTTGCCAAAACTACAGTTTGTTAACAAGAAATTTGTGGAGTGGTTGAAAAACAAGTTAATGACTCCAACCTAAGTCTATGTAAACTTCCAACTTCAACTGTACATGTGAGATGAGTAATTCAAGATATGTAAACATTATTAAAGTGACTAGTGTTCCATTTATTAAAGTGGCCAATGATTTCAAGTCTGTGTGTAGGCAGCAGCCTCTCTGTGCTAGTGATGGCCATTTATCAGTCTGATGGCCCTGAGATAGAAGCTGTTTTTCAGTCTCTCGGTCCCAGCTTTGATGCACCTGTACTGACCTCTCCTTCTGGATGATAGCAGGGTGAACAGGCAGTGGCTCGGGTGGTTGTTGTCCTTGATCTTTTTGGCCTTCCTGTGACATTGGGTGCTGTAGGTGTCCTGGAGGGCGGGAAGTTTGCCCCCGGTGACGCGTTGTGTAGACCACACCACCCTCTGGAGAGCCCTGCGGTTGTAGGCGGTGCAGTTGCCGTACCAGGCAGTGATACAGCCCGATAGGATACTCTCAATTGTGGATCTGTAAAAGTTTGAGGGTTTAAGGTGACAAGCCAAATTTCTTCAGCCTCCTGAGGTTGAAGAGGCGCTGTTGTGCCTTCACCACACTGTGTGGCTGGACCATTTCAGTTTGTCAGTGATATGTATGCAGAGAAACTTAAAACTGGCCACCTTCTCCACTGCTGTCCTGTTGCTGTGGATAGGGGGTGTGCCGCTGGTGTTTTCTTAAGTCCACGATCATGTCCTTTGTTTTGTTGAGTGAGGTTATTTTCCTGACACCACACTCCCAGAGCCCTCACTTCCTCATGTAAGCTGTCTCGTTGTTGTTGGTAATCAAGCCTACTACTGTGTCGTCTGCAAACTTTATGAGTGAGTTGGAGGCGTGAATGGCCATGCAGTCATGGGTGAACATGGCGTACAGGAGGGGGCTGAGCACGCAACTTTGTAGGGCCCCAGTGATGAGGATCAGCGAAGCGGAGATGTTGTTTTCTACCTTCACCACCTGGGGGTGGCCCTTCAGGAAGTCCACGACTCAGTTGCACAGGGCGGTGTTCAGAACCAGGGACCAGAGCTTAATGATGAGCTTGGAGGGTACACTATGGCGTTGAATGCTAAGCTATAGTTAATGAACAGCATTCTTGCATAGGTATTCCTCTTGTCCAGATGGGATAGGGCAGTGTGAAGGCGATTGCATCGTATGTGGACCTATTGGGGTGGTAAGCAAATTGAAGTGGGTCTAGGTTGACAGGTAAGTTGGAGGTAATATGACCCTTGACTAGTCTCTCAAAGCACTTCATGATGACAGAAGTGAATGCTATGGGGAAATAGTAATTTAGTTCAGTTACCTTTGCATTCTTGGGTACAGGAACAATGGTGGCCATCAATTTCACATAATGAAAAGTTACGTTGACAGTTACACTTACAGCGCATTTTCCAAGATCTGTACAGGGTTTAAGTTCATTGTTCTAATTCAGTTGTTAAATGCTTAATAATGACAAATAACTGTCATGTCATTGATGTCAGAAAAGGTAGTGTTTTGTCACACGATCTGTGAAGACTCCAAGCATTAACTCATGAGTTATGGACAACTCACAAACTAGGGTGTAAAACATGTTTTCATTCAAGTCATGTATTATATTGAATGTAATATTATATTGAATGCTACCTATTCTGGTTGTGTTCATGAGTTTAAAATTGCCTAAGAGGGTAGGCTACCGGCAGTAGTGTAGGCCTAGTGGAGGGTAAACTCAAGTAAATGCCGTTTACCCACCTTTTTTCCGAAAAATGCATTGAAAGTACTGGGAGCATAACTTTTTTCACAGTTTACGACCTATTTTTTTTTATTACTACTACACACTGGCTACCGGTAAGGCCTATTTGAAGTTTATGGTAATACACATTGTAGCCTAGTCTAGTAAGTTGACCATGTGTGTTAGGGTGACGGTCACGTTTTCCCCGGGACAGTTTCAGCCCCCCCGAAATTTCAGGCTACAATAAAGGTAAATTTGTCAGCAAGACACATCAATTAATTTAGGTCTAATCAATGGCTATTGCTGAACGTCATTAGGCACACATTTTGGTGTTTTGTAACAGATGTTTATTTCCATTAATCAAATAGAGTGAGTAGGCTGTACATGCAGTTTGGCTGCTGGAATTATTTGAGTGGGCGAACAAGCACTGGTAGCCCTACTTTTTGACGTGATTTGTTTGACAGATGAAAATATCATGACTGGTTGTATTTCTGCCACATTAAAAGGTAATGTACAGTTCAAATGATGTCTATTACTAGGCACATGAATTTTGCAATACAGAGACCCCCTGGGTGTGGCTATACCTTTCTGCTCTTTCAAGTAGTCTTCATTCTGTTTCAGCCAAAGCTCAGTCTTGATTTTCACCTCTTTGTCATTCAGGAGATACTGCAGAGAAGGGTACATAACTTACATAAATTACCTTAGTTATGCATTTCCAGGCTTTATTTGCTGGCAATCCTGTAAAGTCAGAATGAATAGATGGTTCAATATTAGGTGCAACGTAAATTAAAATACAGTACATACCAGCTCAATCTCATCATCATCAATACCACTCAAGTCCAGCTCTCCATTTTCAGCATCCTCATCTGAAAAATAAATTCAACATTATTATTATAAATGTTAAGTATTGTAGGTTCTCGGGTACGCCAACTCACTCTGGGAGAAATAAATAAATTCCACAGCAGATAACACTTACACAATTCATCCAGTGTGTTTATGCAAAAACAATTGTGCCTGGAGTTTATCAGTAAATAATAAGCACCACAAATTCTAAAAACAATAAATAATAGGTTTAAGCAGATCTGCCTGTACAGATTGTCTTTTCAATTACAATACGCTTTCAAGATTGTGGTATGCTTTATTTTCATGGAGTTGCTGAAACATCAATTTGCATTTTGATGCGAGACAATGGATTCCTAAGCCTCATTTCCATTTTTACCCTCCTTCCTCTGGTGATTGCTCAGGTTGTCTGAGAAGAAACAGCCACCTTTATGCCGAGACAAGGCAGGAGTGTTCTCAAATCCCAGGGAACTCAACACTTCAATGATGGACTGGGGAAAAAAACGTTCCGCACAAAGGAAAAGTCTGATTACCTTTGATAACAGAGACAAAAGGATTGAGGTTTTGACTTCGGCAAGAAAAAATAGAACAGCTTTCACACACAGATGAATCTCCTTGATTAGCCATTTTCTAATAAAGTGAGACTCCTTCGCCTGCCTACACACAGACAGTCTCAGTCAAAGGGAAGAGGAGAGTCGCGTCTTAAGAGGCAACAGGTTTATGGGAGTCGTTTAACTTCTGTCACCTCTCTGTCTGACGTGTTCAGAGAGCCATGCTTCCCTAGGTTAACACACACCACAGAAGCACACTTCAAAGCCATGCCACACACATCCAGACAGGCTTCAGTTAATTAAGGAGAGGCGGGTGCACAGGACACGCCACACACACACGTGCAATATTATAGAAGGTGCAATCCAGTCAGTCGTGTTCAGTAGGTCCCAATCGGTCTGGCCCAGCCCTCTTCCCTTCGGTGAAGTGTGAGGGGATTTTTTTTTATTTAACTCGGCGAGTCAGTTAAGAACAAATTCTTATTTACAATGACTGCCTACACCGGCCAAACCCGGAAGACGCTTGGCCAATTATGAGCCACCCTATGGGACTTCCAATCAAGGCCAGTTGTGATACAGCCTGGATTCGAACCATGGTGTCTGTAGTGACGCATCAAGCACTGAGATGCAGTGCCTTAGACCGCTGCGCCACAGACAGGAGACGGACAGAGAACACACTATTCATCCAGAGGAGCAAGGAGGGGTGGAACAGGGGTGGTGACAAGTTCAATTCATTTCCTTAAAATATGAGAATTACATTGCTTTTATCAAAACAAATTATTAAAGTAAATAATGATACTGTATGTGATGTGGAAAAAATAAGAAAATAATGTACCAGAGAGTATATATTTTTAAAAGGCAGTAAATCGAGACTAGCTGCAAATTAATCAAAGTGTTGATTGCAGCAGGATAAAAAGGCAGTGCAATTTACATTCTATTCTCCTTTGATAAAACCCTCTTAAAATGACATCATGGTGGGAGATGGGCTTCTACAGTTTTTGTTCACACACTCTTGCACAGCACACCCTCCGTATCAATGCCATGAGCCCCAGGATTCCTTAGGCCTTTCCTTTCCCAATGAACATTTCTTTACCAGTAGATCCCCCCCTCGAGCATTCTAGAACGCACTCCAAATCCACCACGGAGGGGAGGAATGAAGGGTAGACCACTGTCAGATCAACTGTGGGGGCTGTCCACAAGCTAAAAACACCAAATTCTGATGTGATGTTGTCAGAGATTAGATGCTACACCGCAGAGCTTCACTTGAGAGAGTGAGAGTGCGTGAGAGAGCCACTGATCTCCTTGAGCCCATATATTTCAGAGAGAAAAAGACAGGGGAGAAAGAAAAAAAGTATGGTCCAGCAAATTAGAAGGGAGCATCGTTGCGTCGAACCTGCGTCCTTCTCCGCTCTCTTCCCAGAAAACACTCTCCAGAGTTTGTGATCGTCAGGATGAATCAGCTAGTGGCATGGTGCTGCTCACGGTGGATCACTATTACCTAAACTTCAAGACTCCCTTCAGGTACCCAACAGCACCGCTGCTCCAAACACAAGGCTTTCCCTTAACCTGAGAACATGACAAGTCTCATCATCATGCAAAACCAGCCCAGTGGTAATGTCAAGCAGACTACATGGCAGCTCTGTGCTGAAGACAACCAAACAGAGCAGAAGAAATAAATAAAGTAATATTCTCCGACTGACATGGGCAGGCCAGACTGAGGCAAGAAGAGCCCATTCAAATATGACCTCCCCAACCTTGACTGAGCCCAGACAGACCCTACTCAGCCACCTGCCTGGGCCCCTGACCTGAGCCAGAGGGAGAGTGAAGGAGAGCGAGAGAGAGAAATGGATAGAACGAGAGTGAGCGAGAGATTGATGGTGAAAGATTTCATAGTGCTGCTGGGGGCAGAGCTGTGTGCTGGTTCACCATGTTGAGCACATCTCTAGCACTAACCTTGGGACAGGGACCCACCAGGCATTACAGCCCACTTCACTATCTGTTCCAACCCTACCACATACATCAAACAGCATTCAGATATGTTATCATGGTGCCTTGACAGTTCTTATGACAATGCTGTGTTTGTGCTCCCTGGTTTCCACCATGCTAAATCAATAAACAGGTTTTTAGCCCTGATGCACGCACAGTGAGTTAAAACCCTGTGTGTGAGAGAGAGAGAAGTAACAGCCTGAGGCACAGGACTTCCTGCTCCTCCGTGGTAAACGGCAGCTGTCATCTCCACTCAGGCTGGGAGCTACAGACTGAGCATCTCCTTTTCCTCCCCAGTCCACGGAGACGGATCATGTCCAGTCACGACTCGCTCATATGACATGTGTCACAGACTATGATGCAGCATCTCACCAAGCCTGGGAGACACTACTGCAGCTCTTGAGAAACACATAATCAGCCTGGTTTTACATCCGAAATCACAAAGGGGCTTTGTGAGACTTCCTGACAAAGTGTAATAGGCCTGCAGAGATGGGCTTAAAATTCATACTAGAATGTTTTTATCCTAATCTTCCCGCTTTCGGCATATGCATATCTCTATGATGTCATCAGTAGTCGCCTTACCCCACCTTCCTCCGAGGGGCTGGCCATCCGGCTATCTGTCATGCTGGCCCTGGCCCTACAGACTGTACTGCCCCTAGGCATTGTAAAACACTCCACATCTCCGCCTCCTCACTGTGGAATTGAGGCATCTCCAGATGTCAGGCAGAGAATGTAAATGACAGAGCGGAAGACCTTTGTGTGTGTGTGTAGCTTCATCTGACCTCTCTGTGATTGCCTTTTTGTTAAATGGGAAGGAAGACAAACACCACCGTTTTTCTAATAGCTTACATTTTTAAAGGCTAGTCCAGGTAGGTAGGTCAGATGGGTAGAGTGGTGCTGCTGCTGACGCAGTGAACATTTGATTCTATTCCACCTTGAATAGCTTCTAAATAGACCTTTTAACAGCCCAAAATTAGCAACTAGAGATGCTCTCACTGTTCACTTGGATCTGCCTTAAGACATTCACACACCAGAGGTCGTTATGCTCTCTGAATTATATTGTTATGTTTAGCTGTAAGTTTACAGAGTAGTAACTGTAGTCTTAGAATTGGAGAGCCAAAGCCCTGCTTAGGTAAGCAGGAGTCTACTTGTTTACCAATGGCTTTAAGCACTGGCAGTGGACAACTCCAGTCCTTGAGCGCTTGGTTGTCCAATGATTGATTGACTTTCTAATCAAAACCTGGTATGTGGGGGAAAATGAGGCACAAGTTTTTTTTCTGCGCAAACATCTGAAATGGTTCAAGGAAGTGGCAAGATTCACCTAAATCCAGAGGCCCAACACCTTTAAATGGCCCTTGCTGAGTGCTGACATTCTCAGCCCATAAAAGCAGAGCCGTTTAAAAAGTGCCAGAGGCTGACTGTGCTCAGTGATGCTGTTAAGGTCAGGCCCAAAGTCATTGATTGGACTAAGTGCCTGGATGAAAACACAGGCCTTAAATCAATGCCTGCTCTAATGGTAAAGGACAGTGCTCCCTGAAGACAAAACTATATAGACGTTTGCGACAGAGTTATCATGTGGTTGCTGAGTCGCAAAGCTTTGCCAAGACTGGCTGCTCTCTCCCTGACTCAAGTGTAAATGAATATGCCATTACTCAGAGACTAAAGCATCTAAACTACAGCACACCTATTGTAACAATCTCTAGTCATGCCTCTGGTTTCCACCCTCCAATTAGAAGTCATCTGTACCAGAGACCGGATCTGGGACCAGAGCGGGTCCCAATCGAGAATTCTAAATAACACCACGGGTCTGGGTCGGATCCGATATGATTGTCACGGGTCTCAGGTAAGTGCAATTTTAACTGACTTGTCCGGAAGGGCCCATACCGATCCAAACGCAACTGCTGCAGTATAGCGAAAGAGACATTTTATAATTTATGCTGCTGCTCTTGCTTTTCATGAGTGGAGCATGGCGCATGTAGCTTGTTGGCCAATCATGAATCAAAGTGGCACAAGGCGACAGGTATAAAACCTGTGCGTGTGGCAAAAGTTAGGAGATATTTACTCAATGGAAGATGGAATAAAAATGACAGAACTAAAAAGTTAAAGGAGAAGGATGGGCTACAATGACCAAGAACCACAACAGGTAGGCTGCTACTTAATATTCTGAATGGAGGTAACTGTAGCATGAGAAGGCATATTCACTGCAGCCTCAATTAGCCTAGCAGGTTAACTCCCGGTTTGATGCAGTCAAGACAGGTACTACATAATCATTTTGAATGATAAATAACCTAACTGTAGCAACTATTAGTCTACTATATAGCGCAAGTCTGCTTGTTTGGTTGCGGTCTCGTCTCTCCTCTCTGTCATCTGCTCACAGTATGGCCCCTCCCTGCATGCTAGAGCAGCACCCCTTTCTCCCTTTATCAGCTCCAATTAATTAAGTAGCATAAATTACTTTCCCCACACTCTAGTTGTCCTCGGGTCTATTCGGAACAGGTCTCTATGTTTTAAGAATGAATTTATGCATATTAGGTCCGGGTGGGAAAGCCCCAGGTCCATTTCGAAACGGGTCCAACATTTTGGACTCATGAAGACCTCTACCTTCAATACAGGCCTTAGGGATGGATGACAGATTGGTTTAGTCTACTCAATTCCATCTTTAGTGTCTTAAACACATGTACAGACTCTCAAAAGGACCCCTCCTCCCTTTCCTCTTAAGCCATGCCCAAACCAACAGTGCACGAAAACCTAACTGATCACACACACACACACACACACAGATGAAAGACATCGTACTAATGACAAGGTCCTACTCTGTCCACTTAATGCTTCAAACATTGAGCTGGGGACCCTTGAACCTCCGCCGCTCCCAAACCCACCATAATTAGCCAGTTTTGGGGAAGCTACTCTGAAAATATAGTTTACCAATTACTTCACACTGGAAGAAGTTAAGCTACCTTTACGAAAAATATAGTTTACTTAAGTAAAGTTAATTAGAAAAATAGTTCACTACTTCCAAACTACATTGTGAAAAAAATATCCAAATCTGAAATGTCATAGACTTCAAAGAACCATCGCTCTGTAGTCAGATGTTAACAGAATGTGTGATTTAGCCAATTAAAACAAAGCGAGAATTAGGTTTTAAGTGTGAATTGGGCAGGTCTGATGCCAAAAAAAGAAATTCTTGCCTATGTCACACATTTATTTTTAGCAAAAAAATAAAATATAAAAAAGTGATTGTAGTTTTATTTCATATAACCTTAATTTAACTAGGCAAGTCAGTTAAATAAGAACAAATTATTGTTTACAATGACGGCCTACCCACGCCAAACCAGGACGACGCTGGGCCAATTGTGCGCCGCCGTACTCCCAATCACGGCCGGATGTGATGCAGCCTGGATTCAAACCAGGGACTGCAGTGACACTGAGATGCAGTGCCTTAGACCTCTACGCCACTCGGCAGACCTAATTCCAGCAGTTAGCTACACCACTGTGGCATTAAATAAATGATTAACTTCTGAAAAGAACTACCAAGATTTGAATTCATTTCAACTACCACCAAGATACTGCAATATGTAATTCAATTATTAGTTTAACTACAGGTAGTTCACTACCCCAACACTGCAATTAGCCAGGCCAGAGACACCACAGGCAGACTGCATCCATGACACAACCATTGCAGACACACAGCTCATAGAAAGCAGCCCCAAGAGGTACACACACCAACACTGACTTGCATTAAATCATCCTCTCTCACTAGATCAGCCACATATTAAAAAGTATTCTATTAGAATGAGTCAAAAGGTCAGCCAATGTACAGTACCAGTCAAAAGTTGACAGTGGGGAGAACAAGTATTTGATACACTGCCGATTTTGCAGGTTTTCCTACTTACAAAGCATGTAGAGGTCTTTTAATCATAGGTACACTTCAACTGAGACGAAATCTAAAACAAAAATCACATTGTATGATTTTGAAGTAATTCATTTGCATTTTATTGCATGACATAAGTATTTGATACATCAGAAAAGCAGAACTTAATATTTGGTACAGAAACCTTTGTTTGTTTTCAATTACAGAGATCATACGTTTCCTGTAGTTCTTGACCAGGTTTGCACACACTGCAGCAGGGATTTTGGCCCACTCCTCCATACAGACCTTCCCCAGATCCTTCAGGTTTCGGGGCTGTCGCTGGGCAATACGGACTTTCAGCTCCCTCCAAAGATTTTCTATTGGGTTCAGGTCTGGAGACTGGCTAGGCCACTCCAGGACCTTGAGATGCTTCTTACGGTGCCACTCCTTAGTTGCCCTGGCTGTGTGTTTCGGGTCGTTGTCATGCTGGAAGACCCAGCCACGACCCATCTTCAATGCGCTTACTGAGGGAATGAGGTTGTTGGCCAAGATCTCGTGATACATGGCCACATCCATACTCCCCTCAATACGGTGCAGTCGTCCTGTCCCCTTTGCAGAAAAGCATCCCCAAAGAATGATGTTTCCACCTCCATGCTTCAGGGTTGGGATGGTGTTCTTGGGGTTGTACTCATCCTTCTTCTTCCTCCAAACACGGCGAGTGGAGTTTAGACCAAAAAGCTCTATTTTTGTCTCATAAGACCACATGACCTTCTCCCATTCCTCCTCTGGATCATCCAGATGGTCATTGGCAAACGGGCCCGGACATGCGCTGGCTTGAGCAGGGGGACCTTGCGTGCGCTGCAGGATTTTAATCCATGACGGCGTAGTGTGTTACTAATGGTTTTCTTTAAGACTGTGGTCCCAGCTCTCTTCAGGTCATTGACCAGGTCCTGCCGTGTAGTTCTGGGCTGATCCCTCACCTTCCTCATGATCATTGATGCCCCACGAGGTGAGATCTTGCATGGAGCCCCAGACCGAGGGTGATTGACCGTCATCTTGAACTTCTTCCATTTTCTAATAATTGCGCCAATAGTTGTTGCCTTCTCACCAAGCTGCTTGCCTATTGTCCTGTAGCCCATCCCAGCCTTGTGCAGGTCTACAATTTTATCCCTGATGTCCTTACACAGCTCTCTGGTCTTGGCCATTGTGGAGAGGTTGGAGTCTGTTTGATTGAGTGTGTGGACAGGTGTCTTTTATACAGGTAACGAGTTCAAACAGGTGCAGTTAATACAGGTAATGAGTGGAGAACAGGAGGGCTTCTTAAAAGAAAAACTAAGGTCTATGAGAGCCGGAATTCTAACTGGTTGGTAGGTGATCAAATACTTATGCAATAAAATGCAAATTAATTACTTTAAAATCATACAATGTGATTTTCTGGATTTTTGTTTTAGATTCCGTCTCACAGTTGAAGTGTACCTATGATAAAAAAATTACAGACCTCTACATGCTTTGTAAGTAGGAAAACCTGCAAAATCGGCAGTGTATCAAATACTTGTTCTCCCCACTGTACCTACTCAATTCAAGGGTTCACTATTATTTCTACATTGTAGAATAATATTGAAGACACAAAAACTAACATGTAATCATGTAGTAACCAAATAAAGTGTTATAAAAATCAATATATATTTTATATTTGAGATTTTTCAAAGTAGCCACCCTTTGCCTTTATGACAACTTTGCACACTATAGGCATTCTCTCAACCAGCTTCACCTGGAATGCTTTTCCAACAGTCTTGAAGGAGTTCCCACATATGCTGAGCACTTGTTGGCTGCTTTTCCTTTACTCCGCGGTCCAACTCATCCCAAACCATCTCAGTTGGGTTGAGTGATTGTGGAGGACAGGTCATATAATGCAGCACTCCATCACTCTCCTTGGTCAAATAGCCATTACACAGAAATATCATGTTGAAAAATAAATGACAGTGGTACTTAAGGGCAACCCAGATAGGATGGTGTATCGCTGCAGAATGCTGTGGTAGCCATGCTGGTTAAGTGTGCCTTGAATTCTAAATAAATCACCTATTGTCACCAGCAAAGCACCATCACACCTCCTCCTCCAAGCGTCACGGTAAGAACCACATATTCGGAGATCATCCGTTCACCAACATCCGTTCACGTTCCACCGGTCTAATGTCCATTGCTCGTGTTTCTTGGCCCAAGCAAGCCTCTTCTCTTATTGGTGGTTTATTTGCTTATTTCAGCTGTTCTTGCCATAATATGGACTTGGTCTTTTACCAAATAGGGCAATCTTCTATATACCACCCCTACTTTGTCACAACACAACTGATTGTCTCAAACGCATAAAGGAAAGAAATTCCACAAATTAACTTTTAACAAGGCACACCTGTTAATTGAAATGCATTCTAGTTGACTACCTCATGACGCTGGTTGAGAGAATGCCAAGAGTGTGCAAAGTTGTCAAAGGCAAAGGGTGGCTACTTTGAAGAATCTAAAATATATATTCATTCAACACTTTTTTGGTTACTAGATGATTCTGTGTGTTATTTCATAGTTTATGTTTTCACTAATATTCTACAATGTAGAAAATAGAAAAAAAAAACAGAAAAAAAACCTTGAATGAGTAGGCGTGTCCTCACTTTTGACTGGTACTGTATATTTTTCCCTTTCACAAACATGGAGGATGAGATCCACATAAATTTACATAGAGATATCTCAAACTCACATCAGTCAATACATTGAGAAGCCTTATAAACTCAGCAAAAAAAGAAATGTCAATTTTCAGGACCCATCTTTGAAAGATAATTTGTAAAAATCCAAATAACTTCACAGATCTTCATTGTAAAGGGTTTAAATAATGTTCTCCATGCTTGTTCAATGAACCATCAACAATTAATGAACATGCACCTGTGGAACGATTGTTAAGACACTAACAGCTTAAAGACGGTAGAGAATTAAGGTCACAGTTATGAAAACTTAGGACACTAAAGAGGCCTTTCTACTGACTCTGGAAAACACCAAAAGAAAGATGCCCAGGGTCCCTGCTCATCTGCGTGAACGTGCCTTAGGCATGCTGCGAGGCGGCATGAGGGCTGGAAAACGTGGCCAGGGCGATAAATTGCAATGTCCGTACTGTGAGACGCCGCTACAGAACGGACACCTGATAGTCCTCGCAGTGGCAGACCACGTGTAACAACACCTGCACAGGATCAGTACATCCAATTTTTATTTTTTTATTTCACCTTTATTTAACCAGGTAGGCTAATTGAGAACAAGTTCTCATTTGCAACTGCGACCTGGCCAAGATAAAGCAAAGCAGTTCGACACATACAACAACAGCGTTACACATGGAATAACCAAACATAAAATCAATAATACAGTAGAAAAGTCTATATACAGTGTGTGCAAATGAGGTAGGATAAGAGAGGTAAGGCAATAAATAGGCCATGGTGGCGAAGTAATTACAATATAGCAATTAAACACTGGAATGGTAGGATGTGCTGAAGATGAATGTGCAAGTAGAGATACTGGGGTGCAAAGGAGCAAGGTAACTAAATAAATACAGAATGGGGATGAGGTAGTTGGTTGGGCTATTTACAGATGAGCTATGTACAGGTGCAGTGATCTGTGAGTTGCTCTGACAGCTGGTGCTTAAAGCTAGTGAGGGAGGTAAGTCTCTCCAGCTTCAGAGATTTTTGCAGTTCGTTCCAGTCATTGGCAGGAGAGAACTGGAAGGAGGCGGCCAAAGGAAGAATTGGAGTGTTGGAGGATATTTTGTACATCACACCTGCGGGACATGTACAGGATGGCAACAACAACTGCCCAAGTCACACCAGGAACGCACAATCCCTCCATCAGTGCTCAGACTGTCCACAATAGGCTGAGAGGCAGGACTGAGGGCTTGTAGGCAGGACTGAGGGCTTGTAGGCCTGTTGTAAGGCAGGTCCTCACCAGACGTCACCGACAACAACGTCTCCTGTGGGCACAAACCCATCGTCACTGGACCAGACAGGACTGGCAGAAAGTGCTCCTCACTGACGAGTTGCAGTTTTTTCTCACCAGGGATGATGGTCGGATTTGCGTTTATCGTCGAAGGAATGAGCGTTACACCGAGGCCTATACTCTGGAGCGCGATCCATTTGGAGATGGAGGGTCCGTCATGGTCTGGGGCGGTGTGTCACAGCATCATCAGACTGAGCTTGTTGTTATTGCAGGCAATCTCAACGCTGTGCGTTACAGGGAAGACATCCTCCTCCCTCATGTGGTACCCTTCATCCTGACATGACCCTCCAGCATGACAATGCCACCAGCCATACTGCTCGTTCTGTGCGTGATTTCCTGCAAGACAGGAATGTCAGTGTTCTGCCATGGCCAGCGAAAGGCCCAGATCTCAATCCCATTGAGCACGTCTGGGACCTGTTGGATCAGAGGGTGAGGGCTAGGGCCATTACCCCCAGAAATGTCTGGGAACTTGCAGGTGCCTTGGTGGAAGAGTGGGGTAACATCTCACAGCAAGAACTGGCAAATCTGGTGCAGTCCATGAGGAGGAAATGCACTGCAGTACTTAATGCAGCTGGTGGCCACACCAGATACTGACTGTTACTTTTGATTTTGACACCCCCCCCTTTGTTCAGGGACACATTATTCTATTTCTGTTAGTCACATGCCTGTGGAACTTGTTCCGTTTATGTCTAAGTTGTTGAATCTTGTTATGTTCATACAAATATTTACACATGTTAAGTTTGCTGAGAATAAATGCAGTTGCCAGTGAGAGGACGTTTATTTTTTTGCTGAGTTTATGATTCAAGCCGATGACTCATTTTAGTCACGGAACAGTGGGTCTTAAAATCAACCCCATCTAATAATCTATTCTTCTGACAATAGATTATGTTTTGTCCTTAGTGGCTACACTGATCCTTCCATAGAGATTGACTCGGTTTGCTTTGAAACCCATTCCCTTCTATGACTAGATTTTCTTCACCTTCTCTCTACACTCCCCAGATGCCCACTACCATGAAAACCAATCTGCTTCACCACATCAGGACAGACAGTCAACATCTTCCCAATCTCTTACACCTTTGAAATCCCTCACACCTTGACATTTCTAGATATAGAGTAGAGGGAGAAGTGAGAGACAGTGGAATATCAAAATTAGGAAGGAGCAGTAAGGAATATTCCCGATGCAACTAACAGCAGGAAAAAAAGCATCTAGTGCAAGCAACAGGTTTGCTAACCGTTCTCCTTCTCCTCTCCAATGCACTTGCTGATAGACTCTGGGAGGCCAAGGCTGGCTGCGGTGGGCATGGGCCCCAGGAGGGAGGCCAGTGATGGGCCTCTGCGTGGAGGTCTCTCCTCCTGCCCCTCTCCATCCTCCTCTCCAGAGATCACCTGGTCACAAAGCTCCTTATTGAGGTGCTGGGCCACAGCCTTTAGCTCCTCGTCCTCCCTCTCCTCCCCATCAGGAAGAGATATTTCATCATCCTCTTCCTCCTGGGGGCCTAGGAGAGGAGAGAAAGAGCAAGACATCCAAATAAAATCCTATAAATCCTACATGCAATGACATTTCTTAATTAAACTGATAAAAACTAAATGATGCAGAGAACAAGTAAAGAGACTGACATTGCATTTCAAGGCAGATTGATTTAGTCATTGTTGTGGCTGATAATGAGAATAATTTAAACTGTATGACATCTGTGTTTTCAATCAAGTCAAGAGTCCTTCATGTAGTTGTGTGTGAATCAATCAACCCGGCTAATGAGACAATGCACCCTATAAAAGAAGCACCTGGCTTAATTCTACGGTACCATCAAGCTGTTAAAGTATCATCATGATGACAGCCCTCTTAGTGTTAATAAAAGCCCAGTGTGTGTTATAATTGTGCTTCCCAGCCAAGGCAGAAGAGCAACAGGCATGACAGCGCCTCTACAGAGGCTGTGCAAAGATTAAGAATGAAATGCAACACAACCAGCTAGGGGGGCACAGATGGTTGGGGGGGGGGGGGGGGGTTTAGCTCATCACAGTTAGATGGCAAATGTGCGTCATCATAACATTCTCATTTGCACCGAGTGAACAATTGTTTTTTTTCTTTTCTGAGTATTTAGATAAATGGAAGTTTC
Organism: Salvelinus fontinalis; assembly: GCF_029448725.1. Lineage (NCBI taxonomy): Eukaryota > Metazoa > Chordata > Actinopteri > Salmoniformes > Salmonidae > Salvelinus > Salvelinus fontinalis. The sequence goes on from NC_074680.1 coordinate 30,423,684, forward strand.
AGGCTCAAGCGACAGACTGGCAGCATAGTGAGATACACTCCCACCCCCCCTCCCAGGGGGTCCTAACTAGAGAACTTGCATGGCTGCTGAGTGCGACCCCTCAGTGTCGTACCAACTTTTGCACAGGAAGCGTACATCCCTCTCAACTTGGGCCGGCTCTGCTCCAGCTCCATCTCAATCTCATCTTGGTACTCATGGATTTCACCTGTTGAGATAAAATCCAGACAACTCTGTAAAGTCAGAGTGGAGTCGGCAATCTTGAGTTTTTTGGTTTGCACTTGACCAGACATTTTTCATAACCGTACCTTGAACATCGTCAATCTTCTTCTCCAATTCTTCCTCAAGCTAGAAGGAAAAAACACAAAAGATCAGGGTGTAAATGTAAAAAACAGCAGTGCCATATTGAGACAAAACACCAGTTAAAACGTAGGACAAGATAAATAAGGGTGGTACGATCATATCCTTCCTGCAGTTCCTCACCAGCTTCATTCTTTTCTTCCTCTGGCCGGCGATGAAAGAGGGCGGGTCACACTCCTGGTCAAGATCCACTTTCATGAATTCCTCAATGGTCAGCTGGCTGGTGGGCGTGTCCTCAAACTCATTCAATCTGAACCATGAGAAGGAAAGGCGTCAGCATACTCCTCATAGAAATGACAGAATATGCAAGGCTAAACCTATTTCATTTGGAAGATGCTGTAATGTGCTTTTCAAGCAGCGCTCACCTCTTTCTTAGTGTGGCCTCGCACACCTTCACTACACTAATGATTTCTTTGATGGTACGGCGGAACTCATGCATGCGAGCAGCGACCAACAGAGCTGAGAACAAAAACACACAGGTGAAATACTCCATCACAGAAACAAACCTTGCCGACAAGTTTAATATCCACATATATTCTCCAATTTACCCACCAATTGTTGTAATATTCACGTTATAATAATCTATTAATGTTGGTAGAACATGTAGCGCTTGCAATGCCAGGTTTGTTGTTTCAATTCCCACGGGGGAACAGTGTGAAAATGAATGCAGTTACGTAAAACAAGGTCTGTTTAAAGATGGATGTAAGGTTCTGTTCTTACGCAAGTAGTTTGAATCGTCTTTGTTGTTCTAGTAGCCTGCTTTTAGAAATCCCATGGTCTATCTCACACATTCACATTGAGTAACAAGCTCTTCTAAACTTCTTTCCTCGATGTAAGTGAATCCTCTACATGATTAATGATAAGCAATTAATCTGATATTGCAGCTGAGGAAAAGCAAGAAAGGCAGAAAAGTGGAACCAGGAGCATAAATGTCCACATGCATGGGGAAGTTGGTTCTTCAGTTTCAGGATGTCTTGCCGGTAATACATCTAAGCAGGGAGTGTTCTGTTCAGGTCAAGTAAGTAGGGAACAGATTGTAGTACATTGTCACTAATTGGAGCCTCTGTGGTTACTTATGAGTGTCAACTGTGATTAGGGGTCACCTATGATCGAAGGTCGCATGATCTGAGCTATGATTACAGATCCCTGTGGTGAGCGATACCAGTGGACATGGTTACCATGTAGTTTCTGTTATTCATGATAAGGACTAGCCTACCTGTGATTGTGGTGGTAACCTGTGGTGTGGTTTACCTGAGCTCATTGTTACCTGCGCCACACAGTCCTGAGGGTCTCCGTCCCGTGTGCATCCAGTCCCTTTTCATCCTCTGCAGCAGTCGCAGTGCTGTCATGGACACCTCATGGTTCTTCTCTCCAAACTCCAGCATGTGGGCAAAGCGAGGTATGTACAGGCAGGGGTCTGGAATGGGAGATTGAGAAACTGAGATCCAACCCAGACAAGCAACATTATTATGCTAATATATGAATTGCAGATGTCTAAATGGTGTACAGCAGGGTACTGTTTACAACTCTGTAGACATTGATCAGAAAGTGTTATGTCTTCTTTAATGAAAAAGTCAATAATATTGGATATATTCATATTATTCCCAGTGGAACACATTGTGACCAATAAGGACGAATACTTCTACACTGCATTTGCAATCCAAACTACCTTAACTCCTGCCTTTCCATCATCCGAAGCAAACTAGTGACATTCAATCTTCATCATGTCAATTTAAATGTGTTGTTTCTCCTTTATGAGCTTTGTGATTATTTTCTGTAATGAAAAGCACTATACAGGTTAAGATTATTAAGTTATGTCTGGCTCTGGCGTTCCGCTAGCGGAACTCCTCCCACATTCCACTGAAAAGGCAGAGCGCGAAATTCAAAAGATATTTTTTAGAAATATTTAACTTTCACACATTAACAAGTCCAATACAGAAAATGAAAGATACACATCTTGTGAATCCAGTCAACATGTCCGATTTTTTAAATTTTTTACAGCGAAAACACCACATATTTATGTTAGCTCACCACCAAATACAAAGAAGGACAGACATTTTTCACAGCACAGGTAGCATGCACAAAGCCAACCTAACTAACCAAGAACCAACCAAACGAACCAAGAAACAACTTCATCAGATGACAGTCTTATAACATGTTATACAATAAATCTATGTTTTGTTCGAAAAATGTGCATATGAGGTATAAATCAGTTTTACATTGCAGCTACAATCACAGCTACCGTCAGAAATAGAACCGAAGCAGCCAGAGTAATTACAGACACCAACGTCAAATACGCCTAAATACTCATCATAAAACATTTGAAAAATCGATGGTGTACAGCAAATTAAAGACTAACATCTTGTGAATCCAGACAATATTTCCGATTTTTTAAGTGTTTTACAGCAAAAACACAATATAGCATTATATTAGCTTACTACAATAGCCTACCACACTACCGCATTCATTCATCAAGGCACGTTAGCGATAGCGAATAAACCAGCAAGATATATAATTTTTGACTAACCTTGATAAGCTTCATCAGATGACAGTCCTATAACATCAGGTTATACATACACTTATGTTTTGTTCGAAAATGTGCATATTTAGAGCTGAAATCAGTGGTTATACATTGTGCTAACGTAGCATCTTTTTCCCACAACGTCCGGATATTTTTCGGACACTTTTTCTGACACACATATTCTGACCAAATAACTATTCATAAACATAACTAAAAGATACATGTTGTATAGGAAATGATAGACACACTAGTTCTTAATGCAATCGCCGTGTTAGAATTCTAAAAATAACTTCATTACGACATCCAGCTTAGGTATAGCGAGAGAGTACCCAAAATCTGGGCGAAACGACTAGTACAACATGTTCGACAGATTTATGAAATTGCATCATAAAATGGGTCCTACTTTTGATGATCTTTCATCAGAATGTTGTACAAGGGGTCCTTTGTCGGGAACAATCGTGTTTTGGATTTAGAACGGCCTTTTTCCCCTCTCGATTTAGCAACCACACTTGCCAAGTGGCGCGAATCTCTCCATCGTCAACAAACTCAGAGAACGGAACACGGCAAAACTCCCGAAAATATTTTCAATAATCTGATTAAACTATATTGAAAAAACCTACTTTACGATGATATTGTCACATGTATCAAATAAAATCAAAGCCGGAGATATTAGTCGTCCATAACGACAGCTTATCAGAAGGCAAATCCAGGTCCCTTGACGCGCTCTCCAGGAAACAGGTGACACGTCATGCCGAGAGCTATTATTCGACACCAGATCAAGTTAAACACTCCATTTCTTCTCTCACTGCCTGTCGACATCTAGTGGAAGACGTATGAAGTGCATCTAAACTAATAAATATCAAGGACTTTAATAGGCAGACCCTAGAAAAGTGCATCGATTTCAGATTTTCCACTTCCTGTCAGGAAGTTTGCTGCAAAAGGAGTTCTGTTTTACTCACAGATATAATTCAAACGGTTTTAGAAACTAGAGAGTGTTTCCTATCCAATAGTAATAATAATATGCATATTGTACGAGCAAGAATTGAGTACGAGGCCGTTTAAATTGGGCACGATTTTCCCCCAAAGTGAAAACAGCGCCCTCTGTCCTCAACAGGTTAAGACTGTAGAATCAAATGACCCATTTGGCAGTGGCAGAGCCTTCTGTTGGAAAGCTGCAATAGATTCAGTTGCCAAACGTTGCATATAAAAATGCCATGAATAGAGCTGACATGATTCCTTATTCTACATGTCAGAGAGGGATATTTTTTTCTACAAAGAAATAGGCTATATCTGAACGTTCCAAAACGTTGCATCCTGCTGAATGCACCCCCGCTAGAGCAGGCTGCTGGTAATAGGATATGGTAGGAGCCCAACCCCCATCTCCAAATCTAACATGTCTCCTGGGCTGGCTCTAGTCAAGTCTCTACAAAGCAAACTTCAGGAACGGTAATCTGGTAAACTGTAATCTAACGCGTCAACATTCAGCCAAGGTAAACAGAAGTGCGGTCTACTGCTGTCAAACCTTTTGCTCGTGGCTTGCATCCAGTGGAAATAAAGTGGTGCGGCTGATGTTACTTAAACAATGCAAAACAGGATCAAACTTTCTCATTTCTGACGAGTAGAGATATTACACAAGTAAACCAATCGGACATTAAATTATGAATGGTTTAAATCCAAATTAAGCAGTGATTATGCATAGGCTATAAATCGGTCATTTAAATACATGTATCATTTACATCAGAAACAAGGACGTGGATATATTTTTGAGTTGGAAATGGAAACAATATTTTCACTAAGAGTTTGTGCGATCTCAGTCCGATGCTTAATGTCCATATTTGGAAGTCGCATTGAATTAATGCGGCATTCGTAATTAAGTGGGAATTGACCATATAGGACAGGGAAAATTTCACTAGAAAGATCCTCCAACTGATAATTATTAGTTGGGAACTCGTCTACCATCCTGAGCTCTCACTTCTCCTACATGCTAACATGTAGCTATGGAAATTAGCTTGATAACAGCATTTTCGGCAGTTAAATACAACAAAACAATTATAACAAATAATCTATTAATATGGTATTTTAACTCTAATTTGTATACAAACATGAAAGGTGTACTTTTAGTTCATGGTTTATATTGCTTGTTGGCCATTAGCCAATTTGCGTTTCTAAATTACTTCAAAGCACGTCAATGCATCCAACTGGTAATTACGACTTCATAACTGGTAAATTACCACCTCCCACTTAGTTACAAACGCAGCATTAGCGAGAGCTGGTCAGAGGCTTGGAGGCGGCGCTTCTGACGTTGACGGTATGCGTAAATCTCATTTGTTGTTGGCAGCGAGCTGGGCGTCTGAGAGGATTATATCAAATAAAATAAAAAATTCACTGCAATTTAAACGCCAGACCCGACAAATTACAATTCACATCAGCTAAGGAGGAACCCGCGCCTTTTCCTCGTTGATAAGTATCTTTTGGAGAAAAATATCTGCCAGGATTTGCGCAGGAAAACAGCGGACTCCAAGCGAGCAACGATTATCTGTATTTACCATCCGTACAAAAAAGGGAAACAATACGTTTCGGGGAGAGCTCAGTTGCAATAGAGGATGAAATGAGAAAGAGAAAGGAGTATTCTGCTTGAACTTGTTATACAACCTCAAATCACTGGACGGATATTTTGTATGTTTCTCTTACAATTGATTCGGGGTTCGTAGACTTCTTAATCGGTGAATTTATGCAACATTTGCATCTAAAGGTTACGATTTGTGTATCAATTGTCAACGCAGATTAATAGTAGATCCTGGAGTTCGTGGTTTATTTTTAGGGAAAGGGCCAACGCTTTGTGTGCCGATGCCAACGGCAGATTGCAGGTTGCTCCATCATGGTCGGATCATGAAGTGTCTGACTTTTTTACTCTTACTTCCAGAAACACTGAAAAAGTCTAAAACGACTGGGAAACACACAAGCGGGTTACCAGTATGCTATGATATTCTAACCCTGTCCTTGAAGAAGAAGATGGCTGCAGAACTGTACCCTACGACCAACAACGGTACTACGGTGACCGGCACTGACAAGAAAAGCAATGTGCAGGTCACCCAGTCAACAACCACTGCAACAACACCGACCACCCAGCAAAACATAAACAACAACAACGTCGAACCTCCGAGCTGGCAGTCCTCTCACCCCACGCTACGGGAGAGGTACTGAGCTGCTTACTTATATTAAATTATTTCGATTTAGTTCAAAGATGGCTATTGTAAACCAAGTCAATGTCTATAATTGGAATCACAATTTATAATGCTCAATTGTGTAGGGCAGGCTATAATATTGTCTTGCAAGCGCCTTTTATGGAATAGCCAAAGTTGTCATATCTAATTGACAAATTTCCTCCCTTCTAGGAACGCCTTGATGTTCAACAATGAACTCATGGCCGATATCCATTTCATTGTTGGTCCCTTCGGTGAATCTAAGAAAGTTCCAGCGCACAAGGTAAGCTCCCCCTCTATTTGGAGAAATAAGTTGACTTTTCTGAACCATCATGCCTATGATGAGTGACTAATCATGTGTCCGTTTTCTTTCCCTCCAGTATGTGCTGGCAGTGGGTAGCTCGGTCTTCTGTGCCATGTTTTACGGGGATCTTGCAGAGGAGTCGTCCGAAATCCATATCCCAGATGTAGAACCTGCTGCTTTTCTAATTCTGCTGAAGTAAGCCACTCACTCCTCATATTAAACATGACCAGCACTGTCACTTCAAAATAAATTACACATCCAAAGCAAGACAAGTGCCAAAATGCTAGATCAAAGGGCACGGGGAGCACTGTAGAGAACTGTAATTGCTTGTGTCTTTGTTCATCTTGAAACATTTCTCATTCAGAGCCAATGATTTACCCAGAGGGAATAAGCAGTCGAGGATAATGACTTTTTGTTGATACTATAATAATTCGTCATCCAACGCCAATGCAATGAAACGTTGCTTTTTATCCACATGGGAGAATAATGGAAGCTGTGCCAAGTCCATATCCTATTTTCCTAGAAGGAATAGCCGTCATGAATTCTCCACGTGATGATTTGCCTTTACTAAACTAGAATCTCATTCTATTCCTCCATTTTGTCCCCTTCAGGTACATGTACAGTGATGCGATAGACCTGGAGGCCGACACCGTGCTGGCCACCCTGTACGCTGCCAAGAAGTACATTGTACCCGCCCTGGCCAAGGCCTGCGTCACCTTCCTGGAGACTAGCCTGGAGGCCAAGAACGCCTGTGTGCTGCTGTCCCAGAGCCGTCTGTTTGAGGAGCCTGAGCTGACGCGGCGTTGCTGGGAGGTGATTGACGCGCAGGCCGAGCTGGCCCTGGGCGCAGAGGGCTTCTGTGAGATTGACCTGCAGACCCTGGAGATCATCCTGCAGAGAGAGACCCTCAACACCAAGGAGATGGTGGTCTTTGATGCAGTCATGAGTTGGGCCACAGCAGAGTGTAATAGGCAAGGACTGGGAGAAACCACCCGCAACAAGAGATCTGTCCTGGGCAAGGCACTCTACCTGGTGCGCATCCCCACTATGACCCTGGAAGAGTTCGCTGATGGGGCAGCCCAGTCAGACATCTTGACACTTGAGGAGACGCATGACGTCTTTCTGTGGTACACAGCGGCCACCAAGCCCAAACTGGACTTCCCACTGGCACGGAGGCAGGGCCTGGCACCCCAGAAGTGCCACCGCTTCCAGTCGTCAGCCTACCGGAGCAACCAGTGGCGCTACAGGGGCCGCTGTGACAGCATCCAGTTTGCAGTGGACAAGCGGATCTTTATTGCTGGACTGGGCCTGTACGGGTCAAGTGGTGGGAAGGCAGAGTACAGCGTCAAGATTGAATTGAAGCGTCAACGGGTGACCCTAGCACAGAACCTGACCAAGTTTGTATCGGATGGATCAAGCAGTACATTTTCTGTATGGTTTGAAAACCCGGTTCAGGTGGAGCAGGATGTCTTCTATACGGTGAGTGCCGTGCTGGACGGGAATGAGCTGAGCTATTTTGGCCAGGAGGGCATGACAGAGGTACAGTGTGGAAAAGTGACATTTCAGTTCCAGTGCTCCTCGGACAGTACCAACGGGACTGGGGTGCAGGGGGGACAGATCCCAGAGCTGGTATTCTATGCATAAACTGAACTGGTCATAACGGACAAGTAGAGGACATATGGACTGTACATCCATATGTTTAAGCCTTCTAAATAATGTAGCATTAAGACACTACGGTATGTCACTAAACAAAATACTATTTTTAAGTGAAGGAATGCTGTTCTTATTTATTTTAAACTTATTTTAATTATTAACTGCAAAAAGCAGTCCCTTGTAAAAAGTCGTATTGCATTTGTGGACAGCCTCTGCAATGTTTTATTTGTACATAAAGTACGGTTATATGGTTTGCGGCTTGATGCTGATCAATCCTGATGTTCTGTGCGAGAGCTTATGAACCTGCAGAAAATCATAAAAGTTGTGCGAGATAAACCACAGATGTTGCTGCTCATTATATAACTCGCTTGCATATGTGAAATTTGTTTGAGGGATTATTTTGTTGTTAGAGCACCCTCTAGGTACACAGATGAGTGCTACAAGCAGGTTGGTAAAAGTGATGTGGTCAAACCTTCATGATGCCTTTGTTGGAGCTAATTCACTAATTTGACCACCTTTAATAAGTGGTAAATAGGTTTGGTTCTCAGTAGCAAGACAAAACTTAAACAGCATTTCTCCAAAAAAGACATTCAACAGTATGGTTCTTTGTTTACAATAACACAGGGAGTATTGCAGGGAGACGGTAGGTACCTATGGCGGGGGCATTGATGCAGAGCTCTCTGGCCAGGACCAGGAAGGTTCTACCCAGGACGTAAACATTTACCTGAGGGAAAAGAGAATTAAGGGCAGAAATACAGGAGGGTAGTGCAACTTTCACTGAAACCCACCCTGTCAAGTCCACAATGGCCTCATGACATGATCCAGAGTTACTTAACAATTGAGTAGCTCGTGATCAAATCTGGTCTAATAAGTGTAACTCAATGCTAAACTGGTGTACTATCTAGAAAGCCCATCGATTCTCCAGAACAGGGGCAGACTAAAGCTCTAGTTTCTAGCCCCCTGATCTCTGACCATCTCATTCTTCCCGGCTAACGCTCCAGACCTTAGGGCAGCGTTTCCCAAACAAGTCCTGGGGCCCACCCTGGATGCATGTTTTAGTTTTTAACCCTAGCACTACACAGCTGATTCAAAGCTTGATGAGTTGATGGGAGGTGGGTCACGATGCCTTCCCATGGGAGAGGAGGGCAGTGATTACTGGCCTGGGTGGGGCACCACAAACTGGGGATTTGTGGAATATCTACCCATAGCACACTGATCCTTGACTGGATAGCACACTCCTACCCTTCAAATACCAGGGGGTAGGGTCAGCTCTTCCAAGGACAGCTGAGAGCATAAAAATACAACTGACTAGCTGTGTCTGAGAAATGTCCCTCCACCCTAATACTGACTTTATAAGCAGAAAAAAATGTGGGCCTATATTTATACAGTCCTTGGCTTTAGTTACAAAGCTCAACATACTGCATAAGCCAACTTCCATCTTGTTGGATGTTATATCATGGTCAGTGTGGGAATGGGATCATGTATACTTAAAAAAATAAAAATCCTTGATGTATCTGACTGTTCAATTATATTTCAGAATATATATTATATATTTTTTTAAAGGGCTAAATGTCAATGTCGAAGTGCAAACACTCGATCAGAGTTGAAAAAAGATGTAGAAAAATTAGTGTAGGCCTACTCATTGGAAACTCACCTGCAGGAGGTCACTGAGGTCAAGCAGCATGTCTGTAAAGGGGTGGGTTAAATCAATAAAACCACAGGATAGTACACAATTACATCTGGGTTTCCGTTCTCTGCAAATGGTACAGCCAAGTGTTTGTTATTTTCAATAAAAAGTATTTCACACTTCCTAACCAGCATTCATTAATACAATATTACAAACGTTAGAATATGAAATACATTTTCAGGATCATTTCTGGTGCAGCCAACAGCGTACATTAATTGAAAGTGTCACCTCAGGCCAGCAGCCCCCCCCCCCCCCCCCCACAAAATCAGCCTCTGGAGACACTTGTCTCCTGGTGACCAACACAGCCCCTGCATCAGTCTCTGTGGTGACAGGTGCACGTGTCCAGGGGCGGGCAAAGTGGATTAGCGAAAATCCTTTTTAAAAAGCCTCAATGGGATTATGGTCACCACTGAAATGGAAAAGATAATCATACAGTCTCGATATGAGATTACAGACAAGTCATCATAATAATGAAAACAAGTCCCTCTGCAGCTGATTTTCTCAGAGATAACAGTTGCTACAAGCATCCTGTTTACCATTTCATTAGTATGGGGAAGGAGGGAGGGAGCTTACTTCCAAGCCCTGCATGTAAAACGTGTGGAGGTTTCATTTTGACGTGAATACTTGCCTGTCATTCATCAATGTCATGAATGTGACCATAACCTGGCCCTTCCCAACAACAGCACCTGTGGGAATGATCCCAGTAAATGTATTAACTAGCATTTAATTGAGGGCCACCTGAGCAATCATTGCAAATATCCAGATGTCCCTTCACTGAGCGCCATGCCATTTCAGCTGTTAGACACTGAACAATGTTGGCCTCTTGATTCCTTGTTCTCTACTCATTCCAGTCCTCTGAAAGTTCTACAGATCGTTTTCCATAACTGTGGAAAAGGAAGTGGAGTGGAGCCATTGTTACTTTATCCAACCCTCACCCACGACCCACGTAAACAATGTAATGGGAAAGGCTTTGCTCTGCTCCCTCCATCCTCTTGTTCTAGCAGATAAAACTGTCCCCTGCCCTTCCTGTGAAACCACTGGCTGTTACATAACCACATCATACTCAGTCAATGACAGGAAACGATAAACCAACAGCCGTACAATGGGATATAAAAAGCTGATCTGCTTAACATTAGGACAGTACAGAAATGGGTATTGAGTGAAACATTACCACAAGTCATGTCTAACACTATTACAACTCCTGGAGATTGATGCTACAGCTACATATATACACTATACATTGCATTCTAGGGCTGTCCCCGACTAAAAAATAAATCTTGGTCGACCAAGAGTCGTCTGTTCTATCAACCAAAATGTGTATTTTTCCATATATTGACACATCCCATGTGTTTTAATCAAATCAACTATATTCACTGAGCTTGTCTGATGCTTTAAGCACACGGTTTGATTAATTGATTTGATTGTGCTGGGCCAGGCTCAGACTTGCTGCGTTGTAAAAAAAAAAAAAAAAAACATTTTTAAGAATGACTGACTAGCACCCGTTGTCTCGCTCTCCTCCCTACTGCAGCGACCACCAAAGACTAAAGTGTTTATCGCGCTGTCCTTCTAGCTGAAAATGCAATATAATTACAGCCATTTCTGTTACCGAAATTCCTCATTTGTTTAGGAAAAACTCTATTCTCTCAACCCATGCTCTCTTTCTTTGACACGTATGCATTGCATGCACATGTCCAAAGACCTTTTCACACAGGACTAGTATTACTACTACGTTGGTTATGTAATTATTACTCAAAAATGTTAGTTATTCCAGAGGATGATTCGGGTGGCATTCGTTTTTTTTCAAACTGCCCCCTGTAATTCTTTATTTTCTTCCCAATGAATTGAGAGTTATGACGCAAGCCTGGAGGTTTTTATTCTAGGCGTGAAGATACAGTTTTTCAACATGTCAAGGTGATGGGGCCACACTGATAACTCAAGCTTGGTTCCCAAGTTTCTAAATCCTACCAAACCATCTCCTCATTCTGCAGCTGCCTCTGGCATTGTTCTCAACACCAATATGCTGGTTAACTTTGCTATTAGGCACAAAGCAACATGGTCTAAGCGCCAATTCAACAGTGCACTGATGTGTTTCAGAACCGTGGACATCGACCTCTATCCAACGAAAGGAAAGCGCATGTTATAAAATAATCTTATTTTTTATTAGTGTTGCACCATTGTTCTTATGTAATATAACCATATACCATTTCAGTAGCCCATCTTAGACTGGACTGTTCCATTGCCACGACCTCCACAATGAATCAGACATATCTTGTACACCATGAGAGAATATATATTTATTTTTGCTCCTGCTCGACTAAATACTTTTGAATGCACTGGGGTCAGCCCTAGTGCATTCGGAAAGTATTCAGACCCCTTCCCTTTTTCAACATTTTGTTACAGCCCGATTCTAAAATGGATTAAATTGTTTTCCCCCCCCAAACTACACACAACACCCCATAATGATAAATCAAAAACAGTAATTAAAAAATTAAAAAAAATCTAAGGCTGTAACGTAACAAAAATGTGGATAAAGGGAAGGGGTCTGAATACTTTTCAAATGCACTGTATATACACTAAAGTATGTGGACACCCCTTCAAATAAGTGGATTCGGCTATTTCAGCCACACCATTTGCTGACAGGTGTATAAAATTGAGCAAACAGACATGCCATCTCCAAAGACAAACATAGGCAGTAGAATGGCCTTACTGAAGAGCTCAGTGACTTTCAAAGTTGCACGGTCATAGGATGCCACCTTTCCAACAAGTCAGGTAGTCAAATTTCTGCCCCGGTCAACTGTAAGTGCTGTTATTGTGAAGTGGAAACATCTAGGAGCAACAACGGCACAGCCGCTAAGTGGTAGGCCACACAAGCTCACAAAACTGGACCGCTGAGTGCTGAAACAAGTAGCGCATAAAAATGGTCTGTCCTCGGTTGCAACACTCACTACCGAGTTCCAAACTGCCTCTGGAAGCAACGTCAGCAAAATAACTGGGCAAGTTAAATAACTCCAAGCGTTGGCTGGAGTAGTGTAAAGCTCGACGACATTGGAGCAGTGGAAATGCGTTCTCTGGAGTGATGAATCACGCTTAACAATCTGGCAGTCCGACAGATGATTCTGGGTTTGGAGGATGCCAGGAGAACGCTACCTGCTCGAATGCATAGTGACAACTGTCAAGTTTGGTGGAGGAGGAATAGTAGTCTGGGGCTGTTTTTCATGGTTCGGGCTAGGCCCCTTAGTTCCAGTGAAGGGAAATCTTAATGCTACAGCATACAATGACATTCTAGACAACTCTGTGCTTCCAACTTTGTGGCAACAGTTTGGGAACAGCCCTTTCCTGTATCAGCATGACGATGCCCCGCCCCATGCACAAAGCAAGGTGCATACAGAAATGGTTTGTCGAGATTAGTGTGGAAGAACTTGACTGGCCTGCACAGAGCCCTGACCTCAACCCCATCGAACGCCTTTGGGATGAATTGGAACGCCAACTGCGAGCCAGGCCTAATCAACAAACATCAGTGCCCGACCTCACTAATTGTCTTGTGGCTGAATGGAAGCAAGTCTCCACAGCAATGTTCCAACATCTAGTGGAAAGCCCTCCCAGAGTGGAGGCTGTTATACCAGCAAAAGGGGGACCAACTCCATATTAATGCCCATGAGTTTGGAATGCGATGTTCGACAAGCAGGTGTCCACATACTTTTGGTCTTATAGTGTATAATGGTAACAACTATTTGGTTGTAGCATAAACATTTTGCCTTCCCCTTTTTTCAAAGGCAATTGCAAAATTCCCTGTCCTGCCGTTCCCTCCTTCCTCTGTTACTCCCCCACCCCTCTCTGCAGTGTGTAAGGATACGAGGTGTCCCTTCCGTCCTGCAGACCAGGTAGAGGCATGCGGCCACCACGTGGGCCACCCTTCGGCCCCGTGTCAGGCGTTTACACACGGCCATCTTGTAGAAGTTGAAGGCCGTGTCCAGGCAGTGCTGGTTCAGCTGCAGCTGGTGGCCCAGCGTGTTGATCTGACGTCTCCCTGGAGACAAACACAGACATGTTATTACACACAGTTCGAAGTCGTACACACTCAGACGCACCATCATATGCACTTAAGACATAATAAACAGAGTAGACAAAGATCCACACACGACAGGGATTGTAATTACCCTGAATTTCAGTTCAGGTGTTTCAAAATCAGTGTGTCCTTTGCTCTCCTGATTAACTTTGCATTATACACAATCAGATGTCTCAGTGAATACACACAGGTACTCGTGAGATGTGCGTGGCAAACTACTGCTGCTGAGGTAATGCAACATCTTAGTGATTAAATATCCCCCCTGCTTTGCTAAACAGATTGCTTCAGATTATAGGGCATCCGCACATCAACAGCATTACTCATACCTAGGGTTGCACATTTTGGGGAATATTTAGAGGTGGAAACTTTCTGTAGGAATATATGCAAATTAATATTACTACCATTTAAATTGTAATGTTTTTTGCATTGGATATATTTACCATATCATATGGAGACAGAAACATAAACCTTTTACCTAATAAGTAGACAAAATTGCAAATGATTCAATCCTGCCAATAGAAATAAAAAAGCAGTTTAGTTACAAATTGAACTTAAAAGAGTTGACTTCACATGGGAGGATTTCACTGAACAACAAAAGGGAATATTGAATGATCCCCAATGACCCATCGCATCTCCCAAAAACGTTTTCAACATACATCTATCTGTTAAATTATAGAAACTAAAGCTTTGGTTGTCTTCCTCTCAGGCTTCCATGTCTTCTCCCTGGAAGTCCTCAATGTCCACCTCTTGAACATAGGCTCTGAGGCCTCATCTTCACTGTCAATTTCCAACCTTGAGGATGGCTCGTTGTCGTGCTCAAAAAGCCAAAACTTTGTCCGGATGGCCACCAATTTTTCAACCCTTGTATTGATCAGCCTGTTGCGTGCTTTGGTGTGTGTGTTCCCAAACAAGGACCAGTTGCGCTCTGAGGGGGTGAGATTTTGAGGATGATGGAGGAAACAAGGGAAAGAGCCTCAGATGCACAAAGTCCCTTCCACCAGGTGACTGATGAGATATGTTGTCACGACTGCCATCTTGCATCTCCATCCCAAAGCCCTTGCTTGGAAGTGTACATCGCCAGACTGCCAAGAACCTTGCCCTCATCCAGGCCAAGGTGGCGAGACACGGTAGTGATGACACCATAGGCCTTGTTGATCTCTGCACCACACAGGATGCATACTTGGGGTCCAACATGTACGCTGCGGCGTGTATGGGCTTCAGGGAGAAGTGTTCACGCTTTTTGATGCATTTCAGAACTGCAGTTTCCTCTGCTTGGAGCAACAGTGAAGTGGGCAGGACAGTACGGATGTCTTCTCTTACATCTGCAAGCAGAGTCTGAACATCAGACAGGATGGCATTGTCTCCCTCAATCCGTGCAATGGCTACTGCTATAGGTTTCAGGAGTTTCAAGCTGCTTACTACCACCCTCTCCCAAAATGCATAATCTAGGAGGATCCTCTTGATGGGGCTTTCCATAAAATCGTCAGACTGTGATATGGCCATCTCTTGGAGAGACTCCTTCCCCTCCAGGAGACTGTCAAACAAGATAACACCACCCCCAACAGGTGTTGCTGGGCAGCTTCAATGTGGTGCTCTTATTCTTCTCACCTGGTGAGGTAGATTGCTGCTATAACTTGATGACCCTTCAAATACCTAACCATTTCCTTGTCTCTCTTGTAGAGTGTATCCATTGTTTTCAGTGCCATGATGTCATTGAAGAACAGATTCAATGCATGAGCAGCACAGCCAATGGGTGTGATGAGGGTAGAAGTCCACTTTAGACCAAGCAGCCTTCATGTTCACAGCATTGTCTGTCACCAGTGCAAATACCTTCTGTGGTCCAACGTCATTGATGACTGCCTTCAGCTCATCTGCAATGTAGAGACCAGTGTGTCTGTTGTCCCTTGTGTCTGTGCTCTTGTAGAATATTGGTTGAGGGGTGGAGATGATGTAGTTAATTATTCCTTGCCCACGAACATTCGACCACCCATCAGAGATGATTGCAATACAGTCTGCTTTCTCTATGATTTGCTTGACCTTTACTTGAACTCTGCATTCAGCAAATGAGGAGATGAAGCATGTCTGGTTGGAGGGGTGTATGCTGGGTGAAGAACATTCAGAAATCTCTTCCAGTACACATTGCCTATGAGCATCAGCGGTGAACCAGTTGCATACGCAGCTCGAGCAAGACATTCATCAGCACATCTCTGACTACGTTCCGCCATTGAGTCAAAAAAACATCTGATTCCAGGAGGACCATGAGCTGTTGCTATGGATAAGGTGTCTGATTCATCATTTTCACCTCGAATAGAAGTAGGGGGACTGTCAGAGGTTGCTTGTTGTGAGCGCTGAGGGAACTTTATGCACATGGCCAGATGATTCTGTATCTTTGTTGCGTTCTTCACATATGATTTGGCACACTATTTGCACAGCTTTTCCTTCTACATTAGCTGCAGTGAAATGTATCCACACATCAGATAGTGCCTGTGGCATTTTCCTGTAAAGATTAGGGGGAAAAAGTTTAAAAATTTCCCCATGTACAGATAACTAGTTAAGCAGTTAGATTAAACAACTCCTTTGTAAGATACATGTTTTAAAATTGAACATGTATGGAAACAGGTGAATAAACACTCAGTTAGCAGGCTCAAGCAAGCTAAAACCAAAACTAACTAGAAGAAATTGTTAACAAGTTAGTAATGATTTAAACACACTTTGCTGTAGGGTACTATTTACTAGTTAACAAAAAACATGTCATAAAATATATTCACCCCACCCAGTATTGCAATCAAAACTTACCAGAAGGCATGTAGTCCTTGGCTCAGACAGTGTAGTAGTGTGGGCTTAATAGCATCTCATTGGTGTGCAAGATCTTGAGAATCAGCTGTACATGTGATGGAAGAATGCACTGTGCATGCAGAGGGTAGCAATTCCATTGAATTAGGGATAGTTTAACCAAAATATGCCACAATACCTAGAATTGCCTCGTGTATCCCACAAAGGTTCACTGTTATAAGTTAACTTTGATGAATTTAAGCAAAATCCTCATTCCCCTCTCCTCATCAAGTTGTGACAAACTCTAAAGATCCTGATTTCTATGCAGCTTTGTCTATACATCTTCCAAACCCCAACCAGCATCATCATCATCATCCGGTACATTTATTGTGACAGCTGGATAAAATTGGAAAGCTACACACTAGCGATATATTGAGGCAGTTTGGGTCCAACGCAGGACATATGAGATGTTCTCCAGTAATGCGAAAAGGAACCTGTTGGTCATTGTGAGGAGACGTGATGAGTTAGGGCGGGGGTAGGGACGGGGGAGGCGGGAGCCGTGCCGGTGGGGAAGGATGATTGCATTAATCAGAGTGTGGGTGGGTGGGAGAGCAGAGGGTGGCCTGGCCAGACACTTGGGATGTTTATGGAGGAGAGCATTCCCTCACAGCACCACTCTTGTTCTCTCAGAGCTCCATAGACACTATACATCTCCCCACAGCATGACAGACCTATTACCCCATACAAACTCACACCCGGCTATATCTATTTATGTCTCTGTTCCTCTCACACACATATATTAGTCATCGTCCACAAAGTCTGACTAACGTCTGTCTCGTCCCTACAGACACACTCTGACAGTGCTATGTTTGCAAGCCCCACACACACACTCTCCTGCTTAGCAGTTAGCCAGCACGATATTGATCATCAGTACCATGGGAGCAGCAGGAGCCGCAGACAACTACTCACATTAGGTTACTGGGAGATAACTGACATTTTATGGCCGAGTAAAAGTAACTTACAAATAAACGTGACTAAACAAACAGGAAATCATCAAAACTAGGCAACACAGACTGAATATGTCTGACCAGACAAAGGAAACGTATGACATCAGCCCTTTCCTGAGGCATTCAAGCATGCGATGGATGTTTGCTTGTGCCAAACAAGCTCTGCTGTAGACACACCCTGTTAATCTCTCATTGGACATTAAAGGAAATGGGTTGTCCCTACCAAGTTTGTTGTGCTTCTGAAATAAGGTGCCAAAACAGATGCCACTTTACGAAGGGAAGAGGACCATGTAAAGCAGATGGCATCAGTTTAGTCTGTCTAGTATAAGACAAAAAGCTTTCATTTCAAGACATCATGAAAGACAGCATTAAAAACAAAGGTTAATATCCTAGCGCACCCACATTTGAGGATTAGGCCTGCTGTAAGTGTAATGAGCTCTTATGATGCATGCACGCCAATACTTTAGGAATGCAAGTGGTGACCCCTAATGTTAACTCACCGTTCTGCAGGGTCTGGGCCCGGGACTCCCTTCCAACGCCCGTATAGAGCCCTTCCCCAAAAGTGGGGTTCCTTCCAGAGGCTATAAATACAGGAAAAGAGAGAAGCATTACATCGACACCAGGAGTGCAATCTTTAACATTTACAAAACAGTAGGGCTGTGACGATACTTCCAACCTTTTCTCCTTAGCAAAAATGAAAACTCAAAGCAGACTATACGCTTTGGTCCTTTAAAAACCTGCTGTAAGATACTGTGTGCTATAGCTTGGAAAATAAATACATATGGAGACTGGATGACATCAAAGATATTAGGGCTGTTTTCCTAAATATGTTAAATCTGCTTCATGTTTTGTTTCTTTTCTACGGTACTAGCGAGTATCACGATACTGGTATCACACAATTTAGCAGATGTTATAGCGGGTCCAGCAAAATGCTTAGTCCCTTCAGAAAGTATTCACAACCCTTTATCTTTTCCAAACATTTTGTTGTGTTACAAAGTGGGACTAAAATGGATTTAATTGTCATTTTTTGTCAAGGATTTATAGAAAATAAATTCAAACATTTGTTAAAAACGCATGAAATTTTACACTAATATCTTGACTAGATAACTATTCGACCCTCTGAGTCAATACATGTTAGAATCACCTTTGGCAGCGATTACAGCAGCGATTACAGAGTCTTTCTGGGTAAATCTCAAAGAGCTCTTCACTCCTGGATTGTGCAACATTTGCCCATTATTCCATTTAACATTTTTCAAGCTCTGTCAAATTGGTTGTTGATCCTTGCTAAACAACCACTTTCAGGTCTTGCCATAGATTTACAACCAGATTTAAGTCAAAATTGTCACTCGGCCACATAAACTGTCTTCTTGGTAAGCTACTCCAGTGTAGATTTGTCCTTGTATTTTAGGTTATTGTCCTGCTGAAAGCTGAATTTCCTCTCCCAATGACTGGTGGAAAGCAGACAGTCATTCCTCTAGGATTTTGCCAGTGCTTAGCTCCATTCGGTTTCTTTCTTACCCTGAAAAACTCCCCAATAGTTAACAATTACAAGCACACCCATAACATGATGCAGCTACCACAATGCTTGAAAATATGGATAATGGTACTCAGTAATGTGTTGTATTTGCCCCAAATATAACACATTGTATTCGGGACAAAAAGTGAATTGCTTTGCCACATTTTTTGCAGTATTCCTTTTGTGCCTTGTTGCAAACAAGATGCAGGTTTTTTAATATTTTTGTTATATACAGGCTTCCTTCTGTACAGGCTTCTTCTGTTAATTGGGTTAGTATTGTGGAGTAACTATAATGCTGTTGACCCATACTCAGTTCTATCGCAGCCATTAAAATGCTGTTTTAAAGTCACCATTGGCGTCATGGTGAAATTCCTGAGCAGTTTCCTTCCTCTCTGGCAACTGAGTAAGGAAGTACGCCTGCATCTATGTAGTGACTGGCTGTACTGATACACCATCCAAAGTGTAATTAATAACTTCATTATTTATATTTATTTAACTAGGCAAGTCAGTTAAGAACAAATTCTTATTTACAATGACGGCCTAAAATACTCAAAGGGATATTCAATGACTGCTTTTTATTTTTATTATCCCCCCAATCTACCAATAGGTGCCTTCTTCGTGAAACATTTGAAAACCTCCCTGGTCTTTGTGCTTGAAATTCTCTGCTCGACTGAGGGACCTTACAGATAATTGTATGTGTGAGATACAGAGATGAGGTGGTCATAAAAAAAAAAAGTCGCGTTAAACACTATTATTGCACACAGAGCGAGTCCATGGAATTTGTGACTCAAGCACATATTTACTTCTGAACTGATTTAGGTTTACCATAACAAATGGGTTGAATACTTATTGACTAAAGACATTAAAGCTTTTCATTTTTAATTCATAAAAAAAAAAAAATGCTAACCATAATTCCACTTCGACATTATGGGGTATTGTGTGTAGTAAGTAGACTTGCAAGAGCCTTGGCTTGTGAGAGCCAGAACAGCTCATAGGGCAGGATGCCTGTTTCTGTAGTGCGAGGCAGCTTGATGTACAAGTACACCACCTGGAGAGGACGCTAGTCTATCGCAGGGCCTTACCACCAATCTATCTAAAAAATAAAAATGATCTATTTAATCCATTTTAAATTCAGGCTGTAACAACAAAATGTGGAAAAAGTCAAGTCATGGATGGAGATTGGACTTCTGGTTTTTACTTAATTCTCTGTACAGGCCAATGATTATGACAACGATTCTGATCTAACCATAAATTCATATATTGCGGCACTGGCCTGAGAAGATTGAATTTCAATATCTAGCCTAGAATTAGTCTAGTAGGCTCACGTTAACTATACTAAACAAAAACATAAACCCAACACGCAACAATTTCAAAGATTTTTCTGAGTTACAGTTCATGGAAGGAAATCAGTCAATTTAAATAAATTAGGCCCTAATTTATGGATTTCACATGACTGGGCAGGGGCACTGCCATGGGTAGGTCTGGGAGGGCAGGCCCACCCACTGTTGAGGCAGGCCCAGCCAATCAGAATGAGTTTTCCCGCACAAAATGGCATTATTACAGACAGAAATAAACCCCCCTCCACTCAGACAATCCCGCAGGTGAAGAACACCCAGATGTGCAGGTCCCGGGCTGGCGTGGTTACACGTGGTCTGGGGTTGTGAGGCCGGTTGGACGTACTACCAAAATCTCTAAAAATACATTGGAGGCAGCTTATGGGAGAGAAATGAACATTCAATTCTCTTGCAAAAGCTCTGTTGGACATTCCTGCAGTCAGCATGCCAATTGCACGCTCCTTCAAAACTTGAGACATCTTTGGCATTGTTTTGTGTGACAAAACTGCACAATTTAGAGTGGCTTTATATTGTCCCAGCACAAGATGCACCTGTAATATCAGCTTCTTGATATGCTACACCTGTCAGGTGGATGGATTATCTTGGCAAAGAAGAATTGCTCACTAACAGGGATGTAGACAAATTTGTACACTAAATTTGAGAGAAATAATCTATGCGTATGGAACATTTCTGGGATCTTTTATTTCAGCTCATGAGACCAACATTACATGTTTCATTTATATTTTTGTTCAGTATAGCTAGCTAACTCAGCTGGTCCATTGTTGCCCATGCGAGGAAGTTAGGCTAGCAAGCATTTTAGCTAGGTAGCCTATGACAAAAAATTCTAGTGTACCGTATGAGATAGACCGTTTTGCCAACATGAAAGAGGATGGCATTGGCGTAGGGTGAGTCCAAAAACATGTTTTACTGCGCATGCACACACAAATAAGTACCATGGACAACCACATGATATTTAGATAAATTGATTGGAATAAATTGTTTTTAGTAATTGGCATCTTTAAGTTTGTTTTCAGTGTATTAAACTAAGTATATATAGCCTTGTTTTCATGATGTTTAAATGGTGGTGGAATAGCGGATGCAGTGCTCCTGTTGTCTTTGTGCCGACTTGCAGTAGCCAACTCAGCGGTTCTAAATCAGCAGTCGTTTAGTAAACTGTCGAAAACATTAACTTGAACATGCTCCAAGTCATAACTATTTGTTACATGCAATATTTGCTTTGTGGACTTCACATGACAGATGTCGCTATTCGGTTTTGTGATGAAACAAACATGTAGTTTATTTTATTCCACCATGTGTCTGTCTTTTTGTCGTCACAGCCTTATTGTATATCATGGTGGCGTATGAACAAATGGGTTAGAGCAAACAAAGCAAATATCACAACAACGGTTGTAATATGGCTTTCTTACTGGCTTAGCATCCTCAGAGATATCACGCACGCACAGCTACTGGAAAGACAAGCCAGGGCCATGCACTCTGCAAAAATACCATTCTGCAATCCAAGTGACTAACTTAATGTCATGAAAAACTGCAGGAATAAAGGGATCTAAAAGTGTTTTATACTTCTTATAAGCAATGTCTCTTAGCTCTCCATAAGATTCCACGGCTGGCTCTGTGTATTCTACAATTCCAACGCCGTGTTTTAACGTTTAGAAACTTCAATAATCATTGCTTGCTAAACACTTTGAAACATAACCCTTCTTTCATATCAGCAAGAAATAATATTTGAAATAAAAAAGACATGCTTACTGTATCTGATTTGCACAGATCCATACGCTGTGTGTGCCTCCAGTTGACAAACTACACTTCCTCCAGAGTTAAGCTAACACACAGGTGTTCAGAGCATTAGCACAGGTGGTGACTGGCTGTTTTCTGTAAACAAGTGCTGTAACATGGAGATCTCGCCATGTGGGAACGCTAACCTTATAAAAGGTGTGTTGTAATTTTTTTGTGATGATTTGAAAGACATGTTCCTTATGTTTCCAAAACGTACTACGAGCGATGCGTGTTAACGTTTAGAGCAAACATCAGGGCTCTTAAAAAATAAGATATCCTTAATCATAGGCACTAAAAGGTAGCTGTCATCTATGAATGGGCTACCCCTCAGAATAATGTAGCTCTTGTCATTGTAACCGAACTACAATCCATCTGCACATACCATCTCCAGCTACAAACTGTCCCACAGCAGAGGCGCCGCCCCCTCCTGTCTCCATGAACTGGACCTCTGACACGATAATGTTGTCCTCCAGAACCGAGCCACAGCCCACGCACACGGCATCGCCTCTGGCCTGGTCCACATCGATGTCTGTGCCCCCACAGTTCTTACACACTCTTGAACTCATGGTGAAGTCTGCTCACACTGGGGAACAGAGAAGAAATGGGACACATTTTTGTGAAAGTCCCATTTTGTATCAGTTGCATATATTGGCTACATAAAAATCTACACGTCATTTATTCTTTCAGCCAAAAGGTGGTGGCCTAGCAAGCATAACCTACTGCCACAACAATTAAATAAACTGAAACTGCATATCACGTTTGGAAATAATTACTATCACAATAATATGATATCGGTGAAGCTAGCCTAACTTTCACAAATCCTCTGTAACCTGACCCTGGACGCTTGAGGTATAAATGCGCCACTACACCCCTAGCTAACGTTACGTGGCAACGCCTGATGATCATTTATCGAACTAGTTTGCGGTACATTTAAGTGTAATTTCTGTCAAATGCGCTTGTAGTGGTCCAATGAGCTTGACATTTCCGTCAATGATTGTTCCGCATGTTTAATCTCGTAACTGGATGCTGAATGAAATAACGACCCCATCTTAAATATTCACTAGCCGTGAGGGTTGGAACCACTGGCCGCAAACTTTCTACAATCCACTGGGTTTAGTTTTGGTATTAAAAATAAGTATGTGTAGCCTAATGCGTAACATGGTTTCCAAAAGGTGGCGATGAACTGTTGAGAAAATACTGGATAATGAATACGCACCAGCCAATTCAAAGGCGATGCTGCTGACAGCGATGTAGCTAGCAAACTTTAGCTGATAGCAAGTCTCCCGAGTAGATTTCCAAGCCAGTGCGTCAGCTAAATCTATTTAAATGTTTTGTAGTGACTAGACAATGTATATGGCCTACTTGTACTGTTATTTGGATTCTTAACCACACATTATATACTGTAATTGGGTAACAAGCTAAAGACTACCATGCATGCAATCCTTCTTGTAACCTCATTGCCAAACCCACATGTGCGTTTTCATGCTTGGGAAATGGATTGGTCCAAACTGATTTTCGAGGGTGATATGCCCAGTAGTGATAATTCTCTATCCCTTTCTTACAGAAATGTGTCAGCAGAGAATGTTCCTGCCTTGTACGTGATTGGTAATGATATTTGTTGATCCAGTATATGAAGAAAAAAATACTTACATCTAAAAAATATATCAAACTGCTACAAACACCCCCTTTAAGCGCCACATGAGAGCGACCCATGTACACAATTAAATCACTGAACGTAATGGAATGACGTTTTTAAAGAGACACGAACCTAAATCCTTGTCTTGTGACTTGACATCTTTCTTTTCAGTGTCATCATAACCTCATTCTAAACATAAGATACACTTTTTTGACACCACACTCCACAAATCAAGTCTTGCAGGCTCCAGTTCAATATATTTTTTTTATTGATTATCCAGTCATAGGGACAAGTGCTGCAAAGAAAGATCTAGTATTTACATTTATAAAAATGTAACCTTTCTTTAATTAGGCAAGTCAGTTAAGAACAAATTCTTATTTAGAATTCCACCCACCCTGGACAAACCAGGACGACGCTGGGCCAATTGTGTGCCGTCCTATGCGACTCCCAATAACAGCCGGTTGTGATACAGCCTGGATTCGAAACAGGTTGTCTGTAGTGACGCCTCTAGCACTGAGAGGCAGTGCCTTAGACCGCTGCGCCACTCGGGAGCCCAGAACTGCAGCTGGCCCATAACAGAGCCACAATTCTTGCTCTTCATTGTAATCAGAGGGCTAATTTTAATACTATGCATGCAAGTCTCTATTTGCTAAGAGCTGAGGAAAGACTGACTGCGTCACTTCTTGTTTTAATAAGAAACATTCATGTGTTGAAAATTCCAAATTGTTTGCATAGTCAACTTGCACACAGTACTGACACACACACACACTTACCCAACCAGACATGTCACCAGGGGTCTTTTCACAGTCCCCAGGTCCAGAACAAATTCAAGGAAACGTACAGTATTATAGAGCCATGAGTGCATGGAACTCCCATCTTATAACACAAGTGAACAACAAACCTAGTTTAAAAAAAAAAAATAAAGCAACACCTCACGACACAACGCCTCTCCCCCATGTGACCTACTTGTTGTGTGTATGTACTGACATGTATGTGTAACTGATAGATGCACACACACTACATGTTCATGTTTTTAAATGTATGTTAATTGTAGTCTTTTGTCTGTAGTCTTTTTCTTTATGTACGACTTGCTGTCGATATCGGCTGTCGATATCGGCTAATGGGATCCCAAAAAATCCAATACGTATTTATTTGTCCAAAGGGTCCAAATTACCTGTGGGCTGTTTAAATTTGTGTTTTAACCCTAGGATGCATATGCTGTATTGGTCACACCCCCCCCCCCCAAAAAAATGTCAGCATCTAATATTCCAGGAATTCCTTACATAACGTGTATTTAATGTCCTAACATCCTATTTTTTATTTTTTTTTAATTATTTTTGAAGTAAAGAGACTTTTTGCATCATTACCCCAAGTTTTCATATGTGGGCCAAATATGACCCGTATGTATTTCCTATGGAATTCACTGCATTGCAATCTTCAAACTGACATTTCTTTTTGCAAGTAGTCTGGGTAACCATTTGATTAGATGTTCAGTAGTCTTATGGCTTGGGGGTAGAAGCTGTTTTTAGAAGCCTCTTGGACCTAGACTTGGCACTCCGGTACCGCTTGCCGTGCAGAAGCAGAGAGAACAATCTATGACTAGGGTGACTGGAGCCTTTGACAATTTTTAGGGCCTTCCTCTGACACAACCTGGTATAGAGGTCCTGGATGGCAGGAAGCTTGGCCCCAGTGATGTACTAGGCCGTACGCACTACCCTCTGTAGTGCCTTGCGGTCGGAAGCCAAGCAGTTGCCATACCAGGCAGTGATGTAACCAGTCAGGATGCTCTCGATGGTGCAGCTGTAAAACCTTTTGAGGATCTGAGGACCCATGTCAAAGTCTCCTGAGGGGGAATAGGTTTTGCCGTGCACTCTTCACGACTGTTTGATGTGCTTGGACCATGTTAGTTTGTTGGTGATGTGGACATCAAGGAACTTGAAGCTCTCAATCTGCTCCACTACAGCCCCGTCGAAGAGAACGGGGGTGTGCTCGGTCCTCCTTTTCCTGTAGTCCACAATCATCTTCTTTGTCTTGATCATGTTGAGGGAGAGGTTGTTGTCCTAACATCACACGGCCAAGGTCTCTGACCTCCTCCCTATATGCGGTCTCGTCGTTGTTGGTGATCAGGCCTACCACTTGTGTCATCGGCAAACTTAGTGATGGTGTTGGAGTCGTGCCTTGCCGTGCAGTCATGAGTGAACAGGGAGTACAGGAAGGGACTGAGCACGCATCCGAGGGGCCGCCGTGTTGAGGATCAGAGTGGCGGATGTGTTGTTACCTACCCTTACCACCTGGGGGCGGCCCGTCAGGAAGTCCAGGATCCAGTTGCAGAGGGAGGTGTTTAGCCCCAGGGTCCATAGCTTATCAATGAGCTTTGAGGGCACTATGGTGTTGAATGCTGAGCTGCAGTCAATGAATAGCATTCTCACATAGGTTTTCCCTTTGTCCAGGTGGGAAAGGGCAGTGTGTAGAGATGGCATCATCTGTGGATCTGTTGGGGGCGGTATGCAAATTGAAGTGGGTCTAGGGGTTCTGGGATAATGGTGTTGATGTGAGCCATTACCAACCTTTCAAAGCACTTCATGGCTACAGACGTGAATGCTACGGGTCGGTAGTCATTTAGGCAGGTTACCTTAGTGTTCTTGGGCACAGGGACAATGGTGGTCTGCTTGAAACATGGTGGTATTACAGACTCGGACAGGGAGAGGTTGAAAATGTCAGTGAAGACACTTGCCAGTTGGTCAGCACAAGCTCAGAGTACACGTCCTTTGTAATCCGTCTGGCCCTGAGGCCTTGTGAATGTTGGCCTGTTTAAAAGTTCTTACTCACATCAGCTGCGGAGAGCGTGAATACACAGTCGCCCGGAACAGCTGGTGCTCTCATGCATGTTTCAGTGTTATTTGGTTTGAAGCGAGCATAGAAGTAATTTAGC
The DNA here is from genome assembly GCF_029448725.1 of Salvelinus fontinalis. Taxonomy (NCBI): domain Eukaryota; kingdom Metazoa; phylum Chordata; class Actinopteri; order Salmoniformes; family Salmonidae; genus Salvelinus; species Salvelinus fontinalis. The sequence goes on from NC_074680.1 coordinate 30,450,466, forward strand.
TCGTCTGGTAGGCTCATGTCAGTGGGCAGCTCTCGGCTGTGCTTCCCTTTGCAGTCTATAATAGTTTGCCAGCCCTGCCACATCCGACGAGCGTCGGCGCCGGTGTAGTACGATTTGATCTTAGGGCGCTTTGCCTGTTTGATGGTTCGTTGGAGGGCATAGCGGGATTTCTTATAAGCTTCAGGGTTAGAGTCCCACTCCTTGAAAGCAGCAGCTCTACCCTTTAGATCAGTGCGGATGTTCAAATAAAATCAAAGCACTTATTGATGAAGCCAGTGACTGATGTGTACTCCTCAATGCCATCGGAAGAATCACGGAACATATTCCTGTCTGTGCTAGCAAAACAGTCCTGTAGCTTAGCATCTGCTTCATCTTACCACTTTTTTATTGACCGAGCGAGTCACTGGTGCTTCCTGCTTTAATTTTAGCTTGTAAGCAGGAATCAGAAGGATAGAATTAGGGTCATATTTGCCAAATGAGGGGGAAGGGAGAGCTTTGTATGCAAATGTGTCTGGAGTAAAGGTGGTCTAAGAGTTTTTTTCCCCTCTGATTGCACATTTAACATACTGATAGAAATTAGGTAAAACAGATTGAAGTTTCACTGCATTAAAGTCCCGGCCACTAGGAGAGCCGTCTCTGAATGAGCGTTTCCCCGTTTGCTTATGGTGGTATACAGCTCATTGAATGCAGTCTTAGGGCCAGCATCGGTCTGTGGTGGTATGTAGACAGCTATGAAAAACACAGATGAAAACTCTCTAGATTATCTCATGATAAGCTGTAGACCACACTCTCAGACGAGCAAAACCTTGAGACTTCCTAAGATATCGTTCACCAGCTGTTGTTTACAAAACATACATAGACCGCCACCCCTTGTCTTACCAGAGGCTGCTGTTCTATCCTGGTGATACAGTGTATAACCCGCCAGCTGTATGTTATTCATGCCGTCGTTCAGCCACGACTCGGTGCAACATAAGATATTTTAAAAATGTATGTCCCGTTGGTAGGATATACGTGCTTTTAGTTCGTCCAATTTATTATCCAGCGATTGTACATTGGCCAGTCGTACGGATGGCAAGGGCAGATTAGCCACTCATCGGCGGATCCTCACAAAGCCACCCCGATCTCTTTCCGCAATACCCCTTGCGGCTTTTTCTCCTGCAAATGACAGGGATGAGGGCCTGTTCAGGTGTCTGGAGTAAATCCCTCTCTTTCGACTCATTAAAGATAAATTCTTCATCCAGTTCAAGGTGAGTAATCGCTGTTATGATTTCCAGAAGCTCTTTTCGGTCATAAGAGACGGTAGCAGCAATATTATGTACAAAATAAGTTTTAAAAAACAACAACTAAATCGCACGGTTGGTTAAGAGCCCATGAAATGGCAGCCATCGTCGCTGGCGCCATCTTACAGTCCATCCAATGTATAAGGACACCATGTCGGTCGGAAGATATGATATCCATCGCTACCTGAGGCTTGATGACAAGAGGACCAGTGTTCAGAAAGGCAACAGACCACCTGGCAGCCTTCCGGTATTTGTGGGACCCTTTCCTCACAAAATGTAGAGAAAGGTTCATCCCCAGCGACTGTGTCAGTGGATGAGCAGCTTTCCTACAGACGTGACACTTGGCATTCAGACCAAGGAGTTCAATCTTGGTTTCATCAGACCAGAGAATCTTGTTTCTCATGGTCTGAGAGTCCTTTAGGTGCGTTTTGGCAAACTCCAAGCGGGCTGTCATGTGCCTTTTACTGAGGAGTGGCTTCCATCTAGCCAATCTACCATAAAGGCCTGATTGTTGGCGTGCTGCAGATGGGACAACCTTCCAGAAGGACAACCATCTCCACAGAAGAACTGAGGCAATGGAAACATGTGAGGTGATAAAAGAGAGAGCCATGCCACCACCATTCAGAGCAGCCAGGGCCAGATGAGGAAGGATAGGGAAGTCAGCTCCTGGTGTTCTCTGCAAAGAGCAGTCACATGCTTGTGGTTTGTAACAAATGCATGTACTAAGAAAGCATAAGTAAGCATCACACACTGTTCCTTTTAGTGTTCATGTTTTCTAAATTCACAATTGTTAGCGTTGTCATTTATATTGATGAACTTTGGATTTTCATTTTTTTTTTTTTTAATATTATGGTGGATTCATGTTGTTCTTCACACAAAGGTTTAATGTGAAACTGTAATATTGATTGTAAGAAAAATGCTATTATTTTCAAAAGCCGTTATGTTATCATTCGTGCGAGTGTAGTATTTCACTACTCGCATTAACATCTGCTAACCATGTATGTGACCAATAAATGTGATCGAAATGTGTATCAAACCGTTGAGCGACTAAAAACATTTCAAACAATAAAATAATTATTGAAAAGGTCCAAATCACTCAAAATAATGTCTCACAAAATAATATTTTAGACCCATATAAATAAAACAGATATTACAGTTGCGGGTCATTTTGACCCAGCCTATGCATTCTTGGGGCGCCATGTTTACTATGCATCCTAGGGTTAAAATTATTAATTGACCTTTCATTTAATAATGCAAGAATCATGGTCATTATTTGTAAATACAATTTATGAGAAAAGAGTTACAATTAAATTTATTGAGTTAAAATAATGGACATTTCTTGACATACTATTAGAGATTGTAATAGGATTACTATTATGACAGTGACTGTACAAAGGGAGACCATAAAGAGCAGTGGTACTTACCATAACTGCTAAATGTGTCAATTTGACAATGCCATCTAGTGCAAAACTACCAATTTCAACTTGAGTGAACACTGAATGTAAATATCAGAAATAATTAAGTCTGGCCATCTCAAAAACTGCTGCATCATGCAGAAACAGTTTATATGTCCAGCATCGGGGCATTGAAATAAGCCTGAACCGTAGGCAAGGATATACAGAAAATGTTGTGAATGCAGATAGTAATGCATCTTACGCCTCATGCCCACTGAGTTCCGGCAGAAGTAATTCATTGTCAATGGAGCAGTCCGCATTGCTACGTTGGGGGGTACCACTAGGCTGCGGTGAGTTCTGTGTACCGCATGCGTATAATATGTTCAACTCGTTCGTGGCTTTACAGTGCGGTGGTACAAACGGAAGTACAACTAGATAAAAGCTAGCTAGTTGGAGTCTGTAAAAAGCAAAGTACATGTGTGTCAAGTACGGTAAATACGGGCTAGACTTCCGGAAAAACAAAACGCATATGCATTTATTTGGTGGACAACGGGCATTAGACAACATTCTTGTGAACTATGTGCAGCCTACTTGGGAGCAGTCCTGATAAAAAAATTAAAAAAGGAATATCAGCAACCTTCTAGATTCCGGCTAAATGTCCACAATTCTCTGGTTTGATAATACAAATAATATTTGGTCAAAAATATTAGTAGGGTTAATAAACCGTCAATTCGTAAACTCAAACCTCTGTCTGGACAATTGTTCCTTTATGTTCTAGTCAGGTCATTACAGTATTTTATTTGGTATGTGAAGCATAATACGTTAGATATAAGCCAACAAAACAGAAGAGTAAAAGTGTAACATTAAACAGCATATTGTACCCTTAGATTAAGGGTTAGACTGTTGGTGTTGTGGCTGTGCAATTAATTTAATAAAAGTAAACCAACCCAACATGAAAACAAAATGTTTAAGTCATCTTGTAGTGTAGGAATAAACTTTTTTTATACAACTGCTACAAAAACTATACTAAATATTTTAGCTGTAAAAAGTACATACACCGCATTGTGTTAAAATAGGAATATTTAACAAAATAGTTTATACAAAAATTCTATGTATGGGACTACATTTAAAGAATTTAATAAACTGTGTGTGTATACACACACACACACACACACACACACACACACACACACGTGGAAACCTGCTCGTCGAACATCTCATTCCAAAATCAGGCATTAATATGGAGTTGGTCCCCCCTTTGCTTCTATAACAGCCTCTACTCTTCTGGGAAGGCTTTCAACTAGATGTTGGAACATTGCTGCGGGAACTCGCTTCCATTTAGCCACAAGCAGTAGTGATGTCAGGCACTGATGTTCGGCGATTAGGCCTGGCTCGCAGTTGGCGTTCCAATTCATCCCAAAGGTGTTCGATGGGGTTGAGGTCAGGGCTCTCTGCAGGTCAGTCAAGTTCTTCCACACCGATCTCAACAAACCATTTCTGTATGGACCTCGCTTTGTGCATGAGGGCATTGTCATGCTGAAACAGGAAAGGACATTCCCCAAACTGTTGCCACAAAGTCAGAAGCACAGAATAGTTTAGAATGTCATTGTATGCTGTAGTGTTAAGATTTCCCTTCACTGGAACTAAGGGGCCTAGCCCGAACCATGAAAAACAGCCCCAGACCATTATTCCTCCTCAACCAAACTTCACAGTTGGCACTATGCATTGGGGACGGTAAGAGTTCTCCTGGCATTTGCCAAACCCAGATTCATCCAACGGACTGCCAGATGGTGAAGCGTGATTCATCATTCCAGAGAACGCTTTCCACTGCTCCAGAGTTCAATGGTAGCAAGCTTTACACCACTCCAGCCAACGCTTGGCATTGCGCATGGTGATCTGTACGGAAACCCATTTCATGAAGCTCCCGACAAACAGTTCTTGTGCTGACGTTGCTTCCAGAGGCAGTTTGGAACTCGATAGTGAATGTTGAAACCGAGGACAGATGATTTTTATGCGCTTCAGCACTCAGCGGTCCAGTTCTGTGAGCTTGTGTGGCCTACCACTTTGCGGTTGAGCCGTTGTTGCTCCTAGACGTTTCACAAGAGCACTTACAGTTGACTGGGGCCGCTCTAGCAGGACAGAAATTTGACGAACTGACTTGTTGGAAAGGTGGCAATCCTATGACGGTGCCACGTTGAAAGTCACCGGGCTCTTTAGTAAGGCCATTCTACTGCCAATGTTTGTCTATGGAGATTGTATGGCTGTGCGCTCGATTTTATACACCTGTCAGCAATGGATTTGGATGTAATAGCCGAATCCTCTTATTTGAAGGGGTGTCCACATACGTGTGTGTGTGTATATACCACTAGAATCAGTGAATAATCTGTGGATCCCTAAGGAAGGGATAAGGATCCAAATCTGCCAGCACTGAAAGTAGAGTATAGACAGCATGTACAAAGAAACTTAACTTGAACTATGTCACAGATCACATAACAAATTACCTTAAAAGCGTTACGTGAAGGGAAATGGTTATGCCAAATGGCTTATGTATTTGATAGAATTAAGAATAGCAGCATTAGATGGGTGGTTGGCCAAATAGTGCATTTCAGTCACAATCCATTGAACTGTCAGCATTTAGAGAATGTGAGACGGAAGGGTAGGAAAGAAAACACTTGGTCTGTGCCATCACTCTCAGGCTCTGGGCATCTTAGCAATGAGTCACCGGTCCCGAGCTTCATACAGCAGTTTGGCAGCCTGTCAGAGAACAGAGACATAGTACAGGCAGAACTATTCAAAATAACTATTCAACCACATACACAGTACGTAATGTCAGGTCTGAAGCCTGGATATCACAACATAAATTCCAGTAGTATCACATATAATCTTCCTTTTAAAACACAAGGCAGCCTGTTAATGTGGTGTACCTTGTGCATAGCAGCCAGCCATGAGGAGGCAGTCTTCTTGTCGTCTGCTGCCTCCATGCGTAACTGCTGGGGGTCCTGAGAGCCAGTGGGTTTGTAATGGAGCAACATGCCACTGGCCCTGGAGTTTCCCCCTGGACACAACACACAGTTAAGCACAGCCTGGTCTCAGACCAGACGTAACATAGTAAATATGTTATGTATGGTTACATAAGACAGATGGTTACTTAGGGTGGTTGGTCGGGGTGGGTGAGCATATAATACAAACATCTACCAACCCAAATCTCATCACGTACAACTTTAGCATTTTAGCAACTTTAACTACTTTTTAGTTACTTGGCATGTTGGCTAACCCTTTAACCTATCTCCTAAACTTAACCCCAAGCTAACACTAGCTAGAATTCGTAACATATTGTACATTTTGCAACTTCATAACATATTGCACGTTTTGCAAATATAATACAAATTATAATTCGTAACATATCATACAAAATGGGTGATGGACATCCACAAATATTTACCATACGAAACGTAACATATAATACTAAATGGAGCATCTCGGATTTTCATACAGAATAATACAAAATGCTATAAGACCAGGTTGTTAAGTAAGGTACAGTAACAACACTCACTATCTTGGGATGTACTCTAAAAGCTTCAGCTCAGACTTTGTAAACCAAAACTGCTACCTGGCTGGTGTTCAAACTAATGACCTTGGTGAAAAAAAAAAAAGTAACCTTACAACATATCTCAAAAGGACACAATAGCAAACATTGATTAAACAAAACATGCAAGTGCTTCTTTGTTAAAGACTGGCATGTGCCATAAATCACTAATAAATCTATAGACTTGAAAAAATAAACAACAACATATCAGACGTTCACAGAAGAAGTTGATAGGAATGAGGGAATATGTTTGGATGTCTTGAGCTGTGAACTGGGTTGTGTTCAGTAGGCACAAAGCGGAAGAAAACAGCCCAAACCGAGAGAAACAGGAAGGTGCCACATGGAAACTGTCAAATCAAGTGTTTTGATATGGTGTTGCCTAATGAACACCAGCCTGGTCACAGTTAGAGGGGCAATGAGGCTCACTCTGGGTGTTTAGTTACACACAATCCCCCCCGTGGAAGCATGCATGGGACACGGATTTTAAGGACGTTGCCTTTGTTCTACCACTGATATAAAATGCATGTACAATGATAACAAAGGCATCCTTATCAAAAGCAGGGCCAAAAACTCTGGAGGCTGGTGAACTTAAGATGGGGAGGAATAAGGGAGTGGGGGACGGGGGAGTATAACAGTGCTAACCTTCAGAGATATACTGACTGTCCCGCAGACTTGTGTAAGTGTGAATGTCATTCTCTAAGGTCATAAGGAGAAAAGGCCAGGCCGCCCAGAGGCAGAGGGAGAGAGGGAGAGAGTGTTAATATTAAAGCAGAGAGGAAACAGTCAGGCACAACCACCACCTCAGTATACTTACCATGCTGTTAGATCAGTTAAGGGGTTTCAAATCAATACAATGAAAAGACACAGTCAACAGAATTTTACTGTGGATTTATGATTATACTTGCGTTCATAAAGAGGAGATGGAGCTAGTTCCTCCACCCACAGGAATCCATGTCTCTTAAATCAATAAGCATTCAACGAGCTGCACAGTATCGCTGCTGTACGGTCATACTGCCCTCTGTACTGAGACCAATCAAGCCAGAATGAGCAAACAACCAAAGAACATCGGATCCAGAGCTTTACCTTCAGGAGTGGACTCCTCCGTCAACACCTGCATACTGGAGATCCGAGACAGTTCCACCTCAAAATGGCTCTCCCCATCAAAGAAAAGATACCTTAGTGGAGAGGGAGAGAAAAGAGAGGTGAGACAGTGATGTACTGAAAGTCTTAAAACTGCAAAGTGTACATTTTCTAAAGTGGTTCTATCAAAGCACAGATAAGGTATATGTCCTTCCAGCATTAACCTAAATAACTCCATTCTAGATACTTTCCCTTTGTGTAAAATGTAAAACACTCACGATACCTGTGGTTGTTGGAGAGACGACACATCATGGTCTCAGACGTCTTTGAGGTGCCAAAAGTGACAATAAAAGAACCACCTGAGTATGACAGCGAGGTCATAACCAGTGAGTCAAATTAAAAAAACATACCAATCAAAAATCCCTCTATAAACCCATCCAACTGTAGATACCTCCCAGTCCACTGGTGTTGTACTAAAGGATAATCTTGGTTAACCCAGAACTAAAATCTATCTTAATTTGGTTGTTTACATAGTATAATCTCTCGTGGACAGACAAAGGATACAGCATTGTTTGACAATGCTATCTGGCTAACATGACCCCATTAGTCCAAAATTCTACAAGGCTTTCTCTCCAGGTCCCTGCCACTGCAGCAGGCCCTTGCCCTGGAGCTCACCATGCTGCAAATTGATTTTTAATTACGGGCCTGGCTGAGTGGAAGGGGCCTATTTATAACCACACTGGTCTGCACCAACACTCTTCACTAGCCTCAAAATGGCTCTCCCCATCAAAGAAAAGATACCTTAGTGGAGAGGGAGAGAAAAGAGAGGTGAGACAGTGCGGGGCAGGACAGCATCACCGCAGACCTAGCCCTGCTCACTAACCGCCCTCATATATATATATATATATATATATATATATATATATATATATATATATATATATATATATATATATATATATATATATATATATATATATATATATATATATATATATATATACACATATATATATACACACACACACACACACACACACACACACACACACACACACACGTCTGTGAGTTTGGGTGTCCTCCTTACACAATTGATTCATTCCTTTGAACTCACCTCCCATAAGCACTTTGAGCTGTTTGTCATAGAAGTCCATTTCCTTCTGGGAGACCAGGCTGCACTCGCCACACTGCCGGACTGGGTCGACGAAGCACATCCTGGGCAGAGCCACCTTTTTACTGCAGCACTTATCACAGAAACACCGGCCACACCGCCGACAGTGGTGCTGAACATCAACAGAACAAGAGGAAGGGAAGCAAAGGTAATACCAGGCAAAACTATGTATCCTATTGGCAAAAGTAACATTTTGGCTCAAAGTCAGGTTAAAAATGTAAATACAGTTATCTGATATTATCTGACCAAAAGTATGTGGACACCTGCTCGTCAAACATCTCATTCCAAAATTATGAGCATTAATATGGAGTTGGTCCCCCCTTTGCTTCTATAACAGCCTCCACTCTTCTGTGAAGACTTTCAACTAAATGGTGGAAGGTTGGAAGCAAGTCCCCGCAGCATTCAGCCACAACGGCATTAATGAGGTGGGTCACTGATGTTGGGCGATTAGGCCTGGCTCGCAGTCAGTGTTCAAATTAATCCCAAAGGTGTTCGATGGAGTTGAGGTCAGGGCTTTGTGCAGGCCAGTCAAGTTCTTCCACACTGATCTTAGAAAACAATTTCTGTATGGACCTCGCTTTGTGCACAAGGGAATTATCATGCTGAAACAGGAAAGGGCCTTTCCCAAACTGTTGCCACAAAGTTGGAAGCACAGAGTTGTCTAGAATGTCATTGTGCGTTAAGATTTCCCTTCCCTGGAACTAAGGGACCTCGACCGAACTACGAAAAACAGCCCTAGAGCACTATTCCTCCTCCACCACACTTTACAGTTGGCACTATGCAGTCGGGCAGGTAGCGTTCTCCTGGCATCCACCAAACCCATATTTATTCTTCGGACTTGATTCATCACTCCCGAGAATGCTTTCCACTGCTCCAGAGTCCAGTGCTGGCGAGCTTTACACCACTCCAGCCGACGCTTGGCATTGTGACCTTAGGCTTGTGAACTCCGTAGTGAGTGTTGCAACCTAGGACAGACTATTTTTATGCGATACGCGCTTCAGCACTCGATGGTCCCGTTCTGTGAGCTAGTGTGGCCTACCAGTTCACAGCTGAGCAGTTGTTGCTCCTAGATGTTCCAATTCACAATAACAGCACTTACAGCTGAACGGGGCAGCTCTAGCAGGCCAGACATTTCACAAACTGACTTGTTGGAAAGGTGGCAATCCTATGAACCACCGTGCCACTTTGAAAGTCACTGAGCTCTTCAATAAGGCCATTCTACTGCCAATGTTTGTCTATGGAGATTGCATTGCTGTGTGCTTGATTTTATACACCTGTCAGCAACAGGTGTGCCTGAACTAGCCAAATACACTAATTTGAAGGAGTGTCCACATACTTATGTATATTATGGGATCATAGTAAATCAAACCTTTCTTGTAAGGAAGTCATATTTTTTGTCACACTGCATACAGCTTGGGCACTGAAAAAGGAAAAGGACATACTTTTGGTTCACTCAAGTTCAAACATGGACACAACAATTTGATTCACAGTTTAAATGGATTACCAAAAGACCTCTCCTTTACAAAAGATGATCACAAACCTAAGGCTTACAGTAACATACCCACAGACTTTATATATTTAACTAGGCAAGTCAGTTAAGAACAAATTCTTATTTACAATTACGGCCTACCAGAAGGCAAAAGACCACTTGCGGGGACGGGCTGGGATTAAAAATAAAATATAGGACAACACACAGCACAACAAGAGAGATGCTACATAAAAGAGAGACCTAAGTAAAAGTTAGCCTAACACCGACTGTTTTAATGCCACCACATCTTAAAGATCAGTGTACCATTCAAATACATGTTTGAAGAGGCAGTGAGGTGTGACAAGCTGCTGGACAGGTTTACTGTAAGGTTCACACACAGCTATGACTCATGGCCATCCCCCACTCAAGTGTTTTCCAAAGTGGACCCATGTCATAACCATGATTAGCCAGGGTAGCCCCTTGTGGTCTTTATGGATCTCCACTATCGTCTGGCCTTAATGTGCACAGCAGGTAATATCCTGTCCCACTGCGACCAGTTTGTACATAAAACATTCTCCATTAAGGCAGCAAAGGCTTCGATTACCTCAACTTGATTTAAAAATGGGGAGAATGTGGGTAAAAAATATTTTTAAAAGGAGGGGGAAAAAGTGTATTTTCTTTATGAAACACATTTGTCCACCACCATACCAGAGTGGCTAATTAATAACTAGAATTTTAGGAATGATACTTTCTGATGTTGCATTAACTAGGCAAGTCAGGTTGCATCAGACCAGTGGAGGCTGCTTGGGGGAGGACAGCTCATAATAAATGGCTGGAGTGGAGCATTTCATTAATTCTGCTCCAGCCCTTACCATGAGCCCTTCCTCCCCAATTAAGGTGCCATCAGTCTGTTGTTTACCCCTGGCTGAATGCAGGGCGCAACATCAAGAAGTAGCATTCATACGCGTTAGACACTAGCATGGTGGTGGATAATCAAATCCCCCCCCAAAAATGTAATGGTCACGTACACATATTTCGCAAGTGTTACGAAATGCTTATGTTCCTAGCTCCAAAAGTGCAGTAATCCCTAACAATACATGCAAATCCCAAATATGAAAAGGAAATATATATAATATATATATATATAAAATGCAACAATTTCAAAGATTTTACTGAGTTAAATACAGTTCATATAAGGAAAATCTATGGATTTCATGACTCAGAATATAGATATGCATCTGTTGGTCACAGATACTATAAAAAAGAAAGGTAGGGGTGTAGATCAGAAAACCAGTCAGTATCTAGTGTGACTGCTATTTGCCTAATGCAGCACAACATCTCCTTCGCATAGAGTTGATCAGGCTATTGATTGTGGCCTGTGGAGGTCCTGGGCTGGCATGGTTATACATGGTCTGCAGTGGTGAGGCCAGTTGGAAGTACTGACAAATTCTCTAAAGTTACATTGGAGGCAGCTTATGGTAGAGAAATTAACATTTAATTATCTGGAAACAGCTATGTTGGAAATTCCTGAAGTCAGCATGCCAATTGCATGCTCTTTCAAAACTTGATACGTCTGTGGTATTGTGTTGTGTGAAAAAACTGCACATTTTAGTGGCCTTGTATTGTCCCCAGCACAAGCTGCACCTGTGTAATATCCGCTTCATGATATGCCACACGTCAGGTGGATGGATTATCTTGGAAATTGAGAAATGCTCACGAACAGAGTTGTAAACAAATTTGATCACAACATTTCAGAGAAATAAGCTTTTTGTGCATTTGGAACATTTCTGGGATCTTTTATTTCAGCTCATGAAACCAACACTTTGCATATTGCGTTTACATTTGTTGTTCAGTGTATATCGTGTGTATAAACATTATTGATATACACTGCTCAAAAAAATAAAGGGAACACTTAAACAACACAATGTAACTCCAAGTCAATCACACTTCTGTGAAATCAAACTGTCCACTTAGGAAGCAACACTGATTGACAATAAATTTCACATGCTGTTGTGCAAATGGAATAGACAAAAGGTGGAAATTATAGGCAATTAGCAAGACACCCCCCAAAACAGGAGTGATTCTGCAGGTGGTGACCACAGACCGCTTCTTAGTTCCTATGCTTCCTGGCTGATGTTTTGGTCACTTTTGAATGCTGGCGGTGCTCTCACTCTAGTGGTAGCATGAGACGGAGTCTACAACCCACACAAGTGGCTCAGGTAGTGCAGTTCATCCAGGATGGCACATCTATGCGAGCTGTGGCAAGAAGGTTTGCTGTGTCTGTCAGCGTAGTGTCCAGAGCATGGAGGTGCTACCAGGAGACAGGCCAGTACATCAGGAGACGTGGAGGAGGCCGTAGGAGGGCAACAACCCAGCAGCAGGACCGGTACCTCCGCCTTAGTGCAAGGAGGTGCACTGCCAAAGCCCTGCAAAATGACCTCCAGCAGGCCACAAATGTGCATGTGTCAGCATATGGTCTCACAAGGGGTCTGAGGATCTCATCTCGGTACCTAATGGCAGTCAGGCTACCTCTGGCGAGCACATGGAGGGCTGTGCGGCCCCACAAAGAAATGCCACCCCACACCATGACTGACCCATCGCCAAACCGGTCATGCTGGAGGATGTTGCAGGCAGCAGAACGTTCTCCACGGCGTCTCCAGAATCTGTCACGTCTGTCACATGTGCTCATGTGCTCAGTGTGAACCTGCTTACATCTGTGAAGAGCACAAGGCGCCAGTGGTGAATTTGCCAATCTTGGTGTTCTCTGGCAAATGCCAAACCTCCTGCACGGTGTTGAGCCTCATACCACCCTCATGGAGTCTGTTTCTGACCGTTTGAGCAGACACATGCACATTTGTGGCCTGCTGGAGGTCATTTTGTAGGGCGCTGGCAGTGCACCTCCTTGCACAAAGGCGGAGGTACCGGTCCTGCTGCTGGGTTGTTGCCCTCCTACGGCCTCCTCCACGTCTCCTGATGTACTGGCCTGTCTCCTGGTAGCGCCTGCATGCTCTGGACACTACGCTGACAGACACAGCAAACCTTTTTGCCACAGTTCGCATTGATGTGCCATCCTGGATGAACTGCACTACCTGAGCCACTTGTGTGGGTTGTAGACTCCGTCTCATGCTACCACTAGAGTGAGAGCACCGCCAGCATTCAAAAGTGACCAAAACATCAGCCAGGAAGCATAGAAACTGAGAAGTGGTCTGTGGTCACCACCTGCAGAATCACTCCTGTTTTGGGGGGTGTCTTGCTAATTGCCTATAATTTCCACCTTTTGTCTATTCCATTTGCACAACAGCATGTGAAATTTATTGTCAATCAGTGTTGCTTCCTAAGTGGACAGTTTGATTTCACAGAAGTGTGATTGACTTGGAGTTACATTGTGTTGTTTAAGTGTTCCCTTTATTTTTTTGAGCAGTGTATGAATAGAAACATTTGTATACTATATAGAAAAGCAGTAGTTCTATAGGATGAGCCTTGACAAGAATACAATATTTACATATGTAGTGGATAAAACAGTATGGCTCAGGTGGTGGAGGTCCTTGATGATATTCTTGGCCTTCCTGTGACACCGGGTGCGATAGATGTCTTGGAGGATAGGCAGTCAGCCTCCGGTGATGTGATGGGCTGACTGCACCACCCTCTAGACCCCTGTGGTTGGGGACGGTGCAGTTGCCGTACCAGGCGGTGATACAGCCCGACAGAATGCTCTCAATAGTGCATCCGTAGAAGTTTGTGAGGGTCTTAGGGGCCAAGCCAAATTTCTTCAGCCTCCTGAAGTTGAAGAGGCGCTGTTGGAGGTGTGGATGGACCATTTCACGTTGTCAGTGATGTGCGCGCCAAGGAACTTTTCCCCTTCTCCACTACGGCCCCTTCGATGTGAATGGGGGGTGCTCCCTCTGCTGTCTCCTGAAGTCCACGATCAGCTCCTTCGTTTTGTTTACTTTGAGGGAGAGGTTATTTTCCTGACACCACTCTGCCAGGGCCCTCACCTCCTCCCTGTTGGCGGTGTCAGTAACTAGGCCTACCACTGTTGTGTCATCTGCAAACTTGATGATTGAGTAGAAGATGTGCATAGCCACACAGTCATGGGTGAACGTCAATAAAGTGTGCATATTTTCCAAGGGTTTTTTGCCTTCTCTTCATTAAAACTAGTTAAGGAGGAAATCGAAGCCTTTGGAGCCTGAATTAAAAATGTTTTACGTATGAACCGGATGCCAGTGGGCACAAGTGTTTCATCCGGTTGTGCACATCGAGCCAAATGGTGGCTGCCCAGGCTAGATCATGATGCATGTGGACATCTCGTAGAGACGGCGAGAAAGAAAAAAAAACTTCTAATTAACTTGCAGTCATATGAACAGCAATGACTTGCTGAGGCAACTTTGGTTCTGTATTTTGGTGGTACCTGATGCAAAGCAGTTAACGTTAGCTACTTGATAACGTAGCTAACTAACTAGTTACTGTAGTGACGGCTCCATGTTGTCTAACTAACTTACTAGAACACTACAGGCAACTCTTTGGCATTTATAGCTGAACACGCCACTTCGATACAACCTTGACCCGAATTATTTTTTTTCGTAACAGGTTAGGAGAATTAACCTAGTACGTTAGGAAAAGGGTTAGTGAAAATGCTCTCCTAACCTAGCTAACTTACCTAGGAAAAGTCACTTCGCGACGTAGTTGTATCGAAGGAAGAGGCGTGTTTTTTGGGAATCACATTTACAGCTAGCAAACTGCTGAACATTGTTAAAACCAACACATGCCAAATTAAGTATCTAGGCAGTTATAAAACAATGTTATTTTTAAAAGCACACGTATTTTTTTTAATACTAATAATCATACGCCTATGGCATTCAATCGTGGGATAAGTAACGTTAGCTGGCTACTGTCCCGTACAGACACTGTCAAGTCCGAGCGGCGTTGCCCTCTTGTAATTACCTCTCCAATAGTCTCTTACCTCTTTGTCCGGGACCCACTGGGGTTCATTTAACGAAAAAGGGCTGTTAAACGCTCCATTCTCCGGGACCATTCGAAGTCCACTTGGGCTTCGGACCAATTTCTTGCCATCAGGCACTGTAGACATTTTTCCAGAACCTATTTTTTTAGCTCATACTGAAAAACACTCATATCGTATTTGATGGACAGAGCCGTTGTCCAATATAAATGCGTGGAGTATAATCACTGATGTCATGTGATGAACCGGAGCAAACGAAAAGCAATGTTGTTTTGGTTTTCTGATCCCACCCACATTTTTTCATGACATTTTAAGAAAAACATCTACACAAACTAGAGCTGTGTTCGAATACCCATACTAACATACTGCATAGTATATACTATTAGTTCAGCCGTGCGAGAGAGACAGGTTGAGGTTTCCAGGGTTAGAGTAGTGCAGAAGTTGTCATATGCTGATGCAGTTAAGAAGGTAGAGGAGGAAGGGTTAAGGTGGAGGAGTGGTGAGAGTAGCAGAGATATTCCCGTACAGAAGGATAGGCCAAAAAGTGATATAAATTTCAGTAAAATTGGATTTTTAGCATTTGTAGCAGTGGTTATCAGCTGTACTGCAGGGGATGAAACGGAAGTCGCAGAAAATTGAGGTTGCTGTGGCAGCTGCAGAGAGGTATTTGGGTGTGCGAGACTTGACATCAGAAGAGTTAAAGGATGTGTTAAGTGGTGATGTCTCATCCTTCAGGATGATGACACGAGGTAGAAATAAATACATTTAATTAGTGGAGTAGGATGGTGTTAATTTTATTTTATATAATTTTGAAATTAGTGAGTGTAGTGTTAGATGGTAGGTTATTAATTTAGTACATTTTTATTTGTCAAGCAAAGTCTCCAGTCTAGTAGGTGGCGGTAATGCAACACATTGGATGCCAACCGCCGTTAAAACGCATAGAAGAAGAAGACTATTAGTTTATTTTAGTATACTGGAAACGAACGATATCCTTTCAGTTGAGCGCTGTGCCTGTCTACCGGAAGTCGATGCTGTTTATATGCAACCTCTTGCTAGATTGTTAGTATAACAAATGACTAGCTAGACATTTTACGACTTCGGGTGTGTTCTTAAATTCAATCTGGAGTGCCAGAGTGCACTCTGGGCGTTCGTAAATTCAAAATGTTGTCAGATTGAGCGCACGCTGGACGCTCATGCCGAGGAGTAGGGTTGATTCCAGCGTTCTGACCTTAAAACCACAGTCACGCACCCAAGCTAACTAGCTAGCTACTTTTAGAAGACACAAATGAGAACACCTCACTCTGACCATTTTACTCGCCCTAGCAGAGCTGGTTAGGCAGTTTTCATGTTATCCGGAGCGTTGGTGACTAACTACTACTGGCAACAACTTAATTACGCATTTTGCCGAGGTTTACTGACACCGGCCTTATTCAACCAGTGTTGAACGTTTGCAAATGCATCAGTTATTCTGCGCTCTGGTACATTCAGACGAGTGCTCTGAAATCGGAGTAGATAGCCAGAAAGAATTTACGAAAACACCCGAATGTCCATTGACAACGCAGAAGGCACTTAACTAAGAATGACGGTAATAATAAAATCAATACACGTTGGATAGTTAGTAAGCATATAGTTAATATACTGGCAAATTTATGTATTAGTAGCTAACATACCGGTACATATTTTATTTTTACCTTTATTTAACTAGGCAAGTCAGTTAAGAACAAATTCTTATTTTCAATGACGGCCTAGGAACTGTTCATGGGCAGAACGACAGATTTGTACTTTGTCAGCTCGGGGATTTGAGCTTGCGGTTACTAGTCCAACGCTTTAACCACTAGGTTACCCTGCCGCCCCACATACTTCTGTAATGATAGGTATGTGGTTCGTAAGGATAGCGTCGCTAACAAATTGTCAGTGTAAGGTAACTTATTTGAAAAGTCATGACTTTATTACATTGCTTAACATTTGTCATAAATAGTTCAACCAATGAATTTGTATCCGCTTTCGTTTGACTTCGGCTGCATTTTCTTCAAAGCTGTGAAGCCACGCCCATTTCCAGAAATAATTGCATTATCGGCCCTAAAAGCACGGAAATAGTCTCCACTTTTATACTTCGTATTTTGGCTTTTAATCGTCAGGTTTTCTTGTCATGGATCTTCAATTATAAGCATTTTTTTTTCTCCACACATTATATATGGAATAATCTATACACTTTGTTTTTAGAATATTGGTTCTGAAATAATATCCTATTGGTGAGCCAACTTTTATTTATTATAAGGAATTCTTATCACTTTACACCTAACGATTTTGCAATTGTTTTAGATACCATTCCCTCATGTGTTGCTTTATTATTCAGGAACGTGTCAAGACCTGACCCTTAGAACATACGTATGATTAATCCTGTTGACTCATCAGTAGGAAAGATTTGTTTTTCTTTTGATCCATTCAACAACAATAGAGCTATTACAAGCCTTGTTTCAGCAGGATGTTGTATCTATACCTTATGTCATGCCTTACTGGAACGGTTTTACTGATATCTGTTGGGGAAAAAGTTGGGATGTTGCCACACACATACCTACGTATTAACAAAATTAAGGAAGTGTCTTTTAAAATTATTCATAAATATTATCCTGCCAACCAATATATGAAGAAGTTGAAGAAAAACTAATTCAAATTGTACCTTTTCGTAATGACCACCCAGAAACAGTGTTGCATCTTTTTTGTCATTTTATTCATGTAAGGGATCTGTAGCAAGACATAAGTATATTTGTAATTGAACACATTTAGAAAGATTTTATACTATTATGGAGAGATGTACTGCTTGGATTCCTTACCTACGATAAAATACGTTGAAACGATGTTATGAAATGTAATTATTTTGGCCAAATTTCATATTCAAAAATGTGCATTTACAAACAAAACACCACATTTTCTTACCTTACAAAAATAAATTGAACTATATTTTAATACAATTAAATACTCCAACAACAAAGATGTTAGAATCTTTGGCATAATGACTATATCCATACAATGACCAATAAGAAAACTATATACTCAATTTACGTCACAAATAGTGCAGTTAGTATGAGTATTCGAACACAGTTTAGGTTTCCATCTAATTAGCAACAGATTTCCATGCGAAATTGCAATTAAAAATCTGTGAGTGATGACAGTGCACATAAACATACATTTTGATGTTAAATTCTCATGCACCGAATAATAAAAAAAACAAGTTAAATAGGTTTCCATCGCATTTTCAACTCAGCTGGTTTTCTCACCATATAGCAAGTGTGCCCACTCTGGTATTAGCAAGTGCGCTCTAGCCAAGAGCGCGATCTCCTGTTTATTTCATCTGTAGCCTAATAACTGCATGCTTTCCCGACGAGTCGTAGTGGGAGGACCACACATGTCATCGCGTGACTCCACGTTTACTTCGATATGTTTATTATATCAATATTTGCGCATAAAAGCGTTTCCATCTATATTTCCCGCATAATTCATTATAACGACACAAAACAAAGATCCACATTGTATATCTAGCGTATTTTGTTTTGTAGACATTTTTTCCACCTATATGATTTATAATATTGTATCTTTAAAACAAATGTTCAAGACTCATTAAATATTTTAGATTCACTAAACAAGATCAGTTTTTGAAAGTTTAATAAATTATGGATTACAGATATAGTCTACTTAATAAAATCCAGTAGGGGGCGGTGAGAGAATGATCATTATCCTGTATGTCTATCTCCCCTGTCATGCTCTGCTCCATGATCCAATGCTCCTTTATCAGACGCAAAAATTGTAGAGGGACTAAGAAAAACATTTGTATTATTTTATTCATACAATATATTTTTGAAGGGCAAACACTTCACCACTGTTTATGGCCTGATCCAGCCAGCACAGCAGGCAGCCTAAAGGAGAGAGGCTGGGAGTTTGGGCAGTTACCAATTGTTTGATCCTATCATCAGTGCAGCCCAGGACATCCCCACACATACACACTCCAGGACAACCCCAAACAAAAATTGCACTTTCAAAAACAAAGGAACAGATGGACAGTAGAGAGGCTGGTGCATTGACTGTTAAGACCCACTAACAATATGGTGATGTCATCATGAAGATTTCCCAACAGTGTTTCACTGGTGGAGTTCGCTTTGCATGGCTTGTTGCACCAGGTGGGTTGAGATTTCCCTTAAGAACCAATGGAATGGTCTAAAAGGATCAACCGGGGGCACCTGGCCATGCAAAACTAATTTGTTCAGGGCTTGTTGCCCTTCTCCATAGGAATATGTGCATCACCTCAACAGTGACTCAGAGTACCACTGCTCATAGGATTACTAATTTCAAATAATTAACCACAACGGTCTTTGAGTTTAAGAATAGGATTCATACATTCACTTTATCATTACTGTTTTGCCAGTAAAACAAAATACTTCAGGATCAATACTTTGAAGAACAAAGAATATCTTGCCAGGCATTTGAGGGATTTCATGATCATTTAAGTTTGTAAAAATATGATCATAAACACAGAGGCAGGGGGTGATTACATTTCAGAAATAGGGTCCTCTTTTCTCTCAACACAGTATACTTGAATTAATGCTTCTGATATAAAAGCATACATTTTGTCCTCAATAATTCAATGTCCAGCCCTATGAATTGATGTGCCTTTCTAATCAGTTGGACACTGTAGTAGCTTACCAGCAACTCTGAGCGAACACACAATGGAGAAAACACAAATAAAGCAGGTTGATGATTGACATACAAACTGATCAACAGTCAAATGGGAGCATCCAACACATACTTAGCTTACAGGTTTGTGCTTATGTCAAAGTTCCTTGCATTTGTATATTCTATCCTGACGAGCACAATGTTATAAGAGTATGATCTAATATATACATAAGGTAAGGCTAAAAGCTTGCACAAGTTAATCACATGCTTCGTTGTGTGTTACACAAGTAAAAGTTACGTTTTTCAAATTACCATTACCATACCATTCTGCATAGAAAAGCCGATGCCTGTTACTGCATGAGCCACTAAATATTTTTTCTATTTTTTACAAACTGCAGTATGCAGTTAACTATACCACAGACCTACCTCTGCTTGAAATGCTCAAACAATTTCTGGTATTTACTAAGCAAATTACTCACTACTCCATGGTTCACTCTGCTCATGACAGCTAGCTTGTTCATCATTAAAATAAGTCCTGTTCCTTGGTAAGTCTAACCGGTGTTTTCCCTTTAACCCTCACTAGTGCTGTTCCTGGTGAAGGACTGGGGCCGACCCTGATCCTATGCTTTCTAAAGTCAAATGTAAGTCACCTTCCTTACATAAGAGAACGATATCACACATCCCCATCAACACAGTCCACCAAACAAGCAATCCAAACCCATGTCGGGTCAGTAGGGTGATGTCTGTGAACCAAAACAAAGCATGCTCCAGAAAGTTTTGAGAACAAAGTAAAACGATGCAAATGGGGTGGTGACAGACCTGCAATCACTTTTTGGTTGGATATTCATAAAGTACAAGTTCTTTAAGATTGATTTCACTCTTTATACACAGTCTTACTCTTAATTCATCATTCAACATCCAGAAACAGACTGGTACAAATTGTTAAACAATGTTTCTACTCTAGATTGTAACAATGTTATTCACCTATTACTGGAAATTGCCTTTGACCGTTAACAGGTTGGTGTTAAATATCTTGTGTATAATATCAAAACTAGCCTGGCTAGCGATCTTCTGTTCTGTGACAATCCTGAGAAATCGACAAGATATACTTCATGTGCCAACACAACGCTCCTGCCTCATAACTTCATATACATGGAGCAGTTTTTTCAATTGCAGTAAGTAATATCACTATAAAAAGAGGCAGAACTATCAGTTTCTAGAACTCTGATGCCAAGAAACAAAAGATTCCCCCAGAGCAGCGTAGGAAATACAATAAAACAATTTACACAACCCAAATGTAAACATTAAACTTCATATAAGCACAGCTATCACTTCAATAAAAACACACAGGACATCAATTTGGACGTAAAGGGGGAATGAGATACTCTATTGCGACCTCCTGAACTGCTCACCTATTCCATTAAAGTGATAACCAAATTATCTAAGTTATTCTTTAGATCTGTTGAGGAAAGGTAGAAAAAAGCAACCACACAGAAAATAAAAATGAATGTTCTCTCTCATGAGCACTCAATCAATCACAAAAATATAGGTGCACACTTACATCCACTCACATTTGACATAGCATTATACACTTGTCCTTCATTATAACTAATCTCATGTTGCAAAAATATATTTTGATATTAAGGGAAAACATTTTTATAAAAACCCTCTAAGAAAACCAGCGACTATATCAAAGTGCAATGAGATTTTTAAACCTACGTGCTGTAGTGAGCAGATGGACGGTTGTGTATGGTTTAGGAAGGGTTTGTTTGGTTTAACCTGGGGGGGTGTAACGGTTAGTCAGCTATGTACATGATTATATTGGAGATGGACAGCTCACAGGCAGAGGCAGGATCTGAAGGTTGGGGGTGGGGGGTTCAGGAGACTGATCCCATGACCTCTCACCTCTCCACTCAGTTCTAACTTTCAATGTGCCAGGTCATTGTGGCTGGCACTCAGGTCACGACTCCTTGTCAGATTATTATTTTGCTCCTAGAGAAGGAAACAGAGGGAATGGGGTTCAGAATAGGTTGAAGAAATACCCCAAAAATATATATTCATGTAGAGGGTCCAACATCACAGATAAAAATGTCTGTTTTTCTTGAAAATTGAATATTTACCTTTTATTTAACTAGGCAAGTTAAATAAAAGTCAGTTAAGAACAAATTCTTATTTTCAATGACGGCCTAGGAACAGATTCAATATACACTGCTCAAAAAAATAAAGGGAACACTAAAATAACACATCCTAGATCTGAATGAATGAACTATTCTTATTAAATACTTTTTTCTTTACATAGTTGAATGTGCTGACAACAAAATCACACAAAAATGATCAATGGAAATGAAATTTATCAACCCATGGAGGTCTGGATTTGGAGTCACACTCAAAATTAAAGTGGAAAACCACACTACAGGCTGATCCAACTTTGATGTAATGTCTTAAAACAAGTCAAAATGAGGCTCAGTAGTGTGTGTGTGGCCTCCACGTGCCTGTATGACCTCCCTACAACGCTTGGGCATGCTCCTGATGAGGTGGCGGATGGTCTCCTGAGGGATCTCCTCCCAGACCTGGACTAAAGCATCCGCCAACTCCTGGACAGTCTGTGGTGTGGCGTTGGTGGATGGAGCGAGACATGATGTCCCAGATGTGCTCAATTGGATTCAGGTCTGGGGAACGGGCGGGCCAGTCCATAGCATCAATGCCTTCCTCTTGCAGGAACTGCTGACACACTCCAGCCACGAGGTCTAGCATTGTCTTGCATTAGGAGGAACCCAGGGCCAACCGCACCAGCATATGGTCTCACAAGGGGTCTGAGGATCTCATCTCGGTACCTAATGGCAGTCAGGCTACCTCTGGCGAGCCCATGGATGCCTGTGCGGCCCCCCAAAGAAATGCCACCCCACACCATGACTGACCCACCGCCAAACCGGTCATGCTGGAGGATGTTGCAGGCAGCAGAACGTTCTCCACGGCGTCTCCAGACTCTGTCACGTCTGTCATGTGCTCAGTGTGAACCTGCTTTCATCTGTGAAGAGCACAGGGCGCCAGTGGCGAATTTGCCAATCTTGGTGTTCTCTGGCAAATGCCAAACGTCCTGCAAGGTGTTGGGCTGTAAGCACAACCCCCACCTGTGGACGTCGGGCCCTCATACCACCCTCACGGAGTCTGTTTCTGACCGTTTGAGCAGACACATGCACATTTGTGGCCTGCTGGAGGTCATTTTGCAGGGCTCTGGCAGTGCTCCTCCTGCTCCTTCTTGCACAAAGGCGGAGGTAGCGGTCCTGCTGCTGGGTTGTTGCCCTCCTACGGCCTCCACCACGTCACCTGATGTACTGGCCTGTCTCCTGGTAGCGCCTCCATGCTCTGGACACTACGCTGACAGACACAGCAAACCTTCTTGCCACAGCTCGCATTGATGTGCCATCCTGGATGAGCTGCACTACCTGAGCCACTTGTGTGGGTTGTAGACTCCGTCTCATGCTACCACTAGAGTGAAAGCACCGCCAGCATTCAAAAGTGACCAAAACAGCCAGGAAGCATAGGAACTGAGAAGTGGTCTGTGGTCACCACCTGCAGAACCACTCCTTTATTGGGGGTGTCTTGCTAATTGCCTATAATTTCCACCTGTTGTCCATTCCATTTGCACAACAGCATGTGAAATGTATTGTCAATCAGTGTTGCTTCCTAAGTGGACAGTTTGATTTCACAGAAGTGTGATTGACTTGGAGTTACATTGTGTTGTTTAAGTGTTCCCTTTATTTTTTTGAGCAGTGTATATAGATTCAGTGCCTTGAAAAAGTATTTATACCCCTTGACATTGAGGTGTTACAGCCTGAATTCAAAACCGATTACATTTTTTTTATCCCTCAACCATTTACATAGAATACCCCATGATGGCAAAGTAAAAACATGTTTTTAGAATTTCTGCAAATTTATTGAAAATTGAATACAGAAATCTCTCATATACACAAGTATTCACACCCCTGAGTCAATACATGTTAGAATCACCTTTGGTAGCGATTACAGTCTTTCTGGGTAAGTCTAAGAGCTTTGCACACCTAGATTATACAATATTTGCATATTATTCTTTTAAATTCGTCAACCTCTGTCAAATTGGTTGTGGATCATTGCTAGACAACCATTTACGTCTTGCCATAGATTTAAGCAGATTTAAGTAAAACTGTAACTCGGCCCCTCAGGAACATTTGCAGTCTTCTTCGTAAGAAACCTCAGCATAGATTTGGCCTTGTGTTTTAGATTATTGTCCTGCTGAAAGGTGAATTCATCTCCCAGTGTCTGGTGGAAAGCAGACAACCAGGTTTTCCTCTAGGATTTTTCCTGTGCTTAGCGCCATTCCGTTTATTCTTTATCCTGAAAAACTCCCCAGTCCTTAACGATTACAAGCCTATCCATAACATGATGCAGCCACCAATATGATTGAAAATATGGAGCGTGGTAACTCAGTAATGTGATGTATTGGATTTGCCCCAAACATAACACTTTGTATTCAGGACAAAAAGTTAATTGCTTTGCTAAAGTTTCTGCAGTATTATTTTAGTGCCTTGTTGCAAACAGGATGCATGTTTTGGAATACTTTGATGCACAGGCTTCCTTTTCACTCTGTCATTTAGGTTAGTATTGAGGAGTAACTACAATGTTGATCCATCTTCAGTTTTTTCCTATTATAGCCATTAAACTCCAACTGTTTTAAAGTCACCATTGGCCACATGGTGAAATCCCTGAGCGGTTTCCTTCCTCTCCGGCAACCGTGTTAGAAGGACGCCTGTATCTTTGTAGTAACTGGTGTATTGGCACGCAACCAAAAGTGTAATTAATAACTTCACCATGCTCAAAGTGATATTCAGCATCTGTTTTTATTGTATTTTTACCAATCTACCAATAGGTGTCCTTCTTTGCGAGACATTGGAAAATCTCCCTGGTCTTTGTGGTTGAATCGGTTTTTGAAATTCACTGTTCGACTGAGGGGCCTTACAGATCATTGTATGTGTGGGGTACAGAGATGAGGTAGTCATTAAAAATCATGTTAACACTATTATTGCACACAGAGTGAGTTCATGCAACTTGTTAAGCACATTTTTACTCCTGAACATATTTCGGTTTACCATAACAAAGGGGTTGAATACTTATTGACTCAAGACATTTCAGCTTTTCATTTTTAATGAATTAGTAAAAATAAAAAATAAACATAATTCCACTTTGACATTGGAGGGTATTATATTTAGGCCAGTGACCAAAAATCTTAATTTTATAAATTTTAAATTCAGGCTGTAATACATAACGTGGAAAAAGTCAAGGGGCGTGAACACTTTCTGAAGGCACTGTTCAGTATTGCTATTGAGTATTTGGGGAATGTGGTATATAATATAAATGAGATGTGACGCCAATGTCAAAATCTGGAGCTCGGTGACAGTGATGAGTGGTGCACAGACCGGCACTGTATTCTGGAGTCACACCCTTATCGTATGGTGGGTTGGCATTACCAGTATATCACCATGTAGAAAGGTCCCATTGTCCAGTAATGCATATTCTCAAATCAATCCATTCAGGTTAATCTTTCTGAACAATTGATACAAGTCAGTTAATAACAGGAGTAAAACTTTAAAAAAGGTTGCTGTCGATCATCTGGTTGCAAACTATTATCTCTGGTTCATCTTTGATCTCATTTCCTCGCTCATCATACAGCCACAGAAATCAACTGTCAAAAGGTGTTATTTCCTACATCTACCTTGCAGATCATTCATTATTGCGAGTTGAGACTAAGGGGTTATAAATTAGAGAACACCATGAAAAACATGTTAGTCTGTGAACCACTGATGTTACCACACACATGTACGCCATTTCATTAGTGACCAATTTCTGAGATGACTGCCGAGGTGGAGGGGCAAGGGCCAGTTTGATCACAGATCACAACCAAGAGGACCATTGGGAATTTGAGTTTCATAAAGTGAAGTCTCAGAGTAGTGTAAGAAAATGAGGTAGATAAAAAAGGGGAGGATGAGCGAGGAGAGACCCAGAAAACAATGGGTCAAGATTGGGTGATGTGAAAGATGGAGAGGGGGAGAGAGAGACAGTTGGGCTCCTTACTTGGTAGAGGTCTCCGGCAGCATTGTCCACCACGTTTAGAACACCTAGTGAACTGGCTCGCTTCATGCTGCATCCAGAACAGTGACATGCAAGGAGATGTCGGTGAGGGGTCGAGGGTCAGGGATGAGGAGGACATGTGGCCAATGGAGATGGTATGTGGGTTAATAACTATAAATGAGACCCACTCACATGTTAGTTTCCCCAGACAATGCCCCCACACAAATACATAAAGCATGAGCTAAATCATACTCTTTAACCCTGGTTAAATTGGGGGTACCACACCTGTACATTTAGTAGAAGTAGAATCTTTGAAGCTGAATGTGCTGGAAAGTGTGCCCCTCTTACAAAATATCCAAATCAGTAGTTCAGTCAAATGCCATTTTTTTGGCTTTTCTTTACCCTATAACATGTGGGTTGAAGGACATACTTAACAAAAGTTCATGAGTGTGACAAAACAATTGATTAAAGGGAGTATTTTGAGCCAAATTCATGTGCCTGTTGCAAGGGGAAGAATATTGAATATTGTTTTGTATTGATCAATACAGTTCTCTACGGTCACCTGGATTAGAGAGAAGTCATCATAATGGGGTTAATTCAACATCGAAGAGTTAGAAGCAAAAAGAGGAAAATGAGTCAAAGAATACAGAATTCCAGCAAACAGATGAGGCATGCTGTAGCCATTCGCTTGGAAAAGTTTATTTGTCAATAAAAGCACAACACAGACAGATGTATTAGAACATTAAAATAAAAGAAGATGCCCATGCAGAAAAAAATAAGTTGACACAAATTCACCAAGAAACTATTGAAAATAAACACAAATATTTGCACCTTCTTAAAATGTAGTTTAAAAATTGTGAAAAAAGGGAAGACAATATGGCAAGAAAATAAATAAAATACGCATTTCATAGGCAGATATGCAGGCATTTCAAAGCAGATAATGAGCAGTAGTGTGGTTATCGAAAGCGCTCAGCCATTCTCTTTAGTCTCCAGATTGTCCATCATAGCTGATTGAGAGTACTCTGTGTACAACAGAATAAACTAGGCAGAGCAACAGATGTCACTTTTTATACAAATTATAAGGACATTAAATAGAGAAGCTGCTGACTGAGGCACTTTGTGTCCTAGTACTCTGCCCAACTCTCTCTGCCAGTCAGCTCGAAGCACTTCCAACACTGGACATATCCACACAGGCAATAGAGTCTGGAATACTACCCTGCTTCTAGAGAGTGATATTGTGCCAGTGAGTCAGTACCAGTCACAATACGTGGCATTCATAGTGTATGCCAGTGGAAGTGCACAAGTATCAGCCGCTTGAATGTGTTAGTGCAACCCCCAGTGATTCATGACTTGTGCCAAACAGGACTCAGAGATACACAGAGTTAACCCACAGCAGAGTAGAGATCCCTCCAGAAGCAGGGTGGCTTAGTCTTTTCTAGGCAGATCTAGTGGCAGCACACCAATCCAGTGGAGCGAGATGGAGAGGAAGGGCCTCACCCATGGGGTCCTCTGTGCATTAGAGGTCAAGGGTTCAAAGGTGAGGGGGATAGTTACCCAGGGTTTTTGGGCTCGCTCTCCTGTGAGCCACCGCCCTTCAGCTTGCGGACCAGTTTCTCGCTGCTGCGGCGAATAGAGGCACGGAGTTTACTGAAGGAGCCGCTCCGCTTCAGAGAACCAGAACCGTCCTGATGAGAGAGGCCAGAGGGTTACACTCTCACGCACACAGTGCAGTTATGCGCGCGCACACACACACACATACAGAGATCTGGTTCAGCAAATAATTTCCATAGACATCTGTCTGCATATGTGATGGACTGTGCATATGAGTGTACTTGTCATGTGCATCTGATTAGACTCTGTTCAGACAAAATGTCGACCTCAGTGTGCTATTCAGAAATTATGCTATAAAGATATCAGAGAAGCCCTCCAAAAACATCTTATGAGGTCATGCTGTCACAATAGTTCTCGAGTCAACAGAGCACAGCAATTAAATTCCTTCAATAATTTACTTTTATCCCAAGGCAGACATGTTGCTTTGCCTGCCTTATCTTCGATAGGGAACAAACAAAGAGGCTACAGGCAAAGATCTGGGTGAGCAAAGAGTTACGTTTTATTAGAAGTTAAGAAAGACAGTAAGATCTGATGCACAGACAGACACGACAGAGTAGATTAGTAGAGCAGATTCCGCACTGCAGAGCAAGGCTTGTCCCACCCCTCTGTCCTTTACCCTCCCACCCATTCCCCATTTGTCTACGTATATACAGTAATATACAGGAGCTGCCATGTCTTCTGATGCCCCCTCGTGATCATGACATCACAATACTTAAGTTAGACATCAATAGGACCATATGGAGCACGGGATCTAACACTAAAGAAATCCGACAGTAGCCTGGTGCCACCATGGTGCACTGAGGGAGCATACAGTATGATTATCATGCCACCAGCTCATAGTATTTCCAGTATATTAGTTAAATCACTACGAGCAAGAGCAGTCCGGTATGTATCGGTCAGTACTAGTAAATGCTAAACACTCAACACCACCACACAGAGATAGGTAGAAACTCCTCAAGCGAGAGAGCGAGGAGACAGAGTATTTAAGTACAGTAAAGAGTAAGATAAGGTAATGGCAGGAGTGGCTTGGAATGGTTCTGGGACAGAGCCCAGAACCCCTGTCCCATTGACATTGGATAGAGCTGGGGTCAGCTTGGCCCAATGTGTCCCTGTAGAGTAACCAGACAGACAGCCCAGAGGAGAGCAGGGGACCAGAGTCTGAAGAGAGGACAACTGCAAAGCTGGAGGGGTGGCAGGCGAGCAGGCGTCCATCATGCAGAAGACAAGTTTTTAGAACCACAACAAGGCATCTGGAGTTATGCCTGCCAGTCAGACAGGGATGGAGAGAGAGGTAGAGAGAATGAAAGAGACAGAGGGTTTTGAAAAATAGAGATGAAGAGGAGGTAGAATAAAGTGAGATGGGTAGAGAAAAATGTGGAGTTGGTAAGAGGAAACGAGAGGAAGTCAGACAGACAGAAGCAGTTAGCCAAAGGGTTTCCCCCTCAGAGACAGTATTTCTCCACGTTGAGTTGTGGATGTGCTTTACTACTGCAGAAGGCATCAACGCTCAACAGTTGCAAAAACTAAGGAGCATAACAGGAGAAAGGAAGCTTAAAAGCAACAAAATAAAAAATAGACAGGTAAAAGTAAGAGTGAAAAATCATGGATGAATGAATTAAAGAAGCCTTAATACATCAACTGATCATAAACATCCAACCCCCTCAAATACAGGCTTAGTGCATCCAACTGAAGCAAAGGTAGCATGGATCTGGGGTTTTAACTGTTGTTCCCCGTCTTTGACCTCAGAGCCTTAACGGCCAGTTAAAGCATCTCTCATAATACATAAAACACAGAGCTGGCCAGTATGAGTTAACCAGTATGAGTTAACCAGTATGAGTTGGCCAGTATGAGTTGGCCAGTATGAGTTGGCCAGTATGAGTTGGCCAGTATGAGTTGGCCAGTATGAGTTGGCCAGTATGAGTTGGCCAGTATGAGTTGGCCAGTATGAGTTGGCCAGTATGAGTTGGCCAGTATGAGTTGGCCAGTATGAGTTGGCCAGTATGAGTTGGCCAGTATGAGTTGGCCAGTATGAGTTGGCCAGTATGAGTTGGCCAGTATGAGTTGGCCAGTATGAGTTAACCAGTATGAGTTGGCCAGTATGAGTTGGCCAGTATGAGTTGGCCAGTATGCTGCTCAATTTGGTAGTTATGTCATTTTGAAAGCAAATGAATAGAACTTTATTTAATGAATAAAACAGACTTTTACTCAATTCAGTATATAAAAAAATATATATCCACAAAATGGCCAACATGACTATAAACCCAAAATAAAAACCATTTAGATTCTTCAACTCCAACCAGCTTGTGAATTCTAACCCTGTTTGGTTTCTATAAAAAAAACTCTAGACAATTCCCTGTACAAAGCCATCGGCCATTTTCCACAGCCAAGTTCAGAAGGCCTTAGGCTCAACCATAGGCAAATCAAATCACCGAAAAAAAAATGGAAAAGAGGAGAGATACTGTGTCTGGAGAACAGTCTGTCTTCACACTGTTATATCATAGTTGCACACACAATAGCACAGGTTTTACTCAGACAGGAGACAAGTTAGCCCACCACAGAATGCACAGACAAGGGGATGCAGACAGTAGACACTCAGAATCACTCCGAGTAATGGGACAGGCCCAGGGCGGGATGCTGCCCCACCTCTACCTGATAACAAGCTGCCACTGGATGCAGAGGAAAAGACAGCAGGAGTACTGTATCACGATCAACATGCATGAATAAGTCTGTCCATCTAGTATGTATTACGCCTCTGACAGAGGATACAGCTGTACAGGTCACACGAACACATACTGTAGGTGCTTGAGCATGCACACACACACACCTAAGCAGACACCAATTGGCAGGTAAGTACAGACAGTACAATAATGACATCCCACACTCAAACACACACATGATGAACGTGTCAGAGGGACTCTGAAGATGTACAGTACAGAGCCCACATGCATCAGTAGTGATGAGAACATGAATAAGTCACCATGGCAACATTAGAGGTGTGGTTTAACACACAGGTTAACATACTGACTGGATAGTGTGAGTGTCTGACAGACCCAGTCCAATAGGTGTGCAATACAGTAGAGAACACAGGTTAGGAATGTGCCTAAGCCCAGTCACCCCAGAGCCTTGAGGTGCAGACCAGGCAGGCAAGGGACTCCCAGGAGGAGATGCTGATTGGTTGTCTTGGACACTACGGTTACTGTTGCTACGGGAGCAGGAAAGTTCTGAATAGCAGACTACAGCAGTGAGTGTTGTGTAGTTCACAAACATACACTGTGATCAAGTGGACTTTACTGCAGTAATCAGATAAAGACAGAGGGAATAGCTACTGCATGGAGAGGACGTGTTAGTTGTGAGCAAAATACTGCTTGCTGCAAGCATAATAGAAGCATAAAAAACATTTTGCTTCTATAGAAGGCACATTAACTTGCTGGCACAGAGGTCTGGGAAGAAACACATTTTCCGTAAGCAGCTGAAGTGTTCACTCCGTTAGTTGAGGACTATAAGCATCGGTGTAGACTAGAAGCATTAATGTAGAGCTGAGGTGATTATTACCACATTCAATCAGCATTATAACTTATAACTAGCTTTCACACCAACAATAGGGAGTCAGAGAATCTAGGAGAGTTACCATCAATGTTACCACTGGCAACTCAGCCCTCATCAAATAATTTACAAGTTGTAGAGGATATGCACTTTAAGAATAGGTAAGAAATAACTTTTTCTCTAAGGGGTGTGTGTCTGTACCCCCTCCCTACACCGTGTGTGGCCTGGGCTGTGTACTGTACTTACCCCGTTCCACTCCACACTCATACTCACTTCCTCGCCCCCGTCCGGGCCGCTCTCGTACTTGACCGTGGTGTCAGAGGTCAGACTCTCACGACTCCGCTGCTTCTCCCGCTCCTCCGGCTCGCTCAGAACATCCGCCACACGCTGCTTGTGCACTGTGTCCAGACCCTGGCCACATGGACAGGAGACACACACATTAACAAACACATACAGACACATTATGAACCACATAAACGCGTACAAAGATGATAAAGACAGCTAAATAAAAAAATCTGGAGCATTTTCATGAGACATCTACAGTGATCAACATCATGTGTTGGATTTTGTTATAGATTTGTTTATAATAGTTGAAAGGCAGGACCTGCTAATATTTCAGTTAAGCTGCTGGACCAATGATACTCCAACAGTGCATTCATCTTGAGTTTCATATGACTCTGGCCTGGCAAATCTTATTCAAGCTTGTGAGTGTCAGAAGAGGACAGTGATCACACCTGTTTTCTGGAGCGCTTAGCTGCTTCCTCCAGTGTCTCTGCCGCCTCAAATTTACCCTGCCGCCTGTAGAGGGCGCCCAGATTCTTCAGGGTGGTGGTTACTGTGGGGCTGGGGGCAGACATCATAAACACATAATGAACTAATGATGTAATCACATACAGAACAGTCCATGAGTTTCCAGACTCAACACAGACCTGTCTACTTTACAGGCCTTGTACCAGCCTCCATACTCTCCAAACAGGGAGCCGTCCTGCTGCTTTCCCTAGAGAAGAGAAGAACCACCACATCCATCAGTTGTCAGGATTTAAGGACTTCAAACGCTAATGACAAACATCCACCCCCTATTCATGGGTTGCACGTTTGTGAGCATTCTACTCAATGCATCCTCATTGGGCGATAATTATATGGTCTAAAGTGCATTCCTGTGGATTGAAAACACAATGACATTTCTAAAGAAGATAAATAATTAGTAGGAAAACCCTTTGTCATCATTTTGATGTCGCCAGATTGACTTTAGATGCAGTATAACATTAGCTAGTTAGCTAAGATAGAGGAGCCCTCCAGATTTTCGCTACCTAACGTTAGCATTGCTAACTATTTTTTGACCAACTTTGCTAGCTAATGACAACATTGGCATCTGTCTAAAAGTACATTTGCCAACATGATGATAAAGTTGTTTCCTACTAAATATGTGCATACTTTATCAATGTCATCGTATTCCCAAGCCCCTAGAGTGTAATTTAGACGACAGTCATTCGCCCCGGTTCAAATTCATTAGCCCTCTTTATACTTTTGAGCATCAATATGGCTGCAGCATGTTTATGACATTGATAACAATGGCAACGACGTGACCGAGGTGCAACACATTAATAGCAAAACTGTTGGTCACAAAGAAATTGCCTAAATATTCCAGCTAATTCTGGACAAATTATATGGAACCGTGAAATGAGATCTAGAGTAAATTAACCGATCTGAGACATGTTAACGTAACCTAATATACATAAGTGCTTAAAGAGAGAGGTGGGAAATTGAGAGATTACAGTTCATCACAATTTCTTCAGCAGTCTAAATTGATGACCCTTTCATACCGTGACTGAAACACTCTTTTCCCTGTCAGTTGTGAAAGTTCAGCCACAACAGTCAGTAGTGACACATGCCATGGCCCTTAGTGAAAGTGGACCCTCTATCATCCCTCTCACATAAACACACTGTCTCACCTTGCTCTGTTCCTCTCTCTCCTCAGCATGCATCCAAATGGGTTTGTTCTCATCTGCAGAGCCAGAGACCAAAAACAACAATCAGACGCATGCAGGTTCAAAAAGATATTGAGACATTCAGGCAGTCACCCAGGCAGCAGGTGCTTGGGTGACTGGTCTGGCTCAAGTGCTTGACCTGAGTGCTTGACCTGGTCTGGCTCAAAGAATTAGAACATTCAACTGAAAGGTCACTGTTGTTTTCATAAGCGCATTTCCACTAAACTGATGACAGCAGCCTGAAAGCATTAACTTTTACATGTATTTATTATTTAACTAGGCGAGTCAGTTAAGAACAAATTCTTATTTACAATAACGGCCCTGGCCAAACCAGGACGACGCTGGGCCAATTGTGCACCGCCCTACGGGACTCCAAATCACGGCCGGCTGTGATGCAGCCTGGATTCGAACCAGGTACTGTGTTGCCTCTTGCACTGAGATGCAGTTCCTTAGACCACTGAACCACTTGGGAGCCCATCAAACGATAGATTGTGTGTGTGTGTGTGTGTGTGTGTGTGTGTGTGTGTGTGTGTCTCCATGGGTACCAGAAATCACCACAAATATAGTAAAACAAGAAATTCTCGCTCGTGGGGACATTTCCCAGGTCCCCACAAGGACAAAGGCTATTTTAGGTTTAGGAGTTAGGTTTTAGGGAAATAGGATTTAGAACGGAAATCAATTTAATGGCCCCACAAGGACAGCAAAACATATGCTTTGTGAGAGAGTGTCTTACCGTCTACAGAGCCAAACTCCCTCTCATGTGCACGGGTAAGGATCTCTTTGTACAGAGTTTCAGCCTGCTTGAACTTCCCCTGCTTCAGGTAACAGGACGCCTTGGAGAGGAAGAGAGAGAATGTAAGAATATGATCATCAAAAAGTAAGAAAATCCTCTTCTCATAACTCATTAGAAAATGCGCAGTCATTTTTTCGAAACCAGTGATCTCTTAAACCCTATGTGACCCTTTCACCAGGTTGTTCTTGGTCTTGGCCACGTTGGGGTCGTCAGGGCCCAGTTTGGTCTGGTAGATCTCCAGGGCCCGCTGGTAGTAGTACTCCACCTCCTCGTACTTGCCCTGGTTCTGACACAGCAGGGCAAGGTTGTTCAGCTGCTTGGCAACGTCTGGGTGGTCCTTACCCAGAACCTGGACAGGAGGTGAGATGGAGAGGCCATGTAAATATAACAAAACAGTGTGCAATAAAGCAATAATGGGTCAGCTTCTCAAAGTAAGTGGGCAAGAAAGGAGTTTATCACAACAAAAAGAGACGGCCGGTGTTTTCCACAAGGACATAGAGTAGCCAAATAGAAAAAGTAGCCAGCCAGACATCCCCGGGCCGTTTTTTTCTTCCCCCCCTGGGTAAATTCCTTTTTTGCAGAAGGAGCTCTATTTTGGTGGCCTCTGGTACATTCAAATGCTTTAATTCCATCAAAACATTCTAATGCCTTGATTCCATTTTTTTCTTCTCCATTTTAGTCGTTTAGCAGATGCTCTTATCCAGAGCGTCTTAAAGTTAGTGCATTCATCTTAAGATAACTAGATAGGGGACAACCACATATCACAGGCATAGAAAGTATTATTTTTTTTTTGAGGTGGCAGAACAAAGTGCTCGTGTTGGGGTGTAGGAAGGTAGGGAGGGGCAGTTCCTCTTGTGTTCCATAGGTTAGCACCATGGTCTTGTAGTGGATGCGAGCTTCAATTGGAAGACAGTGGCGTGTGCGTAGGAGCGGGGTGACAGAACTTGGGAAGGTTGAAAACCAGGCCGGCTGCAGCATTCTGGATAAGTTGCAGGGGTTTGATGGCACAAGCGGGGAGCCCAGCCAACAGCGAGTTGCAGTAGTCCAGACGGGAGAGGACAAGTGCCTGGATTAGGACCTGCGCCTCTTCCTGTGTGAGGTAGGGTTGTACTCTACGGATGTTGTAGAGCATGAACCTGCAGGAGCGAGTCACTGCTAGAACCGAGCCCTGTGGGACACCAGGAGTGAGAGTATGTTGCACAGACACAGATCCTCTCCTCATCCCCTTGTAGGAGGGCCCGCCAGGTAGGATGCAATCCAAGAGTGTGCAGCGCCTGAGACGCCCAGCCCTGAGAGGGTGGAGAGGAGGATCTAATGGTTCAGTGTCGAAAGCAGCGGATAGATCTAGGAGGATGAGAACAGAAGAGAGAGAGTCAGCTTTGGCAGTGCGGAGAGCTTCCGTGACACAGAGAAGAGCAGCCTTGGATGAGGGACCAGTCTTGAAACTTGACTCGTTAGGGTCAAGAAGATCATTCTGAGAGAGATAAGGAGAAAGTTGATCAGAGATGGAACGCTCCAGTGTTTTGGAAAGAAAAAAAGGGATAGTGTATTTCAGATTCCATTTTCCATCTGAAATACAAAGCAAAATTGTTTACCTCCCATATCGGAAAAATGTGTTATGGCATTGTGTAGAAATACATGACTTTAATATAATATTCCAGTAGTTAAAATGTTATCTAAGTCTATATGACCAGGACTATTTTTAAGTAAGAAAACATTAAGCCTTTAACATCTTTTCTTGAGATGAAAGGCTTATTTACAGTTTTAATGCAAGATATGAATTGCCACAATGTTTGTTCTTCATATTATGTACAGTACCAGGTTTGGACACACCTACTCATTCATTCATTCATTTTTACAATTTTCTACATTGTAGAATAATAGTGAAGACATAAACTATGAAATAACACATATGGAATCATGTAGTAACCCAAAAAATGTTAAACAAATAAAAATAGTCACCCTTTGCATTGATGACAGCATTGCACACTCTTAGAATTCTCTCAACCAGCCTCATAAGGTAGTCACCTAGAATGCATTTCAATTAACAGGTGTACCTTTGGGGCGGCAGGTAGCCTAGTGGTTAGAGCATTGGGCCAGTAACTCGAAAGGTTTCTGGATCGAATCACCGAGCTGACAAGGTAAAAATCTGTGGTTCTGCCTCTCCCCGGTAGGCCGTCATTGTAAATCAGAATTTGTTTTTAACTGACTTGCCTAGTTGAAGGTTAAATGTACCAAAAAATGTTTTAAGTTAATTTGTGACATTTCTTTCCTTCTTAATGCATTTGAGCCAATCAGTTGTGTTGTGACATGGTATGGGTGGTATACAGAAGATAGCCATATTTGGTAAAAGACCAAGTCCATATTATGGCAAGAACAGCTCAAATAAGGAGAGAAAAAAACAACAGTCCATCATTACTTTAAGACATGAAGGTCAGTCAATCCGTAAAAATTCAAGAACTTTGAAAGTTTCTTCAAGTGCAGTTGCAAAAACAATCAGGCGCTATGATGAAACTGGCTCTCAGGAAGACCGCCATAGGAAAGGAAGACCCAGAGTTACCTCTGCTGCAGAGGATATGTTCATTAGAGTTACCAGCCTCAGAATGCAGCCAAAATAAATGTTAAGACGACATCAACTGTGTGACATCAGGCCTTCATGGTCGAAATGCTACAAAGAAACCACTGCTAAGGACACCAATAAGAAGAAGAGACTTGCTTGGGCCAAGAAACACGAGCAATGGACATTAGAAATCTGTCCTTTGGTCTGATGAGTCCAAATGAGATGTTTGGTTTCAACCGCCGTGTCTTTGTGAGACGCAGAGTAGGTGAACGTATGATCTCCGCATGCGTGGTTCCCACCGTGAAGCATGGAGGTGGTGGTGTGATGGTGCTTTGCTGGTGACACTATCTGTTATTTATTTAGAATTCAAGAAACACTTAACCATCATGGCTACCACAGCGATACACCATCCCATCTGGTTTGCGCTTAGTGGGACATTAATTTGTTTTCAACAGGACAAAGGACCCAAAACACACCTCCAGGCTGTGTAAGGGCTATTTGACCAAGGAGGAGAGTGATGGTGCTGCATCAGATGACCTGGCCTCCACAATCACCCGACCTCAATCCAATTGAGATGGTTTGGGATGAGTTGGACCGCAGAGTGAAGGAAAAGCAGCCAACAAGTGCTCAGCATGTGCAACTCCGTCAAGACTGTTGGAAAAGCATTGCTCATGAAGCTGGTTGAGAGAATGCCAAGAGTGTGCAAAGCTACTTTGAAGAATATAAAATCTAAAATGTATTTTGATTTGTTTAACACTTCTTTGGTTACTACATGATTCCATGTGTTATTTCATAGTTTTGATGTCTTCACTATTATTCTTCAATGTATACAATGTATTCTTCAATGTATAGTAAAAATAAAAAATAAACTCTTGAATGAGTAGGAGCCCAAACTTTTGACTGGTACTGTATTTTATTAAAACAGAAAAATTAAGTAAACAGCTCACAATATTTTGAAAACAAATTAAAGGATTTCGTTTTCCAGGTTTCCGTTTTTCCACATTTTGTTACGTTACAGCCTTATTCTAAAATTGATTTTTAAATTTTTTTTTATAAAAGTTCCTCAACCTACACACACAATGCAAAAACAGGTTTAGACATTTTTGCAAATGTATTAAATTAAAAACAGAAATGCCTCATACACATAAGTATTCAGACCCTTTGCTATGAAACTCGAAATTAAGCTCAGGTGCATCCTGTTTCCATTGATCATCCTTGAGATGTTTCTACAACTTGATTGGAGTCCATCTATTGTAAATTCAATTGATTAGACATGATTTGGAAAAGCACAGACACCTGTCTATATAAGGTCCCACAGTTGACGGTGCACGTCAGAGCAAAAACCAAGCCATGAGGTAGAAGGAATTGTCCGTAGAGCTTCGAGACAGGAATATGTCAAGGCACAGATATGGGGAAGGGTATCAAAATATTTCTGCAGCATTGAAGGTCCCCAAGAACACAGTGGCCTCCATCATTCTTAAATGGAAGAAGTTTGGAACCACCAAGACTCTTCCTAGAGCGCCAGGGTTTCTCTGAGGAGATGGACAACCACCTCTGCAGCACTCCACCAATCAGGCCTTTACGGTATTGGCCAGACAGAGGCCACTCTTCAGTAAAAGGCAAATGTCAGCCCACTTGGAGTTTGCCCAAAGGAACCTAAAGTACTCTGACCATGAGAAACAAGATTCTCTGGTCTGATGAAACCAAGATTTAACTATTTGGCCTGAATGCCAAGCGTCACGTCTGGAGTAAACCTGGCACCATCCCTTTGGTGAAGCATGGTGGTGGCAAGATCATGCTGTGGGGATGTTTTTCAGCGGCAGGGACTGGGACACTGGTCAGGATCAAGGAAAAAAGGAAAGGCTCAAAGTACAGAGCGATCCTTGATGAAAACCTGCTCCAGAGCGCTCAGACTGGAACAAAGGTTCACCTTCCAACAGGACAACAACCCTAAGCACACAGCCGAGACAACGCAGGAGTGGCTTCGGGACAAGTCTCTGAATGTCCCCGAGGGGCCCAGCCAGAGCCCGGACTTGAACCCGATCGAACATCTCTGGAGTGACCTGAAAATAGCTGAGCAGCAACGCTCCCCATCCAACTTGACAGAGCTTGAGGATCTGCAGAGAAGAATGGAAGAAACTCCCCAAATACAGGTGTGCCAAGCTTGTAGCGTCATACCCAAGAAGACTCAAGGCTGTAATAACTGCCAAATGTGCTTCAACAAAGTACTGAATAAAGGGTCTGAATACTTACGTAACTGATTGTTTGCAAATGTATTAAAATAAAATATTCTAAAAACCTGTTTTTGCTTTGT
Source organism: Salvelinus fontinalis (assembly GCF_029448725.1). Lineage (NCBI taxonomy): Eukaryota > Metazoa > Chordata > Actinopteri > Salmoniformes > Salmonidae > Salvelinus > Salvelinus fontinalis. The sequence continues at coordinate 30,488,984 of NC_074680.1, forward strand.
CATTATGGGGTATGGTGTTTAGATTGATGGGGGGAAACTATTTAATCCACTATTTAATCCATTGTAGGCTGTAACGTAACAAAATGTGAAAAGTCAAGGGGTCTGAATACTTTGAATGCACTGTACATTACATGGGACGTGCATATTCATGAGCTTCATGCTTTCTCTCCCTCCTCCATGTAAAGGAATTTGACTGCAACTAGAGATCTGGATATAATGACAAGATACTCATGTCTCCACCCTAACAATGGGAGTCGTTGTCCCAAAGACGGGAAGGCAGGCGACAAGGTTAGGTCCCACCATAAGCCCATAGAAACGTACTGGGCTTATTCCGGATATATTTTGCCGCGATTGAAACCTCTCGCTTCGCCTCTTCCTCTCTGCTGCGTTTCCCTGTCATTGCTCGCTTTGTGACCGACAGGCGCCTGTCCCATCAATAGATCGCTAGAAGATGCATATAGTTCATTTTAGCGGGAGAGGGCTCGACGGACTAGTGAATTTAAACTTTTAAATGAAATGTAGCCTAGTTCAAATGAAGTGGAAAATGTTACCGGCTGAATAGCCGACAGCCGGTGCTTATGGAAAACACTGGACGCCATCCCCATTACTTCGGATTGAAGAATAATCTCACTTCTGTCCTTTATGTTTGCTGGCTAGGCTAAATATCATAAGATAATAAGAGGGTGAAGTCAGAGCAGAGCTGGAGGAGAGGCATCACTAATGGGTTGGGTGAGGACAGAGAATGGAGCAGAGGGCTAACGCTGTCTCTCTGTGACTCAGAGAGACACAGAGACTGGGAGTTAGGAGTGAGACTCACTGCTCATTAGCAGGGAAAGAGTGCAGTGACTGAGAGGCTTACTGATGAGGTAAACTAGAGTCTCTCTGATTGATGGTTTCTATCTGAATGATCAATTGTAAGAGGTTTTCAAAGCAACCTGTGCTGCTGGATGTGTACAAATCTCACTCCCCCTCTCTCCTGTGAAGTTTCTAGGTATATTTGAAGAGTTTACTGTAAACATCATTAAAAGTATAGGATTTCAACAGGGAATACAAGACAGCAAGGTCTGGGTGATATATTGACTGAGTTTTATTGAGGAGAGTGATGCCTTTCAACTCGAGCCAGGGTTAGTGCCTGTTACTGGGGTACTCTGTAGAGAGAGACCCTCCGTCCGTCTCCTTCTAGTCTTCACCCATAAGGATAAACAAAGGACTCAGGCAGCTCACACAGTGGGAAAAGCAAAAGCTATAAAAAGAAAGAACTGCCAGGAAAATTCCTCCTGCATCAGCAAAGCTGTCTTCCTTCCTCTGTTGCGAAAGCTGGGTGGCAAATCTTTAACCTTGAGAGAGAGCTTTATCAGAGTTGAAGTGGATAATATAAATAAAATGTCTCAGCTGTCTTTAAGCTCTGTGCTCTCCAGCACAGGAGTCGACATGTCAATCTTAGCACAGAGGGAGCATGAGGGGAAAAGGCACAGGGCGAGAGAGAGACAACGTGAAACAGAAAGGGAGATGGATAAATAGAGAGACAGCACTTTGCATCTCCAGGACTGCTGAGCTTCTCCTTTATAAACATCCAATTTTGCACAGCCAAATATCATGAACCCCTTCCAGGACTTAACTCTCGCCAAAGTCACAGTTCCTCTGAACAACACAAATCTATAGGGAGGCTTGGGAGAGGAGGGGGTGATTACAGGGGGGAACATATACACAGAAGATAAGTAAAACATTTTTTTTTAATGTTTGACAAAGAAGAAAACTTTCCAAAGAACTGAAAAGTCCTTTGAAACTTGAGCAAGATTTACTTGGAGAGGAGCAGGAATCCAGATCATTCTGCAGTATTAGCACTACATACCCACAATGCCTTGTGGTGACATATGCCCTCTGACCTACCTTCTCCCGGATCTCCAGAGCCCGCTTGCAAAGGGGCTCCGCTTCCTTGTACTTCCCCCGTTTCCCGTAGAGCACAGCCAGGTTGTTAAGTGTAGCAGCCACCTGAGACAGACAGACACACACACACAGTAATATACAAATATCACACTTGAGACAGCCTCAATCATCTGTGCCCGTGTGTAGTAGTGAGTGACCGCAAGACTCAACCATGGCAGCAGAGTGCAATTGATTTGGTGAGTTAGGTGTGACCGACCGACGAGAGGAAGACAAACAGGGGAAACAGGAAGTGATTACTGCTCTGTAATTATATCCCAATCAGCAGGATGAATCGCCACCACGTGCACATCACTCAGCCCACCAGACCACAGAGGGGCCCCACAGTGACCTTTGACTGGAGTGGTCTGGTGCCCACATGGAGGCGGAAAGGGGATAGAGAGCCTAACCTCTGCTGCTCTGAGTCTGCACTGAGGGAACTGGATGTCCAGGGAGAGTCAGAAACACAAGCCTGTTGGGGTCGACACAGTTAGTGGACCTGCCTGCCTGGCTGGTTACAGACATACTGCTGAGACACAGAGATTGATGAGAAACATCACTCACCGCTGGATGGTCCCTGCCCAGAGTCTTCTCCCTGATGGCCAGAGCGTCGTTCAGCAGGTTGGCTGCCTCTTTGTATTTATTCTGGTCCCTGAAAGAGGAGAGCGAGAGAGGAGCATGTTACCGTGGTTTCTCTGACAATGAGGTCAATTACCAGTGTATTATATTGACTACAATTGATTCACACCGTATACCAACCACCCCCACCCCAGAGACCCTCCTCCAGGCTGACCTGTAGACCAGGGCCAGGATGTTGAGCATGGTGGCCACGTCTGGGTGGTTGTGTCCGGAGGTCTTCTCCAGGTCCTCCAGGGCCTGTTTGCAGAGGGGCACGGCCACCTCGTAGCGGCCCTGAGAGGCGTACTGGATCACCAGGTTGTGAAGGGTCCTGAGGCGGGCCGGGATCTCATAGCCTCCCTGCTGGGCTGCTGCTGCTGCTGCACTACCGTGGGGCTGCTGGACTGGAGACACACAGAGCAGGGGGGCAAGGGGTTAACATAACATCAATTACTCACATGGACTATTCACTCAAACACACACTATTAATGTTGGATTGGAGAAACAGACACTGGACGTGTCCGAATACCCACACTAGCGTAGTAAATAGTAAGCAAAACATTTTTTTATAGTATTGTTTCTCATTAGACGCTCACAGCTCTGTATCACCTCTGAGGGAGGGACAGTGGGCTTAAGAAGGAGTTGTCCTCTGCAGTAAGAACACTCCACCACACAGGAAAAGGGCCGGTACGATACCAGTATGGCGATACTCGTTAGTATCACCACAAGGAAACAAAACACTAAGTGGATTTAACTTCTTTAGGAAAACAGCCGTGATGTTGGAAACAAACATTATCTTGTCATCCAGAGTCACATTTACTTTCCAAGCTAAAGTACACAATATTTTACAGCAGGTTTTTAAAGGACAAAAAAGTTTGGTCTGCTTCGTGTTTTCATTTTTGCCATGGGAAAAATATTTAGATACTGGTATCAATTCTGGCCCTACACAGGAAGTATCAAAAATGTCTCGCCGGAAAAACTGATCCCAGGCGTTCAGTCGACTCGCACTAGAGTGACGAATCGTATCGACATGCATGGCCAAACCAAAGATATCCCCTTGAAAGTGGCAGTGCAAATACAGCACACTGCAACTACCTAAAAACATACAATCCACCTTTAGCCAGGGCCCATTGTACCAACTCCAGCACCGCACTGATAGGGACCTAAGAGCCTATCAAGGAGGTAGCAGTCTGGACAGTAGAGGAGTCTAACCCACTTCACTATAACAGTACCAGCCCAGGATCATGTCATACAGACACAGAAGGCTGTCTCAGTCAGCTCTGCTTCATGTGGCAGCAGGATTAATGTGAGCGTACTCAGGATCATTTGATGATGTGTTCCTCCCCCGCACTCTGGAGAGCTTCCTGGCACTACCCACTCTTCCCTTTGATCCTCTCTCTCTCCCCCCACAGAAACACAGATTAAAATTAAATAATAATATCCCAATACAAACACAACAAAGGACTAGAGATCCTGCTCCCCTCTCCCTCCCTCCTCCACAGCCCTATCTGCATCTCATTAGCTCTCTATGCTGTGGAGCAATTACTGGAGATGTACCATATTGCAGGGATTTAAAGTGTACTAATGATATGTCTTACTTCATTTGTTGGATGTGGTTCTGTGTGGGATCATTATACGATATTGTAATGTACGTAGGATCCCTTTTGTTTAATTTTGTCCATAATTATCCGCTTAAATGGGGAGTGGTTGTCTGTCTCTGTGCCTCAGATCCTCTCCTATAAATGCTGGTTGCTTGAGTGAACCCAACCTGGTGCCTGTGTGATCTGGCTCACTGGGTCCGTTTCCATTTGGCCTGCTTCCACACTCAACCAGCTCTGCCTAATAGCACTTTAAAGCTCACAGTGATCAGGCCTTTCAGACCAACAGGAGGGAAAAGTAGTTAAAGAGGGACCCGTCAATGTATTGAGGGATTGGGGAGGGAAAGTGGGAACGAGGAGAGAGAATGGGAGGGGAGGAACGGAGAGACATGGGGATATGAAGAAGACACTCACTGCCAGGAGGTTGGTCATCCTGGTCATCTGGGAACAGATCATCCAGATTCTCTTTACTGGAGTCAGAGTCCTTCTCCTCCTAACAGAGGAAACATAGAGGGCAGATGATTGTTATTGTCATTTAGAGTAAACCAGGCAGATGAAAAGCAGTGGGGTGTGTGTGTGTTTGCATCAGCCTGCCTGCGCGTAGGCATGTTGTGTATGGTGTGGGTTAACTCACCGATGGCGACAGGTCCTCGTCGTACTTCTTGAGCTGGTTCATGAACTCCAGGTGTTTCTTCTCCTCCTCCAGCTGAGCCACGCTCTGCTCACTCTTCTGCAGCTTCTGCTGGGTGCCCGCCAGTTCGTCCCTCAGCCACTGGTTCTCCTGGCACAGCCGACGAACCTGTGCCCGCAGCTTCTGCTTCTCCGACTCCACAGAGCTCAGGTGGCCCGACAGCGCCATCATCACCTGGGACAAGCACAGCAGGGGAACAGGGGTAGCGGTGAGGCAAGAACACTGAGAACACTGGTGGTAAATGAATGGATAATCCTGTTTCAGTCTAGTTGACCGACACTCAGACCATTGAAGTAGTAGGTGGCTGTGGGTTCTCCATCTAGCTGTCTAATTTGCAGGTTAATTCGATCAGATCCCAGGCGGCTCTAGCTCCAGCTCCCCCAGGTCCAGAGGTGTGTAGCAGACAAACAGTGTACTGACCTGTGCCTCGCTCAGGCCCAGCTCCAGCATCTCCAGGGACTTGCGGATCATGAGGGACTTCTCCTCCACCAGGACACCCTGGTCTTCCTGCTTCAGGCAGCGCAGCGTGCCCAGCAAGCCCTCCAAGATAGAGTTGTGCTCCTGCTTCAGAGCCTCCAGGCCCTGGATCACCTGCTTGGTCCTGGAGATGATCTCATCCTGGGACAGCTTCTCCCCAGGATCTTCCTCCTCCTTCAAACACACCATGGTGGACATGTTCTCACGCATCCTGTACCAGACACAAAGAAGAGGAATGGATGTGCATGTTGTAATCAAAATTCTAATCTTAAGTGGCGGATTTCAAACTATCCTTTTGTGAGGCGCAGCCGGGAACTATGTAGATGGTGAGCGGTAGGATCGATAAACCAGAATTGGAGGATCCATCATCGTTTAAATTTTGGGAACATTTAATAGTACGTCAACAGTGAAGAGACGACTCCGGGATACTGGCCTTCGAGGCAGAGTTGCAACAAAAAAAAGCCATCTCTCAGACTGGCCAATAAAAAGAAAAGATTAAGATGGGCAAAAGAACACAGACACTGGACAGAGGAACTCTGCCTAGAAGGCCAGCATCCCGGAGTGGTCTCTTCACTGTTGACGTTGAGACTGGTGTTTTGCAGGTACTATTTAATGAAGCTGCCAGTTGAGGACTTGTGAGGTGTCTGTCTCAAACTAGAAACTCTAATGTACTTGTCCTCTTGCTCAGTTGAGCACCGGTGCCTCAGACTCCTATTCTGGTTAGAGCCAGTTTGTGCTGTTCTGTGAAGGGAGTAGTACACAGCATTGTACAAGATCTTCAGTTTCTTGCATGGAATAGCCTTCATTTCTCAGAACAAGAATAGACTGACGAGTTTCAGAAGAAAGGTCTTTGTTTCTGGCCATTTTGAGCCTCTAATCAAACCCACAAATGCTGATGCTCCAGATACACAACTAGTCTAAATAAGGCCAGTTTTATTGCTTATTTAATAAGCACAACAGTTTTCAGCTGTGCTAACATAATTGCAAAAGGGTTCTCTCATGATCAATTAGCCTTTTAAAATTATAAACTTGGATTAGCTAAGACAACGTGCCATTGGAACACAGGAGTGATGGTTGCTGATAATGGGCCTCTGTACTAGAGGTTGGCCGATTAATTAGGGGCAATTTCATGATCTCATAACAATCGGTAATCGGCCTTTTTGGATACCGATTACATAGCAATCCATGAAGAAACTGTGTGGCAGGCTGACCACCTGTTCCACGAGTGTAGCGTCAAAAGGACCTTGTGGCTGCAATGAGCCAAGGTAAGTTGCTAGCTAGCATTAAACGTATCTTATTAAAAAAAAACAATCTTCACATAATCACTAGTTAACTACACATGGTTGATGATATTACTAGGTTAACTAGCTTGTCCTGCGTTGCATATAATCAATGCGGTGCCTGTTAATTTATCATCAAATCATAGCCGAATTCAACTTCGCCAAACGGGTGAAGATTAACAAAAGCGCATTCCCGAAAAAAGCACAATAGTAGCACAAATGTACCTAACCATAAACATCAATGCCTTTCTTAAAATCAATACAAATAACTATTCTTTTTTAACCTGCATATTAAGTTAAAAATAAATGCATGTTAGCAGGCAATATTAACTAGGGAAATTGTGTCGCTTCTCTTGTGCTCAGTGCAAGCAGAGTCAGGGTATATGCAGCAGTTTGGGCCGCCTGGCTCGTTGCGAAGTGTGTTTCTTCCTAACAAAGATCGTAATTAATTTGCCAGAATTTTACATTATGACATAACATTGAAGTTCGTGCAATGTAACAGCAATATTTAGACTTCGGGTTGCCACCTGTTCGACAAAATACGGAATGGTTCCGTATTTCACTGAAAGAATAAACTTTTTGTTTTCGAAATGATAGTTTCCAGATATGACCATATTAATGACCAAAGGCTTGTATTTCTGTGTGTTTATTATAATGAAGTCTATGGTTTGATATTTGATAGAACAATCTGACAGCGGTGGTAGGCAGCAGCAGGCTCGTAAGCATTCATTCAAACAGCACTTTACTGCGTTTTCGAGCAGCTTTTAGCAACGCTTGAAGCACAGCGCTGTTAATGACTTCAAGCCTATCAAGTCCCGAGATTAGGCTGGCAATACTAAAGTGACTATAAGAACATCCAATAGTCAAAGGTATATGAAATACAAATGGTATAGAGAGAAATAGTCGACGCGTCATAATAACTACAACATAAAACTTCTTAACTGGGAATGTTGAAGAAGTTGGAATATTGAACCACCAGCTTTCATATGTTCTCATGTTCTGAGCAAGGAACTTAAATGTTAGCTATTTTACATGGCACATATTGCAATTTTACTTTCTTCTCCAACACTGTGTTTTTGCATTATTTAAACCAAATTGAACATGTTTCATTATTTATTTGAGACTAAATAGATTTTATTTATGTATTATATTAAGTTAAAATAAAAGGGTTCATTCAGTATTGTTGTAATTGTTATTACAAATACATATACAAAAAATGAAAGAATAATAATAAATCAGCCGATTAATCGAAATCGGCTTTTTTTGGTCCTCCAGTAAATCGGTATCGGTGTTAAAAAAAAATCATAAACTTGGTCAACTCTACTCTGTACGCCTATGTAGATATTCCATTAAAAATCAGCCGTTTCTAGCTAGAGTAGTCATTTACAACATTAACAATGTCTACACTGTATTTCTGATCAATTGATTTTATGTTATTTTAAATATTTCTTTCAAAAACAAGGACATTTTGAAGTGACCCCAAACTTTTGAACGGTAGTGTAAATACCACAGTCCTCTTACAAGTGATTGGCCTGACAAACATGGCTCAAGCCTGATGAGCTTACTGTGTTAAATGAGGCCTCTCCTCCTGTTTACACTAGTAACCATATGCCCCGTGCATCCTGCAAAGGCAGAGGTGTTGCTAACATTTACGACAGCTTAAACCCCAACCAAGGATTATAAAAAATGGGCCTTTAAATTCTCGGACAACCCAAAGATTCGTAGATACCCTTCCAGACTCCCTCTCTGTAGATGATTTGTTTGTAAGTTGTACGTTTCGGTGTTCCTCAAGGTTCCGTTTTAGGACCACTATTGTTTTCACAATATATTCAACCTCTTGGTGATGTCATTTGGAAACAATGTCAACTTTCACTGCTATGAGAGATGCTAGTTATAGGTCCCAAGAAACAAAGAGATCTGATGTTGGATCTAACAATTAATCGTGATGGTTGTACAGTCGTCTCAAATAAAACTGAAGGACCTCAGCGTTATTCTGGACTCTGATCTCTCTTTTAAAGAACATATCAAGAAAATTTCAAGGACAGCTTTTTTCTATCTTGGTAACATTGCAAAAATAAGAAACCTTATGTCCAAAAATGATGCATAAAAACTAATCCATGCTTTTGTCACATCTAGATTAGACTACTGCAATGCTCTACTCTCTGGCTACCCGGATAAAGCACTAAATAAACTTCAGTTAGTGCTAAACACGGCTGCTAGAATCTTGACTAGAACCCCAAAACTTGATCATATTACTCCAGTGCTAGCGTCTCTACACTGGCGTCCTGTTAAGGCTAGTGATGATTTCAAGGTTTTATTGCTAACCTACAAAGCATTACACGGGCTTGCTCCTACCCACCTCTCCGATTTGGTCCTGCAGTACATACCTACACGTACGCTACGGTCAAAAGACACAGGCCTCATTGTCCTTGGCATTTCTAAGCAAACAGCTAAAGGAAGGGCTTTCTCCTATAGAGCTCCATTTTTATGGAATGGTCTGCCTATCCATATGAGAGACGCAGACTCTGTCTCGACCTTTAAGTCTTTATCGATGACTAATCTCTTCAGTAGGTCCTATGATTGAGTGTGATCTGGCCCAGGGGTGAGAAGGTGAACGGAAAGGCACTGGAGCGACGAACTGCCCTTGCTGTCTCTGCCTGGCTGGTTCCCCTCTCTCCACTGGGATTCTCTGCCTGTAACCCCATTACGGGGGCTGAGTCACTGGCGCTCTTCCATCCCATCCATAGGAGGGGTGCGTCACTTGAGTGGGTTGAGTCACTGACGCGATCTTCCTGTAAGGGTTTGGCGTCCCCTCGGGCTCGTGCGGTGGAGGAACTCTTCGTCTCAGGGTAGCAAGTTGGTGGTCTGTTGAGATCACTCTAGTGGTATGGGGGCTGTGCTTTGGCAAAGTGGGTGGGGTTATATCCTGCCTGGTTGGCCTTGTCCGAGGGTATCATCCACAGTGTCTCCCGGCCCCCCTAGTATCTATGCTGCAATAGTATATGTGCCGAGGGGCTAGGGTCAGTCTTCCTTCTCTCTCTCATAACTCGTGGCTGGCCCCAGTCCACCTGGTCGTGCTGCTGTTGTTTGGGGTTTTAGACTGGGTTTCTGTATAGCACTTTGTGACATCTGCTGATGTAAAAAGGGCTTTATAAATACATTTTAATAACTTTTCTTTTTGCTGACGTTTACTTACACCGGTCGTATTCAGCGTGTTACACGTTCGTAAAAACATCAGTTATTCTGTGCTCTGGCACACTGAAATCAGAGTAGATTGCCAGAGTTAATTTACGAACGCAAGAAATATGCTAACTAGATAAGTTGTTTAAGTTCAGCATAGCTAGCTAGCAAAGCGATTCTCATTTCTTGCTAGCTAATCAAATGACCTGCCTCTCTAGCTGTAGCCACCGAAAAAACTATGAGAGGAAAATGTCAGTCACTCAAACTAGCCCTTGTTATTTTGATTGTATTGACATTCCCAGCCTTAATTAAATGTCAGTTTTTGTCCAAAATTTGGAAACTGAAACAGTGCATCCCGAATGTGTTGAGCAGCAAACAATGTACCAGACCAGCTGTGACTTACAACCTGATAGCAATCATTTCTTGGTAGTCCAAAAAATGAATTGGTGAATTATATGAATCATGCAATGAGCTGCATCCATCTATTCTGACAACAATGCCTTACCGTACATCATGGAATTTTGGGCCCAATATAACATTGTTGTATAGCACACTATATTACTTATACAACTAATATAAGGCCAGGACATGAGTAGAAATTAACGTGGGCATTGTTTAATGCGTTTCACAGGAAGAACATTCCAAGCATTTCAAAGTAAGTAAGCAAGGGGGGGGGGGGGGTTACAGGTGCCCTAAAGGGACAAAACTAGAATATCAATACACACCATATTCCTCCCCCTTTACTTTTGATGACTCATAAAGGGAAAAGTAAATATTCACTGTTTTGCCCATTGTTTTCTTTTTAATATAAGTTCTCTTAATGTAAATAAATTAACATTTCAGAATAACCTTTTCTGAACTAGGGAAAGAGGGTAGACTGCCTCAGTTCTCAGACTTAAGCCTGGGGTGTATTCTGCCCCAATGTCAGAGGTTAGTCTGAACTAAATAGTCAACCTGTCAGGGGGTCATCTTTCTCTTGCAGGGTAATGACGACGTAATGACGACGTACAGGTGAGTCTACAGTCACATTGTCTCTGAGCCTGAGTGGTGATGGTGTATGCCCAGACTGGGGTGCAACAGTACCCTGAGTAGGCACTCTGGCTGGTTCAGGTGAGTCTGGAGCACTTTCCACATTTGTATGTTGCTGCAGTGGATGTTCAGGCTCGTAGTCATGGTAGGTCTCCAGTAGCTGATCTTGGTTTGTCACTTGACAGGAGTCATCTCTGAGGTTGGTTCCTGGCAACAGTTGATCTACGTGTCTCCTCCAGATTATGTTTTCCGGTGTATGAACTGTGTAGGACACAGGCCCTGTTTGTGCAACCACTGTAGCTGGTATCCACTTTGGACCTTTGCAGTAGTTCCGAGCAAGAACTCTCTCTCCAGCTATGACGCTTCTGTCTTTTGCTTTGCTCAGTCTCTCCACCTGTGCTCTCTGTTGTGTCTGTACAACCTGTTTAGTCTTTGGAGGTCAAGTCGAGTGTGAAGCGGTCTTTTCATCATGGCTGACGCAGGTGCCACTTTGGTTGTAGTGTGGGGAGTGTTTCTGTAGGTTAACAGGAAGGTGTTTAGGCGCCTATTGAGGGAGCCGTCCCCTTGTGATGATTTTAAAGCTTGCTTCATCGTTTGGACAAACCTTTCAGCGAGGCCGTTTGTTGCAAGGTGATAGGGCGCTGACTTGATGTGCTAAATTCCATTTGCTTCCATGAATGACCGGCACTCTTCAGACACCAGTTGGGGGCAATTATCGCTAATGAGCTGCGTTGGCAAGCCGAAGTGACTGAAGATTGACCGGAGCTCTTCGATGGTTCTCTCCGCTGAGGTGCTCTTCATCACTGTGACCTCAGGCCTTTTGCTGTGTGCGTCAACTACGACTAAGAACATACGATCCTCCAGTGGGCCTGCATAGTCTATGTGGACTCGCTGACCAGGCTCCTCTGGGAAGTCCCATGGGTTTAGTGGCGCTACCTGAGGCATGTTCCTCATCTTTTGACATGCAGAACATGACTTGACCTTATCTTCGATAGCTGCGTCCAAACCTGGCCACCAAAAGTAGATGAGTGCAATCTCCTTCATTCGCACCAAGCCACAGTGCCCTGAATGGAGTTCAAGCACCTGCCTTCTCAGTGGAGGCGGTATGATGACTAAAAAAAAAACATAGCAAGCATCCAAACTGAACTGTGAGCTCATTTCTCCTCACTAGGTAAGGGAAACCTTGAGAGGCCATCTGCATTGCAGTGCTGCTCATACCTTCTGTACTTAATATCGTACTGGTGAGCAGATAACAATAATGTCCATCGTTGCATGCAGCAAGTGACGGAATGCCGGTGTGGGGACCAAAGATTGAGGCGAGGGGTCTATGGTCCGTCAGCAGAGTGAATCGTCGGCCAAACAGAAACTGATGACATTTCTTAACTCCAAACACAATGGCGAGTGCTTCAGGCTCTGTCTGTGCATAATTGCTCTCGGCTTTACTTAAGGTCCGTGATGCAAAAGCAATTGGCCTTTCTTCACCTGATGGCATGATGTGTGAGACAACCGCACCACATGCCAACTGTAATGGCAAGTTGGGGTTGAAGTGGGTTAGGGCCTCTGACTGAGCTAAGGCTGTTTTCACTTTCTTGATGGCCTCCTCACATCTGTCTGTCCACTTCCACTGTTTGGTTTTGTTCAAAAGTTCATGCAGTGGCTTTAACATGTTAGCTAGGTTTGGCACAAACTTTGCGTAGTATGTCAGTAGTCCTAAGAATGATCTCAGCTGACTCACGTTCTGTGGGGATGGAGCTTCCGCAACGGCCTTCACCTTCAATGGCGCCTTGTGGAGCCCCGAACTGTCGATGACGTGGCCCAGGTACTCAGAGGGTCGGAAAAACTTGCATTTGTCCTTCCGGACCCTCAGACCGTACTCATCCAATCTCTGTAGTGTAGCATTCAGGTTTCTCAGGTGCTCCTTCTCGTTTTTGCCGGTGATGAGTAGATCGAGGTAACATTGGACCCCAGTGAGCCCGCTCAGTATCTGATCCATAGCTCTCTGAAGCAAGGCCGGAGCTGAGGTGATTCCAAAAGAAAGCCTCCGGTACCTGTACAGTCCTTTGTGAGTCACTATGGTCAACAGTTCTTGTGACTCTTGGTCCACATGCATCTGTAGACAGACTTATGTCAGGCCTATCTTACTGAATTTGTGTCCTCCAGCTAAACCAGAAAAGAGGTCGTCAATGAGGGGTAGTGGATATTTTTTCAGAAGTCAAGACTGGGTTAATGGTGACTTTGAAATCACCACAGAGTCAGAGTGATCCATCTTTTTTATGACTGGAACAACGGGTGTAGCCCATTCACTAGATCCAATACTCCACTCTCGACTAGTCTGTTTAGCTCAATTTCAACTTTTGGTTTTATGGCGTATGGGACAGGTCTAGCTTTGAAGCATTTTGGCTTGCTGTTTGGTTTCACGGTCAGTTTAACTGTTATGTCTTTCATACAGCCAAGTTCTCATTTGAACACATCCGCGTGTTTCTTCAATATCCCTTGTAGATTTGTGTCCTCTTTTGCAACCATGTGAATTTCTGCCAGTTTAGTTTAATCTTTTGCAGCCATGTGCATCCTAGCAATGCTGGATGGTTGCCTTTCACAATGTAGAGTGGTAGCTTTACCTTCTGTTTGTTGAGCTCCACCGTAACAATCACACTTCCTCTCACTGGAACAATCTCACCGGTGTATGTTTTCAGCTTCATCTTTGTGGGCTGTGGTGTGAGGTTATGTAGTTTCTCCTTGTATACAGCCTCAGACAGCAAAGATATGGCTGTTCCAGTGTCCACTTGCATCCGTACAGCGTTTCCATCCAGTAGCGGTGTCACCCAGTAGCCGTATCCATTGTCTGAAATGGACAAAACATGCAAAGATTCCTCCCCTTCAGACAGAGTATCACTTTGTTCATCCTGTGTGCTCCATTTTCTGCACTTTCTTTTTGTACTCCCTGAAGTCACTTTTCCTTTGTTCAGTACTTGTGTTTGATTGTCTCTTTTTGTTTTTACATGCACGTTCGATGTGACCCTTTTTTTCCAAAACTTCTGCAGTCTAATTCTTTCCACCAACACTCCTCTGCTTGGTGACCTGGTTTCCCACAGTGATAGCATGGCTTGCCACCTCGTGCCTTGTTTTTTAACCACGTAGACACCTTATGCACTTTGGTCGATGCACTTAGCTGTTGTGTGTCTTTATTTGCCATTTCCATTGACGTACTCACTTCTATTGCTCTCTGCAATGTTAAGTTACTCTCAGTCAAAAGGCGTTTCTGAATTGCTTCGCTGCGCATGCCACACACTAACCTATCACGTATAGTGTCACTCATTGATCGCCCAAATTCACAGTGTTCAGATAACTGTTTCAATACGTCCACAAACTGTGAGATTGATTCCCCCTCTTGATTCCTCTTATGAAACCTGAATCTCTCTGCAATTATCAGTAGTTTGGGAGAATAATGTAATTTTAACCTGTTTGGGATAGGGGGCAGCATTTTCACATTTGGATGAAAAGTGTGCCCAGAGTAAACTTCCTGCTACTCAGGCCCAGAAGCTAAGATATGCATATTATTAGTAGATTTGGATAGAAAACAGTCTGAAGTTTCTAAAACTGTTTGAATGATGTCTGAGTATAACAGAACTCATATGGCAGGCAAAAACCTGAGAAACAATCCAACCAGAAAGTGGGAAATCTGAGGTTTGTAGTTTTTCAACTCATTGCCTTTAATATACAGTGTCTATGGGGTCATATTGCACTTCCTAAGGCTTCCACTAGATGTCAACAGTCTTTAGAACCTTGTTTCAAGCTTCTACTGTGAAGGAGGGGGGAATGAGAGCTGTTTGAGTGAGGGGTCTGGCAGAATACCATGAGCTGGTCAAGCGCATGGCCATGAGAGCGACCTGCGTTCCTTTTCATTTCTAAAGACAAAGGAATTCTCCGGTTGAAACATTATTGAAGATTTATGTTAAAAACATCCTAAAGATTGATTCTATACATCGTTTGACATGTTTCTACGAACTGTATTATAACTGTTAGGACTTTTCATCTAAACTTTCGCCTGGACTTGCCCGCGCCTCGTGAGTTTGCATTGTGAACTGAACGCACTAACAAAAAGGAGATATTTGGACATAAATGATGGACTTTATCGAACAAAACAAACATTTATTGTGGAACTGGGATTCCTGGGAGTGCATTCTGATGAAGATCATCAAAGGTA
Organism: Salvelinus fontinalis; assembly: GCF_029448725.1. NCBI lineage: Eukaryota > Metazoa > Chordata > Actinopteri > Salmoniformes > Salmonidae > Salvelinus > Salvelinus fontinalis. The sequence continues at coordinate 30,503,984 of NC_074680.1, forward strand.
AGTGAATATTTATAATGCCATTTCTGACATCTGTTGACTCCACAACATGGCGGGTACCTGTATGGCTTGTTTGTGTCTGAGCGCCGTACTCAGACTATTGCATGGTGTGCTTTTTCCGTAAAGTTTTTTTGAAATCTGACACAGCGGTTGCATTAAGGAGAAGTATATCTTTAATTCTGTGCATAACACTTGTCTCTTTTATCAAAGTTAATGGTGAGTTTCTGTAAATTGATGTGGCTCTCTGAAAACTCGCCGGATGTTTTCGAGGCACAACATTACTGACCATAATGCGCAAATGTAAACTGAGATTTTTGGATATAAATATGAACTTCATCGAACAAAACAAATGTATTGTGTAACATGAAGTCCTATGAGTGCCATCGGATGAAGATCAAAGGTTAGCGATTCATTTTATCTCTATTTCTGCTTTTTGTGACTTCTCTCTTTGGCTGGAAAATGGCTGAATGTGTTTTTGTGACTAGGCTCTGACCTAACATAATCGTATGGTGTGCTTTCGATGTAAAGCCTTTTTGAAATCGGACACGATGGGTAGATTAACAAGAAGTTAGGCTTTAATTTGGTGTATTGCACTTGTAAATGTATTTAAGTTACATAGTTATAAAAAATATTTTTTAATTTCGCGCTTTGCCTTTTCAGCGGAATGTTGTCGAGGAACCCCTAGCCATAAGATGTTTTAAGGTCGCCACAATTTGATCATATGATTTATCACCAGGTTTTTCAGGCGTTACTAGGCTACGCAGTAGATTTCATGTTTTTCTTCCCATAAGTCAAAAATGTTGGCACAACTGCTTTAATTCCATTTGCCAACACAAAGTACTCAAAACGTTCTGTGTAAGAACTCCATTGTTCCACAGATTCAAATGTTCCTATATTTCCAACCAATGCAGACATTTTCGGTTTATTTTACTTTCTCACACTTTTCAGACGGTCCCTTACTCCCAGACCTTTTTTTCTTCTTTTAACTCATGATGACTTCACTTTCTCCCGCAGCAAAACTCTTCCTATCCCTCGAGGCTCTCGTTTCTGTGACATCAAAAGATAGCTAGCATCACGTTTTGTTTGCGTCTTTCTACAGCGGAGAAAAAACAAATTTAACCGACTTTCTGCAGAAGATAATGAGCACAAACACGAGAACGTTTCTTCCTTGTCGCCAGTTGTAGTATAGCACACTGTATTACGTATACAACTAATATAAGGACAGGACATGAGACGGGAGTAGAAATTAACGTGGGCATTTTTGTTATACATTTCACAGGAAGAACAATCCAAGCATTTCAAAGTAGGTAAGCAAGGGGGGTTACAGGTAGAGGTCGACCGATTATGATTTTTCAACGCCGACACCGATTATTGGAGGACAAAAAAAAGCCGATACCGATTAATCAGCTGATTTATTTAACACGAAACACCGACCTTATTTGAAGTAGATCAAGACATTCTCTATGGAAGACATGAACGGTAAAATAACGAAGGAACCCCTTTCAAATTCAGCCGCAAGTTATTACAGGAATTATAACGCGTCGACTATTTCTCTCTAAACCATATACCTTTGACTAATCCGGAAACTATCACCTCGAAAACAAAAAGATTTTTCCGTTCCGTATTTTATCTAAAGGGTGGCATCCATGAGTCTAAATATTCCTGTTACATTGCACAACCTTCAATGTTATGTCATAATTACGTAAAATTCTGGCAAATGAGTTCGCAAAGAGCCAGGCGGCCCAAACTGTTGCATATTTACATTTACGTAATTTAGCAGACGCTCTTACCCAGAGCGACTTACATACATTCATACTTTTTTTGTACTGGTCCCCCGTGGGAAATGAACCCACAACCCTGGCGTTGCAAGCGCCATGCTCTACCAACTGAGCCACACGGGACTATACCCGTGCATATACCCTGACTGTGTGCAATGAACGCAAGAGAAATGACAATTTCACCTGGTTAATATTGCCTGCTAACCTGGATTTATTTTAGCTAAATATGCAGGTTTAAAAATATATACTTGTGTATTGATTTTAAGAAAGGCATTGATGTTTATGGTTAAGTACACATTGGAGCAATGACAGTCATTGATTGATTGTTTTTTATAAGATAAGTTTAATGCTAGCTAGCAATTTACCTTAGCTTACTGCATTCGCGTAACAGGCAGGCTCCTCGTGGAGTGCAATGTAATCAGGTGTTAGAGCATTGGACTAGCAACTGTAAGGTTGCAAGATTGGATCCCGAGCTGACAAGGTTAAAAATCTTTCGTTCTGCCCCTGAACAGAACGCTCCTAGGCCATCATTGAAAATAAGAATGTGTTCTTAACTGACTTGCCTAGTTAAATAAAGATTAAATAAAGGTTATTTTATAATAAATTTTAACAAACAAATAAAAAAAATCGGCAAATCGGCGCCCAAAAATACCGATTTCCCGATTGTTATGAAAACTTGAAGTCGGCCATTCCGAATAATCGGTCGACCTCTAGTTACAGGTGCCCTAAAGGGACAAAACTAGAATATCAATACACAAACATATTTTTAAAACATCTTATAAAGTTGGTTTTGTAGCATAAACTGGGAATTTGATATGACCGATTTTATGATTGTTTAATATCTGCAAAGTAGTTAAAACGCTGTCCGTACCAATTTAATAGTCTGAATGGAGGTGTTATTTTTAACTGTAGGACAGCAAGAAAGTGCATGCAGACTCAATTAGCCTATCCAGCAGGCCAGCCAATTTAGCCAGCAGGCAAGCCACCATTCACCATTTTCTTTCTTCATCAAACTTTCATGCTCTAGTTTTTGTTTCTTTCTTCAGATGAAACCCAGAACAAAAAAAGGACCATAGGGAGGAAGAGGGAAGTATTTTGATGTTATCGTTAAAAATGTACATCTGGTTTAAAGCGTAGCCCGGGGAGACTCAGTGTCCTTAAAAGGGGTGTTAAAATACATACAAGCACTTCCCTGAAGTCAAATTTGTTGCAGTTATGGAGATGCAGAGGGGAGGTAAGATCCTCAAATGAACAAATTCCCTGCACAATACTGCAGAATAAGGTGTTGAAAGGCTTTAGGGAATGAATGCATACAGTAGGCTACGTCTAGAAAACAAATAGACCACAGACAGAGATTTACTTCATACTGTATGAGCCAATGACCCAAAGTGAGAGAGCTGCACAGAAGGCACCTCTAGACCTCTATGCATTAAATCATTGACTGGCAGTTACCACCACCTCAGACAAGTTCCCGGAGGTTTTAGATGCAGGAATTCGTCTGCCATTGAAATCATTGGGTGGGCCGCCTAAGCATTATTTCAGTCCAAACAGCGCAAAACATTTATTGAAAAAGCTTTCACTGTAAATTTAAGACAAAAAACAAAGTATGTAGAAAATATGTGTACCTATAAGCACACCATAATCTAAGTTCACATTTCTAATATGTACTGCTCAAATTTTTGTAATAAAAGTAGAGATCAAATGTAAGATTAATCTCTCATTTGAATCTTTATGACTTTTATATGACAAATATTTTATAAAATATGTGAAAAGTCCAGGCTGGGCTTAATGGGTGGAGAATGTACCGTTTAAGTCCATGCATATTCCAAATAAGCCCACTTCTTCAATAATACATTTTAATTCATTTCTAAAATATTCAAAACTTAACAGACAATTCTTATGTAAAATTGTATTATATTCATCTCCCCTAAAGTTAATAAAATAAACTGATCATTACTAATCCATGAAAGTAGCACTCATAACAGCGTTGTGGTCCAATCATATCCACAGAGATCAATGTGGACTTTAGTTCTTGCCAACCAGTTTCACACCTGATTCAACTAATTAGACTTCAATCGAAACATGATTAGTGGAATCAGGTGTGTTATTGCATGGTTAGAACAAAAACACACCCACACAACTTTCAATTAATTATCTGAAATCTGATTTAGATTTGCTGTACTGCTATTCTTGTTAATTACTTCAACAAAATGTAGGGCGGCCCAGCCCCCGAAGTGACTACTATCAAGTTCACTCAAGAGGGTTTATTGTCTTCTCGGGTATTCAGCCTTCTCTGTGCTGCTCTCCACATCCTGAGGTCTGATATCTACAGTAATGCTATTGATCAACAACTCATTGGGGCTGGCTGATATTTTGAAATAAATAGATTAATTCAAATGTATGTTTTAGCACTAAGTACCAAATGGCTGTATATTGCAAAAAATGGAGGTCCATTTTTTTCTCTCCAGTATTTATGAGTGTTTATCTTTTGTGTCGTTTCCTTCACTCCTTCTGTGCTGTGTGCAGTTTACCAGAGAGGAAGAGGTAGAGAGAGGCCCAACTCGGCGGAAAATCTGTCTCCCTCCAGCATATGGTATTTGTTTTGCCCACCAAACCAGAAGTTGTTGTATGGAGGTCAATGAGTGTCAAATTTGGTAAACACATTTTTTGGAGGGTTTATTTCTTACGTGGTTTATTTAATCGAATAGAAGTTGCGTAATGCTTAGATTGTTACGAGTCTACTGATATACAGTACTAGTCAAAAGTTTAGACACCTATTCATTCAAGGGTTTCTTTATATTAATAGTTTCTACATTGTAAAATACAGAGAAGACATCAAACTATGTAATAACACATCAAATCATGTAGTAACCCCCCAAAAAAGTGTTAAACAAATCAAAATATATTTTATATTTGAGATTCTTCAAAGTAGCCACCCTTTGCCTTGATGACAGCTTTGCACACTGGCATTCTCTCAACCAGCTTCATGAGATAGTCGCCTTGTTAAAGGTCATTTGTGGAATGCGTTTGAGCCAATCAGTTGTGTTGTGACATGGTAGGGGTGGTATACAGAAGATAGCCCTATTTGGTGAAAGACCAAGTCCATATTATGGCAAGAACTGCTCAAATAAGCAAAGAGAAATGACAGTCCATCATTACTTTAAGACATGAAGGTCAGTCAATGCGGAAAATTTCAATAACCTTGGAAGTGCCTTCAAGTGCACTCGCAAAAACCATCAACAGCTGTGATGAAACTGGCTCTCAGGAAGACCGCCACAGGAAAGGAATACCCAGTTACGTCTGCTGCTGAGGATTAGTTCATTCGAGTTACCAGCCTCAGAAATTGCAGCCCAAATAAATGCTTCAGTGTAAATTAAAAATCACTGATGCATTTTGATCATGTCTTATGATTAACTTTTGCAAATAAGTTCAATACATTTTTTACTATTGTCGAATTCCGTTTTAATCTATGGATTTCGTTGATTCTGTCCACGTTTTCCACATGCAGACTTTACAAGCCTCGACAGTGCCCTTCACCCAAAAGTGCATGAGTAGTCATCTTCTTGTCCCTCATTTGGTTGCATTTTTTACCACCACTTGTAGGTCTTCTATCTATGACATCCCTCAACTCTGATCTTATTCTTCTCTCTCTGCATCAACGACTCTGTCCACTCCAAAAGTTATTGGAGAGAGTACAGGTTTATAATTATGCCTAATTGTTTCTAAATCTTGGTAAAGACAACATCGTTACATGCATAACTGTCGTTTTTGGGTGTTTTAATCAACTTACATCTGAAAAAAAAAACAATTATGCTCATGTACATAGAATATTAGGGATATCAACACACTATCCCCGTGTTTCAATGCAAACCGGGCTTAATAGGAGCATACTGTGCTTAATTGGAACAGTAATTTATGGTTAAAAAGACAGAAAAGCTAAATCTACTCAGAAAATATTTGGAAACCAATGGTTTGAGGTATAAATATACACTAACAGGGCTCTCCAACCATGTTCCTGGAGAGCAACCGTCCAGTAGTTTTTTCCTCCAACCCCAATCTAGCGCAACTGATTCCAATAATTAGCTGGTTAAACTGAACCAGGTAAATTTACAACTGGGGTTGGAGGGAAAACCTACCGGATGGTAGCTTTCCAAGAACAGGGTTGGAGAGCACTGCACTATAGACTACAATTGTGCAAAGTTAGTAATGATTATTTTGAAGCCCACCCAAGACAAATTAAAAATTTATAAAAATGCCATGTATAACAATACGAGGTTCATTTAACAGTAAAATAAAGACAAAATGCATTTAAAAATGTAAACGGTGACTCCCTGAAATATATTATATTGTTCTAGTTCACCATGTTATGTTGCTACTGTGTGACTGAAATGTAGACACGACAGCTAGCATGAAAAAAACCATGTTTTCAATTGGCAAGAAATAGTAATGAACCCCCATAAAATATATGTTATGTGCATATTTCAGCACATGAATCTCAAATCAAACTTAATTTGCCACATGCACCAAATACAAGTGTAGACTTTACCGTGAAATACTTACAAGCCCTTAACCAACAGTGCAGTTCAAGAAGAAAATATTTACTAAGTAGGCTAAATTAAAAAGTAATAATAAAAAGTAACAATAAGAATAACGAGGCTATATACAGGGGGCACCGGTACCAAGTCAGTGTGCAGGGGTACAGGCTAGTTGAGGTAATCTGTACATGTAGATGGGGCCGAAGTGATTATGCATAAGTAACAAACAAACAGCGAGTAGCAGCAGTGTACAAGAGTGGGGGTGTCAATGTAAATTGTCCGGTGGCAATTTTTATGAATTATTCAGCAGTCGAATGGCTTGGGGGAGGAAGATGTTGAGGAGCCTTTTGGTCCTAGACTTGGAGCTCCGGTACCTCTTGCCGTGTGGTAGCAGAGAAAACAGTGTATAACTTGGGTGACTGGAGTCTGACAATGTTATGGGCTTTCCTCTGACACCGCCTATTATATAGGTCCTGGATGGCAGGAAGCTTGGCCCCAGTGATGTGCTGGGCCGTTCGCACTACCCTCTGTAGCGCCTTACGGCCAGATGCCGATCAGTTGCCATACCAGGCGGTGATGCAACCGGTCAGGATGCTCTCAATGGTGCAGCTGTAGAACATTTTGAGGATCTGGGGACCCATGCCACATCTTTTCAGTCTCCTGAGGGGGAAAAGGTTTTGTCATGCATTCTTCACGACTGTCTTGATATGTTTGGACCATGATAGTTCGTTGGTGATGTGGACACCAAGGAACTTGAAACTCTCAACCCGTTCCACGACATCCCCATCAATGGGGGCCTGTTCGGCCTGCCTTCTCCTGTAGTCCACGATCAGCTCCTTTGTCTTGCTAACATTGACGGAAAAGTTGTTGGCCTGGCACCACACTGCCAGTTCTCTGACCTCCCTATAGGCCGTCTCATCGTTGTTGGTGATCAGGCCTACCACGGTGTCGTCAGCAAACTTAATGATGGTGTTGGAGTCATGTTTGGCCATGCAGTCGTGGGTGAACAGGGAATACAGGAGGGGACTAAGTACACACCCCTGAAGGGCCCCAGTGTTAAGGATCAGTGTGGCAGACATGTTGTTGCCTACTCTTACCACCTGGGGGCGGCCCGTCAGGAAGTCCAGGATCCAGTTGCAGAGGGAGGTGTTTAGTCCCAGAGTACTTTGCTTAGTGATGAGCTTCGTGGGCACTATGGTGTTGAATGCTGAGCTGTAGTCGATAAACAGCATTCTCACATAGGTGTTCCATTTGTCCAGATAAGAAAGGGCAGTGTGGAGAGCGATTGATATTGCGTCATCTTTAGATCTGTTGGTGCGGTATGCGAATTGGAGTGGGTCTAGTGTCCGGGAGAATGCTGATGTGAGCCATGACCAGCCTTTCAAAGCACTTCATGGGCTACTGACATGAGTGCCACGGGGCGGTAATCATTTAGGCAGGTTACATTCGCTTCCTTGGGCACAGGGAGTACGGTGGTCTGCTTGAAACATGTAGGTATTACAGACTTGGTCAGGGAGAGGTTGAAAATGTGAGTGAAGACACTTGACAGTTGGTCCGCGCATGCTTTGAGTACATGTCCTGGTAATCCGCCTGGCACAGTGGCTTTGTGAATGTTGACCTGTTTAAAAGGTTTTGTGCATGTCGGCTACCAAGAGTGTTATCACACAGTTATCCAGAACAGCTGGTGCTCTCGTGCATGCTTCAGTGTTGCTTGCCTCGAAGCGGGCATAAAAGGCATTTAGCTCGTCTGGTAGGCTCGCGTCACTGGACAGCTCGCGTCTGGATTTCCCTTTGTAGTCGGTAATAGTTTTCAAACCCTGCCACATCTGACGAGCGTCAGAGCCGGTGCAGTAGGATTCAATCTTAATCCTGCAATGACGCTTTACTTGTTTGATGGTTAGTCTGAGGGCATTGGGGGATTTATTATAAGCGTCCGGATTAGTGTCCCGTTCCTTGAAAGCGGCAGCTCTAGCCTTTAGCTCGATGCAGGTGTTGCCTGTTGCCTCCATGGATTCTGGTTGGGATATGTACGTACAGTCACTGTGGGGACGACATCATCGATGCACTTATTGATGAAGCCGATGACTGAGGTGGGGTATTCCTCAATGCCATTGGATGAACCCCGGAACATATTCCAGTCTGTGCTAGCAAAACAGTCCTTTAGTGTAGCAGCTGTGTCATCTGACCACTTCCGTATTGAGCGAGTCACTGGTACTTCCTGCTTTAGTTTTTGCTTGTAAGAAGGAATCAGGAGAATAGAATTGTGGTCAGATTTGCCAAATGGAGGGCGGGGGAGAGCTTTGTATGCATCTCTGTGTGGGGAGTAAAGGAGGTGTAGGATTCCCCCCCCCCCCCCTGGTTGCACATCTGACATGCTGGTAAAAATGTGGTAAAAATGATTTAAGTTTGAATGCATTAAAATCCCCGGCCACTAGGAGCGCCGCTTCCGGGTGAGCATTTTCTTGTTTGTCATGGCCTTATAGAGTTGGTTGAGAGCGGTCTTAGTGCCAGCTTCACTTTGTGGTGGTAAATAGACGGCAACGAATAATACAGATGAGAACTCTCTTGGTAGATAGTGTGGTCGACAGCTTACCATAAAGTACTCTACCTCAGGCGCGCAATACCTAAAGACTTCTTTACTATTAGACATCGCGCACCAGCTGTATTTGACAAAAAGACACACCCCCACCCCTAGTCTTACCAGAGGTAGCGTCTCTGTTCTGCTGGTGCATGGAAAATCACGCCAGCTCTACATTGTCTGTTTCTTCGTTCAGCCACGTCTCGGTGAAGCCTATGTTAGTTTTTAATGTCCCATTTTTAAAATCCTCTTAATTTTACATAAAGTAGAAAATCAAATCTCAGAAGATACTAAAAATACCTGGGAAATACTTTTTTCTTGCTTTGAAATTGGCCAACAGTGGGAACTTACAAATAACTAGTGATGCACCGATATGGCATTTTTGGCCCGATAACAAATATTGCCAAAAAATAAACAAACAATACCAATACACAATATTTACAATTTTAGCGGTCTTTTAAGCATTCTAGTACAGTTACTAAGTTCACACACACACACGGACAGAGGTCTAAGGCACTGCATCTCAGTGCAAGAGGCGTCACTAGAGTCCCTGGTTCGAATCCAGGCTGTATCACATTCGGCCATGATTGGGAGTCCCATAGGGCAATGCACAATTGGCCCAGCATCGTCCGGGTTTGGCCGGGGTAGGCAGTCATTGTAAATAACAATTTGTTCTTTACTGACTTGCCTAGTTAATTAAATAAAAGGTTACACACACACCACACTGACCAAAGTCATTTTGTTGGCATTTATCCCCATTACCAGTAAAACATAATCAAAACCTATTTCTTTCACTTACTTGCTGTGCTGTTTCCTTGTTCATTTGTTCAGTCATTTCATTCTCAACCAGGATTTCATCATACATGTCAAGCAGTGAAGTTTCAGCTCTGTCTGTCTGTGGCCTCTCTTCCTCGGTGCGCACTGTCACTGTGTCCGTTTCCATCTTGTCCAGCTGTGTATGTAACATTTCACGTAAACCCTGTTTCTTGTCTGCATCGAAGTAGCAGTCCTTGTACATAGCATCGAGCATGGTGGTGACACATTAAAGAGAGAATGCCACCGACTCGCTTGTTCACAGCTTGTGTCAGCAGTTTTGTTGAGCAGGAGTTTCAATGCCATGACAGAGGGTATCACGTCTGCTGCAGGTGCAGTTGATGAGCTTATTTTGAGTCAGTTGTTCAAATGGCAGCAGCAGTATGACAACCAGCACATTCATGTGCATGCAATACGACTTTCCGCAGTACGAAATCCTCGACGTCCCACTGTGCTGTCAGACTCTGCATGCTCATGGGCCTGATATCGCTGTTCCAAATGTCAGTTGTGAAGGTAATAGCAGTCGGTGAAAGCCAACATGACCCACGACAGAGAACGGTTGATTGTCAAGGACAAAAATGTCCATTATCTTGGTGTTAATGGATTTCGCCTTTGAGTTGTCTTGCGTAAAATGTTCTTACTCTATCAAATGACTGCTCGACTTGTTGACTGCTCAATCCACACAGCAGACATTGCGGGCTAGGTTAGGAATGCTGTGTTGCACGCCAAGCGCAACATTTTACATGGCGTCATTACATCATGAACCTATGTTATATTGGTATGCACATCAGCTTTGACATCAGTTTTGCACATTGGCGTTAAACATCGGGCCGATGCTGGTATTTTTAGCTAATATCGGACGATTCCGATATGTTCACCGATATATCGTGCATCCCTACACATACAGTCGAAGTCGGAAGTTCACATTCACCTTAGTCAAATACATTTAAAATCAGTTTCAAAATTCCTGACATTTAATCTTAGTAAAGATTCCCGTGTCTTAGGTCAGTTACGATAACCACTTTATTTTAAGAATGTGAAATGTCAGAATAATAGCAGAGAGAATTATTTATTTCAGCATTTATTTATTTCATCACATTCCCAGTGGGTCAGAAGTTTACATACGTACTGCATTGCCTTTAAATTGTTTAACTTGGGTCAACCGTTTCAGGTAGCCTTCTACAAGCTTCCCACAATAAGATGGGTGAATTTTGGCCCATTCCTCCTGACAGAGCTGGTGTGACTGAATCAGGTTTGTAGGCCTCCTTGCTTGCACAAGCTTTTTCAGTTCTGCCCACACATTTTCTATAGGTTTGATGTCAGGGCTTTGTGATGGCCACTCCAATACCCTGACTTTGTTGTCCTTTAGCCATTATGACACAACTTTGGACGTACGGTTGGGGTCATTGTCCATTTGGAAGACCCATTTAAGACCAAGCTTTAACTTCATGACTGATGTCTTGAGATGTTGCTACAATATAGCCCCATAATTTTCTTAACTCATGATGCCATCTATTTTGTGAAGTGCACCAGTCCCTCCTGCAGCAAAGCACCCACCACAACATGATGCTGCCACCCTCGTGCTTCACGTTTGGGATGGTGTTCTTCGGCTTGCAAGCCTCCCCCTTTTTCCTCCAAACAAAACAATGGTTATTATGGCCAAACAGTTCTATTTTTGTTTCATCAGACCAGAGGACATTTCTCCACAAAGCATGATCTTTGTCCCCATGTGCAGTTGCAAACCGTAGTCTGGCGCTTTTTAATGGCGGTTTTGGAGCAGTGGATTCTTCCTTGCTGAGCGACCTTTCAGGTTATAGCAATATAGGACTCGTTTTAAAGGGATATAGATGCTTTTGTACCCGTTTCCTCCAGCATCTTCAAAAGGTCCTTTGCTGTTGTTCTGGGATTGATTTGCACTTTTTGCACCAAAGTACGTTCATCTCTAGGAGACAGAACGCATCTCCTTCCTGAGCGGTATGATGGCTGCGCGGTCCAATGGTGTTTATACTTGCGTACTATTGTTTGTACAGATGAATGTGGTACCTTCTGGCGTTTGGAAATTGCTCCCAAGGATGAACCAGACTTGTGGAGGTCTTGGCTGATTTCTTTTGATTTTCCCATGATGTCAAGCAAAGAGGCACTGAGTTTGAAGTTAGGCCATGAAATACATCCACAGGTACACCTCCAATTGAATCAAATGATGTCAATTAGCCTATCAAAAGCTTCTAAAGCCGTGACATAATTTTCTGGAATTTTCCAAGCTGTTTAAAGGCACAGTCAACTTAGTGTATGTAAACTTCTGACCCACTGGAATTGTGATACAGCGAATTATAAGTGAAATAATCTGTCTGTAAACAATTGTTGGAAAAATGACTTGTGTCATGCACAAAGTAGATGTCCTAACCGACTTGCCAAAACTATAGTTTGTTAACAAGAAATGTGTGGTGGTTGAAAAACAAGTTTTAATGACTCCAACGTATGTAAACTTCTGACTTCAATTGTATCTGTCAATAACTTAATAAAACATCTGATTGGCTCAGTATATGTTTAGGCAAAAGAACACAGCATGAGCATAAGCTGAAAAATTCATAGAACTGCAGGAAATTAGCTTTAAAACTGCAACAAAAAAATCAACTCCATTGAAAAATGTATAGAATGGCAGAAAATATGCTTAAAATGCAAAAATGTCTCAATATCGCCAAGATGGGGGCCTCTAAAATTCTCTAAAATTAGCCGCGTTGATGGGCCGGTGACTTTAATCAATATATTTGCCTGTATTTACACCCCAAAAATCAAATGCTAATTAGCATCTAATGTGGCTATCATAAAGAACTACAAATGCCATGATCTGGACAAGACTGCCAAATCTCTGGATTAAACTAATGTTAGCTAAATGTAGTAATGAATAAATTGGCTACATTTCTTTAAAAGGTCAATTCTGTGAACTGTCTTATGCAAGTTTTAAATTGACACAATACCTGTTCTACGACACACGTTCCGCTAGCGGAACCCCCCCACAACATTCCGCTGAAAAGGCAGCGCGGGAAATTCAAAAATATTTTTGGGAAATATGTAACATTCACACAATAACAAGTCCAATACAGCAAATGAAAGATAAACATCTTTTTAATCTACCTATCGTGTCCGATTTCAAAAATGCTTTACAGCGAAAACACAACATATGATTATGTTAGATCACCGCCAAGTCCAAAAAACACAGCCATTTTCCCAGCCAAAAATAGGAGTCACAAAACGCAGAAATAGAGATAAAATTAATCACTAAACCTTTGATGATCTTCATCAGATGACACTCATAGGACATTATGTTACACAATACATGTATGTTTTGTTCGATAATGTGCGTATTTATATCAAAATCTCAGTTTACATTGGCGCCATGTTCAGAAATGCCTCCAAAATATCCGGAGAAATTGCAGAGAGCCACATCAAATAACGGGAAATACTCAAACTTTGATGAAAGATACATGTTTTACATAGAATTAAAGATACACTTGTTCTTAATGCAACCACTGTGTCAGATTTCAAAAAAACTTTATGGAAAAAGCACACAATGCAATAATCTGAAACGGCGCTCAAATATAACAACATTTTTCCGCCATGTTCGAGTCAACAGAAATACGCAATTAAATATTCCCTTACCTTTGATGATCTTCATCAGAATGCACTCCCAGGAATCCTACTTCCACAATAAATTGTTGTTTTGCTCGATAATGTCCGGTATTTATGTCCAAGTAGCTACTTTTGCTAGCGCGTTTAGTAAACATATCCAAACGCTCGCGCCGGTCCAGGCAAACTCGGACGAAAACTTCAAAAAGTTATATAACAGGTCGAATAAACTGGTCAAACTAAGTAGAGAATCAATCTTCAGGATGTTGTTATCATATATATCCAATAAAGTTCCAACCGGAGCATTCCTTCGTGTCTGTAGAAGTTATGGAACGCAAGGCGATATCATGAGGAAAGCGCATGACCAGGAACTGGCAATCTGCCAGACCACTGACTCATTCATCTCTCATCTGGCCCCACATCACAGCATAAGCTTCATTCAACGTTCTACAGACTGTTGACATCTAGTGGAAGGCATAGGAAGTGCAAACAGATCCATTTGAACAGGCGATGAGTTGAATATCGACGAGCCTCAGAATTTCAACTTCCTGTTTGGAAGTTTGCCTGCCATATGAGTTCTGTTATACTCACAGACATAATTCAAACAGTTTTAGAAACTTCAGAGTGGTTTCTATCCAATAGTAATAATAATATGCATATATTAGCATTTGGGACAGAGTAGGAGGCAGTTCAATTTGGACACGCTATTCATCCAAAGTGAAAATGCTGCCCCCCCTGTCAGCTAGAGATGATGTGCAGGAATTTGCATGGATTTGTAGTTTTGCATGATGTCTACTTTGATGCTAATTAATATTTTCGAATCTGAGAGTAAATAGATCTGCATATATTGATAAAAGTCCCCTTGTCCAAGAGAGTTTTACATGGTTATCAAAACATCATGCCAGGGTAAGCCTACACGAAAAACAGTCCTTATTTTAAGTGTTTCTAAAATCCACTATGGGAAATATTAATGGTGGGAAAACAATTGGAACCATTTCCCTGCTTGACGGCTAGGTTTTATAACACCTCCACTACAGCAGAGAAAGCAAAAAACAATCAGTGAAAAAGAGGAACCAACACAGTGCTTGTACTGGCGAACATTCTTGCATTAAGATGTAGAGATTATGTAAGACTACTCATAGGGTTAGTCAGCCTTGTGCAAGCTGATAATCATCAACTGTGACTCCGGAGCAAGGATACTGAGAGAAACGTTCCCACCCAACCAGCCAGCCACCCCACACTGACCCCAACAGTGTTTAAAACAACAGACAGGGCCTTCAGTGTGTGTGTGTGTGTCATTGTTCTATCCATGTACTATGCAGCATCCACAATTTATAAATGGCAGCTTGGGCTCCAGTCTAAGGGATTTGCATGGTTACTTTGCCCTGGGGCATCTTCACACTGAGAACGGAATCTAACAAGGCCATTTGACTGCACTGGCCCTGTCCTCCTCACACTGACACTCAGGCCAGGACATAATCAGCTTCAAAATAACCCTTCACTTAAATTTTTCGAGTTCAGAAGACATGTGTGGACCCATGGATATTTTTGGTAATTCAATGCAGCTCGTGAAGCAAGAAATGAAGGGTGGGTACTGATGGGGTGGGGTAGGTACAGTGAGTGTGTAGCGAGTGTGTGTATAGTATTACTTCAGCTGTACTATTCATCCAAAAATAAAGAAAAAAAAACGACAAAACATCTGCCAACTCTGAGACTCCACGAGAGTGGCAAGTTCCTCAGTTTCACACAGCCTAGTAGAATTCACATTCACAGCCACCTGACTTTCAACCCCCCTGACTTTCAAACCCCCAGCTGCCAGCCCAAATACACTGGGTTCAGTATCCCTAGTCACCACAGCGTCTACATACTCCTGATCAACAGACACACTTTGAGGGCACACGAGTCCTCCTACAGAACAGCCCTCCTGAATTTCAATGACAACCATCAACGCTAGGCAAGCAGTCACAGAAAAAAAATAGAAAAAAACAGTAGTTCAGAGGGTGAGGAGAACATATATCTAGCTCCTGTAGACACATACTTGTCCAACTGAACTGTTGTTTTCATTAAGGTCCCCTTCTCGGTTATCTAATTAACTATTCGTATTCTATAAATGGAGGAATCGGTAGTACCTGTTAAGTGACCTCAAACCTAGCTAGCCGCAGTTTTAGTGCGTGGTTTGTGTTTATAACAGATAAATTACTGTAGTTAGCTAGCATAAACTTCCTGAATACTCCTAACAACCTAATCTCAGGATAAATCAATAACAAGTGTACCGTAGCTAGCTAGCCACATGCTGTACGCAACATGTTATAATCTCAGATTAATTTACTTCTGTTAATTGAACAGAAAGAGATTGCTTTAACTAGATGAAATGATATCGGTAACAGTCTGTTCGGCATCTAACTAGCTAACGTTAGCTGGTTGTCAACGTTACCTGGTTGTCAACATTAGCTGCCACTGACAGACAATCCCAGCCAGTCAATCTTACCGTTCTATTGAACATCCGTTGTCCCCAAGTAAAGTGTTAGTCCGACTTAAATCTGAATCAAAACTGAAATGTTGTATACCTCAAAGACCAAAATATTAACCGTTTATAAACTTAGCTCAGCTAACCTAGCGAACTATTTAATATCTTGCGCTTTTTTTCCTTACTGACCGGAGATACCTAAACCAATGCAGTTTAGCTAGCTAACTTTAACCTAGTTGTCACGCCGCGAATTTGATTGCTTATCGCTGCATCATCGGTGACTACATACCAAAGTACGTCAAGAGATTGCGAAACAAAAATGACATATATTCGCCTGTGTTACATGATCTTTCAAGTTAGCTAAATACACGAGCTACTTTTCATTTCATGTAACTACCCAGCTAGGTCTAACATCTCTAGAGACGAATTTAGTTGGACTAACGCTGTGCGAAAATGGCGTTGCCTTCCTCGCGAACCAGCTCCCTTCCTTGATCATGATGTCATCATATTTAGATTAAAGCGGCAATCAGGAGTAGAAACAATCACAAAGCGAATCCATTGCCACTGTCCTTGTAAAAAGATGAGTGATGGGGCTGGAGAAATGTACCACTCTCAAATTCATTAACAAAGCTATGGATGCAAGGACCGACCATCCATGATTTCAAAATTATAGTTTTAACCATGTTTTGAGGTTTTATAGTGTTCGTTTACTTTGTTTATAAAACTTGTAGTAAACAAAACGTATATTTTGGGTTCTGATTAGGTAGGACAGTTGAAATAAGCTCATGAGTCAGTCAAGACTCAATGGGTGCATATCATTAATTTGTAAATCCAAAAACGGATGTATAAACTGATGATTGCGCCTTTAAAGGGGAAGCGACAATAACATTGCGACAATGCCATCGATTGTTTACTGTAGCACATATATATATATATAGAGAGAGAGAGAGAGAGAGAGAGAGAGAGAGAGATTAATAAAGTGTTGTCATCAACATGTTGAATTCATACAATGTATATGCACAAAAGCTCTATCATACAATCAATCAACTCCATCATTTTGATTAGATTCAACATTTTGGACACACCTACTCATTCAAGGGTTTTTCTTTATTTTTCCCATTTTCTACATTGTAGAATAATAGTTAAGACATCAAAACTATGAAATAGCACATATAGAATCATGTAGTAACCAAAAAAGTAAAAATATATTTCATATTTGAGATTCTTCAAAGCAGCCATCCTTTGCCTTGATGACAGCTTTGCACACTCTTGGCATTCTCTCAACCAGCTTCACCTGGAATGCATTTCAATTAACAGGTGTGCCTGTTTCTTTCCTACTTAATGCATTTGAGCCAATCAGTTGTGTTGTGACAAGGTAAGGGTGGTAAACAGAAATAGCCCTATTTGGTAAAAGACCAAGTCCATTATATGGCAAGAACAGCTCAAATAAACAAAGAGAAACGATAGCCCATCATTACTTTAAGACATGAAGGTCAGTCAATACAGAAAACTTCAAGAACTTTGAAAGTTTCTTCAAGTACACTCGCAAAAATCATCAAGCCCTATGATGAAACTGGCTCTCATGAGGATCGCCACAGATAAGGAAGACCCAGAGTTACCTCTGCTGCAATGTATAACTTCATTAGAGTTACCAGCCTCAAAAATTGCAGCCCAAATAAATTCTTCACAGAGTTCCAGTAACAGACACACCTCAACATCAACTGTTCAGAGGAGACTGTGTGAATCAGGTCTTAATTTATTGTTTTACTTTTATTTAACATTTATTTAACTAGGTGTAACCGATGTGAAATGGCTAGCTAGTTAGCGGGGTGTGCACTAATAGCATTTCAATCGCTGACGTCACTCGCTCTGAGACCTTGAAGTAGTTGTTCCCCTTGCTCTGCAAGGGCCGTGGCTTTTGTGGAGCGGTGTGTAGCGATGCTTTGAGGGTGTCTGTTGTCTATGTGTGCAGAGGGTCCCTGGTTCGAGCCCAGGTAGAGGCGAGGAGAGGGACGGAAGCTAAACTGTTACATAGGCAAGTCAGTTAAGAACAAATTCTAATTTACAATGACAGCCTACCAAACGTCAAAAGGCCTCCTGCAGGGAGGCCGTTTGGACAAAACACACATCACGACAAGAAAGACAACACAACACTACATAAAGAGAGACCTATAAGACAACAACATAGCAATGCAGCAACACAACATGACAACAACGTGGTTGCAAAACAACTTGGTAGCAGCACAAAACATGGTACAAACATTATTGGGCACAGACAACAGCACAAAGGCCAAGAAGGTAGAGACAACAATACATCATGCAAAGCAGCCACAGATGTCAGTAAGAGTATCCATGATTGAGTCTTTGAATGAAGAGATTGCGATAAAACTGTCCAGTTTGAGTGTTTGTTGCAGCTCGTTCCAGTCACTAACTGCAGTGAACTGAAAAGACGAGCGACCCAGAAACGTGTGTGCTTTGGGGACCTTTAACAGAATGTGACTGGTAGAACGGGTGTTGTATGTGGAGGATGAGGGCTGCAGTCGATATCTCAGATAGGGGGGAGTGAGGCCTAAGAGGGTTTTATAAATAAGCATGAACCAGTGGGTCTTGCGACGGGCATACAGAGATGACCAGTTTACAGAGGAGTATAGAATGCAGTGATGTGTCTATAAGAAGCATTGGTGGCAAATCTGATGGCCGAATGGTAACGAACTAAAAAACATGGTTGAATTGCTGCAAAGAAACCACTACTAAAGGACACAGATAAGAAGAGACTAGCTTGGGCTAAGAAACACGAGCAATGGATATTAGACCGGTGGAAATCTGTCGTTTGTCTGACGAGTCCAATTCTGAGATTTTTGGTTCCATCCGCTGTGTGTTTGTGAGACGCAGAGTAGGTGAACGGATGATCTCCGCATGTGTGGTTCTCATCATGAAGCTTAGAGGATGAGGTGTTATGGTGTGGGGGTGCTTTGCTGGTGACACTGTCAGTGATTTATTTAGAATTCAAGGCACACTTAACCAGCATGGTTACCACAGCATTCTGCAGCGATACGCCATTCCATCTGGTTTGCGCTTAGTGGGACTATCATTTGTTTTTCAACAGGACAATGACCAAACACACCTCCAGGCTGTGTAAGGGCTATTTGAACAAGAAGGAGAGTGATAGAGTGCTGCATCAGATGACCTGGCCTCCACAATCACCCGACCTCAACCCAATTGAGATGGCTTGGGATGAGTTGGCCCACAGAGTGAAGAAGAAGCAGCCAACAACTGCTCAGCATATGTGGGAACTCCTTCAAGACTGTTGGAAAAGCATTCCTCATAAAGCTGGTTGAGAGAATGCCAAGAGTGTGCAAAGTTGTCATCAAGGCAAAGGGTGGCTACTTTGAAGAATCTAAAATATATTTTGATTTGTTTAACACTTTTTTGGTTACGACATGATTCCATATGTGTTATTTCATGTTTCATTCTACAATGTAGAAAATAGTAAATATAAAGAAAATCCCTTGAATGAGTAGGTGTGTCCAAACTTTTGACTGGTACTGTATATCTAACATTACTCTGTTCTTTTATAAGCCCAGATCATAAGAACTAGTGACTCGATATATCACTGTTGGTAAAATGATTATCATGACGGGTGGTGGGAGTGCTGTGATCCTACTTATGGTTTCTACGCTCACTCAACTGTTACACCAAATAAAGACTGAACACTAAGGTGATCATGGAACAGAATAGACCATAGTTATTGAGTATTTTGTATTTATATTTATTATGGATCCCCATTAGCTGCTGCCAAAGCAGCAGCTACTCTTCCTTGGGTCCAGCCAAATTAAGGCAGTTAATACAATTTTAAAAACATTACAATACATTCCCAGATTTCACAACACACTGTGTGCCCTCAGGCCCCTACTGCACCACTACCACATATCTACAATACTTAATCCATGTGTATGTAGAGTACATATGCTATCGTGTGTGTGTGTGTGTGTGTGTGTGTGTGTGTGTGTGTGTGTGTGTGTGTGTGTGTGTGTGTGTGTGTGTGTGTGTGTGTGTGTGTGTGTGTGTGTGTGTGTGTGTGTGTGTGTGTGTGTGTGTGTGTATGCATATGTCTGTGCCAATGTTTGTGTTGCTTCACAGTCCCCGCTGTTCCATATGGTGCTTTTTTATCTGTTTTTTAAATCTAATTTTACTGCTTGCGTCAGTTACTTTATGTGGAATAGTTCCATGTAGTACTGTGTGCCTCCCATAGTCTGTTCTGGACTTGGGGACTGTGAAGAGGCCTCTTGTGGCATGTCTTGTGGGGTATGCATGGGTGTCCGAGCTGTGTGCCAGTAGTTTAGACAGACAGCTCGGTGCACTCAACATGTCTCGTGTTTTTATTATTAAAAAAAATTCACCTTTATTTAACCAGGTAGGCCAGTTGAGAACAAGTTCTCATTTACAACTGCGACCTGGCCAAGATAAAGCAAAGCAGTGCGACAAAAACAACAACACAAAGTTACACATGGGATAAACAAACGTACAGTCAATAACACAATAGAAAAAGTCTATGTACAGTGTGTGCAAATGTAGTAAGATTAGGGAGGTAAGGCAATAAATAGGCCATAGAGGCAAAATAATTACAATTTAGCGTTAACACTGAAGTGATAGATGTGCAGATGATGATGTCCAAGTAGAGATACTGGGGTGCAAAATAGCAACAAAAAAAATTATAATATGGGGATGAGGTCGTTGGGTGTGCTATTTACAGATGGGCTGTGTACAGGTACAGTGATCGGTTAGCTGTTCTGACAGATGATGCTTAAAGTTTGAGAGGGAGATTTATGTCTCCAGCTTCAGTGATTTTTGCAATTCATTCCAGTCATTGGCAGCAGAGAACTGGAAGGAAAGGCGGCCAAAGAGGTGTTGGCTTTGGGGATCACCAGTGAAATATACCTGCTGGAGCGCGTGCTACGGGTGGGTGTTGCTATGGTGACCATTGAGCTGAGATAAGGCGGGGCTTTAGCAAAGACTTATAGATGACCTGGAGCCAGTGGGTTTGGCGATGAATATGTAGCGAGGGTCAGCCAACAAGAGCATACAGGTCGCAGTAGTGATGAAGTCAATCTCTCCTCCACTTTCAGCCAGGAGAGATTGACATGCATATTATTAATATTAGCTCTCTGTGTACATCCAAGGGCCAGCCGTGCTGCCCTGTTTTGAGCCAATTGCAATTTTCCTAAGTCCTTTTTTGTGGCACCTAACCACACGACTGAACAGTCGTCAAGGTGCGACAAAACTAGGGCCTGTAGAACATGCCTTGTTGAAAGTGTTGTTAAGAAGACAGAGCATCGCTGACAGACTTCTCCCCATCTTAGCTACTGCTGCATCAATATGTTTTGACCATGACAGTTTACAATCGAGGGTTACTCCAAGCAGTTTAGCCATCTCAACTTGCTCAATTTCCACATTATTTATTACAAGATGTAGTTCAGGTTTAAGGTTTAGTGAGTGTTTTGTTCCAAATACAATGATTTTAGTTTTAGAAATATTTAGGGATAACTTATTCCTTGACACCCACTCTGAAACTAACCAGCTCTTTGTTGAGTGTGGCAGTCATTTCAGTCGCTGTAGTAGCTGACATGTATAGTGTTGAGTAATCCGCATACATAGACACTCTGGCTTTACTCAAAGTCAGTGGCATGTCGTTGGTAGGAATTGGAAAAAAGCAAGGGGCCTAAACAGCTACCCTGGGGAATTCCTGATTCTAACTGGATTATATTTGAGAGGCTTCCATTAAAGAACACCCTCTGTGTTCTGTTAGACAAGTAACTCTTTATCCACATTATAGCAGGGGGTGTAAAGCCATAACACATGTTTTTCCAGCAGCAGACTATGATTAATAATGTCAAAAGCTGCACTGAAGTCTAACAAGACAGCCCCCACAATCATTTTATCATCAATTTCTCTCAGCCAATCATCAGTCATTTTTGTAAGTGCTGTGCTTTTTGAGTGTCCTTCCCTATAAGCATACTGAAATTCTGTTGTCAATTTGTTTACTGTGAAATAGCATTGTATCTGGTCAAACACCATTTTTTCCAGAAGTTACTAAAGGTTGGTAACAGGCTGATTGGTCAGCTATTTGAGCCAGTAAATGGGGCTTTACTATTCTTGGTTAGCGGAATGACTTTAGCTTCCCTCCAGGCCTGAGGGAACACACTCTCTAGTAGGCTTAAATTGAAGATGTGGCAAATAGGAGTATCATGTGGTAGGGCTTCCTTTCTTCCAGCCTCTTCTCTCTGTACGCGTTATCCAGATGACGTGGAAAGCCATTCTGCCCGTAAGCTAGGTGATTTTGAAGTTAGGTCTGTACCAGGCCCTGTCAATGAGATGAGGGGAGGGATGAGGAAGACAACAATACAGCAATAAATAGGAGAGAACTCATTATCATATTCACATATTCCTTTTGCACCCGTTTGATCATTTCTAAGTCAAAGTTCCTAACGTACTTTTTGCAACTTAATAAAGTTTAGTAAGACGGCCTCTAAACAGTGAAAAAATTGCATTTTCCTTCCTGAGAAAATAAAAGGAACAACAAACCTCAAGACACATTTCAGCCATCCCCCTGTCATCAATCAGTTTGATATCCTTCATACTTTCAGAGCACAATATCAGCTTACCTTTCTCATCTCTCTCAATCAAGACTTTCTGTGTTGTGAGAGGAGGAAGGCATCCTTTTCCTAAATGGAGAAACAGAAATAGCCTTAGAACACATCACACAGTTAAAAAAAGAAAGAATACACTACTACAGTACTGTATTACATATTCACTTGAATATTTGAAAAAACAGTGCAGTGCTGCCATCTAGTGGGTAAAATGTGTTGTCTATATATATTATAGCTCACTCAAAACACATTTTCTAATAGGTTCCTGCTTAGCTTGGCTGTTGCTACATAGGATATTTCATTTAGGGTCCAAGGAGGCTTATGCTAACCAGATGCTGTGGAAATTAAGTAAAATAACCAGGAAACACAGTAAAAGTGTATCACAACACGATTGTTTCCTCCAAGCTCGACACCAAGCTCAGGGCCCTACGTCTGAACACCACCCTCTGCAACTGGATCCTGGACTTCCTGACAGGCAGACCACAGGTTGTGAGGTTTGACAACAACACCTCCTCCACACTGACTCTTAATACAGGGGCCCCCCAGGGGTGTGTCCTCAGCCCTCTTCATTACTTCCTGTTCACCCACGATTGCATGGCCACAGATAGATGAGATAGATATTTCACTGGATGTATAAATGTGACACATCCGGTTGGCGTTTCCTCTCACTACCATATGGACGGCAGTGGGAGAAAATTGAGCTAGATGGATTTTGGCCAACATTCTGCTAATTTTCTCATAAAGGAAACATTTGATCTCCATACAGTTTACTGTTTCCAAAACTAGAATCTACAACAAACAGAGTGCACTAAGTTTGGTAGACTTGATTTACCTAATTGTTTATAGAGATTACTTTGTTTAGGACGAGTGCACTAGATAGTGGCCGTTTTCCTAATGAACGTTATGCATAATCAGTAAGGCACACATGGTCTTCATCCTCTTCTTGGCGGTAGCTACCTTGTCCCAAGTAGATATCTAGCTGGCTAGCTAATTCACACAACAACAACAAAACAAAAAAATCTATTTCTTTGCAAGTTTTCCCACTACTAGTACTCCTTCTGTGAATCAACTTGTTTACTGTAAAATGGAAGGGAGGAAAATCCTTGTTCCAGTTTCCAACAGACGTTGAAAGGTATGTAATAAATAATGAGAAGATGCATTTGGAGTAATTGTTGCATGGTGAGGCACGTCATTGGCTGTGTAATCAGTAGTGTGCTGTATCCATGACTACCCATCGAATCAATCACCAAAGCAATGATCACTGATAGATAAAACATGCTAGCTACCAGTAATGAAACAAATCTATAGCTGGGTTTAACACAACTAGCATGAGGCAGCATGGCTAGCTAATGTTAGTTTACCAATGTGTCCAGTCATATTACATCCAAGGCCGTCTCAGGGTATGCTGCACAATCAATAGAAGCCATCATTTATGACACTGGGTCATTGCAAAGTAATTTATCGAGTTGTAGAACACCATTAAATACCTCTTAAATTATGGTAGATGTCTGTAAAACATTGTATAGGCAACTACTTATGTTCTGTAAGAATACCACAAAATATAGTCTACTATAATTATATGCATCTTCAGAAAATAAACAAAACTCAAAAGGTTGTACATTTATTAAATGCCTGTTAACATCGTGAAAAATATAGAATATATCGAACCCATGAAAGTAGAGCATTTGATCACAACCTGGAAGAACACATTGTGCATGCATCCCCTCAATAGGAAAATGGTCCAAAAAAGAAAGACATACACCATGTGCAGCATTAGAGCAGAGCTTCAAAAGATCAATCAGGTTTAAGAGGGCAGCAACTGAAAATGTTTCACAGGACAAAGTGTGGGTCTTCATCCTTTTGTTTCATAGGACAGGATAAAGTCTGGGTCTTCATTGTAATGTTTCATAGGACAGGATAAAGTCTGGGTCTTTATTGTAATGTTTCATAGGACAGGATAAAGTCTGGGTCTTTATTGTAATGTTTCATAGGACAGGATAAAGTCTGGGTCTTTATTCTATAATATGTTCTCCATTAGTCTCTGTTATTGGGGGATGTTGCTAATCATGTTGCTAAGAATGCTGTTCATCGACTACAGCTCAGCATTTAACACCATAATACCCTCCAAACTCGTCATTAAGCTCGAGACCCTGGGTCTCGACCCCGCCCTGTGCAACTGGGTCCTGGACTTCCTGACGGGCCTCCCCCAGGTGGTGAGGTTAGGTAACAACATCTCCACCCCGCTGATTCTCAACACTGTGGGGCCCCACAAGGGTCCGTTCTCAGCCCTCTCCTGTACTCCCTGTTCACCCATGACTGCGTGGCCATGCACGCCACCAACTCAATCATCGAGTTTGCAGACGACACTACAGTGTTAGGCTTGATTACCAACAACGACGAGACGGCCTACAGGGAGGAGGTGAGTTTCAAAGAACTGAATCCTCCCCCACTTTTTTAACACATCTCTCAGTATGAGAGTAATGTATAAAACAAAACTACTACTAGTACAAAAGATAAAACACAATTTCAAATAACCTAATCAAATTAAAATCACTACTCTGAAAAACTCCACAAAGAAAAATTATTTTAACCCATATGGTCATAGGAAAATTTAATTAAAACCAGCCTTAGTTAATATTGCTAAGAACTATATTTTTCAATTACAGAAATTACCTTGAAATCAGTATTACAAATGACCATAAAATCATTATTCAAATGGTTTTCCAATGAGGGTGATCCAGCCACAACGGAAAGTCATGATAGAGGTCATAGGTCATACAAAACCCTTCAAATAAGTTTTTATTTATTTATTTATTTTATTTTATTTTATTTTATACTATATTAGACAAATGACAAAAATAGTCAAACATTTCACAAAATGTTGTATTCCCGGTTCTCAGAACATTCCTTTATCAAAAGAAATCACATGTTTAATAAACTCAGAAAATAAAAAACTCATAAAGATTCCATTTGCGTGCGTGCCCCTTTAAGATACCTTAGCACTAACACAAATTTTAACACAAATCAAACATAGTATTTTTAAAATACTAACAACTAGTCATAACAAATGCTTTGTATGTGTGTGTATTTGCAAACCTTAATGTAAAACACAAAAAACTTAAGTTAACTATAAACAACACTTAATGATAATTCCATTGTACTTCCTCCAATCATTAATAATACATTTTAATCTACACCAATGTATATGTATGCTTAAGTAAACATGCTACCCTTAGATACAATTATCCTGATATCATTACTATCTAAATGTAATAATTTTTTCCTCTGTCGCAAATTTAGTACATTTCTCAGCGTAAAGAATCAGTGATATTTAATCCCAAGCATTTAATAAAAATGTAGACGTGTTCTCCCATTTTTCCTTTAACTTACATACTTTAGATAACTTCCATCCGTCCCGGAAGAAAGAATCCTACTCAAACACATCAGATAATACAATGTTTAATTAAGTAAAATCAACACCTAAAATAAACAATAAACAGTAAACAAATAAACAAAACCATAACCTCTTTAATCAGCAATCTAATCATTTCAACCTGTTGATATGTTTAGTAAAAACTATCCTGATCTTTTTAACAAATCTAAAATCTTTCAACAGTTGGCGCTGTCTCATCAGCGTAAAAATCAAAACTAACTTTTTCCCACTCATATCTCATAATCTAAGGTTTTTATTCCCCAAAGGTCAATACTGTTCAGCTCCTACATCAATGATCTTCCTTCTGTCTGTACAGGGTCTGAAGTTCCAAAGTATGCAGATAATACAGTGATAAATTCATGCAAATAACAAACAACAAACTACACAAGAACTCACTACTATAATGGTTCAGATGACAAACTTTTCCAGAGACTCTTGTTTACATCTCAATAAAAAATTTAAAAACACAGTTTGCATGTTTCTCACACAGAAAATAACTGATTCCCCTGAGACAGATGTCGATGTATCAGGAGGAAAGCTCAAATAACCAAATTCAACCTAGCTGATTTCCCAAAACATATGAAATTGTTTTGAATATTAGAGGTAACCAAACTATAATTAAAATCTATGATACTCCCCCACTTAACATACTACCTTACTAGTATGGCCCAAGCTTGCTTTTTCAACATTAATACCCATTCAGTCTTCTGCAACAGGCTCTCAAACTTGATAGGAAACCCAATAGCTATAGAAAGCATAAGCTCCTGAGTTGGTAAAAATCTTATGCACTACACTGACGCCTATCTTGTATTCAAGATTCTAAATGTCCAGGCTCCCTCTCTCTCAGTACTTTGGTTAAACAGAAAACCCAAACCGTAGTACCTTTAGTCAATCTGCTTTCAGTGTGAGAGCTTCCCATGTCTGGAATACCCTGCCATTAGACACACACAACTGTGATTAATGAGGCACTGTCCTTTAAAATAAAAACGACTCAAAACTGCAATCAACTTTAATGACCTGACATTGTTCCACGTAATGGAAACAGATTACAATGTTAGACTACATGAACCTTTTGCTCAAATTCACTGGTGTTAATTAACTAAACAATCAAACCAGTAATCAATAACCATCATAATACATCATCACAATGTTTCCTTACTCACACCTAAATCACTTTCAGCTTAACATATCCTATTTTTCTTTCTGTTGGGCAAAAATGTACCCCTCTGCCAACAACGTTGTCTTACCTCTTATCGTAAGATTGAAACCAAACTTTACCACTTTCTCTTCTCTTTCCACTTAGGAAATGTCCATGACTTTAAAAATAACACGTACCGCCAAAATTTATAACGTCAGTCAATCCATAAGAATGAAAAACATTTCGGTGGGCACCTCTCTATCGCCATTATCTCTCCGCTATTATTTAGAATTCATTAGATTTAGGTAACTGTCTCTTCTATGATTCAGTAATTTAAATACGACTCAATACATTATTCCAGCAGATCATTTAGGCAACAGACACCGTCTTGCATCGAAATTCGCTTCGCTATTATTTTGAATGAATTAGTCTATCAATTTAACCTTAACAATCTATTAAAAAGTTCAATTTATCCCTTCTTACAATTTGAACCAAACAAGCTATTAAAACGTTCAGTTTATATCTTAGACAAACATTAGCAACCGTATCTTTCCAGGCAAAACATACAAATAGTTGAATTACAATCAAAAACTCAGATTTTAGTCAAAGCATTTGCCGGGAACCGAACTCGGGTCTCAAGCTTAGAAAGCAGCTATTTAACCACTGAACCACCAATGCTATTTGAATGATTAAGACTTTCAGCAAATAAACCCACTTTACAATTCTCTGCATTCATAACTATCAAGACACTTCCCAGAAAAATAGCCCTAATTTTAAAGGTCCAAGCGTTATTCTGGCTATGATTCTCCCATGCCAAATTAATAGATTAGCAGTCAACGAATAAAATCGACATTTATAGACTAGGAAACAGATCTTGTGCATTTTAATATAAAAGTAGATTATGTTTACTCATGCAACGTTACTTTACTACATCACATTAATCACGCAATGATAATTAGTTTGATGGAAACCTTAGGCTTTGTACGACATTATAAATTACGTCGAGATTCCATTTTAATTCGCTCTAATTTATGGAAAACGGTTTATTCAATAAATCCCGCAACTCCTCTCATACTGGGAAGAAAAAACTAAACATTTTCAGACCATAAGGGCAGTTTTATTTCAAATGTTGTACCCAGACGGAGATAATCCAATAAATGTTTTATAGTTCCATCGTTAGGGTAAAATAACCAAAAGTGGACACTAATCAGTTTCTAGAGCTCAATTTCCCAGATTTTGTAGACTAGTTTAATGGTGCTTAAAACCTTATCTTTATCAAATTATCCATTAAAGATACCAACTCAAAACCTATGTACGTCTACAAATGGGTGGTTTAAATTGTATCTAATTATATTCTCAGCATTACTTTATCAAATCTCTAGTAATCGATTATACACACATACAATTTATCATGTTTTCATATATTCACAGAATCCATATAAAACGTAAGAAATGCTTAGGTACTCACACAGAACTTTAAGGATCCCCCACATAGGATTGGTCAGATGTTCACACAGAACTGGTCCGATACTCACACAGAATCATCAGAACATATTTAAAAGGTTACCCACACAGAGTCAACCTAACCCCGCTCACACAGAACGCCCCTACAAATATTACCTAGTGATTCCATAACAAAATACTCACACAGAGTAACCCAGGGCATACCTGGCTAGCACATTTAAAATAATTGGAATTCACCACTTCTGAGGGTCACTTAGACAGTCACACAGACTGAGGTTCTTCTCCCAATAGGGCTTCACCAAGTACCATGTTTCACACAGAACACACAGTCACCCTGGCCCCTCACCCCCACAGACCGCACCAATCCCCACTGTGATCAATTCAGTGTCGGGACGGCTCTAGTCGCCCGCAACTGAACAATAGCAGAGTATTCTTTGAGTCCGCAAACTTTCAGATTACTCTCCTCTGAATCGGCCCTGTTTACGCCTCATTTACATTACATTACATTTAAGTCATTTAGCAGACGCTCTTATCCAGAGCGACTTACAAATTGGTGCATTCACCTTATGACATCCAGTGGAACAGCCACTTTACAATAGTGCATCTAGATCTTTTAAGGGGGGGGGGGGGGGCAGAAGGATTGCTTTATCCTAGGTATTCCTTGAAGAGGTGGGGTTTCAGGTGTCTCCGGAAGGTGGTGATTGACTCCGCTGTCCTGGCATCGTGAGGGAGTTTGTTCCACCATTGGGGTGCCAGAGCAGCGAACAGTTTTGACTGGGCTGAGCGGGAACTGTACTTCCTCAGTGGTAGGGAGGCGAGCAGGCCAGAGGTGGATGAACGCAGTGCCCTTGTTTGGGTGTAGGGCCTGATCAGAGCCTGAAGGTACTGAGGTGCCGTTCCCCTCACAGCTCCGTAGGCAAGCACCATGGTCTTGTAGCGGATGCGAGCTTCAACTGGAAGCCAGTGGAGAGAGCGGAGGAGCGGGGTGACGTGAGAGAACTTGGGAAGGTTGAACACCAGACGGGCTGCGGCGTTCTGGATGAGTTGTAGGGGTTTAATGGCACAGGCAGGGAGCCCAGCCAACAGCGAGTTGCAGTAATCCAGACGGGAGATGACAAGTGCCTGGATTAGGACCTGCGCCGCTTCCTGTGTGAGGCAGGGTCGTACTCTGCGGATGTTGTAGAGCATGAACCTACAGGAACGGGCCACCGCCTTGATGTTGGTGGAGAACGACAGGGTGTTGTCCAGGATCACGCCAAGGTTCTTAGCGCTCTGGGAGGAGGACACAATGGAGTTGTCAACCGTGATGGCGAGATCATGGAACGGACAGTCCTTCCCCGGGAGGAAGAGCAGCTCCGTCTTGCCGAGGTTCAGCTTGAGGTGGTGATCCGTCATCCACACTGATATGTCTGCCAGACATGCAGAGATGCGATTCGCCACCTGGTCATCAGAAGGGGGAAAGGAGAAGATTAATTGTGTGTCGTCTGCATAGCAATGATAGGAGAGACCATGTGAGGTTATGACAGAGCCAAGTGACTTGGTGTATAGCGAGAATAGGAGAGGGCCTAGAACAGAGCCCTGGGGGACACCAGTGGTGAGAGCGCGTGGTGAGGAGACAGATTCTCGCCACGCCACCTGGTAGGAGCGACCTGTCAGGTAGGACGCAATCCAAGCGTGGGCCGCGCCGGAGATGCCCAACTCGGAGAGGGTGGAGAGGAGGATCTGATGGTTCACAGTATCGAAGGCAGCCGATAGGTCTAGAAGGATGAGAGCAGAGGAGAGAGAGTTAGCTTTAGCAGTGCGGAGCGCCTCCGTGATACAGAGAAGAGCAGTCTCAGTTGAGTGACTAGTCTTGAAACCTGACTGATTTGGATCAAGAAGGTCATTCTGAGAGAGATAGCAGGAGAGCTGGCCAAGGACGGCACGTTCAAGAGTTTTGGAGAGAAAAGAAAGAAGGGATACTGGTCTGTAGTTGTTGACATCGGAGGGATCGAGTGTAGGTTTTTTCAGAAGGGGTGCAACTCTCGCTCTCTTGAAGACGGAAGGGACGTAGCCAGCGGTCAAGGATGAGTTGATGAGCGAGGTGAGGTAAGAGAGAAGGTCTCCGGAAATGGTCTGGAGAAGAGAGGAGGGGATAGGGTCAAGCGGGCAGGTTGTTGGGCGGCCGGCCGTCACAAGACGCGAGATTTCATCTGGAGAGAGAGGGGAGAAAGAGGTCAAAGCACAGGGTTGGGCAGTGTGAGCAGAACCAGCGGTGTCGTTTGACTTAGCAAACGAGGATCGGATGTCGTCGACCTTCTTTTCAAAATGGTTGACGAAGTCGTCTGCAGAGAGGGAGGAGGGGGGGGGGGAGGGGGAGGAGGATTCAGGAGGGAGGAGAAGGTGGCAAAGAGCTTCCTAGGGTTAGAGGCAGATGCTTGGAATTTAGAGTGGTAGAAAGTGGCTTTAGCAGCAGAGACAGAAGAGGAAAATGTAGAGAGGAGGGAGTGAAAGGATGCCAGGTCCGCAGGGAGGCGAGTTTTCCTCCATTTCCGCTCGGCTGCCCGGAGCCCTGTTCTGTGAGCTCGCAATGAGTCGTCGAGCCACGGAGCGGGAGGGGAGGACCGAGCCGGCCTGGAGGATAGGGGACATAGAGAGTCAAAGGATGCAGAAAGGGAGGAGAGGAGGGTTGAGGAGGCAGAATCAGGAGATAGGTTGGAGAAGGTTTGGGCAGAGGGAAGAGATGATAGGATGGAAGAGGAGAGAGTAGCGGGGGAGAGAGAGCGGAGGTTGGGACGGCGCGATACCATCCGAGTAGGGGCAGTGTGGGAAGTGTTGGATGAGAGCGAGAGGGAAAAGGATACAAGGTAGTGGTCGGAGACTTGGAGGGGAGTTGCAATGAGGTTAGTGGAAGAACAGCATCTAGTAAAGATGAGGTCAAGCGTATTGCCTGCCTTGTGAGTAGGGGGGGAAGGTGAGAGGGTGAGGTCAAAAGAGGAGAGGAGTGGAAAGAAGGAGGCAGAGAGGAATGAGTCAAAGGTAGACATGGGGAGGTTAAAGTCACCCAGAACTGTGAGAGGTGAGCCGTCCTCAGGAAAGGAGCTTATCAAGGCATCAAGCTCATTGATGAACTCTCCAAGGGAACCTGGAGGGCGATAAATGATAAGGATGTTAAGCTTGAAAGGGCTGGTAACTGTGACAGCATGGAATTCAAAGGAGGCGATAGACAGATGGGTAAGGGGAGAAAGAGAGAATGACCACTTGGGAGAGATGAGGATCCCGGTGCCACCACCCCGCTGACCAGAAGGTCTCGGGGTGTGCGAGAACACGTGGGCAGACGAAGAGAGAGCAGTAGGAGTAGCAGTGTTATCTGTGGTGAGCCATGTTTCCGTCAGTGCCAGGAAGTCGAGGGACTGGAGGGACGCATAGGCTGAGATGAGCTCTGCCTTGTTGGCCGCAGATCGGCAGTTCCAGAGGCTACCGGAGACCTGGAACTCCACGTGGGTCGTGCGGGCTGGGACCACCAGGTTAGGGTGGGCGCGGCCACGCGGTGTGAAGCGTTTGTATGGTCTGTGCAGAGAGGAGAGAACAGGGATAGACAGACACATGGTTGACAGGCTACAGAAGAGGCTACGCTAATGCAAAGGAGATTAGAATGACAAGTGGGCTACACGTCTCGAATGTTCAGAAAGTTAAGCTTACGTTGCAAAAAAATAAAAATAAAATACAAGATCTTATTGACTAAAATGATATAGTACTGCTGGCTGGTGAAGTAGCCTGGCTAGCAGTGGCTACGTTGTTGAAAGTGAAGCTGGCTAGGTAACCTCGACAATTTCACTAAATTTCTCTAAACTACACAATTATCATGGATACAAGGACAGCAAAGACAACTAGCTAACACTACGCTAATCAAGTCGTTCCGTTGTAATGTAAGTTTCTACAGTGCTGCTATTCGGTAGAAGTTGGCTAGCTAGCAGTGTTGGCTAGGTAGGAGGACGGCAGCGCGGCAGGCGAAAAATAGCTGGCTAGCTAACCGATAATTACTCAAAGCTACACAATTATCTTAGATAAAAAGATAGCAGAGAAAACTATGTAGCTAGCTAACACTACACAAGTCAAGTCGTTCCGTTGTAATGTAATCGTTTCTACAGTGCTGCTAATCGGTGGCTAGCTGGCTAGCTAGCAGGGTTGACTACGTTACGTTACGTTACGTTACGTTAGGGCGAGAATACCTGGCTAGCGAACCTCAGCGAACCTTGATAACTACACAATTATCACCGATACAAAGACGGCTATGGAGCCAGCTAAGTAGCTAGCTAAGATCGAACAAATACAAATCAAAGATAGCAAAGACAACTGTGTAGTCAGCCAACACTACACTGATCAAGTCGTTCCGTTGTAATGCACTCGTTTCTACAATGCTGCTATTCGGTGGCAAGCTGGCTAGCTAGCAGTGTTGGCTACGTTGCGTTACGTTAGGGCGAAAATAGCTGGCTGGCGAACCTCAATAACTACACAATTATGTTTGATGCAAAGACGGCTATGTAGCTAGCTAAGATCAAACAAATCAAACCGTTGTACTGTAGTGAAAATGAAAATCAGACCGTTGTACTATAATGAAATGTAATGAAAAGTTTATACTACTATTCGGTAGACGGTGGACGTTTGCTAGCTGCTGGGCAGATAGCAGTGTGGACTACGATAGACGACGGAATACGATAATTACGCAATTATCTTTTATACACAGACGGCTAAGTAGCTAGCTAAGAAGAAATTGCTAAGGTTAGACAAATTAAACCGTTGTACTATAATGAAATGTAATGAAATGTAATGAAAATGAAATGAAAAGTTATACTACCTGCAGAGCGAATGCAAATGCGACCGCTCGCTCCAAACCAGAGACCCTGATTGAGAACCCTACCTGGCAAAACATAGAACTACAAAACATAGAACATAGAATACCCACCCCAACTCATGCCCTGACCAAACCAAAATAGAGACAAAAAAAGGATCTCTAAGGTCAGGGCGTGACAGTAACCCCCCCAAAGGTGCGGACTCCGACCGCAAAACCTAAACCTATAGGGGAGGGTCTGGGTGGGCATCTATCCGCTGTGGCGGCTCAGGTGCAATACGCAGACCCCGCTCCACCACTGGCTCACCCCACTTTGGTGGCACCACTGGTGTGGGGACCCTCGTCGTCGACCCCGGACTAGGGACCCTCGTAGCGGGCCCCGGACTGGGGACCCTCGATGCGGGCTCCGGACTGGAGAACGTCGCTGGAGGCTCCGGACTGGAGAACGTCGCTGGAGGCTCCGGACTGGAGGCCGTCGCTGGAGGTTCCGGACTGGAGAATGTCGCTGGAGGCTCCGTACTGGAGGCCTTCGTTGGAGGCTTTGTGCCATGACTCCTCACTGGAGGCTTATTGCCATGGATCATCACTGGAGGCTTCATGCCATGGATCATCACTGGAGGCTTCGTGCCATGGATCATCACTGGAGGCTTCGTGCCATGGATCATCACTGGAGGCTTCGTGCCATGGATCATCACTGGAGGCTTCGTGCCATGGATCATCACTGGAGGCTTCGTGCCAAGGATCATCACTGGAGGCTTCTTGCCATGGATCATCACTGGAGGCTTCGTGCCATGGATCATCACTGGAGGCTTCGTGCCATGGATCATCACTGGAGGCTTCGTGCCATGGATCATCACTGAAGTGAGGAGACGTATGGGCAGTCTGGTACGTGGAGGCCCTGTCCTTGGCAGAGGCACTGGATACACTGGACCGTGGAGGCGCACTGGAGATCTCGAGCTAGGATCCTGCACAACCCGTCCTGGCTGGATGGTTACTTTGGCCCGGCACATGCGGGGCGCAGGCACAGGACGCACTGGGCTGTGCAGACGCACCGGAGACACAGTGCGCAGAGCCGGCGAAGGATATCCTGGGCCGTAGAGACGTACTGGCGGCCAGATGCGTGAAGCCGGCATCCTCCGACCTGGCTGGATGCCCACTCTAGCCTGGCCGATTCGGAGAGCTGGAAGGTAGCGCACCGGGCTGTGCATGCTCACTGGAGACACCGTGCGCTCCACCGCATAACACAGTGCCTGACCAGTACGACGCTCGCCACGGTAAGCAAGGGGAGTTGGCTCAGGTCCCCAACCTGACCAAAAAAATTGGGCTGCCTCTCGGGCTTCCTTGCTAGCCATGTCTCCTGGGAGCGAAGTTGTTCCTCCCTCGCTACTTCAGCCTGTTTCCATGGCAGGGTCTTGTCCCCTGCCATGACCTCCTCTCATGTCCAAGATGTCCTCCATTCTCTTTTCTCCCGAGCCCAGGATCCCTGCTCCTCCTGGACACGCTGCTTGGTCCTTTCGTGGTGGGAAGTTCTGTCACGGCCGTTAAAAGAAGAGGACCAAGGTGCAGCGTGGTAGGCGTATATTTTCTTATATTAATCAAAATGACGCCGAACAAAACAATAAACACTACAAAAACAAACCGTGAAGCTAAAGACTATGTGCCCTAAACAAAGTCAACTTCCCACAAACACAGGTGGGAAAAGGGCAGCCTAAGTATGGTTCTCAATCAGAGACAACGATAGATAGCTGTCCCTGATTGAGAACCCTACCCCGCAAAACTTAGAACTACAAAACATAGAACATAAAATACCCACCCCAACTCATGCCCTGACCAAACCAAAATAGAGACATAAAAAGGATCTCTAAGGTCAGGGCGTGACAACTGAGCTCTTCAGTATGAGCCATTCTACTGCCTATGTTTGTCTATGCTCGATTTTATACACCTGACAGCAACAGGTGTGGCTGAAATAGCCACTAATTTGAAGGGGTGTCCCTTTGACTTATTCCCCATTTTGTTGTGTTACAGCCTGAATTCAAAATAGATTAAATCTTTTTTTTTCTCTCACCCATCTACACACAATACCCCATTATGACAAAGTGAAAACACGTTTTTAGATTTTTTGGGAAACTTATTGAAAATTAAATTCAGAAATATCTAATTTACATACAGTACCAAGGGTTTTTCTTTATTTTTTTTTACAAATACTCTTGGCATTCTCTCAACCAGCTTCACCTGGAATGCTTTTCCAACCCCATCTATCTTCAGAGCTTGTGCTGTTAGGTGACCTAAACTGGGACATGCTTAACACCCTAGCCATCCTACAATCTAAGCTTGATGCCCTCAATCTCACACAAACCAACTTGCCCTAACCAACTTGCCCTCTAAATACACCTCTGCTGTTTTCAACCAAGATCTCAGCGATCACTACCTCATTGCCTGCATCCGTAATGGGTCAGCGGTCCAACGACCTCCTGTAACGATCATTCTCCTCCTCTTCGTCCGAAGAGGAGGAGTAGGGATTGGACCAAAGCGCAGCGTTGTTATATGACATAATGAAGTTTATTAAAGAAAGACGAAACACGAAAACACTTCAACAACCTACAAAACAAATAAACGATGTAGACAGACCTGGACTTGAGAACTTACAAATACGAGGAACGCACGAACAGGAACAGACTACATACACGAACGACAAACCGAAACAGTCCCGTGTGGTGCAACATACACAGACACGGAAGACAACCACCCACAACAAACAATGTGAAACAACCTACCTATATATGGTTCTCAATCAGAGGAAAACGTAAAACACCTGCCTCTGATTGAGAGCCATACAAGGTCAATAAACCTGACACTTAACATAGAACAAACAACACAGACTGCCCACCCAGCTCACGTCCTGACCCACTAAACACAACTATACAAAAGGAAAACAAGGTCAGGAACGTGACACCTCCACTCATCACTGTCAAACGCTCCCTGAAACATTTCAGCGGGCAGACCTTTCTAATCGACCTGGCCCGGGTATCATGGAAGGATATTGACCTCATCCCGTCAGTAGAGGATGCCTGGTTATTTTTTTTTAAAATGCCTTCCTCACCATCTTAAATAAGCATGCCCCATTCAAGAAATATAGAACCAGGGACAGATATAGCCCTTGGTTCTCTCCAGACCTGACTGCCCTTAACCAACACAAAAACATCCTGTGGCGTTCTGCATTAGCATCGAACAGCCCCCGTGATATGCAACTTTTCAGGGAAGTTAGAAACCAATATACACAGGCAGTTAGAAAAGCCAAGGCTAGCTTTTTCAAGCAGAAATTTGCTTCCTGCAACACAAACTCAAAAAATTCTGGGGCACTGTAAAGAATTTCAATAAGCATTTTTCTACGGCTGGCCATGCTTTCGACCTGGCTACCCCTACCCCGGTCAACAGCACTGCATCCCCCACAGGAACTCGCCCAAGCCTTCCCCATTTCTCCTTCTCCCAAATCCAGTCAGCTGATGTTCTGATAAAGCTGCAAAATCTGGACCCCTACAAATCAGTCGGGCTAGACAATCTGGACCCTTTCTTTCTAAAATTATCTGCAGAAATTGTTGCAACCCCTATTTCTAGCCTGTTCAACCTCTCTTTCGTGTCATCTGAGATCCCTGAAGATTGGAAAGCTGCCGTGGTCATCCCCCTCTTCAAAGGGGGAGACACTCTAGACCCAAACTGCTACAGACCTATATCTATCCTACCCTGCCTTTCTAAGGTCTTCGAAAGCCAAGTCAACAAACAGATTACCGAACATTTCGAATCCCACCGCACCTTCTCCGCTATGCAATCTGGTTTCAGAGCTGGTCATGGGTGCACCTCAGCCACGCTCAAGGTCATAAACGATATCTTAACCGCCATCGATAAGAAACAATACTGTGCAGCCGTATTCATTGACCTGACCAAGGCTTTCGACTCTGTCAATCCCCACATCCTCATCGGCAGACTCGCTAGCCTTGGAGTTTCAAATGATTGCCTTGCCTGGTTCACCAACTACTTCTCTGATAGAGTTCAGTGTGTCAAATCGGAGGGCCTGTTGTCCGGGCCTCTGACAGTCTCTATGGGGGTGCCACAGGGTTCAATTCTTGGGCCGACTCTCTTCTCTGTATACATCAATGATGTCGCTCTTGCTGCTGGTGAGTCTCTAATCCACCTCTACGCAGACGACACCATTCTGTATACTTCTGGCCCTTTGTCCAGACGAGCTTAAATGCCATACAACTCTCCTTCCGTGGCCTCCAACTGCTCTTAAATACAAGTAAAACTAAATGCATGCTCTTCAACCGATCGCTGCCTGCACCTGCCCGCCGGTCCAGCATCACTACTCTGGACGGTTCAGACTTAGAATATGTGGACAACTACAAATACCTAGGTATCTGGTTAGACTGTAAACTCTCCTTCCAGACTCACATCAAACATCCAATCCAAAGTTAAATCTAGAATTGGCTTCCTATTTCGCAACAAAGCATCCTTCACTCATGCTGACAAACATACCCTCGTAAAACTGACCATCCTACCGATCCTCGACTTCGGTGATGTCATTTACAAAATAGCCTCCAATACCCTACTCAATAAATTGGATGCAGTCTATCACAGTGCCATCTGTTTTGTCACCAAAGCCCCATATACTACCCACCACTGCGACCTGTACGTTCTCGTTGGCTGGCCCTCGCTTCATACTCGTCGCCAAGCCCACTGGCTCCAGGTCATCTACAAGACCCTGCTAGGTAAAGTCCCCCTTATCTCAGCTTGCTGGTCACCATAGCAGCACCCACCTGTAGCACGCGCTCCAGCAGGTATATCTCTCTGGTCACCCCCAAAGCCAATTCCTCCTTTGGCCGCGTCTCTGCTGCCAATGACTGGAACAAACTACAAAATTCTCTGAAACTGGAAACACTTACCTCCCTCACTAGCTTTAAGCACCAGCTGGCAGAGCAGCTCACAGATTACTGCACCTGTACATAGCCTATCTATAATTTAGCCCAAACAACTACCTCTTCCCCTACTGTATTTATTTATTTTGCTCCTTTGCACCCCATTATTTCTATTTCTACTTTGCACATTCTTCCACTGCAAATCTACCATTCCAGTGTTTGACTTGCTATATTGTATTTACTTCGCCACCATGGCCTTTTTTTGCCTTTACCTCCCTTATCTCACCTCATTTGCTCACATTGTATATAGACTTATTTTTCTACTGTATTATTGACTGTATGTGTCACGTCCTGGCCATAGAGAGGTTTTTATTCTCTATTTTGGTTAGGCCAGGGAGTGACTAGGGTGGGCATTCTAGTTTCTTTATTTCTATGTTTTCTATTTCTTTGTTTTTGGCCGAGTGTGGTTCCCAATCAGAGGCAGCTGTCTATCGTTGTCTCTGATTGGGAATCATATTTAGGCAGTCTTTTTTCCCTCTTTCATTTGTGGGTTCTTATTTTTGCATTGGTTGTTATTTTGCCCTGCAGAACGTCACGTTCGTATTTGTTTTGTTGTTGTCTGTGTTCATTAAAGAAATAAATAGAATGAACACTTACCACGCTGCGCTTTGGTCCACTTCTTCCCATGACTACCGTGACAGAAGAACCCACCACAAAAGGACCAAGCAGCGTGGCCAGGAGGAGAAGGGATCCTGGGCACGGGAGAGAAGGGAGTTTAGGACATCGTGGACATGGGAGGAGATCATGGCAGGTGACAAAAGCCTGCCATGGAAACAGGCGGAGGCAGATAGAGAGGAGCGGAGAGATCAGGAGTTACGGCAGAGACGGGAGCACGAGAGGCAACCCCCCAAAATGCTTTGGGGTGGGCACACGGGTTGGCAAGCGGGGCGAGCGGAGTTGGTCACGGTTCCAGTGCCATGTTTTCCGGTTTTACGCACTGTGCCTTCAGTGCAAAGTCACAGCCCGGTGCGTGCAGTACATGCTCTACGTACCTGCCGCGTAAAGAGGGGTATCCAGCCAGGAAGAGTGGTGCTGGCTCAGCGCTCCTGGTCTCCAGTGCACCTCCTCGGACCGGGATATCCTGCGCCGGCTCTGCGCAAGGTGTCTCCAGTGCGCCTGCACAGCCCAGGGCGTCTTGTGTCAGTGCCTCGAACGTGCCGAGCTAAAGTGGTGATTCAGCCAGGAGGGGTTGTGCTAGCTCTAAGCTCCAGACCTCCAGTGTGCTTTCACTGCCCGGTGCGTCCTGTGCTGGTGCCCTGCACTTGCTGGATTGAAGTGGGTATCCAGCCAGGACGGGTTGTGCCTGCTCCACGAACCAGGCTTCCTGTGTGTCTCCCCAGCCCGGTGAGTCCTGTGACTGCTCCAAGGACCAGGCCTCCTGTGTGTCTCTCCAGCCCAGTGAGTCCTATTCCTGCTCCACGCACCAGGCCTACAGTGCGTTTCCCCAGCCTGGTGAGTCCGGAGCCTCCGGCGACGGTCCCCAGTCCAGGGCCTGCGGCGATGATCTGCGGCCCGGTTCCTCCAGTGAAGGTCCATGCACCAGGGCCGCCACCAAAGAGGAGGGATCTGCGGGCGGAGGGTGGTCTACGTCCCGCACCGGAGCCGCCGCCATAAGGGATGCCCGCCCGGACCCTCCCCTTTAGAGTCAGGTTTTGCGGTTGGAGTCCACACCTTTGGGGAGGGGGGGGGGGGGTACTGTCACGCCCTGGCCATAGAGGTTTTTATTCTCTATTTTGGTTAGGCCAGGGTGTAACTAGGGTGGGCATTCTAGTTTATTTATTTCTATGTTTTCTATTTCTTTGTTTTTGGCCGAGTGTGGTTCCCAATCAGAGGCAGCTGTCTATCGTTGTCTCTGATTGGGAATCCTTCTTAGGCAGTCCTTTTTCCCTCTTTCATTTGTGGCTTCTTATTTTTGTATTGGTTGTTATTTTGCCCTGCAGAACGTCACGTTCGTATTTGTTTTGTTGTCGGTGTTCATTAAATAAATAGAATGAACACGTACCACGCTGCGCTTTGGTCCACTTCTTCCCATGACGATCGTGACAGTATGTTTGTTTTACTCCATGTGTAACTCTGTGTTGTTGTATGTGTCGAACTGCTTTGCTTTATCTTGGCCAGGTCACAATTGTAAATGAGAACTTGTTCTCAACTTGCCTACCTGGTTAAATAAAGGTAAAATAAAATATGCTGAGCACTTGTTGGCTGCTTTTCATTCACTTTGCTGTCCAACTCATCCCAAACCATCTCAATTGGGTTGAGGTCGGGTGATTGTGGAGGCCAGGTCATCTGATGCAGCACTCCGTCAATCTCTTTCTTGGACAAATAGCCCTTACACAGCCTGGAGGTGTGTTTTGGGTCATTGTCCTATTGAAAAACAAATGATAGTCCAATTAAGCACAAACCAGATGGGATGGTGTATCGCTGCAGAATGCTGTGGTAGCTATGCTTGTTAAGTGTGCCTTGAATTTTAAATAAATCACTGACAGTGTCACCAGCAAAGCACCCCAAACCATCACACCTCTTACTCCATGTTTCACGGTGGGAGCCACACATGCGGAGATCATCCGTTCACCAATTCCACGTCTTACAAAGACACGGCGGTTGGAACCAAACATCTCAAGTTTGGACTCATCAGACCAAAGGAAAGATTTCCACCGGTCTAATGTCCATTGCTCGTGTTTCTTGACCCAAGCAAGTCTCTTCTTATTATTGTTGTCCTTTAGTAGGGATTTCTTTGCAGCAATTCGACCATGAAGGCATGCTTCACACAGTCTCCTCTGCACAGTTGATGTTGAGATGTGTCTGTTACTTGAAATCTGTGAAGCATTTATTTGGGCTGCAATTTCTGAGGCTGGTAACTCTAAGGAACTTATCCTCTGCAGCAATTAACTCTGAGTCTTCCTTTCCTATGGCGGTCCTCATGAGAGCCAGTTTCATCATAGCTCTTGATGGTTTTTGCGAGTGCACTTGAAGAAACATTAAAAGTTCTTGAAATTTTCCAGATTGACTGACCTTTATGACTTAAAGTAATGATGGAATGTCGTTTTTCTTTGCTTTGTTTGAGCTGTTCTTGCCATAATATGGACTTGGTCTTTTAACAAATAGGGCTATCTTTTGTATACCAACCTTACCTTGTCACAACACAACTAATTGGCTCAAACGCATTAAGGAAAGAAATTTCACAATTTAACTGTAAACAAGGGACACCTGTTAATTGAAAGGCATTCCAGGTGACTACCTCATAAAGCAGGTTGAGAGAATGCCAAGTGTGCAAAGATGTTATATGGAATGATGTAGTAACCAAAAAAGTGTTAAACAAATGAAAATATATTTTATATTTGAGCTTCTTCAAAGTAGACACCTATTGTCTTGATGTGTTATTTCATAGTTTTGATGTCTTTACTATTATTCTGCAATGTAGAAAATAGTAAAAATAAAGAAAAACCCTTGGATGAGTAGGGGGGTCCAAACTTTTGACTTGTACTGTAAGTATTCACACCCTTGAGTCAATACTTTGTAGAAGCACCTTTGGCAGCGATTACAGCTGTGAGTCTTTCTGGGTTAGTCTAAGAGCTTTCAAACCTGGATTGTGCAACATTTTCCCATTATTATTTTCCAAATTCTTCAAGCTCTGTCAAACTGTTTGTTAATCATTGCTAGAGAATAATTTTCAGATCTTCCCATAGAGTTTCAATCAGATTTAAGTCAAAACTGTAACTTGGCCACTCAGGAACATTCACTGTCTTCTTGGTAAGCAACTCCAGTATAGATTTGGCCTTTTGTTTTAGGTTATTGTCCTGCTGAAAGGTGAATTAATTTCCCAGTGTCTGGTGGAAAGCAGACTGAACCAGGTTTTCCTCTAGGATTTTGCCTGTGCTGAGCTCTATTCCGTTTCTTTTTTATCCTTAAAAATGTTCCAGTCCTTAATGATTACAAGCATACCCATGAACATGATGCACCACTATGTTTGAAAATATGGAGAGTGGTACTATGTTATGTGTTGTATTTGCCATAAAACATAATACTTTGTATTCAGTACAAAACAGTAATTGCTTTGCCAAAAAGTTAATTGCTCACTATTACTTTAGTGCCTTATTGCAGGATGCATGTTTTGGAATATGTTTATTCTGTACAGGCTTGTTTCTTTTCACTCTGTCTATTAGGTTAGTATTGTGGAGTAACTACAATGTTGTTGATCTATCATCAGTTTTCTCCTATCACAGCCATTAAGCTCTGTAACTGTTTTAAAGTCACCTTTGGCTTCATGGGGAAATCCCTGAGCGCTTTCCTTCCTTTCCGGCAACGGAGTTAGGAAGGACACCTGTATATTTGTAGTGACTGGGAGTATTGATACATCATCCAAAATGTCATTGTTTGTGGAATTGCCTTAACCACTGTTGTATATTGTCTATTGGTGAAAACAAGCTCACATTTTTTTTCATGAAATTGTTATACAATAAAATATTTCCATTATCATCCATTAAATGTTGAATAGACCAGATATCTTTCTCCATCCACTCATTGTAAAATAATAATTTTCTCTTAATTAGGATCCATCTATTGTTCCAAGTTGGAGCAGTATGCTGAGTAAAGTTATGTTTATATATTAGTTTCCAATAATGGAGGACTCACATCTTAATACAAAATCTATACCATCAAAACTCTTAAAGATTTTGGAAGGAAAATCAAACCAAAAACGTTCACATTTTCGAATAAAATATTGTAATCATTATAACTTGATGGTACCATTCATTGTATCAAAGTCAATTGCATTCAGACCACCTTCCTCAATAGACTTTACAATATCTCCTTTTCTTAAATAATTATGTTTATTGTTCCATATAACGTTGAGATTGGCTATTTTTCTTGATTAACTTGTCAATGATAGCATAGGAATAGGATGAATATGTTTGTCTTGATAGACTATGCAGTATAGTAAGTAAAATATGTCAAAAAATGTATAAATCCCTTTGTAGCCAACTATTGAGAATAGGTATAAATTATTCTGTATATTAGACTTTCCCGTAAACTTTAAATACTTTCCCATAAACTTAATATTGTTATTACAATACATAAATACGTTACTTAACTGGTACGTTATGAACAGTAATCAGAGGGTGATCATGAATAGCCATTCATTAAAATGTGTCATATTTAAATGTAAACCAGAAGCTTTTTTTATTTTTTATAATAATAATGTTTTGTACTGCTGGAATCTGTGCTGTGTTCTTGATCAATAGACATTTAAAGGTTGGATGTTCGGACTAGCCTTTATAAGGAATTGATGAACATTAATGGTGACCTGCGACACAAATTCCTCTCTTCACTTTAAATCTATTTATACTATCATGTAACATTCCAATCACCTTTACACGTTTTTCACCAAAACTAAAAAAAACATCATCATCAATCATGCCTGTAATAATAGTTCCAGGACAAGCCTATTGTTGTTATGTATAGACCTGTCTTCAAGGAATCCAGATGAGTGTTACTTATTATATGTGGCATGCCCTCTTTCATTCTGTTAGCAATCACATGGGTAAACACATTGCAATCTACATTAAGTAATGTCTCAGGGCGCAGATTGTCTATATAGTGTATATCTTGTCTTTACCAGGTTTAGGTATAAGAGTTAGTTATCAACAAGTGCAGGCTGCTGAGGGGAGGACGACTCATAATAACTGCTGGAACGGAGTATTATTGCCGGAATGGAGTGAATGGTATGTTTGCTACCATTCCATTAACTCCATTCCGACCATTATTATGAGCCATCCTTCTCTCAGCAGCCTCCACTGGTTTCAACCCTTGTTTCATAGTTGGCGTTAGACCGCGTTCAAAACAACTGGGAACTCGGAAATCTCTGACTTCAGTGCTTTCAAGACAACTGGGAAAAAGAGAGAAAAAACGAGCTCCGACTAGGGAAAATCGTTTTGAATGGTCATCCAAGTTCAAGGCGGAAACTCGGGCATCTGTCTGGAGCTCCGACTGTCCGACTCGAAGTTTGTGTTAGTTAGTGTGCGTGACCACTGAGCTATAGGTGTGGCCAACTTGCAAAGATACGTGACTGAGGACGGTCCACGTACTTCCTGTATTGAAATTAGGTTGGACGACCAACGTATAACACCGATTCCACACTGCTCTCGGATTACTTTGTCAAATTATGTAACAGAACCCTTTGTCTGCGGCAGCACTAGTGTAATATTAGCTGTTTGCATTGTCCGCATGTGTATCGAATTAAACGCCTAACAAGCGTTTTCATATTCAAAAAGGTGATCATTACGATCCCGCTTGGCCAGCCTGTCACGCCGGGGGCATTCTTCCCATTCCAATCCCCCTGTGAAAA
This sequence comes from Salvelinus fontinalis, assembly GCF_029448725.1. Lineage (NCBI taxonomy): Eukaryota > Metazoa > Chordata > Actinopteri > Salmoniformes > Salmonidae > Salvelinus > Salvelinus fontinalis. The sequence goes on from NC_074680.1 coordinate 30,548,605, forward strand.
TGTCTTGCTAGCCAGCTAGTAGCTATCTACACCTCAGTTTGTGGTTGTGCGTTGTAATGTTTAGTATTGTATCCATCTCTTCACTACTATGGCTGTACGTTGGTTATGCAGGTAAGAATACGGGCATGTAAGCTTATCATATATTCCGTACAGTTTATGTGTATTTATTATCAAATGTATTTATTTACCTGGCATCGTTTGGATTTCTACGACGTTAGCTAGCCTACATTTAGCTTGTACATAAAATACAAAAAAATGTTGACACCACATTGATGATTTCATTAATATATGTGGATTTATTGCACTTCGGCTGACATTATGGTGTCAGTCAGGGGACCAGTGACTCAGGGGCACTAAGTGTGGTCTTGTTGACCAGCAGTCCCCCTGGCCCAAAGAGGCTTCATTGTCCTCCAACAACTGGGTCCCCGTTGGAACTCTACAAAAAGTAGTATTTCCTTCCCCCTTCATTTACTGATTCGAATTTCGAAATGACTGTGCAAGTGAAAGTCATCTGGTGGAGCCCTTGCGTTCACCAGTGTCCAATCATGGCATCAGTGATTACTGAGGAAGGAAAAGTGCACATTTGAAAGGAATTCGAATGGGGCCCTGTGACTTAAATGTAGACTTAGTAATATGAACGCGCGGCGACTTCTTGCTCACAACTACATGGACTTGTCCAATAAGAAAATATAGTTGGATGTGTTGTACTACTGAACACGACCCATGATTATGAACTATTCTAAGGGGGGAAAGAACCCCCCCCCCCCCCCCCCCCAGGTGCCTCAGATTGAGGTCTAATAGGCCTGTAGATGATCCTTTGAGATAGGGGCTAGCTATAAGGTCACAGTTAGTGATGTAGTTGCAGAAAAATAGGTGGCTTAAGCTGACCGTGGTGCATTTACCCTCCACTGTACCACTGGTCATAGTGTTTACAAATATGACCATTGGCCAGGGTCACACCATCTCACATTCAGTAGGCAGCCAACGAAGAAGACACCCGGGACCTATTCAGGCTCAGCATGTTACAAATATTGGCTAAATATGAAATTACACACCATAGCGTGGGTCTCGTTAATGCAAAATGTTGTGTTTTTCAGGCAAAGAAAATGGCAAGATATTTTTCTGTGTTTTGTAAACGCAAATCTAAAATGTTTCTTATTGTAATTTCTGCTCGGCATCAGACTAATTTTGTGCTTCAGTTGCATTTCTCCACTCGAATGATAATTCACAAAGGAGATGTGTAGCTGCTTTTCTCCGGTAAAATGCAAGATTAACTTAAGCTAAACATTAGAAAATGTAGCTGGCTACATTCTTTATGATAAACATTAGAAATATGATGGCCATGTATCTTTTTTACAAAAAATCTTGCCTTTTCATTGTAGGCTAAGCTCGTTTACTTGTGTGGCTGCTAACCAAATAGCGTTGCGCTTCTGTTGTCATCTGATTAAAATTAAGTTATTTTCTGCCGAATGTGTTGCACTCATGCAGTGGTCACCGATTGGTCGATCGCCACGGCATTTCTAGTTTACTGCCAAACATTTCTGTAAAAAAATCAAGGATAACGTTATTTTTGCGTTCCTATTTTTATGTATTCATCTCGCGCTGTTGGTAGGTGCATACGATTCAGCTGGGTAGGCAGATTGTTCCCATTTTGAACCATTTCATGTGTCTGAATGCACAAACACTGCCTTCCTGGAGAACAAATGCACTATAGGTCTACCGCTGGCCAATCGGATGGTCTCAGAGGATTTCGTATTATTCGGTGCGTAAATTCGAGACATAATTTAATATGATATGTTGTTTGGTTTGTATTAATTTGTGGATGTCCATCACCCGTTTCGTATGTTATGAATTACACTTCGTATTGTATGTTACGAATTTGCAAAATGTACAATGTGTTACGAATTTGCAAAACATAGTATATGTTACGAATTCTAGCTAGGTAGCTAATGTTAGCTTGCTGGCTAACATTTGCTAGGCTAGGGGTTATGGTTAAATAAAGAAATAAAATATTTGGACTAGGGTTATGGTTAGTAGTTAGGTTAAAGGGCTTTAGGGGAAGGGTTAGCTAACATACAAAAGAGTTGAAACGTTGCTAAAATGTTAAAGTTGTCCGTGATGAGATTGGAACTCACAACCTGTTTTATGTAACCATACCTAACATATCATACTAATTACTATGTTACGTCTAGTTTGAGATGAACCAGCAGATTACCAAATCTGCAGTAATGTATCAGGCGTAAAATAAAGCTAAAGTAAAGTTGATACTGTGAGATTTCAAAACTTTTAAAACCATGACATGTTTTTACTCATCACTGTCAACACTTATAAGCCATAAAATTAGCATTGTTTTACTTCCACTTGCGCTACAACCCGCACTGCAGTTATAATGAATGAGTAGGAAAGTGTATCAATAGGCTTGCACTGTTATTATTAGCGGCTTGAGTCTTATCTTATTATAAATAAATACAAATTATATCTAGGAATATTTCACTTTCTCTGTTCACAGGAGTGAGAACATGAATTTGTGCATGAGGCAGAAATAATGCGGTGCGACTTGAGTTAACCTCTCTTGGGCACGTGAGACGGTAGCGTCCCACCTCTTCAACAGCCAGTGAAACTGCTGTGCGCCAAATTCAAATACAGAAATACTCATTATAAAAATTCAGAAAACAAAACATATTTTACATAGGTTTAAAGATTAACTTCTTGTGAATCCAACCACGGTGTCAGACTTTAAAAATGCTTTACGGCGAAAGCATACCTTGCGATTATTTGAGAACATAGCCCACTAGACAAATCATTACAAACAGTAGCCAGCCAAGTAGAACAGTTACACATGCCAGAAATAGAGATAAAATTAATCCCTTACCTTTTTAAAAAAAAATTTTTTATCCCATTTTCTCCCCAATTTTCGTGGTATCCAATCGCTAGTAATTACTACCTTGTCTCTTCGCTACAACTCCCGTACGGGCTCGGGAGAGACGAAGGTCGAAAGCCATGCTTCCTCCGAAGCACAACCCAACCAGCCGTACTGCTTCTTAACACAGCGCGCCTCCAACCCGGAAGCCAGCCGCACCAATGTGTCGGAGGAAACACCGTGTACCTGGCCCCCTTGGTTGGCGCGCACTGCGCCCGGCCCGCCACAGGAGTCGCTGGAGCGCGATGAGACAAGGATATCCCTACCGGCCAAACCCTCCCTACCCCGGACGACGCTATGCCAATTGTGCGTCGCCCCACGGACCTCCCGGTCGCGGCCGGCTGCGACAGAGCCTGGGCGCGAACCCAGAGACTCTGGTGGCGCAGTTGGCACTGCGATGCAGTGCCCTAGACCACTGCGCCACCCGGGAGGCAATCCCTTACCTTTGATGATCTTCATATGGTTGCACTCAGCAGACATTCATTTACTCAATAAATGTTCCTTTTTTTCGATAGTCTCTTTATATCCAAAAACCTCTGTTTTGTTCGCACGTTTTCTTCAGTAATCCACAGGCTCAAACACAGTCAAAACAGGAAGACAAAAAAATCCTAATTGTATCCGTAAAGTTCATAGAAACATGTCAAACGATGTTTATATTCAATCCTCAGGTTGTTTTTAGCCTAAATAATCGCTATTTCTTCAACCGGACAGTAACGTTTTAAAAGGTAAACAAGAAACTCGGTCTCGTGCATGAAAAAGCTCTGTGACACTTTAGGGTCCACTCATTCAGACTGCTCTTACTACTTAATTTTTCAGAATACAAGCCTGAAACAATTTCTAAAGACTGTTGACATCTAGTGGAAGGCATAGAAACTGCAATTTGAGTCCTAAGTCAATGGATACTGTAATGGCATTGAATAGAAAACTACAACCCCCCCCCCCAAAAAAAACTTCCTGCATGGCCAAATCTGTTCTGTTATACTCACATACACTATTTTAACAGTTTTGGAAACTTTAGAGCGTTTTCTATCCAAATCTACCAGTTATATGCATATCATATCTTCTGGGCCCAAGCAGCAGGCAGTTTAATTTGGGCATGCATTTCATCCAGAATTCCGAATGCTGCCCCCAACCCTAGTGAAGTTAAGCTATCCGCTGGAAGACATTGTCCTTTTTGGTCAATGTCAGCTAAAGAAGGGGAGAGTGGAGGGACATTTAGAGGCGAACTCTGAGTCTGCTGCCCTCAGCTGAGACTGACCATCAGATGCAAGCACCATCAGCCCAGTAAAATAAAAAGCTAATTATTTAAATGTATTCTCACTCAGCTGTGCTTCACAAGTAATGCAACAACAGATCTATTACCGGTGAAATCATAGAGCCAATCTCAAATTTTGAAATTGAATATAAAAAATATAAAGAATGGCGGGGCAATTCATGCAAAGCCAATATATGTCGATAATGTATTGGGCCTATAGCCTACTGCACAAACCACATTGGTACAGTACTGTTTTTAATAGGTTAATGTTGCATAGGCTTACGTTTTTTAAGTAATGTTAAAAAATAATCTTAGCGGTAGATATCGGCTTGCATTTTGACTCAGTGAGCTTGACTTAGAAAAGGTTGGTGACCACTGCACTAATGTATTTTCAGTGAAGGAATACTATAGTTGCATGCGCCTGATCACTCTTGAAGCAAAACAACGGACTTTCAATATGAAACGCAAGTGAAAGTGTTTAAAATGCAAATATGTTGATGGTTTGCATTTTGAAAATGCAGATTTCTAAACTCCAACGCGACCCCTGCATAAGTAGGGGACCCAGGTTATCGGTTTATTCAGTGGCCAACCATCCTCCACAGTCCCCACGGTGTGGGTTGCCAGTTGTTGGTTATGAATCATGGCCAAATTTACAGATTGTACATGTCATGGCTGACCATCAGTAAATTATTTTTGTCTGTTCTAGGGCTATACACTTCTGTCTGAATATTATGGAATGTTATATTCTCATGAGTTTAAGCCCCTGAACTAATCAATTTTGTGTATAGGCAGGCTTATCTCCCAAATACTCTTCATGGATATGGAAGTTGGCAATGCATGAAACAGTTGTGAAAATGGAATCTTTGTCATAGTGGTATTCCAGCAGCACCAGTTGCTCAACCTGCTGCCAGATGCCAATTAGAGATCTTCTTTTGTAGTTCAATGGTAGAGATGTCAAATGCTTGACATAGCCCATGTAAATAAAATGTATTTTTAATTGTGTTTAATAGTGATTACAAGTTACAACGTATCTTGTTGACAATAGCAGACTATCAAACTGCTAAAATATGGCCACGACCCCGTTTTACAGTTCACTGAAGACTAGTTTATGACGCGCGTGAACAAACCCTCTGAATTGGTGCTTGGGAGGGGCGACACCACGCAGCGCTTAATGCTGTACGTCAGTACTGTACCGAGGAGAATCAGCCATTGAAAACGAAATAGCCGGCATAGCTACATAAAGACAAACAATATTAATTTGGATTACACACTACAGCGCGTACGATCATAGTTGTTTAGCTGATGGAAACTGACATCTTTAGAAATGTGCGCAAATGTCTTTGGCGCTTTGAAAAGGTGAGACATTTAATGCGCAGCTGGGAAGGTAGTGAGACATTGCTGGCGTTTGTTACATTGAAACAGGAACCTAGCAACTGGCAGATTGAAAATGCGTTTTGTTTGAGAGATAGTGGCAGCACTGCAAGCCTAAATGATTAGAGTGTCTGCTTACAATGACAATGCTTAAATCCCTTTTTAGGTATGTAGAACTATTATGTATGAACTGTAATTCTTTGCTCAGTGGGTTGCTGCGCGTTTGAAGAGGGATTGTTCTAGAACGCTTTTTGGGGAATGGGGTCTCAGACATAGAGCATCACCGTACACTATGTTAATCAATTCTAGACTACAGGTATCAATACATAAATACACTACGTAAACTATAAGTCAAGTTGGTAGCTCTAAGGAGACCTCAATTTTGATATGTTCTTTCGGATCGTGTTCTCTGTCAGGCAATTTTTTATTTGTAAGTTGGCCTCACAGGTAGCCTTGCCCCATTGTGTCCAGAAAAGGGACATTCGCTGGTAGCGTCCTGGATTGGAGCCCTCTCCAAAACCAGGATGCCATAACAATGTCTGTCTCCTCCCTACACATCTGGGAGGCTTGACTAGCCATTTTAGTTTTATTTAGGCTCCTTGCTCATATTAAACTGACAACAAAATTAAATGTAGGCAGTTTTATTCAACGTACCAAGCATAAACAATGTTTTTAGTGGTTGTGTAATGTGTAATCATGCACTCCTGTCAATAGGATTTTGTTATGAAAGTCTACTTGTCAATTGAGTGGATTCGGCCCATGGTCGTCACCATTCTTTTAGATAGAAGTACAATAGCAACACAGTATTGTCTGAGATGGTCTTTCTAACTACTGTGTCTGATTATATTAAAGGCCCAAATGCAGCTATTTCTGGGTAACAATTAAGTTCCTCATTGTAATGGATTTCCATTAAAATGGCCAAAAGTAGCTTTTGAGCAAGAATTCTTGATTGAGAAACAGTTTATCTTGGACTGACTTGGAGTGGTCTGGGTGGGGATGGGGAAAAATAAAAACTAGCGGTTATGGCAGAGATGTTTGGAAACCTCTTTGTTATTGCCCAATGCAGCTGGGTTTATATCAATGTCATATCACAATGTCACATCTCCCTTTCTGGTTAACAATTAAGTATCTTACTGTTAGATTTTTCCATTTTTAAAATGTACAAAAATTGCCGGTCACCAGAAAAGCCGAGATTCCCACCCATGCAAACAGGCTGATTCGAAGGTCCTATGTAGATAGTTGCTGCTTGAAAAACAATCAGGAAATAACACTGATCAAATAGTTTCACACTTTTACAGTGTTAGTTTCATTACCTATTGTACAATATGACATAAAACACATGAACAACTGAATTTTGACTGCAATTGGCCTTTAATTCAAAAGACAAGTAACCTAGTGGCTAAGTGTCTGATTCTCTCCCATGAGGCCTGTTGTCTTTAATTTTTCTGTTAACCCTCGTCACAGGCTGCTTGTTGTCCTTTCTGACAAATGTGTGTGAATAGGGTAATACTATAGACCCTAGGCCTAAATTATCTCAACCTTTTCCAATGGCTTTCCTGAGGCAACACTAAAGATAGGTTTACGCTATAGACCAAGGGGGTGCAAAGTACGGCCCGCTCAAAAAATGTATACACCTTTTTCTCCTCAATTTCGTAGTATCCAATTGGTAGTTACAGTCTTGTCCCATCGCTGCAACTCCTGTATGGACTCGGGAGAGGCGAAGTTCGAGAGCCGTGCGTCATCCGAAACACGACCCAGCCAAGCCGCACTGCTTCTTGACACAATGCCCACTTAACCCGGAAGCCAGCCACACACCAATATGTCGGAGTAAACACCGTACACCTGAGAACCGTGTCAGCGTGCATTGTGCCCGGCCCACCACAAGAGTCGCTAGAGCACGATGGGACAAGGAAATCTCTGCCTGCCAAACCCTCTCTCCTAACCCGGGCGATGCTGGGCCAATTGTGCGCCGCCTCATGGGTCTCCCACTCACATCCCAGCTGTGACACAGCCTGGGATCGAACCTGGGTCTGTAGTGACGCTCGGGAGGCCCCCGCAAATTGATTTTAATTTTTTTTAAATGTTTGCCCACCCCTGCTATAAACTGTCACACCGACAGTATTTTAGGCTTCTAATTTGGGTTTATTATCTGAATGGTATTGCAATGTTACCAATAGTCAGAATTAAAACATTTCTGTCTGAATATAGTTTAAATGGACCCTAGTAACCCCATAATGACTGCTCAATCGGCACTCTTTCTCACTATAATCCCCTTTGGAAAATCCCCAACATACGGTCATAACAGTTACGCACTGGGTGCATTCATATATTCACTCTGGAGTGCAAGAGTTCAGATTGTCCATTTGTAAATTCAGAGTGTTTTGTTCTCGGATCATTCAGAGCACACACTGGACGCTCTGGCTGAAGAGTAGGGTTGATCCGAGCATTCTGACCTCACAACGGCAGTCAAGCACCCAAGCTAACTTGCTAGCTACTTTCAGACACAAATGAGAACACCTCACTCTGACCATGTTACTCAGACGAGAGTGCTCTAAAATCGGAGTAGATAGACCGAGTGAATTTACAAACTTCATCTTTAAGAATGAGAAGAATGCCCTGTATATTGTGACATCACAGACACATCACTGTGGAACAGCAGCAGTAAATATTTTGAGAGCCTCCCAATCTGCTGTGTCTGGAGCCTGGATGCCGATGGCACAGAATTTAGGCTACTGGTGTGTTCTCTTACCGGAGCCAGCTTGATATTATTAATTCCCTCCTGGAGTTTTTGTAAGTAGTGATGTTGACTATTTGATACAATTGTGCCAACAGTCATCTTTGAGTGGGGGAATTCATTCTGTGGGGTGCCCTTTTTTTGTTAGGTCAGACGTTCTCTGAAGAATGTAACTCGATTATGGTTATTTCTGACCTGGGGTGTTAAGACAGCTTTGTTGTTATTGTTGCAGTAATTAGACTTAGTTCAGTGATGTTCATTAGACAGTCTTGGAAAGCTGAAATAGTAGCCTGCACTGAGCCTAGATCTATAGCCTACGTTCAGTAATGAGTTGAATGATTGTCATGCTAGTGTTATCATTGAAAGGTGAATTAATGTATTGCCTTTTTTTAGGACATGCCTGCATGGTTCTTGTTGGTTAAGCGGCACTTAGCTAGCGAATGCAGCTTGCTAGTTTAGCCTACTCAAACACCAGGCTCAAACAGAGAGGGATGCTATGTTAGCTAGCTAGTTATGGCTATCCAACACTGGAACTCTTCCAAGTCAAGGTAAGCTTTTGGTTTTATAAGTTCATGGCCACTGGGGCCCGCCGATATAACTGCGGATGATAAGATGACGCCGAAGAGGATGGCTGATGTTTTACATGCTCCTAACCAACTGTGCTATTTTGTTAGTTTTTTTTGTGTTGTTAACTTATTTTGTACATAATGTGTCTGCTACCGTCTCTTATGACCGAAAATCACTTCAGGACATCAGAACAGCGATTACTCACCACGAACTGGAAGAAGCTTTTTCCTTTAACGAGATGGATATACTGCTTTCCCGGGAACAGGCCCAAATCCCTGTCATTTGCGTGAAGAAAAGACTGAGGAAAAGGGGGCGCAGGTCAGGCTGCCTTCTGAGAATCTGTAGGCGAGCGAGAACTCCCACTGCCACCCGTTCTACTGGCTAACATGCAATTATTGGAAAATAAAATTGGTGACTTACAATTATCCTACCAACGGGACATAAAGAATTGTAATATCTTATGTTCACCAACTCGTGGCTGAACGACAACACGGATAATATAGAGCTGGCGGGATTTTCCATGCACCGGCAGAACAGAGAAGAAGCTACGTCTGGTAAGACGAGGGGTGGGTGTGTGTGTCTATTTGTCAATAACAGCTGGTGCGCGATGTCTAATATTAAAGAAGTCTCAAGGTATTGCTCGCCTGAGGAAGAGTATTTTATGATAAGCTGTAGACCACACCATCTACCAAGAGAGTTCTCATCTATATTATTCGTAGCCGTCTATTTACCACCCCAGACCGATGCTGGCACTAAGACTGCACTCAACAAGTTGTTTAAGGCCATAAGCAAACAAGAAAATGTTCATCCAGAAGTGGTGCTCCTAGTGGCTGGGGACTTTAATGCAGGGAAACTTAAATCAGTTTTACACAATTTTTACCAGCATGTCACATGTGCAACCAGAGGGGGGAAAAAAACTCCAGACCACCTTTACTCCACACACAGAGATGCATACAAAGCTCTCCCTCACACTCCATTTGGCAATCTGGCCATAATTCTAAACTCCTGATTCCTGCTTACAAGCAAAAACTAAAGCAGGAAGTACCAGTGACTCGCTCAATATGGAAGTGGTCAGATGACGCAGCTGCTACGCTACAGAGAACTGGCAGTGTGGTGCAAGGACATCAACATCTCCCTCAATGTGAGCAAGACAAAGGAGCTGATCGTAACTGGGGCCAAGCTTCCTGCCATCCAGGACCTATATAATAGGCAGTGTCAGAGGAAAGCCCATAAAATTTTCAGACTCCAGTCACCCAAGTCATGCTGTTTTCTCTGCTACCGCACTGCAAGCTCCTTAACAGCTTCTGCCCCCAAGCCATAAGACTGCTGAACAATTAATCAAATGGCCACCGGACTATTTAAATTGACATTTACATTGTTACTTTTTATAATTGTTTTATTTTCGTTTATTTGGTAAATGTTTTCTTAACTCTTCTTGAACTGCACTGTTGGTTAAGGGCTTGTATGTAAGCATTTCACGGTAAGGTCTACACTTGTTGTATTCGGTTTGATTTGAAACTGCTTGCTGACTGTACACTACTACATGATTGTAGTGTGTTTACTAATGCGTTAGTTCTGGTAGCTGTGTTGACGTTAGCTAATATGGTGACAACGGTGTAGCAGTTATGATATGAAGGTTTGGCCTGGTCACAGACAGCTGATGTGTTGTGCACTGAACTCCACAAGTGAAGGAAAAAGGTGAGAGGAGGCTAGCATGTAGATGCGATAAGGAATTATACAACGATCAAAGGGATCATGCTGTTTGTATGTGGCTGCTATGAAAGTGAACTGTGTTTGTGTGTGATCAGGGGTGTCTTTGTTCTGCTGATTCGGTTGAAAAACGTTTCTTAAATGGAAACAAACAAAACGAGGATAAACATACCTGAATTTGTCCAATAGAAACTCTTGTTTGCAACTGTTGGACTAATGATTACACCCTAGATCAGCTAGATACAGGCAAGAGTTTGCAAAGCGGTATTGAATGTGTCAATGTCTGTCACATTTCTCAACATATGTACCTATGTTGTAAACTTTCAATCATAGTCTAGGTTGTAGCAACCTCATGATGGGTGTAGGGACAATTCTAGTATCATGTAGTAGCCTAAACCTAGCTATTGTCCTCACTCATCTTAAAATGCACCGACCGCCACTGCCTTAGGTCAACATTACATAATGGGAACAAGGACACCTGGCCTAACATATGGAATTGGACAAGCCTCATACTGGAGCTTTGTTTTTTTTCTTAATGTTTGCCTATTTTAAGGATGAACAATTAAAATATATATATATATATATTATACACACACAGTACCAGTCAAAAGTTTGGACACCTACTCATTCAATGTTTTTTTTGTTTTTTGTTGCTATTTTCCACCTTGTAGTATAATAGTAAAGACATCAAAACCTATGAAATAGTACATGGAATCATGTAGTAACCAAAAAAGTAAAATATATTTGAGATTCTTCAAAGTAGCCACCCTTTGCCTTGACGACAGCTTTGCACAATCTTGGCATTCTCTCAACCAGTTTCATGAGGTGGTCACCTGGAATGCATTTCAATTGACCTCTCTGGGATATGTGGGACGGTAGCGTCCCACCTGGCCAACATCCAGTGAAAATGCAGAGCGCCAAATTCAAATAAATTACTATTAAAAATGAAACTCATGAAATCACACATTCAATATACCAAATTAAAGCTACACTTGTTGTGAATCCAGCCAACGTGTCAGATTTCAAAAATGCTTTACGGCGAAAGCAAACAATGCTATTATCTGAGGATAGCACCCGAGCTAACAATCACAGACCATCATATTTCAACCCTCCCGGCGTGACACAAAACGCAGAAATAAAGATATAATTCATGCCTTACCTTTGACAAGCTTCTTCTGTTGGCACTCCAATATGTCCCATAAACATCACAAAGGGTCCTTTTGTTCGATTAATTCCGTTGATATATATCCAAAATGTCCATTTTGGCACGTTCGATTCAGAGAAACACCGGTTCCAACTTGCACAACGTGACTACAAAATATCTCAAAAGTTACCTGTAAGCTTTGTCCAAACATTTCAAACTACTTTTGAAATACAACTTTAGGTATTTTTTTAACGTAAAATAATCGATAAAATTGAAGATGGGATGATCTGTGTTCAATACCGGAGGAAAACAATATGTAGCATGCTTTCTGGTCACGCACCTCTAACAAACCGTACACTTCACTGGAGCCACATTCTGAACATGGCTACTTCTTCATTTCTCAAAGGAAAAAGCTCAACCAATTTCTAAAGACGGTTGACATCCAGTGGAAGCGATAGGAACTGCAGGAAGGTCCCTTAGAAATCTGGATTCCCATTGAAAAGAGTGACCTAAAAAAAAAATCTGAATGGTTTGTTCTCGGTGTTTTGCCTGCCAAATAAGTTATGTAATAGTCACAGACATGATTCAAACAGTTTTAGAAACTTCAGAGTGTTTTCTATCCAATACTAATAATAATATGCATATATTAGCATCTGGGACTGAGTAGGAGGCAGTTTACTCTGGGCACGCTTTTCATCCAAACGTGAAAATGCTGCCCCCTATCCTAGAAAAGTTAACAGGTGTGCCTTGTGTAAAGGTAATTTGTGTAATTTCTTTCCTTAATGTGTTTGAGCCAATCAGACTGTAGATCAATGTGTTTCAGCTTTGAACTTTTGTTAATGTATTTGCGCTTACCCTTATTTTCAGCCTGTTTGGGAAGCCCTTTGATGGTGGGAAGAGAATGGACCATGGCAGCCAGCAGCAGCACCCAGCCATGAATAGGCTCTATGAGGTCCAGCGGGAGGTTCAGTCTCTGGGCCCTCAAGTGTGCACCTTCAGCGGGCTAAAGAACGAGCGGGAGTACCGGCGCCTGGAGCGCGAGCTGACCCAGTTGCTCCTGGAAGTGGACCAGGTGGACACGGAGGGCAGGGCAGACCTACAGGGGGCACGCAAGAGAGCAGCCCAGGAAGTAGAGGGACTGTTGCGCTACCTGGAGGAGAACGCCACCCACCCGTCTCGCCTGGCCATCGAGGAGCTGAGCCGGGAGGCCCAGAGGCTGGTGGAGCAGGGGGTGGTGGAGCCTCAGCAGGCTGGGGGCACAGCAGAGATCAGTGATGAGCTGGTGGATGCTGTGCAGGAGCTGATACTGAGGCTCACCCAGGTGAAGACAGGAGGGAGAGTGCCCCTCCGCAAGGCTCGCTACCGGGCCCTGACACGACTGTGTGCCGTGCAGGACGTGATCGAGGGTCGCACGCGCCAGCAGACCCTTCCCCTGTCAGAAGACACGCACGTGGCCGTGCAGAGGATCAACCAGGTGATGGTGCAGGTGAGTGTTGCGCGCAGCCAGCTGGTGGCACTGCTGATGGGGCTGAGTGGGAGGGATAGCTGTGCCCACCTCTCCCGCGTGCTCACTGAGCTCCTAGTGGAGCTGGATGCCCTGGACGTGTCGGGGAACGCAGCGGTCAGAAACTACCGCAAACAGGTGGTGGAGGAGATCAACAGCCTGCTCAAACACCTGGACCTGGAGGGAGAGGGAGACGATACGCGCAGGTACTCAGCTTTACTAGAATTACAAACGCTCTGGAGTAATAATACAGAAGGGAAATACAGTATGCGTGTGTGTACATGCTTTCAGATACAACTTGGCTCAAATGTGATTGTGTTTTATATATCTTTCCTCAGGTATGACTTGGGGCAGAATGACTCTATCCGTCAGATTGAGGCGGTGCGTGGTCGGGTGGGCCAGCTGCAGGGGGAGGTCCTGCGACACTGTGGGGTGGGCGACCTCTTCAGGCCGAAGCCTGAGCTCCAGAGTCTCCTCACACATCTGGACCAGGTAGACACAGCCCGTAACCCCTGTATCCGTGAAGCCCGGCGGCGTGCCGTGCTGGAGGTCCAGGCTGTTATCACCTTCCTGGACCTCCGTGAGGCCCTGATCTGCCGCCAGCCCAGCCCCAACGAGCCCTCACAACACAGGGCTGTGTGGATAGTCCTGGGCAGCCTGTCAGACCTCCAGGCCCAGGTACTCTGCTTCAATGGCAAGCATGCCGACAAGAGCTACATGCTGCTGGAGGAGCTTCTGACCAAACAGCTGCTGGCACTGGACGCGGTCGACCCACAGGGCGACGAGATGACCAAGGTGGCCCGCAAGCAAGCAGTCAAGTTTGCCCAGAACATCCTCAGCTTTCTGGACATGAAGACAGATGAGTGGGAGTACTGATCCACTGGAAAAGACTGGACATAGCTGTAGGATGCCCTATGGAATTGTATATAAACTGGTGCATCTTCGATCTAAGAGAGTTGGGGTGTGTAAATATTGTCTAAATCCCAGAATGCACGTCAGCAGCGCTTTTGTCTCTTTGTCATTGTTGCTGGTCTGTAGGGGGGGGGGGGGGGGGGGGGTGGACAACCCAATAACATTTTTGTGAAATAGAATTTGGAGAATAGTGTTCTGACATACAATGTGCTTTTTAAAGTTTACAGAGCATCTTTTTGAAATCTACTGTATGTGTGTGCGTTTTGATCAGTGTTGTTGGGTTGTGGTTGCAAAGCCTGCGGCCAAAAGCACTGAAGCCTGTTATAGTGGTGGTCAGAGTAGTTAAGATAGTCACTTCGTCTGTTTTTCAAAAGCAGGAGTGGGACTAGAGTAATTACATCTTGATGGTGTCCATGTTTAGCTTGATTACTTTGGAGGTCAGTTGTAAATTTACTCAGATGTACATGATGTCTCAAAATACTTCTTTACTGAGATGAACCGAGTTTACATCAGTACTGTGAGACAAGATCTTCCTCTGTTCATGTTGCTTCTCCACTTCAATTTGCTCTGTCTCTCTTCCTCAATCAACACTTCTGGGGCAAACTACCCTAACCCTGGACATACACAGCTGTTGCTGGCAACCATTCAGATGACAAATGAAAAGGAGAGCTTCTTTACGGCTTTAACCACTGTCCTACAATAATGAGGAGAAGGAGGATGTGGAGTTAAAGGTCCTGTGAGAACATTTGTCAATAGGAGGGTATGTTATTAAAGGCCTCCTTGTATAGAATGAACATTTGTGGACACGATAATTGCCCTGTTTGTCTGTAATTTGTAGCTAAATGTTGATTGTGTGTTTGCGAGGCTAGTGAAGGGGAAAAACAGTGTGGAGGTGGTTTAGGTTTCATTTTTGTCTGTGGCTTTCTATTGTCAGAGGAATGTGTCTGAGAGCCCCGTAGAGGGTCACTGATTTGGTGTGGCGTGTATTATTATAGCTGGTGACAAGTGTTCACAGTGGACAGAGCAGTCTAAAACCTCTCCAGAGTTGCAGCAGAGTTAGGAAGCTATTAGTTAAAAAGCCCAAATCTCTGTGCCTTTCTTTTCATCATATTTTTCACCATCCCGAGCACTTACGCTCTGAGATGTGCACTTTTTACTGATTCTCAGCGCTGCAACTGACAGCTCTTTGTAAACTGACCATGGCATGTCTGTCAGATAGCCCTATGCACTAACAAAGCTTGAACAGATAGCTCCCACAGAACTCACACACTCTCAAAATGACAGAGGTTATTCAAACCTTCTCTGCTGCTATAGAAAAACATATGGCACACAAACAGTGAAATCCAGCTTCACACTCATGGCTCGTCTGAAGTGAGATGATTCCATTACACTGTGTTCAGTGCGGCCCACATGCAATGGAGGGGTGTTCACACAGCAAACCTAATGCTCTGTCAAACTAACCAATACAAAATAAGGTTCCATTCTGTCATTTTTTGTTGATTTTAAGTAACATTCTTTGCCAATAACCATATACAATCTCATTCCTTCCTAGGCATATACAGTGCATTCGGAAAGTATTCAGACCCCTTGACTTTTTCAGCCTTATTCTAAAAAGGATTAAATTGTTTTTTTCATCGTCAATCTACACACAATACCCCATAATGACAAAGCAAAAACAGGCTTTTAGACGTTTTTGCAAATGTATATAAAAGTATTCAGACCCTTTACTCGGTACTTTTGTTGAAGTACTTTTAACAGCCATTACAGCCTCGATTCTTCGGTATGATGCTACAAGCTTGGCACACCTGTATTTGGGGAGTTTCTCCTATTCTCTGCAGATCCTCTCAAGCTCTGTCAGTTTGGATAGAGAGCGTTGCTGCACAGATATTTTCAGGTCTCCAGAGATGTTCGATTGGGTTCCAGGCTCTGGCTGGGTCACTCAAGGACATTGAGGCGTGTCCTTAAGCCACTCCTGCATTGTCTTGACTGTGCTTGGGGTCATTGTTCTGTTGGAAGGTGAACCTTTGCCCCAGTCGAAGGTCCTGAGGAGGTTTTCATCAAGGGTCTCTCTCTACTTTGCTCCGTTCATCTTTCCCTCGATCCTGACTAGTTCCAGTCCCTGCCGCTGAAAAACATCCCTACAGCATGATGCTGCCACCACCATGCTTCACTGTAGGGATGGTGCCAGGTTTCCTCCAGACGTGACAGGCCAAAGAGTTCAATCTTGGTTTCATCAGACCAGAGATTCTTGTTTCTCATGGTCTGAGTCCTTTTGGTGCCTTTTGGCAAACTCCAAGTGGGCTGTCGTGTGCCTTTTACTGAGTGGCTTCCGTCTGGCCACTCCACCATAAAGGCTTAATTATTTCTGGAGTGCTGCAGAGATGGCTGTCCTTCTGGAGGGTTCTCCCATCTCCACAGAAGAACTATGGAGCTCTGTCAGAGTGACCATCGGGTTCTCGGTCACCTCCCTGACCAAGGCCCTTCTTCCACGATTGCTCAGTTTGGCCGGGCGGCCAGCTCTAGGAAGAGTCTTGGTGGTTCCAAACGTCTTCCATTTAAGAATTATGGGGACCTTCAATGCTGCAGAAATGTTTTGGTACACCTCACCAGATCTGTGCCTCGACACAATCCTGTCTCGGAACTCTACGGACAATTCCTTCGATCTCATGGCTTGGTTTTTGCTCTGACTTGCACTGTCAACTGTGGGATCTTTTATAAAGACAGGTGTGTTTGTGCCTTTCCAAATAATGTCCAATCAATTGAATTTACCACAGGTGGTCTCCAAGTTGTAGAAACATCTCAAGAATGATCAATGGAAACGGGATGCACCTGAGCTCAATTTCGAGTCTCATAGCAAAGGGTCTAAATACTTATGTAAATAAAGTATTTGTTTTTTTATTTTTTATATATTTGAAAAAATGTCTTAACCTATTCACTTTTTCATTATAGGGTGTTGTGTGTAGATTGAGGAAAAATATAATTATAACATTTTAGAATAAGGCTAACAACAAAATGTGGAGAAGGGGTCTGAATACTTTCCGAATGCACTGTACATCATGGTGAAATTACTAAGATATCTATAGTATCTTCAGTACATTATTGTTTGTTGCTCTATCAGTGCGGTCTGTTGTGTTGGATGGGAACCCCTGTGTGAAGGGGTCATTTGTCAGCCAAACCCCTGTTAAGAGTAGAAGGCCAGATCATAGGCCAACACTATCTGTTCTAATTCTAGTCCTCTTTCTCTGTGTAGCGGACATGAGTCAGTCATGGTTGCTCATGGTAACGTGATGAGGTAGCCTTGCCTGCAACTTCATTATCAGTGTCAGCCGTCGGGCCCAACCTTGCAAAAATAGAACAGCGCTCTTATCTGAAAGTTGTGCGAGGTGTTCTATCTGAACTATATATGCATCAGTTACATCCATGTGAACATGACTTCAGTGTTGGTTGAGTAAACAACAAATTACATAACATTTTAGGGGTAGAATGTACAATTTTGTCAAAGAACATTGTTTTATTTATTAAGTACCAAAGCTGTTTAAAAAAAAATATTTTTTATTGTATTATTTTTATATAGCACATATTTTGGGTTACTCACTCTGTGTGGAACATTTTGGTTTTCCTACTTTGCAAATGGCAGGAATGTGTCTAAGGTACAGTATTAAATGTTTTAATTTGACGATCTGTTTCTCCAGTCTCCTTTGACTAAGTTGATTGTGACAGACTTTGCTGTGTTTTTCATACAAGATGCACGTATACAAAAGCACACTGAGGTTGAAATGATGTGTGAATGCTTCAATAATAGGTTTGTTAGACTTTTTATTACCCTCTTTATTTTGGAGGGGGATGTCCTGAGTCTATTTGTGTAAAGACCTTTTTTTCCTTCATTTTATTTCTGGATCATGCCGTTCCCATGACAGCACTATCATATGAGTAGACGGGTATAAAAAAAAAAACTCTGTAACTGGAATCTGTTAACCTTCAAGAAGAAATATAATCAATAACTATATTAATAAATAACTAATTCATTATTTATTAATCTAACTAAATCAAATTGTATTTGTCACATACGCCGAATACAACAGGTGAAATGCTTACAAGCCCTTAAGCCAACAATGCAGTTTTAAGAAAATACCCCCCAAAAATTAAGAGGTAAGAATAACAAATAATTAAAGAGCAGCAGTAAAATAACAATAGCGGGCTATAGAGAGAGAGAGGCGAAGTCGAGAGCCGTGCATCCTCCGAAACCCAGCCAAGTCGCACTGCTTCTTGTCCCATCGCACTGCTTCTGACACAATGCCTGCTTAACCCAGAAGCCAGCCGCACCAATGTGTCAGAGGAAACACCGTACACCTGGCGACCGTGTCAGCGTGCGTTGCGACCGGCCCATCACAGGAGTCGCTAGAGAGCGATGGGACAAGAACATCCCTGGCTAAACCCTCCTCTAACCCGGACGACGCTAGGCCAATTGAGGGCTGCCCGGTCGCGGCCAGCTGTGACAGAGCCTGGCGGGGGGGGGGTTAGCTGTTTTGATTATTGAACCATTTGATTAGCTGTTCAGGAGTCTTATGGCTTGGTAGTAGAAGCTGTTTAGGAGCCTCTTGGACCTAGACTTGGTGCGCCGGTACCGCTTGCCGTGTGGCAGCAGAGAGAACAGTCTATGACTAAGGTGGTTGGAGTTTTTGACAATTTTTAGGGCCTTCCTCTGACACCGCCTGGAATAGAGGTCCTGGATGTCAGGAAGCTTGGCCCCGGTGAAGTACTGGGCCGTACACGCTACCGTCTGTAGTGCCTTGCGGTTGGAGGCCGAGCAACTGCCATACCAGGCAGTTATGGACCTGTGAAGGACCTCGGCGTTACTCTGGACCATGATCTCTCTTTTGACGAACATATCAAGACTGTTTCAAGGACAGCTTTTTTCTATCTACGTAACATTGCAAAAATCAAACTTTCTGTCTCAAAATTATGCAGAAAAATGTATCCATGCTTTTGTTACTTCTAGGTTAGATTACTGCAATGCTCTAATTTCCGGCTACCCGTAAAAAGCACTAAATAAACTTCAGTTAGTGCTAAATACAGCTGCTAGAATCCTGACTAGAACCCAAAAAATGTATCATATTACACCAGTGCTAGCCTCCCTACCCTGGCTTCCTGTTAAGGCAAGGGCTGATTTCAAGGTTTCACTGCTAACCTACAAAGCATTACATGGGCTTGCTCCTACCTATCTTTCCGAGTTGGTCCTGCCGTACATACCTACACGTATGCTACGGTCACAAGACGCAGGCCTCCTAATTCTCCCTAGAATTTCTAAGCAAACAGCTGGAGGCAGGGCTTTCTCCTATAGATCTCCATTTTTAATGGAACGGTCTGCCTACCCATGTGAGAGACGCAGACTCGGTCTCAACCTTTAAGTCTTTACTGAAGACTTCTCTTCAGTAGGTCATATGATTGAGTGTAGTCTGGCCCAGGAGTGTGAAGGTGAACGGAAAGGCTCTGGAGCAACGAACCGCCCTTGCTGTCTCTGCCTGGCCGGTTCCCCTCTCTCCACTGGGATTCTCTGCCTCTAACCCTATTACAGGGGCTGAGTCACTGGCTTACTGGTGCTCTTCCATGCCGTCCCTAGGAGGGGTGTGTCACTTGAGTGGGTTGAGTCACTGACGTGATCTTCCTGTCTGGGTTGGCGCCCCCCCTTGGGTTGTGCCGTGGCGGAGATCTTTGTGGGCTATACTCGTCCTTGTCTCAGGATGGTAAGTTGGTGGTTGAAGATATCCCTCTAGTCGTGTGGGGCTGTGCTTTGGCAAAGTGGGTGGGGTTATATCCTTCCTGTTTGGCCCTGTCCGGGGGTATCATCGGAAGTGGCCACAGTGTCTCCTGACCCCTCCTGTCTCAACCTCCAGTAGTTATGCTGCAGTAGTTTGTTTCGGGGGGCTAGGGTCAGTCTGTTATATCTGGAATATTTCTCCTGTCTTATCCTGTGTGAATTTAAGTATGCTCTCTCTAATTCTCTTTCTCTCTCTCGGAGGACCTGAGCCCTAGGACCATGCCTCAGGACTACCTGGCATGATGACTCCTTGCTGTCCCCAGTCCACATGGCCGTGTTGCTGCTCCAGTTTCAACTGTTCTGCTTGCGGCTATGGAACCCTCACCTGTTCACCGGACGTGCTACCTGTCCCAGACCTGCTGTTTTCAACTCTCTAGAGACAGCAGGAGCGGTAGAGATACTTTTAATGATCGCTATGAAAAGCCAACTGACATTTACTCCTGAGGTGCTGACTTGTTGCAACCTCGACAACTACTGTGATTATTATTATTTGACCATGCTGGTCATTTATGAACATTTGAACATCTTGGCCATGTTCTGTTATAATCTCCACCTGGCACAGCCAGAAGAGGACTGGCCACCCCTCATAGCCTGGTTCCTCTCTAGGTTTCTTCCTAGGTTTTCGCCTTTCTAGGGAGTTTTTCCTAGCCACCGTGCTTCTACACCTGCATTGCTTGCTGTTTGGGGTTTTAGGCTGGGTTTCTGTACAGCACTTTGAGATATCAGCTGATGTAAGAAGGGCTATATAAATAGATTTGATTTGATGCAACCCGTCAGGATGCTCTTGATGGTGCAGCTGTAAAACCTTTTGAGGATCTGAGGACCCTTTTCAAATCTTTTCAGTCTCCTGAGGGGGGATTGGTTTTGCCGTGCCCTCTTCACGACTGTCTTGGTGTGCTTGGACCATGTTAGTTTGTTGGTGATGTGGAACCCCAGTCCGAGAGACCTCCCAGCCCAACACTTCATCAAGACGTCAGGGTCCTTGACCCCAACACACACACACACACACACACACACACACACACACACACACACACACACACACACACACACACACACACACACACACACACACACACACACACACACACACACACACACAGGCTGTTGGATTTCAGAAAAGCCCCCAGAGGTCTATATTAAAAGTCCATAAAATAGAGGCTTTTCAGAGCATTGACTCAGAAAGCAGAACTCTGAGAGGAACAGACAGACTGGCCACGGAACACTTCCAAACGTAAACCCCTGGACCCTGTCCATCTGTCCCAGAGCACTGACTGCCAGAACAGCTGATCAAGTCATGACCCTTCACATGACAGGGTCTCTCTCAGCATGAGCTCACGCTC
The DNA here is from genome assembly GCF_029448725.1 of Salvelinus fontinalis. Classification (NCBI taxonomy): domain Eukaryota; kingdom Metazoa; phylum Chordata; class Actinopteri; order Salmoniformes; family Salmonidae; genus Salvelinus; species Salvelinus fontinalis. The sequence goes on from NC_074680.1 coordinate 30,569,883, forward strand.
CATTACCTGCAGTACAGTATCAGTACAGTGTAGACTTTGTTCTGCAAGGCAAGCATGTTTAGAGTTCCTGCCAGCTTCAACACTGGGTTCTTTCATAGGTAGTGTGCCAAGTGTTTTATATCTTTCCACTGTAATTACAGTGAGCTGTGGCCATAAGGCACAACTGTTCCTACATATGACCACTAGAGAGCGCTAGATAACAGGCCCCGCAGACACACCCTGTCAACGTCCAGAGAGAGAGAGAGAGAGTGCGTGGGGTTGTGTGTGTGTGTGTGTTGTTAATCAGGGCGAGGCCCTCTCACACATATCGATTGCACCCTGCGGTGCCTCTTAACACGGATCACTGCTGCTACAGGTGAACACTGTGTAACCTATTAATGACAATGTTTATATAAGATGTTTACATGCACCTTTTGATATCTACTCATGAGTATCCCTGTGTCCAATGGTTGTGGAGGGTATATGCAGGTATACGCCGTATATCCACACATTTGTCAGTGGACATTGCATATACTCACTTCTTAATCCCCACTGATACGTATCAAAGTAGTGTAGTGGAGGTATACGCCGTATCAATTAATATGACTGATTGAACAGATCGTAATGTTTAGCTTAAAATGTTAATAATCTTAAATTCTTTAACAATTTAGCCGCAGCAATATACACATGGCAGTAAACCTACGCGTGAATGGGGGGGGGGGTTTAAAAATGCAACAACTATCATGGGTTGCTAATATGATTAGGATAATGCCGTTGCTGCTAGACAATGAAAGAAAGTTGAAAGAAAACCATTAGAAGAGAGAGAACATAATGAGTCTTTATATAGCAAAAACTTGCCCCCACGTTTCTATGGTGGGATTTTGGCTATAGGCTACTTTGAAGCAAGGTAAGACGTGCCTCATAATATGAAGTAAAACATCTAGGTTTCAAACATTTATGGACCAGGAAAAATCTAGTGATGCTAATGTTAGGCCTAACCATCTTTTTGTAGAATGGAAGGCTTTCAAAAAAAAAAAAACTATATTTAAGTGATAATGCCCGAGAAGGCAGTGTTTGGAGGATATATTGGCATTGTGGTGTTAGGCCCGAGAGGAAGTCTAATTTGAATTTTGAAACAATGTTGCAAATGTCGGAGAGATGGACAGTAAGGTTTTATACAAACCCCCGCTAGGCATTTTAATGTCATAGATTTAGCCAGTGTTAACTTGTGGAATAGACACCGGCTGGAATGCAATTTTAACCAGTCAACATTCAGGATTAGACCCACCCGTTGTATAATAAATGTTAACTAGCTACCAAGTAGCCAATGCCTACTTATCAGAGTGCTATCATGATTATTTGCGTCAATCCAGTGGCCATTTATTTTGCAAACAACATCCCATGTGCTACAGAAACACTGCTAATCAAACAATAGTGCTAGGTGCCTGTAAACCTGCGTTAAAGGGTCACTACTTTAAAAAGTCTGAATTCCTTAGATTTTTCCAAGATCTCAAAAGTCGTCTCCTGATGTGATTTAAGCATTGCTAGCTGCTTAGTCTAATCAATCCCTGTCTCCCTCCCTTTGCTCCTCCCTCCAACCCCTCCCCAGGGTCAGTACTCTCCTAGTGGTGGGCTCTTTGTAGGAAGGCCAGGTTACATACCATTCTTCCCTTCTGCACCGTTACTCATGCTTACATAGAGACCCTGCTGGATGACATAACCATCCACACATAAACACATTGTCCTTCCCCCTTCATCACTGTTTGTCTCAGCTCTTCTTCTCTCCATCTTTTTGTATTAAACTTGGATGGGTAGTGTGTGGGTGCTCTGTTGGTTTGCTCTCTGTGTTTATAAACAAATTGAGAAAGGCGCTTGGCTAGCTATATAGATACAATGTATTATGATTCTGTATAGGCAGACAGCCGGGGAGGTCCCTGGGTAACGAGGTTCCATGATCATCCAGTGAATTCCCTTCATTGGCCCGGGTCCGCGCCGCATCTGTCTGTAAGTAAGTAATGGTGAGTTGAGTTTGCTCCGAACCTCGCCAAATAAACACGTAACTCCCCACATGGTCCCTGTGAGAAATTCTTTGGGTTTACAGAGATGATTACACCACCCACAGTGAGGTCACAGCGAACAGACTGGAGGAGAGTGGGGAAGCTGGAGGGAGGAGATTCTGCTCTGATTTAAAATGAAATGTACATAACCCATCCAGCAGCAGGGCAGCCAGACACTATCTAGAACAACGGGGACTGCTGATGTCTGTTGTAACCCAGTTCACTGATCGGAGTAATCTCCGGACAGAACTGCTAGTCCCTGAAATGATGGGAGTGCAGCAGTTGGCTGCTTGCCACAGCAATGGGAATGACTCACTCCTCCATGGAAGCTGGCCCTTGTTTGCACTGTGGATGTGGTTCTGTTCTTCCACTCCCACAAATGTACTTCTGCCCATCCCTCGATCACCCCCACTTCAAGGAATCAAATTACACACATCATTACACACATAATTAAATCCCCCTTCAAAACAGCAAGCATGAACTATGCATAATTCCATTTGACAAAAGAGCTTGGCATTATCTACCACAGCATAACTGTCCTGTGAGGTAATGGGGAAGAGGGTGGAATAAACACTTATGTTCAGTGGCTCTACAAAGCCTGTCTTGCGTCTACTGCATGTTTTGCTGTGTTTACACTCTGGTGAGCATCAATCTATGTTTGAAACATTTGTAAATAGAACTTCCCCTGGTTTTAGCAGCAATACTTAAACCAAGCCCTACACTCTCAGTTCCCTTAAAACATGCTCAAGGCTGAGAGCACATGGAAGACATGCAACACCTATTTACACTAACTGGCATTTGAGCAGTGTCTTATCTTCATTCATGCTCTAGGTGGCAGTCGATCATCGTGGCATCCCTATGACTGTCAGGCCAGGGCAACCCTTTCACCTTGGACAGAGAGTGCTTTGGAATGGAGAAGGCAACAGTGTCTTGATGTGTTAGCTACTGTATGTCATGGGCCATTGTTCCCCCAACCTGAAATGTTCTCATTTGTCTCAAAAGATATGGAAAGGTTTCAGATCCTCTTCCCTCTCTACTGTGTTTGCCTGCCCTCCAGCACATTCTGCTGGACACTGTCATAGCCTACTGTCTGTCTGGGAATACTTAGAGGAATGTGACACACCTTGCTTTCTGTTCAAATGGAGAAATAAAATAAAATCCTTTAGCCCAACCCTCATGCTAGGTAAATGGTGGTTATGTTCTTAGCAGGGGGTTAGCTGTCTTAGTAGGGAATCTGTCAGAGTTTGTCTCTGTGTCTCTTTTCTGAGAACAGAGAAGTGGCTGATGCTCTAAGTTCCCATGACTCAGTGACTTACACATTCATGTCTACATAGCTGTCTCAGATGAGATGTGTAAGGCTGGATGGACCACACTGGTTACCTGAGTTATTGTATGAAGCAGTATTTAAAACCGCGTTACGTGCAGTTTGTGGATGCCCTTCAGACTTCACCTGTGGTAGACTTTCTCGTAAATGCAGTAGCATGGGAGGAGCTGCCTGGAGCGAATGCTATATTAAAACAGCAGTCTAAAGTCCACCAACCACTGTCTTATCATATCAACAGATCTTGTGCAGCCAGGAGTTGTAGGTAGGTGGGGACAAGGGTCACTATATGAAGGACGACCAGGGCCGGCTTCAGGCATAAGCGACATAAGTAGTTGCTTTGGGCCCCTGGCCGCTAGGGGGCCAACGACCAATTATACACTACCGTTCAAAAGTTTGGGGTCACTTAGAAATGTCCTTGTTTTTTAAAGAAAAACACATTTTTTGTCCATTAAATAACATCATATTGATCAGAAAGACAGTGTAGACATTGTTAATGTTGTAAATGACTATTGTAGCTGGAAACGGCTGATTTCTTTTATGGAATATCTACATAGGCGTACAGAGCCCCAGTATCAGAAACCATTACTCCTGTGTTCCAATGGCACGTTGTGTTAGCTAATCCAAGTTTATAATTTTAAAAGGCTAATCGATCATTAGAAAACCCTTTTGCAATTATGTTAGTGCAGCTGAAAACTGTAGTTCTGATTAAAGAATCCATAAAACTGGTGTTTCGCAAAACACCAGTCTCAAAGTCAACAGTGAATTGGTGACTCCGGTGATGCTGGCCTTCTAGCCAGAGTTCCTCTGTCCAGTGTCTGTATTCTTTTGCCCATCTTAATCTTTTTATTGGCCAGTCTGAGATAAGGCTTTTTCGTTGCAACTCTGCCTAGAAGGCCAGCATCCCGGAGTCGCCTCTTCACTGTTGACGTTGAGACTGGTGTTTTCCGGGTAATATTTAATGAAGCTGCCAGTTGAGGACTTGTGAGGCGTATTATTCCCCAATGTAATTATTTGTATTTTCCTCAGGGGTTGGACACAGATGTTTGAGAGAGTATGAGACTGTCCAGCACTAAAACAGGCACACAGTAAACTGTGTGCACAACATCCGTCAGAGAGGAATGGGCTGCCACAGCCACAGGCTAGCTATATGGATGTCAGGGGGTATAGAACAGTACCAACGTCCTTGCATACAAATAATCATAGACCTTACCAGTCAGAAGTTAGGAGGGCAAATGCCCTTTTATAAAGACCAGTGGCAACCACAGTAGTGGGCTGAAGGTTGGTCCCATTCAAACAAATCTTTTAAAACCTGGTGATTAAGCTGATAGTGAGTGGGCGTGTGTGACACAAGGCTCATGTTTGATATGAGCTTTATGACTTTTCCTCCTGAAGAGTACAACGTCCAACCATAATTCCTATGACATCATTGGCAGCTATTTGCCTGGCATGAGGCCTTTATAACAACATATTTCCTGTTTTATGTGTGATAGTCAAATATGTCATGTAAAACACTGACCTAGGCACCAAAGGAAAAATACATTGGTAATATATTATCTTTCCAAACTGTATGACTGGGTAGCCTGTACGCCCAGGCAGCCAGAGTACATATAATAACAGATATGTTTGTCCAACACAGGGCACCATAATCTTTTATAGCCCTACTCAATGAACTGTCTTGTTATTTTCATTAGGAATCATTGAGATTATGACGGTCCAGTAGTCCTCTATAGAAGAGCTCCTCTGTGTGACCTGTTTATACTTCAAATCTGTCACATTATTTCCATAGTTGTTGCAGACAAATGTTCCATACAACCCATGGCTAATAAGTCATTTGGCTTTCTATTCTTGTGGTGAGGAACAGGCAGCATGTGGAAGTTTTGTGGTGTGCTCCTGGAAACTAAAGTAAAATGGTGGACCATGATGGTCAGTTTCATTGTTTTCAGTTGTTACAGTAACATAGAGATCATTTTAATAAAAAGGAAAAGTTTGGTGCTATTCTTGATCCGCAGTAAACGAATACTGTATATTACACTGGGCATAGTTTGGCAATGTTCCAGTTGTGGAGAATAAATGTGACATTTTCTGAGTAGAAAACAGAGTCAACGCCATCCTGCTCAGCTGACAGGCTAGCCATGACGTCTGTTCCGCAGAGAACAAAGCATCGACTCTGACCTCGAGAAAAACTGACAACCCTTGAGAACTGACTACTGATAATACACACAGACAACCCAATCGCCATTTCACCTCTCAAATATATGTGTGAGCTCCCCATCATGATAGAGCGATAAGAATGTGGTGAAATATGACTGCAGTTCTCTGCAGAATCAGGAGCACCACCTTGCTACTCCTCCCCTTCACCTTTGTCACCAGGTAGCCTTCGCTGTCACTAGATCATAGGGATCAACCAAGCCAGGAGTCACAGATCACACCACCACCATGCCCCCCCTGCTGCAGAGCCATGATCTTATCACATTTCCGCCAAGCCGGTGCCCCTCCCTGATCACTGAGCTAATATAATGCAGCCCTGCGTATTAACCCAGTGTATTGTCCCTGCCCTGCTTGGATGTGTCCTGGAGGCCTTGGAGCCCTCAGCTGGAAGAGGGTCCATAAGATCTGAGAAAAGACTATCAGCGTTCAGCTGCATGAGATCAGACCATAGCGTCTCTCTCGCATTCTTTATATCAGCGGGTCACCAGCAGCACCCAACCCTGATGCCCTGCTGTGTGTGCAGCAGTGTGTGAAGTGGAGGAGCTGAGTTGTTTTATAATGGCTGTGTAATGATGTTAGTGAACTGATAATGTGTTTGGGAATCGGTACGGGACACTCGCAGTAGCTGCAAAAATCTATTTTCTATTACAGCTCTTATACAGGCAGCCATAACTCATCATGGATGGAACTTAAATCTGGGAAAGGGTTAGGAGTACACTTAGTGGACACTAACTGGTAAGAGAAAAACAAAGATAATGGGGATTGAAAGAGAAATGGCAATGAGGTTGGCTGACAGGGGATGTTTTTACAACAGAGATATAGGAATAGTTTCTACTGTACCTGTTTGGCTATCATCCTTGGTGAATGGTCAAGAATAATCTCATAACAGCCTGTGTGAAGTGTGTGCCCTAGCCTTTGGGCAGGGGCAAACAGTTATTTGCTTTTCATCACAAAACCAATCAATTATAATTTACAGAGGGCTTGGAAATCAATCTCTTTCCGAACTAAAATTCCTATCACCTCGCATACAAAATATGGATGTACGTAGGCCACGTGCTTGCCTGTTGGGAGAGCCGATCAGCAGGAAGAACACTGCAGCACTGTTGGAGTCAGGCTTATCTAATCAACTGACCAGGAGTGTTTGACATCCTCAAACTGAGAGACCACTCACAAATCACCTCTGATTCAGTTTAAAATATGCAATTGAGTGAGAAATGTAAGAATTCATAAATCAATCATACTTCACATTTAGAAATAATGTGGATTATGATCTGTGGATTTGACAGGCATTCACTGTAAGTAAGTAGTAGTAGTAAGATGGTCGTGTGACACTTACTAATTGTCTTATGAGATGAGTGACCAAGCAGTTCCCTCTTTTATATTTTGTTTGGATTGTCCCTATGACCAATGATCCGATGTCTGTATCTGCTATTTGGACCGTATTTATATCATTATCTATGGGAAAAAGCTGCTCTACAACCATGGTCCAGTTCCCCTCTTGCATTACCCACAAAAATAGACCCTGAAGCAGGGCTCTCCAACCCTGTTCCTGGAGAGCTACCGTCCTGTAGGTTTTCGCTCCAATCCAAATCTAACGCACCTGATTCTTATAATTAGCTGGTTGATGAGCTGAATCAGGTTAGTTACAACTGGGGTTGGAGCGAAAACCTACAGGACGAAAGCTCTCCAGGAACAGGGTTGGAGACCCCTGCCCTTAAGCAACCCCCTATCCCTCCAGCACCAGAGGGCTCAGGACTTATTGTTATTGTATGCAAAGTTGTAATATAAATCATACAGATTTTTCATGGAGGTGTCCACCGTATTTTTTTGAAAACCTATGGAACACTTTTCAGATACAGTATGTTTATCAGGCTTAGTATTAGTATTAAGACCATTATGACCAACTATACTGAACAAAAATATAAATACAACATGTAAATTGTTGGTCCCATGTTTCATGAGCTGAAATAAAATATCCCCGAAATTTTCTAAATGCATTAAAACTTTATTTCTCGTAAATGTTGTACACAAATGTGCTTACATCCCTGTTAGTGAGCATTTCGCCATTGCCAAGATAGTGCCTTCAGAAAGTATTCAGACCCCTTGACTTTTTCCACATTTTGTTAGGTTACAGCCTTATTCTAAAACGTATTACATTGTTTTTTCCCCTCATCAATAGACAAACAATACCCCCTAATGACGAAGCAAAAACTGTTTTTTAGATTTTTTGCCAAACTGAAAAATCACATTTACATATGTATTCAGACCCTTTACTCAGTACTTTGTTGAAGCACCTTTGGCAGCGATTACAGCCTCGAGTCTGCTTGGGTATGACACTACAAGCTTGGCACACCTGTATTTGGGGAGTTTCTTCCATTCTTCTCTACAGATCCTCTCAGGCTCTGTCAGGCTGGATGGGGAGCGTCGCTGCACAGCTATTTTCTTGAAAACTCTGTTTATTAAGTTTTACACACATACACACAGAGACAAGACAACACAAAGCAATATAAATAATATACTCAACTAGAAAAAAATACAAATAATACACTGCTCCAAAAAATAAAGGGAACACTAAAATAACACATCCTAGATCTGAATGAATGAAATATTCTTATTAAATACTTTTTTCTTTACATAGTTAAATGTGCTGACAATAAAATCACACAAAAATGATCAATGGAAATCAAATTTATCAACTCATGGAGTCACACTCAAAATTAAAGTGGAAAACCACACTACAGGCTGATCCAACTTTGATGTAATGTCCTTAAAACAAGTCAAAATGAGGCTCAGTAGTGTGTATGGCCTCCATGTGCCTGTATGACCTCCCTACAACGCCTGGGCATGCTCCTGATGAGGTGGCGGATGGTCTCCTGAGGGATCTCCTCCCAGACCTGGGCTAAAGCATCCGCCAACTGCTGGACAGTCTGTGGTGCAACGTGGCGTTGGTGGATGGAGCGAGACATGATGTCCCAGATGTGCTCAATTGGATTCAGGTCTGGGGAACGGGCGGGCCAGTCCATAGCATCAATGCCTTCCTCTTGCAGGAACTGCTGACACACTCCAGCCACATGAGGTCTAGCATTGTCTTGCATTAGGAGGAACCCAGGGCCAACCGCACCAGCATATGGTCTCACAAGGGGTCTGAGGATCTCATCTCGGTACCTAAGGGCAGTCAGGCTACCTTTGGCGAGCACATGGAGGGCTGTGCGGCCCCCCAAAGAAATGCCACCCCACACCATGACTGACCCACCGCCAAACCGGTCATGCTGGAGGATGTTGCAGGCAGCAGAACGTTCTCCACGGCGTCTCCAGACTCTGTCACGTCTGTCACATGTGCTCAGTGTGAACCTGCTTTCATCTGTGACGAGCACATGGCGCCAGTGGCGAATTTGCCAATCTTGGTGTTCTCTGGCAAATGCCAAACGTCCTGCACGGTGTTGGGCTCTAAGCACAACCCCCACCTGTGGACGTCGGGCCCTCATACCACCCTCATGGTGTCTGTTTCTGACCGTTTGAGCAGACACATGCACATTTGTGGCCTGCTGGAAGTCATTTTGCAGGGCTCTGGCAGTGCTCCTCCTGCTCCTCCTTGCACAAAGGCGGAGGTAGCGGTCCTGCTGCTGGGTTGTTGCCCTCCTACAGCCTCCACCACGTCTCCTGATGTACTGGCCTGTCTCCTGGTAGCGCCTCCATGCTCTGGACACTACGCTGACAGACACAGCAAACCTTCTTGCCACAGCTCGCATTGATGTGCCATCCTGGATGAGCTGCACTACCTGAGCCACTTGTGTGGGTTGTAGACGCCGTCTCATGCTACCACTAGAGTGAAAGCACCGCCAGCATTCAAAAGTGACCAAAACATCAGCCAGGAAGCATAGGAACTGAGAAGTGGTCTGTGGTCACCACCTGCAGAACCACTCCTTTATTGGGGGTGTCTTGCTAATTGCCTATAATTTCCACCTGTTGTCTATTCCATTTGCACAACAGCATGTGAAATTTATTGTCAATCAGTGTTGCTTCCTAAGTGGACAGTTTTTGATTACACAGAAGTATGATTGACTTGGAGTTACATTGTGTTGTTTAAGTGTTCCCTTTATTGTTTTGAGCAGTGTACATTAAAAAAAATACCTTTAAAGATACCATACTTTAGACAAGTTAAACACACCAGGCAGAAGGCTACAAAGGTTAAAGGGCAATCTATAGTACAGGGACAGAGCAAACACCTCACCATTGTTCCTGTAAACAGTCAAGGGATAGGGGTGGAGAAATGCAACCACTCACAGACTGTCATGGCCACAGACCGACCATTCACTGGACCAAAAATAAAAAGTTTACAATGCTTTAAAATAAAAAATGAATAATAATAATTTTCTGTAGGCGTGAACAAAATGTAAAAATAAAAATAACTGGGAAAAACAAGCTCACATTTTAGTCTCTGCCCGGGCAAGATGAACAAGGCATCCGCAGGTCACAATCAATAAGCACATCAACCTTAATGCCCCCCACCCCCACCCCAGAAAAAACACAAAGAAATGCTCATCCAACCCCTAAGTCACAGGCGGGTCAAATACAGACTTATTTTGGTTTTAATAGGATTGGCATCAGTGGATGGACTGTTTAAAGTAAGACCGGAATGGAGCCCAATTCTCATTAAACAGTTTGGGGTTCCCACGTGAATTGAATTGAATTGTTTCTAGTTTCAGAGAGCACAACACATCTCTCACCCAATATTTATAAGATGGGGGAGCTGCCATCTTCCAGTTCTGTATTATTAGCCGTCTAGCTAAAAGAGTTGTATAAGCAACAGTGTCCGACTGGATTCTTGACAGGGGGGTACCTATGGGCAGTACTCCAAAAAGGGCTGTAAGGGGAGACGGATCTATAACAGTGTCATATATATCAGAGAAACATTTAAATATTAATTCCCAGAAACCTGACATTTATGACAGCCCCAAAACATATGCAACAGTGTGGCTGGTTCCATTTTACATCTGACACAGGTAGGATCAAAATCAGAGAATTCTTCCAAGTTTGGCCCCAGACCAGTGGATACGGTGAACCACCTCGAATTGAATGACGCTGTGTCCAGTGCTAAAAGAGGACGAATGCACCCTGCGCAGCACAGATTCCCAGGTGTCTTCCCCAAGTTCCTCCCCCAAATCCTTTCCCCATCGAGTCTTTAAAGGCACCAAAGAAGGGTTCTGTAAGTCATGAATGATTGCATATACATCTGAAATTGCGCCCCTAGGAAGCTTGTTCAGCTCCAAGATGCTCTCCATAGCTGTATTCGCAGGCCTATGGGGAAATTCAACAACGCCGTTGTTGTTTTGAGTGATGTGATTGCTGGCACCGTTTCGTTCCGCAGGATGGTTAGATCTGCTTTTAAAGTATCAGAAACCTCCTGTATTCGGGCCTCAATCGTAGCAACCACCTCTGTTTTCATTTCAACTATCTCAGAGCATAGTAGTTTGATGGCCTGGAGAATGTTCATTTCAGCGCTGCCAGGCCAAGCCGCACCCCCGGGTAAAGTGTGAGTCCCCGGGCCGTCAGACTCAGGAGAGGGCGGTGATGAGAGTGGGTCTTGTAGGCCGGGTTTTCTCAAAGTCATGCTTTTGGCCTTATGTTTCGTCGACATGTTGACATTCGGAAGCAAAGTAGTCTTGATTTTTACGGAAAGGGATCACCAAAATAATATTTGAAAATAAATACGGTTCTGCTGCAAAATTCACATAAACTTTAAAAATACCACGGGAGCAAACGGAAAACACGTCAGTCGCACATGGCACCCCTCCAATCCCCTGCATAGCTATTTTCAGGTCTCTCCAGAGATGTTTGATCAGGTTCAAGTCCGGGCTCTGGCTGGGCCACTCAAGGACATTGAGACTTGTCCCGAAGCCATTCCTGCGTTGTCTTGGCTGTGTGCTTAGGGTCGTTGTTCTGTTGGAAGGTGAACCTTTGCACCAGTCTGAGGTCCTGAGCGCTCTGGAGCAGGTTTTCGCAAGGAATCTCTGTACTTTTCTCCGTTCATCTTTGACTCAATCCTGACTAGTCTCCCAGTCCCTGGTGCTGAAAAACAACCTCACAGCATGATGCTGCCACCACCATGCTTCACCATAGGCATGGTGCCAGGTTTCCTCCAGACGTGACGTTTGGCATTCAGGCCAAAGAGTTCCATCTTGGTTTCATCCAAATCTTGTTTCTCATGGTCTGAGAGTCTTTCGGGGGCTTTTGGCAATTGGCAAACTCCAAGTGGGCTGTCATGTGCCTTTTAGTGAAGAGTGGCTTCCGTCTGGTCACTCTACCATAAAGGCCTGATTGGTGGAGTGCTGCAGAGATGGTTGTCCTTCTGGAAGGTTCTCTTATCTCCACAGAGGAACTCTAGAGCTCTGTCAGAGTGACCATCGGGTTCTTGGTCACCTCCCTGACCAAGACCCTTCTGCCCCAATTGCTCAGTTTGGCCAGGCGGCCAGCTCTAGGAAGAGTCTTGGTGGTTCCAAACTTCTTCCATTTAAGAATGATGGAGGCCACTGTGTTCTTCGGGACATTTAATTCTGCAGACATTTTTGGGTACCCTTCCACAGATCTGTGCCTCGACACAATCCTGTCTCGGAGCTCTACGGACAATTCCTTCGACCTCATGGCTTGTTTTTTTGCTCTGACATGCACTGTCAAATGTGGGACCTTATATAGACAGTTGTGTGCCTTTCCAAATCATGTCCAATGAATTGAATTTACCATCGGTGGACTCCAATCAAGTTGTAGAAACATCTCAAGGATGATCAATGGAAACAGGATGCACCTGAGCTCAATGTTGAGTTTCATAGCAAAAACAATTATGTAAATAAGGTATTTCTGTTTTTTTTTTTTTTTTTTATACATTTGCAAAAATGGCAAAACTGTTTGCTTTGTCATTATGGGGTATTCTGTGTAGATTGCTAAGGATTTTTATTTATTTAATCCATTTTAGAATAAGGCTGTAACGTAACAAAATGTGGAAAAAGTCAAGGGGTCTGAATACTTTCCGAAGGCACTGCAATCTATCCACCTGAAAGGTGTGGCATATCAAGAAACTGAATAAAGGTGTGGCTGATCACTTCAGTCATCATAAAGTGCTTTGAGAGGCTAGTTAAGGATCATATCACCTCCACCTTACCTGACACCTTAGACCCACTTCAATTTGCACACCGCTCCAATAGATCAACAGACGATTCAACCACCAGCACACTGCCCTATCCCATCTGGACAAGAACAATACCTATGTATGAATGCTGTTCATTGACTACAGCTCAGCCTTCAACACCATAGTACCCTCCAAGCTCATCATTAAGCTCGGGGCTCTGGGTCTGAACCCCGCCATGTGCAAATGTGGTCCACCCACTTCAGACTCACATTAAGCATCTCCAATCCAAAATTAAATCTAGAATCGGCTTCCTATTTTGCAACAAAGCATCCTTCACTCATGCTGCCAAACATACCCTCGTAAAACTGACTATCCTACCGATCCTTGACTTTGGCGATGTCATTTACAAATTAGCCTCCAACATTCTACTCAGCAAATTGGATGCAATCTATCACAGTGCCATCCGTTTTGTTACCAAAGCCCCATATACTACGCACCACTGCGACGTGTATGCTCTCGTTGGCTGGTCCTCGCTTCATATTCTTGCCAAACCAACTGGCTCCAGGTCATCTATAAGTCTTTGCTAGGTAAAGCCTCGCCTTATCTCAGCTCACTGGTAACCATAGCAGCACCCACCCATAGCACGCGCTCCAGCGGGTATATTTCACTGGTCACCCCCAAAGCCAACTCATCCTTTGCCCACCATTCCTTCCAGTTCTCTGCTGCCAATGACTGGAACGAATTGCAAAAATCATTGAAGCTGGAGACTCATATCTCCCTCACTAACTTTAAGCATCAGCTGTCAGAGCAGCTTACAGATCATTGCACCTGTACATTGCCCATCTGTAAATAGCCCACCCAACTACCTCATCCCCATATTGTTATTTATTATATATTTTCTGCTCCTTTGCACCCCAGTATCGCTACTTGCACATTCATCTTCTGCACATCTATCACTCCAGTGTTTAATTGCTAAATTGCCATTATTTCGCCACTAAGGCCTATTTATTGCCTTACCTCCTTATCTTACTTCATTTGCACACACTGTATATAGACTTTTCTATTGTGTTATTGACTTGAACTCTTTATTTACACGTTTACACTCTTTAGTTACACATGTTGATTCCATGTGTAACTCTGTGTTGTTTGTGTCGCACTGCTTTGCTTTATCTTGGCCAGGTCGCAGTTGTAAATGAGAACTTGTTCTCAACTGGCCTACCTGGTTAAATAAAGGTTCAATAAAAAAATATAGAAATAAAAAAGGTAACTCTGGGTCTTGCTTTCCTGTGGCGGTCCTCATGAGAGGCAATTTCATCATAGCGTTGATGGTTTTTGCGATTGTACTTGAAGAAACTTTCAAGAAACACGAGCAATGGACACTAGACCGGTGGAAATCTGTCCTTTGGTCTGATGAGTCCAATTTTGAGATTTTTGGTTCCAACCGCTGTGTCTTCGTGAGACGCAGAGTAGAATGATCTCCGCATGTGTGGTTCCCACCGTAAAGCATTGAAGAGGAGGTGTGATGGTGCTTTGCTGGTGACACTGTCTGTGATGTATTTTGAATTCAAGGCACACTTAACCAGCATGACTACCACAGCATTCTGCAGCCATACGCCATCCCATCTGGTTGCACTTAGTAGGACTATCATTTGTTTTTCAACAGGACAATGACCCAAAACACACCTCCAGGCTGTGTAAGGGCTATTTGACCAAGAAGGAGAGTGATGGAGTGCTGCATCAGATGACCTGGCCTCCACAATCACACGACCTCAACCCAATTGAGATGGTGTGGGATGAGTTGAACTGCAGTGTGAAGGTAAAGCAGCCAACAAGTGCTCACCATATAGCATTCCTCATGAAGCTGGTTGAGAAAATGCCAAGAGTGTGCAGATCTATCATCAAGGTAAAGGGCGGCTACTAAAATATGTTTTGATTTGTTTAACATTTTTTGGGTTACTACATGATTCCATGTGTTATTTCATAGTTGATGTCGTCACTATTTTTCAACAATGTAGAAAATAAAAACCCTTGAATGAGTAGGTGTTCTAAAATTTTTGACCGCCCCCCCCCCCCCCCCCTTTGGAATTACCTGTACTTCTTCATAGATTGGTCATAAAATGTTATCTGATCTTCATCTAAGTCACAACAATAGACAAACACAGTCGGCTTAAAACGAATAACAAACAATTCTACGCTTTCATGTCTTTATTGAACACACCGTGTAAACATTCACAGTGCAGGGTGGGAAAAGTATGTGAACCCTTGGATTTAATAACTGGTTGACCCTCCTTTGGCAGCAATAACCTCAACCAAACGTTTTCTGTAGTTGCGGATCAACCTGCACAACGGTCAGGAGGAATTTTGGACCATTCCTCTTTACAAAACTGTTTCAGTTCAGCAATATTATTGGGATGTCTGGTGTGAACCGCTCTCTTGAGGTCATGCCACAGCTTCTCAAATCGGGTTGAGGTCAGAACTCCAGAAGTCGTATTTTCTTCTGTTGAAGCCATTCTAATGTTGTTGATTTACTTCTGTGCTTTGGGTTTTTGTCCTGTTGCAACACCCAACTTCTGTTGAGCTTCAATTGGCGGACAGATTGCAGGAAAATGTAATGCTAAATGTCTTGATAAACTTGGGAATTCATTTTTTCGTCGATGATAGCAAGCTGTTCAGGCCCTGAGGTAGCAAAGCAGCCCCAAACCATGATGCTTTCTCCACCATACTTTACAGCTGGGATGAGGTTTTGATGTTGGTGTGCTGTGCCTTTTTTTCTCTACACAGTGTTGTATGTTCCTTCCAAACAACTCAGCTGTAGTTTCATCTGTCCACAGACACTTTTGCCAGTAGCGATGTGGAACATCCAGGTACTCTTTTGCGAACTTCAGACGTACAGTAATGTTTTTTGGACAGCAGTGGCTTCTTCCGTGGTGTCCTCCCATGAACACCATTTTTGTTTAGTGTTTTAGGTATCATAGACTCGTCAACAGAGATGTTAGCATGTTCCAGAGATTTCTGTAAATCTTTAGCTGACACTTGGATTCTTCTTAACCTCATTGAGCATTCTGCTCTGTGCTCTCGCAGTCGTCTTTGCAGGACAGCCACTCCTAGGGAGAGTAGCAACAGTGCTGAACTTTCTCCATTTATAAACAATTTGTCTTACCGTGGACTGATGAACATCAAGGCTTTTAGAGATACTTTTGTAACCCTTTCCAGCTTTAATCAAGTCAACAATTCTTAATCTTGGGTCTTCTGAGATCTCTTTTGTTCGAGGCATGGTTCACATCAGGCAATGCTTCTTGTGAATAGCAAACTCATATTTTGTGAGTGTTTTTTAAAGTTAAAGGGCAGGGCAGCTCTAACCAACATCTCTAATCTCATCTCATTGTTTGGACTCCACGTTAGCTGACTCCAATTAGCTTTTGGAGAAGTCATTAGCCTAGGGGTTCACATACTTTTTCCAACCTACACGTGAATGTTTAAATTATGTATTCAATATAGACAAGAAACATACAATAGTTTGTGTGTTATTAGTTTAAGCAGACTGTGTTTGTGAATTTTATGACCAATTTATGTAGAAATCCAGATAATTCCAAAGGGTCACATACTTTTTCTTGCCACTGTATATACATATTTCAGGGGGTGCTGCAGCACCCTCAGCACTCCTCCTTCCCACAACTATGGATATGTGCATGGTTGGGTTGGTTACTTTTGAAATGTAATCCGTTAGTTACTAGTTACCTGTCCAAAATTGTCATCAGCAATTTAACTTTTGTATTACCCAAACTCAGTAACGTAATCTGATTACTTTCAGCTATTAGCAGATGATAAAAAGGATTCATCAAACGCATTTGGTGTCATCATAGTGGTCTCTGACTTGTGGTCAGACTCGCTCAGGTGGAACAAACTTAATCTGCACCTTTTTTCAATGCTGAGTTGAATGTCATTCAGAAATGTAAAAATAATCCCAGAAGTAAACTAGATTTTCAAAAGTATCTGTAATCCGAATACAATATTTTAGCTGGTAACGTAACTGATTAGTTAGTACCACAACTCAGCTCAGCAGGGCAAATGACAAGCTGATTAAGGGTGGGATTTCCAGGGGCTCAGAGCTGCTATTCCCAGTTTCTGTCCTCCAGATTAGACCTTTAGCTGGGGACAGGCTGACCAGACTGCAGGTGAGACAACTATCTCATTTGAATTGACAATGATTTATCGTTTAAAAAACATACGACTGAGCTTAATAAGAAATTAAGATTTACAGAAACAGATTTAGTCTCTCTAGTTAGCAGATTGTGCAGCCAACCTTTCTATATGTTCTTGATTATGGTGAAACTATTTGCCAAAGTGGAGCGGCTTCTACGCTTAAACACTTGGCAGCCGTTTTTCATAGCACCCTTTGTTTTATCACAGGAGTTTTATTACTCATCACTGTATTCTTTACATAAAGGTTCGGTGGACCTCTTTGAAGTCATGTAGATCACATCATCACTCTCTTTTTGTTTACAAAGTCCTACTCCACAAACCTCTGATTTACTGATCACTGTTAAGATTTAAAATGTCAAGTTACCAAACCCTTTCAAAGGGCTGGTTAACTCTAGAGACACCTTTGGTGTCGATGAGTTAGGCAAATCAGACTTCAATTTCCTGGAATGATCTACAATAAAAATATTGCCTCTAGAGCATTTCAGGTTGTTGGGGACCATTTTACAGAAGAATGTCTTTTTTATGATTGTGTTTTGCTTTTCGTGTATAATAACATGTATTTTGTGTATATGAATGTGTAGTTTAATGTTTGTGTATTGTGGTGCTATACTGGGCTAATCTGGAAAAGAGACCTTGGTTTCTGCATTGAAAATAAAGGTTCTATAAAAAAAATCCCACCAACAGGGTCAGCTTCTACACAGGAGACCTGACCACAAAGGACTGTTAACCCACAAAAATCCCACAAATACTTCAATAACTAAATCACCATCCCATCCCCCACATACTTTCTAAGCACGGTAGGGAGCTTTATTCAAAGAACACAAACCTTTAAGCGTTACATAACCTCTAGGTTCTCCCATTATGAAAACATTGAAACAAACCTGTACAAAATCATTGGTAAGGAGTGAGGACAATGTCATTGGGCAGAGGTTGTGTTTTTCTGAGTAACAGTCTGTTTCATCTACAATCAAAGAGTGAGGTTTACAGTCCCTCACAAAGAGAAAGAGAGCAGTGGAGAACATCTCCTCCTCCTCCCAGCCTAGGACGGCTGCCATTTCTCTGCCTTTTTTGGTCTGGAGCCACCGGCCATCCAGCAATGATGATAATAGCCGACCATAGTTAAAGAAAACGTCACAAGCACAGGGCAGTAGGAAGAACGGTAAGGTGTTTATTTAGCCTTGTTACAGCATCCCCCTCAGCTGAGACAAAACACAATTTCTCCCACCATTCTACAAATGTAAAAATTGCAACAAAAAAATTGTCCTCCAGAGAGAGACACTGGGTAACAGTGGGGGATAAGATACTATTATTTAAATCCTGAATGACACAAGAACATATCAGTAGCATGATTAGAGCGATTGTACATGACAGACTAAGAGCGAACCTCTCAGACAGCTCTTCACAGCCCTGTGTAGAGACCCTAAGCAATCAGCAGCCTATTTATAGAATCCCACTTAGCCCGCTCTTCCCTCCCTCTGTTAGAGTGTGTTAGGGATGTGTGGGTTTGTGTGTATACATTCATCAAAGTCTACGAAAGACACTGGAAATAGCCTAAAACAGCAGCTATTTCTCAACCATGTCTCTCTCCAAAAGGATGTCAGCTGTCGACTGAAATGTAGAGTTTTAGCTGAGCAGTGGAGAGGAAGGGAAAGTACAGTAAATCAGTCTGAGCAGGTTTTCCACCCAAGTCAGGTTAGGTCCCAAGTCATCAGCACTGCATTTAGACCTTGTGGAGTTCCCCAGGCATAGTCTCCTAGACAACAGTCTCTGCCCACTCCAACCTCCAGCAGTCAGTTCTCTACACAGAGGGTTTGGTGGCGAAGGTAAGGTAGCCAGTGTGCCCTGCCATGTCCCTGGGCGGCGTGGTTGTCTTACAGAGAACAGAAGCATTGCTAGGGACTGGGGTGTCAGTTGGGGTCTCCAAGGGCTGGTCGGACCCAAAGTCCGGCAAGGGGAGTGTGATGGTGCGCACGTCATGCACCCTCAGCAGAACCTCTAGAGTGCTGATCTCCTGGAAACCCTCATCAGCCAGCGCCTCAACAGTCTTCTGCACCTGCTCAATACACGGGGAGAAGGAGCACACACGACCCCCTGCAGAGAGAGAGGTGGGGACAGGAGGAGATGACAGGATAGAGAAAGGGGTGGGGACAGGAGGAGATGACAGGATGGAGACAGAGGTGGGGACAGAAGGAGATGCGGAGATGACAGGATAGAGAAAGGGGTGGGGACAGGAGGAGATGACAGGATGGAGACAGAGAGAGAGGTAGGGACAGAAGGAGATGGGGAGATGGCAGGATAGAGAAAGGGGTGGGGACAGGATGGAGAGAGAGAGGTGGGGACAGAAGGAGATGGGGAGATGACAGGAGGAGATGACAGGATGGAGACAGAGAGAGGACAAATAAGCAGAGAAAAGGAGAGCCAGTTATTGAGTCAGTTATTCTGTTTCAATCTCACACTCTTTACTTTTGGCAGTATCTATGTAAACTTCCAGAGTTTGGTTTATTCATCCCTAATGGAGATTTTGGACACTCCTCTAGCCACCTTTAAGAGGCATATTGTGATTCAGAAGACAGGTTAAGACAGACTCGGCTGGTGAATTGGATTCCAATGCTGACATCAAACACGTCAAGAGATTTACAAAGCCAAAGATTTTTAGATATTCACAACAATGAGATATTGGCCTAATCATAAACATCTTATTGTTCTTGTGTGTTATGTTGAACAATGAAGAAGCAAGTCAACCATTTTAAAAGCAAGGAGTAAAATGCTATACACATGACCAGTTTAGTTTAAAGAAGAACAAATTGAAATGTTCCACTGGTTGCCCAAGTCATTGTAGTTGCTATGGTGATGACCCTTGTTGACCATTGGTTGATTGAGAGAAGCAGAAGACAACTAGCTAGTCAAAACATCTGAGGCCAGGCAGCCTTGGTCAGAATGCAAGGCTGTCTCAGATGTTTTGACTAGCTAGTTGTCGAATGCCTTGAACAATAGCTCTCACACACTTTCTGGATTTGTGTTGACAACAACCTGGTCATCACTAGCTCCACCTCTTCTGCTTCTCTCAATCAACCACTGGTCAACAAGGGTCATCACCATTTCAACACAAAAATAATTTCAAAGTGCATTAAATAAGAGAAAATAAATATCTATATTTATTTTTTTACATTATATTTTATCTCATAAAAGTGTTCAAGGAAGGGAAGGCCAGCCGATAAAGATGAGTCAAAGGTGCAATATGCAGAAATTGCTCCACCAATTCCTGGTTGCTAAAATTCTAATAGTTCACCTAATTTCAGTTTGTGACAAAATAAGCACCCAGAGTGTAGAGAATCATTGTACCATCTAAACCGCAGTGAAATAGATTTTCAATAACAAACATTTTATTTTCAGCTGGTGTACAAAACCGAAAGTAAAAGACGTAAAAACTAAAGTTAGGAACGGGAAACAGAAATGGCGCACAAAAAACAATTGTACTGCGTCTTAGACTTTGCAGCTTTAAGGCCTGCTTTAACAGTCTGAGCAGTCCTGAGACTGTCAGGAATTGTCAAGTGCCCTCATCATAAAACAGGGACGTTGTGTGCGTTCTGTGTGGTCAGGCCTAATAAAGGATAACAGAGGGTTGTTAGGACAGATGGAGTAAAGCGGTTGGACTAGGACAGGTGGAGTGGGAGAGAGGGACAGCCCTGCCACTCATTAGTGTATTTTAACAGGATCACAGCAGATCCACTTAACCCAGGATCACTAGAATCGTCTCCTCCTCCTGCTTTCTAGTCTACTTCCACCACCTCCTCCTCCTCTCTGGCCAAAACCTGGACGTGCAACACTCAGGCTCCAGGTTTGTGTGCGCATGTTTTGCTTCTATGGTGACAAGAAATCAGTCACAGGACCAGTGTTGTAATACACAGATCTGAAAGATGAAGCAGAACGCAATACGAGTGTGTAGAATCACAAAACACACAAGACTATGCATGCGTTTCCACTGGGCTAAAGTATCCAAAGAAACAGCCTACACACATCATTAACTAACATCCAAGAATGTGTGCAAACTGCAAAGAATCTTCCTCTCTCTGCTAAACACAAGCTCCATAGAACCACAGCAGGGTATGAGAGCAGCTTACCAAAATATCTTCAAGAACCTTGACAGACTGAGTAAAGAATGTTGTCTAAATCACACACCTATTACAGATGCCAAAATCTCACTGGGAGAATAATTTATTGTTAAATCTACAAAGTGAGGTGGCTTTTTAGCCTAACGAGTCCAGCAAGCAACACATGCAGACATTTACTAGTATGTGCCATGCACACACACACCAAAGTCGAAATAAAGTAAGATATGCCTTACTAGACAAGCCCTTACAAAAACTAGTGTCCGAATACGCGTACTTGCATTACAAATAGCAGGCATTTTGGATATGCGAAAAAATAAATGTTTATGGTATGTGAAATTCGGAAACTGTGGTATGCTTTAAATGCCAGGATGTCATACTCATTTAGGCTTTATCTGTTATAGTAGAATTCGCTGCACACTATTGAGGAAGAGAATTGTCTTTCAAGACCCATGTGTGCCTGACACCAGCTGAGGGATCACACTGTACAAAAAATCAACGAATGGCGGGAATCAACGCAATTGTGCATTAAAACCCAAACCGGCTACGGGCGCCATCGTGCATAAATGTATTTTGTCCTACACCAAACACGATCACGACACGCAGCTTAAAATATCAAAACAAACTCGGAGCCAATTATATTAATTTGGGGACAGGTCGAAAAGCATTAAACATTTATGGCAATTTAGCTAGGTAGCTTGCACTTGATAGCTAATTTGTCCAATTTAGCTAGCTTGCTGTTGCTAGTTAATTTGTCCTGGGATATAAACATTAGGTTGTTTAGGTCCTCTACTCTGACAATTAATCCACACATAAAACGGTCAACCGAATCGTTTCTAGTCATCTCTCCTTCCAGGCCTTTTCCATATTTAGACTTAAAATTGTGATTGGCATCTAAACTTTCATAGTATTACCATGACAACCAGCAACACAGTTAGTCTTTCAATCACCCACGCAGGTATAACCAATGAGGAGATGGCACGTGGATACCTGCTTCTATAAACCAATGAGGAGATGGGAGAGGCAGGACTTGCAGCGTGATCTGCGTCAGAAATAGAAAGGACTTATATTTTAGCCCCTGGCAACGCAGACGCTCATTGACTCGCGCGAGCAGTGTGGGTGCAATAATTGAGTAACAGATTTCAAAATATATTTTTCGTCGCTCGCTTTGTGTAGTCAGGGTATAAGATGACGTACTCTCAGTAGGATGAGCCTAGTATGCTGATATTCCTTGCTTACTGCATTCGATTTTACTAAACAGTACGTTCTAAATGGTATGTAGTACAATTAGTACAGTACGCAGTTTAAGTAAGTAGTAGGCAAGCCAGATTTCGGACACAGCCAATGTCTAGTGTTGGAAACATGGGATCTCTCAGATAAGACGTTCCATTGACAAATAGGAGCAGCCCTTCTCTGGAAAGCTCAAAACACAGCCCCAATCGGCCCCATGTCTTTGGCAAACAGAGGGGGTGTGTGGGGGGCAGGAGGGTTTGTGCCAGGATCTAGGGTCCTCTGAGCACAGCTTCTCTAAATAAAAGGTGCAGGCCACTGGCCAAATAATTAAAAAAATTACAGAGAGAAAAAAAGACAGCCATTACCTCTGCTCCATATTCTTCCCCTTACCCTGGTTCTCAGATACTACAGACCAAATCTAAAGCAGGGAAAGGAAAATGTACGGAAATCTCCTTTATTAGTGGTTACACAAGGACTGTACAGGAGCATGTGAAGCTCACATGGGCGGTATAATTGACTGGTCAAATGCTAGATGCCCTTGGCTGAAGCATGGAGAGAGACGGCTCCATAGTGTCCAGTCCTCTAGAGGAGTGTGAGAGAGACTGGGACTCCAGTGTCTCAGCCCTGAAGAGAGGGAACAAAATTGTGCCTTGCCTAAAGGAGACTCACGCTACCTCCCTGCAGCACATAACCCTGTATGGTCATGAGACTGATTCTACATCCAGATATCTGTCTGTTTGCTTGTGGCTCTCTGTGTGTGTGTGTGTGTGTGTGTGTGTGTGTGTGTGTGTGTGTGTGTGTGTGTGTGTGTGTGTGTGTGTGTGTGTGTGTGTGTGTGTGTGTAAGGGAGGGTCAGATAGCTAGAGAGAGGAAAACGCAGACGTGAAACCATAGAAGGGAGGACTGAACAGTCTACCACGGGAGAGAACGTAGGAAAGGGTGCTGAGTCTCTCTGCACCGTTACTAGTCCATGTCCCACATTCCATCTGTTTATGCACCTTGGGATTATACAAATATTTTATAAAGCTGTTTATAAACCAGTGATCCCAAGTAAGTAACTGTACTAGCCTAGGGCACTATGTGAATACTTTATAACCTTGTGATGTATTCTACCCATGTCCCACCTTTAGCCTATACAGTCACGCACGCACACATACTGACCACCCCACTAAGCTGCCAACCTGCCCAGGCTTGTCGCCACTGTACATGGGTCCTGATCTCCATGGAGACCACTGCATGCTCTTTAGTCAGGTCACGTTATTCTGCATCCGTGTGTCAAGGAAGTAACAGAGAGGAACAAGCATGAGCTGAGCCAAGGCCACATTTAATGAGAGCTCTGCTGACCCAGATCAATATCCAATATGGCACTGACTGTACTACATTGCACAGCCAGAGAACAAAGGCTGGCTGGGATTCATGAGTGGACAAGCCAAAGTCATGTTCTCTGGACCAAGTTCCTGGCTGCTTCTACACACGCACACCCCTTCTTACCCTGCCTCTTCATGGCGTTCTTGGCATGTTTGACAGCCTCCCAGGGGGAGGGGATGTCCAGGAAGACAGCATCTGCAACCCCCGTCACTCCAAAGCCCTCCTTGCAGACGTCCTGGTTGCGGACGGTGACCAGGTGGCCAACGCGGTGCTCCCTGAACTCCTCAGCCGCCTTCTCAGCACGCTGCTGGTGGAACTCCACAGTGTGTAGGTGACCAGTAGGCGCGATGGTGCGCAGGATGGCGTGGGACAGAGAGCCGCTGCCCGTGCCTACAAACAAAACATACAGGGAATGGGTTATGAGACTAGTAGCCGTGGTGGTGTCATGAATCAGGGTTTCCCAAACTCAGTCCTGCCCCCCCAGTGTACATTTTGGTTTTTGCCCTAGCGCTACACAGCTGACTCAAATTACCAACTCATCATCAAGCTTTGAATATTTGAATTCGCTATGTAGTGCTAGGGCAAAAGGTCAGTGGAAATCCTGTTATAGATGACTGGGGCGTTCACAACAACTGAGAAAAATGTAGAAAACAGATCAATACAGAAGTGCTTCCATTTTCATGTCATTATACTCAATCAACAGGTCTGATGTACAGTAGTACAGTTGTGCAAGTAATCAAACCTTGGAGTGTCATAGGACCACAACAATAACTGCAGTTGTGTCTGATCGCATCTGAAGTGATCATGTGACAAGGCAGGGGAACATGGTGATGGGCTACAGTGCCCCTTCCTCCTCCCGCTCCTGACATTGCGTCACTGCTGCTTTTGTTCTCATGGCAACAATGGGGGTAATGTTTACCACACAGCGGCACATTGACTTGCTAACGCCACACCAGTCAACTAACCGGATGACCGACAGAGCCAGGGGAACAGCAGAGGGGTTGAGAGCTGTACTACTACTAGTCTCTCTCCAGGACCTTCAACTGGATGACAAGTGTCTGGTCTAAACAACTGTATATGAAGGGTCTAAAGAAAAGGATAATACTCATTTTAGTATGATGCTGTGTGTGGGTAGTGCTGCATGGTAAACCATTTCCAAGGCTTTGTATACTGAACAAAAATAAAAAACAACAATGCAACAATTTCAAAGGATTTTACTGAGTTACAGTTCATATAAGGAAATCAGTCAATTGAAATAAATTCATTAGACCCTAATCTATGGATTTCACATGACTGGGAATAACGATATGCATCTGTTGGACAGAAACACTTTATTTTTTTAAGTAGGGGTGTGGATCAGAAAACCAGTCAGTGTCAGTGTCATTTTCCTCATGCAGCCCAACATCTCCTTTGCATAGAGTTGATCAGGCTGTTGATTGTGGCCAGTGGAATGTTGTCCCACTCCTCTTCAATGTCTGGGGAAGTTGCTGGATATTGGCGGAAACTGGAACACGCTGTCGTACACGATAATCAGAGCGTTCCAAACTTGTTCAATGGGTGACATGCCTGGTGAGCATGTAGGCCATGGAAGAACTGGGATATTTTCAGCTTCCAGGAATTGTGTACATATCTGTGCGTTATCATGCTGAAACATGAGGTGATGGAGGTGGATGAATGACAACAATGAGCCTCAGGATCTTGTCGCGTATCTATGTGCATTCAAATTGCCATCGATAAAATGCAGTTGTCTTTAATGTCCGTAGTTTACAGTGCATTCAGAAAGTATTCAGACCCCTTGAATTTTTCCACATTTAGTTGTTACAGCCTTATTCTAAAATGTATTACCTCATTAATGTACACACAATACCCCATAATGACAAAGTGAAAACAGGTTTAGACATTTTTGAAAATTTATAAAAAATATATTTACATAAGTATTCAGACTCTTTGCTATGAGACTCGAAATTGAGCTCAGGTGCATCATGTTTCCATTGATCATCCTTGACATGTTTTTACAACTTGAAGTCCACCGGTGGTAAATTCAATTAGTTGGACATGATTTGGAAAGGCACACAACTGTCTATATAAGGTCCCACAGTTGACAGTGCATGTCAGAGCAAAAACCAAGCCATGAGGTCGAAGGAATTGTCCATAGAGCTTCGAGACAGGATTGTGTCGAGGCACAGATCTGGGGAAGGGTACCAAAAAATGTCTACAGAATTGAAGGTCCCCAAGAACACAGTGGCCTCCATCATTCTTAAATGGAAGAAATTTGGAACCATCAAGACTTTAGAGCTGGCCGCCCGGCCAAACTGAGCATTCTGGGGAGAACGGCCTTGGTCAGGGAGGTGACCAAGAACCCAATGGTCACTGACAGAGCTCCAGAGTTCCTCTGTGGAGATGGGAGAACCTTCCAGAAGGACAACCATCGATGCAGCACTCCACCAATTAGGCCTTTATGGTAGAGTGGCCAGACGGAAGCCACTCCTCAGTAAAAGGCACATGACAGCCCGCTTGGAGTTTGCCAAAAGGCACCTAAAGGAAACTCAGACCATGAGAAATAAGATTCTATGGTCTGATGAAACCAAGATCGAACTCTTTGGCCTGAAAGCCAAGCGTCACTTCTGGAAAAAACTTGCCACCATCCATGGCAGCATCATGCTGTGGAGATGTTTTCAGCGGCAGGGACTGGGAGACTCGTCAGGATCGAGGGAAAGATGAAATGAGCAAAGTACAGAGAGATCCTTGTGAAAACCTGCTCCAGAGCGCTCAGGACCTCAGACAGGGGCGAAGGTTCACCTTCCAACAGTACAACAACCCTAAGTACACAGCCAAGACAACACAGGAGTGGCTTTGGGACAAGTCTCTGAATGTCCTTGAGTGGCCCAGCCAGAGCCCAGACATTTCTGGAGAGACCTGAAAATAGCTGTGCAGCAACACTCCCCATCCAACCTAACAGAGCTTGAGAGGATCTGCAGAGAAGAATGGGAGAAACTCCCCAAATACTGGTGTGCCAAGCTTGTAGCGTCATACCCAAGAAGACTCGAGGCTGTAATCGCTGCCAAAAGTGCTTTAACAAAGTAACGCAACGGGTTGCATACATTTTAGAATCAGGCTGCAACATAAAATGTGTCAAGGAGTCCGAATACTTTCCAAATGCACTGTATGCCTGCCCATACCATAACCCCACCATGGGGCACCCGGTTCAAAATGTAAAAGGACATTGGAGGCAGCTCATGGTAGAGAAATGAACATTCAATTATGTGGCAACTGCTCCGGTGAACATTCCTTCAAATCAGCATGCTAATTGCACGCTCTCTCAAAACTTGAGACATCTGTAGGCTTGTGTTGTGTGACAAAACTGCACATTTTAGTGGCCTTTTATTGTCCCGAGCACAAGGTTCACCTGTGTAATGATCATGCTGTTTAATCAGCTTCTTGATATGCCACACCTGTCAGGTGGATGGATTATCTTGGCAAAGGAGAAATGCTCACTAACAGGGATGTAAACAAATTTGTGCACAAAATTTGAGAGAAATAAGCGTTTCTTCCATATGGAACATTTTTGGGATATTTTATTTCATCTCATGAAACCAACGCTTTATGTGTTGTGCTTATATTTTTGTTCAGTGTAGTTTACTGCCTGATTTCATTCACAACTCTGCTCAAATCCTATTCAAGTGTGTGTGATGTTGTACTATGACAATTCTTACGCACTAAGGTGTTTCAAATCGCAAATATCTAAAACATCTAGTCACCTTCCATGGTACTACCAAGCAGGAACATTCCTCAAAGTACATGTGAAGGCCTATTTCTTCTGCAAATTGTAGCACGGCATGCACTGAGGACATGCCATTTCCATCTTCCACTGGTTACAAGAGCTTATTCAGAATCTGAGTGGCCTTGTTAATTTAATAAGCCTGCCATGTGAGAGCCAGAGACAAAGACTGAATGAGAGCGAAAGAGGTCAAGACCGAGGGATAGAGCGCCATCTGTGAGTATGGTTTGCTGATGTGTGAAGTTGACTGTCCAGACACTTGTCCCGTCTTGAATACTGCAACTCGCTGTTGGCTGGGCTCCCTGCTTGTGCCATCAAACCCCTGCAACCTATCCAGAATGCTGCAGCCAGTCTGGTTTTCAACCTTCTCAAGTTCTCCCATGTCACCCCGCTCCTCTGCACACTCCACTGGCTTCCAGTCAAAGCTCGCATCCACTACAAGACCATGGTGGTGCCTGCGGAGCAGCAAGAGGAACTGCCCCTCATTACCTTCAGGCTATGCTCAAACTCTACACCCCAACCCGAGCACTTCGTTCTGCCACCGCTGGTCTCTTGGCCCTCATACCCCTATGAGAGGGCAGCTCCTGCTCAGCTCAGTCTAAGCTTTTCTCTGTCCTGGCACCACAATGGTGGAACCAGCTTCCCCTGAAGCTAGGACAGCAGAGTCCCTGCCCCTCTCCTGAAAGCACCTGAAACCCTACCTCTTCAAAGAGCATCTTAAATAATCACCACACCCTTCTAGCTCTGTCTTTGCTGATAGCTAATTTATTGAGAAAAAATGTACTTACTATGCCTGTGATGTGGTGTCCCACCTGGCTATCTTAAGATGAATGCACAAAGTCGCTCTGGATAAAAGCGTCTGCTAAATAACTAAAATGTAAATAAATGTAAGAGACATTGCACATTTCTGCTGCCTGAGGAGGATGAGCGGCAGGACAAGAGCCCAGAGTCTCTCCCCATCTCACAAAACGGCCATTAGCACTGGCACTCAGCCCATGCCCACCACGAGGGTGCCACCTGATTGGATAACAAGGCAGCCACATTTGGCATGTTCTTCAGAGGCTCTGAGCAGTGAGCACCCATTAGCCTTCCCATAAAGCCAGCGTTGATGAAAACAGCCCTGACCTGGGACTCCTATCAAAAGTTCTATTCCTGGCAGCAGGATGGAGCCTGGTCAGCGAAGAAATGAAACAATGACATGTGAAGGAGCAGAACATGAGACCTTCTGCTAGGGCTGGGGCTAGAATGGCGACCTTCAGCGCAATCTAGATGACTCCTCTATGTGACTGTGCATTTCCCCTACAACACATGGTGTGCTCAGAACAGCCAACTGATAATTACTGCCTGTTTACATAGCTCATTCACAAAGTCACTCAGGACACAAAATATAAGTCACCCCTGAGATTGGACAAGTTATCGCTTAGATAGGCTTATTGTCGTCATCCAGTGTTCATGTATTAGCAGGTAATAAAGTAGATTTTACATATAATCAGTTGATAAACTTCCAGGCTTGTCAGCTATTATAATCAACATTTAGGAATAACATCTGACCAGACATCCAATAGGTATTTATTTTCTACAGAGTGAAACATGGTTTCAATGGCAAAAAAATTATGAAATCTAATGGAGAGGGCAGGTGATCCTCAGGTTGGTACATTAGGGGTCTTTCATCACTCAATTAGGCTACATTATATTACACAAGTTCAAAACCAACCAACAAAAATGACTCGGCATGCAATGGTGCATTGTAGTAATGCCTTAGCTTTTTGCTCCCTGTGTATGTTTTGGAACCAGACCTTTTTCAAAGCAAAGTAAACACCCACATGAAGAAGCTAATAAATGTGACAATACTGCAGACATGTTGCATCTCCCCATTATGTCAGGGGCTGACCAAGCAGATTTGTTCATCGATACGCCATCTGGAAATTCGCACACGTTTACTGGTGTTCCATCTATAACCCGTGAAGGAAGGAACAGCACAGCAGTTAAACATGATGAAGCACTGCAGCAAAAGCAGCCATCTGCCCCCAGACCCTCCAAGCCAGACACGTACACAGCCCAGGCTGCGTCAACATCCATTAACCACCCACACACAATCACTTTACTTCTGCATTGAATTCAACCAGTTCACACTCCTTACTGGGGAGATTTTTAGATGGTACTACTGTGATGTTCGATCTCAAGTCTAGTCAGATCAGGTTATTGTCATAAACTGACCGCTTAACTGAATAGGTTAATAATGGGATGTAAAACCACAACATTAATTTATCTCTGCTTTAAAAGAGCATAATTTCAACAGGCCTCAATGTAAATGTGATGCTGTGACCCATTGAAAACAGACAATGTCTTTTTTCAACTCTTGATAATCATGACAACTTGGCGTGCATCACCAAAAGCCAAGTGTGATGTTGTCCCAACCACTTCCCTTGGCTCTTGAGCGGGAGCTTTCACTTACCGACCTCTGTTCGAAGAATAATTAGCGTCACATTTATCCTTGTTGTTTTTGAGTGGCTTACCACTAGTCTATGACAAATACTTCCTCCAGATATTTTCTCATTATCTGTGTCCCTCTCTTATAGGGAACATGAAACATGTAATATTTCTACTTTATGAGTATGCTAAGCAATTATTCAGTGCAATGGGTGAAGTTATGGAAAGATTAAAATGACTCATGTCCTCAGATAAAGTAGCTACATAAAGTTGGAAAACAGCTGGTTTTGTCCCTCTCACCTGATTCACAGACAACAGAGCCAGGCTTGAGCTCCAGCATCATGGTGATGTTGGCAATGTCTGTTGTATAGAGGATCTGGGTGCGGTGGGGCAGGTTGAGGGTCCACAACTCAGGAGTGGGATGCAGCACATAGACCCAGCCACCTTTGCTGCAGGTGACCTTGGTGCCAAAGCGCTGGCCTATCAGGTCTTTGGAGTGGCGGATGACTCCGTAGCGTGTTTGTGTTTGGGCACCCTGCTGCACCTTGACCGGCATCATTGAGTCATGACCCAGGAAGATAATTGCAATGTCGCCCTCCTGGATAAACTCTGAATACTCTACAAAACTCATGGCCGGCCTTGTTTGACTCCTATCACGGGGGTCTACAAGAGGGAACCAAAGGGAAGAGTTTCAGGTGTTTTCACTGTAAAGAAATGAAGCCAAAAGGAGTGGAAACTAGTAAACATTTCCCCCATGACAACCAGAACATCCTTTTCACAAATTAATATAAATACAAGATTGATCAATGTATTGGGCGACATTAGCTGATAGTTTAGCTGAAATCAGACCTGCCTCTTCTATGCGAGTTGAAAATTTACTTTTAAATGGACAAATGTGGTCTGTCAAATATGATCAAAATCCCTCCAAAATGGGTTTGTTTACTTTCATACTCATTCGAATGCTCATTTTTACTTTTAGATGTGTGTGTATTGTTAGATACAACTGCACTGTTGGAGCTAGGAACACAAGCATTTCGCTACACCAACAATGACATCTGCTAAATATTTTGTTATGTGACTACTGCGATTTGATGTGCGTGCACTGTATCCGCGTTTATTATTTGTTTTGAAAACAAGTATGATTTAATAATTCTAAACTGTTTGTCGAATAAGAACAGTGGAGAGACACTTCAGTGTGACTGGCGGACAATAATATGGAGAAACTAAGTGAAAAGTCGTTTGTGAATTTTTAAATACATAACGTTAGTTATGATACTTTTGTAGCTAACGTTAGCGCGCTAGTAAGTTAACATATCAATCTGGTAGCTACTGTAGCTAGCTAACGTTAGATACATTACATTTTAAACCGTTAGCTAGCAAACTAACGTTAGTCAATTTAGCTAACGTTTACCAACTAAGTTAACTATAGTTTAACTCGCCAACAACAAATATACATAGCTAATCTTGATTTTGCAAGTCCGCTATTCGGCAACTTCACTGTGGAAAACGTATCTCAATGGTTAACTAGCTCGCTACGTTAGCTAGCTAACTTACCTATGGAAAAACGGTTGGACGCTAAATCTGACCCCATTCGTTAGTCAATGAACAGTCACGGCGAAAAACACTTGCGAGCAAACTTTGACATACCTTATCAAATGTAGTTAGGTACTTGCAGCTATAAAAGCAAAATTGAATTAGATGTGCGAAGTGACTTCTAGCTATGTTGAGTGGTTGATGATCAGTTAGGACTTGTTACTTGCTGTTCAAATGCTGCAGAGCTCACGTGTGGATTTGTCATCAGACTGACCAGACGAGGCTCCTGTTCACAAACATTTACACTATTCGCTTTCACAGTAATCATGAATCCTGCAATGAATGAGGCTGTTTAGATGATATACAAATCTATGAAAACGCGCAAATGCGGCGCTTTAAATTATTTTCAAACTGAGATGCGCAGGCTCCAGTTGATGACGTATGGCATTTCTTAAAAAAGCAGAACATAATCTGCATTATTGCTTAATTATCTGCGACTGCATATTATACTTTTAATGTATTTTTATTATTGGATTTTTTTTTCTGTGTATGTTTGGTTGTTATGTTTTTGTCTCTTTGGGTTTGGGGGGGGGGGGGGGGGGGTATATGTGTATATCCTATTTGGAACTAATACATATATGTGTAAAAAAAAAAAAAAAGTCAGAACAATCAATTAACTGTAAATCATAATTTTTTACATGATGGTCCTACATTTGTTTATGAATCCCTAGGAATTTCAAACAGTTTTAGCAAAGAACAGTTATTTAGGCCCAGAGTCTGTGTATATACGCGCTCCAGCAGGTATATCTCACTGGTCACTCCCAAAGCCAATTCCTCCTTTGGTCGCCTTTCCTTCCAGTTCTCTGCTGTCAATGACTGGAACGAACTGCAAAGATCACTGAAGCTGGAGACTCATATCTCCCTCACTAGCTTTAAGCACCAGCTGTCAGAGCAGCTCACAGATCACTGCACCTGTACATAGCCCATCTGTAAACAGCCCATCTATCTACCTCATCCCCATACTGTATTTATTTATTTATCTTGCTCCTTTGCACCCAAGTATCTCTACTTGCACATTTATCTTCTGCACATCTACCATTCCAGTGTTTAATTGCTATATTGTAATTACTTCGCCACCATGGCCTATTTATTGCCTTAACTCCCTTATCTTACCTCATTTGCACTCACTGTATTTAGACTTTTTGTTTTATTTTTTCTATTGTATTATTGACTGTATGTTTTGTTTATTCCATGTGTAACTCTGTGTTGTTGTATGTGTCGAATTTCTATGCTTTATCTTGGCCAGGTCGCAGTTGCAAATGAGAACTAGCCTACCTGGTTAAATATAGATGAAATACAAATAAAAATAAAAATAAAAATATATGGCTCTAGTTAGGCCAAAGAAGTTCATATAATTGAACAATGTGTAAAAAAATCCCACATTTAAATTCAACTGTTGTTATATGATATCCGTAGCCAGGCTATACAATAAGAGAAAATGTGTAATTACCAAAGATTTATATATACACTAGATTACTAATTAAGGGGCGCTATGTTGAAGCCACCGCACCACCATCTCAGCACTCCTCCCTACACCGTTGTAAAACATATTTGTTTTTGCCACATGTATTCTATTACAGACACCTTAATGCATACTTAAAAATGATATTATGTGAGCTAAACATAAAAATAACAAATACTTTCCTTAAAGTATTTATTTTTAGATTACTAATGTTACTGTCCCAAATATAAAAAAATACATTCTTAAATACGTGAAATTTTGTCCTTGAAACATTTAATTGAAATACTGTAGAATTCCATTTCATTCCTATGGAGGCCTGTGCCTAGTGAGAAGTGCCAATATGGCCGACCGCTGGCTTCAAAACCCCTCACTTGCCAATACATTGCATCAGCAGCAATCCAGGGTAGATATAGGCTACATCATTGGTAAAGAAAGACCAAAGGAACATATGAAAACTGCAATCTCGTATAGCCTAATAATCGACAAATAGGTGGACTACAAATACTGACCAATGGGAGCCGAGTTCGCCTACTATAAAGAACCATCTCCAAGAACATTTTCCACCGGAAAGCCAAATAACGTAAGTGATTGTTCGCCACGGTCGGAAAAATAGGTCTCGTTGTGTCTTCCCACCTAGTAGTGACCAGCCTCGGCAGCAGGTAGGACCACTATTTCTACTCGTTCAGGATGACATTCATTTATCATTCATTGATGGCATAAATCGTTTTAACCCCAAATCAGCTCATTGTGACTAGGCAAGTACTTGGTTTTTAACAGAGGCGACATTTTATTGGCTATTTGTGTCCATCCATATATATTTTTCGTTTTCCGTGAACATTTCGATAACAAAAGACAATGAAAACAATTGTATAACGCCTGTAGCCGTGTTCGAGCGCGAGACCCTGTTATTTTGAATATCTTGCTTTGGTCTGTTACAATCTCGCATAGCCTACCCTACATTTTATTTTTTCAAGGGCTGAGTGATTTGGATATGATTTTTCAACATGATCACACGCATTTACCACTCCAGTCTAGAGCACTATAAAATAGTTATTCGAATTGGAATGACGCTACTGCGCAATCTTTGACATTTGACTGGAGTTCCATCACTCCACCTCTCTTTATCAAATGCCTATCGACATCTGCCTATACTCGTCTGATTGTCGTTAAGTGCGGTGACTGCGATCCGACATCATTGGTGCCGCCGCTACTTTGCATTGCGCATATTCAGCCCTGAACTCGCACGCACCTGATTAAAAACCAAGTATTTGACTGAGATCTGTCGTAGGCCTATTTGTAGTATTTTCAAGATCACATTCACCAGTTTTTACCCCACTCCGTGTTGCGTCCAGGGATCAGCCATGCCGTTCGGAAACACCCACAACGCGCTGAAGATGAAGTACGCTTCTAGTGAGGAGTACCCAGATCTCAGCCAGCACAATAATCATATGGCCAAGATCTTGACTCCTGCCATCTACGAGCGTCTAAGGAGCAAACAAACGCCCAGTGGTTTTACATTGGATGATGTCATTCAAACCGGGATTGATAACCCAGGTAAAGACCCAAGCAGCTTTCAACCATTAAGCCATCTGTTCTGCCTCTTAAATGTGCGTTTAGTGAGGGCATGCCATTTTGTTCTGCACGGTAACCTTGCCGATGGGTAATATAACCCTATGAAAGTATGTCTTCAAGTGGAATGTTGCAGGTATTCAATTGGCCTGCATCAGTACCAAACTCTCAAAGCACAATGGGGCATTGATTTGTTTCGGATAACCTTTTTATTTATGTTATCCAGCAGGGGTCAAGCATCACTTAGGAATAATGCTTATTGGTCAAGCATACCATAATAATAACTTAGCAATATGGAACTCATCATAGGTTGTCACTGCAATTAGTGATGATCTGGTGACTCCATATGAACTGAAATAGTATAGCCTAACCCTTTTTGAGGAGAAATGAGTAGTGTCCGTGCACCATGCCCTTACCCTGTAGAATGTGTTTTGTTATTGTTCAGAAATGATAAAATGGCCAAACTGGCCAAACTGTCTGTCACCTGTCCCTGACCTAGGCCAGCATATCAACCACATGGCCAAGGTCTTAACCCAGAACATGTTCACCAAACTCAGAGACCGTGCCACCACCAACGGCTTAACCATAGATGGTGTCAATCAGACGGGGGTTGATAATCCTGGTAAAACTAACCCATCCGGAGTCTATCGACTCCGCCTGTATATAGCTTAATGAAATGCTAAGTATTGAGTGAGGTTGTCACTGTTTAATCTGTCATGCTCTACAATTTGTTTCCAAATTGAATCCATCCCTGATTGATTTTTCACCCCCCATTCCAGGCCATCCATTCATCATGACTGTGGGATGTGTGGCTGGAGATGAGGAAACATACGAGGTCTTCAAGGAGCTGCTGGACCCCATCATTGAGGACAGACATGGAGGATACAAGCCTACAGACAAGCACAAGACCGACCTCAACCCAAACAACCTGAAGGTACTGCCCTTTAAATGGGTCCCTGGTTGACAGTGGTCTGAGACTCATATTCAACAGTGTACACTGCAGGAAGTTGACCAGTGTTAAGTCACAGAGAATTCAGAACTCAACTTTGGTGTCTGTTTTCACAGGGTGGAGATGACCTGGACCCCAACTACGTCCTTAGCTCCCGTGTCCGAACAGGAAGGAGCATCCGGGGGTTCTGTCTGCCCCCACACTGCAGCCGTGGAGAGCGAAGGGCCGTTGAGAAAATGTCTGTTGAAGGTACTCACCTAAACCCACCCAAAGTGGGCTGGGGCTCTGAGTGGATGCCATTCTCAGAATGATGCCTGGTCCCTGATGCAACATTACTGCGTAAAGAGTCCCCTCTAGTGGTGAACTATGTGAATGTATTTCTACATCTGTTACTGACCGTAAAGGATCACTTTAGACCAGGGGTGTCCGTCATTTTGCCCGGGAACTGCATTTGGTTATATTTCCCAGCCGTCAACATTTGGGAAAATTGGTCCTCTATCGTTTTTGGAATTTGATGCTCCCTGAATGTCTAGCTTTAATTTTGGTGAATATTAGCGAGCTAGACAGTCAAGAAACTATGAATGTAGGTCCATTATCATTTCTACACTGTTTTGAATTTGGTTAGTTTTCCCCACCCGTGGGCCGGATTGGACCCCATCGCTGGGGTCCAATGGTTGTAATGTGATCACCAGATTAGTGAAAGCCACGTAATGGAGTCTCATCCAGTAACCTCAGACAATGTATCTGACACATCTGTTCCTCTGCAGCTCTGGACTCCCTGTCCGGTGACCTGAAGGGGAAGTACTACGCCCTGAAAAACATGACAGATGCTGAGCAGCAGCAGCTGATTGATGACCACTTCCTGTTTGACAAGCCTGTGTCTCCTCTGCTGCTGGCCTCTGGCATGGCCCGGGACTGGCCCGATGGCAGGGGGATCTGGTAAGACAGGGATTTCCCATTCCCATACTTGATGTCCTCAAAGGCATTACAATTTGGTTTTGTTCTTACTCACTGAAGTCATTCTTACTTTCTACCCTCCAACCTATTCAAGTAAATGACTGCCAAGAGGGATAGGAAATGTAGTTACCCTCAAACTAGGTGTTCCTAAATCTCTGGTAAGTCGAAGGGAGAAAGTTCAAAATAGTTTATATGCTGGTGGTGGCTTCATAAGCCACTGTCCATGACCTTATCAGAGGACCATAGAACATTTATTTATTCTAATCTTCAAGGCACAATGATACCAAGACCTTCCTGGTTTGGGTCAACGAGGAGGACCACCTGCGTGTCATCTCCATGCAGAAGGGTGGCAACATGAAGGAGGTGTTCAACCGTTTCTGTACTGGCCTCACAAAGGTGAGCGGGAATATCTGAGGAATACATTCATAAGGCTTTGAGAATGAAATATGAATCATAATTTGCCATATTCATGTGTGAAAACATGCTGGCAATGATCAATCGATGTTTGTAATCCTTTTCTTAATTTGACCCCCAAATCTCTTTTCCTCAGATTGAAACCCTGTTCAAAGATAAGGGCACTTCATTCATGTGGAACGGGCACTTAGGCTACGTGCTCACCTGCCCATCCAACCTGGGAACAGGGCTGCGTGCTGGAGTCCACGTCAAGATCCCCAACATGAGCAAGCATGCCAAATTCGAGGAGGTACTCAAGAGGCTAAGGCTTCAGAAACGTGGAACAGGTACAGAAAATGTTCCATTACTGAACCAGATACCTAATTGTGTTTGTTTGCTGTTCTGTTACTCAGGGTAACTTACATTAAGGCTGTAAAACGACCAGCAATAGTTCTAGCATTAAAGCTGTAATTCCTCTAAAAGGACTATTGTAGCTATGTTAAAGGAGGAACTATTAACCCATTTTGAATTGTATGTCCTCATATGATGCAAAACTCATCATACCGGCTGTATTTCTGCCTGCTTGCACAGTGATGGCTCCGATACACATGGAAACATGAAATGACCCCAGGAATCGATAGAGCATTGCTCAGATGCACCAAAACGATACAATGTTCAAAATGGGTGAATCTTTCTTCAGTCCCTCTTCTGATGTCTATTTCAGGTGGAGTAGACACCGCAGCCGTGGGTGGAACCTTCGACATCTCCAATGCCGATCGCCTGGGCTTCTCCGAGGTGGAGCTGGTGCAGATGGTTGTGGATGGAGTCAAGCTGCTGGTTGAGATGGAGAAGAAGCTGGAGAAAGGCCAGTCTATCGACGGCATCATGCCCACCCAGAAGTGAAAACTCTTGTGATTGCTTCCCTTTGCCATCTGAATGAATGTGTGACACTATCCTGGAATGCACTTACTCTCTCACAAGGTCCTCTTTCATTGTGATAGTGGATTTGAAAATAAAAAAAACTGTTTCAATCCACGCTTCTTTCTTTCCCATCTTTGAAGTTGCACATCCTCAGATTAGAACTTAAATATGCCAAGTTTACAGAATTTTATTGAGACATTGGTGATCTTACCATGTGAGCATTTACATGAACTCCATCTCTTATACATTCTTTGAAATGGTGTATAACAATGTGTGGCTGTCTTAAGTCAGATTCATTATTTACTCTGAAAAGGTTAACTTTCATGATGACAAACCATATACAACCAGATTATATACTTTAGTAATTCAGTGATTATTGCCAAACTCATTCAATACATACTCAGTATTTTGTAAAAAAAAAGATTGTACAGCTTATACTTTCACCCTTTTTGTTCATAGCTCTAACTCATTGGTGACTTTGGAAGCAATGTTTTTAAAAGCGATGGATGAGCCTGATATCCTCTTGAATCTCACGCCATTGAGGGAGAGGCGGGGCAGCTTGCACACCTCCATCACCCATTGGACAAGGTTCTCAGCATTGCCATGGACACAGAGCAGCAGGAAACACTCTTGCTGTTCGTAGTCACAATTGTTGGCCTCGAGCACCTTGCGTATCTCCCGCATGATGTCACAAGGCTCCATGGAACTGGTGTTCCTCATACTCCAAGTGAATCTGAGGGAGCGGGGTTTACCGTCTTTACTTTCCCCTTTCTGATCCCCAGGTACATGGCGACTGGTAGGAAGGAGATCGAAAAAGTTGAATTCACTAAAGCTGTGCATTTTCCTATCTGTATAACAGTATTTCCTTCAATATGTTTTAAAAGGGTCTTCCATGAATAGACAAAGTAATGCAAGGTGTTGATCATCAAAGGGTCAATTAGCAGAGCATGCAATAAACAGATCATGAAGCACCATACTCAATGAGGAAAAGGTGAGGCATGGGTAAACCCTATGAATTGACAGAGTGAACTATTGGTTGACTGACAAAATGAACGGAGAACAGAGCTGGGCCTGGGAGAAGTGATATCAAGCCTATAGTCACAGGAATATCAGGCTGAGAAAGCAACCTACACCTCACCTTGAGCTCTCAAATCTCCCGTTTCTTTCAAACTCGGTTGAGACTCTGTGACAGTTGAGGGAGCAGAGCAAGATTAGAAGTGAAAAAACACTAAATGTGGACTTCCAAAAGAGTATTTTGTAATAGCAAAGGAACAAAAAAAAGCACTTAAACAGATGACAGAGCAAGGGGATACACAAATGGAAATGTGTTGAATGATGGTATGACAGCTTGGTGACGTGAAGAGATTCACCCCAACACGACAAAAACAAAATCATACAGTGGAACTACAGTCCACACACCCACACGTTTGCGCACACAATTATGCTGTGTTCGTAACCAAGTGGGAATTTACCACATACGACTGGAAAAAATCCACTTCAACGGACCTCAAACTGGAAATTACAAGTGGGAAACTCGTCTATCATCCTGAGCTCACTTCTCTCATTCTGATGTCACCTTCTAAATAAATGACCTCGAGAACAGCAGTTAAATGCAACAAAACATTATTTATAAAAAGCTCTCTGTTAATATGTTTTTTTAACACTATAATTTGTTTATGGTTTACACAGCTTGTTGGCCATTAGCCAATCAGCGTTTCTCAATTAGTTAAAATCATGTGATGTTCCAACTGTTTACAACTGGTAAATTCCCACCACCCACTTTGTTACGAACGCAGCATTTGGGTCAGTGCATGCAGACTGGGGCTATTGTGGGAGGACTCATGCGGTCTACTCTAGACAGACAGCAGAACAGAGGTCCCCTAGTCCGATGTTTCTTCTTTCGGCGTGACACTGGATGTTTCAAGAATTCATATTTGTATTTTAATTGTTTTATTTAACCTTTGTTTAACAAGGCAAGTCAGTTAAGAACAAATTAGTATTTACAATGACGGCCTAGGAACAATGGGTTAACTGCCTTGTTCAGGGGCAGAACGAAAGATTTTTACATTGTCAGCTCGGGGATTTGATCTAGCAACCTTTCGGTTACTGGCCCAACGCTCTAACCACTCGGCTACCTGCCACCCCAAAGAAGAGGGTGGTTGGTTAAAAAGACAATCAGGCAACCAGTCATAGGGCCATTGTAGACAGGGACTGAATACCAGGTCCAGACCCTAATGAGTTTTGTGCTCCACACACGCAGACTAGCCTTGAAATGATTCTACGGGAGGGTAGAGGAAGTTAGATTCCTGGAGGGGTATTAGTTAGTGGGCAAGATATCAGCCTCAAGCCAGGGGGATGAGGGACACAAAAAGGTCTGAGACTTTATCTGGGACAGGGAGAGGGGCTGGGAGTGTCTGTCACATACACATACTGGAGAGAAGGGAATGTGACTGTGTTGGGGTGTGTATACAAATTCGTTCTCTCCACACAGAACTCTGACACTAACTCTTGTGGGGACATAAGGGTTGAAATGATCCCTTACTCTAGGTCTCCATCTGCGACTTCCTACAATTCTCTATATCTTCTGCTGCTGAATCTGGAAGAAAAAATGGATTCTGAAAAAAAGCTTGTATTTTTTA
Source organism: Salvelinus fontinalis (assembly GCF_029448725.1). Taxonomy (NCBI): domain Eukaryota; kingdom Metazoa; phylum Chordata; class Actinopteri; order Salmoniformes; family Salmonidae; genus Salvelinus; species Salvelinus fontinalis. The sequence continues at coordinate 30,610,178 of NC_074680.1, forward strand.
CGGATACATGAACAGAGAAAGAAGCTTGATGTTCGACATGATCACAGGCCGATGATGCCAGGATGACAAGGAAGAAGAAAAAGGGGGAGAAAAGAAGGGGAGAGGTGGGTGAACAGAAGACTTACTAAGAGTCTTTGCTCCCTGGGCAGAAGGGATGGCAGGCCCTGATTTGGCCATCTGCCGTTTGGTCGGGTCAATACTGACCCTGAAGGGAGGAAGAGCAGTGAAAAGGTCCAAGGTTAAAAGGCACAGAAAGGTCAGGGAAACATTGGCACACAGCAGTACAATAGTGAGAAGAGTGAAGGGAGGGAACAGAAATCAAAGCGCATTGCCTACTACTGAGACAAGAGACTTCCTTCCCTATACTTAAACCAATCGTTTCCAGGATGTTACTCTGTGCAGAAATAAGAATCAACAGAGAAATGAAATGAGTGACAAGGACCTGGTGAATGAAGAAATATGGAAGTGTTGCAAAAGGTGACAACTTCCCAAGATGTAGAACTTCTGGTAGCCACTAGATGTCAGTGTGTCACTTAATCAGACTGAAGAACAGAAGGTTATGTCTGAAGAGGAGGTATGGTGGGAGAGCTTTGCCTATTGTCCCAGCTTTGTAAACAACATATCCTGATCTGCCAGACCATCTGCTTGTAAATGTTTACAAATTGATGTATCAAGACATAAATCCCTCTGATCTTGCTCATCAGAACGCCTGGTTCACAAAAAGTATTTCACAACCCTCTCGGTTCCCAACAAGTGAACACGACTCCACAAAGAAATATTACAAACTGAAGTTCCCAAAGCCTTATAAACAATAATTCTTATCTGAATACTCTATATCCTGCATCGCCACATCACAAAGTCGATCACATTCCTACAAGCCAGCAAAGTTATTATAGGGAGCATTGGTCATAACTAATAAGGTACAGCAAAAGTTAGAATAGACAAATATAATCAGTCTACCTTTCAAGCACATATCTGTCTACATAAAAAACACAAACTTACCTGGAACAACAGTTCAATACAGATCAATCATTACTTTGTTAAAAACAAATCAGAGTCAATAGCAACTTTGTAAGCAGGACTGTCCCCACTGCATGCATTGGAGATTGATTAGTGTCAAGCTTTCTGTTGGCTGTTGATGGATTTTTTGACTAACTGACCGATTGAGAGAGCAACACTGCCCTTACAATCTAACCCATCGTTAACTCCAGAAGCCTAAGACCAATCACTGTCACAAAACAGAGGTTCTAAGCAGTATGTCAGTTCCAGCTTGTCCTAGTACTGGTTTTAGTTGATTAATTGCACACACTGAAGGTAATAGGGGGTCCTACCTTTTCGTAAACCTAAAGGAAATGTTTCTACAACAGAATCAGCAAACACACAGAAACAGTGAAATGAGGCAAGAAACTGAAAGAATATGATTGGTTGAAACTTGAAATGAGTGAAAAGAAACAGGGTGGTTGGAATCAATGGCGAGGAGGAGAAGGTTCAAATGACATATGTTGATTTCTATTCCTAATGTCAGGTTAGTCTCGGGACAACCCCGAATTGTTGACAGTCGCCTGGCTGCCTGTCTGAGATGTGTTCAATCTACTCAGTCTGGACAAAAATTCAAGTGGGTTTTCCCTGCTGGTTTACACTTGAGGTATGTTTAATTTGATGTCTTTCTCAGACTGGCACCCAGGCTACGTTATCAGTGCTTCTGGAACAATCTATTGTTAGTAGGACTGTGGATGTTCCACACAATGTGATTCATGATGCTAAAAAGCACGCCGTTCAAAGCCCACTCAGAAGGATTAAAAACAAACCATTTAGCTAGATATAGTCATAGTATATTTTAGGGGCTTGGACTCATAGTTGAATTGAGTGGCATGAAGCTGTAGTCCCGGACACCTACCTGCGTGTGAGTTTGGAGGTGAGTTTGGAGAAGAGGTTGCTGGAGCCGCGGCTGCGGGTCTGGGAAAGGGGCGCTGCGTCTTGGGACAGGGTGGGTGAGGCTGGGGGCCCGTTGTAGGTAGCCGTGCGGCGCTCCTTCAGCTGACCACTGTGGAAGGTGCTGCGGCTCGCCGTGCCTCGTGGGAAACGTAGTCTGTCTGGCGTGGTGATACTGTGGGTGGATGCCACAGGGTTCCGCTGGCCAGGAGACACGGCCACACTGCAGGGAGGACGGAGGGAAGAGATCAGACGGAGAAGAAAGACAAACACCTGCCTGTACATACCAGTTCTATACATAGAATCAACAGCTGGGCCATTATCATATCACCAGTACCTTACCTTCAAGTCCTAAACTCTAAATTCTAAAATGACATCTAATCTGTGTCAATAATGTTCATTTAGAGTTATTCTAGTAATTCACTATAGTGTGATATTGTTGAAGTGAGTTGGAGTACTAATATCCAGATAGAACTAAACAAAGAGAGGAAAACTTGTTGGTGAAACATGGAGTGACTAGCACAGGTTTGGATAGTCAAGCCAGAGGTAGGTAGTGGAGCTGCCAGTGCCAGGACCAGACCAGGGCCAGGCCAGGGCCAGGCCAGGGCCAGACCAGGGCCAGAGCCAGACCAGGACCAGACCAGGGCCAGACCAGGACCAGAGCCAGACCAGGACCAGGACCAGGACCAGAGCCAGACCAGGACCCGGGCCAGACCAGGGATCACAGGTCCAAGCAGACGATGAAGGAAAAATTAGGGAACAGAGGAGTGTGTATAATAAAGGGTGGGGCTGTCTCCTACAAGAGGTTAGAGAGAGGGAGAGATGACATCATCACAACGCTTAGAGATGGAGTCCATGAAAGGGATGCATGTGTGAGCCTTGTCGTGGGTTAGAGAGGGCCTGAGACAGTGAGACGGGTCTACACTTGGGAGGTGAGAGGTCAGACAGACAGTTGGAGGCCCTGCCTGCCATCTTACTTGGGCTTACAGAAGTCCAGAGTGGGAGTGGGGCAGTGTGGCCCAGTCTGAGTCTGAGGGGAAGGCAGACAGAGGGTCAGAGGCCTGGTACCTCAGCTGGACCGAGGTGGGCGAGCCAGTCAACACGGGGGCAAAGCCAGAGGACGGGCTAATCATCACACAGGCATACGTCTCAGTCATACTGGGACACGACCAGACCACGAAGAAACCAGAAGGTTGGGGGGGAGGAAAAAAGGGGCCAAAAAAGAGAAGTGGTGGTGAGGAAGTAGAGAAGCCATGGGGGGGAAAGTAGAGAAGCCATGGGGGGGAAAGTAGAGAAGCCATGGGGGGGAAAGTAGAGAAGCCATGGGGGGGAAAGTAGAGAAGCCATGGGGGGGAAAGTAGAGAAGCCATGGGGGGGGGGGGGGGAAGTAGAAGCCATGGGGGGGGGGGAGTAGAGAAGCCATATGGGGGTGGGGGGAGTAGAGAAGCCATGGGGGGGAAGTAGAGAAGCCATGGGGGGGAAAGTAGAGAAGCCATGGGGGGGAAAGTAGAGAAGCCATGGGGGGGAAAGTAGAGAAGCCATGGGGGGGAAAGTAGAGAAGCCATGGGGGGAAAGTAGAGAAGCCATGGGGGGAAAGTAGAGAAGCCATGGGGGGGAAAGTAGAGAAGCCATGGGGGGGAAGTAGAGAAGCCATGGGGGGAAAGTAGAGAAGCCATGGGGGGAAAGTAGAGAAGCAATGGGGGGAAAGTAGAAAAGCAATGGGGGGAAAGTAGAGAAGCAATGGGGGGAAAGTAGAGACGCCATGGGGGGGAAGTAGAAAAGCAATGGGGGGAAAGTAGAAAAGCAATGGGGGGGAAGTAGATACGCCATGGGGGAGAAGTAGAGACGCCATGGGGGGGAAGTAGAGACGCCATGGGGGGGAAGTAGAGAAGACATGGGGGGAAAGTAGAGAAGCGATGGGGGGAAAGTAGAGAAGCGATGGGGGGAAAGTAGAGAAGCGATGGGGGGAAAGTAGAGAAGCGATGGGGGAAAGTAGAGAAGCGATGGGGGGAAAGTAGAGAAGCGATGGGGGGAAAGTAGAGAAGCGATGGGGGGAAAGTAGAGAAGCGATGGGGGGAAAGTAGAGAAGCGATGGGGGGAAAGTAGAGAAGCGATGGGGGGAAAGTAGATGAAGAGCACAACATTGAGGATATTTCTCCCCTGGAGGCCTGGTCTTGTTTTTCTTCAATAACTTCTCTCAATAATAACAGTATTGATACACATAGTTCCCTCCTCTGTGCCCCTGGGGGGAGAAACAGTGAAGGTGCTGTGTTGAATGCTGATGCCATGTGGAGAACACAGGGAACACAGTAAAATTCTAGCCTGTTCCTTACCTGTTCTCCTTCCCATTGGGAATGACAGAGAGACAGTCCATAGCGTTCCTGTCGCTGCACACGTACGTGTTTCTCCTCGTCATCCCGTCAGAGCCAGTGTTATTCTGCAGGGTGGAATAATATCACAAATCATCATATCGGAATGGAGGATTCATCCCCACTTCAAGTGTAAGAATATGTTATACAATTGATAATGGGATGGAATAGCAGACACTCACGTTGGGAACAGTGGTAACCCCCTTCCTGCCATTGGGAATATCAGCCTTGTTGGGGTTGTTGGCGTTCCCCAGCAAGGGGCTGGGTGGGGGGACACAGCGCCCCCCGGGGACACTGCGCCCTCCCTCCTCTTTGATGTTGTTTTCGGCCGTGCTGGTCTGGCTCCTCTTAGGGTGTCCTGAACCTGGGGCAACATTCTGACCCACTGGAGAAGAGAGAGAAAACGAGGAAAAGAGGAAATGGTAGAGCTGAAACGCATTTGTCAAAGATGAGAATTCCCTCTGAATGGTTGTTAATGACTGACTGATAGAGTGTCTCACCCTGATCACTGTAGCGTCTCTGTTTCTGGTTGGAGGAGACGCTCCGCTGGACTTTGAGGTGTGAGGGGGACTGGCCATTGAGCTCGCTGGTGGGCCGGGGCTTAGCCAGGGACAGGTTGCTGCTGGAGGTTGAAACACTTGGCTCCAGCTAGGTCAAAGGTTACAAACACACACATTCAAAAGATTGGACACTAATGGATATACTAAGCACTAGAGCAAAGACATCAACAACTATCCATTGTGTTGCTCTGACCTCAGAAGACTTCCTCCCCAGCAGCAGGTAGGTGGCAGTGATCTCATCATACTTCATCTTGGCCAGAGACTCCTGGATATCCTCTGGAGAGAAGCCCATCCCCACCATTACATCTGGAACAGTACAGAGACATAAGTTCACATATACAGCCCTGGCCTCCACAAGCACTGTCAAAAACTGTCTTATTTTAAGGGACTTTTCATTTAATGGAATTGACCCCAATCCTGCAGCCCAAAATGAATGCCATAATACCAGAAAGGTCTTTATTCGCCAGTATCAGCAACCAATAGCAGCCCACATCCTTAGTGTGTTCTACATAGATAAACAATTCATAAGCAATTACGCACACTTGCTCCTCTGACTCATTTAAAGCAAACATATTATATCTTCCTTTTTCACCATAACGACAAGAGATGTTCCACCACTTATTAAATGTAGCAGCAACCTCATCATGCGAGTGAGTCAGCATTGCATTCTAGCTCAGGTGTCATCACCCGGCCCCCCTCCTCCCTCTTGCCCCATCCGTTAGCAGAGGAGGACAGGTGATGCAAGCAGCACAGCGGGGGTGGAAGTGATTGGTTGGGAGGCAGTGGAAGATGGGGAGTGATTACACCCCCACTGCGCTACTTGCATCACATTGAGAGGAGCATGCCAGGTGGGGAAGCTCCCGGAGCGGCAGTTCCACCATACATCAGCTCCATCTATCCATCTCCCCACTAGGCTATACAGTGCTCCACAATCAATGTGTTCAGGCAGATCAGGCTTCACTAAACCCACTGAGGAGTCAGTGCTTCTCCACTGGGTGAATGAGATGGGGAACGCCCTGAAACGTGATCTCTCTCCACTAGACTACAGAGCCCTCAGTGAAACATGTGCATCATTTCATTTTTCCCTCCCGCCCGCTCTCTTTCTCTCTGCGCTAGGTGACTGGCAGCTCCCTCTAACCAACGTGCTCTGACAGAAATCCCAGCTGCTGTTATGCAATACCCCCACACTCCAGAGGACATCTTTCAGCATGTACACCCTCTCTCCCCCTCCCTCTACCCCTTAGTGCTTTTATCCAGGCCAAGATGTGGATGTTCTCTCTGTCTCGTGTGTCTCTCCCTCTCGGAGGCTCTTGCAGAAGTAGTTTTTATGCTGCGTTTTATCTTTTTCTTTTGAAAACTGTAAAGTGCTAAAATACTGAGAGCGATTATGTTGCTGTGCTGCTGCCTCCACACGTTAGAGTTCGTGCAGCTCAAAAACAAGAGTCGTTTTCTCCTCTTAGTACCTATTCTCTTCTGATCTGCGATGTCCTGTTCTGGTTCTACGAAAGGCTTGAGCTCGTCCTCCTCCGATCCCGCATTGATCCAGCGGTCTTTCATGATTTGCTGAAATAAAATGTTAAAAAAAGAGTCCTCATAAAACAGGGTCCTTTAACTCATGATCGCTTTCTTAAATCCACTTAAAGGTTCACTTATTTCACCTCATTGCACTCAAATAACAAATTGAATTGTGATTTCCTCTAAAAATAAGAATTGGAAATGAGATTTTGATTCGAATCAATGCTCCACTGTTTGAAAGCTGAATCGTCATTTAAAGTCAGTCTAATCTAATTCTCAAACAAATTCACCAATCAATCGGACGGTCGTGTACGATGGGTTTACAAGATAATGATAATAGGAAATGTACAACCACGAGGCCGATATCTCTTCTAAATGACATCTTTCAATGCAGGACTGTATGTAATCTGAACTTCTAGTGTCAAGAGGGATGAGGATGGATGTGACATAACGGATGCACACATAACGTGAACACACAGAAACCAAGACAACTATGTGCTGGTGCCTGCATTTTGCTCTGCCTAAAACTCAGAAAACAAGAAAGATAAAAACAAGAGGGATCATGAATTATGTATTGTGCCAACAGAGGAGAGAAAGAGAATGGAGAATATATAATCAGTACAAAAAGAGAGCGGTGTGATGAGTGTCGAGCAGATGCCGGCCCAAGGAATGGAGAGGTGGATGGAGAGATGGCAGGCAGGCGGATGGAGAGATGGCAGGCAGGCGGATGGAGAGATGGCAGGCAGGCGGACGGAGAGATGGCAGGCAGGCGGATGGAGAGATGGCAGGCAGGCGGATGGAGAGATGGCAGGCAGGCGGATGGAGAGATGGCAGGCAGGCGGATGGAGAGATGGCAGGCAGGCGGATGGAGAGATGGCAGGCAGGCGGATGGAGAGATGGCAGGCAGGCGGATGGAGAGATGGCAGGCAGGCGGATGGAGAGATGGCAGGCAGGCGGATGGAGAGATGGCAGGCAGGCGGATGGAGAGATGGCAGGCAGGCGGATGGAGAGATGGCAGGCAGGCGGATGGAGAGATGGCAGGCAGGCGGATGGAGAGATGGCAGGCAGGCGGATGGAGAGATGGCAGGCAGGCGGATGGAGAGATGGCAGGCAGGCGGATGGAGAGATGGCAGGCATGCGGATGGAGAGATGGCAGGCAGGCGGATGGAGAGATGGCAGGCAGGCGGATGGAGAGATGGCAGGCAGGCGGATGGAGAGATGCTCTGGAGTGCCATCATGCCACGGTGGAGTGAATAAAGTGTTGAATATTTACATTTTCGCTGTCCTCTCTCACCTCGAGAGTCCCCCGCTTGGCCGGGTTGAGCACCAGGAACCGCTTGAGGAGGTTCTCGCAGTCTGTGGACATGTAGAAGGGGATACGATATTTTCCCCTCAGAACCCTCTCCCTAAGCTCCTACAGAGAGACGGACCGGGAGAAAGAGTGAGTGAGACAGGAGTGAGGACATCTTATCTCAAGTTTTACCCCTATGTTTCACTGACTATGAATCTCCCACAGACAAAGGAACTGAGTGTGGAAGTATTTCTATGAGTCTTTCTACATACCTTGAGGTTCTGCCCGTCGAAGGGCAGAGAGCCGCTGACCAGTGTGTAGAGGATGACCCCCAGGCTCCAGACGTCCACCTCGGGCCCATCGTACTTCTTCCCCTGAAACAGCTCCGGGGCGGCGTAGGGTGGGGAGCCACAGAACGTGTCCAGCTTGTTCCCCATGGTGAACTCATTACTGAAGCCAAAGTCCGCTATCTTAATGTTCATGTCTGCATCCAGCAGCAGGTTCTCTGCCTAGAGCCACAGGAGGGGAAGGCAGAGAAGAATGAGGTGATGAGGTGAGAGGTTGCTGGGACGTCAGATTGAAAGACAGAGGTGACAGACTACCTAGGCCACAGGTAAAAGCATAACACATTTGAATAACCCACAAAGATCCATGCTGACAGTAGAGTTCCAATCAGAGGTAGAGATGTCAAAGGCACAAAAAATATCTACTGATCCCTCTACAGAAAAACCCCTCACAAAACAAAGTGCTCTACAAGTCAAAGTTAGTGTCAAACACACAGGGGGAGACAGCTGCTCTCTGCTCTTACATATCTGTCCTCATGGATCATTCATGAAGCTCTACAGAGTATGGACACGCTGCTGATGGAAATGAGATGGGAGCTCTGAACAGAGTAACTCCCACTGAGGTCGACCCCTCATGCTAACTGAGATAAAAATACAGGAGCATCAATATTTATTCTACATGTGGCAGCATATCAGAGGCTGGCTAAATGGAACGGCATTTTAAGTGAGTATGTGGTGCAACGGAGAACATGTGAGCAGGAAAAAGCACCGCCTTTGGCCACTTTAGTTCACCCACCCTCACTGGGTCCTTACCTTCAGGTCTCTATGAACAATGTGCTTCTGGTGGCAGTACTGCACAGCAGAAACGATCTACAGAGAAACACACATACAGAGTGATACAGTTAGTCTTCCACCTGGCAAAGTTTTCACACCGCCCCTGGGTGAAGGATATGGAGAGGAGATGTGGTGTACAACCACCCTGGGTGAAGGATGTGGTGTACAACCCCCCAAGGTGAAGGATGTGGTAAGGAGATGTGGTGTACAACCCCTCTAGGTGAAGGATGTGGTGAGGAGATGTGGTGTACAACCCCTCTAGGTGAAGGATGTGGTGTACAACCCCCCTAGGTGAAGGATGTGGTGAGGAGATGTGTACAACCCCCCCTAGTTGAAGGATGTGGTAAGGAGATGTGGTGTACAACCCCCCAAGGTGAAGGATGTGGTGAGGAGATGTGGTGTACAACCCCTCTAGGTGAAGGATGTGGTGAGGAGATGTGGTGTACAACCCCCCTAGGTGAAGGATGTGGTAAGGAGATGTGGTGTACAACCCCCCTAGGTGAAGGATGTGGTAAGGAGATGTGGTGTACAACCCCCCTAGGTGAAGGATGTGGTGAGGAGATGTGGTGTACTACCCCTCTAGGTGAAGGATGTGGTAAGGAGATGTGGTGTACAACCCCCCTAGGTGAAGGATGTGGTGAGGAGATGTGGTGTACAACCCCTCTAGGTGAAGGATGTGGTGAGGAGATGTGGTGTACAACCCCTCTAGGTGAAGGATGTGGTAAGGAGATGTGGTGTACAACCCCCCAAGGTGAAGGATGTGGTGAGGAGATGTGGTGTACAACCCCCCAAGGTGAAGGATGTGGTAAGGAGATGTGGTGTACAACCCCCCAAGGTGAAGGATGTGGTGAGGAGATGTGGTGTACAACCCCCCTAGGTGAAGGATGTGGTAAGGAGATGTGGTGTACAACCCCCCTAAGTGAAGGATGTGGTGAGGAGATGTGGTGTACAACCCCTCTAGGTGAAGGATGTGGTAAGGAGATGTGGTGTACAACCCCTCTAGGTGAAGGATGTGGTGTACAACCCCCCTAGGTGAAGGATGTGGTAAGGAGATGTGGTGTACAACCCCCCTAGGTGAAGGATGTGGTGAGGAAATGTGGTGTACAACCCCCCCTAGGTGAAGGATGTGGTAAGGAGATGTGGTGTACAACCCCTCTAGGTGAAGGATGTGGTGAGGAGATGTGGTGTACAACCCCCCAAGGTGAAGGATGTGGTGAGGAGATGTGGTGTACAACCCCCCTAGTTGAAGGATGTGGTGAGGAGATGTGGTGTACAACCCCCCAAGGTGAAGGATGTGGTAAGGAGATGTGGTGTACAACCCCCCAAGGTGAAGGATGTGGTGAGGAGATGTGGTGTACAACCCCCCTAGGTGAAGGATGTGGTGAGGAGATGTGGTGTACTACCCCTCTAGGTGAAGGATGTGGTAAGGAGATGTGGTGTACAACCCCCCTAGGTGAAGGATGTGGTGAGGAGATGTGGTGTACAACCCCCTAGGTGAAGGATGTGGTAAGGAGATGTGGTGTACAACCCCTCTAGGTGAAGGATGTGGTGAGGAGATGTGGTGTACAACCCCCCTAGGTGAAGGATGTGGTAAGGAGATGTGGTGTACAACCCCTCTAGGTGAAGGATGTGGTGTACAACCCCCCAAGGTGAAGGATGTGGTAAGGAGATGTGGTGTACAACCCCCCTAGGTGAAGGATGTGGTAAGGAGATGTGGTGTACAACCCCTCTCGTTGAAGGATGTGGTGAGGAGATGTGGTGTCGAGTGAGAAGACAGATACAACTAAAAAGAGACCATGTCTAAGAAACAGAGTGTAGACATGAAGCTTGGAGAAAACTGGGTCTCCACTTCCTGTGTGAGCATCTGCTCGAGATTTATCACTCCCAATGAAACTCTGCAGAAAGATGAACCTGCGGTCAGACCAAGGAAGTAGTTAGCTATAGCCTCGACATTGCTGAGTGTGCCTGACTATCCTCCCACTGCAGAGCGCTGTGTGGAGGCAGCACATCCCCAGTGTGTCACTGTCAGTGGGAGATAGATAAGCGATGAGGGGAGCTCTGTGTTTTGCCATTTCTCATAACTTAACAGTAACAGCAGTCTATCCTGGGTGGTTTAGGACACTGACCAGTGAGGAATCGGCAGGCAGACAGGCAGGCAGGATGAGAATCCAGCACACTGCGGGTAAAGTCCTGTACCTACCTGTCTAAATTTAGCCCTGGCCTCTTTTTCCTTCATCCTTCCGTGTGCAACAAGGTAGTCGAAGACCTCTCCTGCAAGAGAAAGAAGACAACAGTAAGGATATTCAATTAAAGGCTGTGTATTTCAAAGGGAAAACGGTACGAAAACACTTTGTACATCAAATAAGGTCAAGGTTTAGAGCAGGGCTGTTCAATTCCGGTTCTAGAGGACCAAAATACTTCCGTGTCTTGTTTCTACCTGGTAGTTAATGGCACACACCCGGTGTCCCAAGTCTGAATGAAACCCTTATTAGAAGGAGAGGATGAAAACCAGAAGTGTTTCGGCCCTCCAGGACCGACATTGAACAGCCCTAGTTTAGAGAATAATCCAAATCAAATCAAGAACCAATTTAAAACACAGTATGAGGAGCATGTGAACCTAACTGTTCCTCACACCGACAGAGAGACACAGAACTCTAATTCCTTTACTGTAGTTCTGTCCTGAAGGCACAAGCTTCTGAGTATCGCTACAACATCAGATGCTTTTTCAGCCCACGCAGCTGTGTTGTGTTCTCTCAACCCCGTCCATGCTAAAACGTGACACAGCTCTCTTGTGTGCTAAAAGCAGCTGAGAGGTTAGTGGGTGAGAAGGGGGGGTCCAGCATTAACAACTTGCCCCATAAAACATTTTGTTCTGCATCCCCGAAACCCTCCCACACACAATCAGTGTTGATCTGCGGGAGCAGCAAGTGAGCGTGTGTGCGAAAGAGCGAGCTTGTAGGCCTATGTGCGCAAAAGAGAGTCACCAGTGCTCTCCAACTCTGCTCTAAATGCAGGACGCGTCAACACACATTTCAGATTTCCTAGAAGTAGGTTGCCAGTGGCCACTGTTGCAATGTACTGAATATGATATGTTTCCTGTAGGGCTGACCCCATTTTGTTGACTGGTCGTTTGTTTGGTCAATAGGCTTTTGGTTGACTGAGATTTCTTTAGTGGAGCAGTAGCAATTAAAAAAAATATATATTTTCATGGTGTACAAGACACCTGTCTAATTGGCACCTGTCTGAGTGGACTACTCCATTATGGAGGCCGTGGGGATGGCACAGTCCATCACTCTAAGACATGTGCTACTGAAATTGTATATGGTTATATTACGTTGGAACAATGGTGCAACACTAATAAAAATGATATTTTATAACAGATGCGCTTTCTCCCGCGTAGGATAGCAGTCGCTGTCAGCGGTTCTGAAACACATCAGTGCACTGTTGGCGCCTAGACCATGTTGCTTTGTGCATAATAGCAAAGTTAACCAGCATATTGGTGTTGAGAACAATGCTGTGGAGGCAGCAGCAGAATGACGAGATGAGAAAAACAGCCTTTTGACTTAATTGTCTAAGAAAAGTAGCCTAACTGTTAAATGTGCCAGGCTTAAAAATCATCAATATATCGACAGAAATAAGACAAATCCTGCTTCTGTTGCCTGTTTGTTTAATAGCCTACTGATTCCATGAGCACCAAGCCTTCGTAAGCACCAAACCACACACAACATGTCGGATAAGCAATTTCACAAATGTGTATGTTTGCTATACTGTAATGAAGGCTTTACCTTGTTTTTAGTTAGAACAGCCTGTCTGGTATTATTTATAACCTATTTAGTGTTGCTTACACTGCTTACACTGTTCCAAATTGATCTCATTATTGTTATTATGACTATTATTGTTTTGATTATCATGATTCTAATAATAAGTAATGTCATAATCATTAGCAGGCTTAGTATAGCAGCCTCGCATATCCACCATTGAGCTGTAGGTCTGAGAGAACATCCTGTCGATTCTTAATACTGAAACTTACTTTGGTCTATATTTCAATATATAACTTACAGTACTGTAACAATCAATCACTCATTCATTAATGTCATCACACAGCATGAGTCATTCATGACTTGAAATGCAATCAAGCATTGACCCTTGAATAATTAGCGTGAACAATAAATAAACTGTTCCATTTTGCTGTAATAAAGACGTTACAAAAGAAGTTGTTTACATTGATCCAAACGGTCAGAGAAACTATATTGTATTCTAACAGAACCTGTTTGGCACACATAATATGCACGTAGAGCTTGCTCCTTACCTTACGAGCTAAACTACTTCTATGCTCGCTTCGAGGCAAATAACACTGAAACATGCATGAGAGCACCAGCTGTACCGGAACACTGTGTGATCACCCTCTCCGCAGCCGATGTGAGTAAGACCTTTAGACAGATCAACATACACAAGGCCGCTGGGCCAGACGGATTAGCAGGACGTGTACTGCGAGAATGCGCTGACCAACTGTCTTCACTGACATTTTCAACATCTCCCTGTCCGAGTCTGTAATACCAACATGTTTTAAGCAGACTACCATAGTGCCTGTGCCCAAGAACACTAAGGTAACCTGCCTAAATGACTACCAACCTGTAGCAGTCACGTCTGTAGCCATGAAGTGCTTTGAAAGGCTGGTCATGGCTCACATCAACACCATCATCCCAGAAACCCTAGACCCACTCCAATTTGCATACCACCCCAACAGATCCACAGATGATGCAGTCTCTATTAGACTCCACACTGCCCTTTCCCACCTGGACAAAAGGAACACCTATGTAAGAATGCTATTAATTGACTACAGCTCAGCGTTCAACACCATAGTGCCCTCAAAGCTCATCAATAAGCTAAGGACCCTGGGACTAAACACCTCCATCTGCAACTGGATCCTGGACTTCCTGACGGGCCACCCCTAGGTGGTAAGGGTAGGTAACAACACATCCGCCATGCTGATCCTCAACACAGGAGCCCCTCAGCTCAGCCCCCTCCTGTACTCCCTGTTCACTCATGATGGCACGGCCAGACACGAATCCAACACCATCATTACATTTGCCAATGACGCAACAGTGGTAGGCCTGATCACCGACAACAACGAGACAGCCTATAGGGAGGAGGTCAGAGACCTGGCCGTGTGGTGCCAGGACAACAACCTCTCCCTCAACATGATCAAGACAAAGGAGATGATTGTACAGGAAAAAGAGGACAGAGCACGTCCCCATTCTCATCAACGGGGCTGCAGTGGAGCAGGTTGAGAGCTTCAAGTTCCTTGGTGTCCACATCACCAACAAACTAACATGGTCCAAGCACACCATGACAGTCGTGAAGAGGGCACGACAAAACCTATACCCCCTGACTGAAAAGATTTGGCATGGGTCCTCAGATCCTCAAAAGGTTCTACAGCTGCACCATCGAGAGCATCTTGACTGGTTGCATCACTGCCTGGTATGGCAACTGCTCGGCCTCCGACCGCAAGGCACTACAGACGGTAGTGCGAATGGCCCAGTACATCACTGGGGCCAAGCTTCCTGCCATCCAGGACCTCTATACCAGGCGGTGTCAGAGGAAGGCCCTAAAAATTGTCAAAGACTCCAGCCACCCTAGTCACAGACTGTTCTCTCTGCTACCACACGGCAAATGGTTCCCGGTGCACTAAGTCTAGGTCCAAGAGGCTTCTAAACAGCTTCTACCCCCAAGCCATAAGACTCCTGAACATCTAGTCAAATGGCTACCCAGACTATTTGCATTGCCCCCCCCACCCCAACCACCACTGCCACCCTCTGTTGTCATCTATGCAGAGTCACTTTAATTAACTCTACCTACATGTACATACCACCTCAACTAACCGGTGCCCCCTCACATTGACTCTGTACCGGCACCCCCTTGTATATATTGTTATTTTTTTGCTGCTCTTTAATTACTTGATACTTTTATCTCTTATTCTTATCAGTATTTTTTGAAACTGCACTGTTGGTTAGGGGCTCATGAGTAAGCATTTCACTGTAAGGTCTACAGACCTGTTGTATTTGGCGCAGGTGACTAATAAAAATTTGATTTGATTTATTTTTCTTTATTTCCAGTATTTTCTACATGTCAAATGTATTCCACACATCTGACTTACCCTTTACCTCCTGAGCAACCTATAAACATTCCCCATTTCAAGTTTTTTTGTCACGCGCTACGGTGTTCAGAGTTTATTATAACCAGTTTATTGATGTGATTATGATATGCTATAGGTCAGGTCCTATTGGTCACGTGCATGCCATGCATACATGTGTCACGTAAAGAGATCAAGGGTTGAGAGAATAGGGAATGTTTCTCCGAAACAAATGAGCGATTTCAGTAACAAAAGTTTTCAGTCAGAAATGGCTGTAATTATGTTGCAGCTTTAGCAGCACGAACAGCGCGATAAACACTGTGGTGGTCGCTGCAGCAGGGAGGAGAGCCGACAATGGATGCTAGTCACACACTCCCTCACTGTCATTTTTTTTTTAACACATCAAGTCTGAGCCCGGCTCGGCACAATCAAATCAATTGCGGTCAGACTCCCTCTAGTCATGTGTGTCTTAATTATTTCATCAAACAGTGCGCTTAACGCATCAGACAAGCTCAGTGAAAATACTGTAGTTGATTTGATTAAACACATAGGATTTGTCTACATATGGACAAATACACGTTTGAAAATGTAGACCAATCGATGGGTCGAAAGAACAGATGACTCTCGGTCGACCATGATTATTTTCAGTCGGGGACAGCCCTAGTTTCCTGTATGGCTCTTCACCAAGCCCTATGCCATCACAGCAGTTATGGGGGCTGAGAAGCCGAGGCATAACATACTACTCACCTCTACTGGCATACTCCATCACCAGGTACAGCGTCCTCTCTGTCTCGATCACCTCAAACAGCTTCACTATGGGGAAAAGAGAAAGATTTGTACTTGAATTCAGGCCCACACTCAAAATCAAATTAAGAATTTCATCTTTCTGGCTCAACTTTGTAAAAATGCGTGTCCTGGATAGCTGACGGCATTGTCAGGGACCAGCGGTGTAAATGGATCCTGGTAAGAGAGAGACTCTGTACGCCCGACATTGAACTGCTTTCTGTGTCGCTGCGACCCTACTATCTGCCCAGTGAGTTCCCCCAATTGTTTGTTACCGTTGTGTACATTCAACCTAAAGCTAATATAACAAAGGCATCAGAGATTATTTATAATCTGTCACAGAAACTGGAATCCATCTCCCCTGACGCACCCAAATTTATTTTAGGGGATTTTAACAAAAGTCCTGCGCACATACCACCAGTATTTGAAATGTCACACTAGGAAAAATAGGACTCTTGACTTGTGCTATGGGACAATACCAAATGCGTTTTCTGCCACCACCAGACCTCCCCTGGGGACATCAGACCACAATGTGGTCTACCTCAGGCCAACCTACTGTCGGCTGCTGGAGAGGGAGAAACCCACAGTTCAAACTGTCCAGATCTGGAACGACAACAGTATCACTTGTCTCCAGGGGTGTTTTGACTGTACTATGTGGGAGGTATGAGGACAGCAGCTCTATCTTGATGAACTCACAGATGTTGTTTCAGACTATGTAAACGTCTGTGTTGAGTCAGTTGTGCCTACTAAAACCTGTAAAATATTCCCCAACAATAAGCCTTGGGTATCAAAAGATCTAAAATCACTACTTAATAGGAAGAAGGCAGTTTATGCTGAGGGTGATTGTACATCTCTTAAAGCCTGTCTATGTGAGATCAGAAGACAGATACTGGTGGACAAGGAGGCATACAAGCAAAGGGTGGAGAGGACCCTCTCCTCAGAAAACGCAAGGGTGGCCAGGCAAGGGATTAAATCCATGGCTAGTGCCCCCCACATAGGCAGGGGGAAAACCAGTGCTGACCTTGGGAGATGTTTTCTTCTCAAAATTTGAATCAGACAACTTTGTGTTGGAGGTATAACAAATGGAAGCATCATTACAAATGTTTGAGAGAGTTGTTGTTAAACAGTCTGATGTTTTAAAGTTGTTCAAGGGATGTAACACAGACAAAAGTCCAGGCCTAGACAAAATAAGTGGACATGTGTTGAATGACTACCGCTCTGTCGCCTTGACATCCTTAGTAATGAAATGCCTTGAGAAACTTGTGGAAAGTCATATTCTCAGCGCCACCCAGAAGCTTCTCGACCCATTTCAGTTTGCCTATCAGCCTAGCAGAGGAGTTGATGATGCCATTCTTACCCTCCTGAACATGGTCTACAGACATCTAGAGGGTGCCAAATCCCATGTCAGGGTTCTGTTTGTTGACTTTTCTTCTGCCTTCAACACAATCCAGCCCTACATTCTGGCACAGAGACTCATTCAGGACTTCTCCTTAGATGGGGGGTTTGTTTTGTGGCTGTTGGGACCTCCTGAGCCAACGCTCACAGTGAGTCAAAATTCGGTACCCACGTGTCAGAAAAACGCAATAGCAACACAGGCTCTCCTCAGGGATGTGTTTTGTCCCCACTCCTGTACATCTTGTACACTAATAGTTGTACTAGTTCCCATCCTGACAGACACCTCGTTAAGTTCGCTGATGACACTGCCTTGATCAGCCTGTTGCATGATGACGAGGAACATCATGGCCCGGTCCTAGATGACTTTGTAGAGTGGTGTGAGGAATCACACTTGGTCCTCAAAACCAACAAGACCAAAGAGATGTGCATAGACTTCAGGAAGCGTACAACACCTACCTCTGCAACATCTATCAGAGGTCAGAATATAGAGATTGTAGAGGAATACAAATACCTGGGTGTCCTCTTGGACAATAAGCTTCAGTGGAATAAATGTACAGACCTGATCTACAAAAAGAGCCAACAGAGACTGTACTTTCTCAAAAAGCTGGGATCTTTTAATGTAGACTGTACTATACTGACTCTGTTTTACAAATCTTTCATTGAGAGCATTTTAACTTTTTGTATTGTTTGTTGGTTTGGCAATGCCTCTGTCAGCGAGAGAAATATGCTGAGAAGAATTATCACCATAGCAAGCAAGGTACTAGGAGTCAAACAGACAGGCTTGGATGAGATCTTTAAGGTCAGGGCCCTTCGCAAAGCTCACAAAATAATTTTAGACCCAAGCCACCCCCCGTACCCGGACTTTGAACTACTCCCCTCTGGGCGCAGGTATAGGGCACCCCTCAGCAGGAAAAACTCAACTAGACAATAATTTGTGCCAGGTGTGATATCCCTCCTAAATAGCATGGGCTAATGTTCCTATTGACTCAGTAAGGCCAGCAGGCTAGTCTTTAAAAACAAACAATAGTATGCAAGTATAAACACCATGGGACCACGCAGCCATCATACCGCTCAGGAAGGAGCCACGTTCTGTCTCCTAGAGATGAATGTACTTTTGTGTGAAAAGTGCAAATCAATCCCAGAACAACAGCAAATGACCTTGTGAAGATGCTGGAGGAAACAGGTACAAAAGTATCTTTATCCACAGTAAAGCGAATCCTACATCGACATAACCGGAAAGGCCACTCAGCAAGGAAGAAGCCGATGCTCCAAAACCGCCATAAAAAAGCCAGACTACTGTTTGCAACTGCACATGGGGACAAAGATTGTACTTTTTGGAGAAATGTCCTCTGGTCTGATGAAACAAAAATATAACTGTTTGGCCATAATGACCATCGTTATGTTTGGAGGAAAAAGGGGGAGGCTTGCAAGCCAAAGAACACCACATCCCAACAGTGAAGCACGGGGGTAGCAGCATCATGTTGTGGGGGTTCTTTGCTGCAGGAGGGACTGGTACACTTCACAAAATAGATGGCATCATGAGGGAGGAAAATTATAAGGATATATTGAAGCAACATCTCAAGACATCAGTCAGAAAGTTAAAGCTTGGTCGCAAATGGGTATCCCAAATGGATAATGACCCCAAGCATACTTCCAAAGTTGTGGCAAAATGGCTTAAGGACAACAAAGTCAAGGTATTGGAGTGGCCATCACAAAGCCCTGATCTCAATCCCATAGAAAATTTGTGGCAGAACTGAAAAAGTGTGTGCGAGCAAGGAGGCCTACAAAAATGACTCAGTTACACCAGCTCTGTCAGGAGGAATGGGCCAAAATTCACCCAACTTATTGTGGGAAGCTTGTGGAAGGCTACCCGAAACGATTGACCCAAGTTAAACAATTTAAAGTCAATGCTACCAAATACTAATTGAGTATATGTAAACTTCTGACCCACTGGGAATGTGATGAAAGAAATAAAAGCTGAAATAAATAATTCTCTCTACTATTATTATGACATTTCACATTCTTAAAATAAAGTGGTAATCCTAACTGACCTAATACAGGGATTTTTTACTAGGATTAAATGTCAGGAATTGTGAAAAACTGAGTTTAAATGTATTTGGCTAAGGTGTATGTAAACTTTCGACTTCAACTGTAGCCTTGAAGAGCCTGAACAAATGTATTTCTTATTTCCTTTGATCACTGTGTTTTCAGTGAGCTGATCTAACAGTCTCTGGATGAGTGGCTGAGAGCTCCATGGCTATATATAGTGGAGGTGGGATGGAGAAGAGGCTCCCTCTCGCTCTTTTAAATGGTTATCATTTCACATTTAATTATAACCACATTTGAGCAGAGGAAATCATGACGTAAGTGGGGTACAAAATTAAACACAATTAACAGAGTATCCTGTCACCACCATCTGTAACTCAGCTGTATGGTAGTGTGTGGTGTATCGTGGTGTGTAGTGTATGGTAGTGTGTGGTGTATGGAGGTGTATGTGTGTGTGTTCTGCTTACCTATATTTGGGTGGTTTAAAATCTTCATTATTCTTACTTCTCTGAAGAGCTGCAGGGAGAGAAAATTAACAAATTGTTCAGTGTTGGACTGGATGTGTCAGAGAAGAGACAGTAGGGAACTGTTAGAAGTGGAATTTTATATATATATATATATATACATATACACACACACACACACACACACATATACACTGCTCAAAAAAATAAAGGGAACACTTAAACAACACAATGTAACTCCAAGTCAATCACACTTCTGTGAAATCAAACTGTCCACTTAGGAAGCAACACTGATTGACAATAAATTTCACATGCTGTTGTGCAAATGGAATAGACAAAAGGTGGAAATTATAGGCAATTAGCAAGACACCCCCAAAAAAGGAGTGATTCTGCAGGTGGTGATCACAGACCACTTCTCAGTTCCTATGCTTCCTGGCTGATGTTTTGGTCACTTTTGAATGCTGGCGGTGCTCTCACTCTAGTGGTAGCATGAGGCGGAGTCTACAACCCACACAAGTGGCTCAGGTAGTGAAGTTCATCCAGGATGGCACATCAATGCGAGCTGTGGCAAAAAGTTTTGCTGTGTCTGTCAGCGTAGTGTCCAGAGCATGGAGGCGCTACCAGGAGACAGGCCAGTACATCAGGAGACGTGGAGGAGGCCGTAGGAGGGCAACAACCCAGCAGCAGGACCGCTACCTCCGCCTTTGTGCAAGGAGGTGCACTGCCAGCGCCCTGCAAAATGACCTCCAGCAGTAGGGGGCGTGTATCAGAAAACCTGTTGTGACCACCATTTGCCTCATGCATCTCCTTCACATAGATGATCTGGCTGTTGATTGTGGATCGTTGTCCCACTGCTCTTCAATGGCTGTGAGAAGTTGCTGGATATTGGAGGGAACTGGAACCCGCTGTCGTAGACATCGATCCAGAGCATCCCAAACATGCTCAATGGGTGACATGTCTAGTAAGTATGCTGGCCACGGAAGAACTGGGACATTTTTGGCTTCCAGGAATTGTGTACAGATCCTTGCGACATGCTGAAACATGTGGTGATGGCGACGGATGAATGGCACGACAATGGGCCTCAGGATCTCGTCACAGTATCGCTGTGCATTCAAATTGCCACCGATAAAATGCAATTGTGTTCATTGTTGTAACTTATGCCTTCCTATACTATAACCCCACCATGGGGCACTCTGTTCACAACGTTGACATCAGCAAATCACACGCCCACATGACGCCATACACGTACGTGGTCTGCGGATGTGCGGCCAGTTGGACGTACTGCCAAATTCTCTAAAACGCAGTTGGAGGCAGCTTATGGAATTGAAATGAACAGTAAATTATCTGGCAACAGCTCTGGTGGACATTCTTGCAGTCAGCATGCCATTGCGCGCTTCCTCACTCAAAACTTGAGACATCTGTGGCATTGTGTTGTGTGACAAAATTGCACATTTTAGAGAGGCCTTTTATTGTCCCCAGCACAAGGTGTACCTGTGTAATGATTGTGCTGTTTAATCAACTTCTTGATATGCCACACCTGTCAGATAAACAAATTAGTGCACAACATTTGAGAGAAATAAGCTTTTTGTGCATATGGAACATTTCTGGGATATTTTATTACAGCTAATTAAACATGGGATAAACACTTTACATGTTACATTTATATTTTTGTTCAGTCTATATGCTTTATATGTCTTAAATAATACAATAGTCACTTCCACATACCGAGTGATATTGTTGGGGAATGTTACTATTAGTTAACATGCAATATTTTGTACTAATAATGACCTATATTAATTGAGTGACTCTGACAACCAACTAATACCCAGGGCCGATCAGGCCTTACAAAAACAGCATGATACTAACACTTACAGTAGTAGTAGTAAGAAAGGCAACATGTAGGAAAGACAGTTGGCTGACTTAGGAAGAAAAGCTCACTGACACGTGATGACAGACACTGATATGGTTTTCGCTTACAGAGCAGTTATGAGCAATGCATCTCTGCCCAAATATTTCCCAAGCACTAGTCTGGTTTTCACAAACACCTAGAATACATCATTGTGCTATTAAAGAAGTTGAAGTGAAGTTCCGATTATTGTCCTCGCCTATCTTTCAGAACCGTAGACTTTACCGGTTTCAACGTTGTTTGAGCAAGACACCTGCACACAAAGACACAAGACAAAAGCTCCATAACCATTAGAGAGTGATCGGAGTTGTGTCAGAGCCAAAAATGCTCTTTAGGGTTCAATCTCAGTGGGAATAAAATAACTAAGTGCTATTTATTATTGATCCTCCTTTTACGACAGCTCACTCTGCTCCCATCCCCCCTTCCGCCCATAAAATAATAAAAGTCATCCATATTTAAAAGAGCAGGAGCCGTGCCTGATGCTGTGCCATGTACTGGCCTTTCTAGCTTCTACTGTGCCTCCTGGCATTACCCAATACAAGGTGCTGCAGCAGTCAACGCATAGGAGGAAATATATCACCATGTCTGGAACATACAGCTTAATGCCATCCTAACTGTTCACCCATCAAGAAACACATACACGACACGCTCTGTACTGGGGAAGCCAGGCTGTTTGGAGGACTACAGACCAGGGTGGTGTTCACATTGAAACCCAACCTGAACATCGTTCATCTCCAAGTCTCTCAACTGAATAGTATGATTTCCGGGTTTAGCTAAAATACTAAAGGGTTAATTAAACTTCAACAGAAAAACACTCTGAACACCATAGTAACAAACAAGCATAGATTCGACTTGGCTCTTCCTTGCTAGGGGAAGAGAAGTCTTAGCCTTGGCTTGAGGTCTAGCTCACTTTCATTATACTCTTCCCATTATACCCCTCTACCCATTTTTATAGCAACATATTCTCAGAGTGCTGCGTAAACATAGAGAAATAAATGTTGTATTTGCATTTATTAGGGATCCCCATTAGAGCTACTCTTCCTGGGGTCCAAACACATTAAGGCACCTACATCACACAAAACAAAATATAAAACAGTACATGATATAACATTATTACACCACTACAATACAAAATGTATAACACCACCGCCAAGTGTCAGATCTGGAGGAAACCTGGCACCATCCCTACGGTGAAGCATGGTGGTGGCAGCATCATGGTGTGGGGATGTTTTTCAGGGACTGGGAGACTAGTCAGGATCGAGGGAATGATGAACGGAGCAAAGTACAGAGATCCTTGATGAAAACTTGCTCCAGAGTGCTCAGAACCTCAGACTGGGACGAAGGTTCACCTTCCAACAACCCTAAGCACACAGCCAAGACAATGCAGGAGTGGCTTTGGGACAAGTCTCATATTTGGGTGGTTTAAAAGCCCTGACTTTAACCCGATCTAACATCTCTGTATAGACCTGAAAATAGCTGTGCAGCAACCCTCCCCATACAACCTGACAGAGCTTGAGAGGATCTGCAGAGAAGAACTCCCCAAATACAGGTGTGCCAAGCTTGTAGTGTCATATCCAAGAAGACTCAAGGTTGTAATCGCTGCCAAATGTGCTTCAACAAAGTACTGAGTAAAGGGTCTGAATACCTATGTAAATCTTACATTTCTGTTTTTTATTTTTAATAAATTAGTAAAAAATTCTACAAACCTGTTTTTGCTTTGTCGTTATTGGGTATTGTGTGTAGATTGATGGGGGATAAAACAATTTAAGACATTTTAGGATAAGGCTGTAAGGTAACAAAATCTGGAAAAAGTTGAGGGGTCTGAATCATTTCCAAATGCACTGTACCTGATGTGGAGTAGAGTTCCATGTTGTCATGGCTCTTTGTAGTACTGTGCGCCTCCCATAGTCTGTTCTGGACCATTTTCTATGTCATGGATAGGCAGGCAGACAGGCTTATCATTGTTTCGTAAAAAACTGAGTTCGCCTATGTGTGGTTGCTGGATGGGTTTCGTGGTGTTCTCTAGAGAAAACCATAGGGAACAGACAACACTATCTTACAGCTGTATTTACAGGCTTATGTAGTGATAAAGCGCAGAACCGGTCAGTTCTTGCACACACACAAACAGACCACATGGGAACCACCAGGCTAAGGCACCATAACAAAACATCACAATAGACACAACACTTCTATGTAGATTGTGTTGCCAACAATCCAGGCTTACCAGTAAGGCTGGGAATTGTCAGGGACCTCACTATACAATATTATCACAATACTTAAGTTTTGATACGATATGTATTGCATTTCTCACGATTCTATATCTATTGCAATTCGATATTGTGATTTTATTGCAATTCGATATTGCGATTTTATTACATTTCAATGTTCCAAACATATTGCTCACCATATGTCTTCTGCAGAGGGACAAGAGAAAATTAGTTTTGGTCAGTCATGGAATTAAAAGTGCTGAAAACAAATTGGCTCCCTATTTAAAAAGAAGATGGCGAACAATATATGAAGGACAAATACTGGAGTTTTGGTGCAGGTACAGCCAGTCAAAATTAATATTGCAATATTGTTAAAACTATACAATAGTGTCAAAAACTGTATGGATTTTTTCCCCCATCACTACTTACCAGTGCGCTAATATATGGATCTCTAACCTTTACTTATGCTACAAGGCTAATTGTCACAGCAGGTCCCATTTTAACAGTCAATTCGACATGTATTTGTGAGCACTGCTTCTGCTCTCATTAGCCTATACTGAACTTAAAACAGGTTTAGTGCTGCTCTGTGGTGACTTTATGAGAAGGGAGTAGGAGAGCAGTAGAAGCAGAGTCCACACCACACCAGACTCCAAACATCTGAGAACCAACTGTTTTCATTTAATCAAAGGCTTTGGCCATTTCCCTAACCTTTGCCCTCTAAAATGGGCAACAACAGCCTTGTCTGGTCATGTGATCTTCAGTGGAGGGAGTTAGGGAGGAATGGAGGTGAAAGATTACAATGAGCTTGTCACAGATGTGAGCTCTTCCAAACTATTAAAAAACGAAGGATGAAAAAAAAAATGAGGCTTAAGACCATGTTTTGATTTACTGTCCCAATAACAGAACCACCCACATTTTGCAGTCTCCTCTTCTCAGTGTACCTGGACCTCTTAGATTTGTTGGTGCTGGAGAGGTAGAGTTCCTTTTGTTCACAAATCATCACCTAAGTCAGACAAGGGGATTTCAATTGGCAAAGGCGACATTTAAGGAAGATAGTGATAGCTTTGTATTACTAAAAATGAGTTACATCAAGTACCCAACACAACATGACTATTCCTAGGGGTTATTACAAAATTTTTAAACAGAAGCTCCATGTGTTGTGTGTTTCCAACAAGCCACCTCATAGAGAGCCTCATGACTCAGATAAGCCTCAATGAAATTTGTTTTAATCAAATCACATTTTATCTGTCACATGCGCTGAATAAAACAGGTGTAGAGCTTACCGTGACATGCTTACTTACGAGCCCTTAACCAACACCGCAGGTCAATAAATAAGTGTTTAGTAAAAACATTTACTAAATAAACTAAAGTAAAAAGTAACACAATAAAATAACAATAACGAGGCTATATATAGTGGGGGTACCGGTACCGATTCAATGTGCGGGGGTACAGGTTAGGTTAGTTGAGGTAATTTGTACATGTAGGCAGGGGTAAAGTGATTAGGCATAGAAAATAAACAGCGGGTCGCAGCAGTGTGAAAAAACAAAGGCGGGGGGGGGGGGGGTGGTCAAAGTAAATAGTCCAGGTGACCATTTGATTAATTGTTCAGCAGTCTTGTGGCTTGGGGGTAGAAACTGTTAAGGAAACTTTTGGACCTAGACTTGGCGCTCCGGTACCGCTTGCCGTGCGGTAGCAGAGAGAACAGTCTATGACTTGGGTGACTGGAGTCTTTGACCATTTTTTGGGCCTTTCTCTGACACTGCCTAGTATATACAGTTGAAGTCGGAAATTTACATACACGTACATGCTGATCAGACCGTACACGTTGCGTACGTCGCAAAATAAATGTAGAAATCCATGTTATTCAATTATTGCACCCACACTGCTCGCGATCGTCTGCGATGCCAAGGGCTAAAATAGAACTCCTTTCTATTTCTGACGCAGATCGCGCTGAAAGTCCTGCCTCTGCCATCTCCTCATTGGTTTATAGAAGCAGGTACCCACGTGCCATCTCCTCATTGGTCATACCCACGTGGGTGATTGAAAGACAAACTGTTTTGCCGGTCGTCGTGGTAATACTATTAAAGTTTAGATAAGATCACCATATACGTTCAAAGATGAAAAAGCCTGGAAGGAGGAGAGATGACTAGAAACAATTCAGTTAGCCGTTTTATGTGTGGATTAATTGTCGGAGTAGAGGACCTTGTGCATTTCAGGTAAAATAACAACTCAATGTTTATATCCCAGGACAAATTAGCTAGCACCAGCAAGCTAGCTAAATAGGACAACTTAGCTAGCAAGTGCAAGCTAACTAGCTAAATTGCCATTCATGTTTAATGCTTTTCGACCTGTCCCCAAATTAATGTAATTGGTTCAGAGTTTGTTTTGATATTTTAACCTGCGTGTCGTGATCGCGTTTGGTGTAGGGGGGCAAAATACATTTATGCACGATAGCACACGATGGCGCACGCGCGCAGCCGGTTTGGGATCGAGATTAGGTTGGAGTCATCAAAACTCATTTTTTCAACCACTCCACAAATTTCTTGTTAACTAACTATAGTTTTGACAAGTCGGTTAGGACTTCAACTTTGTGCATGACAAGTAATTTTTCCAACAATTGTTTACAGACAGACTTTTTCACTTAATCACAATTCCAATGGGTCAGAAGTTTACATACACTAAGTTGACTGTGCATTTAAACAGCTTGGAAGATTCCAGCAAATTATGCCATGGCTTTAGAAGCTTCTGATAGGCTAATTGACATCATTTGAGTCAATTGGAGGTGTACCTGTGGATGTATTTCAAGGCCTACCTTCAAACTCAGTGCCTCTTTGCTTGACATCATGGGAAAATCAAAATAAATCAGCCAAAATTGTAGACCTCCACAAGTCTGGTTCATCCTTAGGAGTAATTTCCAAATGCCTGAAGGTGCCACGATCATCTGTACAAACAATAATACGCAAGTATAAACACCATGGGACCACGCGGCTGTCATACCTCTTAGGAAGGAGTCACATTCTGTCTCCTAGAGATGAACGTAATTTGGTGTGAAAAGTGCAAATCAATCCCAGAACAACACCAAAGGACTCTGTGAAGATGCAGAGGAAACAGGTACAAAAGTATCTATATCCACAGTAAAACGAGGCCTATATCAACATAACCTGAAAGGCCACTCAGCAAGGAAGAAGCCACTGCCCCAAAACCGCCATAAAAAAGCCAGATTACTGTTTGCAACTGCACATGGGGACAAAGATCGTACTTTTTGGAGAAATGTCCTCTATTCTGAGGAAACAAAAATATAACTGTTTGGCCATAACGACCATTGTTATGTTGTTTGGAGGAAAAAAGGGGAGGCTTGCAAGCCGAAGAACACCATCCCAACCGTGAAGCACGAGTGTGGCAGCATCATGTTGTGGGGGTGCTTTGCTGCAGGAGGGACTGGTGCACTTCACAAAATAGATGGCATCATGAGGGAGGAAAATTATGTGGATATATTGAAGCAACATCTCTAGACACCAGTCAGGAAGTTAAAGCTTGGTCGCAAATGGGTCTTCCAAATGGACAATGACCCCAAGCATACTTCCAAAGTTGTGAAAAAATGGCTTAAGAGCCACAAAGTCAAGGTATAGAAGTGGCCATCACAAAGCCCTGACCTCAATCCTATAGAAAATGTGTGGGCAGAACTGAAAAAGCATGTGTGAGCAAGGAGGCCAACAAACCGAACTCAGTTACACCAGCTCTGTCAGGAGGAATGGGCCAAAATTCACTCAGCTTATTGTGGAAGGCTACTCGAAATGTTTAACCGAAGTTAAACAATTTAAAGGCTATGCTACCAAATACTAATTGAGTGTATGTAAACTTCTGACCCACTGGTAATGTGATGAAAGAAATACAAGCTGAAATAAATCACTCTACTATTATTCTGACATTTCACATTCTTAAAATAAAGTGGTAATCCTAACTGACCTAAAACAGGGAATTTTTACCAGGATTAAATGCCAGGAATTGTAAAAAACTGAATTTAAATGTATTTGGCTAAGATGTATGTAAACTTCCGACTTCAACTGTATTATATATATATACAGTGGGGCAAAAAAGTATTTAGTCAGCCACCAATTGTGCAAGTTCTCCCACTTAAAAAGATGAGAGAGGCCTGTAATTTTCATCATAGGTACACTTCAACTATGACAGACAAAATGAGAAAAAAAATCCAGAAAATCACATTGTAGGATTTTTTATGATTTTATTGGCAAATTATGGTGGAAAATAAGTATTTGGTCAATAACAAAAGTTTCTCAATACTTTGTTATATACCCTTTGCTGGCAATGACAGAGGTCAAAGGTTTTCTGTAAGTCTTCACAAGGTTTTCACACACTGTTGCTGGTATTTTGGCAGGAGACACGTTCATTTGAGACGGTAGCAGCAGCATTATGTACAAAATAAGTTACAAACAATGCGAAAAAATTAATAAAAAAATAACACAGTTGGTTAGGAGCCCATAAAACGGCAGCCATCCCCTCTGGCGCCATTGTAAGAGATTTTTGTAATTTTTGCATGCTTCTGTTCTCCGTTTAGTTTTTCCAGGTTTTCAACAAAATTGGATGTTCTAAGTTCACAAAATGCTTAAACCACATCAGGAGACCACTTTTGAGATCTGGAAAAATCTAAGAAATTTTGATTTTAGTTACCCTTTATTTCAAGTACGCACCAGCCAGAGACCGTTGTTTGGTTAATGATGTTTCTGTAGCGCTCATGTGATTGCAGTTTGCAAAACAAATGGCCACTGGATTGATGCAAATAATCATGTCATTCTGCTAGGTAGGCATAGGCCACTTTGTAGTTAGCATTTCATTGAGAAGGTTTTTGGGAATGACTTTCTAGCTCTACCAGAATGTAGACATATATACACACACAGGGGCATTCCTGTGCCATTTCAAAAAGTTGCAGGACAAAATGAATCACTGATGCATGTCATCTTATTACTAACATGGGCAAATTAATGAATTTTAGAATAAATTCAATATATTTATACTGAATAAAAATATAAACGCAACATGTAAAGTGTTCGTCCCATGTTTCATGAGCTGGAAAAAAAGAATCACAGAAATGTTCCATACGCACAAAAAGCTTATTTATCTCAAATGATGTGCACAAATGTGTTTACATTTCTCCTTTGCCAATATAATAATTCGACCTGACAGGTGGGGCATAAGCAAGGAGCTGATTAAACAGCATGATCATTACACAGGTGCACCTTGTGCTGGGGACAATAAAAGGCCACTTTAAAATATGTAGTTTCGTCACACAACCAACACAATGCCACAGATGTCCCAAGTTTTGAGGGAGGTTGCAATTGGCATACTGACTGCAGGAATGTCCACCACAGAGCCCAGGACCTCCACATCTGGCTTCTTCACCTGCGGGGTGTCTGAGGAGGGGTGGGTTGATGAAAAGTATTTCTGTCTGTAATAAAGCCCTTTTATGGGGAAAACTCATTCTGATTGGCTGGGCCTGGCTCCCCAGTGGGTGGGCCTATGCTCTCCCAGGCGAACCCATGGCTGCACCCCTGCCCAGTCATGTGAAATCCACAGATTAGGGCCTAATTAATTTCTTTAAATTTACTGATTTCCTTCTATGAACTGTAACTCAAGAAAATCTTTGAAATTGCTGCATGTTGAGTTTATATTTTTGTTCAGTGGTTGATTTCCTACTGAAGTTCAATCCATTTTTTACATTGTTGAATTCCATTTTAATGTCTAGATTCCATGATTCTGTCCACAACGCTGATTTTATAGTGCCCTACTCAGAGTTTCTGTTGACTTAGCACAGCCTATGTCAAAGGACCTGACTTTAAATACAAAACACCAAATCAACGGTGCTTTGGAAAAACAGATGGAAACTACAGCTAAGCAGCGAGTGAGAGAGATGCTTACTGAGTCTTAGTGGGGCAGGCAGAATAGCAACGACCACACCATCACCCTGGGTAAGCCCTGGTCATGCTCTCTGTCTGTCTGTCAAACCCTGCCTGCTGCAGCACATCAGTCATATCAATAATGTCCTCTGACTGGCCACAACCACCACCAGGGCACAGGCACAGGGCCAAAACTACACAGGTCAGCGGTTACACAGCCACGATAAATTATCTATTTTGCCACACAACCTCAATAAGTGTACTGGGAATCACAGCCACACAGGGAGGATCCTTACCTTTTGAAGGCTGTTTGGGTTCAGTTGTGTCTTATCGATAATCTTTATCGCCACCTGAGGAGAGAGCAAAAACAAAGTGTGTAAACAATTATGCTCTGAGGACCCTTCACTGGGATCAACACAGCACACACATAACATTACTTATCTTTTATTTTTATGTCCCCCACTTGTGAACAAGATACAATTCATATTTGCACAACAAGAACAACACTATTGAGAGGGGAAAGAATAGACTAGTGAAGCTAGGTAAACCAGAAAGGGGCTACAGCAGCCTGTCCTGCTGCAGGCCTAGTCTCTCCTCTCACCTCTCTGCCAGTGAGGATGTGACGGGCCAGCTTGACCTTGGCGAAGTTGCCCTTCCCAATGGTCTTCAGGAGTCGGTAGTTCCCCACATGAGGCTGCTCGTCGGCACCAGAGTTCCGGGTGCGGACGGAGCAAGCGGTGACCTCCTGGCGCCCATTGCTGTGAGACGTATGCTGTGGACATACACAGACAGACATGAGTAGAACAGCGTGCTGTGGATGGACTCACGGACGGACAGACAGACAAAGGAGTGGAACATCTCTGCACTAGCAGTGGCTCATGCTTGGGATTCCATCCACTGTAAGGTTCCAAAACAACTCTCCTGTTAGTTAAATATTTACTGAACAGATTATAATCAAGCTAACCAAGCGGGTAAAGAAAGCTTAGTGTAGGTGACTGACTAGTGCAGCCTGATTATCAAGTGTATGTACAGCATACTGATGTTCTGACCCTGGTTAAAAGCCCACCCCAAAATCAGACTGATACTTTTCTATGGGTCAGTATCGACTCCAACCCAGGTCAGCTCCATTAGCATGGCCTGCTCTGTTCTCTAACTCCGCCCTGCTCCGCCCTAACAACCCCGCCCCTAACCTGAGCATCAGTGGTTACTTGGCAGCACAGCTACACCACAGACAGTTGGAGTTGTGGGAAAAGATGTACAGCGCTGAACTGGATGAAAAGGAAAAATATAGATTAAAATGATTCTGATATTTGCATTGATCAGGATGTTACCAGTAAGAATGCATTAGATTCAGCAGATGTCCAAAGGTCTCGTAAACCAGACAGAACACTGCGCTCCTCAGTCTGTTGGACAAGGCTAGACTTCCAGTATAGCCAACTATAACACTGGGTTACAGTGCTGTTATCACTCGCAGGGAATGCCAGGGATGCTTTATTTTCTGTTGTGATCCACTAACAACATATCTAAATGTGAGAACAATTCACCTCCCTTATAAACTGCATTAAGTAGGTCACACTTTAAAAAAAATATATACCCTTGGAATGTTTCCTCAATATAATATTCCTTTCTTATGAACCAGAATGAATGACAGGATAAAGAGTATTAGAGCATCTAGATACAACTGCATGAAATCACAATGTAATTAATAAAAATACATTCCAAGAGAGGCATCATCCTAATTTGGCTAAATTAAAATGACAGGTAGCCAACTGAGATTTCTATTAAAAAGTCCTTACTTACTACACTGATGGGGTGTCTTTTCATTGCTTGCCGGATACTCTGAGTGAGAATGAAAACGGTCAGACGATTGTCATTGAACTAGAAGTGGTGGGAAATATCACTGTAAGCCTATATCATTGAGAGCAAGCAATAGAACTTGAAAACCAGTCAGAACCTAGTCTAACGGGTAAGGTTGTTTGGATGGAGATACAAATGAGTAGGCTATTTATCACTATCCACAGACAACATATGAGATTACAGCCAGGGCGTGCACAGTAGAGGATTTTGTTTGAGCCGAACATATGCCTGTCTCCTGCGTGACACAATGTATCGAACACTCAGATACAATGTAACCAGTATGTAAAACCATATGATACAATGTAAGGAAAATAGTTTCGTGGTTAGGCCTACTTTCTATTGTCAGAGACAAAACACCTCTAACTGGCTAATAATAACAGTTTACTTACGCTCTCTGTCTCTTTCTCATTGACTGTAGGTAGAGGAGTTTTTGTTGACATTTTCTCGATTAAATGTTGTCTATTTCCCTATATTCTGCACCTCCTTTGGCAATACGAGGGGAGGCGATTGTATTCTTGCCTTTGGACACAAACCATGAATTCGGCAACTGTCTCAACATCGGTCCATCCAATCCAAATTTGTCTCAAGATGTCACGAAGACGCAGACAGAATTGAATGACATGTATTTCCCTATAACGCTCCTCCGCAGCAGGGCATTCGCCCTATCGTCCTTTATGTTCAGAATTAAGTATGGTAACTATTTTTCATTGCAAAAAAGACAATACATTGGCTGTTAAATTGAACTAAGCAGAGGTTGATCGACTCCAATCTAGGCTACTCATAGTGGACGGCGGAAGGTTCAGATGTCACCGCTCCCAAAATCGCAATTTTGTTGTGATGTTGTCCGTGTGTGCCTTGATATCCGTCTGTATTCCTGGGTTTCAAAATTGTTGAGCTTTTGGACTTGCTGTCGGTTCTATTTCTTCCATCTTCGATTCCGAATGAAACTAGTGTTTTAGGTGGGAGCAAAATGGCTACCACTCACGGGCTCTGTTGGATCGGCCCAAATCCTGTCTGATAGTGATGGGTCGTTCGCGAACGAATGGCTCTTTTTGGTGAACGTTAGGAACCGAATCGGCTAAAGGGCCTTTTATTTGGCTCCCCGATTTGCGTACTGCTACTGCTTCAAAACAATAATCTGCAAATACATTACAAAATCATTTTCTTAAGAGGATTCACTGCAGAAACAGAGTGAGCACGTCAATCTAATCCATTTGGCATACAAATGTATGCGATCGAAATTTGTCCAGGTAAAATTTTATTTCAACGTGCATCACGACCTGACAATGGTAGACGCCTTTTTTGGTTTTGTGTGCACGGTTTCCCCTGGTTCTTGGGCTATTTTCAAGCATTTAATCGAAGAGTTGTTTGGGAGCCAAAGGATGCAGCTCACCGAAAAGACTTGGTCCGCAATGCCATCACTGCCTCAGAGATCACTACCGTCTAATGGCAGACGTGAGGAAACCAGCGACCCCTTAGCGCTCATTGTGGCGCTCAGTAGACCGTGATGGTAGCACTATCACTGCTCAGTGATTCACAATGACAGATTGGAAATAGTTTATGCCTTACCTACAGAAACCATGAGTCAGGGCTCATGCTTCCAAAATTAGCTTTGTTATGACTGGATTGGCTGTTTCAATATACAATATACTGAAAACAACTGGGATAAGGAATCACCCTGATGTGTCATAATTCCAGTGTTTTCTGTGCTCTCCTATTTCAAAACATTTTTGTATTCAATATCTGCCAAGATGGCACTACTGACTTGTCAAGGAGGGAATACCAATGCAGTGTTCAGTGACATCCCTAGTGGGCATGTAGTTTACACATACACCATTTATCTCAGACAAGTTCAAGAATCCCATATAACAATTAACCGAAGGTTGTTTATCTGTGACTAAATTGAACAAAAATATAACAGTTGTGGATAGCAAAACATTATTTAATGACTGGGAAAAAATGCAAATGAAAAACTACAACAATTAGTGTGCAGTCAAGTAAATCCCCAAAATACACCAATATCGCATAAATCAAATGTCTCAATTACAGAGTTAATGTGCAGTGACTAATAGCGCTATGTTAACCTGTCTAGGATCAGCGTGGCGCTAGCGGCACACCCCCCCCCCCCCCACTGAAAAACCAGTGCCGCGAAATTCAAAAAAAATATTTTTTTAAAATATTTAACTTTCACACATTAAAGTCCAATACAGCTAATGAAAGACACAGATCTTATGAATCCAGTCAACATTTCCGATTTTTAAAATGTTTTACAGGGAAGACACAATATGTAAAGATGTACATCTATTACCTAAAAACACATTAGCATATTCCACCATCTTTTATTTGTCCACCAACACCAGTAGCCATCACCAATTCGGCTAAACTAAGATATTTATAGCCCCTAACCAACAAAAAAACTCATTAGATGACAGTCTGATAACATATTTATGGTATGGGATAGGTTTTGTTAGAAAAAAGTGCATATTTCAGGTATATGGCATAGTTTACAATTGCACCCACCATCACAAATGGACTAGAATAATTACAATGAGCAACGTGTTTACCTAACTACTAATCATCAAACATTTCGTAAAAATACACAGCATACACGAATCGAAAGACACAGATCCTGTGAATACAGACAATATTTCAGATTTTCTAAGTGTCTTACAGCGAAAACACAATAAATCGTTATATTAGCGTAGCACATAGCACATAGCAGCCCAGCATTGATTCTAGCCAAAGTGAGCGATAAAAGTCAACATCGCCAAAAGATATTAATTTTTTCACTAACCTTCTCAGAATTCTTCCGATGACACTCCTGTAACATCACATTACAACATGCATATACAGTTTGATCGAAAATGTTTATATTTAGCCACCAAAATCATGGTTAGACAATGTGAAATGTAGACAAGCTGGTAAAGAAAACGTCCTTGCGCCACTTAGACAGTGATCTACTCTTATACATAAATACTCATAAACGTGACTAAAAAATATAGGGTGGACAGGGATTGATAGACAATTTAATTCTTAATACAATTGCGTTATTACATTTTTTAATTTATCCTTACTTTTCAATACAGTTTGCGCCAAGCGAAGCTACGTCAAAAAACATGGCGTCCTAAGCCACTAAAATGTTTCGACAGAAACACGATTTATCATAATAAAAATGTCCTACCTTGAGCTGTTCTTCCATCAGTATCTTGGGCAAAGGATCCTTTCTTGGGAGAAATCGTCTTTTGGTGGAAAGCTGTCCTCTTGCCATGTGGAAATGTCAACTACGTTCGGGATGAACTGAAAAGCGTTCCCAACTTTTCACATCGTTGCAAAAATAAATGTCCCAAAATCGCACTAAACGGATATAAATTGCTATAAAACGCTTTAAATTAACTACTTTGTGATGTTTGTAACTCCTATAACGAGTGAAAAGATGACCGGAGAAATATAACAGGCTAAACTAATGCTTGGAACAGGAGAGGGTCGGTGTCTTCCACGCGCGTTACGCAGCAAGAAAAGACTTGCTAGCTAAAGGTTTTTTTCATTTGTAGTGCCTGTGAACGAGCAATCGAGCCCGTTGGAATCGTCATCACGTAAAGGCATCCAGGGGAAGACGTAAGAAGTGTCCGTATAGTCATAGCAACGACAGTGCCCGTTTAAATGACTTCAGAAAAGTGGCCAACGTTTCTCAAATCTGACTCCATGTCAGGGAAATTGCTGTAGAATGGGCTCTGTTCCACTTAGAGACAAAATTTCAACTCCTATAGAAACTATAGACTGTTTTCTATCCAATAATAATAATAATATGCATATTGTACGATCAAGGATTTTGTGGGAAGCCGTTTAAAAAATTAGCCACATTAGCATAAATAGTCTAAACAGCGCCCCCATCCCCAACAGGTTAACAAAAGCAGTGAGGTTGTGTGAAAAGGAGAGTAGGGCTGGCAATTTGGCAGGATGAGAAAATGTGATTCAAAACTACAACTTCTCAAAATGGCCTCCTTGTTTAAATTGCATCAATATCAAAGTAGTCCTCTTCCTCGTCAGGCTTGTCCGGTTTTACGTTCTCCACTTTCAGTTCCCGAGCAGAAGAATCATATACAACCTGAGGAGAGAGCAGGATGGAAAATAAGTGTTTATTTGTGCATTATACTGGCGTCAAAACTCAAACCTGTATCTCCACAATTTTGCGATATCCAAAATGGTAGTTAGTCTTGTCCCATCTCTGCAATTCCCCTACGGACTCGGGACAGGCAAAGGTCGAGAGCCATGCGTCCTCCGAAACACGACCCTGCCAAGCCACACTGCTTCTTGACACACTGCTTGCTTAACGGAAGCCAGCCGCACCAGTGTGTCTGATGAAACACCGTCCAGCTGGCTATCAAAGTCAGCTTGCAGGTGCCCGGCCCGCCACAAGGAGTCACTAGAGCACGATGGGAAAATGAAATCCCGGCCAGCCAAACCCTACCTAACCTTGTCGACGCTAGGCCAATTGTGCACCGCCTCACAGGTCTCCCGGTCAGTAGTGACCACAGCCTGGGATTGAACCTGGGTCTGTAGCGACGCCTCAGACCACTGCGCCACTCAGGAATGATCATTTAATTTTATCTGATGTGGAATAGAGTTCCATGTAGCCATGGCTCTATGTAGTCTGTTCTTGACTTGGGGATTGTGAAGAGAGAGACCTTTGGTGGCATATCTTGTTGGGTATGCATGGGTGTCCGAGCTGTGTGCTAGTAGTTTAGAAAGACAGCTTGGTGCATTCAACATGTCAACACTTCTTACAAAAACAAGTAGTGATGAAGTCAATCTCTCCTCCACTTTGAGCTATGAGAGATTTACATGCATATTAATGTTAACGCTCAGTGTACATTTAAGGGCCAGCCGGGGTGCCCGGTTCTGGACCAATTGTAATTTTACGAGGTCCCTCTGTGGCACCTGACCACACGACTGGACAGTAGTCCAGGTGTGACAAAACTAGAGCCTGTAGGCCCTGCCTTGTTGATAGTTGTTAGAAAGGCAGAGTAGCACTTTATTATGGACAGACTTCTACCTATTTTACCTACTGTTGTATCAACATGTTTTGACCATGACAGTCAACTTGCTCAATTTCTACATTCATTGCAAGAATTAGTTGAGGTTTAGTGAATGTTTTGTCCCAAATACAATGCTTTTAAGTTTTGGAAATATTTAGGGCTAACTTATTCCTTGCCACCCACTCTGAAACTAACTGCAGCTCTTTGTTGAGTGTTACAGTCATTTCAGTCGCTGTAGTAGCTGACGTGTAGTGTTGAGTCATCCGCATACATATACACACTGGCTTTACTCAAGGCCCGTGGCATGTCATTAGTAAAGATATTAAAAAGTAAGAGGCCTGGACAGCTACCCTGGTCAATTCCTGATTCTACCTGGATTATGTTGGTGGCTTCCATTAAAGAACACCCTCTATTCTGTTACAACAAGAAAATCTTTATCCACAATATAGGAGGGGGTGTAAAGCCAAAACATGCGTTTTCCCCATCAGCAGACCACGATTGCTAATGTCAAAAGCCGCACTGAAGTCTAACAATCATCAATCTCTCTCAGCCCCTCATCAGTCGAGTGACGCAGCGGTCTAAGGCACTGCATCTCAGTGCTAAAGGCATCACTAGACACCCATTCACAACCGGCCGTGATTGGGAGTCCCATAGGGCGGCGCACAATTGGCCCAGCGTCGTCCGGGTTTGGCCGCTGTTCACTAAGCATGTCCTAGTAGCCCAACTCAAACCACAAAGTATAAACTGTGCAAGCTATGAAAATATATCAGTGGACAGTCTGACCAGTACCTCCACATGTTCATCCTCTGCCTCTTCTTTCTCACTGCCCTCGCTCTCTTCCTCCGCCTCCTTCAGCCACTTGATGAAAGGAGCTGCCTTCGCATGGATCTCTTTGGCAAGTTCCTTAGAGACATATTTCTTAGACACCTGAAATATATAAAGTAATGAGCAATGACACTCACAGAGAAGGAGCAAACAGAAATTTTAATGACAAAAAGTTATATTTTACAAGAAACTAGGTATTATGGTGATCAGTCTGACATGCAGCTGTATTGAACTGTGTGTGAGAGCACGTACAAGTTTAACCACACACACACACCTTCTCTGCCCAGGACAGTATTACATCCTCCTCCACTAGATCAGCATCATACAGGTCTTTGAGTATGACAGGCACACGGGGCAGCAGCTGGGCTTGGTGCAGCTTTACCAGGCACTCAAATCCTCCCAGGAGGTATTTCTGGGCCTTCTTATTATTCACACAAAACTAAAGACAAAAAGTAACA
Organism: Salvelinus fontinalis; assembly: GCF_029448725.1. Classification (NCBI taxonomy): domain Eukaryota; kingdom Metazoa; phylum Chordata; class Actinopteri; order Salmoniformes; family Salmonidae; genus Salvelinus; species Salvelinus fontinalis. The sequence continues at coordinate 30,647,985 of NC_074680.1, forward strand.
AAACCACAATCAATTTGGCAAGGTTTTGGTCAACTTTGTCCCCTCTTGAACACATTACCAGTGGTAAGAGGTTATGACAGAGGTCAAATGTAACAACGGGGGTTTGAAGACTCACGCGAAGGAAATGGCGTTTGTATTTCTTTATCTGGTCACGGATGTTTTCGTCAAACAGTAGCTCGCTCAGGATCAGCGGTCCCATGGCCGTCACATCCAGACGCTCTGCCTCTGCCAAGATCTCCTTATCTGCTGCATCAACAGCGCCATCCTCCCTTTTTTGCTGGAGAAAATAACCAGTGAGAAAGCTTTTAACATGATTTTCAAAATGACCCCTAAGAAGCACAAATATTGCTCTGTGTTGAATAGGGAAAAAAATGACTTATGGCCAGTCAAAACTTCTAGGTCGCCTTCATTAAACATTCACTCTCATTATACCCCTATATCAATGAGAAATTTTCACAATGGATTACCGACTTTCATTGTCCTTGTAATTGATTTCAGGCACAACTTACTTTGACAAAGTTATAGAATATGTTGACCCTCTCTTCCAGGGTCTTCTCCATGTCCTCACTGAGGGTCAGGTTTTTGGCATGGGCACTGATCTCCTCCATTCTTCTTCTCTGTGCCTCCTCCGTGGTCTCCTCCGCCCAATCCTCGTCGTCATCATCATCACCGTCCTGATACACAACACACGTTCTCAAGGGATCAATAGCTGCTAGACAGACAGGCTTGGGTTACTGACAGACTAATCCTTCAGAACAATAATAGCTTGGAGAGTGGTGATGGAGGTTGGTTCCCCCTATTCAACCACTAGCATTAAGAACTTAAACTGACATGGCTTGCACACATTAATGAGGATACTCACCACGGCATTAGGGGCATCTATGTCGTTATGGTTCCCAGCCTCTCCGCTGCCAGAGCCATTTTCCTTGTCCTTCTTACGGTTCTTCTTCTCTTTTTTCTCCTTCACAGATCCAGGTTCATTTTCTGCTGAAAAAAGCCATTGGCGCTTTCACTCAACAGGCCACATATCGGACTTGACTTTAAGATAAGAAAAACAAACCGGTCATGGGCAAATTCTTATTGTGTGCTTACCTGGTGGGTTTTTGAGGATAAACGTGCAGAGCTTGTGTCGAGTGTCTAACATGCCACGGTACCCACAGGCCTTACAGGAGTTACCAATGGTTTGTTTCTTAGGATTGATATGCTGCAATTAAAGGTCAACCAACATATTAACATAATCACTCTTTATACCACCCATAATAGACAAGCAATCACATACCCAAAACAGACCATAACTGCATTGCAGGAGAAAGACACTTGATCTCTCACTGCTGTGTATGATGTAGCAGATGAGATCCCAAATGGCTGGGACATGCACAAGCAGGACCCAAAAAGGCAGATATAGCACAAGTCAAGTTGGCAGGATGTCAAATAAATCTACATAAAAACATGACCAGGGCTTTATTATATCTACACGCCTCAAGGACATAACACTGGGAGTGAACTAAAATACATGATTTAAAAAAAGGAAGAAACACTACCAGCAAAATAACTGACCAACATCTGTGGCTTTGATATAAAAAAGGTCAAATTCGTTTGCAAAGTCCCACATATAAATGCACTCAACACATTTAATTCCTGTCCCACTCTTGACAACACTACTTAAACACCCACCACAAAGGACAAATATGTTCATCAAATATTTACCAAATCGGTTTCAGGGTTATCACACTCAGGACACAGCACAAATTTACGGATAAATATGTCAAGCATGTCCTGCAACTTGTTCGCCTCATGGGATCCGTTGACGATGAAGCGGTCATTCTTTGCATCAAACTGGGTCTGCGCACCAAGCTCACAACCAAAAAACTTGGTCGGATCTGCAAAGAGGTTATGAGTTGCAATCAACATCCACTAATCTAATGGATGGTTATGCACACAGCATACCTTCACTTCACTAAATGTTAGGTAACATATCAATGTATGGTGCTAGTCAACGTAACCATTTTAGAATCAACACTATGGGAGTGGGGAGGTCAACTTACATGTTGGAGGCCGACTCAGTGCCTTTGCAACATCAGTCATGTTGACAATGACCGTCTTGATTCCATTTCCCTTGCCCTCAACCTGACAAATCAAACCACAAAAACTATAAATAACTTATAAGAATCATTTTTCAAATGGACCACCATTGAGTACTGCACATTTCATTGGAAAACTGACCAAGAATGCAAATATCAAGAATGTTGAATGACAATGCTATTTTCCTGACAGGATCATGACAAGATTATACCAGATAATTACCTTAGCAATCAGACGGGGCATCTTGTAGCGATAGAACTGGTCTGCCACGCTGCGGTTGACGTTGACCGACATTTTGACTGGCTACTAGCACTATCAGTAAGATAAAAATATCTTGAATGGGGATTTTTTGGGATCTTCTGTCTGGAAAAGAGGGGATGACATAAACGACTGCAAGCGTGCTCAGTCTCTGACATGAAAAATAGTTTGCCACTGTGGCCGCAAGCGCCTTGATCGTAGACTACGTTTCCTCCACACAGGTTCCAACAGCTGCGCAACAGCTCTGAAAAGAGGGGAGAAAGGCATGGACATCAACTCTAGTTCCACAGATTGATAACTTCCTAGATGGCAATGGCTTTTATTGAATACCTAAGTAGCCTATATAATTATCTGACTTTACCTTTTAGTTACAACCTGTGTATAGTTGTTGGGTATGTTGCTAGCTAGCTACCCAATGTGTCAAAAGTTAGTGTGGCTCTCGTGAAATGTCGCCACTGACATTGTCAAACTCAATTACGAGACCCCGTGTGGCTCAGTTGGTGGTGCTTACAACGCCTGGGTTGAGTTCGATTCCCACAGGGGGCCAGTACGAAAACGTATGCACTAGCTAACAGATAGGCAACTGATCTCGCTTTACCGTGAGCTAAAACACAGCAAACGTGTCTAACGTTAACATGTATGTATACGCATTCTTTCACTTCGATATACAAACGAGATCAGGTTGATTAGCAACCGGGAAGCCAGACTGATGAATCTAGGTAAGTTAGCGCTGCAGAGTGCGTCATGATTTATCAGATGGCACGAGTGACGGGAGACGCCATTTTGATATTCTTATTTAGCAAAGACATAACTTCGCCACGAATTTCACTATAAAAAGTAGCTACATCGAAATATACATACAACAAAAACAATGCGTATATATTTACGACAGCAGCGTATTTCTATAGCTGGTCATTATGCACTCACCGTTTTCGTAAAACAAAGACATAAACAACGATGGTCGTCCAAGAGGCACAGTGAAGTGTTGCCTAGTACTGCTGCTGCCAATAGCTGGTGTGTTGCTGGGATTGTAATTCAATGATGCAAGGTGGCAGAATTTCAGAGGTGATAAACGATCTAGCAGATTCTTGCCCCTGTTGTGAAAATATTCGGGACGCCGTCAGAGTTGGGGTGTCTAAGAAAAAACAAAAATAAGAGTTAGTCAGCAGAAACTAGTTAGATACAGCGACTAACGTTAGCTAGCTAAACACTTTTTGATACACTCGCGCTAACGTTAGATAGCTAGCTTTTTGTATGTTGCCGTTAGCTAACTAGCTTTGGCTAAATACAACATGGACTCGACCCAAACATATCATACAACAATTATTAGTTAGTTAGCTAGCTAAACACCTAGCAATCAGATGGACGATAGTAAAATTGACTCGCTACCTCTCGAACGTTCTCTCAGATAGGATGATTATTCTGTAGCCAAAACGTGAACTTCTTCTTCGATTAAGTTAAACGGCGGTTGGCACCCAATAAATGTTGCATTACCGCCACCTACTACTAGACTGTAGTACAACTCCCCTATACTTTGCTTGAAGAAATAAATAAACAAATACCCTAACATCTAACACTGTACTCACAAAAAAAGCACACCCCCTACTCCACTATTTAAATCTATTTAGTCCTACCTCAGATCAACAATCTGAAAGGATGGGACAGCACCACTTAACACACCCTGGAACTCTTATGATGTCAAGTCTCAAACACCCAAATACCTCTCTGCAGCTGACACTACAACCTCAATTTTCTGCAACTTACGTTCCAACCTTGCAGTACAGTTGATAACCATTGCTATAAATGCTATAAATCCAATTTTACTCAAACATATATTACTTGTTGGCCTATCCTTCTGTACTGGTACAGATCTACTACTCACACCACTCCTCTTAGACCCCTCCCCCTTGACCCATCTTCCTCTACTTTCTTCACTGCCACCACATATGAAAACTTCTGCACTATTCTAACCCTGGAAACCTCAACCTGCCTCTCTCGCACGGAACATTTCTGATCCCCAGCCCCATGGGCACCCTTACAATTAACACATACCGCTACTTTCCCCAATGCTACACATTCCTTTGTCTCATGCCCTTCTGCACACTTCTCACACCTAGGAATCTCCCTCCTACACACTGCTGTCACATGTCCATAAGCTTGACACCTGTAACAATGTAATGTATTCGGCACAAAAGCTCGTACAGGATAACTTATATATCCGAACATACCTTTGTCAGGCAAAGAATCAACATCAAAACTCAAAAGAACAGACAATGACTCTTCTGTTTCACCACTCACGCCACCCTGTCTGTGTCGCACCAAATGATGAGCATCACAAACACTGGGAATCTTCCCGTTCAGTTGGTCAACTTCTACATTTACCGCTACGCCAGTAATCACTCCTTTCAATGGTGCCCTTTTCTTGTGAGCAAAACAAATCACATTTCTTGCCCCCATTTGTTTCACGCGGAGCGCCTTCTCCCTCTGACCAGCAGAAACACAAACAATTATCACAAGACCACAGCACCCAACTCTGTTTTCACCCACCCTGAAACCACATATCGATCAGCCAAAAGGCAATGGTCCACTTTTTCCCAAAACTTCACTCCTACTCTCACAGACTCATCTTTATGAGTATAATATAATTATAATTATAACTTCACCACACCTACCACCTTCGATACTTCGTCCTCATTCGCTTTAATTTATTCTCCTGTGAGAGAGAGAGAGAGAGAGAGAATACTTAAATTCACACAGGACACCGGATAAGACAGGAGAAATATTCCAGATATAACAGACCCCCGACACATAAACTACTGCAGCATAAATACTGGAGGCTGAGACAGGAGGGGTCAGGAGACACTGTGGCCCCATCCGATGAAAAACTATCTCCCTTTTTTCTGCCATTTTTAACCGACTCAAGCTCACCCTCTTCCTCCCTCTCTCTCTTAGACCTCCTCTGCCTCTCTTTTTTCATCCGTTCCTTCTCCGTATTCCAAGTATATGTCTCCTTATGATAATACTGCACTTCTCCTGACATACATCGTGTTCTTGCCTTCTCAAAGGATGCCATTTAATCGGCTGTCACAATCTTCGTACAATCAGCACGAACCCCTCGGGATGTAGCACTCAACAGTGCATCCCACTTATAATGCAGCTACTTCATCTTGATGGTCTTCTTTATCAAAAGCTACCGCAACGCTTTTCCATTTCAAACAAGCACGCTCTTCCAACGACCATCCACCGTCTCGCTTCATGCGCTTCCAAAACGTGAACCAGTTTCTAAACCTGTTTTTGCGTGAACTGTCTGCATGATTTTTTGGTTACCCCCGCCCTCCCCTATCACCCATTGGACAAATTCACCATCTCTGATTAATTGTTATACATGTATTTGTACATTATGGTGCCACTGGCTATCATAATGATAACAAAACTCTTGATTTCACCCGATTTCTCTATATTTACACACAGATGAAGGCCCCTCCCTCATATCACTCCCTGCAGTCCTCCAACCCAAATATGTATGGCTAAGTGCCCTCAAAAGCATGTTCCCTTCTGATTAGTACTGACAGATAGATGTAACATAGTAAACATGGACAATACAATTAGTATGATATATTACAAATTCCAATTTTTGTGATATGTTGCGAATTGCAATTTGTGTACAAATTACAATTCGTACAATATATTACGCATTTGCTAAACGTATGATATGTTACGAATCCCAATTTAGCTAGGCTATGAGTTAAAGTTAGGGTTAAGGTTAGGGTTAGGAGTTAGGTTAAAGGATCAAGGTTAGGGGTAGGGGAGGGTTAGCTAACATGCTAAGTAGTTGCAAAGTAGCTAAAAAGTAGTAAGTGGTTGCAAAATTGCTAAACGTCTACCCATCCACCCCAACCAATCACCCTACTTTAGTTTTTGCCATAAGTAACCTTATGTCTTATGTAACCATACCAAACATAACATATTATACTAATTTAAGATCTCCATATTTACATTTACTATGTTACGTCTAGTCTATGAGACCATGCTGGACAAAGATAAACATATGGCTTCCTTCTTCCTCTCTGGTACTGATAAAAGTATTGCATCACCATTAGTTCAGCTTTGAATAATCATGATTGTCATGTTAACAAAAAGGAAAAGTTTTGAGCTCACTTGGGGAAATTCCCTTTATCCTGATACACAACCACTACCACAACCACAACCACTGCCAACACCATCTCTGGTTAGCTGTTGTAAAACAAACAGGCTTTGGTTTGGTACTATATTTCTCAGTCAATCAATATATTTCTACTGTGGCAGACACAAATATATGAAATTTTCCTCTTCTTTTTTTCTCTCTATGACACCAGGCCACCAGCATGTCAGGGCCAGTTATGAGTGGATAGCAATAATCCCAGGAGGAATGTTTGGGGAATTTGGTTGTATGAGTGTGGAATGAAACAACCAGGTAGAGCTGTTGTAAATAATATTCACTCTTTGAATTTTTTCCAGACCTAGGAAAGTTTGGGAAAATTCAAAAGGGTAGACGGTGTTCACCCATATAGGAAAGTTCTACAATGTAATGGGCTCCCATGTGGCGCAGTGGTCTAAGCCACTGCATCTCAGTGCAAGAGTTGTCACTACAGTCTCTGGTTTGAATCCAGGCTGTATCACATCTGACTGTGATTGGGAGTACAATAGTGTGGTGTGCAATTGGCCCAGTGTTGCCGGGGTAGGCCGTTGTTGTAAATAAGTGTTTGTTCTTAACTGATTTGCCTAGTTAAATACAAATAAATAACCTCCTGCATGTTTATCTTTCAAACACATTTGAAATGTATTGTGTCCTATCATCAGTTAGTCCTATTAACTATTAACAGGATTATCGTTAAAAACAGTCCTCATAATGAGTCTATTGTTACAAAATGTAATGTTATATTGGCAGGCATCCAGTACAATGCAGCCACAGAAACTGAAAGCAACACCATGACTATGGAGTGTCACTAATGGGAAAAGGGGGGAACTGTACATAGTTCGGCAGACAGCCTCTTGTATGGACATTGGTGGTTGGTTGACAAACTGTGACTTACATTATTCCTCATCTGTACTACTGTACATGCACCTGCTCCATCCCCTCAAGATATTATATCATAATATTTACCTACTTGGATTCTGACTGAGGACCTGTTGAGTTCAGCATTGGTACCTTTTGTGGCAATCAGTGTGTCAGACAATCAACCCAAAAGAGAACCTTGAAGAGATTAATCTTGATGACCAGAAAAAGTAAGGAGGAAGGAGGAGAGTCCTCTGATGAGGAACAGTACACTACCTGCAGATGGTGAGATCCAGATTCTTACTATGGTCTACCTATTGTTTGTCATTCATCATGTTTGTTCCAAAAGCAAGAAGATATGTCTACATCGCTTGGGATCAATTAGTTATTTTAATGTAATGTATTATGTCCAAAACAATCAGTATTCAATTTATATTGAATCAACTTAGAGTACATGTACGGTATAATAATGGTAATTCGTTTTTTGTGCCGTGAGACTCAGAAGAAGAACGATACAGACTCAGAAAACTTTCTCCAAAGGTACTTTCACCATATGGAGGCGTCTGTGGACAAAAACTTCCCTAAACTGCCAGCAGAGGACACTATGAATCAACTGGAGTGCTACCTAAAGGAGGTGCAGAGAATGCCGGGGGAGCTTCTGAGGTTAATACCCCTGCTCAAAAGAGGCTGAGTTGCTGAGGCATTTGATTGCTTGCTATCATCTGTGTACGTTTGACTGTCTACACCGGATCTTCCAGATTGTTGGCACAATGGCGCAGCAGGTAGCCTAGTGGTTAGAGCGGTGGGCCAGTAACCAAAAGGTTGCTGGATCAAATCCCTGAGCTGGCAAGGTAAGCATCTGTTGTTCTGCCCCTGAACAAGGCAGTTCACTGGTAGGCTGTCATTGGAAATAAGAATTTGTTCTAAACTGACTTGCCTAGTAAAATAAAGGAGGTCTTTACTGTGTTCTACACAGATACTCAAGGTACTCAGTGTAACAATTACATGTTTTGGGTTATTTTTCCAGTCAGGAGCTGCTAGGACACCCTGACCTCTGGAATGAGGCTCTCCAAGCAGTTGACCTTCTTCTAAAAGACTGGTTCCCACAGGCTGAGAGGCAACTACTGGCCACTGTGCAGGTGAATCACGTATAGGATCATTAATGTAATCTCAAAACTAACAAATCAGTACAGGTGTCCTACTTCTTGAGGGTTAGATTTCTAACATGTATCGATTTTTAAACATATTTGTGATAATATTCCAAGCAGTTCCTGTGAATATAATATTTAACTCATTTCGGTCTATCAGTACACCTGAGTCTCTCTCTCTTTCTTTCTGACCCACCTTAGGAAGACAGCTCTACATCACTGAGGAGGATCCTTCATAATGAATAGTCAGTTAGAGAGGTGTGTGTCTGGTGCCTTCATCCGCCTGCATCAGGATGTCATTCAGTTACTTCAACCAGCAGGGATGTGCACAGAGATTATACAGTGTGTCACTGTAAGTCTATACTAAGACATTTCTCTCCATGTCTCTTTTCTTCCTCTACGTAGTGCATCAATTCTGTGCTCCAAAGAGCAAAGATGATGAGCCAAACTCTGATGCTCATGGCACATATAGTCTGTTGGCAAGAGCTACAGGACTTCATAAAAAGTTAGGTCTCGCTTTTTCTTAGTCCCACAACTGTTTCATGGTCTATAACTGTTTGACCAGGCACAATGTTGAATGAATGTGCTAAACTGTGCAGGTATGTCATGTCAGGTACAATGCACTTCTTCAAGACTTTCAACACCTGCAATGAACTCAAGTGAGTTTCTCTATTCTTCTTATGCTGTTTGCAATCAGTAATGATATTGTTTTTTTCATTACAATGAGCATGACATAAAATCAAATCTCATGTATCATTGTTGGATCATGGTAATCATTATGATTATAAATTATTATGTTTTGCAGGCTGTATATTCCAACGATTGCCAGAGATGACAAGTTTTGACTGTGTTAAAACCATTTCAACACTCAAGGGGTATTTCCCTTTAAATCCGTATCACAACCTATTATCAAAACACCGACAGTCTTCCAGGGGAGCTAGAGACATTAACCTGGAAGAACTGGCAGCCTGACTCACTTGAAAAACTGTTAACTATGCTGTTAATGCTGTACATGCTTCCTCAATAGTATCCCAGGGGATATTATCATCAAGGTCTGGTGTTTCCCCTTAAATCCTTATCACAACATATTATCAAAACACTGACAGTCTTCCAGGGGAGCTAGAGACATTAACCTGAAAGTATTGGCAGCCTGTCCTGTTAATGCTGTTTCCTTCCTCTTTCCAAAGTAATAGGCAGCTTACTGGTAAAGTGAGCATTTAACTGGAACTGATACACAAAACAAATCACAGTCGGCTAGACAAGTACTTAGTGTGTATACTTCCCCTTGTCGTTGACAAAATAGTAACAATGACTTAGAATGGTTGACTAACCAATTTCAGGGAAATCCTTGAGTAAGGAAGAAAACACTCAAACTTGAAGTGTGAACATGAAGAAGAAATGACTATACAGAGGTGCCTTACGGACGTAATGCATAGTCCTTTTTATTACATAAATACTTCAACATGCAAAATACAACATACAAATCTATAAGAACACAGTATTCTCATGGAGGAAAAAACTGCAGTAACCTAAAATAACCGTATTTGTCACGGCCGTTTAAAGGAGTGGACCAAGGCGCAGCGTGAGAGAAATACATTCTTCTTTTTAATAACGAAGAACACTTAACACACAATAACAAAACGAACGGGACCGCTATAATACTGAGTGCAAACATGCAACATCACATAGACAATTACCCACAATAGCCTAAAGTCTATGGCTGCCTTAAATATGGCTCCCAATCAGAGACAACAATAAACAGCTGTCTCTGATTGAGAACCAAACCAGGCAACCATAGACTTTCCTAAACATCTATACTGAACACAACCCCATACACTCTACAAAACCCCCTATACAATACAACCACCCAAGACGAGACAAATACACACAAACATCCCCCATGTCACACCCTGACCTAACTAATATAATAAAGAAAACAAAGATAACTAAGGCCAGGGCGTGACAGTATTATATCAATATATTAAATGTCTACTCTTCACAGCACCCTCAAAAGCTCATAAGGTACAGCAATGTGAAATAAGTCCCTTTAAGAATGCCCATATACAAAATACAAGCTATTTTGCAACAATCTAATACAGTACAGCTTATCATTGCATGGTTAACACTACAGACTTGACTCAAGAGTGTTCAACAATCATTTGACCTGTCGTCACTAGTTATCACAGCCACAAAATCATAAACCACACCCATTTTTACAATTTCTCGTGTTAAAATATGATTTTAAAACTCTAGCCTTAACCACACTGCTAACCTCATGCCTAACCCTAACATTAAATTAAGACCAAAATGCTAGTGGTAACTAGTGGAAACCCTATACCTTGGAGAAAAACGACGGGCCATCCTGGGAGCTGGTGGTGTCCTGGATGTCCAGGAGGGTCTTCTTTATCCTCTTCACAGCTGAGGCAGAAAGGTTGGACTTGAGGCTAAGCAGGGCGGTCACCTGGACGTCACTGCGGGTCAAAGGGGAAAAGGGTGAGCTCATCGGTTGTACAATGCAAATACAGAATCATCTGCTGTGTGTTATTGGCCTTGTGCAATGAACTTTAACTGAATTTAGCATTATAACCTGAATTATTTCTGTATCAATATCAGCCATCACTACATAGTATGCAAAGGAGATACAAAATCTCATAGCTACAGTGTTGTGTAATAACAGTTATGTGAGTAAGAAGTATGAAAGTTCAACCTGAGATCAGGGTAAGCTTGACTCAGAGTTACTATTTCCAGCTGTATGGAGGAAATGTCTTGGAGTTTCAGCACTTCAGCAATCCTGGCCAGAATGTCACTCAGCCACTCCTCCCTGGAACCCTGTGAAAACAGTCACAATGTTATTTCCAGTGTGTGTGTGTGTGTGTGTGTGTGTGTGTGTGTGTGTGTGTGTGTGTGTATTCTCACCGCTTCAGTGAACAGTTTGTTTAGTCTCTGGCCATCCTCACACACCAACCTGGCCGCCTGCTCCTGCATCCTTTTGTCTCTCAGCTTGATCTTCCTCTTCAGTAGCCTCCTCACGTACTCCACTGTCACCTCCAAGTGCAGCTGGCCCAGCAGCTCCTGCATAACCATCCAACCATTCATTCAATCAATCAACTTCTCAATATATCAATAAATCAGCCATTCCATCTTTCAATCGCTCTGTCAATCAATTTACCTGATGGCAGGAGTCAGTCAAGCCCCTAACATCCTGGGTGTGTTTGTTAATTCCTTCCAACAGCTTCTCAAACACCTGTTTCTTCTCCAACCATATGGGCGTTCCCAGACTGCTGTACTGAGACTGTGCGTGTGTGTGTGTGTTTGTTTATATGTGTGTGTGTGTAGAGGAGGAGGCAGATAGACAACATATCAATATCAAGACCAATGACAGGCTAGTAGGTACATTCCACTTTATATTACTTCCTTTCCTTAGATACAAAGTCAAACTTTTCACAAAGCCTGGATTTTAGATGTGTAAGTCAGCAATACCTTGAGGTCCTTGTGTATGGGGCTTGTTAAAGATCTGTAGCCACAATTTTTCATATCAGCTACTATGGACAAACAGCATTCCTTTATATCCACTGGGAACAGATCTGCTTTCTTCACAATATAGTCCCTGTGTGGAATCATACAGGTAGAATGGCTTAATAAGATGGTGCTGAAGAGAATGTCGGACATTTTACATGCTCCTGACCAATTGTGCTATTTTGTTAGCTTTTTTGCGTTGTTTGTAACTTATTTTTAAATTTTGTACATAATGTTGCTGCTACCGTCTCTTAGGACCGAAAATAACTTCTGGACATCAGAACAGCGATTTCTCACCACGAACTGCAAGAAGCTTTTTCCTTCAACAAGACCGACTAGAAGGATATACTGCTCTCCCGTGAACAGGCCCAAATCCCATCATTTACGTGAAGAAAACACAGAGGAAAAGAGGACGCAGATCAGGCTGCCTTCTGAGATTCCGTAGGCGAGCGAGTAAACTCCCACTGCCTTCCGTTCTACTTGCTAACATGCAATCATTGGAAAATAAAATTGATGACCTACGATTACGATTATCCTGCCAACGGGACATTAAGAACTGTAAAATCTTGTGTTTCACCGAGTCGTGGCTGAAGGAAGACACGGATAATATAGAGCTAGCGGGATTTTCCATGCACCGGCAGAACACAGATGATACGTCTGGTAAGACGAGGGGTATTTGTATTTATTATGGATCCCCATTAGCTGCTGCCAAAACATTACAATACATTCACAACACACTGTGTGCCCTCAGGCCCCTACTCCACCACTACCACATATCTACATTATTAAATCCATGTGTATGTATAGTGTGTATGTTATCGTATGTATGTGTATGTGTGTGTGTATGCATGTGTCTGTGCAAATGTTTGTGTTGCTTCACAGTCCCCGCTGTTCCATAAGGAAAATGTTTTTTTATCTGGGTGGGTGTGTGTGTCTTTTTGTCAATAACAGCTGGTGCGCGATGTCTAATATTAAATAAGTCTCAAGGTATTGCTCGCCTGAGGTAGAGTACCTTATGATAAGCTGTAGACCGCACTCAACCAACTCTATAAGGCCATAAGCAAACAAGAAAATGCTCATCCAGAGGCGGCGCTCCTAGTGGTCGAGGACTTTAATGCAGGCAAACTTAAATCAGTTTTAATTTTCTTTTACCAGCATGTCACATGTGCAACCTGGGGAAAAAAACAACCTCTAGACCACCTTTACTCCACACACAGAGATGCATACAAAACTCTCCCCCACCCTCCATTTGGCAAATCTGACCATAATTATATCCTCCTGATTCCTGTTTACAAGCAAAAACTAAAACAGGAACTGCCAGTGACTTGTTCAATACGGAAGTGGTCAGATGACATGGATGCTACACTACAGGACTGTTTTGCTAGCACAGACTGGAATATGTTCTAGGATTCATCCAATGGCATTGAGGAGTATACCACCTCAGTCATTGGCTTCATCAATAAGTGCATCGACGACGTTGTCCCCACAGTGACCGTACGTACATATCCCAACCAGAAGCCATGGATTACAGGCAACATCCGCATCGAGCTAAAGGCTAGAGCTGCCGCTTTCAAGGAGCGGGACACTAATCCGGATGCTTATAAGAAATCCCGCTATGCCCTCAGACGAACCATCAAACAAGCAAAGCGTCAATACAGGATTAAGATTGAGTCCTACTACACCGGCTCTGACGCTCATCGGATGTGGCAGGGCTTGAAAACTATTACGGACTACAAAGGGAAACCCAGACTGGATCCTGGACTTCCTGACGGGCCACCCCCAGGTGGTAAGGATAGGCAACAACACGTCTGCCACTGTCATGGCTGTTGAAAGGAGAGGACCAAGGTGCAGCGTGGTGAGCGTACATGTTCTTAATTTAGACAAGACGCCAAACAAAACAATAAACACTACAAAACAAACAGTGAAGCTAAAGGCTATGTGCCCTAAACAAAGTTAACTTACCACAAAGACAGGTGGAAAAAAGGGCTACCTAAGTATGGTTCTCAATCAGAGACAACGATAGACAGCTGCCTCTGATTGAGAACCACACCCGGCCAAACACAAAGAAATAGAACACATAGAAATAAAGAAACTAGAATTCCCACCCTAGTCACACCCTGGCCTAACCAAAATAGAGAATAAAAGCCTCTCTATGGCCAGGGCGTGACAGCCACACTGATCCTCAACACTGGGTCCCCTCAGGGGTGTGTACTTAGTACCCTCCTGTATTCCCTGTTCACCCACGACAGCGTGGCCAAACACGACTCCAACACCATCATTAAGTTTGCTGACCACACAACAGTGGTAGGCCTGATCATCGACAACGATGAGAGCCTATATGGAGGAGGTCAGAGAACTGGCAGTGTGGTTTCAGGACAACAACCTCTCCCTTAATGTGAGCAAGACAAAGGAGCTGATCGTGGACTACAGGAAAAGGCGGGCCCAACAGGCCCCCGTTAACATCAACAGGGCTGTAGTGGAGCGGGTCGAGAGCTTCAAGTTCCTTGGTGTCCACATCACCAATGAAATATCATGGTCCAAACAAACCAAGACAATCGTGAAGAGGGCACGACAAAACATTTTCTCCCTCAGGAGACTGAAAAGATTTGGCATGGGTCCCTAGATCCTCAAAATGTTCAACAGCTGCACCATCGAGAGCATCATGACCGGTTGCATCACCGCCTGGTATGGCAACTACTCGGCATCTGACTGTAAGGTGCTACAGAGGGTAGTGCGTACGGCCCAGTACATCACTGGGGCCAAGCTTCCTGCCATCCAGGACCTATATAGGCAGTGTCAGAGGAAAGCCCATAAAATTGTCAGAGACTCCAGTCACCCAAGTCATAGACTGTTTTCTCTGCTACTGCACGGCAAACTGTACCGGAGTGCCAAGTCTAGGACCAAAAGGCTGCTTAACAGCTTCTACCCCCAAGCCATAACACTGCTGAACAATTAATAAAATTGCCACCAGACTATTACATTGACCCCCCCTCCCCCCATTTGTTTTGTACACTGCTGCTACTCGCTGTTTATTATCTATGCATAGTCACTTCATCCCTACCTACAAGTACAAATTACCTCAACTAATCTGTACCCCCGCACACTGACTCGGTACCAGTATCCCTTGTATTATAGTCTCGTTATTGTGTTACTTTTAATAATTTTTTACTTTAGTTTATTTGGTAAATATTTTCTTAACTCTTCTTGAACTGCACTGTTGGTTAAGGGCTTGTAAATAAGCATCTACACTTGTTTTATTCGGCGCATGTTACAAATAAAGTTTGATTTGATCAAATTAAATGACTAAATTGTCATGGTGGTCCTATCAATTTAGACATCACATCACATAAAGAGAAAATAAAACATACCTAAATTGTTCAACACAGGATAGATTGGCCATTATCACAGTTCTGCTGTTTCTATTGTTGCTTCCCTTGAGAACTTTCTCCTGGAATTTCTTGTAGCTGGAAGTGTGTAATTTGGTACATTAGTAATAGATCATCTTGATTTGATAGTATTTGGAGTAGAATACAACACAATGCATTGTTACTTCATGATTCATAACATGGAACTCTGTCCTGCAAAAAGTTTATATTACCTATTCAAAAAGTCCTTCAACAGGCACGCAATCATCTGGACTTTGGACGTGTCTCCCAAAACTGTCTCTACTGATTCGAATGCAGCATTAACAAACTAAAGGGACAGAGAAATAGAAAGTGAGCTGGTTAAAGATGGAGAATAAGTGACCTTTCCATTTGAAATGAATCTCTGTTGAAATAAACAACGTCATTTGTGACTAACTGAATAGTAAGAGCAATAAATGCATGAAGATGCCAAATATTTCCTATATGATGTCTACCTGAATGACATCAATGGCCAAGGGGCTAAAGTAACAGTTGTCTCTGAGCTCTGGCACAGATCCCTCCCTCCAGGCTTGCTCCTCTACATTCAGCACTTTGTTAATCAATGTCTGCACCTCTGTCTGAAATTAGAGCATAAACAAAACAATTCATTATCTAACAAGGGATATATTTATCTCTGGGATAATTACTGTATACGTAACTTTTTTATGATCTACAATCAATTATTCACATCTAGGTGGGTAAAGCTAATATTTTCCTGGTCGAAAACATTAACACATGGGTCAGAAAGCTGTGCTCCAATTTGCAGGAGACATTTTAATTTAAATCATATTTACCTCTTGGTGAGTAAGATATTGATTCTCCAGTTGTGTTGTTAACTCTTCAGTCAACAGCTTTCCCAATGCTTCAGGGTTAATCGCCTTGGTCAGTTCCAGATTTTGTAGAATCCTAAGACAAAAACCAGGAGTTACTATGTTAATCAGTCACATCTCCTAAACTCCTTATATAATATGAATAATTAAACAAAAATAAGATATCACTCACTCTGGGTAGGCAACATTCACCCAATGCAGGAGGTAAGAACAGTCAACCATGCCCAGCCCATACTCTGCAATCTTTCTCATCCCTGCACTGAAGGCTTGGTGGTACATTTTTCCATAGAGGTTGCAGATATCCATGTCCTCTGGGTAACAGCCCTTCACATCCTTTACCACCCTCAGCAGGTCCTCCTGTAGGCGTCTGCCCTTCCCACAGATGTCCCTCTGCAGGGAGGAGCGTAGCTTGTTGCTCTCTTCAGGGGGCAATTCGGCATTGACCATACACTCCTCCACCAGGCTCTGGATGACAGTGTCGTGGTGACGTCTACACTCACTGGGCCTCCAGGAAGGCCGTTTACTCTTCTGCTTCAGCCATCGCCTATCCTGCTCCTCCTCCTGTAGGATAGCCTTCACTGCAGACTTCAGAGCTTCCAGACTGTCTTCGTCCAGATTGAGAGAACTCTTCACAGCCAGGTCTATGTGGCTGAGGAGGCCTTTGTGATCTCTGGCGAGCTGCTCTTTCTCCTTCTTCTCTCTCTCTGTGGTTGGCTGAGCTACTTCTGAGATCTGTCCATATAGATGCTCCTCTCTGTCTATCAGCTGTTGGCCAGCAGCAGACAGGCAATTTCTCTCAAGGTTCTGCTCAAAAGTCAACAACTCTGAGGGAAAAGACAACAAAAACAGTGTAGTGTTTACAGTGTCTAAACTATTTGCCATAAAACATGTACGTACGACATGTTAGAACCAGTGGTGGGAAAAGTACCCAATTGTCACACTTGAGTAAAAGTATAGATACCTTAATATAAAGTTACTCAAGTTAAAGTCACCCAGCAAAACAATACTTACCTACTTGAGTAAAAGTCTAAAAGTATTTGGTTTTACATATACTTAAGTATCAAAAGTAAATGTAATTGCTAAAATATACTTAGGTATCATAAGTTAAAGCTAAAGCATATATAATTTCAAAGTCCTTATATTAAGCAAAGCAGATGGCTCCATTTTCTTGTTTTTAAAATTTGTACGGATAATCAGAGGTACACTCCAACCCTCAGACATTATTTACAAACAAGGCATTTCTATCTGACAGACCAGATGACCACCTTTATTCTTGATAAGTGCGTGAATTTGACCATTTTCCTGTCCTGCAAAGCATTAATTATGTAACAAGTACTTTTGGGTGTCAGTGAAAATGCATGGAGTAAAAAGTACATTATTTTCTTTAGGAATGTAATGAATTAAAAGTAAAAATTGTCAAAAAATATAAATAGTAAAGTAAAGTACAGCTAGCCGAAAAAACTACTCAAGTAGTACTTTAAAGTACTTTAACATCACTGGTTAGAACTATTTACAGATGTGATAAACAAAAAAATCAGTCATGAGAAAAATGTACATTTAATATCTGCGATTTTTATGATAACCTATGATAACCTAGGAATAATAAAATGTAAAAAAAAGAGATGGAATTACAGATAGAAGGGGAGAACTCATTGTAGGTTTCACTCACCCTTCTGGGGGGCAGCTATAAGACAGGATGTGTTGGGTACATCTGGAAAGGAGACGTTGCTGTTACTCTTGGAATTCCGTCTAAGGATAGGGGGCAGTGTAAAATGTTTAAACTTTCTTCCAGCTGATGTTGTCTTTCCACTGTGTTCCACTGGAGATTCTGGCTTAGTGGATCCTATTTCGGAGGTGTTTCTGGTCCGCAGGGTCCTCATTGCTACAGAGAGACAGTCAGAGACAGATGGTCACTTACTGCATTTGCAATGTGTTATAAACTGATTGTGTTCAATCTGCTGCATTGTTAAATATTGTAGCGCCATTAACCCAACACCTAGCGACTTCAGCAAGAGGTTTGGACCTCTTAGCATAATGGTTGAAGTATTGGCTTGACTATCGCTTGACCAGGGTTCGAGTCTTGGTCTGGCCACACCCCTCCGGGTACTCTACAATATTTAAAGGCGTTTTTATGTCACATTATCTCTATCTACCCTTAACAAAATTTGGGTAAAAGGTTAGAAATACAGTCGGCATATATATATAATTGCTAAGTATATTTTGTAAATGAAAACATTTGACATCATAAGTAAACTTTCAGTATGTAAAGGCAAAAGAAAGCATGTAATAAAGACCTACCTGCTAAAGCCAGATAGAAAAATATGTGTGAACTGAAAGGAATAGATCTACTATCCCGACAGGACAGATCACGTTTACAAATCGTAAAAGCACTTCCATTTATAGGCTGCAGCAGGACAGGGTGGGCTCGCATGGCAGCCTGGTCTCATAGACTAGACATAATATAGTACACTTAAATCCGGGATACTCACATCAGTATGTTATGTTTGGTATGGTTGCATAAGACCACGGCCGACCCGCTCATTAGGCAGGATTAGGCGGCCACATTTTCTGAGCTAAACTGAACAAGACGCACCTCCAACAACAAAACATAAAACCTCACATAATTCTGCCCCAAAACAATGACAATTTCTCTCAACCAGTGGCATATGGGGTTTTTAGGTGAGCGCTGATGCCGCCCTGTGATAAGCAGTGCCCACTTTGTAAAAGGCAGGGGCGCAAAATATTTTGCTTGTCCATTCCCAGTGCGCCTCTCCAGGGTGCTGTTGGAGTGTCAAAGCTAAAATACCACTTCTTCAAAATTAACAACTCAACTCGACCCTGCCTACCCAATAGCAGTCAGTTATCCCTTGTCATTAATCCCCCAGATCTGATAGATGCCGCTCTGCTTTACCACTGAGCTAGTTTACAGCTAGGGACTGTTCCTCAAACTCAACAGTAAGGGCCATATAGTAAAGTGGCCTATCCTCAGAGCCTAGTGCCTATGCTGCCTCGCTCTCGTTCCACCTGGCGCCTTCTCAGGATCGTCCAGGCCAGAGCTTCCACCATAGCCCACTATGAGAGGCCACTATTTCGTGGATTAACTAAGCCCAGAATCCCCCCTCTTATGACGCTGACCAATGCACTCAGTACCTATAGTTCGGTCTCAGGTTATTTTATCCCAGCAACTCGGGTTCACAATGGACGAATTAACCAATGCTAAAAATCCTCAATCAATCAAGTTAATCTCAGAAACCTAGAGTAAAACGACATGCACTTGTATGACTCTTTGATGACACAGGGTTTCAGAACACTAAAGCAAGTTTATTCAAAATTCCAGAAACAGGCATAAAAAGTCCCAGTTAAATCAATCAATATTGTGATAAGCAAAAATTAAGTGGATTAGATACCTTCAGCACCCTTATACTGCCAATGCAATATTTTTTATCTATTACAATTTTATGATAAGCACAGCATTAAATTACAAGAAAAATGGTTTCTTACCGTCTACAACTATAAATAGTTTTTGTCGCCCCCCTCAGGATGATCCGTCTTTCAGTCGGTGTCTAAAAACTTTAACAGCTACTTTAAAACTTATATCAATAAGGTAACCTTAAGGATTTATTCTAGAACTTTACTTTAACACTAAGAATAAAAACTAAGTATAATTCAAATCTAAATGTATCTTAAGCTAAAAAGCTACAGCAAAATCTTTCTTCAGCAGACAAGAGGTTCTTCAAGCAAGCCCAGAGACTCTTCTCCACAAAAACATACAGTATTTTTATATCCTAATCCTTATTCTAATCCTATCCTAATAACCTATCTGTGTTCCTAACCACACCCCTAACAACACTTATATTCTCGCGGACGCTTCTGCAAATCTTTACACCTGCATCTGCAAACTCTCAAAGGGGCTTTTTCAGACACCTGCTAACCCCCTTTTTCCTCACCCTTTCTAAAACCACAGGCTCCTCCCCTCCCCAGGCTCAAGCAAGCCGTGATTTAATTAACCTCTTTTCACCTAAATTGGATGCGTCCCCCAATACCAAATGATACGAGCCTTGCATCCACATGATTTCCTGCCTCCTTCTAACTAGTCTAACCTTGGGTTATTCTACACTGAACAAAAATATAAATGCAACATGCAACAATTTCAAAGATTTTACTGAGTTATATTTCATACAACAAAATCAGTCAATTGAAATTAATTAATTAGGCCCTTATCTATGGATTTCACATGACTGAATACAGATATGCATCTTTTAGTCACAGATACCTTAAAAAAAGGTAGCGGGGTGGATTAGAAAACCAGTCAGTATCTGGTGTGACCATTTGCATCATGCAGCACGACACATCTCCTTCGCATACAGTTGATCAAGCTGTTGAATGTTATCCCACTCCTCTAAAATGTCTGGGCGAAACTGCTGGATATTGGCAGGAACTGGAACACGCTGTCGTACACATCATTCCAGAGCATTCCAAACGGGCTCAATGGGTGACATGTCTGGTGAGTATTTAGGCCATGGATGAACTAGGACATTTTCAGCTTCCAGGAATTGTGTACAGATCCTTGCGACATGGGGCCATGCATTATCATGCTGAAACATGAGGTGATGGCGGTGGATGAAGGACATGACAAATGGGCCTCAGGATCTCATCATGGTATCTCTATGCATTCAAATTGCCCTTGATAAAATGCAATTGTGTTCGATGTCTGTAGCTTATGCCTGCCCATACCACAACCCCGCTGCCACCATTGGGCACTCTGTTCACAACATTTACATCAACAAACCGCTTGCCCACTAGATGCCATACAGTTGAAACCGGGATTCATCCATGGGCTTCCGAGAGGCACAGCAGTCTGAAGCACTGCATTTCAGTGCAGGCGTCACTACAGTCCCTGGTTTGAATCTAGGCAGTATCACATCCGGCCGTGATTGTAAGTCCCATAGGGCGACACACAATTGGCCCAGCGTCGTCCGGGTTTAGCCTGGGATAGGCAGCATTGTAAATAAGAATTTGTTCTTAACTGACTTGCCAAGTTAAAAAAAAAAACAATCCAAACAATCCAAATCCATGAAGAGCACACTTCTCCAGCGTGCCAGTGGCCATTGAAGGTGAGCATTTGCCCACTGAAGTTGTTTACGACACTGAACTGCAGTCAGGTCAAGACTCTGGTGAGGAAGACAAGCACGCAGATGAGCTTTCCTGAGATGGTTTCTGACAATTTGAGCAGAAATTCTTTGGTTGTGCAAACCCACAGCTTCCTCAGCTGTCTGGTTGGCTGGTCTCAGACGATCCCGCAGGTGAAGAAGCCGGATGTGGAGGTCCTGGGCTGGCGTGGTTACACGTGAGGCCAGTTAGACTTACTGCCAAATTCTCTAAAACGACGTTGGAGGTGCCTTATGGTAGAGAAATGAACATTACATTCTCTGGCAACAGCTCTGGTGGACATTCCTGCAGTAGCATGCCAATAGTGCGCTCCCTTAAAACTTGAGACATCAGTGGCGTTGTGTGACAAAACTGCACATTTTAGAGAGGCCTTTTATTGTTCCCAGCACAAGGTGCACCTGTGTGATGATCATGCTGTTTCATCAGCTTCTTAATATGCCACACACATCCACATCAGGTGGATGGATTATCTTGGCAAAGGAGAAATGCTCACTAACTGTAAGGACAGACGCTGGAGACGAGAAGCAAGTACAGGGAGTGAACATTTAATGAAAACACAAACATAAAACAGAACACGGACAGCGTCTGGACAGGGGAAACGTAAACGACAATAATGCTGACATGGGGAACCAACGGAGGAACAGACAGATATAGATGGGGCAATCAACAAGGTGAAGGAGTCCAGGGGTGAGTCCAATGAGAGCTGCTGCGCGTAATGATGGTGACAGGTGTGCGTAATGAAGGGCAGGCTGGGGCCCTCGGGCGCCAGAGAGGGAGAAAGGGAGCAGGCGTGACACTAACAGGGATGTAAACAAATTTGTGCCAAATTCTTTGATAAATAAGCTCTTTGTGCCTATGGAAAATTTCTGGGATCTTTCATTCAGCTCTTTGAAAAAGGAGGGAGTTGTGTAGTGACCCTGGATTATAAATGCGGATATAGACTCTGCCGCTGGAGCATGCTTGCAGTGAAAGCTTAGTTTGATTTATTTTCTGTTATGTAATGTCATTGAGTTCTAGATTTGAGAAAATTAAGAAATTATCATTACCTGCTTCGTCCCTCAACCTCCTTATTAACTTCATTCTGCCAAAGCACGTGTTGCTATGAATGATGGGTTCTCTGCCCCTGTGTCTGGTCCAGCAGAGTTTAGTGTTGCTTAGCAATAGACAGGTCAGGAGGATACCAGGTAGTAATTTTATAACGAGGTTGAACTGTTCTTTGGCAACCTGGTTTCTTCATATGAAGTTATTGGCTTTCATGTAGGCGTGGCTTTGCTTCTGTGATCTGATGATGCTGTGGAGTCTGTCGTTTTTAGGGATCTCAACATTCTCATAACTATTTTCCCAATACTATCATGTGCTGGTTTGACCTGCTGGCAGCTCACACGATAAACAGGCACATCGTGTGTATAATGCCTTGACTTAAACTAAAACTTTATTTTCAAGATAATGATTGCCTTTATTATACATTTGCTTATCATTATAGCTACAGTATGAGCTTTCATGAGCTGACAAATGATCAGTGAACTATGAGAACAGTAGATCTATACAGTAGATGTTGAATGGATTTATTGTGATTGACTCAAAGTTAAGAGCAGACAGATGAGTACAAACCTTTGTGTTGCATGTTGCCCTGTAAAAGTGGCCAACATTATCGTTAATCAGAGGGGAACAAAAACTCTCACTTCCCTAACCAAAATACTGCATTTGGTTAGTGCAAATCTCAGATCTGATATTTCAAAACCCATATTTTACACCCGAAAAAGTGTTCGGTGAGAATGATTTGTTAATTGAATTAGAATATTCCGCCCTGAAACATATAATTGTATGAAAGTGATTAGAATGTATAAATCATAATCAATAAATGTGTAGTCCTAGTCAGAATTAGGGTAAAGACAATATGTCTGTATGGTATTATAAACACAGACTGTCTGAGCTTGGTGCCGACCTGACTAGAGATTTGGGAGAGAACAGGGAGTACGGGTCAAGGACAAGGTCACTAATCTCTGTCGACTGGGTAGCAGGACATGTGTGTGCATCTGTTTGTGTGTATGTATGTGGGTGCGTCTGTATGGGTGTGTGTATGGTTCTGTGAATGTGTGGGCGTGAGAAGTCAGTATAAAATGAATTGTTTTGTATTCTTGACTTTAGAACGTTCTCTGAATAAACTGTACTAACCTTTTGTATAAGCTGAGTCTTTGACTAATTATTATTATACTCATGGTCTTACAAACCTCGGGAATTGGTCAGAGCTATTGATTGATTGATTGTTATTATCATTGGGATTGGAAATTCTCTTCTCAAAAGCCCCAACTGACTTCCCAATTACAGTTGAAGTCGGAAGTTTACATACACCTTAGCCAAATACATTTAAACTCAGTTTTTCACAATTCCTGACATTTAATCCTAGTAATAATTCCCGGTATTAGGTCAGTTAGGATCACCACTTTATTTTAGGAATGTGAAATGTCAGAATAATAGCTGAGAGAATGATTTATTTCAACTTTTATTTCTTTCATCACATTCCCAGTGGGTCAGAAGTTTGCATACGCCCAATTAGTACTTGGTAGCATTGACTTTAAATTGTTTGTTTAACTTGGGTCAATCGTTTCGGGTAGCCTTCCACAAGCTACAGAGCTGGTGTAACTGAGTCAGGTTTGTAGGCCTCCTTGCTCACACACCCTTTTTCAGTTCTGCCCACAAATTTTTATATAGGATTGAGGTCAGGGCTTTGTGACGGCCACTCCAATATCTTGACTTTGTTGTCCTTAAGCCATTTTGCCACAACTTTGGAAGTATGCTTGGGGTCATTGTCCATTTGGAAGACCCATTTGCGACCAAGCTTTAACTTCCTGACTGATGTCTTGAGATGTTGCTTCAATATATCCACGTCATTTTCTTCCCTCATGATGCCATCTATTTTGTGAAGTGCACCAGTCCCTCCTGCAGCAAAGCACCCCCACAACATGATGCTGCCATCCCCGTGCTTCACCGTTGGGATGATGTTCTTCGGCTTGCAAGCCTCCCCCTTTTTCCTCCAAACATAACGATGGTCATTATAGCCAAACAGTTCTATTTTTGTTTCATCAGACCAGAGGACATTTCTCCAAAAAGTACGATCTTTGTTCCCATGTGCAGTTGCAAACAGTAGTCTGGCTTTTTTTATGGCGGTTTTGGAGCATTGGCTTCTTCCTTGCTGAGCAGCCTTTCAGGTTATGTCGATATAGGACTTGTTTTACTGTGGATATAGATCATTTTGTACCCGCTTCCTCCAACATCTTCACAAGGTCCTTTGCTGTTGTTCTGGGATTGATTTGCACTTTTCGCACCAAAGTACATTCATCTCTAGGAGACAGAACACGTCTCCTCCCTGAGCGGTATGACGGCTGCGTGGTCCCATGGTGTTTATACTTGCGTACTATTGTTTGTACAGATGAACGTGGTACCTTCAGGTGTTTGGAGATTGCTCCCAAGGATGAACCAGACTTGTCAGGTCTTGGCTGATTTCTTTTGATTTTCCCATGATGTCAAGCAAAGAGGCACTGAGTTTGAAGGTAGGCCTTGAAATACATCCACAGGTACACCTCCAATTGACTTCAAATGATGTAAATTAGCCTACCAGAAGCTTCTAAAGCCATGACATCATTTTCTGGAATTTTCCAAGCTGTTTAAAGGCACAGTCAACGTAGTGTATGTAAACTTCTGACCCACTGGAATTGTGATACAGTGAATTATTAGTGAAATAATCTCTCTGTAAACAATTGTGTGCAAAGCTGTCATCAAGGCAAAGGGTGGCTACTTTGAAGAATCTAAAATATGTTTAGATTTGTTAACACTTTTTTGATTACTACATGATTCCATGTGTTATTTCAAAGTTTTGATGTCTTTGCTATTATTCTACATTGTAGAAAATAGTAAAAATAAAGAAAAACCCTTGAATGATTAGGTGTGTCCAAACTTTTGACTGGTATTGTATATTTTTTGTTGTTGAAAATGTATTCTACAAAAAGCGGGCTGCGGGCCGCCAGTTCCCCATCCCTGCAGTTGATGTTGGATGAATTTATTGTGATGGACTTCATCTATACTCATACTAGACAGCAGACACACGAGTACAAACCTTTGTGTTGCATGCTGCCCTGTCAATGTGGCCAAAAAGTATTAGAGGGGAACAAAAACTCTCACTTCCCTAACAACGGGAGAAACTTGTATTCGTGTATTTGTTTGTGGTTAAATGACATTATCAGATATTTTGAAACCTTGTTTTGACCACAAAACAACAGGACAGTGGGACTTTCTAAGGGAGTCTTTTCTATGTTGACATGTAATATGTGCACTGCAGCGACACATTTGAATAGCTTAAAAATAGGTAAATCAATGGTAAAGTTCATTCAACACTGAACATACAGTTTGAGCCCTACCATGGAGTTCATTTAGCATCAGGTCCATTATTAATTATGTTCTCAGCTTTCTTTTGCAACAACAGTGGGCTAAAGTGACAATATATAAAAAAAGAAGGCTTAATCAATGAGGTGTCTTAAATAACCTCTGACTGCATGAACAAGATTTACCATGTAAAGGTCCATTCACATTTAAATAATCATTAGACTAGGTTTGCTTTTGCGTAGTGATCATACTGGTAATCCTACAGTATGTTCTTTATAAGCCTCCTCAGGCCTTCTCAGACAGCTTGGTTAGGTTACCATCTCTGTGGTAGGCTCTTGTATCTAGGCCTGTAGATTAGCTGTCTGGGAGGAGAGAGGAGAGGCAGGAGAAAGGCATGTCAGCCAGACAGTTTGTATTGGTGATGGTGACCTGCATATCAATGAAGAGGCCTCTTTTTTTATCTCCAGTGTTCCCTGCAGTTCCTAGTTTCTTCTTCAGCTCAGTGAGACACTGCAGGATTACCCGCTTCTCCCTGCCCCGCACCAAGCCCCTGAAGTACAGCACGGACGATAGGTGCTTCTTACTGCAGACAGAGGGGAGAGAGGGTACAGAATATCACTCTTGGAGAATCAGCAGGAGAAATGAACCGTCAAATGTTTTGTGAAATGAATTGGTCTAAAATTCCATAATCTCAACACCCAGAACCAAATCAGCTAGCTACTCAATTTTGTTAATGGGGCTGTCATGACAAATAATAATATATATATATATTTTAAGATAATACAATTTAAAAAAATAAATACAAATAATAATAATAATCTGTCAATCTTGCTTTGGAGAAGTTAACTAGAGTTAAAATAAAAAAAATCGAATTAAATGGTTCACAAAAACCCAGACCAGGGTAATTGCCTGGGAAAGTACAGCACTTAAAGCCCTATTCCGAGAAACCAGGCACAAGTGTTCACTTCTCATCGGGGGTCTCCCACCTCTGTCTCTCCCGGCTGGTCCTGCCCCTCCTACATCCTGCTGTTGAGATTCAACACGGCGCTCTATCATATTTGGAGCAGCACTATCTGGCTCTCAATCTGTCACTGCCTAGTCAACACCCTTCCCCTGTCTGATGAACACTGCTGACTTTATCTTCCACTGCTGTTCTTCTCAGGGCCATAACAGTCAGAGTAGAATTCATATGATCTGTTTTTACTTTGATTATATTTTGTAAAAAAAAAAATCAACAGATACAAGATGTGGCCACGGGAAGATGCAGGATTACCTGATGTCTGGGTAGTCCGCTACTAAATGTTTCAGGTGGTTCTTTATGTCTCTCTTGTTCTTTTCCCCAATTATGTTACTCAGGTGGTCTCCTACTGGGTGGAGCCAGTCATGTGTTGTCTTCTACAAGAGGAAATTATTATGAGTGTGTCTACTAGTCATGAATTTTAATAACACATGTCATTTGTTTATGACAGCACTTAATTTTCAAAGTAGCATTCCTCAAAGCACAAAGACATAACGCTGAGACAAATTTATGCACTGTAGTATTTACAATTTTAGACAATGTTGAATGAACATGAAAAGTACAATTTGTGTGGATGTAAATTGGCCACAATTCAGTTTGTAGTTCAGGATTAATAAGTGTTACCATTTCCTCAAACAAATCATTGAGTTCATCCCACTGCACCCTCATCTTGGTGGCTGCTTTGTCATGCTTCCTGTTCTTACAGGAGTAGTTGTTTTTCATCAGCTGGGAGACATACTCTTTCACCACATAGTAGTGCAAGCTGCTCACAAACATCTGATGCAGAGGAACACAGGCCAGGCACAGTGGAGGCCAGAGAAAGGGATTACAAATAGACATGAAAGTCTTCTGTTTATTCTTTCGCTTTCAAGTGACTGCCATGACTGATCATCTGAGTGACACCCATCCTCCTCCCCCTCTTTTCCTGCCATTTACTCCTATTGCCACATCAACTCAAATAATGTTCCATTCTATGCATGGTCAAGTTCCAGTATGGTAAGGTCAGGAAATTCTCAGGTCTTTTCCAGTAACTCCAACTTCCTATGGACCATCAGGGGCATGATTTACTTCGCTTACTTGAGTGTACAGTACCGGTCAAACGTTTGGACACATCCTACTCATTCAAGGGTTTTTCTTTATTTTGACTATTTTCTACATTGCAGAATAATAGTGAAGACATCAAAACTATGAAATAACACATATGGAATCATTTAGTAACCAAAAAAAGTGTTAACAAATTAAAATATATTTGAGATTTTTCAAAGTATATACCCTTTGCCTTGATGACAGCTTTGCACACTCTTGGCATTCTCTCAACCAGCTTCACCTGCAATGCTTTTCCAACAGTCTTGAAGGAGTTCCCACATATGCTGAGCATTTATTGGCTGCTTATCTATCACTCTGCGGTCCAACTCATCCCAAACCATCTCAATAGGGTTGAGGTCGGGTGATTGTTGAGGCCAGGTCATCTGATGCAGCACTCCATCACTCTCCTTCTTGGTCAAATAGCCCTTACACAGCCTGGAAGTGTGTTGGGTCATTGTCCTGTTGAAAAACAAATGATAGTCCCACAAAGCACAAACCAGATGGGATGGCGTATCACTGCAGTATGCTGTGATAGCCATGCTGGTTAAGTGTGCCTTGAATTCTAAATAAATCACAGACAGTGTCACCAGCAAAGCACCCCCACACCATCACACCTCCATGTTTCACGGTGGGAACCACACATGCAGAGATCATCCGTTCACCTACTCTGCGTTTCACAAAGACACGGCGGTTGGAACCAAAAATCTCAAATTTGAACTCATCAGACCAAAGGACAGATTTCTTAGCCTAAGCAAGTCTCTTCTTCTTAATGGTTTCCTTTACTAGTGGTTTCTTTGCAGCAATTCAACCATGAAGGCCTGATTCATGCAGTCTCCGCTTAACAGTTGATGTTGAGATGTGTCTGTTACTTGAACTCTGTGAAACATTTATTTGGGCTGCAATTTCTGAGGCTGGTAACTCTAATGAACTTATCCTCTGCAGCAGAGGTAACTCTGGGTCTTCCTTTCCTGTGACGGTCCGTATGAGAGCCAGCTTCATTATAGCGCTTTATGGTTATTGCGACTGCACTTGAAGAAACATTCAACGTTCTTGAAATTGTCCGGATTGACTGACCTTCATGTCTTAAAGTAATGATGAACTGTCATTTCTCTTTGCTTATTTGAGCTGTTCTTGGCATAATATGGACTTGGTCTTTTACCAAATAGGGTCTATCTTCTGTATACCACCCTTACTTTGTCACAACACAACTGATTGGCTCAAACGCATTAAGAAGAAAAGAAATTCCACAAATTAACTTTTAACAAGGCACACCTGTAAATTGAACTGCATTCCAGGTGTCTACCTCATGAAGCTGGTTGAGAGAATGCCAAGAGTGTGCAAAGCTGTTATCAAGGCAAACTTAACTTTGAAGAATCTCAAATATATTTTGATTTGTTTAACACTTTTTTGGTTATTACATGATTCCATATGTGTTATTTCATAGTTTTGATGTCTTCACCATTATTATACAATGTAGAAAATAGGGGAAAAAAGAAAAACCCTTGAATGAGTAGGTGTTCTAAAACTTGACTGGTATAGTATATCCTGCATTTAAAACAATATGAACAGCACTTCCCCATTCCTAACCTGTACATATGGATGTCTCATTTGTGAACAGCGCTGGGACAGCTTCTCTGTCCTGCTCAACAGCTGTTGAAAGTCCTCATCTGTGGAGAGCCACTTCCTCGTCATCATTCTCCTGAGGTAAGGCTGGAAAAAGAAAACAGACACATATTAACCCATCTATTCACTCACTAATTTGTTCATTCATTAATTTATTTGTTTGTTCACCCATCTATAACATTGACAGCAGGAGCGATTGAGAGAAAGCCTTTACAGAAACATGTGCAAAGATATCAGTAGACTACCAAACTAAGTAACTTCCAGGTCACCTGAGACAAGTAGGAAAGATGTCAATCACCTCAACACACTGCTCAACTTAGGGGTATTTGTAGAATGAGGACAAGACCAAAGGTCAATCAAACTTCTCCCCCTCACCTACCCTGACATCATTCTTAAACTGGTCCTCCAGGCCCTGGACCAGTCTATGGACCAAGCCATCCACCTCTCTGCTGAGATGGTCCACCTGTGTCGGGCAGCTCTCTCTGTAACCCTCCATGTGCTCCCTGGAGGAAGAGAAAGAGGGAAATGAAACAGGTCTGAGGTTAGGTCAGGTTATCATGCATACACACCTACGCGACAGAGTTTCTAAACCCAGAGGTGCCACATTGCGAGACTTCCCGAACAATTGTGAAACAGACCAAGGGAAGGGTTTCAACAGGGGTTGTAAGCAATGTTCACTTCATTTTTGGGGGGCACTGAGCAAATTTAATCTCTGCTGAGTGCAAACTTGAAGATTCTGTGCAAATTCCAGTGTGCGTTTACTGTGAACCCCGAGGCTGTACCCGCTTTAAGTGACAGTTTCAGACAGTAGCCAATTAGGCTACTGTGGATGATCATAATGTAGGCCTACCATCAAAAGCAATGGAGAAAATGCATAACATAACATGGAAATAGCTGTTCTATCATTCAGCCTACAGTAGCAGCCAATGTGTGGTGTTCAATGTAGGTTTACATTCCATGAGACTTTTGAAATAAACATGCAGGGCTTGACATTAACCTGTTCAACCACTTGTCCTTCGGACAAGGAGGTGACTGAAATTTAGGTGATGTTTGATGTTAGAAACCACTTTACAAAATAAAATGCATTATTTTTTACCATACCATTATTACAGAGAATCAGACAAATTATGCTACCCTCTGACTAATGGCTACTTAGCTTATTGAAACCTGTCTCAAAATACAACACTGCCCCTTTAAGAAAGAAAAAAAGCTCTTGATCTGACTTGCTTTTCAAAGATGTCTAGAAATGTACATGTTTTGTGCTCTTGTAAGAAGCAATCACTCCCCCATTGCTGACTACAAATGATCTATAACTGGGCTAATAACTCACTAACTAGCAAAGAATATGTACAAATGTGCACACGTGGCTACATACTAATATTGCGTTGATTCAATCACAATTCCCACAGTAAAAGGGAAACGTTGATTGTGTTAACTAAGGGGGAAACTCTAGAAAGTTGAGTGAAGTTCAATCTCGAGCTTCTCTGCACAGGCTGATATTTCTTCTTGCAAGGCAGTCCCGGGGGAGCTGCGCGCCTGAGCACGTGCGCAGTTTAGATGGAACATTGGTTGTAAGAATGTTAACAATTTCTGATGTTTTGCATGTGTAACTACAGTTGAAGTCAGAAGTTTACATACACCTTTGCTAAATACATTTAAACTCAGATTTTCACAATTCCTGACATTTAATCCTAGTAATAATTCCCTGTTTTAGGTCAGTTAGGATCACCACTTTATTTTAAGAATGGGAAATGTCAGAATAATAGTAGAGATAATGACTTATTTCAGTTTGTATTTCTTTCATCACATTCCCAGTGGGTCAGAAGTTTACATACACTCAATTAGTATTTGGTAGCATTGCCTTTAAATTGTTTAACTTGGGTCAAATGTTTCGGGTAGCCTTCCACAAGCTTCCCACAATAAGTTGGGTGAATTTTGGCCCATTCCTCCTGACAGAGCTGGTGTAACTGAGTCAGGTTTGTAGGCCTCCTTGCTCGCACAAGCTTTTTCAGTTCTGCCCACAAATTTTCTATTTGTTTGAGGTCAGGGCTTTGTGATGGCCACTCCAATACCTTTACTTTGTTGTCCTTAAGCCATTTTGCCACAACTTTGGAAGTATGCTTGGGGTCATTGTCCATTTAGAAGACCCATTTGCGACCAAGCTTTAACTTCCTGACTGATGTCTTGAGACATCATTTTCTTCCCTCATCTATTTTGTGAAGTGCACCAGTCCCTCCTGCAGCAAAGCACCCCCACAACATGATGCTGCCATCCCCGTGCTTCACTGTTGGGATGATGTTCTTCGGCTTGCAAGCCTCCCCCTTTTTCCTCCAAACATAACGATGGTCATTATGGCCAAACAATTCTATTTTTGTTTCATCAGACCAGAGGATATTTCTCCAAAAAGTACAATCTTTGTCCCCATGTGCAGTTGCAAATGGTAGTCTAGCTTTTTTATGGCGGTTTTGGAGCAGTGGCTTCTTCCTTGCTGAGTGGCCTTTCAGGTTATGTCAATATAGGACTCGTTTTTACTGTGGATATAGATACTTTTGTACCCGTTTCCTCCAGCATCTTCAAAAGGTCCTTTGCTGTTGTCGGGGATTGATTTGCACTTTTCGCACGAAAGTACGTTCATCTCTAGGAGACAGAACACATCTCCTTCCTGAGCGGTATGACGGCTGCGTGGTCCCATGGTGTTTATACTTGCGTATTATTGTTTGTACAGATGAACGTGGTACCTTCAGGCATTTGGAAATTGCTCCCAATGATGAACCAGACTTGTGGAGGTCTTGGCTGATTTCTTTTGATTTTCCCATGATGTCAAGCAAAGAGGCACTGAGTTTGAAGTTAGGCTTTGAAATACATCCAAAAGGTACACCTCAAATTGACTCAAAATATGTCAATTAGCCTTTCAGAAGCTTCTAAAGCCATGACATCATTTTCTGGAATTTTCCAAGCTGTTTAAAGGCACAGTCAACTTAGTGTATGTAAACTTCTAACCCACTGAAATAGTGATACAGTGAATTATAAGTGAAATAATCTGTCTGTAAACAATTGTTGGAAAAATTACTTGTGTCATGCACAAAGTAGATATCCCAACCGACTTGCCAAAACTATTGTTTGTTAACAAGAAATTTGTGGAGTGGTTGAAAAACAATTTTTAATGACTCCAACCTAAGTGTATGTAAACTTCCGACTTCAACTGTATGCGTTTTTTTTTTAGGAAATAAGCATAAACAGTATAAAGTGACGGACTCCATCCTAGCTGGAGGGGTGCTCTCATCTTATCTACCTACATAGACAGGGCTCTAACTCCTCTAGCTCCACAATGAAATAGGGTGCAGGCCAGGCAGCAGGCTGTTAGCCAACCTGCCAGCTTAGTGGAGTCTGCCAATAGCACAGTCAGTGTAGTCAGCTCAGCCATCCCCATTGAGACTGTGTCTGTGCCTCGACCTAGGTTGGGAAAAACTAAACATGGCGGTGTTCGCCTTAGCAATCTCATTAGGATAAAGACCTCCAACATTCCTGCCATTATTGAAAGAGATCATGATACCTCACATCTCAAAATAGGGTTACTTAATGTTAGATCCCTCACTTCAAAGGCAGTTATAGTCAATGAACTAATCACTGATCATAATCTTGATGTGATTGGCCTGACTGAAACATGGCTTAAGCCTGATGAATTTACTGTGTTAAATGAGGCCTCTCCTCCTGGTTACACTAGTGACCATATCCCCCGTGCATCCCGCAAAGGCGGAGGTGTTGCTAACATTTACGATAGCAAATTTCAATTTACAAAAAAAAAAATGACGTTTTCGTCTTTTGAGCTTCAAGTCATGAAATCTATGCAGCCTACTCAATCACTTTTTATAGCTACTGTTTACAGGCCTCCTGGGCCATATACAGCGTTCCTCTCTGAGTTCCCTGAATTCCTATCGGACCTTGTAGTCATAGCAGATCATATTCTAATTTTTGGTGATTTTAATATTCATATGGAGAAGTCCACAGACCCACTCCAAAAGGCTTTCGGAGCCATCATTGACTCAGTGGGTTTTGTCCAACATGTATCTGGACCTACTCACTGCCACAGTCATACTCTGGACCTAGTTTTGTCCCATGGAATAAATGTTGTAGATCTTAATGTTTTTCCTCATAATCCTGGACTATCGGACCACCATTTTATTACGTTTGCAATCGCAACAAATAATCTGCTCAGACCCCAACCAAGGAGCATCAAAAGTCGTGCTATAAATTCTCAGACAACACAAAAATTCCTT
This sequence comes from Salvelinus fontinalis, assembly GCF_029448725.1. NCBI lineage: Eukaryota > Metazoa > Chordata > Actinopteri > Salmoniformes > Salmonidae > Salvelinus > Salvelinus fontinalis. The sequence goes on from NC_074680.1 coordinate 30,681,811, forward strand.
GATGCCCTTCCAGACTCCTTCTGCCTACCCAAGGACGTCAGAGGACAAAAATCATTTAACCACCTAACTGAGGAACTCAATTTAACCTTGCGCAATACCCTAGATGCAGTTGCACCCCTAAAAACAAAAAACATTTGTCATAAGAAACTAGCTCCCTGGTATACAGAAAATACCCGAGCTCTGAAGCAAGCTTCCAGAAAGTGAGGCGCCCGGAAATGGCGCCACACCAAACTGGAAGTCTTCCGACTAGCTTGGAAAGACAGTACCGTGCAGTATCGAAGAGCCCTCACTGCTGCTCGATCATCCTACTTTTCCAACTTAATTGAGGAAAATAAGAACAATCCAAAATGTATTTTTGATACTGTTGCAAAGCTAACCTAAAAGCAGCATTCCCCAAGAGAGGATGGCTTTCACTTCAGCAGTAATAAATTCATGAACTTCTTTGAGGAAAAGATCATGATCATTAGAAAGCAAATTACAGACTCCTCTTTAAATCTGCGTATTCCTCCAGGGCTTAGCTGTCCTGGATCTGCACAGCTCTGCCAGGGCCTGGGATCGGGAGAGACACTTAAGTGTATTAGAAAAAAAAAATAATAATAAAATAATCATGGCCTCTAAACCTTCAAGCTGCATACTGGATCCTATTCCAACTAAACTACTGAAAGAGCTGCTTCATGTGCTTGGCCCTCCTATGTTGAACATAATAAACAGCTCTCTATCCACCGGATGTGTACCAAACTCACTAAAAGTGGCAGTAATAAAGCCTCTCTTGAAAAAGCCAAACCTTGACCCGGAAAATATAAAAAACTATCGGCCTATAATCGAATCTTCCATTCCTCTCAAATACTTTAGAAAAAGCTGTTGCGCAGCAACTCACTGCCTTCCTGAAGACAAACAATGTATACGAAATGCTTCAGTCTGGTTTTAGACCCCATCATAGCACTGAGACTGCACTTGTGAAGGTGGTAAATGACCTTTTAATGGCGTCAGACCGAGGCTCTGCATCGGTCCTCGTGCTACTAGACCTTAGTGCTGCCTTTGACACCATCGATCACCACATTCTTTTGGAGAGACTGGAAACCCAAATTGGCCTACACGGACAAGTTCTGGCCTGGTTTAGATCTTATCTGTCAGAAAAATATCAGTTTCTCTGTGAATGGTTTGTCCTCTGACAAAATCAACTATACATTTCGGTGTTCCTCAAGGTTCCGTTTTAGGACCACTATTGTTTTCACTATATATTTTACCTCTTGGGGATGTTATTCGAAAACATAATGTTAACTTTCACTGCTATGCGGATGACACACAGCTGTACATTTCAATGAAACATGGTGAAGCCCCAAAATTGCCCTCGCTAGAAGCCTGTGTTTCAGACATAAGGAAGTGGATGGCTGAAAACGTTCTACTTTTAAACTCGGACAAAACAGAGATGCTTGTTCTAGGTCCCAAGAAACAAAGAGATCTTCTGTTAAATCTGACAATTAATCTTGATGGTTGTAAAGTCGTCTCAAATAAAACTGTGAAGGACCTCGGCGCTACTCTTGACCCTGATCTCCCTTTTGACGAACATATCAAGACTGTTTCAAGGACAGCTTTTTTCCATCTACGTAACATTGCAAAAATCAGAAATTTTCTGTCCAAAAATGATGCAGAAAAATTAATCCATGCATTTGTTACTTCTAGGTTAGACTACTGCAATGCTCTACTTTCCGGCTACCCGGATAAAGCACTAAATAAACTTCAGTTAGTGCTAAATACGGCTGCTAGAATCCTGACTAGAACCAAGAAATTTGATCATATTACTCCAGTGCTAGCTTCCCTACACTGGCTTCCTGTTAAGGCAAGGGCTGATTTCAAGGTTTTACTGTTAACCTATAAAGCGTTACATGGGCTTGCTCCTACCTATCTTTCCGAGTTGGTCCTGCCGTACATACCTACACGTACGCTACGGTCACAAGACGCAGGCCTCCTAATTGTCCCTAGAATTTCTAAGCAAACAGCTGGAGGCAGGGCTTTCTCCTATAGATTTCCATTTTTATGGAACGGTCTGCCTACCCATGTGAGAGACGCAGACTCGGTCTCAACCTTTAAGTCTTTACTGAAGACTTCTCTTCAGTAGGTCATATGATTGAGTGTAGTCTGGCCCAGGAGTGTGAAGGTGAACGGAAAGGCTCTGGAGCAACGAACCGCCCTTGCTGTCTCTGCCTGGCCGGTTCCCCTCTCTCCACTGGGATTCTCTGCCTCTAACCCTATTACAGGGGCTGAGTCACTGGCTTACTGGTGCTCTTTCATGCCGTCCCTAGGAGGGGTGCGTCACTTGAGTGGGTTGAGTTACTGACGTGATCTTCCTGTCTGGGTTGGCGCCTCCCCCTTGGTTTGTGCTGTGGTGGAGATCTTTGTGGGCTATACTCGGCCTTGTCTCAGGATTGTAAGTTGGTGGTTGAAGATATCCCTCTAGTGGTGTGGGGGCTGTGCTTTGACAAAGTGGGTGGGGTTATATCCTTCCTGTTTGGCCCTGTCCGGGGGTATCATCGGATGGGGCCAGTGTCTCCTGACCCCTCCTGTCTCAGCCTCCAGTATTTATGCTGCAGTAGTTTGTGTCGGGGGGCTAGGGTCAGTTGGTTATATCTGGAGTACTTCTCCTGTCTTATCCAGTGTCCTGTGTGAATTTAAGTATGCTCTCTCTAATTCTCTCCTTCTCTCTTTCTTTCTCTCTCTCGGAAAACCTGAGCCCTAGGACCATACGTCAGGACTACCGGGCATGATGACTCCTTGCTGTCCCCAGTCCACCTGGCCTTGCTGCTATTCCAGTTTCAACTGTTCTGCCTGCGGGTATGGAACCCCTACCTGTCCCAGACCTGCTGTTTTCAACTCTTAATGATCGGCTATGAAAAGCCAACTGACATTTATTCCCGATTATTATTTGACCATGCTTGTCACTTATGAACATTTTGAACATTTTGGCCATGTTCTGTTATAATCTCCACCCGGCACAGCCAGAAGAGGACTGGCCACCCCTCATAGCCTGGTTCCTCTCGAGGTTTCTTCCTAGGTTTTGGCCTTTCTAGGGAGTTTTTCCTAGCCACAGTGCTTCTACACCTGCATTGCTTGCTGTTTGGGGTTTTAGGCTGGGTTTCTGTACAGCACTTCGAGATATTAGCTGATGTACGAAGGGCTATATAAAATAAACTTGATTTGATAAAGTTATATCTGACCATCATTATTTTAAGTCTCCTGTCTCCTTGAATATGAATAACTAAATCTGCAGGAGAGAATTTTGATTGTTTCTGTCCATCTCTAATATTGTGTTCCTAATTTTTTTACTGACAGAGACATGCTGTTGCTTGTTTCAGTGAAATTACCAGCTCTTTGAATGTGGAGAGAGGGGGGCTTTCTTTTTTTAGAGCTTGAACTACTCAGGCAATTCTCTTACACTAGCCACGTTTCCCGGAAACCATGTGGTGTTTCTCTCTTTAGACAGGCAGTGCTATACTCCAGAGATGCCTGTTGGCTGGAAATAGCTTCCCAGCTAGCACATTTGGTTCCTTGGAAGTTGTGGGAATGTACGTTTTTGGTTTCCCATTGGTTCTGGGAACGAAGCCATACATTTCTTGACCAGTAGAACTGAAGTTTTTTTTTGAGAATGTAATGTACATCTTTTGTTGCAGGTTGGTTTTGAGAACGTTTTTACTATGGTTCCCTGAATGTTTTTCTGGGAGATTTATTATTCAATTCTAAGTTAGAGTTTTTTTAATAACTTCTTTAACTTTTATTGAATGTTTCAATAAGACATTTAAGAACACTGCTAGCTTCGTTTGGGTTAACTGTTTTGAATTCCAAGCACAGATAGGACCCATGGAAATTAATTTGCTTAGGCATTAATCATGCAAACACATTTATTTTCATTGTGGGACAGTGTCAGTGGTCTTCTGTTCTCTATCCATTGAATTAGTCGACAGCACCAACAGGATGGAGCTAGCAAGCTTTGTTTTTTTAACTCATACAAATTTGTTCATTTTAATCTATTCAAACAGACCCCATTTCAAAGGAAACAAGTACTTAATAAGATCAGACGTGGCCAATTAGTCGGCGCGGCCAAGACACCTAAACACACTTAACAAGATAAAGGATAGAGAGTTTTGTTAGCGCTGAGAACGGATATGTATATGTTTTTCAATTGTTTTACAATAACATTTACTTATGTTACTAATGTTTTTTTGTGTTTTCTTTATAGATGTTTTCTTAAATGTTACTTTAAATAGTACCATGAGGAAACCTGGTGGAAACGTTATGCTGAAGTATTGAAATTCCCACAGGAGAACGTTGTTTCTTAACCTTCTCTGAACTATTTGAGAGCATTCCCAATGTCAAACCAGTTGGAGAATGTTCCAAAAACAATACCAAAATGTTTATTAAATTAAACCATGTTTGGATGTTTGTCAAAGTAATGAAATACCAGGCAAATAATGTTATTTTGTCAAGTTTCTTAAATGTGCTGAGAATGTTCCAAAGCCAAGCAACTATCCTGTACCATTTCCAGAACGTTGTGGGAAGTTGTATGCAAAATCAAATACAATTTTATTGGTCACATACACATGTTTAGCAGTTGTTATTGCGGGTGTATCGAAATAATTAGGTTTCTAGCTCCAACAGTGCAGTAATATCTAACAAGTAATATCTAACAATTTCACAACAATACACACACATCTAAAGGAATGGAATTAAGAAAATATAAATGTTTGGACGAGCAATGTCAGAGCAGCATAGACTAAAATACAGTAGAATAGAATACAGTATATACATATGAGATGAGTAATGTGAAATAAGTAAACATTATTAAAGTCACTAGTGTTCCATTATTAAAGTGGCCAGTGATTTCAAGTCATATATATATATATATATATATATAGGGCAGCAGCCTCTTAAGGTGCTAGTGATGGCTATTTAATAGTCTGATGGCATTGAGATAGAAGCTGTTTTTCAGTCTCTCGGTCCCAGCTTTGATACACCTGTACTGACCTCGCCTTTTGGATGATAGCGGGGTGAACAGGCAGTGGCTCGGGTGGTTGTTGTCCTTGATGATCTTTTTGGCCTTCCTGTGACATTGGGTTCTGTAGGGGTCCTGGAGGGCCGGTAGTTTGCCTCCGGTGATGCGTTGGGCAAACCGCACCACCCTCTGGAAAGCCCTGCGGTTGTGGGTGGTGCAGTTGCCGTACCAGGTGTGATTTAGCCTGACAGGATGCTCTTAATTGTGAACTTGTAAAAGTTTGTGAGGGTTTTAGGTGCCAAGACAAATTTCTTCACCCTCCTGAGGTTGAAGAGGTGCTGTTATTATTTCTTTCTTTATTTCTGATAATATTTTTTTATTGGTATGTAACTGGTATGAAAGTTGTATTGTCAATTTTGTTTTGTATTTAAACGCCACTTTAAATGTGTACATGACACTGCAACAAAATTTCACCATGGGGACAATAAAGTCAGTAAGTAAGTTGTGCCTTCTTCACCACACTGTCTGTGTGGGTGGACCATTTCAGTTTGTCAGTGATGTGTATGCAGAGGAACTTGAAGCTTTCCACCTTCTCCACTGTGGTCCTATCGATGTGGATAGGGGGGTGCTCCCTCTGCTGTTTCCTGAAGTCCACGACCAGCTCCTTTGTTTTGTTGACGTTAAGTGAGAGGTTATTTTACTGGCACCACACTCCCAGGGCATTCACCTCCTCCCTGTAGGCTGTCTCATCATTGTTGGCTACTACTGTTGTGTCGTCTGCAAACTTAATTATTGTGTTGGAGGCGTGCGTGGCCACGCAGTCATGGGTGAACAGGGAGTACAGGGGGCTGAGCATGCACCCTTGTGGGGCCCCTGTGTTGAGGATCAGCGAAGTGGAGGTGTTGTTTCCTACCTTCACCACCTGGGGGCGGCCCGTCAGGAAGTCCAGGACCCAGAAAGCACAGGGCGGGGTTCAGAGCCAGGGCCCCAAGCTTAATGATGAGCTTGGAGGGTACTATGGTGTTGAAGGCTCAGCTGTAGTCAATGAACAGCACTCTTACATAGGTATTCCTCTTGTTCAGATGGGATAGAGCAGTGTGCAGTGCATCGTCTGTGGATCTATTGGGGTGGTAAGCAAATTGAAGTGAGTCTAGGGTGTCAGGTAATGTAGAAGTGATATGATCCTTGACTAGTCTCTCAAAGCACTTCATGATGACAGAAGTGAGTGCTACAGGGTGATAGTCATTTAGTTTAGTTACTTTCTCTTTCTTGGGAACAGGAACAATGGTGGACATCTTGAAGCATGTGGAGACAGTAGAATGTGACAGGGAAAGATTGAATATCCGTAAACACTCCAGCCAGCTGGTCTGCGCATGCTCTGAGGACGCGGCTAGGGATGCCGTCTGGGCCGTCAGCCTGGTTAGGGTTAACATACTTAAATGTCTTACTCATGTCGGCCACAGAGAAGGAGAGTCCACAGTCCTTGGTAGCTGGCCGCGTCAGTGGCACTGTGTCAACTTCAAAGCGAGCAAAATGTGTCATCCTCAAAGCGAGCGAAAAAGGTGTTTAGCTTATCCGGAAGCAAGACGTCGGTGGCAGCGACGTGGCTGGTTTCCCCTCTAGTCCGTGATTGTCTGTAGATCGAATTGATTGAATTGAGACTTCACTTTGTCTCTGTACTGACATTTTGCCTGTTTGATTGTCTTACGGAGGGAATAACTACACTGTTTGTATTCAGCTATATTCCCAGTCACCTTGCCATGGTTAAATCCAGTGTTTTGCGCAAATGTATTTATTTAACCTTTATTTAACTAGGCAGGACAGTTAAGAACAAATTCGTATTTACAATGACGGCCTACACTGGCCAAACCCGGACGACGCTGGGCCAATTGTGCGCCGCCCTATGGGACTCCCAATTATGGCTGATTGTGATACAGCCTGGATTCGAACCAGGGTGTGCGAATGCTACCATATATCCATGGTTTCTGGTTTGGGTAGGTTTTAATAGTCACAGTGGGTAGAACATCTCCTATACATTTCCTGATAAACTCAGTTACCGTATCTGTGTATTCATCGATATTATTCTCAGAGGCTACCCGGAACATATCCCAGTCTGCTTAATCAAAACAATCTTGAAGCATGGAAACACATGGTTCTGAGAACGTTATGTGCTAGCTGGGTTTAGTCTTCAATAGTTTCACTGTAATTTATACAGTAATATGATATAGTGTGTCACCGTGCCTGCATGTTAGTGTGTTTGAGTATGTTTGTAAGATAGATAAGATGCATATTTAACCATAATTCAACATTTATTGGTGTCTATTTTTTGTATGTTTATCTTGCAGGCAGGCTAAATGACCTAGTATGGGTTCCAGGAAATGCCTGTGAAAATGTCATTTCATAGTCCCAGTTTTCCTTTAATGCTGAGACTTTGTCTTCTGAGCCAAGACTTCTGTTCTCAGGTAAATCTTTTAGACTGCGGTCTTATTTTTATTTATTCACACCATCCTTTGGTAAATGTACCCCAAAGTGTCTGGAAAGCTGAACTGACTATCTATCAACTGTTGTCCAGGACATTCCCGTCTACAGTGTGTTGAGGGCAGAGGAAAGGGGAGGGTTGTTGACCAGATGTAGTGAAGAGAGGAATCTGACTTACTTAAGAGCTTTAAAGCTGTTGATGTAGGTTATCTGATAGTCAGCCCAAAGTGAAGGGTTTTCCATACTGTTACAGCAGTACCTAAATTCGTTCTCAAATCTATGGAGATGTAGAGAGTGAAGGAGAGATAATGTCATGGAGTTATTAACAAACAAAGGACAAGGTCCAGTTTTATGTTCCAGTGAATAATGGTTAGGATAGAGATAGAAAGAGCAGACTCTGGACTGTTGCAGAGCATACCGCTTGGGAAACTGCTGTAACTCTTCTAGGCAGGAACAGACTACTCTCATCTCCAGGTCTGCATCAATCCTCTTGGAGTTTACAGCATTGCTCTTAACTTTCTACACAAAGAACAACATCAGTTTCAAGTCCTACAGAGTTATAGTAGCCTTAGTAGCCTGCCGCTATAATTAAAATGTAACTAAGTAGGCAATGTTGCCCTCTAACGGAGATATGATGCTATTGCATTATATAAAATCATGACAAAACAATACCGTCCAGATATCCATGTGTATGTCAGATTTAAAGAAGTGTTCATCGTCAGTCTCTGGTGCCTGTTTCTTTATCCACATGTCCTCATTTTCAATCTCTAATATTTTATCCAGTGAAGCTCTCATGTCCTCCTGGAAAAGAGACATGGAAAGCAAAAGAATAAAGGCTAAAGGACTAGAAGAGTTTTACAAAAACGTATATTTTGCTCATCAGTGTGGTACCTGCATTCAACCTGAATTCTTCCTAAACATCTATCCATCTGTCTCTTAGTGGAGTGTTCAATCCCTCACCTTTGCCCGCATGCAGTATTTCCCCTTGAGCTGGTCCAGGAAGCCCTCCTCCAGTGAAAGGCCTATGTTCTCAGCTTCCATCTCTGGTCTCAATGAAGGACTACTCATTACCTTCTCACTGTTCAACAGGGATGGTGTCTCAGATACAATACTACTCATCATCTTGAGTCATATTTTTGTATATATATATATATATATATATATATATACACATACATACATATACATACATACTCCTCACCTCTCATAGTGATTGATGATCCAGTCCAGCAGGGTGTAGTAGTCCTTCAGATCTGTCACCTGCTGCTGAAGCCTCTTCAGATGCTGGCTGACAGCACCATGGTAACAGCTCACATAGGTGCTGAACACATTGAAGCTGGGTGGGTAAGAGCCTTGCAGCTCTCCCTTCACCTTCTTCAAGTCCTCCACGATGGCCTTGCCCAGCATACCCAGGTGGATAGCCAGCCAGGAGGCATTCTGCTCGGGCCTGTCCAAGTGAACACTCTTCAGTGTGGCCTGTACACCCTCGCTCACAGCCTCTCTCCAGGCCCCTCGCCAACCCCCAGGCCCAACCATGCCCACGAACCCAGGCTCTGCCTCCCTCTTCTCCTCTTCCTGGATGACATGGGCCACATGCATCAAGAGATCCTTGTTGCGAGAGGGAAAGGAGTTGGAGTCCCGCACTATTTCCTTCACCTTGTCCAGCAGGGCATTGTAAAGGAGCCTCAGGTCCTTCTCCTTCTTGGCCAGCTCCATAGGGGAGGCCTCCTCCGTGCACTCCTCCCTCTCCTGCTGGAACTCCTGGCACAGGGAGAGGAGGTTCAGATAGGCCTCCTCCAGCACCTCCATCCCAATCAGCTTATTGATCTGCATCACTGGAGTGTAAGAGCAAACAGAGTAAAGGCATTAATGCATAGAAGCTTATGCTGTTATACCTAATACACACATATTGCACAGACACAACCATAGTGATTTACATCACAAATGATATATTTTGTGATCTCTACTGCTAAAACAAATAAAAATGGACAAGAGGATGAGTGAGAGAAAGAGACAAAGACAGAGAGAGAACGAACCTCACCTGAGAGGGGTGTGAGGGGTATCTCTGGGAGTATGTATGACTCTTTTATCTCTACCCTCTCCTTCTCTCTCTTCTCATCCACAGTGATCTCAGTGACAGGCTGGAGCTGCTCCTGTTTGAGGGCCTTGTCCTTCTTATTCCCCACAAGTCGCAAACTCCGTCGAATGGAAGCCCCCTTCTTTAGAAGAGAGTCCCCAATTGCCGATGGGTCTATAGATGGACAAGACAGATTACGGATTACGAAGACTTTACAAAGACTCAGAATATCCCAACGAGCTCTCTAGAATTCTCTCAGTAAATGATATGTATTTGTGCTTGTCTTTGAACAGTATTTATTGTCAACCATTGATTGAACAAGCTCTGGTTGGTTGGGTAAACAGTGGTGTACCTGAGCGTGTTCTGGTGTGCTTTTTCTGGAATGAATCTTCTGCACTCTCTCCTCCCTCCTTCCTCTGGAAGGACCCACCTAGACCCTTCAGGGGAGAGGCCATAGGAGACCCAGCACTCAAACCTGAGCAAGAGAAAGTTCTCTATGACATTGAATAATGCTAGTAATTAAACAACTTTGCAGTATAATAGTAGATGTGCTGACCGTACACACACAATCACACGGACAGTCGCACAGTCACACAAACGCATACGCACACACAGAAGAAGTCACACAACCTTGACAACTAGTTAAGCAGCTTCTGTCAGATTCATCATAAAAAAAATCTGTGTTATTGTACAAAAGGTTAATTATGTTAGTGTATATCCTGCTTGGTTGGCAGCTGTTTCCGAGTTTTGTATAAACTTCATTAAGATAGGAATGTCAGTAATTGAGTAATGATGAAAGCCCCCTGCTCAGACTGGCTCATGTCCAGCTGAAGTTCCCAATTAGAGAGTCCTTCCTGCCATTTCTACTGTCATTCTGTGTCTGCTGAGACGTCCTTTTCCCATGACCTTGAGAAGCCAGTTCTTGACTCAAGAGCATATTTCATAACTCACTTAATTAGACAGAGGGACAAATCTGAGGAAAACTTACATGGTGAGGGAGGGGGTGGCAGCTGATGGGTTGGTGAGGTCACTTCAGGGTCAATACCATGTCCCCCCTGTTCTGAATTGGATTTGTCCCTTGACTCTTGGCTGTTTGAGGCCAGAGGACTCCTCTCTCCAACCCGCTTGATGCTCTCCCTGAATTGCTTCATCATCCCCAGTTTCTTCTCCTTCACCGGGCCGTCAGGTTGTGTCTTCACGTTCCTCTCCATGGTGGATTTGAGGGAGGATCTGTCCCCCTCTAGACCCTGAGCTTCATTCACCTCCTCCATGTCCCCAGGTTCCCCAATCCCTGCCATCTGATCTCTGCTTGGCATTGAATGTCCCTTGTTTCAGGCAAGGAGTTGTCTGTTGAATGTGTTGTTAAAAGTGCCTTTAACTTTTGGTGCCTGTCACAGCAGTCAGCAGGAACAGGAGCAAAGCTTATGTTTACAGCCAACATGCCATTTTCTATGGAAGGTAAGGGGGAAAGGGTGTGCCGTCACGGTAACCAACCCGACCTGGCAAAGTACCTCAAGTTAAAAATAAGGGTAGCATTCCTACATGCATAAGAATCATATTATGGATACATTGTGTATAACCTGTAATTACCATGAGTCACTGATAAGAATGGATTTTCCACTTCTGACGTGAATGTGTAAGAGAGGTACAGATGTAGGATCTTAATTCGATCACCCTGTTGCAGGAGAACTTTCCTGCAATGCAGAAAATATCAAATGTGTAGTGTATTTGAGTTTTAAAAGGTTTCTGAAGTTTGTAATTTCCACTTTGACATTTCAGACTAAATTTTTTCTTACGAAAATTATAATTTAATTACAATCCACATAATAATTCACATTTCCTGTACCTGCAGGAATATTTTCCTGCTGTAGCAAAATGGTTAAAATAAAGTTCCTACATCTGTAAACTGAGAATAAAAACCTAAAAAACAACCTATACCCTTTGAGAGGGACTAGCTTTTGGGTCCAGTGGTGGTTGGTTTTGAAGGACTGAGTACAGACAACCAGGGTTGGATTACAGTTTGTTTACACTAAAATACCATTGTTATTGGTATGCACTGGTCCGAGGGCCTCTAACAGAAACAGGAAGGTACTGTCCAGAGGAAGAAGTGACAGACAGTGTGACAAGGGCAAAGAACAATCAAATGAGGCAGCAGGCAATGGTTAATTAGTAAAACACATGAAGGCCTACTCACTCTCTAATATAAATGTCTTTGTCTGTAAACAGTAGACACATGTAAATGTCTGTATAAAATTATGCTGTAATGGTAATCATTGAATATTTTCTGTACCGCCTAATTGATTTGGCTTTTGAATATTCATAACAAACTAATGAATAAAACAAACTTACATTTTCCTGAGAGAGCCTATTTGTTGATATTTGCAGTAACATGCTCACTATGCCTGTATTTTTTTAAAGGGAAGTTAACTTTATCTATTGAAATATGTCTCTGCTTAGCCCTATACATCACCATTTTTAGAGCAATACTTAGCACGCAGAGGCTAAACAATTGCATGACAAATGCACCATGAAGCATGAAGCCTAGTCTGTAAAAACAATCTGCCATAGCATAATCCTCTGCTCTTATTTTAGACATATAGACAGACACATTTAGTTTACAAGAATATACCCTTTCACAATTCAAAAGACACCACAAGATTTCAGGTAATATAGTCTCACTCACCTGAGCAACTCTACTGTCTGGAGCAGTGAGTGAGTAGCCTACCAGCCCAGGGGTTTTCACATGGGTTTACAGCTGTTTTCACTTTAATGTTCACCTCGCCAGGTATCTAAAGAGCAATCATGTGGTCACGAGACAACCTGCGGGAGGTTGGAAGTTGATACGACCTCAAGAAACATGAAAAATAAAATCCCTTTTAGGCAGCGTGCCAAGCAGCATGAGAGAAGCAAAAATCACCATGTGACTCAGAGACTCGAGCGGTTTATTGTTAGAAAATAAGTTAATCATTACACTGTATTTGTTGGTGTAAAATATTTGGTGTAGGCCTACGTCCATGACAAATAAAATGACACCGATGCTGATAAACCGGACTGCACTATTTTCAGTCATAGTTTTGAGACATTTCAACGTCTACACTACGCAAAATAGGCGACAGGTCTATCTCTAAATAGCAAAACAATGCTTAGAAAAGAGAACTAGCCAAGCAATATTCGCCTGTCATTCCTGTTGCTTGTCACTGGAGGGCGACTGTAGACAATATTTAGACAACTTCCCCAATGACCACATGTCAATTAGGCCTACTTGTTTGTTGATCTCATCAAGGCTGGAAATTACAGTATATATGGTATCATACTTGTTGCTGACCTTAAGGCTCAGGGGTGATAACTATTTAGCTTACTTTAGGTGGAATTCTCCTAATTGTTCGACATCTATCTATGATTGCCCCTATAGCAGGGATCATCACCTACATTCAGCCACGGGACGATTATTTCTTGAATGGATGGTCAGGGGGCCGGAACATAATTACGAAAAATTTGAGGACTGCAAATTGAACGCAATAAGCCCAAACAGACATAATATTGCATCTTGTCTATGCCGCTCTGTCATTGCTCATCCATATATTTATATGGATATATTCTTATTCCATTCCTTTACTAAAATGTATGTGTATAAGGTAGTTGTTGTGGAATTGTTAGATTACATGTTAGATATTGCTGCATTGTCGGATCTAGAAGCACAACCATTTCTCTACACTCGCAATAACATCTGCTAACCATGAGTATGTGACCAATATAATTTGATTTGATCTTTGACTAAAACATAATACTTGTAAACATTGCATACATTTGTAAACGTTGACATTATGCGTGGGAATACTTTTTAACAGATTTCCAAAATTAAAACCACATGGAGCTGATTTGCTGGTGTTTTTACAGTCTTTTATGTCCAACAATCAAAATTAACGTGTTTTATTTATTTTTGCTCAGAAAACTTGTGTGAGGGGGGCAAATAACATCATCCAAATTTGGCCCATGAACCGCAAGTTGGGGAACCCTGCCCTATAGCCTTGGTATTTGCTCTGATAGGGTGAAGTGTATCCTATTCTATGCCTTTAACACAACACGTAAATATAGCATGAATCTTTTACCCCCCCAAAAATATATATATATATATATATATTCCACATTTTGTTACGTTACAGTTACAGCTACCTGCCCGAATGCATAGTGCCAACTGCAGTCCCTGGTTCGAATCCAGGCGGTATCACATCCGGCTGTGATTGGGAGTCCCATAGGGCGGCACACAATTGGCCCAACATCGTCCAGGTTTGGCCGGGGTAGGCCGTTATTGTAAATAAGAATTTGTTCTGAACTAACTTGCCTAGTTAAATAAAGGTTAAATAAAAAATATATACAAAAAAAATGTCAAGTTTAGTGGAGGAGGAATAATGGCCTGTGATTGTTTGTTCATTGTTGGGGCTCCTTGGTTCCATTGAAGGGAAATCTTAGCGCTACAGCATACAATGACATTCTAGTTGATTCTGTGCTTCCAACTGTGTGTCAGAGATTGGGGAAGGCCCTTTCCTACATAAGGGACTCAGCATGACAATGCCCCCTGTGTACAAAGCAAGGTCCATACAGAAATGGTTTGTCAAGATCGGTGTGGAAGAACTTGACTGGCCTGCACAGAGCCCTGACCTCAACCCCATTGAATACCTTTGGGATCAATTGGATCGCCCAACATCAGTGCCCGACCTCACTAATGCTCTTGTGGCTGAATGGAAGCAAGTGCCTGCAGCAATGTTCCAACATGTAGTGGAAAGCCTTCCCAGAAGAGTGGAGACTGTTATAGCAGCAAAGGGGGTACCAACTCCATATTAATGCCCATGAGTTTGGAATGAGATGTGCCACATACATTTGGCCATGTAGTGTATATTTTCAAATAATTTGTTATCATAGGCAAAAGGTTTTGTCCTACAGCCAAGGACATAAGTAAACATTTCTAGTCAAGATGTGGAAAAGAGGGATATATAGTCAGTTGTACAACTGAAATGTGTCTCCTGCATTCAACCCAACCCCTCTAATTCAGAGAAGAGCATCCAAGGTTTTGGCATGCAGGGAACAGTGGGTTAACTGCCTTGCACAGGGGCAGACTGACATATTTTTAGTTTGTCAGCTCAGGGATTCAAACCAGCAACCTTTTGGTTACTGGACCAACGCTCTAACCACTAGGCTACCTGCCGACTCATGTAGAGTCAACAACTGTGTGTTCGTGGACATACAATGTTATCACTCAACTGTGTGTGTGTGTGTGTGTGTGTGTGTGTGTGTGTGTGTGTGTGTGTGTGTGTGTGTGTGTGTGTGTGTGTGTGTGTGTGTGTGTGTGTGTGTGTGTGTGTGTGTGTGTGTGTGTGTGTGTGTGTGTGTGTGTGTGTGTGTGTGTGAGCGAGCGAGAGAGAGTGAGTGAGTGAGGATTACACTTATCCGAAACACTGTTCTTGAAGTTGGATTTAGCGTCAACAGCTTAACATAACTCATGGAATCACAGACTAACACTCCCATCTTCTCACTCATGCCTAAAACTTCCATACCTTTTTTGTTACAGTTAGCTGGGCTGGAGCACCGAAGGATCCTTGATAGGAACCATTTTGGTGCGTTTCCCCTTCACTATAGATGGCTATAACAGTAATATAAGGAGATTATGCTAAATCATATTCATTTTCACTCTGTCTTGTATGTTTTGTTAAGAAGATATAATTTACTGATTTCAGGCAGATGTGCTATTATTAGACTTACAAATGACCAAACCCAGTCTCAGGCTTGGATAACATTGGAGGCCACTTCGGTCTCCACAGAGTTATCGTAGTAACGATCAGAGACCTCTGTGTTGATACATTTTCTTTATTTTCTTTTTCTTAATATGCTTTGCAATTTTGTATATACAGTGTCTTCGGGAAAGTATTCAGACCCCTTGACTTTTTCCACATTTTGTTACGCTACAGCCTTATTCTAAAATTGATTAAATAAATACAAATTCTCAGCAATCTACACGCAATACACCATAATGACAAAGCGAAAACAGGTTTTTAGATATAAAAACCTGAAATACCTTATTTACATAAGTATTCAGATCCTTTGCTATAATATTCTAAATTGAGCTCAGGTGCATCCTCTTTCTGTTGAGATGTTTCTACAAGTCCACCTGTGGTAAATTAAATTGATTGGACATGATTTGGAAAGTCACACACCTGTCTATGTAAGGTTCCACAGTTGACAGTGCATGTCAGATAAAAAACCAAGCTATGAGGTCGAAGGAATTGTCCGTAGAGCTTCGAGACAGGACTATGTCGAGGCACAGATCTGGGGGAGGGTACCAAAACAATTCTGCACTATTGAAGGTCCCCAACAACACAGTGAACTCCACCATTCTTAAATGAAATACGTTTGGAACCACTAAGACTCTTCCTAGAGCTGGCTGCCCAGCCAAACTGAGCAATTGGGGGAGAAATACCAAGAACCTGATGGTCACTCTGACAGAGCTCTAGAGTTCCTCTGTGAAGATGGGAGAACCTTCCAGAAGGACAACCCTCTCTGCAGCACTCCACCAATCAGGCCTTTATGGTAGAGTGTCCAGACGGAAGCCACTTCTCAGTAAAAGGCACATGACAGCCCGCTTGGACTTTGCCAAAAGGCACCTAAAGACTCTCAGACCATGAGAAACAAGATTCTCTGGTCTGATGAAAGCAAGATTGAACTCTTTGGCCTGAATGGCAAGCGTCACGTCTGGAGGAGGCCTGGCACCATCCCTACGGTGAATCATGGTGGTGGCAGCATCATGCTGTGGGTATGTTTTTCAGGGGCAGGGACTGGGAGACTAGTCAGGATTGAGGAAAAGAGCAAAGTACAGAGAGATCTTTGATGAAACCTGTTCCAGAGCGTTCAGGACCTCAGACTGGGGAGAAGGTTCAACTTCCAACAGGACAATGACCCTAAGCACACAGCAAAGACATCGCAGGAGTGCCTTTGGGACACGTCTCTAAATGTCCTTGAGTGGCCCAGCCAGAGCCCGGACTTGAACCCGATCGAACATCTCTGGAGAGACCTGAAAATAGCTGTGCAGTGACGCTCCCCATCCAACCTGACAGAGCTTGAGAGGATCTGGAGAGAAGAATGGGAGAAACACCCCAAATACAGGTGTGCCAAGCTTGTAGCGTCATACCCAAGAAGACTCAATACTGTAGTCGCTGCCAAAGGTGCTTCAACAAAGCACCGAGTAAAGGGTCTGAATACTTATGTACATGTAATATTTTTATTTTTAAGAAATTAGCAACAATTTCTAAAAACTTGTTTTTGCTTTGTCACTATGGGGTATTGTGTGTAGATTGATGAATGGATAAAACTATTTAATCAATTTTAAAATAAGGCTGTAACGTTAGAAAATGACGAAAAATTCAAGGGGACTGAATACTTTCCGAAGGAACTGTATAGGGTGGTGTGGTCTACCCAACGCATCACCGGGGGCGCACTGCCTGCCCTCCAGGACACCTACAGCACCCGATGTCACAGGAAGGCCAAAAAGATCGTCAACGACATCAATCACCTGAGCCACGGCCTGTTCACCCCACTATCATCCTGAAGGCAAGGTCAGTACAGGTGCATCAAAGCCGGGACCGAGAGACTGAAAAACAGCTTCTATCTCAAGGCCATCAGACAGTTAAATAGCCATCACTAGCCGGCCTCCACCCAGTGTCCTGCCCTGAACTTAGTCACGTCACTAGCCGGCTACCATTCGATTACCCAATCCTGCAACTTAGAGGCTGCTGCCCTATGTACATAGACATGGAATCACTGGTCACTTTAATAATGGAACACTGGTCTCTTTAATAATGTTAACATACTGTTTTACTCATTTCATATGTACAGTATATACTGTATTCTAGTCAATGTCGCTTATTAGGACATTGCTCGTCCTAATATTTATATATATCTTAATTCCATTTTTTTTACTTTGAGATTTGTGTGTAATTTTGTGAATTGTTTTGTGTTTGATGTATTTGATACCATTGCACTTACTGTATTTCACTCCAGTCATTACCACAAGCCTGTTCTCCCAAATGAAGATGCCACCAACCTCCTGTGGTGTGTGTGTTTGTGTGCATGCACTAATGCATATGTGCACATGTATTTATAGACCTACATGCATGAGAGAGTTGTGTGCCCACAGTCTAGATGTCAATTGGATTAAACTTTGGAGCCAAGCATTACTGGACTACAGGTCAAGGGCTTGGGGCTTGGGCATGACCACAAGGTATGATATGATGAGTTAGTGCAGGGATTCCTCCCAAAATTTGGCCAACCCCCCATTTTGATATCTGAAAAGTCTTGCAACCCTAACCATGTGAAAGAAGTTATGTAATTAACAGCCAATGTTAAATGTATTTTTTGGGCTATAGCAGTCAATTGGAAAATATTCTAACAGTATTTCTGATTGTCTTCTCAACTCACCATCAAGTTTAATGTGGGACTATGACAGTCAATTGCAAATTAGTCTGACATAATGTCATGATGCACGTCGCGTCTGAGATTTTCAAAGCCAAGGGGTGTGGTCACCAATAAAAAAGAAATATTTAACTAGGCAAGTCAGCTATGAACAAATTCTTATTTTACAATGATGGCCTACCCCAGCCAAACCCTCCCCTAACCCAGATGACGCTGGGCTAATTGTGCGCCGCCCTATGGGACTCCCGATCACGGCCAGTTGTGACACAGCCCAGGATCAAACCAGGGTCTGTAGTGACACCTCTAGCACTGAGATGCTGTGCCTTAGACCACTGCGCCACTCTAAAGCGTACCTCATCTCTGCTGTCACATCCAACCTGGATCGATATTTGGTTTTAATGCAGACGAGAGAACTGAATCCAGCTTCACACAGATATGAGCTGGCGAAGGGTAGCCTACCATGACTTTTATGGTGCTTTCAATACAACGTGTTTCTTCAACACTGTCTGCACCTGGGTCATACCTTAAAATGTGATATAGTCGCAACCTAAGGCTAGCCACTGACCTCTCTTTACATGCCTTAATAGGATACCCTACTAACATACTTCAAATCAAATCAAATTTTATTTGTCACATACACATGGTTAGCAGATGTTAATGCGAGTGTAGCGAAATGCTTGTGCTTCTAGTTCCGACAATGCAGTAATAACCAACAAGTAATCTAACCTAACAATTCCACAACTACTACCTTATACACACAAGTGTAAAGGGATAAAGAATATGTACATAAAGATATATGAATGAGTGATGGTACAGAACGGCATAGGCAAGATGCAGTAGATGGTATAGAGTACAGTATATACATATGAGATGAGTAATGTAGGGTATGTAAACATAAAGTGGCATAGTTTAAAGTGGCTGGTGATACATGTATTACATAAAAATGGCAAGATGCAGTAGATGATATAGAGTACAGTATATACATATACATATGAGATG
Source organism: Salvelinus fontinalis (assembly GCF_029448725.1). Classification (NCBI taxonomy): domain Eukaryota; kingdom Metazoa; phylum Chordata; class Actinopteri; order Salmoniformes; family Salmonidae; genus Salvelinus; species Salvelinus fontinalis. Next base: position 30,700,812 of record NC_074680.1, read on the forward strand.
AGTAATGTAGGGTATGTAAACATTATATTAAGTGGCATTGTTTAAAGTGGCTAGTGGTACATTTTTACATAATTTCCATCAATTCCCATTATTAAAGTGGCTGGAGTTGAGTCAGTATGTTGGCTGCGGCCACTAAATATTAGTGGTGGCTGTTTAACAGTCTGATGGCCTTGAGATAGAAGCTGTTTTTCAGTCTCTCGGTCCCTGCTTTGATGCACCTGTACTGACCTCGCCTTCTGGATGATAGCGGGGTGAACAGGCAGTGGCTTGGGTGGTTGTTGTCCTTGATGATCTTTATGGCCTTCCTGTGATATCGGGTGGTGTAGGTGTCCTGGAGGGCGGGTAGTTTGCCCCCAGTGATGCGTTGTGCAGACCTCACTACCCTCTGGAGAGCCTTACGGTTGTGGGCGGAGCAGTTGCTGTACCAGGCGGTGATACAGCCCGACAGGATGCTCTCGATTGTGCATCTGTAGAAGTTTGTGAGTGCTTTTGGTGACAAGCCGAATTTCTTCAGCCTCCTGAGGTTGAAGAGGCGCTGCTGCGCCTTCTTCACAACGCTGTCTGTGTGGGTGGACCAATTCAGTTTGTCCGTTGCCTGTAATCCATGACATCTGGTTGGGATATGTACGTACAGTCACTGTGGGGACGATGTCATCGATGCACTTATTGATGAAGCCAATGACCGAGGTGGTGTATTTCTCAATGCCATTGGATGAATCTCGGAACATATTCCAGTCTGTGCTAGCAAATCAGTCCTGTAGTGTAGCGTCCGTGTCATCTGACCACTTCCGTATCCGTATTGAGCGAGTCACTGGTACTTCCTGCTTTAGTTTTTGCTTGTAAGCAGGAATCAGAAGGATAGAATTGTGGTCAGATTTGCCAAATGGATGGCGGAGGAGAGCTTTGTATGCATCTCTGTGTGTAGAGTAAAGGCGGTCTAGGATTTTTCCCCCCCTGGTTGCACATGTGACATGCTGGTAAAGATTTGGTAAAACTGATTTGAGTTTGCATGCATTAAAGTCCCCGGCCACTGGGAGCGCCACTTCTGGGTGAGCATTTTCTTCTTTGCTTATGGCCTTATAGAGTTGGTTGAGAGCGGTCTTAGTGCCAGCTTCGCTTTGTGGTGGTAAATAGACAGCTACGAATAATACAGATGAGAACTCTCTTGGTAGATAGTGTGGTCGACAACTTATAAGGTACTCTACCTCAGGTGAGCAATACCTCGATACTTCTTTAATATTAGACATCACGCACCAGCTGTTATTGACAAAAATACACACACCCCCACCCCTCGTCTTACCAGATCTGGCGTCTCTGTTCTGCCGGTGCATGGAAAATCTCGGCAGCTCTATGTTGTCCGTATCTTCACCACGTCTCGGTGAGACATAAGTTGTTACGATTTTTAATGTCCCGTTGGTAGGACAATCTTAATAATAGGTCATCAATTTTATTTTCTAACGATTGCACGTTAGCAGGGAGAATGGAAGGCATTGGGAGTTTACTTGCTCACCTTCCGCTTCTCAGAAGGATCCGCGATCTGCGTCCCCAGCGTCTTTTCTTCACTTAAAAGGCGTGGATCTGCGCCTCCCGGGTGGAGCAGTGGTCTAGGGCACTGCATCGCAGTGCTAACTGCGCCACCAGAGTCTCTGGGTTCGCGCCCAGGCTCTGTCGCAGCCGGCCGCGACCGGGAGGTCCGTGGGGCGACGCACAATTGGCATAGCGTCGTCCGGGGTAGGGAGGGTTTGGCCGGTAGGGATATCCTTGTCTCATCGCGCTCCAGCGACTCCTGTGGCGGGCCGGGCGCAGTGCGCGCCAACCAAGGGGACCAGGTACACGGTGTTTCCTCCGACACATTGGTGCGGCTGGCTTCCGGGTTGGAGGCGCGCTGTGTTAAGAAGCAGTACGGCTGGTTGGGTTGTGCTTCGGAGGACGCATGGCTTTCGACCTTCGTCTCTCCCGAGCCCGTACGGGAGTTGTAGCGATGAGACAAGGTAGTAATTACTAGCGATTGGATACCACGAAAATTGGGGAGAAAATGGGATAAAAATTAATAAAAAATAAAAAAATAAAAAAATAAAAAAAATGCGTGGATCTGGGCCTGTTCCAGTGAAAGCAAGATATCCTTCTTGTCGGACTCGTTAAAGGAAAAAGTTTCTTCCAGTCCGTGGTGAGTAGTTGCTTTTCTGATGTCCAGAAGTTATTTTCGGTCATAAGAGACGGTAGCAGCAACATTATGTACAAAATAAGTTTTTAAAAAGTTACACAAAACGCAAAAAATGTATTTAAAAAATGCACAATTGGTTGGGAGAATGTAAAACATCAGCCATGTTCTTCGGTGCCATCTTAATTTGTTTCATTCTACTGTGTGGGAGTAGTTAAAAGCATGTCTAAGGTATCAAATTATCTTTGTACTCGTCACCAGAGACTTGTGTTCGCAACAACAATGTTACCTCTAGCTACTTCCCTCCCCACAGGGGGGCCAGGCAGGGTTGCTGTTTATCCCCTTTCCTATTTGATATGGCTATGGGGCCTCTTGCTGTCGCCCTGTGTGCGGAGGAGAGGATTAAGGGAACACTAAGGACGACATAATTCACTATATGTCATTATATGCAGAATATCTTATTTTATACATTTCTAAACCTGTGGAGCCTATACCCTATCTCTTGGACATGCTACAAGGTTTTTGGACATTCTCTGGTTATAAATTAAACCTAACAAAAAGTGTGCTCTTCCCCATTAACTTCTTGACGCACGGATCCCTTTAGCGGGATCATTTTCATCAACAACCGCTGAATTGCAGAGCGCCAAATTCAAAAAGAATTGCTAAAAATATTTATATTCATGAAATCACAAGTGCAATATAGCAAAACACAGCTTAGCTTGTTGTTAATCCACCTGTCAGATTTTGAAAATATGCTTTACAGTGAAAGCAATCCAAGCGTTTGTGTGAATTTATCGATCACTAGACAAAACATTACAAACACCTAGCAGCAATGTAGATTGGTCACGAAAGTCATAAAAGCAATAAAATGAATAGCTTACCTTTGATGATCTTCGGATGTTTGCACTCACAAGACTCCCAGTTCGATAAAGATTATTTTTATATTCAAAAACCTCCATTTGGTTGGCGTGTTATGTTCAGTATTCCACAGCCTTAGGCAGGTCATCAAGGGTTGACGAAAATTCCAAATAGTATCCGTAAAGTTCGTAGAAACATGTCAAACGTTTTTTATAATCAATCCTCAGGTTGTTTTTAACATAAATAATCGATAATATTTCAACCGGGCTGTAAACTATTCAATACAAGAGAGAAAGAGAATGTTGAGCTACCACTTTCGAGCGCATCAACTAATGGAAGGACATCTGGCTATCCACTGACACGATTTGATATATCTCGCTTAATTTTCAGAATAAAAGCTTGAAACTATGTCTCAAGACTGTTCACACCCTGAGGAGGCCATAGGAATAGGATTCTGGTTGATATTCCTTTAAATGGACGAAAGGCAGGCAATGGAACAGGAATTTTTCAAATTAAGGTTTTATAAGGTTTTCGCCTGCAAAGTCAGTTCTGTTATACTCACAGACAATATTTTGACAGTTTTGGAAACTTTAGAGTGTTTTCTATCCTACTCTGTCAATTATATGCATATTCTAGCATCTGGACCTGAGAAATAGGTAGCTTACATTGGGAACGTTATTTTTCCAAACATAAAAATTCTGCCCCCTAGCTTCAAGAGTTAATCAGTTAGCAGAAGGAATTGGGTATACCAATTTCCCATTTAAGGTGGAGCATCAGGTCTTTACTTATTTGGGGATAAAGGTCACATGGTCATTTAAGACTCTGTTTAAACATAACTTCAAAACACCCCTGGAGCGCACTAAGCAGAATTTCATAAGGTGGTTGTCTCTTCCCATTTCATTAGCAGGTCACATTAATTCTGTCAAGATGACTGTACTACCTAGGTTTTTATACTTATTCCAAATGATTCCCATTTTTCTGCCAAAGTCGATGTTCAAACAACTGGACAGCTACATTTCCAACTTCATTTGGAGTAAGTCAAATCCACGAATGACAAAGGTATATTTTGTCACGCCTTGACCATAGAGAGCCTTTTTTATTCTCTATTTTGGTTAGGTCGGGGTGTGACTAGGGGGGGTGTTCCTATCTAGGTGTTTTTATTTCTATGTTGGCCTGGTATGGTTCCCAATCAGAGGCAGCTGTTTATCATTGTCTCTGATTGGGGATCATATTTAGGCAGTCATTTCCCCACTGTGTTTTATGGGATCTTGTTTGAGTTAGTGCATGTAGCACCTCTTATGTTACGGTTCGTTGTTTGTTTCCTTTTGTTTTTTGTAAGTTTCAAATAAATAAAGATGTGGAACTCAGAGCACGCTGCGCCTTGGTCCGCCTCTACACACAACCGTGACAGAAGATCCCACCACAACAGGACCAAGCAGCGTGCCCAGGTGGAGAAGGTATCCTGGGCTTGGGAGGAGATAAAGGAGGAGAAGACATCCTGGACTTGGGAGGAAATCATGTCAGGACACGAAAGCCTTCCGTGGAAGCAGACGCAAGGAGAGAAGGAAGGACAGCGACGACGCTGGGGTACGCGGCACACGGGGTGTTCGGCGGAGCCGAGGAGTGAGCCAGAGCCAGTCTGGGAGAAGAGGGAGAAACTGGAGGAGAAGGAACGGAAAGAGTCAGAGATCGTCAGTGAGCTGATGGAGAAACTAGAGGAGAGAGAAATGAGAGAGTTGTTGGGTTGGTGTATGATGGACCACATTCGCTCTAAGGAGCGTGTCATCAGTTTACTGCCACATGAGTCAGCTCTCCGTACTCGTCCTGAGGAGCGTACTAGCAGTCTGGTTAAAACTGTGCCGGCTCCACGCAGCAGGTCTCCAGTGCGCCTCCACAGCCCTGTACGTCCTGTGCCAGCTCTCCGCACTCGCCTTGAGGAGCGTGTCATTTGTCCGGTACCATGTGTGCCGGCTCTACGCACCAGGTCTCCAGTGCGCCTCCACAGTCCGGTATATCCTGTGCCTGCTCCTCGCACTCGCCCTGAAGAGCGTGTCACCAGTCCGGTGCAACCTGTGCCGGCCCCACGCATCAGGCCTCCAGTGCGCCTCCCCAGTCCGGTACGTCCTGTGCCTGCTCCTCGCACTCGCCCTGAAGTGCATGTCACCAGTCCGGTGCCACCTGTGCTGGCCCCACACATCAGGCCGCCAGTGCGCCTCCCCAGTCCGGTACGTCCTGTGCCTGCTCCTCACACTCACCCTGAAGTGCGTGTCACCAGTCCGGTGCCACCTGTGCCGGCCCCACGCATCAGGCCGCCAGTGCGCCTCCCCAGTCTGGTACGTCCTGTGCCGCACTTGCCCGGAAGTGCGTGTCACCAGTCCAGAGCTTCCGGCGACGGTCCCCAGTCCGGAACCTCCTGAGACGGTCCACGGTCCGGAACCTCCTGCGACGGTCCATGGTCCGGAGCCTCCTTCTGCGCCGGTGCCCAGTCCAGGCACGGCGTCCAGTCCCACTCCATGGCAGGAGTCTTCCTCTATGCCGGTGCCCAGTCCAGGCACGGCGTCCAGTCCCGCTCCAAGCCCGGAGCCTTCCTCTGTGCCGGTGCCCAGTCCAGGCACGGCGTCCAGTCCCGCTCCAAGGCCGGAGCCTTCCTCTGCGCCGGTGCCCAGTCCGGGTGCGGGTCCAACCCAGCTCCATGGCCGGGGCCCTCCTCTGCGCCGATGTCCAGTCTGGGCATGGCGTTCTACCCGGCTTCATGACCGGACCCGTGGTCTGGGTGGGGGGCAAAGACCCGCACCGGAGCCGCCACCGACAATAGTCACCCCCCTACCCTCCCCAGTTGGTTTCAGGTTTTACGGCCGGAGTCCGCACCTTTGGGGGGGTGGGGGTACTGTCACGCCCTGACCATGGAGAGCCTTTTTATTCTCTATTTTGGTTAGGTCGGGGTGTGACTAGGGGGGGTGTTCCTATCTAGGGTTTTTTATTTCTATGTTGGCCGGGTATGGTTCCCAATCAGAGGCAGCTGTTTATCGTTGTCTCTGATTGGGGATCATATTTAGGCAGCCATTTCCCCACTGTGTTTTGTGGGATCTTGTTTTGAGTTAGTGCATGTAGCACCTCTTATGTTACGGGTTCATTGTTTGTTTCCTTTTGTTTTGTGTAAGTTTCACATAAATAAAGATGTGGAACTCAGAGCATGCTGCGCTTTGGTCCGTCTCTACACACAACCGTGACATATTTAGAGAGACCTAAGCCTCAATTTTCTACACTACTATTGGTCAGCAAATATATCTAAATGTATTTATTGGGTTTCTACATTTGAAAACAAGGATGGTCCAACTTGGGCCATCATGGAGTTACAGTCAAGCCTTCCAACTTCTCCGGTCTCCCTCCTGTGCTCCCCACTGCCCATGAACCTTGGCACCCATGTTTTGAATCCCATTGTCAAGAACTCCCTTAAAATCTGCTCCCAGTTCCATAATTACTTTAGGTTTAAACAAGCAAGCGGCTTCTCTGTATTAACATTTAATGATCTCTTAGCAACATCGCAGATTGACACAGCGTTCTGGTATAGGAATGGTCTGGTGTTTTTTTGTGACCTATTTGTTGAAAACACATTTGTCTCATTCGATACTCTGAAGGTTGACCATAATATTCCCAATACCCACTTTTTTAGATATCTGCAAACTCGCAGCTTTGACAAAAACAGTTCCCTTCATTTCCACATGAGCCCACTTAGTGTCCAATTGATAGGTGCTTAGATCTTAACCCGTATCTGAAGGGCACAATCTCCAGATTATACGACATAATACAGAACATTAATCCGCCTTCCTTGGCAGGTACAAAATCTGCATGGGAGCAAGACATTGGTGTTGTCCTACCCGATGATATATGACAACAAAATATTGAGCGTATCCACACCTCATTATTTTGCACAAGGCATGGGCTCATTCAGTTTAAGGTTTTGCACCACTTTCATTACTCAAATGACAGATTGTCAAAAATATATCCAAATGTTGACCCCAAGTGTTTGAGATACCACCAGTCCAGCGACTGTGGGACACATGTTTTGGTCATGCCAATCTTTGAGTGGCTTCTGGGATCCCATTTTTGAGGCATTCTCACATATGTGTCATACAACTGTTAGCCACAACCCGTTCACTGCCGTTTTTGGAGAGCCTGTCTTTTACTTCGTTTTATTGAACTTTTTCCATTGTTTTTGTTTGTATTACTGTTTGTTTCTGTCATATTTAATTTACTTTTCTAGCATATCCTTGTATGATGCCTTGGTGGGTGGGTTGGAGGGAGGGAGGGAGGGAGGGAGGGAGGGAGGGAGGGATGGGAAAATGACCTGTTGGGTTGTTCTCATATCTGAAAATCTATAAATAAAGTTTTTTTAAAGAAGTAAAACATTCACATCTCTCTACACTTGTCCTAACACAGTTAAACTAGGCTGCGTCTAATAGTCAGTATATCGGTGGAAACCCAACATTTATTCTCCCTTTATTCTCCCTTTTAAAATGGAAATCAGCTACTTTGCATTCAGGCTACAGAGCCCTACATCCATTGTAAAATAAAACTTCCATACCTCATCACCACCACCCAGACAGAGCCCAGACAGAGTGTGTCAGGTCTGGTTTTAGCTTCAGAGAGATAAACCTGCCCAACCAGGGAGATGGAGGTCACTGAGGAATGGTCCATCCTCTCCACAGTCACTCATGAACAGCACAGCAACCAGGAGAGGAATAGAGACACAATTTGTCACTTTAGTGCTGCCTACTTTGTGTTAAATTATACATTCCCAGTACAGTAGAGAGCGAGATAGATTATCGACTGTCATCCCCAAAGCGAAGAGCTTTAAATAGCCTTGTCAGCTCTCTCAGAGGAGGCCTTTAGGATTGGGACTTTGCAGTGTTTAATGCTTAGTGATATTAATGTTTTCATATGTTGACACTGTGAGACCAGAATCACCTATTGTATGTGATAGTTACAGTTGTAGGTTGCCTGTCTTTATTTTAGGTACTACTCTTTATTTTGCTCACCACTTGGTGATGTAATTTATTGTAAAATAAAAATGTGTGATGCACCTGTCAGGTATTCCCTCCTCCTCCCGCTCCCCCTCTCCAGTGCTCGATGTCGCCGGTCTACTAACCAACGTCCCTGGCAACCATCATTACGCACACCTGGACTTCATCATCACCTTGACTACTTTCCCTTTATTTAGCCCTAAGTATCCTCAGTCATCAGGCAGTATTGGTTTATCTTCAAGTACAATACGTTGCCTTGCATCATCATCATCATCATCATCAGTATTAAAGTTTCTTTCTGCACCTGCTTCCTGACTCCCTGCATATACAGTATGTGATAGAATACTCCCTCAGAATATGGAAGCAACAGAGGATAAAACCATCTTGCAGACGTTCAAGGAACAGGGTCATCTACTCCATCAACACCACGACGTTGGAGTGGGCTACCGCCGTCTGGGAGAGAGGAGAGGAAGAGCAAGGTTCCAATGAGAGGTTCCTGGCTCTATTCAGGGAGGTCTTCGACCATCCTCCAGAAGGCAGAGAGGGAGGTGAACGACTTCTCCAACTCCAGCACGGTGCCCAGAACACTGCGGAGTATGCCCTCACCTTTCGGACTGTGGCAGCCTCCAGTGGATGGAATGAGCCGGCTCTCCGCACCCTATTCCGGAGAGCACTGCGCGAAGAGGTCCAGATGAAGTTGACGTGTCGGGATTCACAACACATCCTTGGACGCACTCATCCCGATGGCCATCCGTCTGGATAACCTTCTTCGGGAGTGCTGGCACCTACCTCTCTCCTCGCCCTCCTCCTTCAGCTGTCCTGAGGCATAGCCTGAACCCATGGAGGTAGGGGCCACACACCTCTCTGTCCCTATTGCGGCCAGGAGGGGCACCAGCTTCTGTGGTGTCCGATGCGTCCCAACCCGGTGTCCAATAGTGCAGAGGGGCGGACTTCGTTACTGATCTCCCCCCATCTGATGGTTTCACCACTGTTATGGTTGTTGTGGACAGATTCTCCAAATCCTGCCGTGTTATCCCTCTCTCAGCTCTCCTTACAGCTCTCCAGGTTGCTGAGGCACTGTTCCAGCAGGTCTTACGGCACTATGGCCTTCCGGAGGACATCGTCTCTGACCGTGGCCTCCAATTCACGTCCCGGGTATGGAGAGCCTTCATGGAGAAGCTGGGGGCCATGGCCAGCCTCACATCTGGGTACCGGCCTCAGTCCAACGGGCAGGTGGAGAGGACCAACCAGGAGCTGGGGAGGTTCCTAAAGAGTCACTGCCAGGACCGACAGGGGGAGCATGCCCGGTTCCTTCACTGGACGGAGTATGCCCAGAACTCACTCCTCCCCCTTGGACTCCGAGACAGAATGAAGCCCCTGCAGTGGACGAGTGGTTCCGGCATGTGGAATGCAGCCCACGTGAGGTTCCAGTGTGCTGTCCGCCATCAGAAGGATCAGGCGGACTGTCACCGCAGTGAGGCTCCCGCGTTCCATCCTGGTGATCACATCTGGCTCTCCACCAGGAACTTCACGCGCCGCCTGCCCTGCTGGAAGCTGAGACCCCTGGTCTGTGGGGCACTTCAAGATCCTCTAGAGGGTCAAGGAGGTAACTTACCAATTACAACTGCCCACCAACTACCGGATCTCACCCTCTTTCATGTTTCCCTCCTTAGGCCGGTGGTTCATGGTCCCATGGCTGATGCCGCACACCGCGACACCACTCAGCCTCCCCTGGACATCGATGGGACCCCTGCCAATGCTGTCAGGTCCCTACTGGACTCCCAACGTCGTAGGGGCGGCTTCAGTATCTGGTGGACTGGGAGGGGTACGGCCCAGAGGAGCACTGTTGGGTTTCGGCGGCCGACATCCTGGACCACAACATCGTCCGGGATTTCCAACTCCGTCGTCTGGACAGGCCCGCTCCTCGCCCTCGGGGCCGTCCTCCTGGTCGGCGTCGTCCTACAACTGGAGCTGCGTTTCAGGGGGAATATTGTCATGCCTACTCCCACTCCCCCGCTCGCCGTCGCTGGTCTACTAACTACTGGCCCTGGAAACCATTATTACGCACAGCTGCTCACCATCATTACGCACACCTACTCCCCATCATTACACACACCTGGACTTCATCATCACCTTGATTACTTTCCCTTTATTTAGCCCTCAGTAGCCTCAGTCATCAGGCAGTATTGATGTATTTTCACATTCAGTACGCTACCCTTTTGTTCATCTACCTAGCATCATCATTATTAAACCCTCTTTCTGCACCTGCTTCTTGACTCCCTTGTGTATACGTGATAGAGGTGAATCACACAAAGTGCTTTTTAATGTAATTCTGTCTATCAATGTTCTGCTCATGTATGTGTCTAACTTCAGCATGATAGGAAAATTAGCCCCCCTCCCACCTTCAGCAGTACAGGAGAGTGTTAGGAAACCTGAATTATGCAACAAATCAAGTCTGTTCAATTCCTCCAGTCTCTCTGTGCCATGACTCATCCTGTTCCCTCTCTCTACTCAGCAGAGGAAGGAGAACACCCAGGTGAAATGTGTTTCTCTCCAGCCCTATGTTGTCAGAGTAGCTTTTATGAAAATGTGTGTGAGTGAGAGAAAGGGCAAAAAGAGCTGGATAAGAGGGGTGAAATGTTTTCTCTCTCTCTCTAGGTTGTCAGAAGAGCTTTGTTGGATGTGTTCGAGCCATGTTCAGTGGAACTTTCCTCAGACAATTCAGACCGTTGGGCTTTTACACCAGCCATGGTCACAGATAGAGTTGAAGTCAGAAGTTTACATACACCTTAGCCAAATACATTTAAACTCAGTTTTTCACAATTCCTGACATTTAATCCTTGTAAAGAATCCCTGTCTTGTGTCAGTTAGGATCATCACTTTATTTTAAGAATGTGAAATGTCAGAATAATAGTAGAGAGAATGATTTATTTAAACTTTTATTTCTTTCATCACTTTCTCAGTGGGTCAGAAGTTTACATACACTCAATTAGTATTTGGTAGCATTGCCTTTAAATTGTTTAACTTGGGTCAATCGTTTCGGGTAGCCTTCCAGAAGCTTCTCACAATAAGTTGGGTGAATTTTGGCCCATTCCTCCTGACAGAGTTGGTGTAACCGAGTTAGGTTTGTAGGCCTCCTTGCTCGCACACGCTTTTTCAGTTCTGCCCACAATTTTTCTATGGGATTGAGGTCAGGGCTTTGTGATGGCCACTCCAATATCTTGACTTTATTGTCCTTAAGCCATTTTGCCACAACTTTGGAAGTATGCTCTGGGTCATTGTCCATTTGGAAGACCCATTTGCAACCAAGCTTTAACTTCCTGACTGATGTCTTGAAATGTTGCTTCAATATTTCCACATAATTTTCCTCCCTCATGATGCCATCTATTTTGTGAAGTGCACCAGTCCCTCATGCAGCAAAGCACCCCCACAACATGATGCTGCCACCCCCATGCTTCATGGTTGGGATGGTGTTCTTCGGCTTGCAAGAATCCCCCTTTTTCCTCCAAACATAACGATGGTCATTATGGCTAAACAGTTCTAGTTTTGTTTCATCAGACCAGAGGACATTTCTCCAAAAAGTACAATCTTTGTCCCATGTGCAGTTGCAAACTGTATTCTGGCTTTTTTTATGGCGGTTTTGGAGCAGTGGCTTCTTCCTTGCTGAGCAGCCTTTCAGGTTATGTTGATATAGGACTCGTTTTACTGTGGATATAGATACTTTTGTACCCGTTTTCTCCAACATCTTCACAAGGTCCTTTGCTGTTGTTCTGGGATTGATTTGCACTTTTCGAACCAAAGTACATTCATCTCTAGGAGACAGAACGCGTCTCCTTCCTCAGCGGTATGACGGCTGTGTGGTCCCATGGTGTTTATACTTGCGTACTATTGTTTGTACAGATGAACGTGGTACCTTCAGTCGTTTGGAAATTGCTCCCAATGATGAACCAGACTTGTGGAGGTCTACAATTGTTTTTCTGAGGTCTTGGCTGATTTATTTTGATTTTCCCATGATGTCAAGCAAAGAGGCACTGAGTTTGATGGTAGGCCTTAAAATACATCCACAGGTACACCTCCAATTGACTCAAATTATGTCAATTAGCCTATCAGAAGCTTCTAAAGCCATGACATAATTTTCTGGAATTTTCCAAGCTGTTTAAAGGCACAGTCAACTTAGTGTATCCTCACCGACTTGCCAAAACGATAGTTTGTTAACAAGACATTTGTGGAGTGGTTGAAAAACAAGTTTTATTAACTCCAACCTAAGTGTATGTAAACTTCCGACTTCAACTGTATCAGCTGGTGACAGGAGCATGTGAGCAACAGCCTTAATGGTTGCACTATAATCCACTGAGAGCTTTACCATTTGAAAATAATACATTTACTTTAATAAGAGCATTTTCACAGTAGTTTAAATGGTCTGTCTTGTGAGAAAGGTCACATAAGTAAACAGACTTATGGAGGCAAAAATGTAGGTGTATTATGTACGATATTAGCGTAGGCTACTGTCAATCATCTATAAATGTACTGTTTGATCAGTACATTTAGCGTATGATAAAATTATACCAGGTAGTGGTAGTGACATTTACTCAATGTACTTTATATTATCTTATTGTGCTGACTATTTCAATAGTAAACATTTTTTTTTTTATACTATCGATATATTGTGTGACCATGATACTCTAGAGTAGGTTTCAGAAGCCTCCTTTATTACCTGGCACTAACATGCACCCTTTGTCCTGATCTGGTCCACATTCTGATTGTGCCCACATTTACAGAAATATGTCTACACATGGTATTAAAATGTTTTTCATATCCATTCACTGTGTCAGTATTGTGACCCGATTTACTGGTCCCTCCCTGTATGCAAATTATTTGACAGCTGTTCTTTCAAAATAATATGTATTTATTTTATACACATATTGATGCCATAAGTCAATGGTGCCACCTGTAAATTATTTTAGAAGGCGGGATAATGATGATTTAAATGGTTTCACTGTCCAGATCAGTCTACACTTGTAAGTGTACAATGCGTGCCTGACTACCTACGAAAGTAGTCAGGAAGATCTGATCACAACCCACTCCTTGCTCCCCTCCTGGCACTGAGGATGTCAAATGGTAATATCCCAGCTGTTAGATGTGCCACCAGAGAGGAGGATTATCTAGCTGTATGAGATGGACATGCCAGCCATTGTGATTGCATTTGACAAGCAGACTGGGCTGTAAGATGCCTGGATGGGCTCAGTGAGTAATCCAGTCAAACAGAGCTCTGTGTGTCCGGAGAGAAAATTGTGAAAGTGACAGAGGGGAAAGAGGGCACAAGAGCAAATAGGAGATGAGGAATAACCATAGACATAAACCATAGACTTAGCTAGAAGACTCATATTTTTATTTGTCCCATTAGGTGTCTGTGAGAGCAAGGGCAGTGCCATTGATGACTGAAACAAATATTGTGTGTCATTCATTTATTGTTGCCACCAGTGGTGTAAACAACTTTTACTTTTACGCGACTATATTCCTAAAAAAAATTATGTACTTTTTACTCCATACATTTTCCCTGACACCCAAAAGTACTTGTTACATTTTGAGAGGTGGAGGGTGACAGGAAAATGGTCCAATTCACGTACTTATCAAGAGAACATCCCTGGTCACCTCTACTGCCTCTGATCTGGCGGACTCACTAAACACAAATGCTTAATTTGTAAATTATGTCTGAGTGTTGGAGTGTGCCCCTGGCTATCTGTAAATTAAACAAAATAAGAAAACTGTGCTGTCTGGTTAGCTTAATATAAGTATTTTCAAATGATTTATACTTTTACTTTTGATACTTAAGTATATTGTAGCATATATGATTACTTTTGATACTTAAGTATATTTAAAACCCAATACTTTTAGACTTTTACTCAAGTAGTATTTTACTGGGTGACTTCCACTTTTACTTTGACTTTTGTGTTAAGGTATCTTAACTTTTACTCAGGTATGACAATTGGGTACTTTTTACACCACTGGTTGCCACTAGATGGCGGCGATATAGCTTAAAGCCACTTACAAACAATAGCACCCAATTTGAAGAAGAAGACAATGCTCTGATCATTGGCTAACCACTCCCAACCCATGGGAATCCCCAGCCCACTATTTTAAAATGGTGGAAGCCCTCAATGGTAATGTCCTTGGGAAAGGGGTTATTTCTAAGGAGAGATCTCTTTCCATCTCTATAGGACTAAGATAGAGGGATGGATTTAGCTTAGAGGTAACAAAAATTATAACAAAATATTGTATGAAAATATTGTGTATTTAGGGATGTTGTAGTAAATCTTTCAGCACTGAAAATCATATTTTCCAACAACACGAGCAACGAAGCAAAAACAAAAACTGCTCTTCAAATGTCATATAATACCCAAAGATCGATAAGCTCACATCAGAGGGATTCCAGCCTAGCCTGAGCCCATCCTGTAGCAGGAAGGTGGTCTGTTTTCCAGGCTGTTCTGCAACAACTATCCACCCTCATCGGTCAGTGTCACCGACATAGGTGGCTGGCTGGTTTCATAATCAATCCACTCAAGTTAAGCTGTCTGTTTGTGACAAACACAATGTATTTCTATTCACCAGCTATGTGGAGACAGAAACATACAGCTGTGTTTGGAGGTCGAAAATAAACTTTGGAATATCTGCCAACCTTGTGTGACTGCATATTGAAAGTCAAGAGTCATCTGTTTTATGTGATGGCAGGTAAGCTCTGACATGCCAGATACAGGTATGATAGTATACCTCTGCCCCCTCTCACCGTTGTAGTGCCAGGGAAAGGGTGGTAATATGAGCCAACCACGGGGGTTTTGAGCGTCTGGGGGCAGGAGGATGGGGGCTCATTAATGATGCATAAAGCTATACTGTAACATTGGCTCCGTTTAGTGTGTGAGTACCAGAGATGCCCCAGGGTTTGCCCATGAAACTGGGGAATGTTAGAAAAACCACCAGTAATACCACTGGAAACACAGGCATCACATCAGCAACAAAAATGTTTTTCAAACACCACCTGGAGATGCCTCATACTCCCATTGTGCAACCCAACGAAGGGGAACTCAACTACCTACATCCAGAGGTCAGAGAGGTTTTTCTCTAGAGATGCTGATTGCTTGTTTGTTTGTTTTTGGAACTCAATTCAGTCACTGGTTTGTGTCTGGAAAGATAAATTCTATCAAATTTCTACAACCTTTCTTTCTCTTCATCGTTCATGTCGAGAGATTTGTCTGTAAGGGGATGTTTTATCATTCCCTCCTGCTTCATCATGGAGTGCAATGGTAAATATAGCACTCCTACCCATTGGGATTGGCTGTTTGCCAATAATGAATCACTCTGAGTGAGAAAGTGTGTGTGTGTGTG
This sequence comes from Salvelinus fontinalis, assembly GCF_029448725.1. NCBI lineage: Eukaryota > Metazoa > Chordata > Actinopteri > Salmoniformes > Salmonidae > Salvelinus > Salvelinus fontinalis. The sequence goes on from NC_074680.1 coordinate 30,716,235, forward strand.
TGTGCGTGCGTGCGTGTGTGTGTGTGTGTGTGGGTGGGTGGGTGGGTTGGTGCGTGCGTGCGTGAGTGCGTGTTTGTGTGTGTGCACGCCTGTGAGGAGGAACTGACCCGTTTCTAAGTGTACAGTTGGTACAGTTGGAAGATCTATGCACAGTAATTTGAATATTTGTAATATATACTCAAATTATATGATTTGGATGATTTATTCTGATTTGTAATACAGTGCATTCGGAAAGTATTCATACCCTTGGACTTTTTCCACATTTTGGTACGTTACAGCCTTATTAAAAAATGTGTTAAATAAAAAAAATCCTCTTCAATCTACACACAATACCCCATAACATCAAAGCGAAAACAGAAATATCTTATTTAAATAAGTACTCAGACCCTTCGCTATGAGACTCGAAATTGAGCTCAGGTGCATTCTGTTTCCATTGATCATCAATGAGATGTTTCTACAACTTGATTGTAGACCACCTGTGGTAAAGTCAATTGATTGGACATGATTTGGAAAGGCACACACCTGTATATATAAGGTCCCACAGTTGACAGTGCATGTGAGAGCAAAAACCAAGCCATGAGGTGGTCGAAGGAATTGTTCATAGAGCTCCGAGACAGGATTGTGTCGAGGCACAGTGTCACGCCCTAACCTTAGAGATCCTTGTTATTCTCTATGTTTGGTTAGGTCAGGGTGTGATTTGGGTGGGCATTCTATGTTCTCTATTTCTTTGTGTTTTGGCCAGTGTGGTTCCCAATCAGAGGCAGCTGTCTTTCATTGTCTCTGATTGGGGATCATACTTATGCAGCCCTTTTTCCCTCCTTCAGTGTGGGATCTTGTCTTTGTTTGAGTGCATGTAGTTTGCACGACGAAGCTTTTTGTTCGTTGTATTGTTTATTGTTTTTCTTGGTGGAACATTTAATTAAAAGAATGTACACCTACAACGCTGCACCTTGGTCTCCTTCCGAAGACAAACATTACACACAGATTTGGGGAAGGGTACCAACAAATGTCTGCAGCATCGAAGGTCCCCAAGAACACAGTGGCTTCCATCATTCTTAAATGGAATAAATTTGGTACATCCAAGACTCTTCCTAGAGCTGGCCGCTCTGCCAAACTGAGCAATCAGGGAAGAAGGTCCTTGGTCAGGGAGGTGACCAAGAACCCGATGGTCACTCTGACAGAGCGTCAGAGTTCCTCTGTGGAGATGGGAGAACCTTCCAGAAGGACAACCATCTCTGTAGCACTCCACCAATCAGGCCTTTATGGTAGAGTGGCCAGACAGAAGCCACTCCTCAGTAAAATGCACATTACAGCAGGCTTGGAGTTTGCCAAAAGGCGCCTAAAGACTCTCAGAAACAAGATTCTCTGGTCTGATGAAAACAAGATTGAACTCTTTAGCTTGAATGCCAAGCATCACGTCTGGAGGAGACCTGGCACCATCCCTGCGGTGAAGCATCGTGGTGGCAGCATCATGCTGTGGGGATGTTTTTCAGCGGGAGGGACTGGGAGACTAGTTAGGATCGAGGGAAAGATGAACAGAGCAAAGTACAAAGAGATCATTGATGAAAACCTGCTCTAGAGCGCTCAGGACGAAAGTTCTAGGGCGAAAGTTCACCTTCCAAAAGGCCAGCAACCCTCAGCACAGAGCCAAGACAATGCAGGAGTGGCTTGGAACAAGTCTCTGAATATCCTTGAGTGGCCCAGCCAGAGCCCGGACTTGAACCCAATCGAACATCTCTGGAGAGACCTGAAAATAATTGTGCACCAACGCTCCCCATCCAACCTGACAGAGCTTGAGAGGATCTGCAGTGAAGAATGGGAGAAACTCCACAAATACAGATGTGCCAAGCCTGTAGCGTTATACCCTAGAAGACTCGAGGCTGTAATCTCTGCCAAAGGTGTGTCGGGTCTTTGGCATCATTAAATTGTAGACTGTTATTTTATCAAATCAATTCTCTGTAATTATTATTACGTGATTAAACAAATCATGTAAATGTAATTAACTAGGAAGTCGGGGCACCAAGGAAAATCTTCAGATTACAAAGTTATAATTTTCCTAATATAACTCGTCTAATTAATGAATTATTCTTTACCTCACGTTAGTCTTATTCCAAACGTCGTAAATTGTTGGTTATCTGCATGAACCCAGCCTTTACTATGAATCATCCATACACCAATTGTCTTTATAATTTATTTACTAACTAAATAATCACAGAAATGCATAAACAAATAAACAGTAGATATGGTTATTAGGAAATGATAGGGGAGGTTCGCTAATGGGCTAAGCCGATATGACGGCTTGGTGGACCAAGGGAAGTGGGTGTGGACTGAGAATGGCGGGAAAGAGAAAAGAGACACTACACAGTTGATAATTATATTAATTGAAATGCTAATCCTTTGCACATGAACGCTCATTCATTCGGGAATAATTGCAATCAATCAATTTACGCTCAGTGTGTCGTCGTGATCTCTGTTGGAATCGTCCGTCTCTCTGTTGGAAAGTCCATCTGTAACGGTCGTCCTCCTCCTCTTCGGATGAAGAGGAGGAGTAGGGATTGGACCAAAGCGCAGCGTGATAATTTGACATAATGAAGTTTATTAAAGTAAAGACGAAAAACCGAAAACACTTCAACAAACTACAAAATAACAAACGAACGTAGACTGACCTAAAACATGCGAACTTACATATAACGAAGAACGCACAAACAGGTACAGACTACAAACAAACGATACAGTCCCGTGTGGTAACATATACGGACACAGGAGACAACCACCCACAAACAAACAGTGTGAACAGCCTACCTTTATATGGTTCTCAATCAGAGGAAAAGTCAAACACCTGTCTCTGATTGAGAACCATATAAGGCTAATTACAAATGACCTAAACATAGAAACACAAAACATAGAATGCCCACCCCAACTCACGCCCTGACCAACTAAACACATACAAAAATAACAGAAAACAGGTCAGGAACGTGACATCATCCAAGCGTCTGTCTGCTTCCCTGGAGTCTTTCGTGGTTTGAATGGATACCTCAGAGTACCATTCAGAAATGTTCTTATAGAATAGATGTTTCGGCGGTTGTCGGTCTTCGTATCTCAGGTTCACATAATTTCTAGCTGCAGACTAGTAATTAGTATCGAAGATTTGCTCTTATTCTGTCGGGATCGATAGTCTCAGAGTTGAACCATTTCCACCCATGTAGCCAATGCTCCACGTGGTTTGGTTAGGGATTCAACAACCATTACAACCTTAGCTTAGACTGAGGTTTTTGTGGTCTCTACTCAACCTTCGCCCCTCAGCTGACCGAGGTACGTGTAGTCTGAAGAGGATTTCTTCAGGTGGGGGTTTTATTCGTAACAGTAGAAAAGGGCTGTCCCATGAGCCAGATCATGTCTGTGCTCATGGGGGCGGGCCAATGACTTAGTTAAACTTTACAGGGAATCTAATTCTCTCACATTAAAGGTTCAACATCACCTTACATAATTTCACAAATAGTTGAATATTTACTCATTCATTTTATACAATAATTAGATGCAAACCTCTTAACAGAGGAACCTGTATAAACAGAGCTATGGTAATGTGGCTGTATTGTCTTTCATGAGGTCACAAAAATGAAACAAAACGGACTGGGTCGTAGCTGGCTTCTCCACCGACCGTTTACACATTCTCCAAAACATGGATATTGTTCAGTTTTCAAGTTCTGTGATGTAGAAGAAGTTCCTTTTTTCTACTGTGAAACTCTCTCTCTCTCTATACTGCATGGCCAGAAGTAGAGAGTCTCCTCCAGGAATTTACGACCTGAGATAACAGAACCTGGGTGTAGGAGAGAGAGTGGGATGCCACGCTCTATACCCAGAAAGGGCCACGTCATGACAGGTGCTTCAAAAAAGTACTGAATAAAGGGTCTGAACTCCAATTTGCATACCGCCCTAACAGATCCACAGATGATTCAATCTCTATTGCACTCCACACTGCCCTTTCCCAACTGGACAAAATGAACACCTATGTGAGAATGCTATTCATTGACTATACAGTGGGGAGAACAAGTATTTGATACACTGCCGATTTTGCAGGTTTTCCTACTTACAAAGCATGTAGAGGTCTGTAATTTTTATCATAGGTACACTTCAACTGTGAGAGACGGAATCTAAAAAGAAAAAATCCAGAAAATCACATTGTATGATTTTTAAGTAATTAATTTGCATTTTATTGCATGACATAAGTATTTGACACATCAGAAAAGCAGAACTTAATATTTGGTACAGAACCCTTTGTTTGCAATTACAGAGATCATACGTTTCCTGTAGTTCTTGACCAGGTTTGCACACACTGCAGCAGGGATTTTGGCCCACTCCTCCATACAGACCTTCTCCAGATCCTTCAGGTTTCGGGGCTGTCGCTGGGCAATACGGACTTTCAGCTCCCTCCAAAGATTTTCTATTGGGTTCAGGTCTGGAGACTGGCTAGGCCACTCCAGGACCTTGAGATGCTTCTTACGGAGCCACTCCTTAGTTGCCCTGGCTGTGTGTTTCGGGTCGTTGTCATGCTGGAAGACCCAGCCACGACCCATCTTCAATGCTCTTACTGAGGGAAGGGGGTTGTTGGCCAAGATCTCGCGATACATGGCCCCATCCATCCTCCCCTCAATACGGTGCAGTCGTCCTGTCCCCTTTGCAGAAAAGCATCCCCAAAGAATGATGCTTCCACCTCCATGCTTCACGGTTGGGATGTTGTTCTTGGGGTTGTACTCATCCTTCGTCTTCCTCCAAACACGGCGAGTGGAGTTTAGACCAAAAAGCTCTATTTTTGTCTCATCAGACCACATGACCTTCTCCCATTTCTCCTCTGGATCATCCAGATGGTCATTGGCAAACTTCAGACGGGCCTGGACATGCGCTGGCTTGAGCAGGGGGACCTTGCGTGCGCTGCAGGATTTTAATCCATGACGGCGTAGTGTGTTACTAATGGTTTTCTTTGAGACTGTGGTCCCAGCTCTCTTCAGGTCATTGACCAGGTCCTGCCGTGTAGCTCTGGGCTGATCCCTCACCTTCCTTATGATCATTGATGCCCCACGAGGTGAGATCTTGCATGGAGCCCCAGACCGAGGGTGATTGACCGTCATCTTCAACTTCTTCCATTTTCTAATAATTGCGCCAACAGTTATTGCCTTCTCACCAAGCTGCTTGCCTATTGTCCTGTAGCCCATCCCAGCCTTGTGCAGGTCTACAATTTTGTCCCTGATGTCCTTACACAGCTCTCTGGTCTTGGCCATTGTGGAGAGGTTGGAATCTGTTTGATTGAGTGTGTGGACAGGTGTCTTTTATACAGGTAACGAGTTCAAACAGGTGCAGTTAATACAGGTAATGAGTGGAGAACAGGAGGGCTTCTTAAAGAAAAACTAACAGGTCTGTGAGAGTTGGAATTCTTACTGGTTGGTAGGTGATCAAATACTTATGTCATGCAATAAAATGCAAATTAATTACTTACAAATCATACAATGTGATTTTCCGTCTCTCACAGTTGAAGTGTACCTATGATAAAAATTACAGACCTCTACATGCTTTGTAAGTAGGAAAACCTGCAAAATCGGCAGTGTATCAAATACTTGTTCTCCCCACTGTAGCTCAGCGTTCAACACCATAGTGCCCTCAAAGCTCATAAATAAGCTAAGGACCCTGGGACTAAACACCTCCCTCTACAGCTGGATCCTGGACTTCCTGACGGGCCGCTCCTAGGCAGTAAGGGTAGGTAACAACACATCCGCCACGCTGATCCTCAACACAAGGGCCACTTAGGGGTGCGTGCTCAGTCCCCTCCTGTACTCCCTTTTCACTCATGACTGCACGGTCAGGCATGACTCCAACACCATCATTAAGTTTGCCGATGACACAACAGTGGTAGGCCTGATCACCGACAATGATGAGACAGCCTATAGGGAGGAGGTCAGAGACCTGACCGGGTGGTGCCAGGACAACAACCTCTCCCTCAACGTGATCAAGACTAAGGAGATGATTGTGGACTACAGGAAAAGGAGGACCGAGCACACCCCATTCTCATCGACGGGGCTGTAGTGGAGCAGGTTGAGAAATTCAAGTTCCTTGGTGTCCACATCACCAACAAATTAACATGGTCCAAACACACCAAGACAGTCGTGAAGAGGGCACGATAAAACCTATTCCGCCTCAGGAGACTGAAAAGGTTTGGCATGGGTCCTCAGATCCTCAAAAGGTTCTACAGCTGCACCATCGAGCGCATCCTAACCGGTTGCATCACCGCATGGTATGGCAACTGCTCGGCCTCCGACCGCAAGGCACTACAGAGGGTAGTGCATACGGCCCAGTACATCACTGGGGCCAAGCTTCCTGCCATCCAGGACCTCTATACCAGACGGTGTCAGAGGAAGGCCCTAAAAATTGTCAAAGACTCCAGCCACCCTAGTCACAGACTGTTCTCTCTGCTACCACACAACAAGCGGTACCGGAGCGCTAAGTCTAGGTCCAAGAGGTTAATAAACAGCTTCTACCCCGAAGCCATAAGACTCTTATCAAATGGCTACCCAGACTATTTGCATTGCCCCCCCACCCCCTCTTTTTCTCCGCTGCTACGCTCTGTTATTATCTATGTATAGTCACTTTAATAACGCTACCTACATGTACATATTGCCTCAATTACTTCAAACAGCCGGTGCCCCCGCACATTGACTCTGTACCGGTACCCCCTGTATGTAATCTTGCTATTGTTATTTTACTGCTGCTCTTTCATTACTTGTTCCTTGTATTTTCTTATTCTTGTTCGTAATTTTTTAAACTACATTGTTGGTTAAGGGCTTGTAAGTAAGCATTTCACTGTAAGGTCTACACCTGTTGTATTCGGCATATGTGACTAATACAATTTGATTTGATTTGAATACTTATGTAAATGTATTATTTCATTTATTAATTTTTTTATAAATTTGCAACACATTTTTAAACCCTGTTTTGTCATTATGGGGTATTGTGAGTAGATTGATGAGGGAAAAAAACGACTTCCTCAATTTTAGAATAAGGCTGTAACGTAACAAAATGTGGAAAAAATCAAGGGATCTGAATATTTTCCGAATGCACTGCATAATTATAACTTTATCTTAGAGAAACATACTAGAAACAAATCTGTCTCATGAAAGGATTCACACTGCGACAGTTCAGATGATTGTGACAAAGAAACTGTTAACGTGCCATTTTATGCTGCCAACTGAAGTTCTCCTCGGCTCTGCCATTTGTAGTGCCTCTTATCTACAATTGATTAAAATGACATTTAATGCGTGTTGGAAAGGTTACAGGTGTGACCTTCTGATGTGGTACATATGTGGACTGCATCACTAACAGAGAGAAGTAGCCTTGAGTTCTTCACTGAATTGATAGTGGTCATGTTACACTGATTAATGTTATTCTATAAAACAAGCATTCAGAAAGTGCATTTTTGCTTGTAATTCTGTAGTGAGGCTGTTGCTCTATCTCCCTGATTACATGAACTGAATGTATATTAGTTTAAGTTGGTGTGGTTAAGAGCCTTTGCAGGATAAATGACCATATGGACAGTAAACAAGAGTAAACAATCACTGTTGGGAGATTATGCTGTGAATCTTTATGGCCTCATTGGAGAAGCTCTGCCTCTGAAGGTTCTCTCTCACCTTCACATCATTTACAGTGAGTGAATAACTGCCAAAAGACATGCCCTCTCAAAGCCTTAATTTCAGTCCTTGGTCTGGGTGGGAAAAGACAGTCGGACGCAAGTGGACAGGCATGTCCTAGTTTTCCTGACCTTGGCCTCATTTAAGCTTAATGACCCTGCCATGAGAGTTCACTGCCCTGCTGCCCTGATGCCGGGGACAACATCCCCATCCAGTTCCTGCTGGGCGAGAGGAGGCTGAAAGTGATGTTAAAGGCTGAGGATGCTGGGTGGGTGGTGAGACTGAACAGAGATAGGTTAGGTGTGGTGTGTGGTGGGGAATCTAACTTGACCCATCACGACCCGCTTTGAAGGACCTGTTTGAAGCCAGCAGAAGAGGAAGATGAAAGTGGGAACAGCGTGGGCACCACAAGAACAAAGATCCCTTTTAAAAGCTGAAAAAAACCACCTGATGCACCTCACCTTAATGCTATTCTATCAAAAGGCACTTTTACATCAACAGGGAGGGAAGTGGCTGTCTGACGTGGCTCACTCTTTGTCCTACAAAATGGAACAAAATAAAAATCAAAGAGGATGGAAAAACCACAGACAGAAGGTTGTAAATGTACTTGTGATGATAATCACCATGATAAAGGGGACACTGGTGATGGTGATTGTATCAACATGCAGAGAGAGAATCAACAGGCAGGTTTTATACAACTGGGTCAAATATAGCTTCAGAAATTATATGGAAATCTGCTTGCCATGGTGATGCTGCAGCCATGTCAAATGGCTGTTACCTTTTGACATGGCTGTAGCTGTACGTAAAAGCACAACTATTTCTACTTGAGGGCACAATATGCTATTGTGACCAAAGAGAAAAATTATGTCTGGTGTTTATGTTGAAATAGGTATAAAAATAATCAAGGAGTAACATACTAAATCACTAGAGTCCTGCTGCAGTAGTTTGGTACCTTGTCTAATATTTTGATACATCATTGTGAGTCTTCATCAAATTTGAAGACCCAGTGAGCCTCTAAATAGTGCACAGTATTGACATTCCATTAAAATAATAGACATGTGATAAAATATTCTACACCATATTTATTTTTTCTCTTTCACTCCTTTGCTCTCCAATGCTGCCCTTTTGTTTTTCCAGAGGTGAGCATGTTTGCTGTGCCGAAGGGCTCTTAACAAGGCTGTCAGCTGAAAGGTCACATCCAAAAAGGAAAGAGAGATAGAAAAATAAGATTGAGTCCCTGCCACTCATGTCTGTGTCTAGATGAAGACACTGAATCTGACCTATACCAGGAAACCAGATCCAAGAGAGCCATCAGACATGGAGATTGTGGATGGTGGGGAGTGGATCGACATGAAGAGGGTGAGAGAGAGAGGGGGAGAAAAGTATAAAGGCACAGGCTGACAAAATCAACAAAAAAGGTTTGGCAAGCCTAAAGACTTTATTGTTTGTGTAATAACTGAGGCTTCAATCTCAGCACTCACTTTTTGATTGTTTATATAAACTGCAGAGGAGAAAAATGCAGTTGCGGTACATACACAGCATTTTTACTCCCATTCATTGTAACAACTAGGACTATCTCTGGATGTTAGCTGCTGCTTTTTATGGTAGAACAAGTTGAAAGAACTCACTTACACATTCAGAATCATAGTTTTTCATTAGACAGGAATACCCACAGTTGTCACCACTTTATCTAGCTTACATTTTACTTGGAGTATACATGCTGGACACAACTTTGAATACTGCTGTTCAAAAACACCTCAGTTCTTACAAAGTACTCCACATTTTTACACAAGGTATCAAAATATCTACAATGAGAGGACAACAAAATTATTCAGTGCTGCGTAGCTGTGATCTAGTCTGCATGTAAATGAAACTGCACAAGCAAGCTATTGAAGACAGCTTTTACAGACCGCTGTATAGCCTGAAACATCAGAATGAACTCATTGGTTTTCTTGCAGTGCGCAGGGTGTGAGGGTAACGACCCTCCAAGTCCCTCCTCCACTCTCCTTAGTGCCCCTGCCCACCTGTCTATCTTTGTTACTCTGGACACATTTACAGTGATAGCAGCTGTGGGGGTGGATGGATGATCTTCTCAGTTAGATTCCTCCACTACGGCCCCATACACCACTTCACTGCTGTCCTGCACCCCGAGATTCAGATCTTCATCTGGGAGACACATGGAGAGAGGTGTCACAATCAGATAGGGAAAGCGTCTCTCTCACACACACACACTTTACATTGAGGTAATCAGAATATCATGCCAGGTTATCCTACATGGGGTCTGGTCCTGTGTGGTCTGAAGAGGAGTGTGTTTGTGGGGCTGCATCCCGCCTGGGGCCTCTACAGAGTTGGGATCCATAGGGGGCCAGCGGAGCTCCCCGCTTTCCACATTGCCCCCATCAGAGGGCTCCACCACAATAGAGGGAAGTCTCTTGGATAGCTTGGGATTCCGCTCATGGGTATCTGGGAAAATCTGGACACAAGAAGTAGGGTCGATTGACTCTTTATTAGGGTGTTTTACTCTTTCTTATAGGGATTTGAAGTTCAAATCTGAGATCCTTGCAATGAGAGCTCATACAACATTTTACAAGAAAGATCCAAAATTAAAGGCACATTCGTAATTGGTAGGCTGTCAATTAATCTCTTGGTTGAGTGACTGTTGGATGGATGGATGGATGGATGGATGGATGGATGGATGGATGGACGGACGGATGGATGGATTGAGGCAACAGTAGACTCACCTGAAAGGATATGCCCTGATCCCCTGATACTGCTCCAGCTACACTGAAGTCCTTTATCACAGGTTCCTGTGTGTTCATCACCTCAGTCATCCTATGAACAACAAGGGGACCAAGGCAATACTGCTGTTGTATACCCTTTTATGCAAAGAAACGGATGTGGTTTATTTCAATAATAAATTCATACAGATGTAGGATCTTAATTTGATCACCCTGTTGCAGGAGAACATTATTGCAATACACTTGTAGTGTATTTGAGGTTTAAAAAGGCTTCTGAAGTTTGTAATTTCCACTTAGAAATTTCAGACTTGATTTTCCCTTACAAAAAATGTATAAACCCCAACAAAAATGTCCATTCATTATAATCCACATAATAATTCACATTTCCTGTTGCTGCAGGATAATTTTCCTGCTGTAGAAAACTGTCTCAAATGAAGATCCTACATCTGAATCGCAGTTCTACTCAGAGCTACTCAAGTCAATTGTGATGCTTTTTTAATCTCCCTTCTTGGTCATTCTTGCTTCCCTCGCTCGCTCAGCTGTTGCTTATTTGATGACAACTTTGACTAGAGAGTACAGTAGTGCCAAGCCAGCCTCTGTGGTCCAACGAGACAGCCCTAAAGTTGAAAGTGTTTTGACACAGAAATCATAGTCACTTTACAGGGTCCTGTACTTCCAGTCTCACATGCAAATAAGCATACAGAAACCTGGCACTTCAAGAACAACCTAAACTCAGAAAATATTAAGACTGTGTAGCAGAAACTTGTCTGAAGAAGGCTTCTTTTTATTCTTTTTTTCTCGTTTTGATGTGAACGTAAGCAGCGTATGAAATGGGAATGACAGTCTGTGTGATTTTCTGAGTATAGCAGTTGGCAAAGTTTGGAAAAAGACAGCTGTTTTGGGTGTTTTCAAGTGTGTACTATGTAGTAATTACTGATGATATGAAAGTCTGAATTCTGTCCTTTAAACCTGGATGTGTTTTGTTTTCTCTTCCTTGTATCATATTACTATGGTTTATTTTCAAGCTAATTGCTCCTTTATTCCTACTCAAAAGCACATATTGTCCCTAGATGGAATTCCTGTGGTCACTGTGTGTCTTGACCCCTCGGCCGTCCTCGCTCCAAGGGAAAGGCTTCTCTTATTCAATATCAGTTGTGAAGTCATACTTAGCTTGGTTCAATGTAATTGCGAAAGCTTGGGTACACATTGCTGTGGGTTAAGAGTTTGGTATGTAGTGTTACTCCATACAACATACGACACTATTCTGTATACTTCTGGCCCTTCTTTGGACACTGTGTTAACAACCCTCCAGGCGAGCTTCAATGCCATACAACTCTCCTTCCGTGGCCTCCAATTACTCTTAAATACAAGTAAAACTAAATGCATGCTCTTCAACCGATCGCTGCCTGCACCTGCCCGCCTGTCCAACATCACTACTCTGGACGGCTCTGACTTAGAATATGTGGACAACTACAAATACCTAGGTGTCTGGTTCGACTGTAAACTCTCCTTCCAGACTCACATCAAACATCTCCAATCCAAAGTTAAATCTAGAATTGGCTTCCTATTCCGCAACAAAGCATCCTTCACTCATGCTGCCAAACATTTTTTATTTTATTTATTTATTTATTTTATTTAACCTTTATTTAACCAGGTAGGCAAATTGAGAACACGTTCTCATTTACAATTGCGACCTGGCCAAGATAAAGCAAAGCAGTTCGACACATACAACAACACATAGTTACACATGGAGTAAAAACAAACATATAGTCAATAATACAGTGAAAAAAAATAAAATAAGTCTATATACAATGTGAGCAAGTGAGGTGAGATAAGGGAGGTGAAGGCAAACAGATATATGTATAAATAAATAAAAATATAAAAAGGCCATGGAGGCGAAGTGAGTACAACACAGCAAGTAAAATAAAAACTAAAAAAACACTGGAATGGTTGGTTTGCATTGGAAGAAAGTGCAACGTAGAGACAGAAATAATGGGGTGCAAAGGAGCAAAATAAATTAATAAATAAATACAGTAGGTAAAGAGGTAGTTGTTTGGGCTAAATTGTAGATGGGTTATGTACAGGTGCAGTAATCTATGAGCTGCTCTGACAGCTGGTGCTTAAAGCTAGTGAGGGAGATAAGTGTTTCCAGTTTCAGAGATTTTTGTAGTTCGTTCCAGTCATTGGCAGCAGAGAACTGGAAGGAGAGGCGTCCAAAGGAAGAATTGGTTTTGGGGGTGACTAGAGAGATATACCTGCTGGAGCGCGTGCTACAGGTAGGTGCTGCTATGGTGACCAGCGAGCTGAGATAAGGGGGGACTTTACCTAGCAGGGTCTTGTAGATGACCTGGAACCAGTGGATTTGGCGACGAGTATGAAGCGAGGGCCAGCCAACGAGAGTGTACAGGTCGCAGTGGTGGGTAGTATATGGGGCTTTGGTGACAAAACGGATGGCACTGTGATAGACTGCATCCAATTTATTGAGTAGGGTTTTGGAGGCTATTTTGTAAATGACATCACCGAAGTCGAGGATTGGTAGGATGGTCAGTTTTACAAGGGTATGTTTGGCAGCATGAGTAAAGGATGCTTTGTTGCGGAATAGGAAGCCAATTCTAGATTTGACTTTGGATTGGAGATGTTTGATGTGGGTCTGGAAGGAGAGTTTACAGTCTAACCAGACACCTAGGTATTTGTAGTTGTCCACATATTCTAAGTCAGAGCCGTCCAAAGTAGTGATGTTGGACAGGCGGGCAGGAGCAGGCAGCGATCGGTTGAAGAGCATGCATTTGGTTTTACTTGTATTTAAGAGCAGTTGGAGGCCACGGAAGGAGAGTTGTATGGCATTGAAGCTCGCCTGGAGGGTTGTTAACACAGTGTCAAAAGAAGGGCCAGAAGTATACAGAATAGTGTCGTCTGCGTAGAGGTGGATCAGAGAATCACCAGCAGCAAGAGCGACATCATTGATGTAAACAGAGAAGAGAGTCGGTCCAAGAATTGAACCCTGTGGCACCCCCATAGAGACTGCCAGAGGCCCGGACAACAGACCCTCCGATTTGACACACTGAACTCTATCAGAGAAGTAGTTGGTGAACCAGGCGAGGCAATCATTAGAGAAACCAAGGCTGTCGAGTCTGCCAATGAGGATGTGGTGATTGACAGAGTCAAAAGCCTTGGCCAGGTCAATGAATACGGCTGCACAGTATTGTTTCCTATCGATGGCGGTTACGATATCGTTTATGACCTTGAGCGTGGCTGAGGTGCACCCATGACCAGCTCTGAAACCAGATTGCATAGCGGAGAAGGTGTGGTGTGATTCGAAATGGTCGGTAATCTGTTTGTTGACTTGGCTTTCGAAGACCTTAGAAAGGCAGGGTAGGATAGATATAGGTCTGTAGCAGTTAGGGTCAAGGGTCCCCCCCCCAAACATACCCTTGTAAAACTGACCATCCTACCAATCCTCGACTTCAGTGATGTCATTTACAAAATAGCCTCCAATACCCTACTCAATAAATTGGATGCAGTCAATTTCACAGTGCCATCCGTTTTGTCACCAAAGCCCCATATACTACTCACCACTGCGACCTGTACACTCTTGTTGGCTGGCCCTCGCTTCATACTCGTCGCCAAACCTACTGGCTCCAGGTAATCTACAAGACCCTGCTAGGTAAAGTCCCCCCTTATCTCAGCTCGCTGGTCACCATAGCAGCACCCACCTGTAGCACGCGCTCCAGCAGGTATATCTCTCTGGTCACCCCCAAAACCAATTCTTCCTTTGGTCGCCTCTCCTTCCAGTTCTCTGCTGCCAATGACTGGAACGAACTACAAAAATCTCTGAAACTGGAAACACTTATCTCCCTCACTAGCTTTAAGCACCAGCTGTCAGAGCAGCTCATAGATTACTGCACCTGTACATAGCCCATCTATAATTTAGCCCAAACAACTACCTCTTTACCTACTGTATTTATTTATTTATTTTGCTCCTTTGCACCCCATTATTTCTCTCTACTTTGCACATTCGTCCCCTGCAAACCAACCATTCCAGTGTTATTGTATTTACTTCGCCACCATGGCCTTTTTTATATTTTTATTATATTTTTATTTATTTATATATATTTTTTGTTTGCCTTCACCTCCCTTATCTCACCTCACTTGCTCACATCTAGACTTATTTTTCTACTGTAATTATGTATGTTTGTTTTACTCCATGTGTAACTCTGTGTTGTTGTATGTGTCGAACTGCTTTGCTTTATCTTGGCCAGGTCGCAATTGTAAATGAGAACGTGTTCTTAACTTGCCTACCTGGTTAAATAAAGGTTAAATAAATAAAATAAAAAAATAAAAAACAAAGACACCTACCTACTGTAATGATGGCATGACACCAACAGACATCAGGTTCAAATAAAATACCACAGCATGATGTGACTAGGAGGAATAAGATAAGATGGATGCAGATGGAAAGAATGTCATCAAGGTGCATCCAACTTTTCAAAAGCAAAGTCTGCATACATTCCAACCCAATAAAGTGTTTCTCTTGTCAGAGACACAGGTTTAAATACAACTGTAATCTTTACTATTGTCCTATTTCAGAGCCAAACAATATTGTTGAGCTGGAGTAACTGCTAAAATGCACTCACCTGTATCCAATCCTTTCATATTAGTAAGGACAAAGAAACATGACATAGGAAAGGAGGCAGCTCCTCGTATTAAGACGCACCCATGTCATACCGTGACACAATGTAGTTGCAATTGTCCAGCTCTGTCCGAAATGCAGACACATAGACTCAGTGCTAAACTGTAAAACACTACATTTGAACACTCTATTCTCTATTATTATAGAATATTTGTGTTTGTCCTAAGCCATTTGTTGATAAACACAAACTGTTTATAGGCTACTAACTCTAACTGTGCGCACCTTAATCATGAATGTCTACCTGTTTGGAGTGTTTACGTCCTTCAAAGCGGAGTTGAGGAAGGTGTTTTTTCAGAATCTTTTTTTTTTCCAGAGAGAGAGAAATCCGAGAGACAAGTGTCCTTATACACAGTAATGTTCCGAATGAAGTTTCCCCAGCACGCGAGTACTGGAGTATGCGCACTTGCGCAGTCGGGTGACTCGACTGACACCATTGCCTACTGAGAGAGACCACAGGTAGGATAGAGACAAGAGAATAATTGATTATTCTGCCAAAACTATTACCCAAGAGTGTACACTAGGACAGTTGCGATTTTAACATGTAAATCTTGGTGGGGCAAAAAAATCTAACAAATATTAACGCATGCCAGTAAAGCCACTACACAACACAACACTAAACAATACATTACTTGGACTATATCGGCGACAAAAGGTACCCACAAACTGGTTGGGACTACATAAAGCTGTCCCAACAGCAGAGCTTTTTTTTCAGCACTATGGAGTGAATCCTTACCGCTGCTACACCTGGCTATCAACAGAGCCTTGTCTGGTAGTGAAACAGTTCATTCAGCCTCATTTACTGCCGTTTAAAAAACATAGCTGATATGGCTGACTTGCCGCCACCAAATGTGGTTTCAACTGACAATTGAGATGAACAAACTATGGCATAAATATATCATTATGGACACTTAGCACGCTGCGCATTGGTCCTCCTCTTCTTCCAACCACGATAAGCGTTACAGTCTTTCAAAGATCATTTGTAAAAATCCAAATAACTTCACAGATCTTCATTGTAAAGGGTTTAAACACTGTTTCCCATGCTTGTTCAATGAACCATAAACAATTAAGGACATTGCACCTGTGGAACGGTCATTAAGACACTAACAGCTTACAGACGGTAGACAATTAAGGTCACAGTTATGAAAACATAGGACACTAAAGAGGCCTTTCTACTGACTGTGAAAAACACCAAAAGAAAGATGCCTAGGGTCCCTGCTCATCTGCATGAACGTGCCTTAGGCATGCTGCAAGGAGGCATGAGGACTGCAGATGTGACCAGGGCAATAAATTGCAATGTCCGTACTGTGAGACGCCTAAGACAGTGCTACAAGGAGACAGGACAGACAGCTGATCGTCCTCGCAGTGGCAGACCACGTGTAACAACACCTGCACAGGATCGGTACATCCGAACATCACACCTGCGGAACAGGTACAGGATGGCAACAACAACTGCCCGAGTTACACCAGGAACGCACAATCTCTCCATCAGTGCTCAGACTGTCCGCAATAGGCTGAGAGAGGCTGGACTGAGGGCTTGTATGCCTGTTCTAAGGCAGATCCTCACCAGACATCACCGGCAACAGCATCGGCTATGGGCACAAACCCACCGTCGCTGGACCAGACAGGACTGGCAAAAAGTGCTCTTCACTGACGAGTCGCGGTTTTGTCTCACCAGGGGTGATGGTCGGATTTGCGTTTATCATCGAAGGAATGAGCGTTACACCGAGGCCTGTACTCTGGAGCGGGATCTATTTGGAGGTGGAGGGTCCGTCATGGTCTGGGGCGGTGTGTCACAGCATCATCAGACTGAGCTTGTTGTTATTGCAGGCAATCTCAACGTTGTGCGTTACAGGGAAGACATCCTCCTCTCTCATGTGGTACCCTTCCCGCAGGCTCATCCTGACATGACCCTCCAGCAAGCCAATGCCACCAGCCATACTGCTCGTTCTGTGCGTGATATCCTGCAAGACAGGAATGTCAGTGTTCTGCCATGGCCAGCAAAGAGCCCGGATCTCAATCCCATTGAGCACGTCTGGGACCTGTTGGATCGGAGGGTGAGGGCTAGGGCCATTCCCCCCAGGAATGTCCGGGAAATTGCAGGTGCCTTAGTGGAAGAGTGGGGTAACATCTCACAGCAAGAACTGGCAAATCTGGTGCAGTCCATGAGGAGAAGATGCACTGCAGTACTTAATGCAGCTGGTGGCCACACCAGATACTGACTGTTGCTTTTGATTTTGTCCCACCCCCTTTGTTCAGGGACACATTATTCCATTTTTGTTAGTCTCATGTCTGTGGAACTTGTTCAGTTTATGTCTCCGTTGTTGAATCTTGTTATGTTCATAGAAATATTTACACATGTTAAGTTTGCTGAAAATAAACGCAGTTGACAGTGAGAGGACGTTTCTTTTTTTGCTGAGTTTATAACTATTTGTTCAGCACTTTTGAAATGTATAGTGACAGAATTCAGAACATGGGCCATTCTTACAGTATTCTCTATGTACACCAAGTCAGAACCATAGGATAAGTAAAGGGGGCATATAAGCAGACAACGAAAGCTCTTACAATAGTCAAGGATTACGTTTCTCTAAAACAGGCTATAGGCTACATGTACACAACCAAGTCAGAACAATAGACTAAGTTATGAGGGGGAAAGGGACCAAATTATTAGGGTGAGGCACATGGGCTACAAACTGCTTACTACACAACATACACTTAGTATTTCTTTCTAAGCTACAGTATACATACCTCCCTGACATATTACATAATTTATGAAGCACCATACAATACATTTTTGGACTCACATTGTTGTGCTGTGCTCACTTGAACAGGAAGGTGGCGTGGCAGTCCTTCTTGTGGGCAAATTTTGTCATCAAACTTTGTCATCAAAGTCTGGCTTTCTGTATTTATGGTGCTTTCAAGACAACTGTAAACTCGGGGAAAAAACAAGGTTGAATCCTGACATCAGTGATCATCAGGTCAGAGCTCTAGAAAGAGGCCCGAGTTCCTGACTTGGAATTCCGAGTCGAGTTGGATGACTGTTCAAAACGCATTTTCCCAGTCGGAGCTCGTTTTTTTCAGAGTTCCCAGTTGTCTTGAACTCACTGAAGTCTGCTTTGCAACGCTTGTAGTTAGCCATTGATTCCTTCAAAATCACTCATTGTTGAATTTGCGATTTCCAACTTGTTGTGTAATGTTTATGTGCAATGGCCAATGAGCACCGATAAGTTTTATCTATAATTTATCTTCATATGACAAGGATTGCCATAAAGAGCCAGACTACGCTTTGCAACTGCACATGGGGGCAGAGATCGTACTTTTTGGAGAAATGTCCTCTGGTCTGATGAACCAAAAATAGAACTGTCATAATGGCCATAATTACCATTGTTTGGAGGAAAAATGGGGAGGCTTGCAAGCCGAAGAACATCATCCCAACAGTGAAGCATGGGGGTGGCAGCATCACGTTGCAGGAGGGACTGGTGCACTTCACAAAATAGATGGCATCATGAGGGAGGAATATTATGTGGATATATTGAAGCAACATTTCAAGACATCAGTAGCGAAGTTAAAGCTTGGTTGCAAATGGGTCTTCCAAATGGACAATGACCCCAAGCATACTTCCAAAGTTGTGGCAAAATGGCTTAAGGACAACAAAGGTATTGCAGTGGCCATCACAAAGCCCTGACCTCAATCCTATAGAAACTATGTGGGGAGAACTGAAAAAGCGTGTGCGAGCAAGGAGGCCTACAAAACTGACTCAGTTACACCAGCTCTGTCAGGAGGAATGGGCCAAAATTCACCCAACTTATTAAGTTAAGTTAAACAATTTAAAGGCAATGCTACCAAATACTAATTGAGTGTATGTAAACTTCTGACCCACTGGGAATGTGATGAAAGAAATAAAATCTGAAATAAATTATTCTCTCTACTACTATTCTGACATTTCACATACTTAAAATAAAGTGATGATCCTAACTGACCTAAGACAGGGAATTTTTACTAGGAATAAATGTCAGGAATTGTGAAAAACTAAGTTTAAATGTATTTGGCTAAGGTGTATGTAAACTTCTGATTTCAACTGTATATACAGTCCCAGTCAAAAGTTTGGGTTTTTCTTTATTTTTACTATTTTCTACATTGTAGAATAATAGTGAAGACATCAAAACTATGAAATAACAAATATGGAATCATGTAGTAACCAATAAAGTGTTAAACAAATCAAAATATATTTAATATTTGAGATTCTTCAAAGTAGCCTCCCTTTGCCTTGATGACAGCTTTGCACACTCTTGGCATTCTCTCAACCAGCTTCACCTGGAATGCAGTCTTGAAGGAGTTCCCACACTTGTTGGCTGCTTTTCCTTCACTCTGCGGTCCAATTTATCCCAAACCATCTAATTTGGGTTGAGGTCGGGTGATTTTGCAGGCCAGGTCATCTGATGCAGCACTCCATCACTCTCCTTCTTGGTCAAATAGCCCTCACACAGCATGGAGGTGTGTTGGGTCATTGTCCTGTTGAAAAACAAATGATAGTCCCACTAAGCGCAAACCAGATGGGATGGCGTATCGCTTCAGAATGCTGTGGTAGCCATGCTGGTTAAGTGTCCCTTGAATTCTAAATAAATCACTGACAGTGTCACCAGAAAAGCACCCCCACACCATCACATCTCCCCCAACAGATCCACAGATGCCCTTTCCTACTTGGACAAAAGGAACACCTACGTGAGAATGCTGTTCATTGACTGCAGCGTTCAACACCAAAGTGCCCTCCAAGCTCATCACTAAATTAAGGACCCTGGAACTGAAAACTTCCCTTCTGCAACTGGATCCTGGACTTCCTAACAGGAAGTCACCAGGTGTTGAGGGATAGGCAACAACACATTCACCATGCTGACTCTCAACACTAGAGCCCCTCAGGAGTGTGTGCTTAGTCCCATCCTGTACTCCTTGTTAGAGGTCTTCACAGACCTGTTTGTGGGTGGTTGTTTCCTGTTTAGTGTTTGTTTCACCTTTCAGGACTGTTCGTTTGTCGTGTTTGTTGTTTTGTCAAGTGTTGCGTATTTTATTAAATAATATAAACACTTACCACGCTGCACCTTGGTCCTCTTCTCCTTCTCCCGACGACGTGCGTTACACGCTCACAGTACAGCCCCTCCCCCGAATGCTAGAGCTGCACCTCAGTCTCCCTCCTCTCGTGCTTTATCAGCTCTGGTTAAGGAAGTAGCTTAAAAAATAAATGTTCTGCTGCTTCCCTCACTCTGGGTCTGGATCCAACCAGGCCTATACAGAACGGGTCTAGTTGTCCTCGGGTCAGTTCGGAATGGGTCTCTATATTAAAAAAAATAAGCTATGCATATCGGGTGGGAAAGCTCCAAGTCCATTTTGGAAAGGGTCCAACTTTTTGGACCAGTGAAGACCTCTACTCCCTGTTCACCCACAACTGAGTGGCCGCACACAACTCCAAAACCCTCATTAAGTTTGCAGCCGACACGACGGTGGTAGGCCTGATCACCGGCGACAATGAGACAGCCTATAGGGAGGAGTTCAGAGACCTGGAAATGTGGCAAACTGGCTGCATCACCGCTTGGTATGTCAACTGCTTGGCATCCGACCAGAAAGGCACTTCAGAGGGTAGCGCAGAAGGCCCAGTACATCACTGTGGCCAAGCTCCCTAACATCCAGGACCTCTATACCAGGCGGTGTCAGAAGAAGGCCCTAAAAATTGTCAAAGTCTCCAGTCACCCAAGTCATAGACAAAATTCTCTCTGCTACCACACGGTAAGCGGTACCGATGCACCAAGTCTGGAACCAACAGGACCCTGAACAGCTACCCCCAAGCCATAAGACTGCTTAATGCCTTCCGAGTGGCGTAGTGCCACTAGAGGTCCTTGTTCGAGTCCAGGCACTGTAGCAGCCGGCCGCGACCGGGAGAACCATTGGGCGGCGCACAATTGGCCCAGCGTCGTCCGGGTTAGGGGAGGGTTTGGCCGGCAGGGATGTTCTTGTCCCATTGCGCACTAGCGACTCCTGTGGCAGGCCGGGAACAATGCACACTGACATGGTCGCCAGGTGTACGGTGTTTCCTCCGACACATTGGTGTGGCTGGCTTCCGGGTTAAGCGGGCATTGTGTCAAGAAGCAGTGCGGCTTGGCTGGGTTGTGTTTCGGAGGACGCACGGCTCTCGACCTTCACCTCTCCCGAGTCCGTACGGGAGATGCAGCAATGGGACAAGACTGTAACTATAAATTGGATAACACAAAATATGGGAGAAAAATGGGTATAATAAAAAATATATATATATTTTTTTAAAGACTGTTTAATAGTTTGTTAAATAGTTAACCAAATTGCTACCCGGAATATATACAGTGCATTCGGATAGTATTCAGGACCCTTAACTTTTTCCACATTTGTTACGTTACAGCCTTATTCAAAAATGTATTACATTGTTTTTTCCCTCATCAATCTACAATACCTCAAAATGACAAAGCAAATATTGGTCTTTAGAAAAGTTTTCAAATTTACAAAAATACAAAGCTGAAATATCACATTCAGACCCTTTACTCAGTACTTTGTTGAAGCACCTTTGGCAGCGATTACAGCCTTGAGTCTTCTTGGGTATGACGCTACAAGCTTGGCACACCTGTATTTGGGGAGTTTCTCCCATTCTTCTCTGAAGATCCTCTCACGCTCTATCAGATTGGATGGGGAGCATCGCTGCACAGCTATTTTCAGGTCTCTCCAGAGATGTTTGATCGGGTTCAAGTCCGGTCTCTGGCTGGGCCACTCAAGGATATTCAAAGACTTGTCCCGAAGCCACTCCTGCGTTGTCTTGGCTGTGTGCTTAGGGTCATTGTCCTGTTGGAAGTTGAAGCTTTGCCCCCAGTCTGAGGTCCTGAGCACTCTGGAGCAGGTTTTCATCAAGGATCTCTCTGTACTTTGCTCCGTTCATCTTTCCCTCGATCCTGACTAGTCTCCCAGTCCCTGCCACTGAAAAACATCTCCACAGCATGATGCTGCCACCAACATGCTTCACCGTAGGGATGGTGCCAGGTTTCCTCCAGACGTGACGCTTGGCATTCAGTCCAAAGAGTTCAATCTTGGTTTCATCAGATCAGAGAGTCTTGTTTCTCATGGTCTGAGAGTTCTTTTGGTTCCTTTTGGCAAACTCCAAGTGAGTTGTCATGTGCCTTTACTGAGGAGTGGCTTCTGTCTGGCCTCTTTATCATAAAGGCCTGATTGGCGGAGTGCTGCAGAGATGGCTGTCCTTCTGGAAGGTTCTCCCATCTTTTTTATTTTTATTTAATTGAATTGAACCTTTATTTAACTAGGCAAGTCAGTTAAGAACAAATTGTTATTTACAATGATGGCCCAAAAGGCAAAAGGCCTCCTGCGGGGACGGGGTCTGGGATTTAAAAATATATATACTGTACATGTAGGGCAAAACACACATCACGAGAGAGACACCACAACACTACATAAAGAGAGACCTAAGACAACAACATAAAATGGCAGAAACACATGGCAACACAGCATGGTAGCAACACAACACGACAACAACACAGAGTACCTCTGGAGCTCTTGAAACCGGTGTGAAATGGCTAGCTAGTTAGCGGTGTGCGCCTTAATGGCGGTTCAATCGGTGACGTCACTCGCTCTGAGACCTTGAAGTAGTTGTTTCCCTTGCTCTGAAAGGGCCGTGGCTTTTGTGGTGCGATAGGTAACGATGCTTCGTGGGAGGCAGTTGTTGATGTGTTCAGAGGATCCCTGGTCCGAGCCCAGGTTGGGGCGAGGAGAGGGACGGAAGCAACACTGTTACATTGATGCTGTTGACCCGGATCACTGGTTGCTGCCTAAAAGGAGGAGGTCAAAGGGGTGTGAGTGTAATCAGTGTGAAATGGGTAGCTAGTTAGCAGGGTGCACGCTAATAGCCTTTCAATCTGTGACGTCACTCGCTCTGAGACCTTGAAGTAGTTGTTTCCCTTGCTCTGCAAGGGCCGCGGCTTTTGTGGAGTGATAGGTAACGATGCTTTGTGGGAGGTAGTTGTTGATGTGTGCAGAGGGTCCCTGGTTTGAGCCCAGGTTGGGGCGAGGAGAGGGACGGAAGCAACACTGTTACACTCTGTCAGAGTGACCATCGGGTTCTTGGCCACCTCCCTGACCAAGGCCCTTCTCCCCTGACTGCTCAGTTTGGCCAGACGGCCAGCTCTAGGAAGAGTGTTGGTGGTTCCAAACTTTCTTGGGGACCTTCAATGCTGCAGAAATGTTTTGTTACTCTTCCCCAGATCTGTGCCTCGACACAATCTTGTCTCGGAGCTCTACTGACAATTCCTTCGACCTCATGGCTTGGTTTTTGCTCTGACATGCACTGTCAACTGTGGGACCTTATATAGACTGGTGTGTGCCATTCCAAATCATGTCCAATCAATGGAATTTACCACAGGTGGACGCCAATCAAGTTGTAGAAACATCTCAACGATGATCAATGGAAACAGGATGCACCTGAGCTCAATTTCGAGTCTCAAAGAAAAGGGTCTGAATACTTGTGTAAATAAGGTATTTCTGTTTTTCATTTTCAGTAAACTTGCAAAAATGTCTAAAAACCTGTATTTGCATTGTCATTATGGTGTATTGTGTGTAAATTGATGAGGAAAATATATATATTCAATACATTTTAGATTAAGGCTATAACGTAACAGAATATGAAAAAAGGGAAGGGGTCGGAATACTTTCTGAATACACTGTATGTATCCATTGACCCTTTTTGCACTAACTTTTTTGACTCATCACATACTATGCTGCTACTGTTTACTGTATGTCACTTAATTCCTAATTATATGTACATATCTACCTCAATTACCTTGTAACCCTGCACATCGACTGCATTGTTGGGACAGGCCCGTGCGTAAGCATTTCACTGTTCATCTACACCTGTTGTTTATGAAGCATGTGGCTAATATTTATTTTATTTTTTATGAACTACAATCCCGACGCTCTGTTTTAACATTTAGAAATGTTTATAATCCCTGCTTGCGCTATGGTTTTTGGAAATGTTTCGAACTTAACTTTCGTAGAAAAAATAATTTTTGAAACACAAAAGATAAACTTACTATGCACCATTTTAATGGAATCCCACGGAGGTGTTTTGCATTGCACATTTACCTGAACTAGCCTAAAACAACAACTGAGATAATGGAAACTCGGGAGGGAAGAAAAAAAATACATTGGCTCATGTAGCTGTGTTACACAAAAGAACTCTGTGTAAATCTGTAAAACAGCTAATAATAAGTCATTTTGGGCTGATAATTAAGTTGAGTATTCAAGGTTTCCAAAACCGTATTATAATCAAGGATCAATTTGTTTCTAGATAGAGCATTTCACACTTAAATAATCCCCTTAGCTAATCAAAAGGGATGTGGAATGACTCCAATGTAAGGGCAACTGTCTACCATTCATAGCCTCCATGACTAAACACCATTGCCAGTGTCTAATATGTCAAGTTTCACATCATCTCAATTGCAATTCAAAGGCCAGGCATTCTTCAGTTGTAACACCACACATCTGGAGCTTGTGAGATTTCCCTATCTTTTCCATGTTTTCAATTCAAATTTGATCATGGGAAATTCCACGATAACGGATTTATGCTGAGATTCCGTTTTTTTACTTGAAAATGTGTGCCAAACAAAAACCATTGATTTCAAAATTTAACAAACCATACAACTCTATGCACAATGACTACTTCAAACAATTTACACAGTCAATCAAATTAAATTAAACAGTTACTGGAAAAACTGTGCAGATGCAAAGTTTGGCAACAGATTTATAGTAAAATCTCCCTTAGTTTTATTCTGTTAACAAATGTTGTATCTGCACAGTTATTCCTTTAAATTTGTTTTTGTACAATTTTCAATGAAAATTGTGAAAAGTAGTCCTTGTGCATAACATTGTATGGTTGGTTAAACGTTGAAATCAATGTTTTTGTTTGGTATACATTTTCAAGTGAAAAGTCTCTTGAGTAATTCTGTTGCCATGGAATTGCCCTTAAGTCACTTCCAATTGAAACAGATCCCACAAATGGAGATGCCATGACATTATTGGACATCACATACATAGCAGCCTACACTGTGTGTTGTACCATTTATATTTGTATTACATTATAAAGCTCACTCATTTTCCCTCAGAGCAGGTGAACAGTTAACTGGCTATCTACCTCCCTATTTTTATGCAATATGGAAAGAGTAGGACACAGTAGGCTACTGTAGAACTACAGTTACAACACTTGAATATATGAATTTATGTTTGAATTTGCAGGGTTGCAGGGTTACAAGGTAATTGAGGTAGATATGTACATATAATTAGGAATTAAGTGACATATAGTAAACAATTTATGTTTATGTTGTGTGTAGATAAGGCAACTGGAGAACTGGTTAACAGTCAGTGGTCTGTCTGACTGATTCATTGTGGAGCTGCCGATGTAGCTTCGCGATATCACTGTCATCCCTGCTGCCATCCTCTCAGGCACGGACAACTTTACTGACACTGCTCTTACACAGCTGAGTGCCAAATTCATTCTGAGCTGTATGATTAGAACACTACTAACCTCTAGTGACAGCATTCAGGTACTACTGCATCAGTTCATTCCATTGCTGCATGCAACATGATTGAAACACTTCAACGCACTTCCTCAAGCAAACATACAGCTTTGCAAATGTTCCTACCATCCACATTAAATGGGAGGCATTTAGTCATGTTTATTCACTAATAGTTGCAAACCTCTCCTCTCCTAGACATCTAACTAAGCCTGCCTGAGCAATGGTCTTATGGTAGTTAAAGCCACACTGTCAAATGTGCACACATACCACCAAGAGTGGGCCTACCAATTAAATGATGTTTAATAACTCATATTCTGTAGCTAGCCAGCCTACATAATCCACAACAATGGCCCGCCCGTAGCCTGCTATAGAAACTAGCTCAATTCTACATTGCTGGATATGGCATGTCTGTAAAGAAGAAAACAGAAATCTGAGTGATATTTAATGTAGATACATGTTGCAGTAAGGACATGCACTTCTTAATATTTTAGAAGATTTATTATGTATAGTTTTGCAAGTACATTGACTACATCAGTGCAGAATAAGAGCAACAATCAAAGTAAGTGACAGCCAGGACAGTTTGCCTTAGAATCCCCTCTCCTTTCCTAATACAGTACCTTATGAGTAACAAATACAACCTCTACAATATAAATGAATAAATCAACTATTTACATAGGCTTTAAAATGTTTCTACTTTGCACAAAAAATACTTTGCAAATCAAATCTAGGCATCATTATAATCAAAATATAGTTGCATCAATATATATTTTCTCCTTTTTACTGTGATTACAAGCATTCAATTTTAGCATAATGTATTACATGGTATTAAGTGTACAGATTTTAATAGTTCCTTAAATGTGTTCTGTTGTTGTTCTATTAATGTTGCATGGTTTGTATGTATATCATTACGTATTCATTTTTTCAGACTCATAATCATTTATACCTTATATCTATATATGGCTGCCCAGAAGTCGAATAAAGAGCAGACATCAGAGGTCATTCATAAATGCATATGGCAGTGGATTAACAAGTTCCTCTTCATTATATGTACAGCAAAACAATTTGCAGAGATGTCTAAAAACAGCAATGGTCTCAGTGGTGTGCAATTCCATGGTAACAGAGTGACACTGAGACTCAGATATTTTACTTTAAAATGTATGTCAAACCAAAATCAATGATTGCAAAGTTAAACAAACTATACAACTCTATGCACAACGACTACTTTTAAAGCTGCATTACGTAACTGTTTGGGCAACGGGACCAAATTCACATCTAAATGTGAGTTATAGATCTGTCCTTTTCTTTGAAAGCAAGAAGTGGTAGATCTGTTCTATGTGCGCTATTTCTATGCTTCCAGTTCTTACTTTTCGTTTTTGCGTCTTATACTTCCAGTTTTGTACACCAGCTTCAAACAGCTGAAAATGCTCTATTTTTAGTTATGGAAATATATTTCACAGCGGTTTAGATGGTACAATGATTCTCTACACTGTACATGCTTGTTTTGTCACAAACTGAAATTAGGCAAACTATTACAATTTCTGCAAACCAGGAAACAACCACCAAAAATGCTGGTAACAGAATGAGGCAGAAACTCTCATTCTGTTATAAAACTTTGCATTTGCACTGTTCTTCAAGTAAATTTATTTTTGTAAAATGTTCTGATTTTATGCGAAGAAAGTAGCCTATGTCAGATAAAAAAAATTCACAACAGGCCTGATGGAAATAGCAAATTTGTCAGTAAACTTATTTTTTTTGACAAAACTAAATAAGCTAGACAAGGTGGGATCTTTTTGTGTCGGTAAAATTAATTATGCGAGAAATGGTGATGGAAACGCTTTTATGTGCAAATATTTACTGTATATAAAAACCATCATATTGAAGTCAATTGGAGTCACATGATGCTGCAACCTGAACTCAGGGGTATACCTAACATAGTAAATGTATATCTGATACACATCATACAATATGTTACGAATTTGCAAAAGGTATGATATGTGAAGAATTCCAATTTGTTGTGGCTAATGTTAACTAGGTGGCTAGGTGGTTAGCGCTAATGTTTGCTAGGTGGCTAATGTTAGCTAGACTAGGGGTTACGGATTAAGGGTTATGGTTAGGAGTTAGGTTAAAGGGTTAAGGTTAAGGTTAGGGAAGGGTTAGTTAACATGCTAAGTAGTAGCAAAGTAGCAAGTAGTTACAAAGTTGATAATTAGCTAAAATGCAAACGTTGTCCATGATAAGATTCAAGCAGACAACCTTTCGGTTGCTAGACTTTCCTGTTATACACCCACCCCGACCAGCCACCTTACATTTGTTTTTGCTTTATGTAACCTTCTGTCTTATGTAACCATACCAAACTAATTTGTATGCTGTAATTGCGTTTACTATGTTTCGTCTAGTCTATGAGACCAGGCTGAATGCTATTGTGTGGTCCACCCACCATGACTTTGGAAGAGGCAAGTCACCCGATAGATGTCAGTATTGGATGACCATTCATGTCTGAGGAAGTTGGGAGACGATGTGTAAAGCATCTGCCAAAGGCTGCGTATTCGAATCCAGCGAAAGAAAGTTTTTTAAATATTTTTGTTTTATGTCTGTCACAATCCTTAACCTTTACCTTAACCATTTGGAGTTAATGCCTAACTTTAATAATTCTGAGTTAATGCATAAACTTAAAGAAAAATTCCACCCAGAAACGAACTTTTGGTATTTGTTTCATTAGATCATTGTTGACATAGTCCCAAAATGTTTTGCTTATCAGCAATCAAATTGTCAAAATATGTAACTTTCAAAATATAGAAATCATCCCTGTATGCTGCAGATTGCATCATACGGGGATGATTTATGTATTTTGAAAATTACATATTTTCTTTATGCAGATTTTTGAATATTCGCATGAAAATCTGTCGCCAATTGGATGGAAACCTAGCTGCTGTCACTCTGTTACTGTAGAATTGACCTGATCTCAGTGGTAGTAATTACATTGAAGTGACAAAGTTGGCTTTTACATCGCTACCTGTATCATGGGCTTGTATGCCAATTTGTGAACTTATATAGTGTACTCGGTAAACACTCAAAACATTGAACTGTATATATTAAAACTTGGTCATAAATTAAAGCACAATTAATAAGAGCACAATAATAATCTGACTGATATTACTCCTCAATGGAGGGATTTATCATACTGTATTCCTCCCAGTCACTCCAATTCAGCCCCATCAAAAAATGTCATTTTCTCAGACTGCATAGTGTCTTTCATCTGTTTGATAGATGAGGCTGTTTCATCTGAGATGGGCTCAGCCCCAAACACATGTGTAACTTTTTGGGTTATGAAAACCGTTTCCCTGTCAGTGCCTGACATTTCCATAACTACATGCCTCTCAATAACTGTTTGCCCTTTACTCTGTGTTTTGTTGGTGTCGTCCACTGACCAAGATGCAGAAGAAACTCCAGCGGTCCCTGTCTGCAATCCAAAATCTGTTAAGAGCGTGGCCTTCTGTGTGTCTGGTATTGCTTGTATATTGGATGTGCTGACATGTGTACCAGACTCCAATTTTAGGGTGTCCACTGATGAGGAGGAAACTCCGGAGGACATTGGAGTGGTGACTTTCTCTGCCAAGTAGGGTTCAAAGGCGATCAATTTTGTCCTTGCTGTGGAGGTGATGACATCACCCTGTACCTCAGTGGCAATAGAGTCAGAGTATTTCACTGTGACTTTGGTTGGAGAGGCCAATGATGGACCAAATTGTTCGCTTGTGACTGTTGAACTAATATCTGCAAAAGCATCCGATGAGTGTACTGAAAAGGTCAAGCTGACGTCCTGTTCCACAGAGTCAGGGCTTTTCTCACTTCCTTCTTTCTCAGAAGTGTATTTTTCTAAAGTCTTGGTAGATTCTGAAGAAGATAGTCCAACTGTGGGAAACTTAAACCACCCAAATTTAGATTTTTCTTTGGCTTCTTCCTCTTTATGCATAGACTGGGTTTCAACACTGGTTTGAGCATTTAGTTCGGTTTTCCCTGAGGCTGTTATATCTTCCCTTGAGCCTGTGAGCTTCTCTTCCACTTCCTCTAATTTGGGAACATCAAATTCAACATCAATGCTTCTTAATACCTCCCCAAATGTTGTCAAAGTCAACTTTGGGGATTTCTCTGGTTCTTGTGGTTTCACTTGAATCTCATAATTCTCCAAAATAACATTTGGATTTATATCATCATGTTCATTCTCAGGTTTGGATTTTGAAATGCTCAATCTGGGCATTTTGAAGCTTGGAAGTTTGAATTTACTAGGCGAGCCTTGACCTTTACTGGGTGATTCTTGACCTTTGCTGGGGGACCCATTGCCTTTATCATCAATTGTCAGTTTTGAAACTTCAACTTCAGGAACATCCACTTCGGCTATTGCCATTCCACCTTTAACTGAGTGCCTTTCAGATCCAGCATCATGTAACTGTACTTCTCTAGATCCTTTAATGTCAACTGTGTCCCCGTGTTCCGGTAAATCAATTTGTAATGAAGCTCCAAGTAGTTGATCTATAATTTCTACCCCAGGCACATTAATATCCTTCTCTTTATCAGAGACATCGACTACAACCTTTGACGTTGCACCAAATGTAGGGAATTTGAATGTTGTCATTTTGAATGCCATCTCTGATGTTTGTAGTTTTCCATCAACTGATAAACCTTCATGTTTCATTTCAACTTGACTCTCCAGAGCTTTCATTTCCACCTCAGGCTCTTTGACCTCCACATTTCCCTCTGGAAGTGAAATGTTCACCTTTGGAAGACTGACATCAACCTCAGGTGATTTCACTTCTGGTTTGGAAAACCATCCAAATGACATCTGTGGTATGTTCATTTTCACATCAATTCCTGTAGCAGCTCCATCGGGCATTTTAATTTCACCAGAAGGCACTTTGAGTTCAACGCTAGGTGGTTGGACCTCCACGCTGGCCTCTGGTAAGGTGACTTCTATGACTTTCTTTGATAAACTTAAATCCATCTCAGGACCTTTTACCTTTGGCAATGACATTCCAAACGTTGATAGTTTGAATATACTTCCTTGTCCCTCATGTTCAACATCATGTTTAATTTCAACTTGAATCTCTGGAGCTTCAATTTCCACCTCAGGCTCTTTGACCTCCACCTTTCCCTCTGGAAGAGAAATATCCACCTTTGGAAGACTGACATCAACCTCAGGTCCTTTCACTTCTGGTTTTGAAAATCCAAATGTGGGGAATGACATTCGGGGCTTTTTCATTTTCACATCAATATCTTTAGAAACTGCTTCTGGTATTTCAACTTCAACAGAGGGCACTCCTACTTCAACATCAGGTAGTTGGTCTGCTCTTCTCTCTGGTAAGTCGACATCTACATCTGTCGTTGAGACACTTAAGCCAATTTCAGGACCTTTAACATTCGGCAATGAGATTCCAAATTGTGGTAGTTTGAACTTACTTCTTTGTCCCTCAAGCTCAATTCCATGTTTCATTTCAACTTGATTTTCTGGAGCTTTAATTTCCACCTCTGACTCTTTGACCTCCACCTTTACCTCTGGAAGAGAAATATCCCCCTTTGGAAGACTGACATTAACCACCGGTGATTTCACTTCTGGTTTTGAAAACCATCCAAATGACATCCGTGGCTTTTTCATTTTCACATCAATCTCTGTAGCAGCTCCCTCAGGCATTTCAACTTCACCAGAAGACACTTTGAGTTCAATTCTAGGTGGTTGGCCATCCGCGCTGGCCTCTGGTAAAGTGACAATTTCAAGTGTTTTACTCTTCACATCCACATCTATAGATGGGCCTTTAAGGTCAACACTTGGCTTTTCAATGTTAATGGCTGACATTGTCAGCTTGGTTTCTGGAATTTCAGATTCATGAACCTTGATGTCCTTGTCCACATCAGGTACCTCTACTGTGATGTTTGGAGCAGCTGCTCCAAATTGAGGGAATTTAAAAGTTGGCATTTTGAATCTTGAGGGGGAGCCTACAGTATCTTTCACCTCAGCTTGAATCTCTGGAGCTTCAATTTCTACCTCAGGCTCTTTGACCTCCACCTTTTCCTCTGGAAAAGAAATATCCACCTCTGGAAGACTGACATCAACCTCAGGTGCTTTCACTTCTGGTTTTGAAAATCCAAATTTGGGGAATGACATTCGGGGCTTTTTCATTTTCACATCAATATCTTTAGAAACTGCTTTTGGTATTTCAACTTCAACAGAGGGCACTCCGACTTCAACATCAGGTAGTTGGTGGTCTGCTCTTCTCTCTGGTAAGTTGACATCTACATCTGTCTTTGAGATACTTAAGTCAAATTCAGGACCTTTAACCTTCGGCAATGAGATTCCAAATTTTGGTAGTTTGAACTTACTTCCTTGTCCCTCAAGCTCAATTCCATGTTTCATTTCAACTTGATTTTCTGGAGCTTTAATTTCCACCTCTGACTCTTTGACCTCCACCTTTACCTCTGGAAGAGAAATATCCCCCTTTGGAAGACTGACATCAACCTCCGCTGCTTTCACTTCTGATTTTGAAAACCATCCAAATGACATCCGTGGCTTTTTCATTTTTACATCCATTTCTGTAGCAACTCCTTCAGGAATTTCATCTTTACCAGAAGGCACTTTGAGTTCAGTGCTATGTGGTTGGACCTCCACGCTGGCCTCTGGTAAAGTGACAATGTCAAGTCTTTTGCTCTTCACATCCAGATCTATAGATGGGCCTTTAAGGTCAACACTTGGCTTTTCAATGTTAATGGCTGACATTGTCAGCTTGGTTTCTGGAATTTCAGATTCATGAACCTTGATGTCCTTGTCCACATCAGGTACCTCTACTGTGATGTTTGGAGCAGCTGCTCCAAATTGAGGGAATTTTAAAGTTGGCATTTTGAATCTTGAGGGGGAGCCTACAGTATCTTTCACCTCAGCTTGAATCTCTGGAGCTTCAATTTCCACCTCAGGCTCTTTGACCTCCACCTTCCCCTCTGGAAGAGAAATATCCACCTCTGGAAGACTGACATCAACCTCAGGTGCTTTCACTTCTGGTTTTGAAAATCCAAATTTGGGGAATGACATTCGGGGCTTTTTCATTTTCACATCAATATCTTTAGAAACTGCTTCTGGTATTTCAACTTCAACAGAAGGCACTCCGACTTCAACATCAGGTAGTTGGTGGTCTGCTCTTCTCTCTGGTAAGTTGACATCTACATCTGTCTTTGAGATACTTAAGTCAAATTCAGGACCTTTAACCTTCGGCAATGAGATTCCAAATTTTGGTAGTTTGAACTTACTTCCTTGTCCCTCAAGCTCAATTCCATGTTTCATTTCAACTTGATTTTCTGGAGCTTTAATTTCCACCTCTGACTCTTTGACCTCCACCTTTACCTCTGGAAGAGAAATATCCCCCTTTGGAAGACTGACATCAACCTCCGCTGCTTTCACTTCTGATTTTGAAAACCATCCAAATGACATCCGTGGCTTTTTCATTTTTACATCCATTTCTGTAGCAACTCCTTCAGGAATTTCATCTTTACCAGAAGGCACTTTGAGTTCAGTGCTATGTGGTTGGACCTCCACGCTGGCCTCTGGTAAAGTGACAATGTCAAGTCTTTTGCTCTTCACATCCAGATCTATAGATGGGCCTTTAAGGTCAACACTTGGCTTTTCAATGTTAATGGCTGACATTGTCAGCTTGGTTTCTGGAATTTCAGATTCATGAACCTTGATGTCCTTGTCCACATCAGGTACCTCTACTGTGATGTTTGGAGCAGCTGCTCCAAATTGAGGGAATTTTAAAGTTGGCATTTTGAATCTTGAGGGGGAGCCTACAGTATCTTTCACCTCAGCTTGAATCTCTGGAGCTTCAATTTCCACCTCAGGCTCTTTGACCTCCACCTTCCCCTCTGGAAGAGAAATATCCACCTCTGGAAGACTGACATCAACCTCAGGTGCTTTCACTTCTGGTTTTGAAAATCCAAATTTGGGGAATGACATTCGGGGCTTTTTCATTTTCACATCAATATCTTTAGAAACTGCTTCTGGTATTTCAACTTCAACAGAAGGCACTCCGACTTCAACATCAGGTAGTTGGTGGTCTGCTCTTCTCTCTGGTAAGTTGACATCTACATCTGTCTTTGAGATACTTAAGTCAAATTCAGGACCTTTAACCTTCGGCAATGAGATTCCAAATTTTGGTAGTTTGAACTTACTTCCTTGTCCCTCAAGCTCAATTCCATGTTTCATTTCAACTTGATTTTCTGGAGCTTTAATTTCCACCTCTGACTCTTTGACCTCCACCTTTACCTCTGGAAGAGAAATATCCCCCTTTGGAAGACTGACATCAACCTCCGCTGCTTTCACTTCTGATTTTGAAAACCATCCAAATGACATCCGTGGCTTTTTCATTTTTACATCCATTTCTGTAGCAACTCCTTCAGGAATTTCATCTTTACCAGAAGGCACTTTGAGTTCAGTGCTATGTGGTTGGACCTCCACGCTGGCCTCTGGTAAAGTGACAATGTCAAGTCTTTTGCTCTTCACATCCAGATCTATAGATGGGCCTTTAAGGTCAACACTTGGCTTTTCAATGTTAATGGCTGACATTGTCAGCTTGGTTTCTGGAATTTCAGATTCATGAACCTTGATGTCCTTGTCCACATCAGGTACCTCTACTGTGATGTTTGGAGCAGCTGTTCCAAATTGAGGGAATTTTAAAGTTGGCATTTTGAATCTTGAGGGGGAGCCTACAGTATCTTTCACCTCAGCTTGAATCTCTGGAGCTTCAATTTCCACCTCAGGCTCTTTGATCTCCACCTTCCCCTCTGGAAGAGAAATATCCACCTCTGGAAGACTGACATCAACATCAGGTGCTTTCACTTCTGGTTTTGAAAATCCAAATTTGGGGAATGACATTCGGGGCTTTTTCATCTTCACATCAATATCTTTAGAAACTGCTTCTGGTATTTCAACTTCAACAGAAGGCACTCCGACTTCAACATCAGGTAGTTGGTGGTCTGCTCTTCTCTCTAGTAAGTTGACATCTACATCTGTCTTTGAGATACTTAAGTCAAATTCAGGACCTTTAACCTTCGGCAATGAGATTCCAAATTTTGGTAGTTTGAACTTACTTCCTTGTCCCTCAAGCTCAATTCCATGTTTCATTTCAACTTGATTTTCTGGAGCTTTAATTTCCACCTCTGACTCTTTGACCTCCACCTTTACCTCTGGAAGAGAAATATCCCCCTTTGGAAGACTGACATCAACCTCCGCTGCTTTCACTTCTGATTTTGAAAACCATCCAAATGACATCCGTGGCTTTTTCATTTTTACATCCATTTCTGTAGCAACTCCTTCAGGAATTTCATCTTTACCAGAAGGCACTTTGAGTTCAGTGCTATGTGGTTGGACCTCCACGCTGGCCTCTGGTAAAGTGACAATGTCAAGTCTTTTGCTCTTCACATCCAGATCTATAGATGGGCCTTTAAGGTCAACACTTGGCTTTTCAATGTTAATGGCTGACATTGTCAGCTTGGTTTCTGGAATTTCAGATTCATGAACCTTGATGTCCTTGTCCACATCAGGTACCTCTACTGTGATGTTTGGAGCAGCTGCTCCAAATTGAGGGAATTTTAAAGTTGGCATTTTGAATCTTGAGGGGGAGCCTACAGTATCCTTCACCTCAGCTTGAATCTCTGGAGCTTCAATTTCCACCTCAGGCTCTTTGATCTCCACCTTCCCCTCTGGAAGAGAAATATCCACCTCTGGAAGACTGACATCAACCTCAGGTGCTTTCACTTCTGGTTTTGAAAATCCAAATTTGGGGAATGACATTCGGGGCTTTTTTATTTTCACATCAATATCTTTAGAAACTGCTTCTGGTATTTCAACTTTAACAGAGGGCACTCCGACTTCAACATCAGGTAGTTGGATGTCTGCTCTTCTCTCTGGTAAGTTGACATCTACATCTGTTTTTGACACACTTAAGTCAATTTCAGAACTTTTAACCTTCGGCAATGAGATTCCAAATTTAGGTAGTTTGAACTTACTTCCTTGTCCCTGAAGCTCAATATCATGTTTCACTTCAACTTGACTCTCTGGAGCTTTAAATTCCACCTCTGGCTCTTTGAAGTCCACCTTTCCTTCTGGAATCGAAATGCCCACCTTTGGAAGACTGACATCAACCTCCGGTGCTTTCACTTCTGGTTTTGAAAACCATCCAAATGACATCCGGGGCTTCTTCATTTTCACATCAATCTCTGTAGCAGCTCCCTCTGGCATTTCAACATCACCAGAAGACACTTTGAGTTCAACATCAGGTGGTTGGATCTCCACGTTGGTCTCTGGTAAAGTGACATCTATGTCTTTCTTCGATACACCTAAATCGATCTCAGGACCTTTTACTTTTGGTAATGAAATTCCCTGATTTGGCAGTTTAAACTCACTTCCTTGTCCCTCCAGTTCAAGTCCTTTAGTCTTCACATCCACATCTATAGATGCGATCTTAACACTAGATTTTTTAAAGTAACTCTGTTTCTCAAAGTCAACTGCATGAACTTTTCCTGATATTGACAGCTTGGGTTCTGGTCTTTCAGTTCCATGAAGTTTGATATCCTTGTCCACATCAGGTAACTCTACTGTGACGATTGGAGCAACTGTTCCAAATTTAGGGAATTTTAAAGTTGGGATTTTAAATCTTGAGGGGGACCCTACAGTATCTTTCACTTCGACTTGAAGCTCTGGAACTTCAATTTCCACCTCAGGCAATTTGACCTCCATGTTTCCCTCGGAAAGAGAGATGTCTGGTTTTAGCACACTAACATCATCCTCTGGGGCTTTAACTCCAATTTTGGGGAATGATATCTGTCGTTTATTAATTTTCACATCAATATCTTTATAAACTTTTTTTGGTATTTCAACTTCAACGGAGGGTACTTCGACTTCAACATCCGGTATTTGGATGTCTGCTCTCCCGACATCAACAGATTGGACATCAATGCCCATAACTGCTCCTTTAATGTCAGATGAAGGTACCTCTGGCATTGTTTCTGAGCATAAAGTTCGTATTGTAGGTGTTTGATGGTCTGTCACATGAGTTTTGATAGTGGAATATTCCGAATCTGGTACTTTGTTGAGTTTAATTTCAGCCTCTGACATTTTCATTTCAAGGTGCAATGCATTGCTTTCATCTTTGACCTCATCCTTCTTTTCCACCGAGGTGTCTCTTTTTGGTAGTCCAATCCCAATGTCTGGGAATCTAATATCCGTTTGTGTTATTCCAAACCTAGGCATTGAAATATTTGCTTTCTTTGACTTCTTATCTAATCCTTTAGTGTAAGTGGCAGGTATACGATTTCTCTCCTCAGATGTGATGGTTGGCCCCTCAGGTACTGGTACTGCCAACTTAGGCTCCAGAATTTTACCAGTCTCTTTTTCCTTTTCCACTTTGTTGGGAGTTCTTCTTTGTTGTATAGTTTCCATTCCAGCTTTCTCTACGTTCTCCCGTTTATGGAGTTCAATTTGGATTTCATCTTCATTGGTCTTTCCAGCTTCCTGTTTTGTTTTTGTATCGTCTATTTCTGTCATAGTAATAGGTTCATGAGCACCTAGATCAAAAAGTTGGGTCTTTGGCAATTTGAATGTGGTAACTGAGCTCCTGCTCAACTTTTCTGGTAAAGCATTTATGTCACTCTTTTTGACATACGTGTCCAACTGTGCCTTTATGTCTGTGATTTTAGATAGGGTGGCATCTACTCTTTCTGTATTCACGTCTGTCATTGTGATTTGTTGATGACCAGGCAGGCCTGCAATGTCACCCTTCGGCAGCTTGAACCCTGGCAATTTGGAGACAGCGTCTTTAACTCTATCAACGTCTATAACCATCTGTACAGTCTGCGCCTGGATTTCTTCAACAGGAAGAGTGAATGCTGTTTTAGGCTGTTTTATCACTGGGGCCTTGATGCTAGTTAATGATGCATATTCTATGCCTGGGATCTCAATATCCTCACGGCTTGGAAGTATCTTTAAACCCTTATCCTCAACTGTAAGTCCTTTCACGTCCATTTCTACAATCTTCACGTCTGTCATTTTTATGGGTTTGTCAGTAACAAAGTCAGCAGGATCCACCCTCTGCAGTTTAAATTTGGGAGCAGATCTTGTACCAATTTGTGCTAAAACATCATCAATGCTTCTCTCTGTAGGTAACTTTGAAGCTTGTATTTCCATCTGCGAGTCAGGTTCCAATGTAATACTGATGAGCTTAGCATGTATGCTAATTTCCTGTGCATTCACATCAGTTTTAACATATGTTTCTTTCAAGTGTTGTTCTTGTCTAATCTGAGGGGATTTCCTGATAAGTCCTATATCTGACATGTCAAGGCAGATGTCTACTTTTGGCATGCTCATTTCCATATCAGTGGAGGGTAGGGTTTTCCCTGAACTCTCATTAATGATTACTTGAGTGTTGATCTCAATTGGGAGTTGACACTCCTCCAGCTCCGTATGTGATACTACTGTTGGGCTCAGCAATGTATTGTCATGTGCAGACAGATCAGATGTTATCATATCTGCTCTTGGTGTCTTCAGGCTTTTTAGTGATAATTTTACTGGTATGTTTTGCTTGTGTTTGTCTTTCTTCTCATTTCCCTTGAATGTAAACTTTAGTTCTGACCTCTCTTTATTCTCTTTCTTCTTTTTCTTTCCCTCTGGAGATTTCTTGGTTGAGGGACTTTCTTGATCAGCAAGAGCAACTGTTATGTCTGTGGTTTTCAAAGTTTTGTCCAGACTAATGAGTTCTACCTTGTGTTGTTTAGTTTCAGAGCCTGCCAGGTTTGGAAGAATGCATTCATTTCTTATCTTGGTGGATTCAATTTTTTCAGATTCTGATTCTAATACATATACTTGAGATGTATCTACTGATGCACTCTCTAGACCATCCGGTGAGTGTATGTCATCTTGACTCTGTTGGTTTTCCATACCCTCTACACGTTCTACAGTTAGTATGTGTATGTTCTGGTCCGGCTGCTCAACAGACATGCTCTTGCGGCCCTTCATCTTCATGCTTGATATCTTTATCTTATGCTTCTTTGTCTTTCCCATAACAGCCTCCTGAGATTTTATTGGCGACTCTGTGTCACTTGTTGTAGGGCTAAGCTCCAGCTTCCTCTTATCATCTGCCTCTGAAGTACTGTGAGACCTCTTAAAATGGGACTTTTGACTTTTGCTGAAGGAGGGGAACTTGGGCCAAGAGATTCGGTCACCATGCTTTTTTGTCTTTGAATGTCCCCTCATTTCCGGAGAGGAACCTTCTTCCACCTGTAGGATAATAAAAGTGAATAGCTGATTGATTGCTGAAGGAGAAAAAGAGCCAAAGACATAACACTAATCTACATATCCAGAAAAAGAACATAGTGTTAGTTACTTGGATGATTTCAAGGGCTGGTTCACTCTCAAGGGTGGATGTCTTCATTGGTTTGCGTTTCAGAAGTAACTCCATCTTGTAAGGCTGGGCATGTTCCAATATCTGTAGAGCATCTTCATATGTAACATCGTCAAAATACACAGTGGCACTGAGTATCTGATCACCTGAATGAACAAAAGGAAGACATAGAAATACCAATAAATCAACATTTGAACTGTAGAACTCTAACATATACGATCATTCAAAGACAAAAATGTGGGAGTCTCTTACCCTGGATAGCAAAAACAACCTTGGCTCTGTTACTTCACATTTAACCCATTTCACTCCACATTTCACCGATATGTCCTTTGCTTTCAGGTTAACTTTTTGGTCTATAGGCTACTTTTTTGGTTCAGCGTCTGAAAGAACATGGTATGAGCTGTTTGTCTGCTTACCCTCATGTACACTAAGAAGCTTTGAAGCTGGTGACTCTGGCCTCACTTCCTTGATGAAGATTCCCTCCTTCCCTCCACTTACAACAAGGCCCTCGGCACATGTCTCTTTTGCCATTTTCACAATCACTCCTGACTCTGGGCTCTGAGTTTACACAAAAAAAAATAATGAAAGAAAAACATGAGAAGTGTTGAAATACCAACATGTTATGTACCACAAATGAAAACCTGAAGCCATGCTTCTCCATGAGTTAAAGATAATGCAGACTTGTCTGACCTCCAGTTGACTCATCTTGGCAGGGGAGCGCTTTTCAAACAGGGACCCAAAACCTCTCTTTCCTTTTTTGCCACTCCCACCTCCACCCTAAAATGAATGTTAAAGAAATCAGACGGTCTGACAAAAATCCACACTGCAAGTCAACATGATGATTGGATGAAATATACAGCATTGTGTACCTGTTTATCACTGTCCTTGTATTTGTCAGTCTCAGGGTATTCATCTACAGGGGAGGATCCTTGAGGGCGAGGTCTCTCCCCCTCTATAAACTCAGATGGCTCTTCACATATCTACAACAAAAATGTTAAAAGTAAGTTCTTTTTGTTACTATATGGAGATTAATTCAAATGAGTTGGGTGTCTTTCCCATAGTCTTTAGTATTCACATGATGTCCACCAATGCAAACAATAGGTTTGCCATATCAGTAGAGCCACTCACTGAATCATCCACCGTGTCAGGCTCTGGTCCCT
This sequence comes from Salvelinus fontinalis, assembly GCF_029448725.1. NCBI lineage: Eukaryota > Metazoa > Chordata > Actinopteri > Salmoniformes > Salmonidae > Salvelinus > Salvelinus fontinalis. The sequence continues at coordinate 30,756,512 of NC_074680.1, forward strand.
TCAGCCTTCGTCCGGACCCTACTCAAAATAAAGAATAAAAAGAGAAAAATAATAAGAGCATATTTAGTTCAAGGTAAACCACCACAGTTCTCAAATGGTTGCAACCCACTGGTTGGTGCTTATTTATAAAATCCTCTTAGGCCTCACTCCCCCCTATCTGAGATATCTGCTGCAGCCCTCATCCTCCACATACAACACTCGTTCTGCCAGTCACATTCTGTTAAAGGTCCCCAAAGCACACACATCCCTGGGTCGCTCCTCTTTTCAGTTTGTTGCAGCTAGCGACTGGAACGAGCTGCAACAAACACTCAAACTGGACAGTTTTATCTCAGTCTCTTCATTCAAAGACTCAATCATGGACACTCTTACTGACAGTTGTGGCTGCTTTGCATGTTGTATTGTTGTCTCTACCTTCTTGCCTTTTGTGCTGTTGTCTGTGTCCAATAATGTTTGTACCATGTTTTGTGCCACTACCATGTTGTGTTGCTACCATGTTGTTGTTATGTTGCTACCATGCTGTGTCATCATGTGTTGCTGCCTTGCTATGTTGTTGTCTTAGGTCTCTCTTTTTGTAGTGTTGTGTTGTCTCTCTTGTCGTGATGTGTGTTTTGTCCTACATTTATACATATCTTTTAATTGTTTTATTATCCCAGCCCCCGTCCCCGCAGGAGGCCTTTTGCCTTTTGGTAGGCCATTGTCACGCCCTGACCTGAGATATCTCGGTTTTCTTTATATTTTGGTTAGGTCAGGGTGTGACTAGGGTGGGTACGTTAGTTTTTGTATTGTCTAGGGTTTTTGTAGGTCTAGGTGATTTGTATGTCTATGGTGGCCTGATATGGTTCCCAATCAGAGGCAGCTGTTTATCGTTGTCTCTGATTGGGGATCATATTTAGGTAGCCATTTTCCCTTTTATGTTCGTGGGTTCTTGTTCTATGTTTAGTTGCCTGTATGCACTACTCATATTAGCTTCACGGTTCAGTTTGTTATTTTGTTCGTTTGTTCAGTGTTCATTCTTAAATAAAGAAGAATGTACGCATACCACGCTGCGCCTTGGTCCGATTCATACGACGAACGTGACAGTCATTGTAAATAATAATTTGTTTTTAACTGACTTGCCGAAATATGAAAAGAAACTGCAACTTAAAATCTTAACCGTCATTTGGATTGAAGGGCTCCAGGGCCAAGAACAAGTCTTTCAAGAGGAAGGGAAGGAATCATAGGACACTTCAGTATCAACTCTTACATAAATACCAGTAAAGGTAAAACAAAAATAGACTAACGCCAAGTAACATAAAATAAAAAATAAAGCCTCAGAATATCTCTCATTAGGTAACCAGGTATTGGAGAAGATTTCCATGTTTTGTTCACATCTATTGTGAATATTATCGGGATATAACATTATCAAAATATTTCAGATGATCGTCCCTCCCTCCCTGTCTGACCAGGGTATCAGAGTTCTTTAGAGATACTAAAGCCCAGGAGGAGATTATTGGAAGTTCTTCCTGGCAAGAATTCCCAAAGGAACCAGCTTCCACAGCTGCCTGTTAAGTGATCCACTCTATTGATCTTGAGATTTAACTCAAAATTTGCCTTGAAGTGTACAGTAGGTAAGGGAGTGTCGTTTTCAAAATGTATCATCCGGATCAATGTGATTGTTATTATTATCATCTTTGATAGACAATCATACTGTGATCATATTTTCCATTGTCAAGTTACCCCTGTGCTGATGCCAATTGAGTATCCATTTCTGAGAAATAAAACAAATATTCAAGAACAAATAATGCTATCAATGTTATCATATTAGCTGCTGAGTACCTCATGGTTGGACTGAAGCTTCACAATAAGCCTACTGTAAGTCACTGGTCAGATCATTGCAGCGGTGAAAAGCAGTGGTATCTCATAAAATCAGAAGATGCAGTGGGGTTGAATAAACTCTTTTCATGTTGACGTGAAAATCAAGATTGTCTATCAAAAATGCTTTGTTACAGGTGAGACAAGTTCCCCGCTCAGTATTATCCAATGCTGAGTTTACATTCTGAGATGTTGTGTGTGATATTGATTGACTTAGACAAGTAAACATGTTTGATGTGTTCTGGTCAAAACATTGCAAGCAATAAAGTGTAGAGAGCCCAAAACATGTATGAAAACATTCACAATATTTTTGAATCGTAAATTAATTGACGTTGTATGCCACACTTGAAAACATGCTGGTTAGTTTGAGCGATAAGTAATAGGGAATTGCTGTGTATACAATTCTTTGTTTGCTTGTGAGTTTGTGTGTATACAGTGTAAGGACAGACACTGACAGACGAGAAGCAATTACAGGGAGTGAACGTTAAATAAATAACTGACATGAAACAAACAAGGACAGCGTCTGGACAGGGGAAACATAACAACAATAATGCTGACACGGGGATCAAACCGAGGAACAGACAGATATAGAAGGAGCAATCAACAAAGTAATTGAGTCCAGGTGAGTCCAAAGAAGCGCTGGTGCGTGTAACAATGGTGACAGATGTGCGTAATGATGGGCAGCCTGGCGCCCTTGAGCGCCAGGAAGGGGGAGCGGGAGCAGGCGTGACATACACTATGTGTAGGAACTTCCTATTGAAAGGGTGTGTCATTCCCTTAGCAAGTACCTTATGAGGATCAAGGCTCAGGTGGTTCAAAGGGAGTCACACTATGCAGTAGAACAACTTTTTAAACATGACCATGTGTCAGTGCTGTGTCAGTGTGTCAGTATTAAACTGCACATACAGTGCCTTCAGAAAGTATCCATACCCCTTGACTTCTTCCATGTTTTGTTGTGTTACAGACTGAATTCAAAATGGATTAAATAAATAAAAATCCTCACCCATCTACACACTATACCCCATAATGACAAAGTGAAAACGTGTTTTTAATGTTTGCAAATGTATTGAAAATGAAATACAGAAATATATGTTTTACATAAGTATTCAGACCCCAATTAGCCAATACGTCTACTTTGTAGAAGCACCTTCGGCAGAGATTACAGCGGTGAGTCTTTCTGGGTAAGTCTGAGAGAGCTTTCCACACCTGGATTGTGCAACATTTGCCCATCATTTTTTACAAAATTCTTCAAGCGCTGTCATATTGGTTGTGGATCATTGCTAGACAACCATTTTCAGGTCTTGCCATAGATTTTCAAGTAGATTTAAGTCAAAACTGTAACTCGGCCACTCAGGAACATTCAATGTCTTTTTGGTAAGCAACTCCAGTGTAGATTTGGCCTTGTATTTTAGGTTAGCGTGGAGATTTGTCCTGCTGAAAGGTGAATACATCTCCCAGTGTCTGATGGAAAGCAGACTGAACCAGGTTTTCGTCTAGGAATTTGCCTGTGCTTAGCTCCATTCCGTTTCTGTTTTGTCCTGAAAAACTCCCCATTCCTTAACAATTACAAACATACCCATAACATGATGCAGCCACTATGCTTGAAAATATGGAGAGTGGTAACTCAGTAATATGTTGTATTGGATTTGCCCCAAACATAATACTTTGTATTCAGGACAAAAAGTGAATTGCTTTGCCACATTTTTTGCAGTATTACTTTAGTGGCTTGTTGCAAACAGGATGCATGTTTTGGAATATTTGTATTATGTACACAACTGGTCGAAAGTTTTAGAACACCAACTCATTCAAGGGTTTTTCTTTATTTTTACTATTTTCTACATTGTAGAATAATAGTGAAGACGTCAAAACTATGAAATAACACATATGGAATAATGTATTAACCAAAAAAGTGTAAAGCAAATAAAAATATATTTTATATTTGAGATTCTTCAAATAGCCACCCTTTGCCTTGATGGCAGCTTGGCAAGCTCTCAACCAACTTCATGAGGTAGTCACCTGGAATGCATTTCAATTGACAGGTATGCCTTGTTAAAAGTTAATTTGTGGAATTTCTTTCCTTCTTAATGTGTTTGAGCCAATCAGTTGTGTTGTGACAAGGTAGGGGGGAGGGGGGCATACAGAAGATAGCCCTATTTGGTAAAAGACCAAGTCCATATTATGCCAAGAACAGCTCAAATTAGCAAAGAGAAACAACAGTCCATCATTACTTTAAGACATGAAGGTCAGTCAATATGGAAAATGTCGAGTTACCAGCCTCATAAATTGCAGCCCAAATCAATGCTTCACAGGGTTCAAATAGCAGACACATCTCAACATCAACTGTTCAGAGGAGACTGTGTGAATCAGTCCTCCATGGTCGAATTGCTGCAAAGAAACCACTACTTAAAGATATCAATAAGAAGAATAGACTTAGTTGGGTCCAGAAACACGAGCAATGGACATTAGAACGGTGGAAATTTGTCCTTTGGTCTGGAGTCCAAACTGGAGATTTTTGGTTCCACCCGCCGTGTCTTTGTGAGACGCAGTGTGGGTGAACGGATGATCTCTGCATGTGTATTTCCCACCATAAAGCATGGAGGAGGAGGTGTCATGCATGATGTGGCGGTGCTTTGCTGATGACACTGTCTGTGATTTATTTAGAATTCAAGGCACACTTAACCAGCATGACTACCACAGCTTTCTGCAGCGATACGCCATCCCATCTGGTTTGGGCTCAGTTGTTTTTCAACAGGAGAATGACCCAAAACACCTCCGTGCTGTGTAAGGGCTATTTTACCAAGAAGGAGAGTGATGTAGTGCTGTATCAGATGACCTGGCCTCCACAATCCCCCGACCTCAACCAAATTGAGATGGTTTGGGATGAGTCGGACCGCAGAGTGAAGGAAAAGCAGCCAACAAGTGCTCAGCGATGTGGGAACTCCTTCAAGACTGTTGGAAAAGCATTACAGGTGACGCTGGTCGAGAGAATGCCAAGAAGAATCTAAAACATAAAATATATTTTGATTTGTTTAACACTGTTTTGGTTACTACATTATTAATATGTGTTATTTCATAGTTTTGATGAATTCACTTATTCTACAATGTAGAAAATAGTACAAATAAAGAAAAACACTTGAATGAGTAGGTGTTCTAAAACTTTTGACCGGTAGTGTTGATACTTCCTTATTTTCACTCTGTCAATTACTGTAGGTTAGTTTTGTGAAGTAACCACAATGTTGCTGATCCATCCTCAGTTTTATCCTATCACACACATTAAACTCTATAACTGTTTTAAAGTCACCATTGGCCTCATGGTGAAATCCCTGAGCGGTTTCCTTCCTCTCAGGTAAATGAGTTAGGAAGGACACTTGTATCTTTGTAGTGACTGGGTGTATTGATACACCATCCAAAGTGTAATAAATAACTTCAACACGCTGAAAGGGATATGACTGTTGTTGTTTTTTACAGATCTACCAATAGGTGCCTTTCTTTACGAGACATTGGAAAATCTCCTTGGTCTTTGTGGTTGAACCTGGTTTGAAATTCACTGCTCGACTGAGGGACCTTACAGATAATTGTATGTGTGGGGTACAGAGATGAGGTAGTCATTCAAAAATCACGTTAAACACTATTATTGCACATAGAGTGTCCATGCAACTTACTATGTTACTTGTTAATCACATTTGTACTCTTGAACTTATTTAGCTTGCCCTAACAAAGGGGTTGAATTCTTATTGACTCAAGACATTTCAGGTTTTCATTTTTTATTAATTTGAAAAACATAATTACACTTTGACATTATTAGGTATTGTGTGTAGGCCAGTGACAACTAAATCTAAATTTAATCCATTTTAAATTCATGCTGTAACACAACAAAATGTGGAAAAAGTCAAGAGGTGTGAATACTTTCTGAAGGCACTATACATGTAACTAAATTATAAATACCTGATGGTATTTGAGAAACAATTTAAGCATTTAGCAAGATTGCCACACTGAAAAGAGATTCACTATGTTTGCCTCTGACATTCCACAGCCTAGAGTCCGGCCTAGACATTAACCACATTTCCATCCACAGTTTTCATGCGAGTAAAGTCATACCATATAAAAAAAAACTCACGACCACTGTGATAGAAACAGGAAGTTTCGGTACAATTTTAAATATGCGAGAAATGGTAGTGGAAATCCCTTCATGGGCAAATATTGATATAATAACCATCATGTTGAAGTCAACTTTGAGTCACGCAATGATATGGTGTGGTCCTCCCACTATGACTCGTAAAACCATGCAGTTTATTAGGCTACAGATGAAATAAATTATGATAAACTTCATAGGGTGGAGAAAGTGCACGATGATGAGCTTGATGCTCCTTTTCAATAAATATCGAGGGTCTTATTCTGGTGACTTGATGATCGATGCTTTACTGCCGTTTGACAAATAAAAATATTCTCACTCTAATCCATAATAATCTCATCATATAGACTAGCCTACCCACACAGCCTACCCTCACTGTAGGGTATCTGCTAGCTGTTGGCTAGAGCACATATGCCAAGACTAGAGTAGGCACATTTGCTATTTAACGCAATAGTTTTTGTGACAAAACTATTGTGACAAAAATCAGTAGAGTTAAATATAGGATGGAAACACACTGAACTTTCAATTTTTATTTAGGTAAATTAAAAAGTAAGCAAAAAAAGTCAATATTTTGTGCACCACGTCATCACACACTGATTTTCATTCGCAACAAGCCCGTTTGGTGGAAACACAACACTAGTGGGAAAATGCACATATTTTCTTCATGCAGATTTTAGAATATTCGCATGAAAATCGGTTGCCAATTAGATGGAAACATAGCTAGTGTTGTGAAATGTAAAAATCATCATTAGTCCATAATAATCATGATGTCAACACCAGCAGTCAAGACAATAAAAGAAGCCATCAAAGTGTCTGCTCCCGAGTGGCGCAGCGGTCTATGGCACTGCATCTCAGTGCTAGAGGCATCACTACAGACACTCTGGTTTGAATCCAGGCTGTATCACAACCGGCCCGGATTTGGCCGGCTCATCTTTGTGCACTTTTTCCACCCTATGAAGGCCGTCATCGTAAATAAGAATTTGTTCTTAATTGACTTGCCTAGTTAAATAACTACTACTACTACTATGTTTGCTTGTCCAACACAGGTTCAGCCAAGGCTAATTCAACCACATAAGAACACTTTCATGGAGAAATTCTTATATCAAGAGGGCTTACCTGAAGGAAATATCTCACCCTTAAAGCTAAAGTAGCAACCTGCTTTATCCATTTAATACCGCCTCAGACAGATTCCACTCAACCATTCCAACCAACAGACTGAATGAAACTCTCAACATAGCTGCTATGTTTTTGCTCCCAAGAGAGTAGGAGCAACCAGCCTCTGATGAAGGGTGGATACTGCCCACTTTTTGGGTTCCAGTTCAGTTGCACCTCAGCCTTCTAGATCAATCTTGTAACAGTATGAGTAACACACAGCAGGGGACAGTCTGCCAAATCCTAGGATTGGAGATGAAAATCATATTTTAAATACTTCTCATGAAGGTGTGGATGTTCTCCAAAATACATATCTGTATATAACCCTTTCCACTCATACAAGGGATGTACACCGCAGCTATAAATATAGAAATATTATGTCAACTTTACAGTATTTAGTCATTTCCACTCTCATCTCACAGAGACTTCTTTACACACTTTTTTCTCCAGATTGACTGATTTTCAGCAAACACTGTATACATGTTCAGAGAGAAGGGTAATAATGGAGTGGGTCATGACTGTGGAGAGAGACAGTGGACTCTGTGTTCTCTGAGGAACAAGGGAACTCTCCCTGTGTGGGCTGAATGGAAGGGCATACTTGAAATAATCCTGAACAATTCCAAATTGATATCGCAATAAAAAAATAGCCAGAATTGCTGATGTTCATGTTATATTATATTTTGTTGGCAGGGGCTGGCATATATTCCTCATACCAAGACTGGCACTTAGCGTGGAGAAACTCCCTACTCAAATATTTGTCATATGGGTGCAGCAGAAAGGTGACACACTAAAAGAATCTAAGTGAATTCACTGTCTGCCGTACTTTATATAAGTTGTCCCTACAAACTGTGTTGACATAGTAATTGCATACTGTAGGCAGGTGTAGTTAGGTAACCAGTTTTATTGTTGGTGTGTGATTGTACATTGAGTTTTATGTGATTACACATTTAAATGATTCCTTTTGCAGGCCTTAGATTTGTCAGCAAACTCTCCGTTACTGTACAATTTAAAAGGTCCCCTCAATGTTCAAATGTATTTGCACATCTCTAAAATTGTGCAAGTCACAAACAATTATAGCAGTTGGGTAAGTAATCTGTAATAATGTCTAACCACATCGTACATGACAATGTAATTACTGTGTAAAACACATTGTTTTAGTGACACATATAAAGTGGGACCAAATAATGAATTCTGCATTCCATCAGGTAATACCATAAATCAATGGCCATTCAAGGACAGGGCCCAACTCACAGACACGTACTGTCTGCACATTTCTGCTCTGTTTGTCCTCTGCTGTTCAGGACTCAAAACACATTAATCTATATGACTATTACTTTATAATAGCAAAAGATTTTACATTGTAAAGATTTGACAAAACCGTAAAGGGAATATGTTGGAACATTTCATTGAGTTAATCTAGCATGACTCACGTCGGGTGCAACTGCACCATTGTTTTTGGGTGTGGTCACCCTCAAGGCTGCGTCTAGCTAGCTAATGTGCTAGGGAATGGGCCTCAGTCTCCTCCCTGAACAACGTGTTAGGCTGTAAAACTAATTGTTACTCTCAGTCTTAAACAGAGCCAACATCAAATAATAAAAAGTCATGCTTCTACACCTCGTGCTTCTACACCTGCATTGCTTGCTGTTTGGGGTTTTAGGCTGGGTTTCTGTACAGCACTTTGTGACATCAGCTGATGTAAGAAGGGCTTTATAAATACATTTGATTGATTGAAATTTGGTTGATGTGCAATTTCCTGTTAATAAATGGGATTGCACCTTGATATGTATCAACAGTGGCTACATAACTATTTTGTAATTATATATACTGAAATAAATAATGTAATAATAAAAACCGGGAGCACTACTGCATCATTTTTTCCTATAACAACTTTATCAAACATCTTCTCTGAACATAACCAGCTGACCCATGACCCTTATTACAGCCATTAGAGTGTATTTTCATCCTCATAGGCCCTGGGAGGACCCTGAGCTCATTAGTCAAATACATTAGCATAATTAATTACATGTCCCTCGTTTACAGGGAAGCAGGGCATGATTCTTATCCAATTTTATAAGAGACACAAGCTCCTTTCTCTGGGGGGTGGTTTGTTTGCATTTAAAGTATAATCAGATTTCTGACAGGGAGAAAAAAACAGAGTTGGATTTCTCCCCACGATTATGTGGACATGGGACTGTGATCCCGTATGCTTTCAATCTAGCAGGCCACAACATTGAATTGATACTCACCGAACGTGGCAGGAGTTTCATAATGGTTTTGGAATTCAACTATCAGAATTAAGCCCTATTCTCACATGATGCCCTCCCAATACTAGTACCAAAAATAGCCCCACTGGGAGAGAGTACGTGTCCATGCATATATTACATTTAGAAGCAAACAATAAGTGAATACCCACCCTCTAATGGGACCTGTACTGCTGAATACTTCTATACAAAGGGGCAAAGTACAATAATGTGTCTATAAAAGTCAACAACATCCCCCAGACTGTCTGTAAGAGATTGACAATGTATATGGTGTATAATTGATGATATCGTTGATGATATCTTAAATGGACTTTCAATGGGCTCTAATGCTGAGTAGACCATCTATTACAGTAAATCTGGGCCAGTATTTGGCACAGGTCTCTGCTCAGGGGAGAGGGCACTTATATCTTATTAGATCATCCCCATCCCTGCCCCATTTTGGCTTCAGTCCCTCCCAGACCTAGGAATTCACTTTCCTCCATAACCTTGAACCTGTGCCCAAGTAAAGCACTTTTTGTACAAAAGTATGATACACTAAATACTGCATTGTAAATGGAATGCTTATATTTGTCCTGTTACACACAAGTGTGTAATGGAAATGTGTTTCTTGTACATCCCAACTCCCCCTGAGACACCCACAGGGAGTGCGGTCACAGCCAGGGGCATCACAGGAGAAATTAGGGTTAAGTGCCTTATTTAACGGCACAGCAACATAGATTTTTACCTTCTAGGCTCCGGTATTCAAACCAGCCCAACACTCTAACTTCGAGGCTACCTGCCCCACAATGCATACAAAATCAATCAGAAAGCAATGCGAAATTCACAATAGTGTGTTGTGTAAAAAGATTACAAATGCATTTGTTCAAATAAATAACGGAAGTTCTTTCAGGACAGTTATGTCCACCCAGTGTGCATTACAAAGTGGTGAAAGGTAGCTAAAGCTTCCAGATATTCTAATTACAAACAGATAGGTGTAAAACAAATCCTTGAGTCAACATAGATTCATCAGACACAGGCAATCTTCTCCACCATCTTTGGGAAAGTAGTCACTTAGAGTTGTTTGGTCAGAGCCCAGTTGGATTCACGCATCTACACAGTTTTTGTGAGGGCAGTTCATGTTGTAATATTATCCCACTGGACACAGACGTCAGTTCAACATCTAGTTTTGATTAACATTTGGTTGAGTTGTCAACTAACATGAATTCAAAGTGAAATCAACAAAAAATGTCACCCTGTCATTGGATTTAGGCTAAAAGATAGGTTCAAAAATACACAATTCCCTTAAGTTGATGACTTTTTGTAAATCCAATCAGTTTTCCACATTGATTCAACGTCATCACAAAGATGTTCTTTGTTGAAATGGCTTGGAAACCATGTTGATTCAATCAGCTTTTGCCCAGTGGGATGGACCCTTACAGATTATGTTAGAGAATAACATTGAGATGATATGCACTGCATTAGTCAAGAAAATGTAATTATTTAAGTCAAGATAATATGCAAAAATAAACATTATTTGAACATGTCAAGGACAAAATAATTTAAATGATCAAAATCTAATAACAATGTCCACAAATCTAGCATTTAAAGAAAATACAAATCCATAGCTAACATTGGAAAGGCACAACATATTCTTAGTGATCATAAAGGAAAGTTTTATTATCACAATTTCAACAAAAGATCAATTACTTTTTAACCTTCCCAGAAATGCTTGCAAAACTGAATTCATTTTAAATGGTTCAAGCAAACATGGGCTATGTTACAAACTTTCAATGAGTTCAGCCTTCAGAATTTGTGTCTATATTAAACTTAAATAAGTTAAGTTTACATTGTGAATGACAGATGGTGAACTGTGCATTCATCATTTGATACATTCTGCCTGGGCTCTTGGATAATAACTATACACCTAGAAAAAAGTACATCAACTCATGTAAACAAATCAAGCTCATCCCTACGCAGCAGGCACACCCAGGCAGCACACTGCAGACACACCCATCCACACACTGCAGGCAAGCAGACAAGCAGCAGGTCAGCAACACGACTCAGCACTCTGCTCTTAGCAGCAGCAGCCTCCCAACACACTCACTCACATGCTGAGCTCTAGCGCTGAATCAAGGAATAGTTGAGGACAACGATAGAAACAGAGATAGGAGAGAGAGGGATACCCACCTGTGCCCAGCGAGCCATGCCAGTTGGGGAAGCCCAGGTTGAAACAGTCGCACATATCTTCGGTCAACCGGGGTCCTGGGAGGGAGAGGGGGTCCTGTCCTGGGACTGGCAGTCGGCAGCACAGCGGCCCTGCCCTGGCTGCTGATGAGCTCTGGCAGTTTCCCTGTCCTGGCAGGACTGGAACTGCAGCCTCTGCCTCAAACTGCCTTCTCTCAGTCAGTCACAGCTGGAAGGGATGAGTCGCAGGACCAGAGAGAGAGCGAGAGAGGAGAGTGAAGGAGTGAGCGAACAAACAAGCGGCCGGCGAGACAGAGGGATTTCTGCAGCATCCACAGTCGGAGCAGTCCACACTGGAGTGACGCAGGGCTCTTCTAATCTCTCCTGTAAAATAGACCTCCGGAGCAGCACGCTAACCCAATTATGGGAGGGGCTACCCCCCACCCCTCTGTTCAGCCCCCCCCCCCCCCCCATCAGCAGTATAGATCAGACTAATCTTTCATAGGACAAGATGCTACATATTACAGTTGTTGGGAAACGTGTATAAGAGGGAAAGGCAAAAGAGAAGCTACAGACTTTAGAGAGTGTGTATATAGGGTTTGATCAGAGAGAGGGACGATGATGAAACATTTGAGGTGCCGCAGTGGTGCCTAGTCACCTTGTCTGAGTCTGGGTGTGTTTTCAAAGGGATGCTTCTTGTTAAATGATTTAAGAGCCTGGGCTAAAATAAAGTATGAGCTCACAGCAAGAGAGAGAGAGTAGGACCGCTGCATAGTAACCCAGGCCAGACAAGCACCATGTACAAACCCACACAGGGAAAAGACAGTATCAGGCACTAAAAGCCAGGCACTAATCATAAAGGTAAGCTTTGCGTAATAGATTGTCAACTCGTTAGAATGAGAGACCTTGTTTGTAGCTTGTCTACTTGCAATCCTTGTGTGTGTTGTTGGTCAGAGACTACTGTGGTCTGGTTAACTGACTGGGGCTGTTCCATGGCTGTGCTGGTGTACATCTGAGATGTGGACCTGTGTTTAACATTATATAACATACATTTATATAGAGAGAACAAAGATGAAACCTAGCTGGTCATCCATAAACTATAACACTGATTTATTATCCCATCTTTAAGTGTATTCGACATTAAGTGACGTTTTACCCCGGAGTGGGTAGTACATTAGACATGATGTTTTGGCAGAGGGCGATCAATACAACACATATGCAAGGCAGTATACTGTACATGCAGGGCAGTAATGTGCAGTTGTCGGAAGTTTACATACACCTGAGCCAAATACATTTAAACTCCGTTTTTCACAATTCCTGACATTTAATCTGAGTAAAAATTCCCTGTCTTAGATCAGGTAGGATCACCACTTTATTTTAAGAATGTGAAATGTCAGAATAATAGTTGAGAGAATTATTTATTTCAGCTTTTATTTCTTTCATCACATTCCCAGTGGGTCAGAAGTTTACATACACTCAATTAGTATTTGGTAGCAATGCCTTTAAATTGTTTAACTTGGGTTAAACGTTTCGGGTAGCCTTCCACAACCTTCCACAAGCAATAAGTTGGGTGAATTTTGGCCCATTCCTCCTGACAGAGCTGGTGTAACTGAGTCAGGTTTGTAGGCCTCCTTGCTCGCACACGCTTTTTCAGTTCTGCCCACAAATTTTTCTATGGGATTGAGGTCAGGGCTTTGTGATGGCCACTCCAATACCTTGACTGTGTTGTCTTTAAGCCATTTTGCCACAACTTTGGAAGTATGCTTGGGGTCATTGTCCATTTGTAAGACCCATTTGCGACCAAGCTTTACATCAAACTGATGTCTTGAGATATTGCTTCAATATATCCACAATTTTCCTCCCTCATGATGCCATCTATTTTGTGAAGTGCACCAGTCCCTCCTGCAGCAAAGCAACACCACAGCATGATGCTGCCACCCCGTGCTTCACGGTTGGGATGGTGTTCTTTGGCTTGCAAGCCTCCCCCTTTTTCCTCCAAACATAATGATGGTCAATATGGCCAAAAAGTTATATTTTTGTTTCATCAGACCAGAGGACATTTCTCCAAAAAGTACGATCTTTGACCCCATTTGCAGTTGCAAAGCGTAGTCTGGCCTTTTTATGGCGGTTTTGGAGCAGTGGCTTCTTCCTTGCTGAGTGGCATTTCAGGTTATGTCGATACAGGACTCGTTTTACTGTGGATATAGATACTTTTGAACCTGTTTCCTCCAGCATCTTCACAAGGTCCTTTGCTGTTGTTCTGGAATTGATTTGCACTTTTCGCACCAAAGTACATTCATCTCTAGGAGACAGAACGTGTCTCCTTCCTGAGCGGTAGGACAGCTGCGTGGTCCCATTGTCACGATCGTTATATGGTGGAAGAGAGGACCAAGGCGCAACATTTTCTATTTATTTAAGCGACGTAATGAAGAATACTTAAACAAAACAACAAGCGAACGAACGTGACGCTATAAACAAATAGTGCTGACACTAAAAACTACACATAGACAATCACCCACGAACTACCTAATGAATGTGGCTGCCTAAATATGGTTCCCAATCAGAGACAACGATAGACAGCTGTCTCTAATTGAGAACCAATCTAGGCAACCATAGACATACATACACCTAGACTAGACACTGCCCCATAAACATACAAAACCCCATGTCACACCCTGACCTAACTAAAATAATAAAGAATACAAAGATAACTAAGGCCAGGGCGTTACAGTACCCCCCCCCCCCCCCCCCAAGGGTGCGGACTCTGGCCGCAAAACCTGACACAGAAGGGGAGGGTCCGGGTGGGCCTTCTCACGGCGACGGCTCGGGTGCGGGACGTGGACCCCACTCCACCATAGTCAATACCCGCTTTGGTGGCGCCTCTGGAGCGGGGACCCTTACAGCGAGTCCCGGACTGAAGACCATCCTAGAGGGCGCCACTGGACGGAGGGGCAGCTCCGGACTGAGGGGCGGCTCCGGACTGAGGGGCGGCTCCGGACTGAGGGGCGGCTCCGGACTGAGGGGCGGCTCCGGACTGAGGGGCAGCTCCGGACTGAGGGGCGGCTCTGGCAGCTCCTGACTGGCGGGCGGCTCTGGCTGCTCCTGACTGGCGGGCGGCTCTGGCGGCTTCTGACTGGCGGGCGGCTCTGGCGGCTCCTGACTGACGGGCGGCTCTGGCGGCTCCTGACTGACGGGCGGCTCTAGCGGCTCAGGACAGACGGGCTGCGCAGGTGCCGCTGCGCAGACGGACAGCTCAGACGGCGCTGGGCAGACGGGCAGCACAGGCGGCGCTGGGCAGACGGCAGACTCTGGCCTGCTGAGGCGCACAGTAGGCCTGGTGCATGGTGCCGGAACTGGTGGTACCGGGCTAAGGACACGCACCTCAAAGCTAGTGCGGGGAGCAGGAACAGGGCATCCTGGACCCTGGAGGCGCACAGTGGGCCTGGTGCGTGGTGCCGGAACTGGTGGTACCGGGCTGGAGACACGCACTTCAAGGATAGTGCGGGGAGGAGGAACAGGGCATACTGGACCCTGGAGACGCACTGTAGGCTTGATGCGTGGTGCTAAAACTGGTGGTACCGGGCTGGAGACACGCACCACAGGGCGAGTGCTTGGAGGAGGAACAGGGCTCTGGAGACGCACAGGAAGCCTGGTGTGTGGTGTTGGCACTGGTGGTACTGGGCTGGGGCGAGGAGGTGGCACCGGATAGACCGGACCGTGAAGGTGTACTGGAGCTCTTGAGCACCGAGCCTGCCCAACCTTACATGGTTGAATGCTCCCCGTAGCCAGGCCAGTGCAGCGAGGTGGAAAAGCCCGCACTGGGCTGTGCTAGTGAAACCGGGAACACCATGCATAAGGCTGGTGCCATGTACACCGCCCAGAGGAGACGCACTGGAGACCAGCTGCGTTGAGCCGGCTTCATGACACCTGGCTCGATGCCCACTCTAGCCCGGCCGATACGAGTGGCTGGGATGTACCGCACCGGGCTATGCACACGTACAGGAGACACCGTGCGCTCTTCTACATAACACGGTGTCTGCCCGTACTCTCGCTCTCCACGGTATGCACGGGGAGTTGGCGCAGGTCTCCTACCTGACTTTGCCACACTCCCCCTCCCCCTTCCTACCGCGCCGCCGTGCTGCCTCCATACGCCGGTATCCCTCCGCACACTGCTCCAGAGAATCCCAGGTGGGCTCCGGCACTCTCCCTGGGTCGATCGCCCACCTGTCTATCTCCTCCCAAGTAGTGTAGTCCAGATTCTGTTCCCATGTCCATAAATCCTGACTTCGCTGCTGCTGCTGCTGCCGCTGCTGCCCGTTACCTTTATATCGTCTCCGTTCCTCCCTTTCACGCTGCTTGGTCCTTGTTTGGTGGGTGATTCTGTCACGATCGTTATATGGTGGGAGAGAGGAGGACCAAGGCGCAGCGTGAAGTGAATACATTTTCTATTTATTTAAGCGACGTAATGAAGAACACTTAAACAAAACTACAAAACAACAAACGAACGAACGTGATGCTATAATCAAATAGTGCTGACACTAAACACTACACATAGACAATCACCCACGAACTACCTAATGAATATGGCTGCCTAAATATGGTTCCCAATCAGAGACAACGATAGACAGCTGTCTCTAATTGAGAACCAATCTAGGCAACCATAGACATACATACACCTAGACTAGACACTGCCCCATAAACATAGAGTTTGATGGTAGGCCTTGAAATACTTCCATGGGTACACCTCCAATTGACTCTAATGATGTCAATTAGCCTATCAGAAGCTTCTAAAGCCATGACATAATTTTCTGGAATCTTCCAAGCTGTTTAAAGGCACAGTCAACTTAGTGTATGTAAACATCTGACCCACTGGAATTGTGATACAGTGAATCATAAGTGAAATAATCTGTTTGTAAATAATTGTTGGAAAAATAACTTGTGTCATGCACAAAGTAGATGTCCTAACCGACTTGCCAAAACTATAGTTTGTTAACAAGAAATTGATGGAGTGGTTGAAAAAAGAGTTTTAATGACTCCAACCTAAGTGTATGTAAACTTCCGACTTCAACTGTAATACACACTTGTACATGTTTGAAATAGAACAAATATATACACCCACCTAATTATTATACTGTATTGGTTAGATTCTAATGAATTCCATATTTCCAACTCGATGGCTTGGTCACTTCAGGACAGTTGCATATACATTACTGCCAGTCTTCTTCAGACCTTTTTTTTTTATAGCTGTTAGATGATACTGCATTAGCTTTTGGCACAGGATCAAACAACAACTCCAAACCAGAATCAATGCTGGGCCAAGAGAAACAAGAACATTCTGTATCCCCATTCATCCTGTACTCATTCAAAATAATCAGGCTATACCTAATCTTCTTTGTGGATCTCACGCTCATGAAAAGCACCATACAATATTTCATAATATCAGAAACCCAGCATTAAAGGGCAACTCCGCCACTTTCCAACCTCATATTCATTATCTCCAGCACCATACTAGTGTCTACATATGTGAAAACGGCGCATTTCCATTATTTTGTAGAAAATAATATAACGTTAAAAAGTTCTACACCCAGAGCTGTGCCACAACCGGCCATGGCTAGGAGTCCCATAGGACGGCGCACAACTGGCCCAGCGTCGTCCGGGTTAGGGGAGGGTTTGGCGGTGGGGCTTTACTTGGCTCATCGTGCTCTAGTGGCTCCTTGTGTCGGGCCAGGTGCCTGCAGGCTGACCCCGGTCGCCAGTTGAACGGTGTTTCCTGCGACACATTGGTGTGGCTGGCTTATGGTTTAAGCTGGCGGGTGTTAAGGAGCGCAGTTAGCCGTGTCATGTATCGGAGGACACATAACTCAACCTTCGCCTCTCTTGAACCCGTTAGGGAGTTGCAGCGATGAGACAAGATCGAACAAATTGGGGAGAAAAGGGGGGTAAAAAAATTATAATATTAAAAACACAAACAAAAAAGCTCTAGCCCATGACACTTTATCAAAAGTTAAAACATTTAGAAAACATTGATTTTCAAACACTATGACATTCACGGCAAAGTGGGGAGCAAGAAAATGCCCTCCCTCTGGCTAGAAACACCTTGCAGGTTTTGAAAATCACGTTTTTTCTTACTTTTAATTCTACCCTGTGATGTCACAGAGAAGCATTTTTTAGGCCCTTTCTTCTTATCTTATTAACCACAGATCATAGAAACACGCCAGGCTACCTGGGACGCAGAGTGATGGACTATTAACCGAAAGGTTGCAAGATCAAATCCCCCAAGCTGACAAGGTAAAAATCTATTGTTCTGCCCCTGAACAAGGTAGTTAACCCAGTTCTGAGGCCGTGATTGAAAATAAGAATTTGTTCTTAACTGACTTGCCTAGTTAAATAAAGGTAAAATATGTAGACACTGGTTTGGTGCTGAAGATAAGGACTATGTAGTATGTGGAGAAGAAATACTGCATGCCGCTATGCAAGGTGTATGTGGCTTTAGCGTCATCCAGCAGCATACGATGTCACCTAGATCAGTTCCAGAAAACCTCCTTTTGTCACGCCCTGACCTTAGAGATCTTTTTTATGTCTCTATTTTGGTTTGGTCAGGGCATGAGTTGGGGTGGGCATTCTATGTTTTGTGTTCTATGTTTTCTATTTCTGTATGTTTGGCCGGGTGTGGTTCTCAATCAGAGGCAGCTGTCTGTCGTTGTCTCTGATTGAGAACCATACTTAGGTAGCCTTTTCCCACCTATGTTTTGTGAGTAGTTGTTTTCTGTATTTGTGTCTGTACCAGACAGGACTGTTTCATTTCATTCTCTTTGTTATTTTGTTTAGTGTTCTGTTTTTAATAAATTAACATGAACACTTACCACGCCGCGCTTTGGTCCGATGATTCCTCATCTTCAGACGACGATCGTTACACCTTTAAAAAGTTGAAGTGTGTAGAATCCTGTGAGAAGATGCTCATGGCTCAGAGAAAGGTCACACAGTAGGACGAGGGGTGATATTTAGGCATCGGCTCCAGTAAGCACACTGTAAACAACAAACCTAAGGTTCCCAGACATCTTAACATCAAATGACACCTGTAGCCTACAAAACACACAAACACAGCTCATATACACAGACACATACCTATACCCTTGTACAAACAACTTCCATCCATAAACATGACAACACCATTGGAAACTAAACATCATGAGATCCTAAGTCATGCATATTTTAGCTTTTTCCATCGGCATCAAATAGGACAGGACCCCTTTCGTCTGCCATTTAAGTATAAAATCAATGTTATGTATACTTTCCGGCATCTCCAGTCTCCACCTGAAATGTGATGAATCCGAAAGTCCTTCACGGACCATGTCAACAATAATTCCCTCTGTGCCCACAAAGACAGAGCTGCACAAAATGGTGTTCGTCTAAGAAATGTGCTTTCCAGAAATACTGCATGCATTCCTCAACGGAAAACTAGTCAACTCAGAAAATCAAGAGCATGTTTCTGTGTACTTTTTTTGTGTCCATGTGATATAACTGCCCATGTCTTTACGGGAGAGATATCTGATGGTGCAGTAGATGGAAATGTACTTTCCATCTGTAAATGCTAGAAAGCTGAGGCAGAGAAAGATCAAATTAGTTACATCCCTCCATTTCCAATTCTCCATTCTCTACATCAATCTGAGACAGATTTGAGATTTGCTCTTGTAATATGACTTAGGAAGGAATTGCAAAAGGGAAAATATTAAGAAATGAATAAATCCACTGTAGAATTTGTTTAGCAAATGAAAGAGAAATAATGCATTGTTAATGGTGATTTAGTGCAATGAAAAACATCTTAATCGTATAATGAATACTAAACATTTAACAGATTTTCCATGAACCAGATTAGGACAACTAATGTGGATTTGGGTTGACTCCCTCTGATATGATAAAATACAGGTACAGTAACTGCCAAAATTAAGGAAACACTTGAGAAAATGAAAGATACAAAGTATATTAAAAGCAGGTGCTTCCACACAGGTGAGTTAATTAAGCAATTAAAACATCTCATCATGCTTAGGGTCACGTATAACAATTCCCAGCTGCCCATTATTTTGGCTACCATGGCTAGAAGAAGAGATTTTACTGACTTTGAAAGAGGGGTCTCAAAGGAGTATAGGGTGTTTAAAGGGCATGTGTGTGTGTGTGTGTGTGTGTGTGTGTGTGTGTGTGTGTGTGTGTGTGTGTGTGTGTGTGTGTGTGTGTGTGTGTGTGTGTGTGTGTGTGTGTGTGTGTGTGTGTGTGTGTGTGTGTGTGTGTGTGTGTGTGTGTGTGTGTGTGTGTGTGTGTGTGTGTGTCCCAGTCACCAGACCTCAACCCAATTGAAACTTATGGGAGATTCTGAAGTGGTGCCTGAGACAGTGTTTTCCACCATCATCAACAAAATACCAAATGATGAAATCTCTTGTGACGAATGGTGTCGCATCCCTCCAGTAGAGTTCCAGACACATGTAGAATCTAGGCCAAGGCGCATTGAAGCTGTTCTGGCAGCCCTGGGGGATCATGGTGACCCAATGCCCTGTGAAAACACTTTATGTTAGTGTTTCCTTTATTTTGGCAGTTACCTGTATTTTTGCCTCTATGAATGAGTGAAGACCTATAATGGTTAAATGTGCAAATAAATAGGCAACATATAGATCGTTTCAGTTCCTACCATGGTTTTTGGTTGAGTAACATACGGTAGCTCTGATGGACATGTGGACATTAGGCCTAGTAAACATTTGCACATTACATGGCAAATTTCATCAGCTTCAAAATCCCCCTCCCCATTGGCTCTATATGACTGAGGGCCATGTTATAACAAGAGAAAAACATGTTTTATCACCACGTGATGGAGACTACTGCACCAATACAAGACCTGTAAAATGTTGATGTTGAACAGTCGAGTTTGAAAAAAATCCCCACATTGGCTTGGTAACGTGAGAACAGTGCAGAGCGGACTAATAACTTATACTCTGTCTTTAATTACCCATCTTCATAATTAATTTTGAGTTAATTCAATTGAGGAGTGTAACTTGCATAACCCCGTGGCATACCATACCATGGCTCTTGTTCTGCATAGACAGCAGAAGACGTGCTCTAGTCCAAAGTGACAGACAAAGTTTTATTTGTATTTATTATGGATCTGGCTTGGCAGCAACCAATGGAGTCCAGCAAAATGAAAGCAGTTATAACATTTTTCAAACATAACAATACATTCACAGATTTCACAACACACTGTGTGCCCTCAGGCTCCTACTCCACCACTACCACATATATACAATACAAAATCCATGTGTACGTGTGTGTATAGTGCGTATGTTATCGTGTGTGTATGCATGTGTCTGTGCCTATGTTTGTGTTGCTTCACAGTCCCCGCTGTTTCATAAGGTGTATTTTGATCAGTTTTTTAAATCTAATTTTACTGCTTAAATCAGTTGCTTGATGTGGAATAGAGTTCCATGTAGTCATGGCTCTATGTAGTACTGTGTGCCTCCCAAAGTCTGTTCTGGACTTGGGGACTGTGAAGAGACCTCTTGTGGCATGTCTTGTGGGGTATGCATGGGTGTCCGAGCTGTGCGCCAGTAGTTCAAACAGACAGCTCGGTGCATTCATCATGTCAATACCTCTCACAAATACAAGTAGTGATGAAGTCAATCTCTCCTCCACTTTGACCCAAGAGAGATTGACGTGCATATTATTAATGTTAGCTCTCTGTGTACATCCAAGGGCCAGCCGTGCTGCCCTGTTCTGAGACAATTGTAATTTTCCTAAGTCCCTTTTTGTGGCACCTGATCACACGACTGAACAGCATTATTAGTACTGTGACATTATATTGGTTTTTCATTTGAAATGATATCTCATTTTAATTTAATATTGTGGGCTCTCACTATAGCAGGGATCCTCAAGGTAATTTAGGGAAGACTTTAGGATTAAAAAACTCAGAATTTCAGAGAACGTGTCCTCTTGATTGTTGCTGTTTTGCATCACTTCCCACTGGGCACAAACTGGTTAAAACAACTTTGTTTCAATGTAATTTGTTAACGTATTGTGAGATAGAATCTATCAAACTCCTTCACGACGCCAGGACAGCGGAGTCAATCACCACCTTCCGGAGACACCTGAAACCCCACCTCTTTAAGGAATACCTAGGATAGGATAAAGCAATCCTTCTGACCCCCCCCCCCCCCCCTTAAAAGATTTAGATGCACTATTGTAAAGTGGCTGTTCCACTGGATGTCATAAGGTGAATGCACCAATTTGTAAGTCGCTCTGGATAAGAGCGTCTGCTAAATGACTTAAATGTAAATGTAATGTGGAAAATACATTGGATTTGAAAAAAGTCATCAACATAAAAACTGTTATGAGGGTGAAATTTCTGGATTATGTCATCACTGTAACTAATTTTCAACATAGACACACACCTTGTATAAAATACTGTTAATTTGTACCTTTGAAACAACGCCAGATCTTCAACGTTATATCCACCATTTAAAAAAACAATAGGCTGAGCAGCACCTCCTACTGGAGAGTTGGTGTACAGCTATTCATTTGGTCTCCCATCCAAGGTTTTTTAACCAGCTGTGCTTAGCTTATATATTTGTCACTGACTACTATGAATGTGCTATCGTGAGAATGATTATTGAGAGACCTCTTAATAATTAAATATATTCTCTGTTGCTATTGAAGTCATTCCAAGTGTAGGTTTAACAGACAGCCGTGATTGGGAGTCCCATAGTTAAATAAATAAATAAATGTTTTAAATGAAATGTAAGCATACTTTATAAGTCATATATTTAATTCCAGTTTGTCTACAAATGAATAACTGATATGTTGGATTCACGTCTCCATCTCAACCAAAAATCTAAGTTCAAGAACAGGACTAAAATAAATCAAATCAACCTTCAAATGCACTTTAAATCAAGTTTGATTTGATTGATTGATTTGGATTTGATTGATTGATTGATTTCATTGATTTCATTTGGAGTCAAACTGGAATTGGTTGACAAGCAAACACAATTCAATATTACTTTTGCAATACAGTAAAAGATAGCTTATTAACTTGTTGACAAATGATATGATGGATTCACTTCTCCAACTAAACCAAAAATCAAAGTTAAGGAATAGGATTAAGCCAGTTGTTCAGATTAAACTATATCTAAGCATACTGTATCCTTTAAATGTTGAGATTTGGATGTGCAATTAGATGAAGCACAGTGATAATACATTAAGTTGTGTATAATTCAAAATATCTGACATTGTATTCCCATCTGAACTTTGTTGTGCTTTTAAATGGTTGAAAGTGTAGTGATAACACATTTAGATGACAACTAAACAAAAAATCGGACATTGTTTTTCATTGGAATTTGGTTGAAATTGGGAATTCAACAAACTTCTGGCTGTCTTTTTGAGTGGGTGAATAAAGGTTGAGCTCTCATTGATCAACGTCTCAAACAAATATTACCCAAACTCCCACGTTGAAATGATTGGTGTGCCCAGTGGGTTTTGGCATGAATGCTTTGGCAATAACTTGCTGTCACGTATTTACCACCAGGCACTTTGTTTTACAATTACTATTCTGAGTTCACATGGCATGCCTTGAGTAAAATGGTGTTGAGGAATGCCCAAAATAATTTTGGTTATACTGTCTGTCAACAAGACTTGGAAAAAAAGCCTAATCACACGAGTCTTGTCAGATTCTGTCTGTGAGGAACAGTGTGTTCTATTACTACTAATTGAGTCTGTGGTTTTGATTTTAACCATGTGGATGGATATAAATATTTCCTCCAATGTAATTGTTCTCATTGTGTGAAACCATAAGAGTCAGAGTCAGGCTGTGAATTTATTTCCCAAGAAAATATATGTTTACGCACAGTAATAGTCCTTGATTGCTTGACTGGAGTGGTATGGAAGAGCTCTTCAGAGGATATAACTGAAAGGACAGCCACGTCATTTACAATTAACGATAGCCACAAAAACATGCACTGCCTAGTCATGTCTTGACAATCGACTCTGCCACCTACAGATATTAGTACATGTGTTTTGATTGACCACAACAGTGGCTGAAACACATATATTAGAACTTAGGGCGCCCTCAGTCGGTTTCAGTTGGGTGTAGCTCTCGGCTGTCAATGCACCTGCGTCAGGTAAAGTTTCGTCATCGGGACGGCTCCAAAACATTACGAAGTAGGCTGCTGTATTTTATCATCTTGCAGATTCTTTAAAGCTTAATCTGTTATAGAGACCTGCTACCGGTAAGGAATATTGGCCTATTTAGCTTCGTAGGATCTAACAGTGTATCGTGAGT
This sequence comes from Salvelinus fontinalis, assembly GCF_029448725.1. Taxonomy (NCBI): domain Eukaryota; kingdom Metazoa; phylum Chordata; class Actinopteri; order Salmoniformes; family Salmonidae; genus Salvelinus; species Salvelinus fontinalis. Next base: position 30,780,384 of record NC_074680.1, read on the forward strand.
TTAATGCATACAGTCAATGGTTTAATATAATAATAACGAATGTAAGAGGGATATTTCAAATGAGTTAAGTCACAGTCTAGCAACGGCTTAGCATTATGTGTAGGTTATGGACCGTGTTTGTTGTTTTATTAATCAGTGTGTATAATTCTCTTTATATGCATATATCGCTGTTTTTGTGGCTATCGTTAACTGTTAATGACGTGTCTGTCCTTTCAGTAATATCCTCTGTTAAACCTAATATAGAGTATAAGTCTATGGGCTGTACAGGGAATCATAACAATAGAGAGAGTGAAGTCACTGAGGCTACTTCCGATCATCACAGCATTGCCTGATCTGTCCAGAAGTTGAGAGCATCTGTGGATGTGGACAGACTGATACATTTCAATTTCCTCCATTATCTGATCATTGTCCAAAAACAATCTTATTCGTTCAATTGAGGAATCATTCGTTTTTGCTTGCGGGGATTTTGAAGACTGGTCTGTCCAAACGGCTTGGGAAGAGAATGACCCCAAGGTGGACAGTGCATTTAGGGACTGGAGTTCTGCCAGGTCAGATACAGTTGACAGATCTTCATCTTTGTCTTTACCATGTTCTTCACCCATGAAAATAAACATCTCTAATCTCTCAATAAAGGTGAGCGTGCACCCATGTTTTTGTTCATTCAAAGTTGACCCAGTTAAGAGGAAATTATTACATGTAAAAGTCTACTGTAATTGTAAAGGTCAACAGTGAAGAGGCGACTCCAGGATGCCTTCCAGACAGAGTTCCTCTGTCCAGTGTCTGAATCTTTTATTGGCCAGTCTGAGATGTGTTTTTCTTTGCAACTCTGCCTAGAAGGCTAGCATTCCGGAGCTGCCTCTTCTCTGTTGACGTTGAGACTGGTGTTTTGTGGGTACTATTTAATGAAGCTGCCAGTTGAGGACTTGTGAGGCGTCTGTTTCTCAAACTAGAAACTCTAATGTACTTAGAGCCTCCCACTCCTCTTTCTATTCTGGTTAGAGCCAGTTTGCGCTGTTCTGTGAAGGGAGTAGTACACAGCGTTGTATGAGATCCTCAGTTTCTTGGCAATTTCTCGCATGGATTAGCCATCATTTCTCAGAACAAGAATAGACTGACGAGTTTCAGAAGAAAGTTATTTGTTTCTGGCCATTTTGAGCCTGTAATCGAACCCACAAATGCTGATGCTCCAGATACTCAACTAGTCTAAAGAAGGCCCGTTTTATTGCTTCTTTAATCAGGGCAACAGTTTTCAGCTGTGCCAACATAATTGTAAAAGGGTTTTCTAATGATCAATTAGCCTTTTAAAATGATCAACTTGGATTAGCACACACAATTGCCGTTGGAACACAGGAGTGATGGTTCCTAAGAATGGGCCTCTGTACGCCTATGTAGATATTCCATTAAAAATCAGCCGTTTCCAGCTACAATAGTCATTTACAACATTAACAATGTCTACACTGTCACGTCCTGACCTTAGTTCCTTTTTTATGTCTCTATTTTAGTGTGGTCAGGGCGTGAGTTGGGGTGGGCATTCTATGTTTTGTTCTGTGTGTTTATATTCTATGTTGTAGGTCTAGGTTTTCTGTTTCTATGCGTTTGGCCTGATATGGTTCTCAATCAGAGGAAGCTGTCTATCGTTGTCTCTGATTGAGAGCCATACTTAGGTTGCCTGTTTTCCCACTATGATTTGTAGGTAGTTGTTTTCTGTCTTTGTATTAGTTACCAGCTAGTTATTAGTTACCAACTGTTTCGGTTGTTCTTTGTTTGTTTATTTTGTATTTTAGTGTTCAGTGCATTTGAATAAAATGACGAACACTTACCACGCTGCACATTGATCCGATCCTTCCTACTCCTCCTCAGACGAAGAGGAGATCCGTTACATATACTGTATTTCTGGTCAATTTTATGTAATTTTAATGGACAAAAAAGTATTTTTCTTTCAAAAACAAGAACATTTCCAAGTGACCCCAAACTTTTGAACGGTAGTGTATATATTTTGATACAGAGTGCAGTAAGTGTTACTATACCATTTTCTATGAATGTACTGAGTGATTTATTCTGTTTAACTATTGTCAAGAGCACAGGGAACAATGCTCCTCTTGAGATGATGCAACTCCGTGGAAAGACTTTGGAAGTCAGTCAAGGCACTCCACTAGAGGGCAGACTGGCCTCAAGTCCTGAACCCCATTTTGCAGACAAACAAAACTGTCTGCTGGCAATATTCACAAACAGTCAGGCCTGTGTGAGCTAGACATAAAATTGACATTAACCAATATTTTATTGAAGATATTTAACCTTTGTGTGGTGTTGTGGGTCCTTGGGACTCATTTTCAATGTTTACTCAAATAAAAATTACACTAATAACTTTTTCAACCTGAGACTCATTGGCCTTGGCCCATTTTCTGTGAAAAACATGTAAAATAACACATTTTCATTGAGTGCACACTGTGCACCCCCCTACACATTTATATTACATATGCTGTGTTCGGGTCCACTGTACCCAAGGGTAATAAAAGTGTGGAAAAGTGTGTGTGTAGGTGAAAACAAGTAAAAATTAAACAAAAGGTTTGCTGTGTGCCTTCACTCTATCTTCCTCCTCCCTGGGCCTGTTTCAACACAGCACCAAGAACCTCTCTGTCTCCCTGCCTGTCTCCTACTTTTCTTGCACTCTTTACCCTTTGGAGTGTGTGAAACTACACAATGTCTTGCAGGAACCTGCACAATGTTATTACAATACATTATTTTGACACATTGTAAAAAATTAAGTATTTTCCCACGCTCTACTCCACCCAGGTTCAAATTGGGGAAGGGACCCAACAAATAACTTTGCATGTGTGGCTTCTTACCAAAATCAATTAGTTTGGCAAAAATAATCGCTGCTGTATGAGGGCCTTAGAAATAATTTTTGCAGAGAGAGAAGCTAGTGTGGAAGGAGCGTCTTCCACTTTGGAAGATGAACAATTTTCCGAAAATGAGGATCGTGTCTCTGTCAATTCAGAGTCTGACAGTGAGTTGGAGGAGGATGAGATTGACCCTCAGCCAGCCCCAGGACCAGCCGTCAGCAACCAGCTCATCAGCAACCTGCAGGAGGAGAAATATGGATGTCAAAAAATGGTGTAATTGAAGGGTCTTCTTGCCCAAGGAATGAGGCACCCCCGCATGGCTGCCAATGTGATAAGGATGCAACCAGGGCAGATGGCAGTAACTCACGTTCATCCCAGACACCATATAGAAAATAATTCTGGACTGCACTAATTTGGAGGGATGTCTATGGAAAACTTCCACATTATTCCCAGGATTATCTGCTTCGATAACCGAGACACCAGACCAGCTTGGGGGCAGAGAGACAAGTTAGCTGCATTCAGGTCAGTGTGGGACAAGTGGGTGGACCGCCTTCCCCCGTTTTACAACCCTGGGCTCAACGTTACTGTTGATGAGCAGCTTATGCCATTTAGGGGCCGCTGCACCTTCAGGCAGTACATACTAGAGGTCGACCGATTAATCGGAATGGCCGATTAATTAGGGCCGATTTCAAGTTTTCATAAATAAATAAACGATTTCCGATTGCTATTTTTTTACACCTATATTTAACTAGGCAAGTCAGTTAAGAACACATTCTTATTTTCAATGACGGCCTAGGAACGGTGGGTTAACTGCCTTGTTCTGCCCCTGAACGACAGATTTTTACCTTGTCAGCTCAGGGATTCAATCTTGCAACCTTACGGTTAACTAGTCCATCGCTCTAACCACCTGCCTCACGAGGAGCCCGCCTGTTACACAAATGCAGTAAGAAGCCAAGGTAAGTTGCTAGTTAGCATTAAACCTATCTTATAAAAAACAATCAATCAATCATAATCACTAGTTATAACTACACATGGTTGATGATATTACTAGTTTATCTAGCGTGTCCTGCGTTGCATATAATCGATGCAGTGCGCATTTGCGAAAAAGGACTGTCGTTGCTCCAATGTGTACCTAACCATAAACATCAATGCCTTTCTTACAATCAATACACAGAAGTATATATTTTTAAACCTGCATATTTAGCGAAAAGAAATCCAGGTTAGCAGGCAATATTAACCAGGTGAAATTGTGTCACTTCTCTTGCGTTCATTGCACGCAGAGTCAGGGTATATGCAACAGTTTGGGCCGCCTGGCTCGTTGCGAACTAATTTGCCCGAATTTTACGTAATTATGACATAACATTGAAGGTTGTGCAATGTAACAGGAATATTTAGACTTATGGATGCCACCCGTTAGATAAAATACGTAACGGTTCCGTATTTCACTGAAAGAATAAACGTTTTGTTTTTGAGATGATAGTTTCCGGATTCGTCCATATTAATGACCTAAGGCTCGTATTTCTCTGTGTTATGTTATAATTAAGTCTATGATTTGATAGAGCAGTCTGACTGAGCGATGGTAGGCACCAGCAGGCTCGTAAGCATTCATTCAAAGAGCACTTTCCTGCGTTTTGCCAGCAGCTCCTCGCAATGCTTCAAGCATTGCTCTGTTTATGACTTCAAGCCTATCAACTCCTGAGATTAGGCTGGTGTAACCGATGTGAAATGGCTAGCTAGTTAGCGGGGTATGCGCTAATAGCGTTTCAAACGTCACTCGCTCTGAGACTTGGAGTAGTTGTTCCCCTTGCTCTGCATGGGTAACGCTGCTTCGAGGGTGGCTGTTGTCGATGTGTTTCTGGTTCGAGCCCAGGTAGCGGCGAGGAGAGGGATGGAAGCTATACTGTTACACTGGCAATACTAAAGTGCCTATAAGAACATCCAATAGTCAAAGGTATATGAAATACAAATCGTATAGAGAGAAATTGTCCTAAATAACTACAACCTAAAACTTCTTACCTGGGAATATTGAAGACTCATGTTAAAAGGAACCACCAGCTTTCATATGTTCTCATGTTCTGAGCAAGGAACTTAAACGTTAGCTTTCTTACATGGCACATATTGCACTTTTACTTTCTTCTCCAACAATTTGTTTTTGCATTATTTAAACCAAATTTAACATGTTTCATTATTTATTTGAGGCTAAATTGATTTTATTGATGTATTATATTAAGTTAAAATAAGTGTTCATTCAGTATTGTTGTAATTGTCATTATTACAATTTTTTTTTAGATTAAATCGTCCGATTTAATCGGTATCGGCTTTTTTTGGTCCTCCAATAATCGATATCGGTATCGAAAAATCATAATCGGTAAACCTCTCGTACATACATTCTAAACCCGCTAAATATGGAATCAAGATCTGGGCTGCCTGTGATGCTGCTTCATCATATGCATGGAACTTGTAAGTGTATACGGGGAAGCCAGATGGAGGAGCCCCTGAGAAGAACCAAGGGATGTGGGTTGTCCTGGACGTTACACAGGGACTCCGTGGCTACAACATCACATGCAATAACTTTTACTTCGCAAAAGCTGGGACAGGAGCTCCTTAAGACGAAGCTGACGGTTGAAGGAACAGTACTAAAAAAACAACCAAGAGCTCCCAACTCAGGGCCTCCCGAGTGGCGTGGTGGTCTAAGGCACTGCATCACAGTACCTAGCTGTGTCACTAGAGATCCTGGTTCGAGTCCAGGCTCTGTCGCAGCTGGCCGCGACCGGGAGACCCATGGGGCCGCGCACAATTGGCCCAGTGTTGTCCAGGTTAGGGGAGAGTTTGGCCGGCAGGGATGTTCGGGCGCAATGCACGCTGACACGGTCGCCAGGTGTACGGTGTTTCCTCTGACACATTGGTGCGGCTGGATTCCAGGTTAAGATTCCTGGTGCAGCTGGAATTGGAGTTAAGCACTGTCAAGAAGCAGTGTGGCTTGGCTGGATCGTGTTTCGGAGGACGCACGGCTCTCAACCTTCTCCTCTCCCGAGTCCGTACGGGAGTTGCAGCGATGGGACAAGACTAACTACCAATTGAATACCACGAAAAAGGGATAAAAACATTTAATAAAAAAAAGCTCCCACCTCAGCTGTTGAATATATGGAACAGGCCTATCAATTCCTCTAAGTTTGTGTTCACGGCCGACACGTCCCGTGTCCTATGTGCCAAAGGCAAAAATGTGGTACTCATGAGTATGCTGCATAGGGATGGGAGAATCTGCGGCCAGGAACATCAAAAACCAGAAACCATAATGGATAACAATGCCACAAAAGGAGGGGTGGACAATTTAGACAAGCTGGTGACTGGCTACAGCTGCAAAAGAAGAACCCTACGCTGGCCACTTCTGATATTCTTCAACATCTTGGACATCTCGGCGTACAACGCGTTTGTCATCTGGATGGCGTTGAACCCAGATTGGAACAGAGGGAAGCTCCAGAGGAGACGGCTATTTCTCGAGGAGCTGGTCAAAGCATTAGTAAGACCTCAAATCCAGAGGAGGCAACATATGGCAAGGACCCCAACTTCTGCAGCCATCGTGAGGAGGATTCAGGAGGAGGATGCTGCTGCCCCATCCGCCTGACCCACAGAATCAACTCCAATACTGAAAGTAAGTGTGAGTGATGTTGTTGCATGTGTGTGTCTGACCTTGGCCTGCTGTAACTATATATGTGAGTGAGATGTTAGAAAAATACCTGAACTAAGTGTTTTCATCATTCTAGATTGCAGCCGGTAGCAACAAGAAGAAATGCTGCAATGTGTGTGGACCCAAGGACAGGAAGACACAGTACACATCAAGTGCAAGAAATACATTTGCAACACAATTCACCCTTCCAATTTGTTCAGTTCAAAGAAATAAACATCAATAGTGATGAAAACCCTGTTTCGTTTGTATAGCTTCAAGATAAACATGATTTATTCCACCCATGTCTTGATTGTAATTGATTTTTGTGAACAAAAATCACATTATCAAAAAACAAATGGTGCTTTTATTGATAAATGTGATCTAGCCGAGGTAAATGGCTAATATTAACCATGTATGCTGACTATATTTATTGTAACTGATATAAGTCAACATCTAAGTATTAAGTATTTTTACGTAAATTGTTATGGCTGTATTGTTTTAAAAACCCAATCATGTTGTGGGTCCATCAGACTTGCAAACATTGGGTTAATAACAAAAACATGAAAACCACACAAGGGTTAATATTCATTAACAAAAATCAAGAGGCAAATCTCTGTATTACTTTTACTCATTATTTGTGGGTCAGGTGATTATGTTAAAACGGAATTAAACACAGAAATTGCAATGGGAAGACATCCACTGACACAAAGCATTGTATAGTTTAAAATGTTATTAAACATAATTTAATTTCAATGTGGTAAGGGCTGTCGTTCTCCTCTTCCTCAGATGAGGAGAGGAGAGAAGGATCAGTGGACCAATACGCAGCATTCGGGAAATAAGCCATCTTTTATTTGAACACGATGGCAACACGAAACAAAACACTTTCAAATTTACAAAACAAAAAAACGACGTAGACGAAAAACCTGAACATGAACTTGCATAACTAACGTAAAACTCACGGACAGGAACAGACTACATCAAAACGAAACGAACAGCCAAACAGTCCCGTATGGTACATACATTCGACGACACAGGAGACAATCACCCACAAACAAACAGTGAGAACACCCTACCTAAATATGACTCTCAATTAGAGGAAAACGCAAAACACCTGCCTCTAATTAAGAGCCATACCAGGCAACCCAAAACCAACATAGAAACAGAAAACATAGACTGCCCACCCAAAACACACGCCCTGACCATAAACACATACAAAAACAACATAAAACAGGTCAGGACCGTTACAAATGTACGTATAAAACAAATACTGACATCTGACTACATGAACCAGGATAATGGCAGAATCTTTTCCAAGTTGATTCATTCCATATCATCATTATTTACAAATCTAAAAAGTTGATATTGCACTTAAAAGCCAGTGAACACATTGACTAGTAGTATTTGATACAGCAGATGTACAAGCCAAAGTTACTATCAGCCTCCTAACAAAACATGAATGAGCTGGAGGAAGACCTGTAACTTGCTAATAAGAGGAGTCATTCTCATGACCAATTGTTCTATTTTTGCTACACCTCAAAACAATTATGATCTCGAGAAACATAAAAGCTTACAAAAATGTATGACTGTCCCATTTGTCCATATATTTTGTAAAATACCCATCTCTAAGAGTGCGTTTACACACGCAGCCCAATTTGGATCTATTTTCCACTAATTGGTCTTTTAACCAATCACATCAGATATTTTTCTGAGATTTGATCTGAATAGTCAAAAGACCAGTTAGTGAAAAAAATATCAGAATTGGGCTGCCTGTGTAAACGCAGCCTTAGTCTCACTGTGGAAACCTGGCTTGACATCTAGAGTGCATGGTCCAAATAGAAAAATAAGTAATGATTGGGTGTGTCTTCTTACTGTGGATAGGTGTTGTGGAAAACTGGATTGTTTGCGCTTTAACTAATTATGGAATCACATTATTGGTGTCTTCCATCTCTATCTTTCCCCCATTGTGTTCCTCTGTGTTTTGTTAAACTGCCTAAATACTCTAAACCACAGACATTTTTCATGTGATTGGTCAATGGGGTATGATGGAGCTAATCAGCACAAAGCAGCGTAACAGAGAGGTTATTACATGTGTACAACTCCATCTGAGCCAGTTCTTCCATTTAAACCACCAGGATTTTCTTTTCCAGACAGAGAAAATGAGGGGTTGGTGGATGAGAACACTCCTCCCACATGTCATTTGATTGGCTGGCGGGTTGAGTCTATGAATAGAAATGTAATACTGAGAGCAAAACAATCACCTTTTCACAAGTAGGCCCATCCTACATGACAAGATATGTAGTCCTACATTTTCCTCCCCCCTCTTATTTCCATCTCTCTCTCATCTCCTCCCAGCTAGTGCACTGGTGGGATGTCAGAGTGAATTAAGATTACATCCCATTGCAGTGCAGGGGCTGAAGAGAGACAAAGGGACATGGAGGAAGGGAGGATGATCCTGGGTTGTATTGAGCCTTTACATGACACTCACACGTGGAGGAAGGCACTCACTGCTCAGCTCTCCACTGGATATATTCTTAACTTTCCTCATTGAAACTAAAATACTACATTTCTACAGAATTATTTTACGTCTTTAAGGCACTGTTTTTTAAAAGGGAAAAGTGGCTGCTGTAATTTGATTAAATGCAAAGATAATGTACAATTTCAAGAAGAGGCATTATATAATAGCACAAGCACTAAAGGTACAAGTATTCTTTCTTGCATTCTGCTGACTCCCTCAAACTGAACATTGTGTTCTCAGTAGATACACCGTCAAGTCTCTGTCACCTTAATAAAACCGTTATCGTATGACAAAAATACTGATGATGTCCAAATCCTTAACAACCAGGTCATGAACCCTTGATGTGAACAACATGTTTCATGAGTTGACTAGGATCTCCATAATGTGGTCCAGATTATTGAGGTCGGTCAGACACTGCTGTAACCTGCTGGATGAGGTATAACTAGAGCACATCTTTCGTCCCTTGTCCCCCCAGGACGACACCCCGCACACCCAGGGTGGGTAGCCGGCCAAGGCCGAGGGGATATCAGGGTCGTACATGGAGGTGTCAATGTCCTCAAAGATGTCATCCAGGGCAAGGTCCGTGAGGTAGCCCAGGGAGTTTGTCATCTCGCCCTCAAAAGAGCGAAGGTGTGCGGAAGGGCTTTGTGCTCTGGGGTGCCCAGAGGAGCTGTCCTGTGAGGAAGATGTAGGCAACAAAGGGTGGGGCGGCGAGGGCGAGGAGACACCCAGTGTGTTTCCTTCAGCACACCCTGGACAGGTGAGTGGGCCATCCTCCTCACAAATACCATCTCTGAGAGTCATGGTGGACAGCATTTAAAGGCAAGTCTGAGAGGTCAGTTGTGTGGGTAGGTGCATCAGGGTGAGGGGAGAGTGAGTGGGCTGACAGGTCAAGACTACCTGGCAAATCCCTCTGCATGTCCTGTTGAATCTGCCTCAGGGTATTCACCAGCAGCACTGAGCGGTGCAGGCTTAGTTCTGCTCCTGTTAGACTGCGCTGTAGCTTGTCCAGGTACAGGCTGAGCACCAGCTGCTACTGCTGCAGATGAGGCAGGTAAGAAGACCCACCCTGAGCCTGGACCTCAGCCTTCTCTGGCAAATAGATCTTGAGCCCCTCTGCCTCATTACAACTCTTTCCGCTTCATGCCACGACCCAACATAGATCTAGACAGGAAAGACATTGATCACTTTCACTGATCAACATTTGAGTATGAAATATACACATCATTTGAGTCTTGTCTTCATATAGTTTTAAATCTAGTTTGTAATGTAAGGCTCTTGTTCAGTGAGTTGATAGGCTACTGTATTGGCCTACATGTGCAACTTGTGTACTTGCTGTTACTGTATTGGCCAGGTCTACATGTGCAACATTAGCCTAGACAGCAGATAGTGGGCGCTAATGAATGATGCTTTATGTACAAGCCGGTCCAATGGGGACACTTGAGTGTATTACCGGCTGGGCACATCAATCCTGGACGACAATGCAGCTCTAGCGCCCAATATCGGCTGCCTAGGCTAGTGCAACTTCTGACTCGCTGTTGACAGTGCTCTAATTAACTACTGTATTTATGCATATTTTCATGTGTAAGAAAGCAATAAATATGAACTTGAGTTCAGGATGAATGATACATCCCGATATTTTTTACCATTATAATATTTACAATTTATGAAGTGCTGTTGAGACACGACTATCTAGAAAACGCAAACACTACATGCTCGTAATACTACCAATACAAATCACATAGGCTACTCTACCTGTATTATGGAGCTACTGCATTTGATTCCAACTCCTCGGTTTATAAAATATCCTGCGCATTGTCGATGAGTCGTTGCTCTCTCAGAAGACCGTCATTTACACAATTGAGTTTTCACTGCATCTTATTGAAATGTGAGGAAGGCAAGATCGTACAAATGTTTCGTTCAAAGGCCGTGTCTTTTTTCGTTATGGCTATCCCCCTTCGCTGACCGCTAATAAACGTGTCTGTTTTGCTTGGAGGAGGGCTGACGTCCACTGAAGGGGGCGGGACTATAGTGTAAAAGGAAACATGGAAAGGCAGAGACAGTTGCCGGATAGACCCATTATGAAAGCAGTTGGTCGGCGAGACCAAGCCTCCACTAATTGTCATTGGGTGGTCTTTACCACTCACGGGGCTGGGAAATGTGAAACACATTTGAGGCTTGTGACTTTTTAAATGCGTTGAAATTCACAGTACCCAGGCTACATCGCAGCGCATCTGACTGCACATCAGAGTTATGTTACTGTTAAAACCATCGAACACGGTTACAGACGCATGGAGTACGAAGTTATATTCATACAATGTAAAGATTACATTTTCCTTATGAGAAAATAACTATTGTGGTGGATTAGCCCATGTACATCCATGCAAGATCAAAAGTCTTTTGTAATTGTAAAAGGTGTGTGTGCACATTACAAAAGTAAATTATTACCTTGGGAGGAACAAATTAATTGGAACAAATTTGGAGATCAATGTGTCTTTTTGAATGAGTCATTCAATATGTTTTAGTCATTTCAATGAGGATTTCGAAGAATATTCCATTAACACATTAATAAGTATAATGGTCTCACTTCATAATATAGTAAAATGTAAGTACCTAATTACTCCATTGTTAATATTTTTGTTACCATGAAAATAGTCAAAAAATAATGTAGTTTCAAATCCTGTGTTAAGAAATGCAATGTTAGTAGTCTCATGGAATACAATTTCATGAGCACTACAGAAATCAATTGATATTATGGTGTGCATTTACATTTTTGTTGGTTGTACACTGATTGGTATGCACATTACACAGCTTACACTACAAATCAACCACAATACTTTAACTTACCTTTATACTAGCGGTCTAGCGGTTAGGATTCCTGGTTTTCACTCAGGCGGCCCGGGTTCGACTCCCGGTATGGGAACAACTGTTTTGGGGCGACAGGTAGTCTAGTGGTTAGAGCATTGGGCCAGTAATCGAAAGGTTGCTGAATCGAATCGCCGAACTGACAAGGTAAAAATCTGTCGTTCTGCCCCTGAACAAGGGGCAGGATGTCATTGTAAGAAAGAATTTGTTCTTAACTGACTTGCCTAGTTAAAAAAATATTTACAAAAAGGTCCTTAAATAAAAGAATCAATTTCATAAAAATAAAAAAAATGTATTTATACTAAGATTAATTTGATCAAATTAATTAAAATTTAAAAAATGACAAGATTTGCACCTTTTATTATAAAAAATATTTACAAAGGTCCTAAAATGTTTTCTTAATATAAAAATGCATATACTTTACAATTGTTAAGGTCTTTGAAATTCTAGCTGCTGTTTGAAGCAGTGACATCATTCAGAGGAGTGTTGTGGTAGTAATGACCAGAGTAATACTGTCAGAATTTACTGGTACGGTTTGCCTGAGTAATCTTTTCATCATGATAAGGAAACATTATGAAAAGAAATCTTTAGAGAAAGAGCTGCTTGTAAAAAATAATAGTTGAATTCTGTACAAAATATATTTTCGCAAATGAAATGCATAGTGAATAGGGTGGGTATTGAGTTGTAATTAAGCAATAAGGCAAAAGGGGGGGGTGGTATATGCCCAATATATACCACGGCTAAGGTGTGCCTGGATACAGCCCTTAGCCATGGTATATTGGCCATATACCACAAACACCCGAGGTGTCTTATTTCTATTATAAATTGGTTACCAACGTAATTAGAGCAGTAAAAATGTTGTCATACCCGTGGTATATGGTCTGATATACCACAGCGTTCAGCCAATCAGCATTCAGGGCTCGAACCACCCGGTTTATAATATATCACATGGGTCTACACGGCTCAGTTTAAAAATCTATGTGGCATGTTTGTATCTGTATTTAATAAATTAAATAAATTAAAAGGAATAACTTAATGGGTCAACCAATAATTCTTAATTTGTAGTAATACAAATATCAGAAAATAAGGCTTCTTAATGCTGATATCAAGCAAGAGTTTCTCTAAATACTTTAACAAATCTAGTCTAGGTTTAAGGGATGGATTCAAATCAAGTTGGGGGGAAAAAAACTGTGCCCATCTTGAGACCAACTGTGCCCAATGCTTAAAACCAAACCATAGGAAGACATTGGGTGACTCTGGCTACATTAAAATGTATTTAAAAATATGGGGGGAAATTATATTAAACCATACTGGTCAATTTCCCAAACTGTATATTGCAAAAAAATATATTTCTATATACATACATACAGTTGAAGTCGGAAGTTTACATATACTTTGGAATCATTAAAACTCGTTTTTCCACCACTCCAAAAATGTCTTGTTAACAAACTATAGTTTTGGCAAGTCGGTTAGGACATCTACTTTGTGCATGACACAAGTCATTTTTCCAACAATTGTTTACAGACAGATTATTTCACCTATAACTCACTGTGTCACAATTCCAGTGGGACAGAAGTTTACATACACTAACTTGACTGTGCCTTTAAACAGCTTGGACAAGTCCAGAAAATTATGTCATGGCTTTAGAAGCTTCTGATAGGCCAATTGACATAATTTGAGTCAATTGGAGATGTACCTGTGGATGTATTTCAAGGCCTAACTTCAACCTCAGTGCCTCTTTGTTTGACATCATGAGAAAAACTAAAGAAATCAGCCAAGACCTCAGAAAATAAATTGTAGACCTCCACAAGTCTGGTTCATCCTTAGGAGCAATTTCCAAACGCCTGAAGGTACCACGTTCATCTGTACAAACAATAGTACACAAGTATAAACACCATGGGACCACGCAGCCGTCATACCGCTCAGGAAGGAGATGCGTTCTGTCCCCTAGAAATGAACGTACTTTGGTGCGAAAAGTGCATATCAATCACAGAACAACAGCAAAGGACCTTGTGAAGATGCTGGAGGAAACAGGTACAAAAGTATCTATATCCATAGTAAAACGTGTCCTATATCGACATAACCTGGAAGGCCGCTCAGCAAGGCAGAAGCCATTGCTCCAAAACCGCCATAAAAAAGCCATACTACGGTTTGCAACTGCAAATGGGGACAAAGATCGTACTTTTTTTGGGGAGAAATGTTCTCTGGTCTGATGAAACAAAAATATAACTGTTTGGCCATAATGACCATTGTTATGTTTGGAGGAAAAAGGGGGATGCTTGCAAGCCGAAGAACACCATCCCAACCGTGAAGCATGGGGTGGCAGCATCATGCTGTGGGGGTGCTTTGCTGCAGGAGGGACTAGTGCACGTCACAAAATAGATGGCATCATGAGGGAGGAAAAGTATGTGGATATATTGAAGCAACATCTCAAGACATCAGTCAGGAAATTAAAGCTTGGTCACAAATGGATCTTCCAAACGGACAATGACCTCAAGCATACTTCCAAAATGGCTTAAGGACAACAAAGTCAAGGTATTGGAGTGGCCATCACAAAGCCCTGACCTCAATCCCATAGAAAATTTGTGGGCAGAACTGAAAAAGCGGGTGCGAGCAAGGAGACCTACAAACCTGACTCAGTTACACCAGCTCTGTCAGGAGGAATGGGCCAAAATTCACCCAACTTATTGTGGGAAGCTTGTGGAAGGCTACCCGAAATGTCTGACCCAAGGTAAACAATTTAAAGGCAATGCTACCAAATACTAATTAGTGTATGTAAACTTCTGACCCACTGGGAATGTGATGAAAGAAATAAAAGCTGAAATAAATAATTCTCTCAGCTATTATTTTGACATTTCACATTATTAAAATAAAGTGGTGATCCTAACTGACCTAAGACAAGGAATTTTTACTCAAATTAAATGTCAGGAATTGTGAAAAACTGAGTTTAAATGTATTTGGCTAAGGTGTATGTAAACTTCCAACTTCAACTGTACGTACATGTTTCACTAATATTTGTTTTACTCTTTAGGAAAATATGCATCTCATCAGAAGTTTGGATGTTCGGGTCTATTTGTGTGTAGTGTAATGACATTGTTCTTCAGTCCATACATATTACAATAAATAAAAACAAAACTGGAAAAATAGATTGTATGACAAAAAGAAATATAGAAAAGTATGTAAAATAAGAAAATTTGTAATGGTATAGGTTGTAATCTCTGCCCACTTAGAGATGCACAGCTGCATGTCGTAACACTGAATATGTTCTTGATTTCATAAACCCTCAACATCTGAACATATAATAACACCATATCCATGTACGCACCACGTGCACAGTCTGTAAAGAGTCTGCAAAGTAAGTATGCAATGAAGTGTGTTGTTTCTCAGGAGCCCACTATGATCTCCATGATGTGGTCCAGTTCATTGAGGTCTGATCGGCAGCTGGTGCTGGAACTGAGGGGTGAGGGCCCATGGGAGGACAGGCTCTCCAGGAGGTCATAGGGCCCCATCTTAGGAACACTCTGCATTCCTGTCAGCACTGTATCAAGGTCGTAGTAAGACGCATCCACGTCTGAAAACAGTTCCTCCAGAGCAGGGTCGGGGCTGGGCGCAGGGTTTTTGATCTCGAACGTGCCAAAGACCTGCTCTGCTGTCCTGGTGTCCTCCACCAGGCTGTCACGCTCCCTCTCCTCCCCCTCTGAGCCAGACCCACACTCCTCACTGTCCTCCTCCTCATCATCATCATCATCATCATCTTCACCTGTCTCCTCTTCCCAGCAGGGGTCCATGCCAAAGGTGCCTGGCAGGTAGGAGGTTGGGGCTTGGGGGGAGACAGTGGACATAGTCATTCCCACCTCTGCCGCCGCCACCTCCTCCGCAGGGCAGCCCTCTGACCCCACCACTGGGAAGGGCTTGGGGACCTGCTCCCCCTGGGCTGCCTCTGTCTGCCGACACAGCACCTCGGTGGCCACCAGGCGGTCTGCAGAGCACTGGGCAGCAGCGTTGGCAGCACTCAGGGCCTGGGTCATGATCTGCCAGGTGCCGTCCTGGGTCATCTCCTCCTGGATCTGCCTCACCGTGTTGGCAATCAGCACCGAACGGCACAGATTAGGCTCCACCAGCATGTGGCACAGCTGCAGTTTGATCAGGGACATGTCCAGCAGGGACTGCCGCTGCAGGCTGTAGGACGACAGCATCCTCACAGCTGCCAAATTCGACTGATTCACATCCTCACCGCCTGCCACAGGTTCCTCCCTGGAGTCGGAAAACTTGCGCTTCGTGCCCTTCGGGAACATTTTGGCTCTCTGGGGTGAAGGGAAAAGGAAAGAGTGTTATTGGTGACAAACCGGCCACAAAAACTTCACATTCTAACAAACACACATGATATCATGAAATACTGTGTTGTCTTGATGAATTTTAGTTATCAAAACTACATTCAAAAAATGTATGAATTTATAATGTTTGGTGTTATGTTTGAAGTGTGTGGCATAAGGACAAACTTTTCATTGGTAAGAGAATTTCATGAAGAAGAATCTCTACAGGTTAGCTAAATATTAATGTAATGTGCTACAGTATAAATAGCTTGTTGTTTTTCTGAAAGTTTGCTATACCTTTCCTGTTGAGAGGCACAGGCATTAGCATAGCAGCTTGGTCCCGGCTGCAGCGCTTCAGTACTTTTGTACAAGCAACAAGCAGCTTTTGTTCTGCACCCTTTCTGCCCATTTTAGGCCAGTCTGAAGCAAGGCTCCTGCTGGGCGGAACAACCACACTTTTAACAGACCCACTGAACCACCGAAAATACAGCATGTTACCAACCAACTACCATCACTGCGGTCAAAATCAGGACAGGTCAGGCTTCTCTCAACAACAAAAAACACAATCAGCTCATGAACATACACTATCCCACCCCACTGCCACCTGTCGTCAAACATCTAAATATTGGCAAAAGTTAGTTCACTTCTGTACTACCGGAGTGAAGTTAATAGGACACATACTGGGTGAGAAAAGTCAAAAGAATACCACACAGGTTTAAATGTGATATGTTTGAGATATACACACCATGCTCCAAAAAATATAACTGCTAGAATGTCATTAAAGGGAAAGGAGGAACAGTGAAAATGAACCTTCCTGAAGCAGTATCTCTGTCTGAATGAGAAGATATCAGAAGACTTGCCTCAAAACAACAGGGGACGGCTGTTGACTCCAAGGAACCAACAAGCAGGGAAGAGCAGAGTAGGAAGAGAACACAGGACAGGAGCCTGTGTGACATCACACTACATTTTCCATCAGACTAAAACAAAGGAACTTCTGTCAGGGTGTGCATCTCCTCAGAGAGAGCAGTGGGTGGGGCAGTAATTGGAGTTACTACTCTGCTACATGGATCAACCATCTACGAAGCAAGAAATTATATCAAACAGGAGGCAAGTATGAAATAAAGTAACCTAATACAGTAACATTTTGGTTCAAAACAGCAAACATTTGCACTTAATAGATTATTTTAACACTATACTAGCTTATGGCAAAAACAAGCACAGTTGATAATAGCAACTTAAGCAATGTTCCTAATAAGCAAATGTCTTGTATCTATCTATTCTAAGGCTGCAGGGATAGACTGTGGACATCACAGGGGCACAATCTATCAGTCTGCCAAGCAAAGGACATTGAGCTTTGGTCCTACCTGAGAAGACATCTCAGCACTGGAGCAACAAATAACATCACAAGTGACACTGTCGCATTTACTGTATGTTTTCACCATTGGAAGCAATCAGGAGAGTGCTTTTTAGTGTGTTAATGAACCTAACTTGAATGCAGACTTTATGGCCGACCACTTAGCCTAACCATTGCTTTCACTAGAGGGTGGTTATGTGCTTCTAATGTCATTAGCCATCAATAAACCATGATGAAAAACAATCTGTCACATAATTGGACTGGTGCCCTTACTGAAATCTAAGATCATGTTAGCTGCAAGAACTGAAGACTGCAAATGGACCTGCCTCAGACCACAGATAAAATGCACAAACAGTCTGATACAACATTTGCTGAATTTGACAGTTGTCTTGTACCCCAGAGGATTGTGTTCTAAATAACTAGAACCCAAATAATAATTCCATATTTTCTAGTCCAATTCATGAGTAGCGTTGCCAGGTACCCTATTCAAAATACAGAATGTGAGGCTGACACATGAATGTACTTTATCTGTTTCTCCTTTGTTACCTTAGTGGTAACTGTAAAAAATAATGGAGAATTTCTAGCTAAGAAGCAAAATACTACACAAGTAACAAAAACACAGGGTTCATATTAATTCACCATTCCACCCACAAAAATAGGTGTCTACTATGGGAGTATAGCTGATTGGATATCTGACAACAAGGAAAAAAGGAGGTGCAATCATTTTGATGAGACAAAAACTAGTTACTGGTGCCAGGCAGGGGACTTTTTGCTCTTTATGAACACTGCAAACCGAAAAAGCCTGTTCAATACAAATCTGTTAGGTTGTAATCCATTGATAAATAGGATCTAATAGGTTAATGTGGCTATAATAAAACAAAACATAGGTCAAGCCAACATACACCCCTTCAAAATAGGACAGCAGGGAGCCTAGTGGTTAGGGCGTTGGGCCAGTAACCGAAAGGTTGCTGGATTGAATCCCTGAATTGACAAGGTAAAAAATCTGTCGTTCTGCCCCTGAACAGGCGGTTAACCCACTGTTCCCCAGTAGGCCGTCATTGTAAATAAGAATTTGTTCTTTACTGACTTGCCTAGTTAAATAAAGGTTAAATGAAGAAGAAAAAAAACATCTTTAAAGTTGAATCATTGTTTTGATGAATCAGGTTTTTTACTCCAAACAATTAATCTGTCAGTACCAAATGTAAGGAGGGAACCTCATTCATGTATGCTGTGCTTGTTGTACTCTGTGTTATGCCTCAGTTAAATTACACCGTTCTAAACGTCAAAGAGCAGCAAGGCTTAATACATAAAATAGCATTAACACCCACAGCTCCACCAGAGATCCTCCTCCTCGTCTCTGGCTCCACCTAGGAATTGTCTCCCCTCCCCCACAATACTGACGTTGACAGTATTTCCGCTGCCGCTTATGCTTATTTGAATGGAGAAATTAGCTGACTACGCAACAGTGCGAGTGTGTATCCTGCAATTCATAATAGGTTAATACAAAAATATGTACATAATGAAATTAGTTATTTCTTTTGCACTCGCTGCAATAGCGCATGTCCTTCTCTGGGAGCTGTACCGCATGCTTTGTCTAGCTCGAGCAACAGGGACGCTGGGGCGACAACGGAGATGAGGCCATTTTGAAATAACTAGCTACGTTACCTACTGTAGCTAGCTAATTCCCACTCTGCGATATAATTGTTTAACTATAAAATAACGGATATAATTGGGGTAGATTATTACAACACTGTTTTAAAATGACGAACTTCCCTTTTCCAACTACATTTCTCCACTCCCTAACTGGCATGGATACTCCCGCATGAAAATTGTTTAGCTACCTAACTACCGTTAACTAACGTTACCTAGCTAAATGTGTAGCTAGCGCGCACCCCCTCCCCTCACCAGACGTAACATTTGACAAGAGTTTCGGAGATAAACATTTCAATAAATGCCCCATATCAATCCTAACAAATAAATACAGTCGGTTAATTCATTTGTCGTACCTTTATTTTTACTTTATTCCGGTGTTGGTCATAGGATCCTCTGTAGAAAGCAGAGATCAGGCTGAGATGAGATCATTTATGCCACGGCTTCAAAACTAGCTACCTCGTCTTCACTGCTCCCTGCTTGCTACGGCCAGGGAGCAGGAGGGGTGAATGGGGCGGGTTCCATGCATCTTGATAGACAGGCTGTCATTGTCACTTGAACGAGAGCACCAGAACAAAAGGTACACTCCACACTCTCAAATGCAAAGAAATGGCACAGCAACAACAGCACATGTAAATCAAAGCTCGCGTGCGTTTTTCACCACAATGGCAGACTAATCAGTGCATAGCGCGGAAATTGTTATTTCAAAGCAAAACATTTTTGTTTTTAAATCAACAATAAATAAGATACAACTACGATGAGTTATACATAATATAATGACATTGGAGCTTTTGACTTAAAAAAAAAATATTTCATTGTTCAAATTTGGCTTACTAAGGATTTTTGTTATCCCCTCTGTTGACAAATTACTCTTCCAATCTTACTCTGAGTTTGTAGTTCGTGGGTATGAAATTGGATGTGTTTGGCCAAAAACGTAGTGACGGTACAACACCGTAACACGATCAGAAATGGCGGCGAGTAGTGCGGACGAAAATGAGAAATGTAGAAAAAGTTGGTGAAGCAGCTTCTGTGCTGGAACGCGAACAATATGGGTGTCAGTTCTGAGGGATGACCAGGTGATCTTGCCTTGATAAGTCTGGGAATTGGACCATTTTCCTGTAAAAATGTAACGAGTACTTTTGGGTGTCAGAGAAAATGTATGGAGTAAAAAGTACATTATTTTCTTTAGGAATGAAGTAAAAGTAAAAGTTGGCAAAAATATAAATGGAAAAGTAAAGTAGAAATACCCCAAAAAACTACTAATAACAAGTACTTTAAAGTATTTTTACATTAGAACTTTACACCACTGGTTGTGATAGTGTTTAATGAGACCACAGGGCCTCACTTACACCCTATCCGACTAACTAATTCCATTGAGATAGAGGGACAGTTGGAAGTTTACATACACCTTAGCCAAATACATTTAAACTCCTGACATTTAGTCTGAGTAAAAATTCCCTGTCTTAGGTCAGTTAGGATCACCACTTTATTTTAATAATGTAAAATGTCAGAATAATAGTAGAGATAATGATTTATTTCAGCTTTTATTTCTTTAATCACATTCTCAGTGGGTCAGAAGTTTACATACACTCGAGTAGTATTTGGTAGCATTGCCTTTAAATAGTTTAACTTGGGTCAAATGTTTCGGGTAGCCTTCCACAAGCTTCCCACAATAAGTTGGGTGAATTTTGGCCCATTCCTCCTGACAGAGCTGGTGTAACTGAGTCAGGTTTGTAGGCCTCCTTGCTCGCACACGCTTTTTCAGTTCTGCCCACAATTTGTCTATGGTATTGAGGTCAGGGCTTTGTGATGGCCACTCCAATACCTTGACTTTGTTGTCCTTAAGCCATTTTTCCACAACTTTGTGGAAGTATGCTTGGGCTCATTGTCCATTTGGAAGATCCATTTGCGACCAAGCTTTAACTTCCTGACTGATGTCTTGAGATGTTGCTTCAATATATCCACATAATTTCCCTCCCTCACAATGTCATCTATTTTGTGACGTGCACCAGTCCCTCCTGCAGCAAAGCATCCCCACAACATGATGCTGCCAACCCCGTGCTTCACGGTTGGGATGGTGTTCTTTGGCTTGCAAGCCTCCCCCTTTTTCCTCCAAACATAACAATGGTCATTATGGCCAAACAGTTCTATTTTTGTTTCATCAGACCAGATGACATTTCTTTGTTCCCATGTGCAGTTGCAAACCGTAGTCTGGCTTTTTTATGGCGGGTTTGGAACAGTGGCTTCTTCCTTGCTGAGCAGCCTTTCAGGTTATGTCGATACAGGACTCGTTTTACTGTGGATATAGATACTTTTGTACCTGTTTCCTCCAGCATCTTCACAAGGTCCTTTGCTGTTGTTTTGTGATTGATTTGCACTTTTTGCACCAAAGTAAGCTCATCTCTAGGGGACAGAACGCATCTCCTTCCTGAGCGATATGACGGCTGCGTGGTCCCATGATGTTTATACTTGTGTACTATTGTTTGTACAGATGAACGTGGTACCTTCAGGCGTTTGGAAATTGCTCCTAAGGATGAACCAGACTTGTGGAAGTCTACAATTTATTTTCTGAGGTCTTGGCTGATTTCTTTAGATTTTCTCATGATGTCAAACAAAGAGGCACTGAGGTTGAAGTTAGGCCTTGAAATACATCCACAGGTACATCTCCAATTGACTCAAATTATGTCAATTGGCCTATCAGAAGCTTCTAAAGCCATGACATAATTTTCTGGAATCTTCCAAGCTGTTTAAAGGCACAGTCAACTTAGTGTATGTAAACTTCTGACCCACTGGAATTGTGACACAGTGAATTATAAGTGAAATAATCTGTCTGTAAACAATTGTTGGAAAAATAACTTGTATCATGCACAAAGTAGATGTCCTTACCGACTTGCCAAAACTATAGTTTGTTAACAAGAAATTTGTGGAGAGGTTGAAAAACGAGTTTTAATGACTCCAACCTAAGTGTATGTAAACTTCCGACTTCAACTGTAGGTGAAGTGAAATTAGCTTGGTTCATTGGAAATGGTAGATTGTTAATATTGTGTGGTAGTCAGGCTCAACAAGAGAAGATTCTGAAAATGGAAAAGCTTAATGGGAAGAAGATTAAAAGCTGTGTCCTTTGTTCTTATGCTAGATTGAGGGGAGTCATCACTGGGGTCCCAATATCTAAAGTACAAAAGTTTGGACACACCTACTCATTCCAGGGTTTTTCTTTATTTTTACTATTTTCTACATTGTAGAATAATAGTGAAGACATCAAAACTATGAAATAACACGTATGGAATCATGTAGTAACCAAACAAGTGTTAAACAAATCAAAATATATTTTATACTTGAGATTCTTCAAAGTAGGCACCCTTTGCCTTGATAACTTTTGACTGGTACAGTACGTCCACAGATTATATTAAAGAGAATGTGAAGGGAGGCAGAGTGATTGAGGTCAAAAGGTTGATCAGTAGGAAAGAGGGTCAAAGAAGTCAGTGATGAAGAAGTCAAATCATTCGCAAGGAGATTCCTGCAAAAATATTATTTGAAGATGAGTGATGCTATCAGTGATGTTGAGGTCTGAGAAAGTCTTGCTGGGGAAAGTACACGTAGGATTTTTTATTTCGAATGTTAGAGAACTTGTCCCATATGCACTGCAGTGTTTTAAAAGCCAAAGAATGGGACATGTAGTTGCTCAGTGTAAAGGAAAGAAAGGAAGTGTGGAGGGGCACATGAGTATGGTGAATGTGGAAGCAATGTGAAGGTTAAGTGCTGTAATTATGGGGGATAACACAGTGCTGCATTTGGTGGATGCCAGGTACAGAGAGGCTAGAGAGGCTCAGAGAAATGGAATCAGTCATGATGTATCGTATGCAGAGGCCGTAAAACAAATTGGTAGAACTACAGTGCAGACTGATGGAGCTTACATGGATGTACCTGTAGTAAGTGGACCAACTGTTGGGGCTGGTGCTTCTGATGGTCTTGGCATGGTTTCGAGGCCTGTTCAGAAATCTTGTGCTCATGAATGTGTGGTGTCAAAGGACACGTTGATAATGAATAAAGTTCACTTCATAGTTTTTATTGGTAAGGTTATCAATACGACTCGGTTTGTAGAAAGCAGAAATGCCAGGTTGAAGGTTTTTTTGGAGATGGCAAAATACATTTTGGGTGTAACAGATATTACTGTTGAAATGGTTGTTGACATACTGAACAATCCAAAGGGTGGAGTGTCTCAGCATGATATAGATAAAGCTTAATGGGGTTATGGGGGAGGGTGTGGTAGGAGTTAGGGATTTATTTGTTTTTTTATTTTATTTTCATGGTAGTACAGAATTGGGCAGATCATGATTGATCATACATTCCAGCACAGTAGGTGGCAGCATGTACTTAAACGATTGTTTGCGTACCGCCATGATATCATAGAAGAAGCAGCAGCAGCAGCAGCAGCAGCAGCAGCAGCAGCAGCAGCAGCAGCAGCAGCAGCAGCAGCAGCAGCAGCAGCAGCAGCAGCAGCAGCAGCAGCAGCAGCAGCAGCAGCAGCAGCAGCAGCAGCAGCAGCAGCAGCAGCAGCAGCAGCAGCAGCAGCAGCAGCAGCAGCAGCAGCAGCAGCAGCAGCAGCAGCAGCAGCAGCAGCAGCAGCAAAACAAGAAGACGACAGCGACCACGTTTGTCAAGCGTTTGTCCTGCAGGGAGAGCTGTTGCTAATTCAAGTAATGACTGGCAGATGTTATAAGGTTTTGTATGGCTGTTATAATAACCTTTTGTGTTTTGTTTCAGTTGAGTGTGTGTACTTATGTCATGTTTGCATTTGTGCGTACCAGTTAGATTGTGTGAATGTACAGTTGAAGTCAGAAGTTTACATACACCTGAGCCAAATACATTTAAACTCAGTTTTTCCACAATTCCTGATATTTAATCCTAGTAAAACTCCCTGTCTTAGGTCAGTTAGGATCACCATTTTACTTTAAGAATGTGAAATGTCAGAATAATAGTAGAGAGAATTATTTATTTCAGCTTTTATTTCTTTCATCACATTCCCAGTTGGTCAGAAGTTTACATACACTCAATTAGTATTTGGTAGCATTGCCTTTAAATTGTTTACCTTGGGTCAAACATTTCGGGGTAGCCTTCCACAAGCTTCCCACAATAAGTTGGGTGAATTTTGGCCCATTCCTCCTGACAGAGCTGGTGTAACTGAGTCAGGTTTGTAGGCCTCCTTGCTCGCACACACTTTTTCAGTTCTGCCCTCAGTTCTGCCCACAAATGTTCTATATCCACAGGTACACCTCCAATTGACTCAGAAAATGATGTCATGGCTTTAGAAGCTTCTGATTGACATCATTTTCTGGAATTTTCCAAGCTGTTTAAATGCACAGTCAACTTAGTGTATGTAAACTTCTGACCCACTGGAATTGTGATACAGTGAATTATAAGTGAAATAATCTGTCTGTAAACAATTGTTGGAAAAATGACTTGTGTCATGCACAAAGTATTTGTCCTAACCGACTTGCCAAAACTATAGTTTGTTAACAAGACATTTTTGAAGTGGTTGAAAAATGAGTTTTTGTCACGTTCTGACCTTTATTTCCTTTGTTTTGTCTTTATTTAGTATGGTCAGGGCGTGAGTTGGGGTGGGCAGTCTATGTTTGTATTTCTATGTTTTCCTATTTCTGTGTTTGGCCTGATATGGTTCTCAATCAGAGGCAGGTGTTTTGTGTTGTCTCTGATTGGGAACCATATTTAGGTTGCCTGTTTTGTGTTTGGTTTTGTGGGTGGTTGTTTTCAGTCTTTGTGTGTCTGCACCAGATAGAACTGTTTTGGTTGTCATTTTTGTTGTTTTGTATTTTGAGTGTTCACCTTTATTAAAACAAGATGAACAATTACCACGCTGTGCATTGATCCTTCTAACTTATCCTCCTCAGACGAGGAAGACGACAGCCGTTACACTTAGGTTGGAGTCATTAAAACTGTATGTAAACTTCTGACTTCAACTGTATTCTTTTAAACGTTAGAAAATACACACATCTAATTTCATAATAAATATTTTAGTCAAATGTGGTTCAAGTAATCACAAAAACAAGGGGCAAATCATTACTGAGAGCTAAGGCTCCATACAAGTTAGAACTTTGTAAATTAAATAAACAATTCTAGTAACATTCTTACTATTAACACCCAACTTATCTTTGACTTTTCTTATTATTATTCAATATAATACTGCACCCAAACAAATACAACTATATACAAATAAATCCAATACAATTATATACTTCAGAAACATTCAAATAACTACCAGAATCCTATTCAATAAGCGAGTTAAACACAGTTTGGAATTTCATAACATGTTTACATATGTAAAAAGTTTTTTAAAAAACAGCAACAAGAAAAACATACTTTGCCAGTTGCAACACATTGTTTCAGGTCCCATGTGAAACCGCTACAAAATCTTTGTTGGATCTGACATTTTTGGGGGTTATTTTACACTACATCAGGAGTTGGAAATGATGATAAAGAATTGGGATATAATTGTATTAAATATCCAAAAGGAAACTAATTAAATAACATGAAACTAAGTCATTAATTATGATTGAACCAGTACATCCATGTTATTAATGTCATGCCCTGACCGTAGATATCCTTTTTATGTCTCTATTTTGGTTGGTCAGGGCTTCTGGTGTTCTATGTTGTCCTTGTTTTGTATTTCTGTGTGTCTGGTATGGTTCTCAATCAGAGGCAGCTGTCTATTGTTGTCTCTGATTGAGAATCATACTTAGGTAGCCTGTTCCCCCCTGTGTTTGTGGGTGGTTGTTTCCTGTTTAGTGTTTGTTTCACCTTTCAGGACTGTTCGTTTGTCGTGTTGTTTTGTCAAGTGTTGCATATTTTATTAAAATATATGAACACTTACCACGCTGCACCTTGGTCCTCTTCTCCTTCTCCCGACGACATGCGTAACAATTAAGCATATAATAGTACATTTTAAACATTCAACAAAAATGCTGCATAAAGTCATGCATCCCTGAAAGTGTATGGAACAAACAATCAACAGCTCATCATTTGTAAATAACAGATCAATGTCGTTTGCAAAACGTATGCATATAAAACTCTAAAAGCATTAATACCAAGTAGAAAACAATGATTAGGTGCTTTCAACACTGCAACTTAGCCCAGGGCTAAGAGCCTCCAGATTTTAGCTTGGGACTAAGCAAATGTTTATACTTGCACATTAAAAAGTGGGCTAGCACCAACTCTAGCCCCAGAAACACGGTGTGTGTGAAATAGCCAGTGTGAAATGCAGAATTCTCACTGTCCAATCACAAAAGCTGCACATTCACTTAATTGGCATATGCTTGTGATGCGTTCTGCATGGTATTTTAAGTAAATGTATACTACTTCATCCTCTCATCTGAGTTTTAAAAATCCTACAAAAAAACAAAATACTTTAATTTAATCCGTGCAAAAACATTGTTGCTATGGCTAACAAAAACAGTTGCTATATAGGCTGGTAAACGTGTTCTCACTTAGCTAGCTAGTCAACTGAAGAAGCCACAAACTCTACTGCAGGAAGGGCAGCTAACGTTGCATTTTTATCTGTTTTATAGATTTTCTATTGATATTTAATTGGATATAGCTATTCTTGATAATAATATTGTTGCATGATTTTGCTTGGATCAGAAAAGTTGATGTCCGTGTACTGCATTCACTGTACAGGGCTATATCGCATGTCAAAAGTTTAACATTGTTTATAGGGTTTCCAACTGTCCCGTAATAGCCGGGATGTCCCTTATATTAGGCTAAATTGATTTGTCCCATACGGGACCTCCCTTGTCCCGTATATTCATCCAATCACAGTATAGTGTAAACGCGCCAATTACTGCAAAGTCGTTTCTGTTATTGTTCGGTCGGTTTGGCATATCAAGGAAATATGGATAAACATGCAAAAAAGACTGTGCAGCTACAACAAACAATGTGAAACAAAAAAGACGTGGGTTAAGCCGCCAGTGGTGACTCGACGAAAGCTTTCTGTACTTTATGCGTCGGGAATTAACAATTGGCCATTAAGGGGAGAATGACCTAACTCAGCATGCATCCACAGAAATGCACAGGCCACGCTAGCAATATCGGTGCATTCTTCATGAAGTCTACTGCGGAAACTGATGTAATTGGAAACACTTCTCCGTTTATCAGTTATTGAGCAGTGCCAACAATCGCATTCTTAAAGCTAATTGCCCAGCTCACATAGCTCATAATGCTTTCAAGCACTTCTGCGGTCAGTGGATATTGAGACAATTGTTTTACAGATCTACCGCCACTTATCAGTATCTGCTTCCCTAAGAGAGGAACTGCGTGCATTTTTTTTGCCTTTGTTGACACTGAGTGGCGTGAAATTCTGCAACATGTTTGCACACAATGGCTCTCTCTTCATCTAGCTGCCGATCGTCTCCAGCAAAGCTGGCCAGCTCTTACACCACACTTCAGGTCCCTTAGGGAGACCTGTCCTGTGGCAATGAATAGTATTTTTGAGTATGAAGAAAAAACGGAAGCTGCTGAGATTTATCTGTGCTTTTTCCACAAAGTGGGTGTGTTTTTGACCAACTTGTGTAACGGTCGTCATATTCGTTCTCCTCCTCAGACGAGGAGGAGCATGGATCGGACCAACACGCAGCGAGGTATGTAGACATAATGAATTTAATAACAAGACGAAACATGAAAAACACTTGAATAGATTACAAAACAACAAACGACGTTAAACAGACCTGAACATGAGAACTACATAAACACGAAGAACGCATGAACAGGAAAAGAACGAACGAGACGAGACAGTACCGTGTGGTGCAACTAACACAGACACAGCGACAATCACCCACAAACAAACAGTGTAAACAGCCAACCTTAATATGGTTCTCAATCAGAGGAAACGTCAAACACCTGCCTCTAATTGAGAACCATATCAGGCAACACATTTAACCCAACATAGAAACACATAACATAGAATGCCCACCCCAACTCACGCCCTGACCAACTAAACACATACAAAAACAACAGAAAACAGGTCAGGAACGTAACAACTTGTAAAACAGCTGGACGAACAACGCTCTGCATCACAGATGTTTACGATGAAGTCCAAAAGTTCAACATTTAAGATGCTTCAGCTGAAACAGGACAGTTTTTTCTGAGTAGACCAAGCAGCTGATGGACAAACAATTGTCAGCACAAAGGACCAAGCAGCAACAGGACTTTGAAGTTCTATGACACTGTCATTACATACATTGACAGGTGGTTTGATTTCTCACCAGAAAATGTAATGGTGAAACTGATCGGCCTCTATGAGGAGCTCTCCTTCACTGACCTGGAGCAGGTGGTGGTTGCCCTCAAAATGACAGCGACAGTCAGTATGGACCAACTCTATGAAGAGTTTTGTGCTAGCCGGGAGGAAATACAGAAAGCCAGAGAGGATACCACAAAATCCACCAGTGAGAAGTAGGTGGCAATTTTCCAAAACCTAGAGAAAGCCAACTTGATCAACATGTTCAGGATTGTCTCATTTGTCCTCAGTGTGCCAGACTCAAATGCCTTTGTAGAGAGGATTTTCTGTCTGATGACCATTAAATGGTCACTCAAGAAACCGATGTAGCACAGAGCTGATCAAAAATGAACTTCAAATATCTGGGAACTGTGATTTGTGTATGTAATGACTTCTCTCTGGCTATGCAAGAGGAGAAAGGACTGCTTGAATCAGTCAAGAGCAGCAAATAAATATGCAGACTTGGTGAGTGACTCATGCCCCTCTTTTCCTCTTTTGCGTTTGAAAAGGTTTTTTTTGTTGCTGTAAAGGTCCAAGTTGTAATTTCTTTGATAATTTCTTTTGAGGTTTATTCACATAAGTTTACATAATGATACAATTTTAGTAAAACTATAGGCTAAATGGAATATACAAATGTTCTGCCTTTCCAAT
Source organism: Salvelinus fontinalis (assembly GCF_029448725.1). Lineage (NCBI taxonomy): Eukaryota > Metazoa > Chordata > Actinopteri > Salmoniformes > Salmonidae > Salvelinus > Salvelinus fontinalis. The sequence goes on from NC_074680.1 coordinate 30,809,528, forward strand.
TGAATAAGAATATGAATATACACTGTATATTCATTCACACAACACCATACCCATACCACCGTGGCACCGTGCACTGGCACACAACCTTTTGTCCCTTATTTGGTCGTGAAAAAGTTGGCAACCCTAATTGTTTACCAGGTCCTACAGGCAGACAGCAAGGTTTATACAAACCATCACCGTTGGGAATAAAATGCTAGACTAAAAGCAAGAGGAAATAATTTGTTAATAAAAAAAATGCCTTATTGCTTAACATTGGTTGAGTGGCAGAGATAGAATGTTGGTCCATGTGTGTTTGTACAAGTGTGAATCCTCAGCCCAGGGCTAAAGCTAAGCCCACCCTTATTCTGCAATTACAGCATCCAAAATTCCACAGTCAACTGCAGTTACTGCACTTTTACTGCAGTTTCAAAACTGCAATCTTTTTTTATAAGGCCAGGGTTAACAAATGCTTGTGCAAACAGGATAAGATAGCCCAGGACCAGTCTTTGCCTGGGGCTAAGAACAATGCAGTGTGAAAAGGCCTAAAAAAAACTTTTCAATAGCAATGTATTTTAAGAGAAAAGCACAGACAGCCAGCAGTGGTGCAAACAGATGCAAATTATCCACATTTTAGTGCAAAAAGGCGCTCTCTCGCCCACTGACAATACCAACACTATGACTAGATAAGAACCACATGTGGTCAGAACAACAGAACCGTGCCTGAAGTCAAGATATAGTCAGTAGAATAAGAACACGTTCTTTGCTTGGCCTCATGCAACACACTGTTCAGCCACTAGACCAGCGTTTCCAAAACCCGGTCCTCGGGACCCCAAAGGGTTCAGTTTGGGGTTTAGCCCTAACACTACACAACTGATTCAAATGATCAACGCTTGATGATTAGCTGATTATTTGAATCAAACCCCACACTAGACCAAGTGACGTAGCAAGAATTTTGTTGGCTTTTTGAATGGTTTTCAATCGGCAAAACGTAGTGAATGGTCTTAGGGCAAAAAACGTAGTGAATGGTCTTAGGTCAAAAACTAAATGAAAGTAATTTGGCAGTAGTAAATACATTAACAAACATTCCTTCATATATCTTAAATGAACATGTTTTCATGAATTTGATGATTTAATCGCCAATTCAAAATAACAAGGACATAAACACGGAAGTATAACGTAGGTGTCACGTCCTGACCATTGTTCTTATGTGTTTTGCTTGTTTTAGTGTTGGTCAGGACGTGAGCTGGGTGGGCATTCTATGTTGTGTGTCTAGTTTGTCTGTTTCTGTGTTCGGCCTAATATGGTTCTCAATCAGAGGCAGCTGTCAATCGTTGTCCCTGATTGAGAATCATATATAGGTGGCTTGTTTTGTGTTGGGGATTTGTGGGTGGTTGTTTCCTGTCTTTGTGTTTTGTCTGCACCAGAAAGGACTGTATCGGTTTTGCCACATTTGTTATTTTGTAGTTTTGTAAGTGTTCACGTTTTCGTTCGTATTAAACATGTTGAGCACTGGCTACGCTGCGTGTTGGTCCGATCCCTGTTACACTCTCTCTTCTCGTGAAGAGATGGAAAGCTGCCGTTACAGTAGGAATGCGTCGCTTGCACGGGTTACATGCCGCGTTCACATGCTACTCGAAACTAGGAAACTCTGACATGTCTGACTTGCTAACTGGTTGTAGTTATACACGTGCCGCGTTCAACGAATCAGCAAGTCTCTCCGACTTCAATGCGTTCAGACAACTGGGAACTCAATTTTTTTTTGCTCCAACTGGGAAAATAGTTTTGAACAGTCATCCCACTCAGAATTCCAACTCGAAACTCTGGCATCTTTCTATAGCTCCGACCGGAAAGTCACTGACATCATGAATTGACCTCGTTATTTTCTTCAGAGTTCCCAGTTGTCTTGGAAGCGCCAATAAAGGCAGGCAAGAGTACAATGTAGCAGTAGGAGTAATATTCAAATCTCAACTCTCAAAAAGTTTACAATATGCTACAGATAACATAACAATACAAATTCTCCAGGACTACCTTTAGAGTGCAGTAGTAAACCAGCATCTATTAAGAAGAAAAGCTCTCTTTCTCTCTTTCTCACTTCCTCCGGTCCTCTAGTTCCTCCTCAGAGAGTATGTGGGGTGGAGGGCCGAGGCACGACGTGACCTTTGACCCCCCCTTTCCTGTTCTGCAGGAAGTCCTGGATCTCCCCAGGCAACAGACAGAAATTCTCCTGGTACTCCGCCTCCACTGCACCCTGCAGCTGGGGTCAGAGGTCAGAGTTAGGAGAAAGGGGTAGAGGTCAGGGGTTATAGTTAGATGCTAGAGGTTTAGGGTTAGGGTTACGGATTTAAAGGTAAGAGGTCATGGGTTAGTTGGTATGTCACCTTTGGTTTCTCATCAAGAATTTGCTGCTGGATGTCTTTGTGCTGCTTCACCAGTCTCTCTTGGCATTTTGCCTGAGCATCCTCCAGCTAGAGCAAGGAAGAGAGAGGTTACCTTCAGTGATTGGACTGCTCCATCTTGGAAGCGCTATCACTTCACAGGAAAATAACAGTACCAGACGTCACGCCGTTGATTCTCCAACAAGAGTACAGAGTGATGTCTGGCCACGAGCAGTGGAGGAAAAAGTACCCAATCATCATACTTGAGTAAAAGTAAAGATACCTTAATAAAAAAAAATACTCAAGTAAAAGTGAAAGTCACCCAGTAAAATACTAGAGTAAAAGTCTCAAGTAGTATTGGGTTTTAAATATACTTAAGTTAAATATATATATGCTACAATATGCTTAAGTATCAAAAGTAAAAGCACAAGTAATTTCAAATTACTTATATTAAGCAAACCAGACAGCACAGTTTTCTTGTTTTGTTTAATTTACAGATAGCCAGGGGCACACTCCAACACTCAGACATCATTTACAAATGTTTAGTGAGTCCACCAGATTAGAGGCAGTAGAGGTGACCAGGGATGTTCTCTTGATAAGTATGTGAATTGGACCATTTTCCTGTCACCCTCCACCTCTCAAAATGTATTTTGGGTGTCAGGGAAAATGTATGGAGTAAAAATTACATAATTTTCTTCAGGAATGTAGTGAAGTAAAAGCGAAAGTAGTCAAAAATATAAATAGTGAAGTACAGATACCCCCCAAAAATGACTTAAGTAGTACTTTAAATTATTTTTACTTAAGTACTTTACACCACTATCCACGAGAGACTATCTGACCCCCAATCCTTCCATCCTTACCCTTTTGATGTTCTGTACCACTTCATTCACATATGATTTGTTGATCTCCAACTTCCCCCTAACAACAGAATAATAAATAGTCATACATACAGAAATCCAGCCTCTCTTTCTGTAACACACACAAACATAGAGTTCTCTTTGCTGGAGCTTCTTCCCTATGCACTGGAGTCTCCGCTCCTCCTCTTCTCGCCGGCATGCACGCCTGGTCAGGGGCATGGCATGCGGTGTGAACTGCATCCCATCGCTACTGGTAGTCCAGCACAATTGTACCTATCCATGAAAAAGAGCACCACCTGTTGGTCGTGGTTTCCGAAAGATGTGCTAGTTTAGTATAGATCCATCTGTCCCAGAGTCCTGGTAAGAGGACTGATAATGACCAGCAGGAGACAGGGATACAATTCACACTTTATTTCACTCCCAAGACAGGCACACATGACTTTACAGAGGAGAAAACTAGTTGTAGTGTATAGTGGTTTTATGGTCATGAATGCGCTAACACTAGTGATGGAATGTCCAGAGAATAAGCAGCCAAGAAGTGAGGACCATAGGTGAATCCTTGAATGTTTGTGCAGCCAGGTTAGTCAACTTGTTGTTAATTCCTGGAGCTGTAGTGAGAGACTGAGGTACTGATAGAAGGGGGGGGGGGGCTGTTATCCCACCAGATAGGGTCTGTGATTGGCTGACCAGGTTCCCTGATTGACTGAGTTCCCTGTAAACCTGGTCGTACCCTGACACAGAGGGGTATGAAGTGATCTCTGCCACTGGACAATGGGGTCAGGTTGAGGCGGGGGATAGTACCCTACCTCAGCAGTAAAATGCTACAAAGTTTGTCTCTTCAGAGCCAGGGAGAGGGTTTAATGATTGAAGTTATAGGGTTTGGTACACTTACTCTTCTACCAAGTGCTTCTCTTTTGTCATAGCTTCTTTGATTTTCTCTGTTCTCCTTTTGTCCATTTTCTTTTTCAGGTCTTTCTTTTCTCTGCAAAGGTGAAGCATCACAAATTATATATTTGATAGAATTATATCCAATTATATCTCTATAGTACACTAACTTCGCATCTCTGTTAAACTGATGTCTCACAGTCATATCAAACTCACTTGTCACAGATGTCTTTTAATTTCTTCATCTGGTTGTTCTGGCTTTCCTCAGTCACTGTAGTCAGTTTCTCACTCATCTGCAATAGTGGTGATATACAGTATTGGAATGTACAATTATGTAATATATAATCTGTGTGTGTGCGTGTTACCTGTTTGATGTGTTCTCGTTTGAGGTATTTCTCGCTGTAGTATTGTTCCTGTCTCAACTCCAGTAGCTGTTGCTGTTGTTGTTCTCTCAGCTCCCTCAGTTGCCCCTCTCCATCCTCATCAAACTGCTTCAGTTCAGCATTCCCTCCGGGTGACAAACTTCTAACACACACAGGCGCACACACACACCCACACCCACACCCACACACACACCCACACACACACACATTAGGGATTAGCCTTGATACCATGTGGACAAACTGAACTCTAAACTGGTACTAAGCTTACATAGAGACCTCCAGGTCTAATAGGCATTGTCGTATACCAGACCTACCTGCAAAGGTGTCTGGGACATAGTCCTTCACTTCAATGTAGACAAACACAGCAGGCAGAATCAGAGACTGGTTCTTCTCATTCCTCAGGCCGATGTAGCGATAACCTGAGATAGATAAAACACAGTTAATAACCTGAGAACAACAGAGGACAATAGGGACTATAGAGAAAGAGATGACAAACTCATTGCAGAGGCAGTGTTTACTGTTTATAGGTAAATAGAATGTTTACCGGGCCGTATGGCTGGCACAGGGATAATACGGTGACCTATGAACTTTCCTCCTTCCTCAAACGCAGTGATTCTCAGAGAGGCCAACGTGGGGAGAACCACCTGCAACAACACAATTATGCACAGTCATACATGGATATACTTTAACATTATACACAATTATACAGTTGAAATAATACAGTTTTAGGCAGTTATACAGTTATACTGTTACACTTCAATATTATACACTTGCGTTCTATGGTTATACAGCTTGTTGAGACCTGAAGAATTCCCTAGGTTTTAGCTCAGAGGGCTAACACAGTCCCATTTTATGGCGTGCAGGAGACCTGGTTTCAAACCCAGTTGGTCACTGTTTCTCACCTTCTTGAAGATAATTGGCTCTTCGTCCCAGACTGGGTTTATAGCGTTGCTCTGGGACGTCTTGGTCTTCAGGGCTTTTCTCCCGGTGTCCACAGGAAGACCAAACATGTCCAGCTCTATGTACACACCTACCTTCTTGTCGCTCAGAAACTGGCCTGAGATTATCTGTAGGAGAGAAGCTCATTTCATAACACCAGTTTAGTCTAAACTAACTGGGTAATTAGTTAACCACAGTGTGTTGTGTTATGGTATTTTGTAACTCTTACCTTGACCTTGACAGTGTTGGCCACTATACCGTCCACGGTGCTCTCAGCGAACGGGTCAAAGTGTTTGTCTGGTCTTCTCATGAACTCTGGTTTCAGTCTGTAGCCGCTCTTCCCATTGTACTCATACATGCCCAGGTTCAACTGCATAGACAGGTCTGGGAGAGAGAGCGAGAGAGAGGTCAGGGGGAGGTCAGAGGTTAAGAGAGGTCAATGGTTATAAGTAAAGTAAGCAGTGCTGCCTCACCTATAGTTTGTGAACAATTGCTTTTATTAGATCACATCGAGGGCAACACAATCAAAATGTCTCACCTATCGTTTGGAAGTTGAGTGCCACCAGCTGGCAGCCAGCATTCCAGAAGAGTTGTGGCATGTAGTTGGAGGAGTCCACCCTCGTGCCTTTAGGGTAGATACGACTCAACTGCTGCTTGTTATATCTGAGAGGACAGGTTAAAGACATTTACATGACATTACATTACGGTGAGTAGAGTAGAGCCTTTGTATAGTCACCTGCTTTGATGAGACTAAACTGCAGCTATTCTTTAATGGAATAAGCTAAGATAGAGCAACGTGACCCTTGAGAGGAAAGTAATCAACAACACGACAAACTAATACTGGAGTTGAGTTCGGGTTCAGGGTTGTAGTTGGGGTTATTTACAGGTCAGCTGAATCTTAAGGATACTCCACAAACTCCACGGGCGACTTGGTGAGGTGCTCCAGAGCTTAAGTCTCCACAAATGATGACATTTGATAGCTACGATTAACCTCTGGGGAAAGAACATAATGGTTTATTATGTGTTTGTGTGTGTTTGTTTGTGCGTGCGTCTTTGTGTATTTGCAGTGAGCCAGCATACTTTTGGAACCCTCGAAGGAGTTGAACTTGGTGGGCTGGATGTAGTTGACCAGAGTGGACATCTCCTCTGTAGCTACGGCCTCCGGTTCCTCTGCTGTCCCCTGGAGACAAAGTCATCACATAACAGGCAGCCATGTTACCCCAACCCTGACCCTTCACCTCTAACCTACAGTAAATCACCAGTGTTAAAGGGTAACCAAGTAACCATGGTAGCAGAGTGCAAGCTACTGAACTCACTTCATCTGAAGTCTTCTTACAGTCATCATCATCATCATCGTCATCGTCTTCAGCCTCTATTTCCCCCGAAAGAAGAGAAGAATCTGTTTACATTTTCATGAACTCAAAAATAGACAAATGTTCGCCGACTCTTATAAAAGGCTTCTAGAGACCTTCACCAGCTCTAATGATAGTGGTGAAAATGATGAATATGATTTTTATTATTATCATAATTTTTATACATTAGACCACACTTGCAGTCAGGCTCACCGGCTGTGATGTTGCTAGGAGATGAGGGTTCATCTGTTGCCTGTTCCTCTGCTGCGTCCTGGTTGGCTGGATGCTCTGCCAGTTGCTTGTTGCCATGGGCAGCCGGGGGCTTGTGGGATTTCTTGTTCTTGATGAGGATCTTACCCATCAGCTCCTGAGGACTTGGCAAGGGTACCCCAGACTCCAGCTAACAGACGAACACACACACACACCAACCCACCCCCCACCGCACACACACACACACACACATATCAGAGCGCGTGTGCATGCGTACATGTTTGTGGGTATCGGTGTGGATGGGTGTGTGAGTGTGCTAAAAACGTACAGGATATTTCTCCAGTGGGTCTATCAGTAGTGCATCTCCAAAAATGTACCTACAGTATTCTGCCATCTTGGCTTGTTGCTTTGGCCTGTTAGGATTAGAGGTCATGGGTCAGGAGCAGTTCACCAAAGATGTTCTAGTATATTCGCCTATTCATCTCTATGTTTACTCACGAGTCCACATGGTTTTCAAAGGACAGGATGACAGGAAAAGGAAAGGTTTTAAAAGCACACTCAGCGATGGCCTCAATCACCTCCTGTAGAGCAAAAGGAGATGTTATAGTAGTTGGTTATTTTATGTACATGTATAGAAGTTATCAGTAATAGACTTTATCAGTATAAAATGCAACGTTTTAGAAGCACGTGGACAAGGCAAGCAGGATTTTTTTTGTTTTTGTTGCAAAGACTATTCTAGCCTTAGATTAGGAATGGAGTTAGCTTTGACGCAGGAGTTTTCAGAGCATGCATATGTTTGTGTGTGTGTGTGTGTGTGTGTGTGTGTGTGTGTGTGTGTGTGTGTGTGTGTGGTTGCGTATGTGTACCTTAAAGCAGATCTCTGAGGTCATGGTGAAGCCGTGCGTGATGACTGGTTCCTCCTCTGCGGTCCTTCCTTTCCAACAGTCCAACTCCACACAGCGACAGCCTGCCAACATCACCTGACGGTACATCTCCACTGATGAACTTCCTGCCAGCTGCCCCGCTACACACACACAGACACACACATCACATTTATAAATATACATACACACAGATATACACACACCACATTTATAAATATACATACACACAGATACACAGACACACACATTTATAAATATACATACACACAGATACACACACATTTATATATATACATATGGAAAGAAAATGGCGCAGGAAGAAATGGCAGCAGTTTCACGGGCGCCCAGCCAATTGTGCTATTATGTGTTTTTTTTCGCATTATTTGTAACTTATTTTGTACATAATGTTTCTGCAACCGTATCTTATGGCAGAAAATAGCTTCTGGATATCAGGACAGCGATCACTCACCTCGGATTAGACAAAGAGTTTTTCAACAACAAGCAAGACTCACACGATATTCTCCAAACACCCGGCAGGGTCAACATCCCAGTTATTTGCAAGAGGAAGCGACGCAGGTACAGAGGACAAAGAGCCGGATGCCTGGTCAGGACCCGGCGAAGGCGACTGGGAAAGCTGCCGTTACCGTCAATATTACTCGCCAACATGCAATCATTGGACAATAAATTAGACGAGGTACGATAACGAATATCCTACCAACGGGACATCAAAACTGTAATATCCTATGTTTCACAGAATCGTGGCTGAATGACGACATGGATATTCAGCTAGCGGGATATACGCTGCACCAGCAGGATAGAACAGCACACTCTGGTAAAACGAGGGGGGGGCGGTCTGTGCATATTTGAAAACAACAGCTGGTGCACGAAATCTAAGGATGTCTCTAGATTTTGCTCGCCTGAAGTAGAGTATATTGTGATAAATTGCAGGCCACACTACTTGCCTAGAGAGTTCTCAGCTATACTTCTCGTGGCTGTTTATTTACCACCACAAACAGATGCTGGCACTAAGACTGCACTCGGCTGTATAAGGAAATAAGCAAACAGGAAACCACTCACCCAGAGGTGGCGCTCCTAGTGGCCGGAGACTTTAATGCAGGGAAACTTAAATCAGTTCTAACAAATCTCTATCAACATGTTAAATGTGCAACCAGAGGGGAATTTTTTTTAGATCACCTGTACTCCACACACAGAGCTCTCCCTCGCCCTGCATTTGGTAAATCCGGCCACAACTCTGTCCTCCTGGTTCCTGCTTACAAGCAAAAATTAAAACAGGAAGCACCAGTGACTCGGTCTATAAAAAAGTGGTCAGATGAAGCAGATGCTAAACGACAGGACTGTTTTGCTATCACAGACTGGAACATGTTCCAGGATTCTTCCGATGACATTGAGGAATACACCACATCAGTCACTGGCTTTATCAATAGGTACATCGAGGATGTCGTCCCCACAGTGACTGTAGGTACATACCCCAACCAGAAGCCATGGATTACAGGCAACATTCGCACTGAGCTAAAGGGTAGAGCTGCCGCTTTCAAGGTGCGGGACTCTAACCCGGAAGCTAACAAGAAATTCCGCTATGCCCTGCGACGTACCATCAAACAGGCAAAGCGTCAATACTGGGCTAAGATTGAATCATACTACACCGGCTCTGACGCTTGTCGGATGTGGCAGGGCTTGCAAACTATTACAGACTACAAAAGGGAATCACAGTCGTGAGCTGCCCAGTGACACGAGCCTACCAGATGAGCTAAATCACTTCTATGCTCGCTTCGAGGCAAGCAACACTGAGGCATGCATGAGACCATCAGCTGTTCCGGACGACTGTGTGATCACGCTCTCCGTAGCCGACGTGAGTAAGACCTTTAAACAGTTCAACATACACAAGGCTGCGGGGCCAGATGGATTACCAGGACGTGTGCTCCGGGCATGTGCTGACCAACTGGCAGGTGTCTTCACTGACATTTTCAACATGTCCCTGATTGAGTCTGTAATACCAACATGTTTCAAGCAGACCACCATAGTCCCTGTGCCCAAGAACACAAAGGCAAACTGCCTAAATGACTATAGACCCGTAGCACTCACGTCCGTAGCCATGAAGTTCTTTGAAAGGCTGGTTATGGCTCACATCAACACCATTATCCCAGAAACCCTAGACCCAGTCCAATTTGCATACTGCCCAAACAGATCCACAGATGCAATCTCTATTGCACTCCACACTGCCCTTTCCCACCTGGACAAAAGGAACAGCTATATGAGAATGTTATTCATCGACTACAGCTCATCGTTCAACACCATAGTACCCTCAAAGCTCATCACTAAGCTAAGGAAACTGGGACTAAACACCTCCCTCTGCGACTGGATCCTGGACTTCCTGACGGGCCGCCCCTAGGTGTTGAGGGTTGGTAGCAACACATCTGCCATGCTGATCCTCAACACTGTAGATCCCCAGGGGTGCGTGCTCAGTCCCCTCCTGTACTCCCTGTTCACCCACGACTGCATGGCCAGGCACGACTCCAACACCATCATTAAGTTTGCAGACGACACAACAGTGGTAGGCCTGATCACTGACAACGACGAGACAGCCCATAGGGAGGAGGTCAGAGACCTGGCCGGGTGGTGCCAGAATAACAACCTATCCCTCAACGTAACCAAGACTAAGGAGATGATTGTGGACCACAGGAAAAGGAGGACCGAGCACGCCCACATTCTCATCCACGGGGCTGTAGTGGAGCAGGTTGAGAGCTTCAAGTTCCTTGGTGTCCACATCACCAACAAATTAACATGGTCCAAACACCAAGACAGTCGTGAAGAGGGCACGACAAAGCCTATTCCCCCTCAGGAAACTAAAAAGATTTGGCATGGGTCCTGAGATCCTCAAAAGGTTCTACAGATGCAACATCGAGAGCATCCTGACCGGTTGCGTCACTGCCTGGTACGGCAATTGCTCGGCCTCCGACCGCAAGGCACTTCAGAGGGTAGTGCGTACGGCCCAGTACATCCCTGGGGCAAACCTGCCTACCATCCAGGACCTCTACAACAGGCGGTGTCAGAGGAAGGCCCTAAAAATTGTCAAGGACCCCATCCACTCCAGTCGTAGACTGTTCTCTCTACTACCGCATGGCAAGCGGTACCGGAGTGCCAAGTCTAGGACAAAAAAGGCTTCTCCACAGTTTTTACCCCCAAGCCATAAGACTCCTGAACAGGTAACCAAATGGTTACCCCGGACTATTTGCATTGTGTGCCCCCCCCACCCAACCACTATTTTACGCTGCTGCTACTCTCTGTTTATCATATATGCATAGTCACTTTAACTATACATTCATGTACATACCACCTCAATTGGCCCGACCCACCAGTGCTCCCGCACATTGGCTAACCGGGCTATCTGCATTGTGTCCCACCACCCGCCAACCCCTCTTTTTACGCTACTGCTACTCTCTGTTTATCATATATGCATATAGTCATGTACATGTACCTACATGTACATACTACCTCAATAAGCCTGACTAACCGGTGTCTGTATATAGCCTTGCTACTATTATTTTCAAATGTCTTTTTACTGTTGTTTTATTTCTTAACTTACCTACACACACCTAGCCTGCAAAGTTCTGTCATACTTTCCAGGTCTATGCCCAAACAGTTCGAACTTCTAATTTTAAAAATTAATCTCTCCAGAAATAAGTCTCTCACTGTTGCCGCCTGCTACCGACCCCCCTCAGCTCCCAGCTGTGCCCTGGACACCATCTGTGAATTGATCGCTCCCCATCTAGCTTCAGAGTTTGTTCTGTTAGGTGACCTAAACTGGGATATGCTTAACACCCCGGCAGTCCTACAATCCAAGCTTGATGCCCTCAATCTCACACAAATCATCAAGGAACCCACCAGGTACAACCCTAAATCCGTAAACATGGGCACCCTAATAGACATTATCCTGACCAACCTGCCCTCCAAATACACCTCTGCTGTCTTCAATCAAGATCTCAGCGATCACTGCCTCATTGCCTGTATCCGCCACGGGTCCGCGGTCAAACGACCACCCCTCATCACTGTCAAACGCTCCCTAAAACACTTCAGCGAGCAGGCCTTTCTAATCGACCTGGCCCGGGTACCCTGGAAGGATATTGACCTCATCCCGTCAGTTGAGGATGCCTGGTCATTCTTTAAATGTTACTTCCTCACCATATTAGACAAGCATGCTCCGTTCAAAAAATGCAGAACCAAAAACAGATATAGCCCTTGGTTCACTCCAGACCTGACTGCCCTCGACCAGCACAAAAACATCCTGTGGCGAACTGCAATAGCATCGAAGAGCCCCCGCGATATGCAACTGTTCAGGGAAGTCAGGAACCAATACACGCAGTCAGTCAGGAAAGCAAAGGCCAGCTTTTTCAAGCAGAAATTCGCATCCTGTAGCTCTAACTCCAAAAAGTTCTGGGATACTGTAAAGTCCATGGAGAACAAGAGCACCTCCTCCCAGCTGCCCACTGCACTGAGGCTAGGTAACACGGTCACCACCGATAAATCCGTGATAATCGAAGACTTCAACAAGCATTTCTCAATGGCTGGCCATGCCTTCCTCCTGGCGACTCCAACCTTGGCCAACAGCCCCGCCCCCCCCGCTGCTACTCGCCCAAGCCTCCCCAGCTTCTCCTTTACCCAAATCCAGATAGCAGATGTTCTGAAAGAGCTGGAAAACCTGGACCCATACAAATCAGCTGGGCTTGACAATCTGGACCCCCTATTCCTGAAACTGTCCGCCGCCATTGTCGCACCCCCTATCACCAGCCTGTTCAACCTCTCCTTCGTATCATCTGAGATCCCCAAGGATTGGAAAGCTGCCGCGGTCATCCCCCTCTTCAAAGGGGGAGACACCCTGGACCCAAACTGTTACAGACCTATATCCATCCTGCCCTGCCTATCTAAGGTCTTCGAAAGCCAAGTCAACAAACAGATCACTGACCATCTCGAATCCCACCGTACCTTCTCCGCTGTGCAATCCGGTTTCCGAGCCGGTCACGGGTGCACCTCAGCCACGCTCAAGGTACTAAACGACATCATAACCGCCATCGATAAAAGACATTACTGTGCAGCCGTCTTCATCGACCTGGCCAAGGCTTTCGACTCTGTCAATCACCATATTCTTATCGGCAGACTCGGTAGCCTCGGTTTTTCTAATGACTGCCTTGCCTGGTTCACCAACTACTTTGCAGACAGAGTTCAGTGTGTCAAATCGGAGGGCATGTTGTCCGGTCCTCTGGCAGTCTCTATGGGGGTACCACAGGGTTCAATTCTCGGGCCGACTCTTTTCTCTGTATACATCAATGATGTTGCTCTTGCTGCGGGCGATTCCCTAATCCACCTCTACGCAGACGACACCATTCTATATACTTCCGGCCCTTCCTTGGACACTGTGCTATCTAACCTCCAAACGAGCTTCAATGCCATACAACACTCCTTCCGTGGCCTCCAACTGCTCTTAAACGCTAGTAAAACCAAATGCATGCTTTTCAACCGTTCGCTGCCTGCACCCGCACGCCCGACTAGCATCACCACCCTGGACGGTTCCGACCTAGAATATGTGGACATCTATAAGTACCTAGGTGTCTGGCTAGACTGCAAACTCTCCTTCCAGACTCATATCAAACATCTCCAATCCAAAATCAAATCAAGAATCGGCTTTCTATTCCGCAACAAAGCCTCCTTCACTCACGCCGCCAAACTTACCCTAGTAAAACTGACTATCCTACCGATCCTCGACTTCGGCGATGTCATCTACAAAATAGCTTCCAACACTCTACTCAGCAAACTGGACGCAGTTTATCACAGTGCCATTCGTTTTGTTACTAAAGCACCTTATACGACCCACCACTGCAACCTGTATGCCCTAGTCGGCTGGCCCTCGCTACATGTTCGTCGTCAGACCCACTGGCTCCAGGTCATCTACAAGGCTATGCTAGGTAAAGTGCCGCCTTATCTCAGTTCACTGGTCACGATGGCTACACCCACCCGCAGCACGCGCTCCAGCAGGTGTATCTCACTGATCATCCCTAAAGCTAAAACCTCATTTGGACGCCTTTCCTTCCAGTTCTCTGCTGCCTGCGACTGGAACGAATTGCAAAAATCTCTGAAGTTGGAGACTTTTATCTCCCTCAACAACTTTAAAAATCTGCTATCCGAGCAGCTAACCGATCACTGCAGCTGTACATAGTCCATCTGTAAACTACCCACCCAATTTACCTACCTCACCCCCCATACTGCTTTTATTTATTTACTTTTCTGCTCTTTTGCACACCAGTATCTCTTCTTGCACATGTTCATCTGATGATTTATCACTCCAGTGTTAATCTGCTAAATTGTAATTATTCGATTTATTGCCTACCTCATGCCTTTTGCACACATTGTATATAGATTCTCTTTTTTCTACCATGTTATTGACTTGTTTATTGTTTACTCCATGTGTAACTCTGTGTTGTCTGTTCACACTGCTATGCTTTATCTTGGCCAGGTCGCAGTTGCAAATGAGAACTTGTTCTCAACTAGCCTACCTGGTTAAATAAAGGTGAAATAAAAAAAAAAAAATAAAAAATAAAAAAAACACACATACCTTTTTTTTTCGCACTATTGGTTAGAGCCTGTAAGTAAGCATTTCACTGTAAGGTCTACACCTGCTGTATTCGGCACACGTGACAAATAAACTTTGATTTGATAAATATACATACACACAGAGACACATACACATTTATAAATATACATATACTGTCACGTTCCTGACCTGTTTTCCTTGTTTTTGTATGTGTTTAGTTGGTCAGGGCGTGAGTTGGGGTGGGCATTCTATGTTATGTGTTTCTATGTTGGGTTAAATGTGTTGCCTGATATGGTTCTCAATTAGAGGCAGGTGTTTGACGTTTCCTCTGATTGAGAACCATATTAAGGTAGGCTGTTCTCACTGTTTGTTTGTGGGTGATTGTTCCTGTGTCTGTGTTTGTTACACCATACGGTACTGTCTCGTTCGTTCGTTCGTTCGTTCTTTCCTGTTCGTGCGTTCATTGTTTTTTATGTTCACAAGTTCAGGTCTGTTTAACGTCGTTTTGTTGTTTTGTAATTTTCCAACTGTTTTTGGTATTCGTCTTTGCTTTAATAAATATTCATCATGTCTTCACAACACGCTGCATTTTGGTCTGATCCCTACTCCTTTTCCTCATCCGAGGAGGAGGAATTAGACAGCCGTTACATATACACAGATACACACACACACATTTATAAATATACATACACAGATACAAACACACATTTGTAAATATACAGGTGAAGTCGGAAGTTTACATACTCTTAGGTTGGAGTCATTAAAACTCATTTTTCAACCACTCCACAAATTTCTTGTTAAAACCTTTCAATGATACCCATCCCGGATCCGGGAGCATCCTCATCAAAAAAGCTGACTAGCATAGCCTAGCCTAATGGGACAGGGATATCATATAATATAATTTTCATGAAATCACAAGTCCAATACAGCAAATGAAAGATAAACATCTTGTGAATCCAGCCATCATTTCCGATTTTTAAAATGTTTTACAGCGAAAACACAATATGTATTTATATTAGCTAACCACAATAGCCAAAGACTCAACCGCATATTTTCACCATGTTTCTACCGCATAGGTAGCTATCACAAAACCGACCAAATAGAGATATAATTAGTCACTAACCAAGAAACAACTTCATCAGATGACAGTCTTATAACATGTTATACAATACATTTATGTTTTGTTCGAAAAATGTGCATATTTGAGGTATAAATCGTAGTTTTACATTGCAGCTACCATCACAAATAGCACCGAAGCAGCCAGAATAATTACAGAGAGCAACGTGAAATACATAAATACTCATCATAAAACATTTATGAAAAATACATGGTGTACAGCAAATGAAAGATAAACATCTTGTGAATCCAGCCAATATTTCCGATTTTTTAAGTGTTTTACAGCGAAAACACAATATAGAATTATATTAGCTTACCACAATAGCCAAACACACAAATGCATTTATTCACCGCAAAAGGAAGCTATCGCAAAAACCAGCAAAATATATAAAATTAATCACTAACCTTGAACAACTTCATCAGATGACAGTCTTATAACATCAGGTTATACAATACACTTATGTTTTGTTCGAAAATGTGCACATTTAGAGCTGCAAACCGTGGTTATACATTGTGAATATGTAGCAACATTTCCCCAGAATGTCCGGAGCTATTTTGGACACTCACCTAATCTGACCAAAGAACTGTATGGCAAATGAAAGATACACTGGTTCTTAATGCAACCACCATGTTAGATTTAAAAAAATAACTTTACCATAACATACAGCTTGCGTTATTACGAGACAGCGCTCACCAAAACGGCGGAGAATAGGAATCAACATTTTCCACAGAAATACGAAATAACATCATAAATTGTTCTTACTTTTGCTGAGCTTCCATCAGAATCTTGTACAAGGAGTCCTTGGTCCAGAATAAATCATTGTTTGGTTTTAGAATGTCCTTTTCTTCTGTCGAATTCGCGCCACAATGCTGGCCAATGTTGATAATGTTCCCACCCTCTCGTGACGCAAAGAATGGAAAACTCCAAAAGTCCCAATAAACGTTGAATAAACTGATAAAACTCGGTTGAAAAAAACTACTTTACGATGTTATTATCACATGTATCAAATAAAATCAGAGCCGGAGATATTCGCCATGTAAACCGAAAGCTTTTCAGAAGCTAATGTCGAGCTCCGCCTCGCGCCTTGGTAGACAAAGGAAATTCCTGACCTGCCACTACAAAAGCTCTCATTCGGCCTCAGATCAAGCTAGACACCCCATTCCACCTTCCACTGCCTGTTGACATCTAGTGGAAGGCGTATGAAGTGCATGTATATCGATAAATATAAGCCAGTTGAATAGGCAGGCCCTGAAACAGAGCCCCATTTTCAGAATTTTCACTTCCTGTCTGGAAGTTTGCTGCCAAATGAGTTCTGTTTTACTCACAGATAAAATTCAAACAGTTTTACAAACTTGAGAGTGTTTTCTATCCAATAGTAATAATATTATGCATATTGTATGATCTAGAATAGAGTACGAGGCCGTTTAAATTGGGAACGATTTTTTCCAAAGTGAAAACAGCGCCCCCCTATTGACAAGAAGTTTTAGCAAACTATAGTTTTGGCAAGTCGGTTAGGACAAATACTACTTTTTTTCCAACAATTGTTTACAGACAGATTGTTTCACTTATAATTCACTGTATAACAATTCCAGTGGGTCAGAAGTTTACATACACTAAGTTGACTGCATTTAAACAGCTTGGAAAATTCCAGAAAATGATGTCATGACTTTAGAAGCTTCTGATTGACATAATTTGAGTCAATTGGAGGTGTACCTGTGGATGTATTTCAAGGCCTACCTTCAAACTCAGTGCCTCTTTGCTTGACATCATGGGAAAATCAAAATAAATCAGCCAAGACCTCAGAAAAAAATTGTAGACCTCCACAAGTCTGGTTTATCCTTGGGAGCAATTTCCAAAAACCTGAAGGTACCACGTTCATCTGTACAAACAATAGTACGCAAGTATAAACACCATGGGACCACGCAACTGTCATACCGCTCAGGAAGGAGACGTGTTCTGTCTCCTAGAGATGAATGTACTTTGTCTCCTAGAGATGAATGTACTTTGGCGCGAAAAGTGCAAATCAATCACAGAACAACAGCAAAGGACTGTGTGAAGATGCTGGAGGAAACACGTACAAAAGTATCTATATCCACAGTAAAATGAGTCCTATATCGACATAACCTGAAAGTCCGCTCAGCATGGAAGAAGCCACTGCTCCAAAACCGCCATAAAAAAGCCAGACTACCGTTTGCAACTGCACATGGGGACAAAGATCGTACTTTTTGGAGAAATGCCCTCTGGTCTGATGAAACAAAAATACAACTGTTAGGCCATAATGCCCATTGTTATGTTTGGAGGAAAAAGGGGGACGCTTGCAAGCCGAAGAACATCATCCCAACCGTGAAGCACGAGGGTGGCAGCATCATGTTGTGGAGGTGCTTTGCTGCAGGAGGGACTGGTGCACTTCACAAAATAGATGGCATCATGAGGCAGGAAAATGATGTGGATATATTGAAGCAACATCTCAAGACATCAGTCAGGAAGTTAAAGCTTGGTCACAAATGGGTCTTCCAAATGGACATTGACCTCAAGCATACTTCCAAAGTTGTGGCAAAATGGCTTAAGGACAACAAAGTCAAGGTATTTCAGTGGCCATCACAAAGCCCTGACCTCAATCCTATAGAACATTTGTGGGCAGAACTGAAAAAGGGTGTGTGAGCAAGGAGGCCTACAAACCTGACTCATTTACACCAGCTCTGTCAGGAAGAATGGGCCAAAATTCACCCAACTTATTGTGGGAAGCTTGTGAATGGCTACCCAAAGTGTTTGACCCAAGTTAAACAATTTAAAGGCAATGCTACCAAATACTAATTGAGTGTATGTAAACTTCTGACCCACTGGGAATGTGATGAAAGACATAAAAGCTGAAATAAATAATTCTCTCTACTATTATTCTGACATTTCACATTCTTAAAATAAACTGGTGATCCTAACTGACCTAAGAGAGGGACTTTTTTACTAGGATTAAATGTCAGGAATTGTGAAAAACGGAGTTTAAATGTATTTTGGCTAAGGTGTATATAAACTTCCGACTTCAACTGTACACAGACACACACATTTATAAATATACATACACACAGATACACACACATTTATAAATATACATACACACACACACCACATTTATAAATATACATACACACAGATGAAGTAGATTTTTCATCAGCTTCCAAGTGCGGTTGTGTGCGAGTCAAATCATAGGTGTGTGCGTGTGCTCATGTGTGCACGTTTGTGTGTACCTGTGAGGTAGGTGTTGTGTGAGGAGTTGATGAAGTAGTGAGACAGGGGGAAGGTCATGTCTTCAGACTGATCTAGCTTCTCAGGAGGAATCACTCCATTCTCATCAGACACCAGGTATCTGCTGAACCCCTCCAATGTGATCAGCCCTACAGGACACACACACCCACACAAAGAAGGGTTAAACACACACACACAATCATGCACACACTCAAGTTTACACCCAGGCACAAATGCATGCACACAAAACACACACACCTTGTTTGAGCAGGTTCTGGTTGAATTCATATTTCTCCATCAGGGTCTGTGTCTGAGAAGGTCTGAGAGGAGGATACAGAATCTCATTCAGACGAGGATCTCTCTGCTTCTCGTTAATAAACTCTGTCATCTGATCCACAGACAGGTAAGCACCCTTATCACCCCTGCAGAAAGAGAGAGCGAGAGAGAGTCAGGAATTAGTGACAGTACATACTGTTGAGAGAAGACAGCTGAGTTCTGGCCGAGGACAGATGTGGGAAATTAACATCCGGTTTGGAGCGAGCGGTCGCATTTGCATTCGCTCTGCAGGTAGTATAACTTTTCATTTCATTTTCAT
This sequence comes from Salvelinus fontinalis, assembly GCF_029448725.1. Taxonomy (NCBI): domain Eukaryota; kingdom Metazoa; phylum Chordata; class Actinopteri; order Salmoniformes; family Salmonidae; genus Salvelinus; species Salvelinus fontinalis. Next base: position 30,828,948 of record NC_074680.1, read on the forward strand.
TACATTTCATTATAGTACAACGGTTTAATTTGTCTAACCTTAGCAATTTCTTCTTAGCTAGCTACTTAGCCGTCTGTGTATAAAAGATAATTGCGTAATTATCGTATTCCGTCGTCTATCGTAGTCCACACTGCTATCTGCCCAGCAGCTAGCAAACGTCCACCGTCTACCGAATAGTAGTATAAACTTTTCATTACATTTCATTATAGTACAACGGTCTGATTTTCATTTTCACTACAGTACAACGGTTTGATTTGTTTGATCTTAGCTAGCTACATAGCCGTCTTTGCATCAAACATAATTGTGTAGTTATTGAGGTTCGCCAGCCAGCTATTTTCGCCCTAACGTAACGCAACGTAGCCAACACTGCTAGCTAGCCAGCTTGCCACCGAATAGCAGCATTGTAGAAACGAGTGCATTACAACGGAACGACTTGATCAGTGTAGTGTTGGCTGACTACACAGTTGTCTTTGCTATCTTTGATTTGTATTTGTTCGATCTTAGCTAGCTACTTAGCTGGCTACATAGCCGTCTTTGTATCGGTGATAATTGTGTAGTTATCAAGGTTCGCTGAGGTTCGCTAGCCAGGTATTCTCGCCCTAACGTAACGTAACGTAGTCAACCCTGCTAGCTAGCCAGCTAGCCACCGATTAGCAGCACTGTAGAAACGATTACATTACAACGGAACGACTTGACTTGTGTAGTGTTAGCTAGCTACATAGTTTTCTTTGCTATCTTTTTATCTAAGATAATTGTGTAGCTTTGAGTAATTATCGGTTAGCTAGCCAGCTATTTTTCGCCTGCCGCGCTGCCGTCCTCCTACCTAGCCAACACTGCTAGCTAGTCAACTTCTACCGAATAGCAGCACTGTAGAAACTTACATTACAACGGAACGACTTGATTAGCGTAGTGTTAGCTAGTTGTCTTTGCTGTCCTTGTATCCATGATAATTGTGTAGTTTAGAGAAATTTAGTGAAATTGTCGAGGTTACCTAGCCAGCTTCACTTTCAACAACGTAGCCACTGCTAGCCAGGCTACTTCACCAGCCAGCAGTACTATATCATTTTAGTCAATAAGATCTTGTATTTTATTCTTATTTTTTTGCAACGTAAGCTTAACTTTCTGAACATTCGAGACGTGTAGCCCACTTGTCATTCTAATCTCCTTTGCATTAGCGTAGCCTCTTCTGTAGCCTGTCAACCATGTGTCTGTCTATCCCTGTTCTCTCCTCTCTGCACAGACCATACAAACGCTTCACACCGCGTGGCCGCGCCCACCCTAACCTGGTGGTCCCAGCCCGCACGACCCACGTGGAGTTCCAGGTCTCCGGTAGCCTCTGGAACTGCCGATCTGCGGCCAACAAGGCAGAGCTCATCTCAGCCTATGCGTCCCTCCAGTCCCTCGACTTCCTGGCACTGACGGAAACATGGCTCACCACAGATAACACTGCTACTCCTACTGCTCTCTCTTCGTCTGCCCACGTGTTCTCGCACACCCCGAGACCTTCTGGTCAGCGGGGTGGTGGCACCGGGATCCTCATCTCTCCCAAGTGGTCATTCTCTCTTTCTCCCCTTACCCATCTGTCTATCGCCTCCTTTGAATTCCATGCTGTCACAGTTACCAGCCCTTTCAAGCTTAACATCCTTATCATTTATCGCCCTCCAGGTTCCCTTGGAGAGTTCATCAATGAGCTTGATGCCTTGATAAGCTCCTTTCCTGAGGACGGCTCACCTCTCACAGTTCTGGGTGACTTTAACCTCCCCATGTCTACCTTTGACTCATTCCTCTCTGCCTCCTTCTTTCCACTCCTCTCCTCTTTTGACCTCACCCTCTCACCTTTCCCCCCTACTCACAAGGCAGGCAATACGCTTGACCTCATCTTTACTAGATGCTGTTCTTCCACTAACCTCATTGCAACTCCCCTCCAAGTCTCCGACCACTACCTTGTATCCTTCTCCCTCTCGCTCTCATCCAACACTTCCCACACTGCCCCTACTCGGATGGTATCGCGCCGTCCCAACCTCCGCTCTCTCTCCCCCGCTACTCTCTCCTCTTCCATCCTATCATCTCTTCCCTCTGCCCAAACCTTCTCCAACCTATCTCCTGATTCTGCCTCCTCAACCCTCCTCTCCTCCCTTTCTGCATCCTTTGACTCTCTATGTCCCCTATCCTCCAGGCCGGCTCGGTCCTCCCCTCCCGCTCCGTGGCTCGACGACTCATTGCGAGCTCACAGAACAGGGCTCCGGGCAGCCGAGCGGAAATGGAGGAAAACTCGCCTCCCTGCGGACCTGGCATCCTTTCACTCCCTCCTCTCTACATTTTCCTCTTCTGTCTCTGCTGCTAAAGCCACTTTCTACCACTCTAAATTCCAAGCATCTGCCTCTAACCCTAGGAAGCTCTTTGCCACCTTCTCCTCCCTCCTGAATCCTCCTCCCCCTCCCCCCCCCTCCTCCCTCTCTGCAGACGACTTCGTCAACCATTTTGAAAAGAAGGTCGACGACATCCGATCCTCGTTCGCTAAGTCAAACGACACCGCTGGTTCTGCTCACACTGCCCAACCCTGTGCTTTGACCTCTTTCTCCCCTCTCTCTCCAGATGAAATCTCGCGTCTTGTGACGGCCGGCCGCCCAACAACCTGCCCGCTTGATCCTATCCCCTCCTCTCTTCTCCAGACCATTTCCGGAGACCTTCTACCTTACCTCACCTCGCTCATCAACTCATCCCTGACCGCTGGCTACGTCCCTTCCGTCTTCAAGAGAGCGAGAGTTGCACCCCTTCTGAAAAAACCTACACTCGATCCCTCCGATGTCAACAACTACAGACCAGTATCCCTTCTTTCTTTTCTCTCCAAAACTCTTGAACGTGCCGTCCTTGGCCAGCTCTCCTGCTATCTCTCTCAGAATGACCTTCTTGATCCAAATCAGTCAGGTTTCAAGACTAGTCACTCAACTGAGACTGCTCTTCTCTGTATTACGGAGGCGCTCCGCACTGCTAAAGCTAACTCTCTCTCCTCTGCTCTCATCCTTCTAGACCTATCGGCTGCCTTCGATACTGTGAACCATCAGATCCTCCTCTCCACCCTCTCCGAGTTGGGCATCTCCGGCGCGGCCCACGCTTGGATTGCGTCCTACCTGACAGGTCGCTCCTACCAGGTGGCGTGGCGAGAATCTGTCTCCTCACCACGCGCTCTCACCACTGGTGTCCCCCAGGGCTCTGTTCTAGGCCCTCTCCTATTCTCGCTATACACCAAGTCACTTGGCTCTGTCATAACCTCACATGGTCTCTCCTATCATTGCTATGCAGACGACACACAATTAATCTTCTCCTTTCCCCCTTCTGATGACCAGGTGGCGAATCGCATCTCTGCATGTCTGGCAGACATATCAGTGTGGATGACGGATCACCACCTCAAGCTGAACCTCGGCAAGACGGAGCTGCTCTTCCTCCCGGGGAAGGACTGTCCGTTCCATGATCTCGCCATCACGGTTGACAACTCCATTGTGTCCTCCTCCCAGAGCGCTAAGAACCTTGGCGTGATCCTGGACAACACCCTGTCGTTCTCCACCAACATCAAGGCGGTGGCCCGTTCCTGTAGGTTCATGCTCTACAACATCCGCAGAGTACGACCCTGCCTCACACAGGAAGCGGCGCAGGTCCTAATCCAGGCACTTGTCATCTCCCGTCTGGATTACTGCAACTCGCTGCTGGCTGGGCTCCCTGCCTGTGCCATTAAACCCCTACAACTCATCCAGAACGCCGCAGCCCGTCTGGTGTTCAGCCTTCCCAAGTTCTCTCACGTCACCCCGCTCCTCCGCTCTCTCCACTGGCTTCCAGTTGAAGCTCGCATCCGCTACAAGACCATGGTGCTTGCCTACGGAGCTGTGAGGGGAACGGCACCTCAGTACCTTCAGGCTCTGATCAGGCCCTACACCCAAACAAGGGCACTGCGTTCATCCACCTCTGGCCTGCTCGCCTCCCTACCACTGAGGAAGTACAGTTCCCGCTCAGCCCAGTCAAAACTGTTCGCTGCTCTGGCACCCCAATGGTGGAACAAACTCCCTCACGACGCCAGGACAGCGGAGTCAATCACCACCTTCCGGAGACACCTGAAACCCCACCTCTTCAAGGAATACCTAGGATAAAGCAATCCTTCTGCCCCCCCCCCCCCCCCTTAAAAGATCTGATGCACTATTGTAAAGTGGCTGTTCCACTGGATGTCATAAGGTGAATGCACCAATTTGTAAGTCGCTCTGGATAAGAGCGTCTGCTAAATGACTTAAATGTAAATGTAAATGTGGAAAGGGTCAGAAAGGGTCAGGGTTTAGAGTTGAGGCCAGGAGGTACTGATAGTACTTGCTGAGAGAAGACTGAGCTGAGTTCTGGCCGAGGACATAGGTGGGAGAGGAAAGATCTGTAAACGTCAGGGGTGAAGTCCTCAAGGGGAATAGAGTTGCTCTGCAAAGGAACACAAATACCACAGAGATGAGTCAGGTCTCAAGAAGTTATGATTTTAATAGTTGGCTTTAATGTGGGAGGAAAGAACTACCACTTAAAATACCACCAGTACTTCCAGTTTCAATATTGTATAGTTTGTTATATTGTATAATATTCCATAGTTATACTGTATACCCGTCCAAAGGGTAAGTTGCACTGTTCCAAGGCCGTCTCCACTCTCTTTTTGTCTGCTGAGAACATGCGGACAATGCTGGGTAAAAGGGGCGGGACATGCGTAATATCGATCAATCACATCCTACAGGATTCAGCAGACACGGGAGTGATGATCAGTGTTCGAAGGGATGGGCCCTGAGCAAAGTGCTGCCATAGAGAATGCTAGAGGCCTCTAGTGGCCAAAAGGCCATTTTGGCATTGGCAGCGCCATTCAGGGCTTCCCCCATGCGTCCACCATTTAAAGTAGTCAAAGTAGTTAACTGGGTGGGGATTCCTATGGGTTATGACTCCATTGACGCTGCCCATGCTCTCACAGATGCTATAATGGCACAGATATAAAGATGAGTCCTTTATCTCTGAGCGCTGCACAGATTCACAAAACTTGATCCCATAATTAGTGGTTATTTAGGATACAAGGTTATTTATATAGATCAATGATTCTGCACAACGCCTTGCTCAGGACGACCCCCTAAATATATTGAGGAACCAATGGGATTTACTCACTTCTTCACTGGGATCCGCCCCTCTGAGTTTGGCTGCAAGGTCAGTCTGACGTACCTGTTAGAGAAAGATTGGGAAAAAGGGAGCGAGAAACTGAAGAATAAACACACCTCTGTCAAGCCTACATTTCCAGTGATCTCCATCGCTATCACAAATCAGGCTGACACCAACGTTTCCCTTTAAAGCTGGAATCCGCAGCGATGAAACTGCCACTTCCGTTTACGATATTACAACAAAAAAGACGTTGCTTAAAACAACGAACACTGTTATTTCTCATTTGGACAACATTGCACCTCATTGCATGATAGAACAGAAAGGTTACCATGACACTGGATGCTCCTTTCCTCCTTTCATGAACAAAACCAAAACAATAACAGATATGCCTGGGAGGACCACTGTTTAACCTACTGCAGATTCAGCTCCAAAAATAATTTTCCTGATAGACTCACGCTTTCTCCAGACTGGTTTCTCTGTTCATGTTGTGACTCAGCAGGTTGGAGGCCAGGGAGAACAGCTCCTCAGCCCACTTCTATACAACACAAAGAGAGAGGGAGGAACATTCTGTGTGTGTGTGTTTGTGTGTGTGTGTGTCTGTCTGTGTGTGTGTGTGTGTGTGAATATGTATGTGTGTGTACCATGGCCTCTTCCTCTTGCAGGGCCATGAAGTTGAGGTATGTGATGTTGACCATGTCCGCTCCTGTGACTATGGTCAACAGACGGTTCTCTAAACGACCGACCAGGTTCCCCACATCAAGCAGCTCACGCAGCTTCGCCTCCTAGGGAGGACAGCAGGTCAGGGTTAGAGGTCAGGTTCAAAGGTTAGACCATGGGTGTCGTCTCCAGTCCTCAAGGGCAAAAAAAAATTATTTTCCACCTGGTGTTTAATTTATCAGTGTTACTGATATGTATTGTTAATTGGCTGAATCAGACTGAATCAAAGGTAATGATGTAAACCAAAAGGAGCTCGATTTGACACACCTGGGTCAAGGGTTTGGATGTCCTGGGGGTGAAGTAGCTTTGGTGTTTTGGTGCTCTTCCCTGTTCTGGCATCCTTTATATGGGTGATGTCTAACAACTCTGTCTCCTACAGGAGAGATAGAGGCAAAGAGAGCGAGAGAGTAAAGACATGAGAAAAGGAGTGAGAGGGATGTTCTAATATTCATCACTCACTGTAATCAATACACACACAGGGGGACACACACAGGCGCTAATCAACACACACACACACACACACACACACACACACACACACACACACACACACACACACACACACACACACACACACACACACACACACACACACACACACACACACACACACACACACACACACACACACACACACACACACACACACACACACACACACACACACAGGGTGACTAAGCCCCAGCAAGAAGAAGCAGGATACACAGTAGGAGTCCCAACGTGTGAGAGAGCATGGTGTCATCTCCTCTGTGTGTCTATATCTGTGTGTGTGTGCATGTGTGTACCTTGTTCTGATCAGTCCAGTGAAGAAAGTATCCGTGTGGATCCACAGTCAGGGTGATGGGAGTCACTGTCGAGAGATCCTGACCACATGGAGACAGATATTAGCACACACACACGGCTTGACGTTGGTGGTTGTGATAACATATGTAATGTGCATTTTAATATATTGTATTGTGATTTCAGTGTGTGTGTGTGTATGTTTGAAGCTGAGTTGGGTTTGAATAAGCCATTGCATAAGCATGAATGACTGGTCCCGAATGACCTTTCTACTAAGAAATATATAGCGACCCACGCACAATGCATATAAGGCCCTCCCCCGCCCTCCATTCAGCAAATCGGACCACGATTCCATCTTGCTCCTACCCTCCTATAGACAGAAGCTCAAACACGAAGCACCCATGGTGAGGACTATTCAACGCTAGTCTGACCAATCAGAATCCATGCTTCAAGATTATTTTGATCACGCGGACTGGGATATGTTCAGAGTAGCTTCAGAAAATAATATCGACACATTTACCGATACGGTGAATGAGTTCCTCAGGAAGTGCATAGGAGATGTTGTACCCACTGTGACTATTAAAACCTACCCCAACCAGAAACCGTGGATAGATGGGAGTATTCGCGCAAAACTGAAAGCGCAAACCACTGCATTTAACCAGGGCAAGAAGACTGGGAATATGGAAGAATACACACAGTGTAGTTATTCCCTCCGCAAAGCAATCAAGCAGGCTAAACGTCGGTATAGGGACAAAGTTGAGTCCCAGTTCAACGGTTCAGACACCAGACGTATGTGGCAGGGTCTACAGACAATCACGGATTATAAAAGGAAAACCAGCCACCGACGTCTTGCTTCTGGACAGGCTGAACACCTTCTTCGCTTGCTTTGAGGATAATACAGTGCCACTGACGTGGCCCGCTATCAAGGACTTTGGGCTTTCCTTCTCCGTGGCTGACGTGAGTAAGACATTTAAGCATGTTAACCCTCGCAAGGCTGCTGGCCCAGATGGTATCCCTAGCCATGTCCTCAGAGCATGCGCAGACCAGCTGGCTGGTGTGTTCACAGATATATTCACTCTCTCCCTATCCCAGTCTATTGTCCCCACATGCTTCAAGATGGCCACCATTGTCCCTGTACCTAAGAAAACAAAGGTAATTGAACTAAATGACTATCGCCCCGTTGCACTCACCTCTGTCATCATGAAGTGTTTTGATAGACTAGTCAAGGATCATATCACCTCCACCTTACCTGCCACCCTAGACCCACTTCAATTTGCTTACCTCCCCAATAGATCCACAGAAGATGCAATCGCCACCACACTGCACACTGCCCTGTCCCATCTGGACAAGAGGAATACCTATGTAAGAATGCTGTTCATTGACTAGAGCTCAGCATTCAACACCATAGTACCCTCCAAGATCATCATCAAGCTGGAGGCCCTGGGTCTCAACCCCACCCTGTGCAATTGGGTTCTGGATTTCCTGACGGGCCGCTCCCAGGTGATGAAGGTAGGAAACAACACCTCCTCTTTGCTGATCTTCAACACTGGGGCCCCACAAGGGTGCGTGCTCAGCCCCCTCCTGTACTCCTTGTTCACCCATGATTGCGTGGCCAAGCACACCTCCAACTCAATCATCAAGTTTGCAGACGACACAACAGTAGTAGGCTTGATTACCAACAACGACGAGAGAGCCTACAGGGAGGAGGTGAGGGCTCTGTGAGTGTAGTGCAGTAAAATAACCTCTCACTCAACATCAACAGAACTAAGGAGATGATCGTGGACTTCAGGAAACAGCAGAGGGAGCACCCCCCTATCCACATTGACGGGACCTCGGCTCACTGACAAACTGAAATGGTCCACCCACATAGACAGTGTGGTGAAGAAGGCGCAACAGCGCCTCTTCAACCTCAGGAAGCTAAAAAAATGTGACTTACCACCTAAAACCCTCACAAACTTTTACAGATGCACAATTGAGAGCATCCTGTCGGGCTGTATCACCGCCTGGTATGGCAACTGCACCGCCCACAACCGCAAAGCTCTCCAGAGGGTGGTGCGGTCTGCCCAACGCATTACCGGCGGCAAACTTCCCGCCCTCCTGGACACCTACAGCATCCGATGCCATAGGAGGCCAAAAAGATCAACGATGACATCAACCACCCGAGCCACTGCCTGTTCACCCTGCTATCATCCAGAAGGCAAGGTCAGTACAGGTGCATCAAAGCTGGGACCGAGACACTGAAAAACAGCTTCTATCTTAGGGCCATCAGACTGATAAACAGCCATCTCTAGCACATCAGAGGTGGCTGTCTATAGACATAGATTAGGAATCACTGGCCACTTTTAGAAATGGATCACTAGCCACTTTAATATTGTTCCGTATCTAGCATTACTCATCTCATATGTATAAACTGCTCTCCACACTATTCTACGGTATCTTAGTCACTTTTAAATTGTGTTTACATATTGCATCACCCATTTCATATGTATTGTATTCTATACTACACCACTGACAGTTAAACAGACATCTCCAGCACATCAGAGGCTGCTGCCTATAGACATAGATTAGGAATCACTGGCCACTTTAAGGAAATGAAATACTAGCCACTTTAATAATGTCTCCGTATCTTGCATTACTCATCCCATATGTGTAAACGCTACTCTGTACTATTCTGCGGTATCTTAGTCACTTTAATTGTGTGTAAATATTGCATCACCCATCTCATATGTATATACTGTACTCTATACTATGCCACTGTATCTTAGTCCAATGCCGCTCTGACATACACTACCGTTCAAAAGTTTGGGGTCACTTAGAAATGTCTTTGTTTTTGAAAGAAAAGCAAATTTTTTGTCCATTAAAATAACATCAAATTTATCAGAAATACAATGTAGACATTGTTAATGTTGTAAATTAATATTGTAGCTGGAAATGGCAGACTTTTATGGAATATCTACTATACATAGGCGTACAGAGGCCCATTATCAGCAACCATCACTCCTGTGTTCCAATGGCACGTTGTGTTAGCTAATCCAAGTTTATAATTTTAAAAAGGCTAATTGATCATTAGAAAACCTTTCTGCAATTATGTTATCACAGCTGAAAACTGTAGTGCTGATTAAAGAAGCAATAAAACTGGCCTTCTTTAGACTAGGTGAGTATATAGAGCATTAGCATTTGTGGGTTCGATTAGAGGCTTAAAATGTCCAGAAACAAAGACATTTCATCTGAAACTCGTCAGTCTATTCTTGTTCTGAGAAATGAAGGCCAGTCCATGCGAGAAATTGCCAAGAAACTGAAGATCTCGTACAATGCTGTGTACTACTCCCTTCACAGAAGCGCAAACTGGCTCTAACCAGAATAGGAGTGGGAGGCCCCAGCGCACAACTGAGCAAAAGGACAAGTACATTAGAGTGTCTAGTTTGAGAAACAGATGCCTCACAAGTCCTCAACTGGCAGCTTCATTAAATAGTACCCGCAAAACACCAGTCTCAATGTCAACAGTGAAGAGGCGACTCCGGGATGCTGGCCTTCTAGGCAGAGTTGCAAAGAAAAAGCCATATCTCAGGCTGGCCAATAAAAATAAAAGATTCAGATGGGGAAAAGAACATAGACACTGGACAGAGGAACTCTGCCTGGATCGCCAGCATCCCGGAGTCGCCTCTTCAGTGTTGACGTTGAGACTGGTGTTTTGCGGGTACTATTTAATATTTTGAGGACTTGTAAGTTGAGGACTTGTATTTGTATTTATTATGGATCCCCATTAGCTGCTGCCAAAGCAGTAGCTACTATTCCTGGGGTCCAGGAAGTCTGTTTCTCATACTAGACACTCTAATGTACTTGTCCTCTTGCTCAGTTATTCTGGCCATTTTGAGCCTCTAATCGAACCCACAAATGCTGATGCTCTATATACTCACCTAGTCTAAAGAAGGGCAGTTGTATTGCTTATTTAATCAGAACAACAGTTTTCAGCTGTTCTAATCTAACTGCAAAAGGGTTTTCTAATGATCAATTAGCCTTTTAAAATGATCAACTTGGATTAGCTAACACAACGTGCCATTGGAACACAGGAGTGATGGTTGCTCATAATGGGCCTCTGTACACCTATGTAGATATTCTATAAAAAATCTGCCGTTTCCAGCTAAAATAGTAATTTACAACATTAGCAATGTCTACATTGTATTTCTGATAAATTTGATGTTATTTCAATGGACAAAAAATTTGCTTGTCTTTCAAAAACAAGGACATTTCTAAGTGACCCCAAACTTTGGAATGGTAGTGTATTAATCCATTCCTTACTTAGATGTATGTGTATATTGGGTATATGTTGTGGAACTGTTAGATATTACTTATTGCTGCACTGTCGGAGCTAAAAGAACATGTGTTTCGCTACACCCGCAATAACGTCTGCTAAACACGTGTATGTGACCAATACATTTTTATTTGATTTGACACACACACACACACACACACACACACATACACACACACACACACACACACACACACACACACATACACACACACACACACACACACACACACACACACACTCTTTTTTAGGTGGTGGAACATCTTGGCTAATTGAGGAGGGATTTAAACCATGGCAGTTACCATGGCAACTTGCCAGCACATTTCTCTGTATCCATGCTCTGTGCTTAAAACTCTCAACATACCAACACACTTAGACACACTCTTGCAAACGCACACACACACAGCAACTACGTTAAAACATATTTGCAGCCAACATTACATGCGCAATCACAACCACAAATGTCAAGTGTGTGCACATTTTTATCTTAAATGTCTGACACTTCTCGCTGCTAAAATCAGCACAAACTACGCACATACACAGAGACACACAGACACACACCCACTGATACTCACATCGTCCCATTTCATGAAGCAGCTGCCATTCTTCAGAGTGTCGGGGACTGTCAGCGGTTTGAGCTTCAGAGCATGTGTCCCTGGCTGAGCCCCTGCCATGGTACACACACACCTCCAACCTGCTGTGCCGGAAGTCCTCTTTAACCTGCCTTCTAGTCTTTCTCCTCTCCTGTCTTGCTCTCCTCTTCTCTCCTCTTTAGTCAGTAGACTGAGAGGGTTGGATGATGGTGATCTAGTAGTTACATCACTGAAACAAGCTGCATATCTGTCTACAATCAACAGTCTACTTTGTCCTGTCTAGTCAGCTCTTCTATAGAATCAACAGTATACTCCTCTCTTTAGTATAATGTGTCCTACTGTACTAGCTGAATATTGTCTTAGGGTTATCCTTCTAGCATCTCTGTCCTCTTGCATACCTAGTGTATATCTGGATAATATAGTACTAGCTGCATAATGCCTTGTTCTATCTGTCTGCTCACTCTCTTTGAGACAGAACTGCTACTGCCTCCCCACACTGACTCACTCTGACATGCTTATTGAGCCTACACGCCCACACACACACAAAGACACAGAGAGAGAGAGAGAGAGAGAGAGAGAGAGAGAGAGAATATAAAACCAAATAGACCATTTTTGGATCCATAATAAGTCTATTTTCATGTATCTAAATTTCTGATCAAATAATCATCAAAGACAGTAGAGGGTTTGGGCTCACACGTACAGGACCACACCATAAGGCCATACATACCTGTACAGGTTTTCCAGCATGGGTGGTTGAAAGGGTTTGAATCCTAAACAACTTGACCTGTGGTTAGTGTGTGTGTGCAGGACTACTGCAGGAACTATTTCAGCTCTAACTCTCCCACTCCCTCCTCACGTGGTGAAGAGCCGTGAGTGTGTGGGCGAGCTACAGCATGTATGTAGTTGATATGGTATGTGTGTGTGTGGTTGATATGGTGTGTGTGTGTGTGTGGTTGATATGGTGTGTATGTAGTTGATATGGTACGTGTGTGTGTGTGTGTGTGTGGTTGATATGGTGTGTATGTAGTTTTAATATGGTATGTGTGTGTGTGGTTGATATGGTGTGTGCGGTTGATATGGTGTGTATGTAGTTGATATAGTATGTGTGTGTGGTTGATATGGTGTGTATGTAGTTTTAATATGGTATGTGTGTGTGTGGTTGATATGGTGTGTGTGTGTGTGTGTGTGTGTGTGTGTGTGTGTGTGTGTGTGTGTGTGTGTGTGTGTGTGTAGTTGATATGGTGTGTGTGTGGTTGATATGGTATGTATGTAGTTGATATGGTGTGTGTGTGTGGTTGATGTGGTGTGTATGTAGTTGATATGGTATGTGTGTGTGTGTGTGTGTGGTTGATATGGTGTGTGTGTGTGTGTGTGTGTGTGTGTGTGTGTGTGTGTGTGTGTGTGTGTGTGTGTGTGTGTGTGTGTGTGTGTGTGTGTGTGTGTGTGTGTGTGTGTGTGTGTGTGTGTGTGTGTGTGTGTGTGTGTGTGTGTGTGTTTGATATGGTATGTGTGGTTGATATGGTGTGTATGTAGTTGATATGGTATGTGTGTGTGTGTGGTTGATATGGTATGTGTGTGTGTGTAGTTGATATGGTGTGTGTGTGGTTGATATGGTATGTATGTAGTTGATATGGTGTGTGTGTGTGGTTGATGTGGTGTGTATGTAGTTGATATGGTATGTGTGTGTGTGTGTGTGTGGTTGATATGGTGTGTGTGTGTGTGTGTGTGTGTGTGTGTGTGTGTGTGTGTGTGTGTGTGTGTGTGTGTGTGTGTGTGTGTGTGTGTGTGTTTGATATGGTTGATATGGTGTGTGTGGTTGATATGGTTGATATGGTGTGTATGTGTGTGGTTGATATGGAATGTGTGTGTGTGGTTGATATGGTGTGTATGCGTTGGGGTATGGGGAGCAAGAAGCAGGTGATACACTACATGGCTCGTCGAACATTTCATTGGTCACCCTTTTGCTGGTCCCCCCTTTGCTGCTATGGATCTCGCTTTGTGCACAGGGTCTTTGTCATGCTGAAACAGGAAAGGACCTTCCCCAAATTGTTGCCACAAAGTTGGAAGCACAGACTCGTCTAGAATGTCATTGTATGCTGTAGCGTGAAGATTTCCCTTCACTGGAACTGAGGTGCCTAGCCCGAACCATGAAAAACAGCTCCAGACCATTATTCTTCCGCCACCAAACTTTACAGTTGGCACTATACATTCGGGCAGGTTGCGTATTCCTGGCATTCCGCCAAACCCAGGTTCATCTGTCGGATTGATAGATGTGGAAGCATGATTCATCATTCCAGGAAACGCATATCCACTGTTCCAGAGTCCAATGGTCTTGAGCTTTACACTACTCCAGCCAACGCTTGGCATTGCGCATAGTGATCTTAGGATTGTGCGACTGCTCGGCCATGGAAATCCATTTCATGAAGCTTCCGACAAACAGTTAAAGTGCTGACGTTGCTTCCAGGAGAAGTTTGGAACTCAGTAGTGAGTGTTGCAAGCGAGGACAGACAATTTTTACGCGCTACACGCTTCAGCACTCGGCAGTCCCATTCTGTGAGCTTGTGTGGCCTACCACTTCGCAGCTGAGCCGTTGATGCTTCTAGACGTTTCCACTTCACCATAGCAACACTAACCAGTTGACCGGGGCAGCTCTAGCAGGGCAGAAATTTGACGAACTGACTTGGATAGGTGGCATCCTATGACGATGCCACGTTGAAAGTCACTGAGCTCTTTAGTACAAGCCATTCTACTGCCAATGTTTGTACATGGAGATTGCATAGATGTGTGCTCAATTTAATACACCTGTCAGCAACATGTATGGCTGAACTAGCCGAATCCACTAATTTGAAGGAAAGTCCACATACTTCTGACCACGTAGTGTATGAGGATACAGCTATGAGTGTCCAAAAGAGCGATGAGTGTGTATGTATACAGAAACCATAGGTCTATGTGTAACGGATGTGAAATGGCTAGCTAGTTAGCGGGTACGCGCTAGTAGCATTTCAATCAGTTACGTCACTTGCTCTGAGACTTTAAGTAGGGTTGCCCCTTGCTCTGCAAGAGGCCGCGGCCTTTGTGGAGCGATGGGTAACGATGCTTCGTGGGCAACCGTTGTTGATGTGTGCAGAGGTTCCCTGGTTCGCGCCCGTGTCGGGGCGAGGGGACGACGTAAAGCTATACTGTTACATTGATGCTGTTGACCCGGATCACTGGTTGCTGCGGAAAAGGAGGAGGTTGAAAGGGGGGTGAGTGTAACGGATGTGAAATGGCTAGCTAGTTAGCGGGTACGCGCTAGTAGCATTTCAATCAGTTACGTCACTTGCTCTGAGACTTTAAGTAGGGTTGCCCCTTGCTCTGCAAGAGGCCGCGGCTTTTGTGGAGCGATGGGTAACGACGCTTCGTGGGTGTCAGTTGTTGTTGTGTGCAGAGGGTCCCTGGTTCGCGCCCGTGTCGGGGCGAGGGGACGGTTTAAAGTTATACTGTTACATATGCATACCCTCTTCTCTCAGCCAGTGCTAAATAGAGAATAGTGTTGTTACAATGTGGATGCAATGATAGACTGCAGAGGAGATGTGAGGACACACAAACAGGCAGAAAGATTGCCCCTCAGAGCCAAACTGGCAGCCGGCCCAGTAGCTGGGCCTGAGACTCCTGCTGTCCATAAGACACCAAAAAGTGTCGGCTGTCTCAGCTGGGTCTTTGGTGGAAAAAGAAAACGAAGCATCTACCTGATAACAAAGACAAATTGGTAAGGAACATGTTATTTATTCATTCTATAGAGAAACTTCATTCTATAGAAAAACTAGTGGATTCATCTTTTTCTCTGTGGCTTAATTTACGTTGCTGTTATATTCTTCCTCAGATTGTCTGCGTTCAAAACTGAGGGCAAGGCTAATGTATTCACTTTAATTAATGTCAATTTAAAGTAGTGGATGACCTTTGTATTTTAACTGTGAGAATCTGACTAATATACTGTATTAACCATATAAATATGATTGTGGGAATGCAGTACTTAGGGGGCTTCTTGCAAACTCAATTAATACATTACAGTGCTGCAAGGATTCTGACACAAACACAAACATCTGCCCACATCACCCACTTCCTGTCACGCCCTGACCATAGAGAGCTTTTGTTTTTCTATGGTATAGTAGGTCAGGGCGTGACTGGGGGGTTTTCCAGTTATAATTTTTTATGTGGGATTCTAGTTTAGTTTTTCTATGTTGGTGTTTAGTATGATTTCCAATTAGAGGCAGCTGGCTATCGTTGTCTCTAATTGGGGATCATATTTAAGTAGCATTTTTTCCACCTGTGTTTTATGGGATATTGTTTTGAGTTAGTGCACGTAGCACCTCTGTAGTCATGGTTCGTTGTTAGTTTATTGTTTATTTTGTTTTGCTAAGTTTCACTTTCTAATAAATTATGTGGAACTCAACATCCGTTGTGCCTTGGTCTGATAATTATTCCAGTGAACGTGACACTTCCTTGCTGATCTTCAATGGCTACCTGTCAGTCAAAGCCCTAAATGGCATCAGACCTACCTATCTGTCAGATCTACTCTCCCCCTATGAACCTCCACGCATACGTCAAGGCATGCCAAATTGTTTCATGAACTCAAGACCCGACGCCGAACAATGTAGGACCGTGCCTTTTCCGCTCACGACTCACATCTTTGGAACTCCCTTCCTGAAATTCTCAGGGCTGTTCAGACTGTTGGTGCTTTTAAAGCAGTCCTTAAGACTCATCTTTATCGGCTGAACTACACTTCCTCCTAGACTTTGATTGTTATTTTTTATGATATGGTTATACACTGAGTATAGCAAACAAACATTAGGAAGACCTTCCTAATATTGAGTTGTACCCACCCCCCTTTTGCTCTCAGAACAGCCTCAATTCATCAGGGCATGGACTCTACAAGGTGTCGAAAGCATTCCACAGGGATGCTGGCCCATGTTGACTCCAATGCTTCCCACAGTTGTGTCAAGTTGGCTGGATGTCCTTTAAGTGGTGGACCATTCTTGATACACACAGGAAACTGTTGAGCATGAAAAATCCAGCAGCGTTGTAGTTCTTTACATAAACCGGTGCACCTGGCACCAACTACCATACCCGATCAAAGGCACTTAAATCTTTTGTCTTGCACATTCACCCTCTGAATGGCACATATACACAATCCAAATCAAATAAAATAAAATTTTATTAGTCACATACACATGGTTAGCAGATGTTAATGCGAGTGTAGCGAAATGCTTGTGCTTCTAGTTCCGACAATGCAGTAATAACCAACAAGTAATCTAACCTAACAATTCCACAACTACTACCTTATACACACACAAGTGTAAAGGGATAAAGAATATGTACATAAAGATATATGAATGAGTGGTGGTACAGAACGGCATAGGCAAGATGCAGTAGATGGTATAGAGTACGGTATATACATATGAGATGAGTACTGTAAGGTATGCAAACATAAAGTGGCATAGTTCAAAGTGGCCAGCGGTACATGTATTACATAAAGATGGCAAGATGCAGTAGATGATATAGAGTACAGTATATACATATGAGATGGGTAATGTAGGGTATGTAAACATTATATTAAGTGGCATTGTTTAAAGTGGCTAGTGGTATATTTTTACATAATTTCCATCAATTCCCATTTTTAAAGTGGCTGGAGTTGAGTCAGTATGTTGGCAGCGGCCGCTAAATGTTAGTGGTGGCTGTTTAACAGTCTGATGGCCTTGAGATAGAAGCTGTTTTTCAGTCTCTCGGTCCCTGCTTTGATGCACCTGTACTGACCTCGCCTTCTGGATGATAGCGGGGTGAACAGGCAGTGGCTTGGGTGGTTGTTGTCCTTGATGATCTTTATGGCCTTCCTGTGACATCGGGTGGTGTAGGTGTCCTGGAGGGCAGGTAGTTTGCCCCCGATGATGCGTTCTGCAGACCTCACTACCCTCTGGAGAGCCTTACGGTTGTGGGCGGAGCAGTTGCCGTACCAGGCGGTGATACAGCCCGACAGGATGCTCTCGATTGTGCATCTGTAGAAGTTTGTGAGTGCTTTTGGTGACAAGCCGAATTTCTTCAGCCTCCTGAGGTTGAAGAGGCGCTGCTGCGCCTTCTTCACGACGCTGTCTGTGTGGGTGGACCAATTCAGTTTGTCCGTGATGTGTACCCCGAGGAACTTAAAACTTTCCACCTTCTCCACTACTGACCCGTCGATGTGGATAGGGGGGTGCTCCCTCTGCTGTTTCCTGAAGTCCACAATCATCTCCTTTGTTTTGTTGACGTTGAGTGTGAGGTTATTTTCCTGACACCACACTCCGAGGGCCCTCACCTCCTCCCTGTAGGCCGTCTCGTCGTTGTTGGTAATCAAGCCTACCACTGTAGTGTCATCCGCAAACTTGATGATTGAGTTGGAGGCGTGCATGGCCACGCAGTCGTGGGTGAACAGGGAGTACAGGAGAGGGCTCAGAACGCACCCTTGTGGGGCCCCAGTGTTGAGGATCAGCGGGGTGGAGATGTTGTTACCTACCCTCACCACCTGGGGGCGGCCCGTCAGGAAGTCCAGGACCCAGTTGCACAGGGCGGGGTCGAGACCCAGGGTCTCGAGCTTGATGACGAGTTTGGAGGGTACTATGGTGTTAAATGCTGAGCTGTAATCGATGAACAGCATTCTCACATGGGTATTCCTCTTGTCCAGATGGGTTAGGGCAGTGTGCAGTGTGGTTGCGATTGCGTCGTCTGTGGACCTATTGGGTCGGTAAGCAAATTGGAGTGGGTCTAGGGTGTCCGGTAGGGTGGAGGTGATATGGTCCTTGACTAGTCTCTCAAAGCACTTCATGATGACGGAAGTGAGTGCTACGGGGCGGTAGTCGTTTAGCTCAGTTACCTTAGCTTTCTTGGGAACAGGAACAATGGTGGCCCTCTTGAAGCAGACTGGGATAAGGATTGATTGAATATGTCCGTAAACACACCAGCCAGCTGGTCTGCGCATGCTCTGAGGACGCGGCTGGGAATGCCGTCTGGGCCTGCAGCCTTGCGAGGGTTAACACGTTTAAATGTTTTACTCACCTCGGCTGCAGTGAAGGAGAGCCCGCAGGTTTTGGTAGGGGGCCGTGTCAGTGGCACTGTATTGTCCTCAAAGCGGGCAAAAAAGTTGTTTAGCCTGTCTGGGAGCAAGACATCCTAGTCCGCGACGGGGCAGGTTTTCTTTTTGTAATCCGTGATTGACTGTAGACCCTGCCACATACCTCTTGTGTCTGAGCTGTTGAATTGCGACTCGATTCTGTCTCTGTACTGGGACTTAGCCTGTTTGATTGCCTTGCGGAGAGAATAGCTACACTGTTTGTATTCGGTCATGCTTCCGGTCACCTTGCCCTGGTTAAAAGCAGTGGTTCGTGCTTTCCGTTTCACGCGAATGCTGCCGTCAATCCACGGTTTCTGGTTTGGGAATGTTTTAATCGTTGCTGTGGGTACGACATCGTCAATGCACTTCCTAATGAACTCGCTCACCGAATCAGCATATTCGTCAATATTGTTGTTGGACGCAATGCGGAACATATTCCAATCCGCGTGATCGAAGCAGTCTTGAAGCGTGGAATCAGATTGGTCGGACCAGCGTTGAACAGACCTGAGCGCGGGAGCTTGTTGTTTTAGTTTCTGTTTGTAGGCTGGAATCAACAAAATGGAGTCGTGGTCAGCTTTTCCGAAAGGGGGGCGGAGGAGGGCCTTATATGCATCGTGGAAATTAGTATAACAATGATCTAGGGTTTTTCCAGCCCTGGTAGCACAATCGATATGCTGATAGAATTTAGGGAGTTTTGTTTTTAGATTAGCCTTGTTAAAATCCCCAGCTACGATGAATGCAGCCTCAGGGTGTGTGGTTTCCAGTTTACAAAGAGTCAGATAAAGTTCGTTCAGGGCCATCGATGTGTCTGCTTGGGGGGGAATATATACGGCTGTGATTATGATCGAAGAGAATTCCCTTGGTAGATAATGCGGTCGACATTTGATTGTGAGGAGTTCTAGATCAGGTGAACAGAATGACTTGAGTTCCTGTGTGTTGTTATGATGATCACACCACGTCTCGTTAATCATAAGGCATACCCCCCCGCCCCTCTTCTTACCAGAAAGATGTTTGTTTCTGTCGGCGCGATGCATGAAGAAACCAGCTGGCTGCACCGACTCCGTTAGCGTCTCTTGAGTTAGCCATGTTTCCGTGAAGCAGAGCACGTTGCAATCCCTGATGTCTCTCTGGAATGCTACCCGTGCTCGGATTTCATCAACCTTATTGTCAAGAGACTGGACATTGGCGAGTAGTATGCTAGGGAGTGGAGCGCGATGTGCCCGTCTCCGAAGCCTGACCAAGAGACCGCTACGTTTGCCCCTTTTACGGCGTCGCATAGGGTCCCCGGCTGGGATCAGATCCATTGTATTGGGTGGAAGGCAAAACACTGGATCCGTTTCGGGAAAGTCATATTCCTGGTTATAACGATGGTGAGTTGACGTTAATCGTATATTCAGTAGTTCCTCCCGACTGTATGTAATGAAACCTAAGATTACCTGGGGTACCGATGTAAGAAATAACACATAAAAAAACAAAATACTGCATAATTTCCAAGGAACGCGAAGCGAGGCGGCCATCTCTGTCGGCGCCATCCATGTCTCAATTATCTCAAGGCTTAACAATCCTTTAACCTGTCTCCTCTCCATCTACACGGATGGAAGTAGATTTAACAGGTGACATCAATAAGGGATCATAGCTTTCACCTGGTTAGTCTTCTTCCAATAACAGCAAGTACATTGGGCAGATGCTCTACAAAATGCACTCTGATTCGACCATCACAACAGCTCCAACTCAGATGCCTAGGCCACTCCCTGGCCAACTACCTCCCACACACTCAGACCTCATGGCACCAATGGCTGTTTAATTTGATTGTGTTGGCACTCTACCCTAATGAGGTATGTTTCTGTACAATCCTTCCAAGTACATACATTTTATTAGCTGTTCTTTTACTTAGTATAACACATGGCTAAAGTAGCAGTGATATAAATAATTTTATTTTTGTCCCGCAGGACATTTGTCCAGAGTGGATTTTCCCACATCCATAAATGAATTTTTCAGCATTTTAAAAGACAAAAAAATAAGAATATTTCAGAACATTGCCTAAGGCGGATGCCGTGCAGGTGTTTGTACACATGCATATACACACACTCTCATTCAAATGCACATATGTGCACATACACACACACACATGTAAATATTGCCATACATGCACTCAAACAAATTCAGTTGTCCTTACTGTTATGATTTTAGTTGTCCTTGATGTCTTTTGTTTTTTGCATTGTTGTTTTCTGTTTTCCTTTTTTCTCTTTTGTTCATTTTGTTGGTTGTTGGTGCATGGGGGGGCGGGTGGGGAATGGAATTATTTAATTTATAAATTTTTCTCGGGGGGTCTCGGATGGTTGAGGGGCAGCTCTTGGGGAACTGTGGGGGGGGATCTTGGAGTGCTGGTGGACTGGCGTTTGGGAGCTTGGGCCGGTGGCTGATGGATTGCTGGTTCGTGTCCCCGTTTTTGATCTTGTGGGAGATCTGTCGACGTGCCCTTGAGCAGGGCATTGACCCTGGTTGTTTCTGTGTGTCGCCCTCGAGGGAGTCTGTTAGATGACTAATGTGATGTAGTTGTTGAGAGGCTTCACTGCAAGTATATTGTATGTTTTAAATATTAAAAAAAATAAATTAAAGAACATTTCAGAATTAAAAAAATTATTTGGTGACAGTGAATAAAACAACTCAAGCATATCCCTCTCTCTGTCATGTTCACATTGTTTTGATATGTGTTCTATCATAATTTACATGCCCATTGCGTGTGCATTACTATACATTACATACTGTACAGATCAGTGTATTTTATACATATCTTTCAAAAATATATTTAAAAACAACTAGCACTTCCCAAATGTAAACATTATTTTTTGTTTGGGGACAGACAGGCAGACACTGTAACTTTTTGCTCATAGAAATTATAAAGTTACAAACCATACCAATTTGTATTAAGGCCTTCTCATTCAGATTCCCATTAACCAACAGAGGGAGACCTAAATTTAATTTCACAATTTTCCATGTGTGTGGTCATTGCTTTTTTCCCTTTCAGAATAGAGACACCAATAAATAAATTTTCACTACTTTTAGATCGATCTGTCTGTGGTATAGCAGACCACCTTAAAAAACACACGCACACACAAACACACACAACATTGACACACGCACACACTTCAGGTTGTTAGATGCGCCGGTCGACCTTAAAAAAAATCCCTGTTTCTGTTACTTCCGTGTTTAGCGTTCTAGACAGTTTTCGTTTCGGAACAGCAACATGGCGCAGCTGAAAACAAAACGTTCCTGTAAACTGTTATGTCAAACAAATTCACCTTCATGTAAATTATCATGTAGTCAGCTTTTCCAACCCCTCCTCTCAATAATATTAGTTAGCTCCATCGCAAGTTCTGCTGTAGCAGAGACAGGCGTCCTGACAATAACAGATGCTAACTGGACGGTCACTATGGATGGCGAGTGGATGATAAAGTTGTGAGTACAGTACGAAGTCGGAGTGATGATCTTATGTATGCATGTTAGGCGGAAGAAGAAAACGGGAGGGGGGAAGGAGGAGATATATAATTGAAGCTATTAAGTGCCGAATAAGATTTTAGAGTAAAACGTTTTGTCTAGGTCCAGAGTGAGCGTATTCTATTCCAATAATTCAGCTGTTTCATGTTGAAGCTGATGGAACATTGCATGTGAAACTATGCTATATTCAACCTATATAGATCATTCCAACGTATTTTCCTGACGTTGAAAATAAGTATTTTCTGGACGTTGAAACCAGGTTAATTTTCAGTTCTGAACGAAATGCTGGAAGGGGGGCCTGGGTGAAAACATTTGAGAACCCCAACCCCTGCTCTACTGTACTGAACTATACTTTGCTGTCCAAATAGTGAATCATAGACGTCTATGATTGATTCATATTTGGTCAGATTTGGTTTTTAGAACACCTGACTTGTGCCCTGAACACCACCCACCTGTAGAATGTCCATAATGTCCATAGATAAATGTGTGTGTGTGTATAGTGTTGCTCCCTGGTGCCCGGCATGTGCCCAGCTGAAGGAGCAGTG
The DNA here is from genome assembly GCF_029448725.1 of Salvelinus fontinalis. Lineage (NCBI taxonomy): Eukaryota > Metazoa > Chordata > Actinopteri > Salmoniformes > Salmonidae > Salvelinus > Salvelinus fontinalis. The sequence goes on from NC_074680.1 coordinate 30,851,676, forward strand.
GGAGAGATTCTCCAGCCTGGCAGCAGCCATGGGGGTTTCTGTAGGAGAAGTGGACGTCACTGAACAGCCTGGTATGGGAATATTATGAAGTTGATCCTGTTGGCTCTTACTGTCCTCAATATTGTCTTTTCCCCGCTGTGTGAGATTCAATGCCATACTGAGTCTCCTTCTAACCACCCATCTCTCCTTTCTCTCGTGTGTGTGTGTGTGTGTGTGTGTGTGTTTCTTTTCTTTCAGGTCTCAGTGGACGGTTTTTGGTTACCACACTGCCAACCATTTTCCAGTTAGTATCTCAGTTAACCTCTGACCCTGTCCTTTGATCCATGACCTCTAACCTTTAACTCTGTATACAGTATTTATCTGTGTGTGTATTCTACAGTGTAAAGGAGGGTAGCGTGAGGAGGTATGTGTCTGTCCGTGAGGCGGAGGAGTTCCATGCATATGTCTCTAACAGAAGGTGGGAGGAGGTGGAACCACTGCCTTCATGGAAGTCTCCTACTTCTCCTCTGTAAATATACACACCATATACAATACCAGTCAAAAGTTTGGACACACCAACTCATTCCAGGGTTTTTACTATTTAAAAAAACAAAACTATTTTCTACATTGTAGAATAATAGTGAAGATATCAAAACTATGAAATAACACATATGGAATTATGTAGAAACCAAAACAGTGTTAAACATATCAAAATATATTTTATATTTGAGATTATTCAAAGTAGCCACCCTTTGCCTTGATGACAACTTTGCACAATCTTGGCATTCTCTCAACCAGCATCATGAGGAAAGCTTTTCCAACTGTCTTGAAGGAGTTCCCACATATGCTGAGCGCTTGTTGGCTGCTTATCCTTCACTCTACGGTCCGACTCAACCATCTCATTTGGGTTAAGGTCGGGTGATTGTGGAGGCCAGGTCATCTGATGCAGCACACCATCACTTTCCTTCTTGGTAAAATAGCCCTTACACAGCCTGGAGGTGTGCTTTGGGTAATTTTCCTGTTGAAAAACATATGATAGTCCCACTAAGTGCAAACCAGATGGGATGGGTTATCGCTGCAGAATGCTGTGGTAGCCATGCTGGTTAAGTGTGCCTTGAATTTGAAATAAATCACAGACAGTGTCACCAGCAAAGCACCCCCACACCTCTATGTTTCACGGTGGGAACCACACATGCAGAGATCATCCGTTCACCTACTCTGCGTCTCACAAAGACACGGCGGTTGGAACCAAACATCTCAAATTTGGACTCAGACCAAAGGACAGATTTCCACCGGTCTAATGTCCAATCCTCGTGTTTCTTGGCCCGTTTCTTGGTCTTCTCTTCTTATTATTGGTATCCTTTAGTAGTGGTTTCTTTGCAGAAATTTGACCATGAAGGCCTGATTCAATCAGTCTCCTCTGAACAGTTGATGTTGAGATGTGTCTGTTACCAGGGTTGGGTAGGTTACTATCTAAATGTAATCTGTTACAGTTACTAGTTACCTGTCCAAAATTGTAATCAGTAACATAACTTTTGGATTACCCAAACTCAGTAACGTAATCTAATTACATTCCGTTACTTTTAGATTTATTTCCCCTTAAGAGGCATTAGAAGACAAAAATGTGTGTTACCAATTGAATGACATCTATTGCAGGATGAATCAATGTTAAAGTTTACATAGCTGGCCATATATGGATGTTAAAATGTACTTTAAGGGTTGGTTTACATTTACAATGTTTACAAACACTGGGATAAAACAAGTTTATATTTTGGGTTCTGATGGAGTATGACAGTTGAACAAAGCTCATGAAGGATTTATAAGTTATACAGTTGAAGTCGGAAGTTTACATACACCTTAGCCAAATACATATAAACTCAGTTTTTCACAATTCCTGACATTTAATCCTAGTAAGAATTCCCTGTCTTAGGTCAGGTAGGATCACCACTTTATTTTAATAATGTGAAATGTCAGAATAATAGTAGAGAGAATAATTTATTTCAGCTTTTATTTCTTTCATCACATTCCCAGTGGGTCAGAAGTTTACATACACTCAATTAGTATTTGATAGCATTGCCTTTAAATTGTTCAACTTGGGTCAAATGTTTCAGGTAGCCTTCCACAAGCTTCCCACAATAAGTTGGGTGAATTTTGGCCCATTCCTCCTGACAGAGCTGGTGTAACTGAGGCAGGTTTGTAGGCCTCCTTGCTCGCACATGCTTTTTCAGTTCTGCTCACAAATGTTCTATGGGATTGAGGTCAGGGCTTTGTGATGGCCATTGCAATACCTTGACTTTGTTGTCCTTAAGCCATTTTGCCACAACTTTCGAAGTATGCTTGGGGTCATTGTCCATTTGGAAGACCCATTTGCGACCAAGCTTTAACTTCCTGACTGATGTTGCTTCAATATATCCACATACTTTTCCTCCCTCATGATGCCATCTATTTTGTGAAGTGCACCAGTCCCTCCTGCAGCAAAGCACCCCCACAACATGATGCTGCCACCCCCATGCTTCACTGTTGGGATGGTGTTCTTCGGCTTGCAAGCATCCCCATTTTTCCTCCAAACAACATAACAATGGTCATTATGGCCAAACAGTTCTATTTTTGTTTCATCAGACCAGAGGACATTTCTCCAAAAAGTACAATCTTTGTCCCCATGTGCAGTTGCAAACCGTAGTCTGGCTTTTTTATGGCGGCTTTGGAGCAGTGGCTTCTTCCTTGTTGAGCGGCCTTTCAGGTTATGTCGATATAGAACTCATTTTACTGTGGATATAGATACTTTTTACCCGTTTCCTCTAGCATCTTCACAAGGTCATTTGCTGTTGTACTGGGAATGATTTGCACTTTTCGGACCAAAGTACATTCATCTCTAGGAGACAGAACGTGTCTTCTTCCTGAGCGGTATGATGACTGCGTGGTCCCATGGTGTTTATACTTGCGTACTATTGTTTGTACAGATGAACGTGGTACCTTCAGGCGTTTGGAAATTGCTCCTAAGGATGAACCAGACTTGTGGAGGTCTACAATTTCTTGAGGTCTTCGCTGATTTCTTTTGATTTTCCCATGATGTCAAGCAAAGAGGCACTGAATTTGAAGGTAGGCCTTGAAATACATCCCACACCTCCAATTGACTCAAATTATGTAAATTAGCCTATCAGAAGCTTCTAAAGCTATGACATCATTTTCTGGAATTTTCTAAGCTGTTTAAAGGCACAGTCAACTTAGTGTTTGTAAACTTCTGACCCACTGGAATTGTTATACAGTGAATTATAAGTGAAATAATCTGTCTGTTAACAATTGTTGGAAAAATGTATCATGCACAAAGTAGATTTCCTAACCGACTTGCCAAAACTATAGTTTGTTGACAAGAAATTTGTGAAGTGGTTGAAAAACAAGTTTTAATGACTCGAACCTAACTATGTAAACTTCCGACTTCACAACAGTATTCTTCAAGAGTCAATGGATATAATTTATAAATCCAGAAATGGATGTAGCAACTACAGATTGCCCCTTTTAAGTCTATCAAAAGTGTGCAAGTTTGAGCATGTGTCCATTAAGTTAGATTGAGCAATAAAAGCCCCACTTTTATTCCATAGGCTGGGATCTGCACTATGCAGCTGTTGCAAGTGTGCTTCTTTCACTGGCTGTCCACTGGTTTCAAAAACAATGATTAATAGGCAGCTTAAACTTCTTGAATTCAACCATTATTGGGTTGAAATACACATTTAGATTTATGAACAGCCATCCACAACAACCGCAAATAGCTAAATGAGAGAGCAGCAGTGTGATTCACATCAATGCGCTATGTAGATATCAATAATAAGTGATATCGGTATCTTTGTAGACTACATCATTACTGTCATCTTTACCTCCAAGTGTTTATTCAAGTTGGATCATATTTGGATGCCGACAGCAGTCGCACCATTGGAAGATATAGCTTGGACTGTAGCCTACAAAAGCCTATCCCTGCTCTTTTCCTGCAATCCAGCAAACACATTTGGTGTGTCATCACAGCGGTCTCTGACTTGTGGTCAGGCTCACTCAGGTGGAACAAACTTAAACTTGTGCCTTTTTTCCATGCTGATTTGAATGTCATTGAGATAACAGAGAAGTGTCTTAGATTTATTTTCACAAACATTTTTTTCCGAATTTAAAAGTAATCATCTAGTTTTTCAAAAGTATCTATAATCTGATTTGAATATTTTTGCTGGTAGCGTAACAGATTACATGTAATCCGTTACTCCCCAACCCTGTCTGTTACTTGAACTCTGTGAAGCATTTATTTGGGCTGCACTCTGAGGTGCAGATAACTCTAATGAACTTATCCTTTGCAGCAGAGGTAACTCTGGGTCTTCCTTTCCTGTGGCCGTCCTCATGAGAGCCAGTTTCATCATAGCGCTAAATGGTTTTTGCGACTGCACTTGAAGAAACTTTCAAAATTCTCAACATTTCCCAGATTGACTGACCTTCATGTTTTAAAGTAATGAAGGACTGTCGTTTCCCTTTGCTTATTTGAGCTGTTCTTGCCATAATATGGACTTGGTCTTTTACCAAATAGGGCTATCTTCTGTATACCACCCCTACTTTGTCAAAACACAACTGATTGGCTCAAACGCATTAAGAAGGAAAGAAATTCCACAAATTGACTTTTATTAAGGCACACCTGTTAATTAAAATGCATTCCAGGTGACTACCTCATGAAGCTGGTTGAGATAATGCCAAGAGTGTCCAAAGCTTTCATCAAGGCAAAGGGAGGCTACTTTGAAGAATCTCAAATATAAAATATATTTTGATTTGTTAACACTTTTTTGGTTACTACATGTGTTATTTCTACATGGTTACTACATGTGTTATTTCATTGTTTTGATGTCTTCACTATTATTGTAGAAAATAGTAAATATAAAGAAAAACCCTGGAATGAGTAGATCAACTTTTGTCAACTTTTGACTGGTACTCTATATTATACATAAATGTGGAATTTGTCTTCTCTTCTGTAAATATATTCTGACCTTACCTCTGACTTTGTGGATCTCCTCCCTCCAGGATGAGCTGCATGGCCGGACTCTTCAGGCTTTCACTGTGGATCCGGGTAAGACCAAATCTCTCTCTCACACTCACACACACACACACACACACACAGAAAATATTTTAAAGGATACACACTCACTCAGAATCGTGTGTGTGTGCGTGTGTAGTGGACTCATGGGTATCTGACAGGGGATTTGGGCATGCCGGTGTGGGGCTCCTACCTCTCCTTTGCCATGGCAACACTTGTCACTGGGCTGCTGATGGGACTGGTGAGTTACACACTAATAATAATTTCACTATATTATTGTATTACTACTAAACCATTAAACACAAAACACAATTTGTATGTCACACAAATGCTTTTGAAGGGTACTGAACATGTTGAGTATGTCATTGTTCTGAGAAAGATGCCAAGTCGTCTCTCTTACAGCCTGCTAGAGTATGTAGACACACAAACACACACACTTCGATGAGTTTCTCTGCAGTGAAATGTGATCTTATGTAAGAGTGGGAGGATGGTTGCTATTTAAGGACTTGGTAGAGGAGACTGGAGAAGCAGCAGAAGGACAGATGTGTGGGATGCACTCAGCTACTCTTGTGTAACCAGCTGCATTCTACTTAAAGTTTGGAACTCAACTCAACTCCTGCCTACACTGACATTAACCTCTTAACTAATTTAAACTACCTTCATTCTAAACTAGATTATTAACTATAGTTGTCTTTATTATAGTTTGACCCTGTCTAACTTCTCTGATCCTGTCTCAACTCTCCCCTCCACTCAACAGAGCTGCTTTAAACTCTTGTCTCTCTCATTCTCTCTCTCTCTGTGTGTGTGTGTGTGTGTGTAGGTGCTGGTCCTGGTTGCAGATTGCCTCTGTCCTTCCCGACAGAAGCGGAAAGAGGAGAGAGCAGGTGAGAGGATGATCCCACAGAACAAAGCACGTTTGCACATACACAAAGACAGTGTGTTATTAGTGCTCTACAGCGTGTGTTTGTTTCGAGCAGGAGTGTGTGTGAGTATGGCGGAGAAGAGGCAAGCGTCGGAGGCAGATGAGGGTGAGGGGTCTAACGAGGAGGAGCCAGAGACACTGAGACAGAGGAGAGGACAGGCAAAACGTACCTCCTAACCAGTGGTTGGAACCTAAATTATTTTCGAATCATTTCGTTCTGAACAGAACCATTATTTTTTTCGTTACATTCCACTGTTTTCCGACCAGCAAAATAAAGTTCTGAACCGGTTCGAACCAAATAAAAGTAACAGTTTATATTGTTCCTTTTTAAACCTATGAAATTGTAAAAAAATAAATAAACATTAAATTACTTCACCAATCATGCAGTGCAGATAGAGAAGCTTAATATGGAGCAGGCAAGCTATAGCTCAGTGAGTTGTTTACATGCAGCTGAAATTTTGCGGGTGGAGGAGGAAGCTTGGCTTAAAGCGCTAGGCATCTTGTTATGACATGCATTATCTGAATTAGGCCCACAGAATTATACCTACGGAGGAGCGGCTTTTTTTGAGGAACTTTGAATGTCTTTGAACTTCAGAGATGTCTTAACATTGAACCAGAACTAGCTATAGGTAGCTAATGAGCTTGTGTGTGCAGAGCGGCACCAGAATTAAAAATACATCTTACCTTTTTGTAGTTAATAAATACAATGTGAAATGTGATAACTATAGTATCCTAACTAGCATTGAAAAAGTTAATCCATTCTTCTCTAATTAAAAATCTCTTTCCCTATCTTCTGAATCACGCTTGTAACGTCAGTAGGTTACAGCTATGCTTCGGGGGGTTCTGATTCTGTTCCTTGGAAAATGTAGTTATTTTCTGTTCTGTTCCCTGAACCGGTTCCAAGGGAAATGTTCCCTTCAGACAGGATGACAAAGACAACAATTTATGCTGAACAAAAAGAGTGATTTGGCTAATGATGGTCATGTGTTTTTACATGTGTGTATGGGGGGGGGGGGTCTGGAAGGTTTCACTTTTGTTTTCATCCATTTTTTTTTTATAACATTCTCCAATATTCTATGATTATCACAATATAAACTTTATTTTCTTCGATTTGAAATAGTTTTCTATTAAGACTGCCACATGCACACATACCGTTTGATCTAGTTATGATTCTATTATTGATGGATGACTATGATAATGACTGAGTGTTGTTGCCATGTGAGGAGGCCCCGCCATCCTTGATAATGGATAATTTAATCACCAAAATAAACATTTTTATACAAAGGCCTCTTTACTGTCTAGTTATGGTTCCCATCTCCTGTCTGTGCTGTGTGGACAGTGTTATCATATATAACAGTTGTGGGGTGAAGGGTCAGGGTTGCTTAAATTTGTGTGTGTGTGTGTGGGAAGCAGGGCTGTGTAAACCTGGGGTTAATGATTGCTGGTGGTCAGATGATCAGAGAGGAGAGACTTGGGGGTGCCTGTGTGTGACAGCAGTCAGAGAAGACTATGTGTGTGTGGATCAAGTCGTGTTAGAGTTAGTCAGCCTGTATGTGTTATTGCGTGTGTGGATCAAAGTGTGCATTTGTGTGTTAGTCTGTGTGTGTAGTCATGTCTGAGAAGTTAGTGTGTGTGGCTGACTATGAGTCTATGGCCAAGAGAGTTCTACCAAAAGCTGTGTTTGACTACTACTGCTCTGGAGCCGACCAGCAAGAGACCTTGGCAGATAACACTGCTGCTTTCTCCAGGTAACTAGCACATACACTTGCCTATGCGGAGTCTCCAGAAAACGCTAACATCCGGTTTTCAGGGATACAGTATTTTCAGCCCAACTTTTGTTTCCCCTGAAAAACGGAAGTGGGAACTTTTTATGCCTGCTACGTTAGGTTACACATACACAGACACACACTGCTGTTTTCTCCAGGTAACATGAACACGCACGTTCTGTCCTATAACAACTATTGCAATGTGGAGAATCAAACCTAGTTGTAACATTGCAACCAGACAACAAGGCTTCATACAACACTAGTGTAGAATACAGCAGCTCACTGCATCACACACACCGTTTACTTAAGATCTGCACAGATTATGTTCTCCATCATCATCTCATAGAATGTTAGTGAGGTGAGTTAGTGTTTTTAGGGTGTTTCAGTGCTGTTCACTGTTTTTTCCAGCTGTTTTAGGCAGACAATATCCTAGAAACCACCACAGTAGTTTAATAATTGACTCACCACCACACTTCAACTCAAAGTCCTGTTCAACGTCTGACACAGCACTTGTTTCACCAGATCACTTCTGTGTGTATAGGTGGCGTTTGTTCCCTAGGGTACTGAGGGATGTGTCCAGCGTGGATCTGAGTGTTAGTGTTTTAGGTCAGCGAATCAGCATGCCTGTGTGTGTCGGGGCAACCGCAATGCAGAGGATGGCCCACCCTGACGGAGAGACGGCCACCGCCAGAGGTGTGTGTGCGCGCACACACACACACACACTTCCAGCCTCTTGTGTATACTGTATGTGTGTAATAAAGCTCCATCTCCTAGCAACCAGAGCAGCAGGGACAGGGATGATGCTGAGTTCCTGGGCCACCTCTACCATAGAGGAAGTGAGGTCATCAGCTGGCGACGGCCTGCTCTGGATGCAGGTGGAGTACTGCTAGATATAGGTTTTGATTACATCACAGTTTACATCACCGGTCTGGTGAACATCTATGACCTATATATATAATCCGTACAGCTGTACATCTATAAGGACCGCGACCTCACCCTGTCATTGGTGCGCCGGGCTGAAGAGGCGGGGTATAAGGCCATCTTTGTTACCGTGGATACGCCCTACCTCGGAAAGAGACGAGACGACGTGCGCAACCGCTTTAAACTTCCCCCTCACCTGAAGTAGGAACCAAAAATACACATCACCACACCATATACACAGAAACATACACATGCTTCATCAAATAACATATTGTTTAAGCTTACCTCTTATTTTAGTGTTTGTGTGTGTGTGTGTGTGTAGGATGACTAACTTTGGTTCGGCAGAGCTGGCCTTCTCCAGTGCTGAGGGTTACGGTGAGGACAGTGGGCTGGCTGTCTATGTCGCTCAGGCTATCGACCCTACTCTTTGCTGGGAACACATTGCTTGGCTGAAGAAAAACACACACCTCCCTGTGGTCGTCAAAGGTGTCCTGAGAGGTGACACACAACACACAGTACACGCCACATAATGATAAGGCAGGTTTAAGTTTCACGGCAGAGAAGTAGTAACATATCTATACATCTATATCTACCCTTCTTCCCTCCAGCTGAAGATGCGTTAGAAGCACTTATCCACGGTGTAGATGGGATCCTGGTATCTAACCACGGAGCAAGGCAGCTAGACGGGGTCCCAGCTACGGTGAGGGAGCCCAACACACACTCTTCAGTAATATTTCACTTCTTGACCTGTGACATATGTTATGTGTGTAGCTGGATGTGCTGTCTGAGGTGGTGTCAGCAGTAGCAGGGAGGTGTGAGGTGTACCTTGACGGAGGGGTGAGAAGAGGGACAGACGTCCTGAAGGCCTTAGCTCTGGGGGCTACTGCTGTCTTCCTCGGACGGCCTGTACTCTGGGGGCTCGCCTGCCAGGTACCACTGTGTGTGTGTGCAGATAATGCAAGGACCATATGTGGTTGTTTTACCTGCTGCTAAATAACTAAAATGTCAAAATGTGTGTTTGTAGGGGGAGCAGGGTGTCAGTGATGTTCTGGAGCTCATGAGAGATGAGCTACACCTGGCGATGGCCCTGGCAGGTAACCATGGATAATTAACCTACTCTGGCCTTTCCTCCTTGTCGACTAATTCTCAACCTCTCCTCTCCTTTATCTGAGTTCAGAGGTAAAGGTTGAACCTTGTGTTTTGTCTGCAGGATGTTGTTCGCTGGCAGAGGTTAACAGATCCCTCGTCAGAAGACCTGAATTCACCTCCAGAATCTGAAGAAGCCGATACACGCAAATTGGGTTTGAAGGCACCAGCCATGTAACACCTGGATAAATGAATTTAATCATTAGTAAATCGGAGTAATTCTCACTGCTTTTCGATAGTTTCCAAAGCACTACGAATTGGATGTAAAATACTCATGACTGTCCAAAATGACTATCACCACCTGATGTAATTTGAAGCCTCATTAAATCATGTTTCTTTCCAATATTACTGGTGTTGGGGTTTTACTAGCCTTGCGCATCCAAATCTCATCTCACTGAAGTCTCGGTTTACGAGATTAGGGTTTGACTAACTCTGCTGTATTGACAAAGTCACCAAACGAGGAGACTGAACTAATGGCAAAATATCAATAGTCAATCTGATAAAACAGCTGGTGACTTCAGTAGACCAGCAGGTGTCACTAACAGCTTTGACACATAAACCTTTTTGGTACAATTGGTTGTAATGTTGAAAACCTTGGAAAGCTTTGTTTCCGCATTACACACACGCTTACATTTCCCGCCACACACTCTTGCAGAATCCTGATCCTCTTTACAGACCATACTAGCAATCTAAACAAGGAGTTGACTGACACACATGGCGAGAGGCTATCAGAGCAGGTTCATGATTTAATCACATTCAGATACAAAACTGTCAATCTGCCAGGATGGTTCCCATGGCAATACAGGGTTAATAAATACACACTCACAAGAGTTCATTTTGGAGTTTTTACACAAGTATGGGTGTGTTCAACTTGAGTCCTCTGGCAGACCGGTGGGTGCAGCAAGCGTGTTACGTTGCAACAGTTACTTGGTGTTGCGGAGTTCAGTTTGCGCTGTTGAGTTGCCATGATTACTTAGTGCTGTTGAGCACCGCAAGAGTCTTTATGCCGTAGTGACAGTAGCTGTAGCCTGACACAGTCGTCGTTACCTGTGTGATATACCTGCACACACAAAAGCAGTATTACCAACACACACAACAGAAACAATGTACCATTAAGATTTCCAGTGTGTAGTCTGCAGAAACAGACTGGCTATGGTGTGTGTATTACCGTAGGGTCTGCAGGAGCGGACTGTCTGAAGTGAAAGACAGATGAGGCCAACGATGCTGCTACCAGGAAGAGCTGGATCGCTGGGTTCACCTGCATGCACATAAGCACACAACATATGACTAACCAACTAGACAAATGAATGAGGACTGTTGTTTAACTTGTGTATGACGCACGTGTGTATTTTTCTTCCTACATTTTCAGTGGCGGCCACGATTTAAATGCATATAGGGGAAACACTGGTGTGTGTGAGGTACAGAGACTTACCTTACTGAGGGTGGTGGGTTTGAGCTGCGCTGTAGCAGGGGTTTAAAAACGTACACACACAGACAAAGAGACAGAGAGAGCGAGATGTAGTATAAACAGAGAAACGCCACAGATCTAAACATAACAGTACTGGACACACATCCATCTCCTTGTTCATGTATTCTGACCAATGGACTAGTGTCCATGACAGGCCTGAACCAGCCTGCTATGTGTGTATGACTTACAGGAGGGGAGACAGTCTTGTATCTGACGTAGGAAACAGCAGCAATCAGATCGACGTCTCTGATAATCACCAACGCTGTCAGGGGAGGTGAGAACACACACAGTCAGAAGAGCACAAAATGAACAACAAATTATTTGGTTCTCTCCCTCTACGCCGATTGTGTGGACATCGATTCCGGCGCCGACAGAGATGGCCGCCTCGCTTCGCGTTCCTAGGAAATGATGCAGTATTTTGTTTTTTTACGTGTTTTTTCTTACATTGTTACTCCAGGTAATCTTAGGTTTTATTACATACAGTCGGGAGGAACTATTGGATATAAGAGCAACGTCAACTCACCAACATTACGACCAGGAATACGACTTTCCCGAAGCGGATCCTCTGTTTTGCCTACCACCCAGGACAATGAATCGGATCCCAGCCCGCGAACCAAAACCACGACGCCGTAAAAGGGGCAGACGAAGCGGTCTTCTGGTCAGGCTCCAGAGACGGGCACATCGCACACCGCTCCCGAGCATACTACTCGCCAATGTCCAGTCTCTTGACAACAAGGTAGATGAAATCCGGGCAAGGGTAGCATTCCAGAGAGACATAAGAGACTAACGTTCTTTGCTTCATGGAAACATGGCTCACTCGAGACACGCTATCTGAGTCAGTACAGCCACCTGGTTTCTTCACGCATCGCGCCGACAGAAACAAGCATCTTTCTGGTAAGAAAAAGGGAGGGGGGGGGGGGGTATGCCTTATGATTAACGAGACGTGGTGTGATCATAACAACATACAGGAACTCAAGTCATTCTGTTCACCTGATCTAGAATTCCTCACAATCAAATGTCGACAGCATTATCTACCAAGAGAATTCGCTTCAATTATAATCACATCCGCATATATTCCCCCCCAAGCAGACACATCGATGGCCCTGAACAAACTTCATTTGACTCTATGTAAACTGGAAACCACATATCCCGAGGCTGCATTCATTGTAGCTGGGGATTTTAACAAGGCTAATCTGAAAACAAGACTCCTTAAATTCTATGAGCATATCAATTGTGCAACCAGGGCTGGTAAAACCCTGGATCATTGTTATTCTAACTTCCACAACGCATATAAGGCCCTCCCCCGCCCTCCTTTCGGAAAAGCTGACCACGACTCCATTTTGTTGCTCCCAGCCTATAGACAGAAACTAAGACAGGAAGCGCCCGCGCTCAGGTCTGTTCAACACTGGTCCGACCAATCTGATTCCACGCTTCAAGATTGCTTCGATCACGTAGACTGGGATATGTTCCGCATTGCGTCAAACAACATTGACCAATACGCTGATTTGGTGAGCGAGTTTATTAGCAAGTGCATCGGTGATGTTGTACCCACAGCTCTTATTAAAACATTCCCCAACCAGAAACCATGGATTGATGGCAGCATTCACGTGAACCACTGCTTTTAAATCAGGGCAAGGTGTCCCAGAAACATGACCGAATACAAACAGTGTGGCTATTCCCTCCGCAAGGCAATCAAACAAGCTCAGCGTCAGTATAGAGACAAAGTAGAGTCGCAATTCAACTGCTCAGACACGAGATGTATGTGGCAGGGTCTACAGTCAATCACGGATTACAAAAAGAAAACCAACTCCGTCGCGGACCAGGATGTCTTGCTGCCAGACAGACTAAACAACTTCTTTGCTCGCTTTGAGGACAATACAGTGCCACTGACACGGCCCGCTACCAAAACCTGTAGACTCTCCTTCACTGCAGCAGATGTGAGTAAAACATTTAAACGCGTTAACCCTCGCGAGGCTGCAGGCCCAGACGGCATCCCCAGCCGCGTCCTCAGAGTATGCGCAGACCAGCTGGCTGGTGTGTTTACGGACATATTCAATCAATCCTTATCCCAGTCTGCTATTCCCACATGCTTCAAGAGGGCCACCATTGTTCCTGTTCCCAAGAAAGCTAAGGTAACTGAGCTAAACGACTACCGCCCCGTAGCACTCACTTCCGTCATCATGAAGTGCTTTGAGAGACTAGTCAAGGACCATATCACCTCCACCCTACCTGACACCCTAGACCCACTCCAATTTGTTTACCGCCCCAATAGGTCCACAGACGACGCAATCGCAACCACACTGCCCTAACCCATCTGGACAAGAGGAATACCTATGTGAGAATGCTGTTCATCGACTACAGCTCAGCATTTAACACCATAGTACCCTCCAAACTCGTCATCAAGCTCGAGACCCTGGGTCTCGACCCCGCCCTGTGCAACTGGGTCCTGGACTTCCTCAACACTGGGGCCCCACAAGGGTGCGTTCCGAGCCCTCTCCTGTACTCCCTGTTCACCCACGCCACCAACTCAATCATCAAGTTTGCAGACGACACTACAGTGGTAGGCTTGATTACCAACAACGACGAGACGGCCTACAGGGAGGAGGTGAGGGCCCTCGGAGTGTGGTGTCAGGAAAATAACCTCACACTCAACGTCAACAAAACAAAGAAGATGATCGTGGACTTCAGGAAACAGCAGAGGGAGCACCCCCCTATCCACATCAACGGGACAGTAGTGGAGATGGTAGTAAGTTAAGTTCCTCGGGGTACACATCACGGACAAACTGAATTGGTCCACCCACAGACAGCGTGATGAAGAAGGCGCAGCAGCGCCTCTTCAACCTCAGGAGGCTGAAGAAATTTGGCTTGTCACCAAAAGCACTCACAAACTTCTACAGATGCACAATCAAGAGCATCCTGTCGGGCTGTATCACCGCCTGGTACGGCAACTGCTCCGCCCACAACTGTAAGGCTCTCCAGAGGGTAGTGAGGTCTGCACAACGCATCACCGGGGGTAAACTACCTTCCCTCCAGGACACCTACACCACCCGATGTCACAGGAAGGCCATAAAGATCATCAAGGACAACAACCACCCGAGCCACTGCCTGTTCACCCCGCTATCATCCAGAATGCGAGGTCAGTACAGGTGCATCCAAGCAGGGACCAAGAGACTGAAAAACAGCTTCTATCTCAAGGCCATCACTGTTAAACAGCCACCACTAACATTGAGTGGCTGCTGCCAACACACTGACTCAACTCCAGCCACTTTAATAATGTATGTAAAAATGTATCACTAGCCACTTTAAATAATGCCACTTCATATAATGTTTACATACCCTACATTACTCATCTCATATGTATATACTGTACTCGATACCATCTACTGCATCTTGCCTATGCCGTTCTGTACCATCACTCATTCATATATTTTTATGTACATATTCTTTCATTCCTTTACACTGTGTGTATAAGGTAGTTGTGGAATTGTTAGGTTACTCGTTGGTTATTACTGCATTGTCGGAACTAGAAGCACAAGCATTTCGCTACTCTCGCATTAACATCTGCTAAAATTTGATTGGGATTATTAGCACTAAGATTTATTTGAATATTGCAGCAAGGAAGGACTTACATTTCAACACACACAAACACACAGACCTGGGATGAGCTGAGCGTAGGGGAGACTGATGTAAAAAACGCTGATGAGGATCTTATCAGCCAATGGGTCGAGAGCGCTGTCTAACGCAGACTTTCTACTGGCCCAGTTACTGGCTATATAACCACCCAGCTACAGAGACAACACACAGGGTTACCAGAGGGTGTAGTGTGTGTATAGTGGTGTATGGTTATTGTTTTTATTTAAAATCAAAGTATTTACAAAGTGTGTGTGTGTGCAGGCAGGTGTGCATACCACATCAGTAAATCCAGCCAAAGTGAACAGTCCCAGAGAGAGGTGAAAATGTTGCTCAGTGATCAGGACTCCCAGGACCGGAGCCAGCGCGATTCAACATACACACAGCAGGTTGGGGATCGTCCTCGGATTTTCATACTGGAACACACACACAAAATTTAGAGAACATGTTTAGCAACATTCAGTGCAAGATTGTGCATTGTTGATCTGACTAGAGAATGTGTGGTTCTGTCTGTCTTAATTCATGCCTTGACAGTAAAGTGACAGCATGGGAAACCAGCCCTAAAAGTATAATCTAATATGGTATAATTTTGCCTTCATCAGGGCAACTTCTTTCACAGACAACAATGAATCTGCCAAGAGTAAGACTACCACTTGTCTTACCACATTTCCACAACACCTACCAATTATTTAAACCTGAACAGCCCCTGGCCAGGATCGGGTGGTTTCCCTCAGGTCCTCTCCAGGTGTGCTGTTGTCCGGTCTTCCATTACATATACCTCTCCCGCCTAGAGGCACACCAGACCTCACCGGGCACAACCTCAGCCGAGAAGTCCTTCGGATATAAACTAAAGCCCTTTTCGTTACCCTGCATCCTCTCCTGCGATAGTATCAGGTGACGCTTTCGGTGGAACCCTTCAGCGCGTGTCCGGTAACCTCTGGGGTCGACATGATTGGGATATTCGTGACATGTGGGGTGTGTTTCAGATTGTGTGTAGCTGGGGGACAGAGTATTCTGTTTTGAGTCTTTGTCTCTTAAACTCTGCCCTCGCACATACACCTGTCTGCTGCCCTCATGACGCAGTTGACCAACACACACTTCTCATCGCATTAAATTAACTAGGTGCCCTCACGCACACACCAAGTTATTTTTACAAACCGACAAGAAAAACATTGAAAACCGCGAACAAGACGCGACTTAAACTAACCTCATCTACTCCTTTACATATATCCTGCTGTTTAATACCTTCTCGACAGTTCATATTTTTCCCCAGTTTACTTCTTATCCAGCCAGCAACTCTAGCCGATAAATCCATGTCTTCTGCCGTATTCCGCGAGTTTTACGTCGTGTTGGTGGATGTCACTTCAAAAGAACAGTTCTCGCTGTGATAGTTTGGGTAATTATAAATCCGAGTATGCAGGACGTGTAACCAACTAGCTTGATGGTTCAGAATTTCATCTTGTACCCTGCCTCCTTTTCTGTGCAAATGTTAACTATTTCACTCATGCGCACTAAGCGAGATACTAGACCAAAATAAATTTGCGTCACAGCTGAACAAACAGCGCCTCTGCGCAGCTGTAAGGAGTCTATTAGGAGCTACTTTATTTTACTAAAGTGTTCGTAATATTTGTAGCCGATTTATTTTACCACACACAGCCTCGAGTATACAGGTAAATTAATGTAATAAGTGTACAAGCATGTAAAATATGAGTTGCGCCTGTCTAATCAGTTTTGTACTTGCAAAAAAGTTTTGCAAACATGTAACTTTTGACAAATGCAACAACACTAGCAAGCAGGTAGTGATGTATTTATTCACACAACACTTGCAAACATGTAACTTGATGTGAGAAAATCCAATAATATTTTGCAACTGGTGAATCAAAACTACATTTGCTTGTGTCGAATCTGTTTTTAGCGACTAACCTGTGACAAAAGTTTTGTAAAAATCTGTACTTGTAAGAGTACTTCTTGCTTGCAGAGAAGCTATCTTAATTATATAGCTAGATGTCAATATCGAACCAATGCAATGATAGACATTTTATTGGCATGCTATGAGCTGCTTTTCCTGAAAATGTCTATCTGATACAGCTATTTGTTGTTCTAGTGCAATGTACATCACATGTGACAGCCACATCATATAGTCATGTATCTGCAGACCAGCGAGGAGAAATGCCTGCTTTAGGGACATTTTCTAGGAAAAGCATGGACAGATCGAACTATCTGTAGTACCATTATTATTTGAAACCACCACATGCACATCATCTGTATCAGTGTTACATTTCATATTGTTTTAATCTATTTGTATTGCTATCTGTCTAAAGTTGTACAAATAATCAGCATGAAGAATACTGAATTCTGTTGAATTGTCAAGTGGACTGAATTCTCATTCAAATAATGTTAACCAATTAAAAACAGTACTGTAGCAATGAGGTTTGTGCAGTAAGCTATAGGCCCACTACATTATCACCGTATACTGGCTTTGCTTGAATTGGGGCGGCAGGTAGCCTAGTGGTTAGTGTTGGGCCAGTAACCGAAAGGTTGCAAGATCAAATCCCTGAGCTGACAAGGTAAAAATCTGTTGTTCTGCCCCTGAACAAGGCAGTTAACCCACTGTTCCTAGGCCGTCATTGTAAATAAGAATTTGTTCTTCACATGAATTGCCTAGTAAAATACGTTTAAAAAATAAAAATTGTCCTGCCAATGCATTGTTGTTCAGGATATTTTTTTAAATTATATTTAAAAAATTGAGGTAGGCTATATGATCATAGATCCATTGTTGTATTACTTCTGAGGCACAGCTGAGTGAGCATACATTTAAATAATTTGCTTTTTATTTTACTGGGCTGATGGTGCCTGCATCTGATGGTCAGTCTTAGCAGAGGGAGAGCAGCAGACTGAGGGTCTGCCTCTCAACAGCCCTCCGCTCTCCCTTTCCTCCACTGACATTGACCAAAAAGGGACACAGTCTTCCAGCTGATTGTGAAACTCGAGTCGCACTGCATTATATCTGCCTTATGCACAAATTCATGATGTTACTCCTATGACCAGAGAAAATGAAATATTCCTCAATATACACTGCTCAAAAAAATAAAGGGAACACTTAAACAACACAATGTAACTCCAAGTCAATCACACTTCTGTGAAATCAAACTGTCCACTTAGGAAGCAACACTGATTGACAATAAATTTCACATGCTGTTGTGCAAATGGAATAGACAAAAGGTGGAAATTATAGGCAATTAGCAAGACACCCCCCAAAACAGGAGTGATTCTGCAGGTGGTGACCACAGACCACTTCTCAGTTCCTATGCTTCCTGGCTGATGTTTTGGTCACTTTTGAATGCTGGCGGTGCTCTCACTCTCGTGGTAGCATGAGACGGAGTCTACAACCCACACAAGTGGCTCAGGTAGTGCAGTTCATCCAGGATGGCACATCAATGCGAACTGTGGCAAAAAGGTTTGCTGTGTCTGTCAGCGTAGTGTCCAGAGCATGCAGGCGCTACCAGGAGACAGGCCAGTACATCAGGAGACGTGGAGGAGGCCGTAGGAGGGCAACAACCCAGCAGCAGGACCGCTACCTCCGCCTTTGTGCAAGGAGGTGCACTGCCAGCGCCCTGCAAAATGACCTCCAGCAGGCCACAAATGTGCATGTGTCTGCTCAAACGGTCAGAAACAGACTCCATGAGGGTGGTATGAGGGCCCGACGTCCACTGGTGGGGGTTGTGCTTACAGCCCAACACCGTGCAGGACGTTTGGCATTTGCCAGAGAACACCAAGATTGGCAAATTCGCCACTGGCGCCCTGTGCTCTTCACAGATGAAAGCAGGTTCACACTGAGCACATGAGCACATGTGACAGACGTGACAGAGTCTGGAGACGCCGTGGAGAACGTTCTGCTGCCTGCAACATCCTCCAGCATGACCGGTTTGGCGATGGGTCAGTCATGGTGTGGGGTGGCATTTCTTTGTGGGGCCGCACAGCCCTCCATGTGCTCGCCAGAGGTAGCCTGACTGCCATTAGGTACCGAGATGAGATCCTCAGACCCCTTGTGAGACCATATGCTGACACATGCACATTTGTGGCCTGCTGGAGGTCATTTTGCAGGGCTCAAGACATGCCACCAGAGGTCTCTTTACAGTCCCCAAGTCCAGAACAGACTATGGGAGGCATACAGTACTACATAGAGCCATGACTACATGGAACTCTATTCCACATCAGGTAACTGATGCAAGCAGTAGAATCAGATTTAAAATGCAGGTAAAAATACACCTTATGGAACAATGGGGTCTGTGAGGAGACACACACAAAGGTACAGACACATGCATACGCGCACACTGTGATATTGTTGTATGGTGATATTGAACATTTTGTGTTGTGGATATGTGGTGGTGTAGGGGTGTTATATGATGTACTGTTATCTTTAGCTCATTCAGTACAAACATAGTTCCCTGTTATCTGTAATGTGGGTGCTTTGTGTTCGGACCCCAGGAAGAGTAGCTGCTCCTTGGCAAATACAAATGTAATAGTTCTTAGGTCAAACTGTTCAGACGCTACAGACTTTTTCGTGAGACGACCGAGATGTCTCATGGTCTGACAAACACCACTATCTCCTTTCACAGCAGATGTGGGGGATTGAGACGCATCCAATGCAAAAAAAACATCTCTAGCTTAAACTGACCGATTTTGATCGGGATTTCATTGTTATGTAACTTAGATAATCGTCTCTAGGGTGTTAACTGTGCGTGTACCGTCATCCTGGCAGACTTGGACAGTTCCCGTGATAGTAACAGTGTCTCCAGGGACAGCACTGTCACAGAGGTCAGGTGACACTCCACCGTCCGGAGGGATCCGCCCCGCCTCCCTCTGCTCTCCTCCAATCATCTCCTGGACCACCATGGGAAATAAGAGTTTGCATACACAGCCTCAGCCTCCCCTAAACTCTTTCCCCTAGTCCATACTCCCTAGACACTGACCCCTAGCCCATACACCCAAGAAACCTCTGGAGCTCTAAATTGAATTGTATAGACCTATACAGTATAAGCATGATAAATAATAGCGTAGTTACTTGATATTATGCCAGTCCAGTGAGGGTGAGAGGGGAGCTCCTGTTGGGAATGAAGGAACGACTACGACACCTGGCTGCACGCACTGAGGAAACACACAGCCTGGGGTTCAATCCAATGTCGACTGTGGTGAAAGTGAATGTGTGTGTTGTACCTTGGTGGGCATGGTGAACTTGCCGTGTGGTAGGGTGAGTGTGATGTTGCTGACACAGACCACGGTACACACACCAACCGACCAAACACACTCAGGGTTCTCAGGGCTGTCAATGGCTCATAATTATACAACCTGAAACAGACACAGTTAGGGACAAACACATATTTCGAATAGCTGAGTCAGAGAGAGACCATGACTGTGTGTGTTTTACCTGGCACTGATGTGAGGTATGTTAATGATGGGGGTGTGTGTGTCGTCGTCGTCGTCGTCGTTAGCTAGTCATTGGAAGACGAACGTTGCTGCTCACCCGAGTTTCTTGTTGGGGAAGCGAACGTGACTTCTCTGAAGACAAACTTGAAAGATTAATCGATATTCTTTGGTTACGCTGCTTTAATAATGAGCTATATTGAAAATGTAATAGCTAGCAAACAATAGTAGTTAACAAAACGACCGTTTCTGTTGATGGCTCTGTTTATGTTTTCAACTTTGGAGCCATTTGACGCAACTTCCGCATCGCTTCGCTGCAGGATTTCTCAGAAGAACCTCTCAAGTCTCAAATGCATAAAACATACTTTGCAGAGTTTTGTTTTCAGTCTTGTATGAAAAGCTATATAGTGCACTTGTTATGGTAGAAAAAATATATATAAATGCAGAATGATTCTTACAAATAAGTCGTGCTGGAGTCAAACTTGTTAATTTTCTCCAGATCGATAGGTGGCGGTAATGCACCATGAGGGAATCAATAGATAAAGTCATACAACCGAGGAGGACTCTCATCAGCACCATCTCTCGGAATCCATTCCCAGCTGAACGGTTTCTGCGTAATATTTGTTTTTACCTTGTCGACGACACACACACAGCCCAAACAGCAATGGATACCTCCGGAAAAGAGAAGGAGGCCATGCAGCTGATGGCCGAAGCAGACAAGAAGGTCAAATCATCCGGCTCGTTCTTGGGAGGGATGTTCGGGTGAGATGAGATGCCCTGGTTCTCATGTAGCCTACCGAGTCAGTACAAGAGCGCAGATTCACTACTGCTGCATCACGGCAAGGGATGTGTCGATTTTTCTTGACATTGGACACAACACATCGCGAGTGTATTGGTTAGCTGTATGATGGTTAGGCCTATATTAATATAAATGGATTATAAGTCTAATTTTGCAGTAGTGTGGGGGGGGGGGGGGGGGGGGGGGGTCCTGTTTGTCGCAGTAAGGCCTCGGGGAAAAGATGTTCTGTGCTCAGGTCATCTGACAACATGTACCATTTAACCACCGGGGTTGTTGCTTCTTTTTTCTTTCTTTTTTAGCCCTAATTGGTAGTTACGGTCTTGTCCTATCGCTGCAACTCCCTTACGGACTCGGGAGAGGCGAAGGTCGAGAGCCATGCGTCCTCCGAAACACGACCCGCAAAGCCGCACTGCTTCTTGACACACTGCTCTTTTAACCCGGAAGCCAGCCGCACCAATGTGTGGGAGGAAACACCTACTCCTGGCGACCATATCAGCGTGCGTGCGCGGGACAGGGATATCCTGGTTGCTGCGACACAGCCCGGTATCGAACCCGGATCTGTAGCCGCTGCGCCACCCGGCCCGGGTTGTTGCTTATTACCGAAAACAGCAGGGTGCTTATTGGTAGCGGCCCATAATATATTCTGCAGAACAGACATCGCTCTCTGACATGTAGAGTAGGCCAGCTCTATTCATGAGATATTCAATATACTGAACAAAAATATAAACGCAACATGTAAGGTCTTGGTCCCATTTTTCATAAAAGATCACAGACATTTTCTATACCCACAGAAAGCGTATTTCTCTCAAATTTTGTGCACAAATTAGTTTACATCCCTGTTGAGTGAGCATTTATGTCACGTTCCTGACCTGTTTTCTGGTGTTTTTTATGTGTGTGATGGTCAGGGCGTGAGTTTTGGGTGGGCAGTCTATGTTTTCCGTTTCTATGTTGGTTTTGGGTTGCCTGGTATGGCTCTTGATTAGAGGCAGGTGTTTTGCGTTTTCCTCTAATTGAGAGTCATATTAAGGTAGGGTGTTCTCACTGTTTGTTTGTGGGTGATTGTCACTGTGTCTGTGTTTGTTGCACCACATGGTACTGTCTCGTCTCGGTCGTTTATGTGTTCCTCGTTTCATGTAAGTTCATAGTTTAGGTCTGTCTAGT
Organism: Salvelinus fontinalis; assembly: GCF_029448725.1. Taxonomy (NCBI): domain Eukaryota; kingdom Metazoa; phylum Chordata; class Actinopteri; order Salmoniformes; family Salmonidae; genus Salvelinus; species Salvelinus fontinalis. The sequence continues at coordinate 30,873,951 of NC_074680.1, forward strand.
TCGTTTTGTTGTTTTGTAAAATTATTCAAGTGTTCTTCGTGTGTTTAGTTTCGTCTTGTTAAATAAAGTTCATTATGTATTCACAACCCGCTGCGCCTTGGTCAACTCACTCACCGAAAGAGAGCCGTTACAGAATCACCCACCAAACCCAGATCAAGCAGCGGGTTAACGGACAGCAACGACAGCAGCAGCGCAAGAAGGAGGAATGGACTTGGGAGGATGTTTTGGACGGGAAAGGTTGCTACACATGGGAGGAGATCCTGGCTGGAAGGGATCGCCTCCCATGGGAACAGCTGGAGGCACTGAGGAGAGCAGAGGCAACCGGAGAAGGGAACCGGAGTTATGAGGGGACGCGTCTAGCACGGAAGCCCGAAAAGCCCGTGAGTACCACCCAAACATTTCTTGGGGGGGGGCTAAGAGGTAGTGGGCCGAGGGCAGGTAGGAGACTTGCGCCCACTTCCCAGGCTAACCGTGGAGAGCGGGAGTACGGGCAGACACCATGTTACGCAGTAGAGCGCACGGTGTCTCCTGTACGGGTGCATAGCCCAGTGCGGGTTATTCCACCTCCCCGCACTGGTAGGGCTAGATTGGGCATTGAGCCAAATGTCATGAAGCCGGCCCTACATATCTGGCCACCAGTACGTCTCCTTGGGCCGGCTTACATGGCACCAGCCTTACGCATGGTGTCCCCGGTTCGCCAACACAGCCCAGTGCGGGTTATTCCACCTCCCCGCACTGGACGGGCTACGGGGAGCATGCAACCAGGTAAGGTTGGGCAGGCTCAGTGCTCAAGGGAGCCAGTACGCCTACACGGTCCGGTATTTCCGGCGCTACCTCCTTGCCCCAGCCCAGTACCACCAGTGCCTACACCACGCACCAGGCTTCCAGTGCGTTTTAAGAGCCCTGTTCCTCCTCCACGCACTCTCCCTATGGTGCGTGTCTCCAGCCCAGTGCCTCCAGTTTCGGCACCACACACTAAGCCATCTGTGCGTCTCCAGAGCCCTGTACGCACTGTTCCTTCTCCCCGCACTCGCCCTGAGGTGCGTGCCCTCAGCCCGGTACCTCCAGTTCCGGTACCACGCACCAGGCCTATAGTGCGCTTCAAGAGGTCAGTGTGCCCTGTCCCTGCTCCCCGCACTAGCCTTGAAGTGCGTGCCGTCATCCCGGTACCTCCAGTTCCGGCACCACGCACCAGGCCTACTGTGCGCCTCAGCAGGGCAGAGTCGGCCGTCTGCCCAACGCCTTCTGCACTGCCTGTCTGCCCAACGCCTTCTGCACTGCCTGTCTGCCCAGCTCCGTCTGAGCCGTCTGTCTGCCCAGCGCCGTCTGAGCCGTCTGTCTGCCCAGCGTCGTCTGAGCCGTCTGTCTGCCCAGCGCCGTCTGAGCCGTCTGTCTGCCCAGCGCCGTCTGAGCCGTCTGTCTGCCCAGCGCCGTCTGAGCCGTCTGTCTGCCCAGCGCCGTCTGAGCCGTCTGTCTGCCCAGCGCCGTCTGAGCCGTCTGTCTGCCCAGCGCCGTCTGAGCCGTCTGTCTGCCCAGCGCCGTCTGAGCCGTCTGTCTGCCCAGCGCCGTCTGAGCCGTCTGTCTGCCCAGCGCCGTCTGAGCCGTCTGTCTGCCCAGCGCCGTCTGAGCCGTCTGTCTGCCCAGCGCCGTCTGAGCCGTCTGTCTGCCCAGCGCCGTCTGAGCCGTCTGTCTGCCCAGCGCCGTCTGAGCCGTCTGTCTGCCCAGCGCCGTCTGAGCCGTCTGTCTGCCCAGCGCCGTCTGAGCCGTCTGTCTGCCCAGCGCCGTCTGAGCCGTCTGTCTGCCCAGCGCCGTCTGAGCCGTCTGTCTGCCCAGCGCCGTCTGAGCCGTCTGTCTGCCCAGCGCCGTCTGAGCCGTCTGTCTGCCCAGCGCCGTCTGAGCCGTCCGTCTGCCCAGCGCCGTCTGAGCCGTCCGTCTGCCCAGCGCCGTCTGAGCCGTCCGTCTGCCCAGCGCCGTCTGAGCCGTCCGTCTGCCCAGCGCCGTCTGAGCCGTCTGTCTGCCCAGCGCCGTCTGAGCCGTCTGTCTGCCCAGCGCCGTCTGAGCCGTCTGTCTGCCCAGCGCCGTCTGAGCCGTCTGTCTGCCCAGCGCCGTCTGAGCCGTCCGTCTGCCCAGCGCCGTCTGTCTGCCCAGCGCCGTCTGAGCCGTCTGTCTGCCCAGCGCCGTCTGAGCCGTCTGTCTGCCCAGCGCCGTCTGAGCCGTCTGTCTGCCCAGCGCCGTCTGAGCCGTCTGTCTGCCCAGCGCCGTCTGAGCCGTCTGTCTGCCCAGCGCCGTCTGAGCCGTCTGTCTGCCCAGCGCCGTCTGTCTGCCCAGCGCCGTCTGTCTGCCCAGCGCCGTCTGAGCCGTCCGTCTGCCCGGCGCCGTCTGAGCCGTCCGTCTGCCCGGCGCCGTCTGAGCCGTCCGTCTGCCCGGCGCCGTCTGAGCCGTCCGTCTGCCCGGCGCCGTCTGAGCCGTCCGTCTGCCCGGCGCCGTCTGAGCCGTCCGTCTGCCCGGCGCCGTCTGAGCCGTCCGTCTGCCCGGCGCCGTCTGAGCCGTCCGTCTGCCCGGCGCCGTCTGAGCCGTCCGTCTGCCCGGCGCCGTCTGAGCCGTCCGTCTGCCCGGCGCCGTCTGAGCCGTCCGTCTGCCAGGAGCCGCTAGAGCCGTCCGTCTGTCAGGAGCCGCCAGAGCCGCCAGCCATTCAGGAGCCGCCAGAGCCGCCAGCCAGTCAGGAGCCGCCAGAGCCGCCAGCCAGTCAGGAGCCGCCAGAGACGCCCTCCGGTCATGAGCTGCCCTCCGGTCATGAGCTGCCCTCCGGTCATGAGCTGCCCTACGGTCATGAGCTGCCCTACGGTCATGAGCTGCCCTACGGTCATGAGCTGCCCTACGGTCATGAGCTGCCCTACAGTCATGAGCTGCCTTACAGTCATGAGCTGCCCTACAGTCATGAGCTGCCCTACAGTCATGAGCTGCCACTCAGTCATGAGCTGCCAGAGTCCCTCAGCCCGGACCTGCCAGAGTCCCTCAGCCCGGACCTGCCAGAGTCCCTCAGCCCGGACCTGCCAGAGTCCCTCAGCCCGGACCTGCCAGAGTCCCTCAGCCCGGACCTGCCAGAGTCCCTCAGCCCGGACCTGCCAGAGTCCCTCAGCCCGGACCTGCCAGAGTCCCTCAGCCCGGTGCTGCCCGAGTCCCTTATCCCGGTGCTGCCCCTTCATTTAGGTGGTTTTAGTTGGAGGGTGGTCATTGGGAGGGGGATACAGAAGCTGGGAGTGACTATGGTGGTGTGGGGACAGCGTCCGGAGCCTGAGCCACCACCGTGGTCAGATGCCCACCCAGACCCTCCCCTGGACTTTGTGCTGGTGCGCCCGGCGTTCGCATCTTGAGGGGGGGGTTCTGTCACGTTCCTGACCTGTTTTCTGGTGTTTTTTTTGTGTGTGATGGTCAGGGCGTGAGTTTTGGGTGGGCAGTCTATGTTTTCCGTTTCTATGTTGGTTTTGGGTTGCCTGGTATGGCTCTTGATTAGAGGCAGGTGTTTTGCGTTTTCCTCTAATTGAGAGTCATATTAAGGTAGGGTGTTCTCACTGTTTGTTTGTGGGTGATTGTCACTGTGTCTGTGTTTGTTGCACCACACAGTACTGTCTCGTCTCGTTCGGTCGTTCCTGTTTATGTGTTCCTCGTTTCATGTAAGTTCATAGTTTAGGTCTGTCTAGTTCGTTTTGTTGTTTTGTAAAATTATTCAAGTGTTCTTCGTGTGTTTAGTTTCGTCTTGTTAAATAAAGTTCATTATGTATTCACAACCCGCTGCGCCTTGGTCAACTCACTCACCGAAAGAGAGCCGTTACAATTTAATTTCTCATTTCCCAAGATAATCCATCCACCTGACCAGTGTGGCATGTCAAGAAGCAGATTAAAGAGCATGATCATTACACCGGTGCACCTTGTGCTGGGGACAATAAAAGCCACTCTAAAATGTGCAGTTTTGTCACACAACACGATGCCACAGATGTCCCAAGTTTTAAGGGATTGTGCAATTGGCATGCTTACTGCAGGAATGTCCATAAGAGCTGTTGTCAGAGAATGTAATGTTAATTTCTCTACCGTACGTCATTTTAGAGAATTTGGCAGTACATCCAACCGGCCTCACAATGTGTAACCACGCCAGCCCAGGACCTCCACATACGGCTTCTTCACCTGCGGGATCATCTGAGGAGGGGAAGGGGGGTGCTGAGGAGTATTTCTGTCTCTAATAAAGTTATTTTGTGAGGAAAAACTCATTCTGATTGGCTGGGCCTGGCTCCCCAGTGGGTGGACCTAGCGCCCAAGTGGGTGGGACTATGCCCTATCAGGCCCACCCATGGCTGCGCCCCTGCCCAGTCATGTGAAATCCATGGATTAGAACCTAATGAATTTATTTCAATTGATTGATTTTCTTCTATGAAGTGTAACTCAGTAAAAATCTTTGAAATTGTTGCGTGTTGCATTTATATTTTTGTTCAGTATAGATTTTCTTCAGTAGACAACGTTCAGTTTGCATCCTCCTGAATGAGACCCACTAGACAAAAACACATTTTCTGATGGTGTCCAGGTCTAGAACTCATATACCTTACAGTGTTGTTAAATGTTTGTGTGAATTTCAGGGGAAGTCACCACAAAGTAGAAGATGCATGTGAGATGTACGCCAGAGCAGCCAACATGTTCAAGATGGCCAAGAACTGGACCGGTGGGTCACTCACACATACATACAGCTGAAATACTACATACGTTCCATAGATATGATCATTATGTGTTTGTGTGTGTGTAGCTGCTGGTAATGCGTTCTGCCAGGGGGCCCGGCTCCACATGCAGCTGCAGAATAAACTGGACTCAGCCACCAGCTTCGTCGACGCAGGGAACGCTTACAAGAAGGCTGATCCTCAGGGTAGGAACACACATACTAGACTATTTATTTATTTGACTTTTATTCAACTAGTCAGTTAAGAACAAATTATTATTTTCATTGACAGCCTAGGAACAGTGGGTTAACTGCCTTAATTCAGGGGCAGAACAATAGAGTTTGACCTTGTCAGCTCAGGGATTTGATCTTGCAACCTTTCCGTTATTGGCCCAACACTCTAACCACTAGGCTATCTGCCTCCCCATAGGGCAAAGCCTCCCTAATAGTAGTCCCTACTAGTAGGTACTGTATGTTTCTGTCTGTGTTCTTTCTTTTTCAATCTCTCTGGTAGGAAAACCTAACCTGTCTTACTCCCTGCTCTCTCTTTCTCTATCTCTCTGCCACCCTTTCTTTTTCTCTCTCCCCTTCTTTCACTCCTCCCTCTCCCCATCTCTCCTGTAGAGGCTATCAACTGTATAAATGCAGCCATCGATATTTACACTGACATGGTAAGCCTGGTCCAACCCTTGAGCCCTGACCTCTAATTCCTAACCTGTGACCGCTAACCATACCACTGTCATCTTAACCTGCTTCACCCATTTCTATGTGCAATAGTCCATGTACTGTGTGTGAGGGGGCTTTGTTTTCTAGCCATCATTGGCTGATACCACCCGATATGAAGGCTGATACAGTGTTTATTCGAATGATTATGTATCAGTGTTGTCCACATGTGTATTACAGGGTAGGTTTACTATCGCAGCCAAACATCACATCACCATCGCAGAGGTGTACGAGTCTGAGCTGGTGGACATAGAGAAGGTACGGAACACACACACACACACACTCACTCACTCACTCACTCACTCACATCTAACTCCTTATGAACAATACTTTACGTGTGTGTCTCCTGTTGCCCAGGCAATCGCCCACTATGAGCAGGCAGCCGATTATTATAAAGGGGAGGAGTCCAACAGGTGAGTATCCAGTGTTCTGTAGTATAAATGAATACTATACTATTCAGTTATGATACACTCTACTACTACTATACTGTACTCAAATGCTTTGGTATTATACTACTCTAGTACTATTTATAACAGAGATTAGGGTTCAGTGGGAGTCGTCATGAGGGGTTCCCCAGAGCTCTATACTAGGACCTATGCTGTTCCTTATCTCTCTCTCTCTCTCTCTCTCTCTCTCTCTCTCTCTCTCTCTCTCTCTCTCTCTCTCTCTCTCTCTCTCTCTCTCTCTCTCTCTCTCTCTCTCTCTCTCTCTCTCTCTCTCTCTCTCTCTCTCTCTCTCTCTCTCTCTCTCTCTCTCTCTCTCTCTCTCTCTCTCTCTCTCTCTCTCTCTCTCTCTCTCTCTCTCTCTCTCTCTCTCTCTCTCTCTCTCTCTCTCTCTCAGTTCTGCTAACAAGTGTCTGCTGAAGGTGGGCCACTACAGCGCTCAGCTGGAGCAGTATCCGAAAGCCATTGAGATCTACGAGCAGGTGTGTATGTGTGTTTGTGTCTGCTTTGCATGCATTTTAAAGCCCTGAAATGTGATCAGCGCTCTCTGAGTGATGTAATGGTGTGTGTGTATCAGGTGGCCACCAATACTATGGACAACCCCCTGCTGAAGTATAATGCCAAAGAGTACTTCTTTAAAGCCTCCCTCTGTCACTTCATTGTGGACGAACTCAACGCAAAGGTATTATTATCATTATTAATGGTAGTAGTTGTCTGTTTTAAAACAAGACACACAGAGTAGACATATATCATTCAGATAATCCAACTGAACCGAGAAAGTACCTGTCAATTATTAGTGATTACAAGTGTGTGTGTGTTTTTACAGCTGGCCATAGAGAAGTATGAGGAGATGTTTCCTGCTTTTGCAGACTCCAGAGAGTGCAAGCTGCTGAAGGTAGACATGATGAACGCCTTTGTGTGTGTGTGTGTGTGTTAACGGACTTCACATTGCTTGTTTAACAGCATAGCTTCCTTCTTCACAAGCCCACACCTATCTCCCTCCCCCCTCTCTGTCTCTCTGTAGAAGTTGCTGGATGCCCATGAGGAGCAGAACTGCGAGGCGTTTACTGAAGCTGTTAAAGAGTTTGACTCCATCTCTCGTCTGGACCAATGGCTCACCACCATGCTGCTCCGTATCAAGAAGACCATCCAGGGAGATGCTGGAGATCTCAAATAAAGAGAAAAGAGGGGTGGGTTGGGGGGGGGGGGGGGGGGGGGGTAGAGAAAGATATGGGTAGGGAGAGAGGATGGAGAGATGACAGGGATGGAGGAGAGATATAGGGTTAGGGAGACAGGTCTCTATGTGTTTGATGTGTTCAGTGTAAAGAACTCCATGACTCTGTAGTTCATCATGTCTTACCATATCTCCCCTCAGACTCTCACACTGTCAAATACGTTAGCTGTTTCAACTTTACAAGTACCAGTTACCCAGGAGTTGAAAAAACAGTTGACAAATTATTAGATACATTATAGTATACATGTTTATACAACTTGATCTTTTAGTTAAGTAGGGTACTCTTACACTCATGTTTTTAATGTGAATCAGTACAATTTTTTTACAGTGTATGACACACCTTCCTAACTTGTCCACTGAATATCTTCCCTTGATTGGACCCTGTACAGGTTCATGTTTTAAAGTGTAGGGCTATACAGATAGTGTATGTAAAGGTCGTGTGTGCGTCCAATGTATCACATTGAAGCCAATATATCTGTGCCAGTGCTTGTTGTGTGTGTATGTTTGTGTGTGTGTGTACGCATGTGTCTGAGCGAGAGAGAGAAACCAAAGGGAATGAACACTTGTTCTGTGGGACTGTATCATGGTCATATAACGGTGTGTTAATAATTCTTGTCAAATCGGAGTCCTCTGTTATAAACGTATTTCTATTGATTATTCTCCTATGAAAATATGTATATATGTTTGAACCCTTTACTTTCCTCTCCTTTTGTCCCTCCCTCATATCACGACACTACTCCCTACACACTTCTCCCCTCACCCCTAGACAATCCTCCTAGCCCCTACACACTTCCACTAGCCTCTACACACTTCCCTTAACCCCTGGACCCTTATGTACTACGCCGTAGATACGTCCCCTAGCCCGCTAGACACTAATGATCTGGAAGAAATTGGATAGGTATAAGGACACATTCAGTTCTCTCAGATCTACACAGGTGTTAGGAGTCAGAGGTTAGGGGAAGTGTCTGTGTTGTAGTGTGTTGCTGTGTTGGGCTTTTGTGCTGTGTGTGTATTCCTCTCAGCATGTTGCCATGGTAATGTGTGTGTTCAGTGTTATTGTCAAAGTAGGTTAACTCAATGTATCGCTATGTTCATTATCACGTGCATAATGTACAAAAAATAAAACTTCAACAAACTTGCATTTGCTGCCTTGTGTGTGAGAAAGAGATAGAGCGATGGATCTATGTAAGGGATAATCAACGAGGAGCTATGCATTCTATGGAAAATAATGAACAACGTGGAAGGTATGTTCCACGACACACTAGCAGAGTAGCCGATATAAACGAGCTGGTGTGCAAGGTCGGTGGATTAAAATACAAAGGTATTTATTTTGGAAAACTAGAAGAGGAAGCCAACTATTGAGATGGAAAAGAGATGAAAGGGGGTAAGGGAGCACCATCATGTGTCTTCTCTCCTTGTCTCCAAACTCCAGCCTTTCCCCCTCATCTCCTCTTCTTGCTGCATGTGCCACCAAGCTCAACAGAAACAGGACAGTTGATGCTCATGTACAATAGGCCTGTGTTTGTTTGTAGGCTGTGCTAACACCATAATGCAGATCTTGTCCTACTGGTTTCATATAGGGCCTCAACAGTATTCCTGTATTCCAGGTGTTCCATCTATAATATAGGCTAATATTGTAGAATCTGTATGACCTCTCAACAGTGTTTCTGTGTTCTAGGTGCTTCCTGTCTCACGGTAGGTTCTGTGTTCATGCTACTGCCTGCCCCCCACCCCCCACCCAACATCATCGAGCTGTGTGATGTGGTTGTCGAGGATCCCCATGCTTACTTGTTCTTCCCACGTTCCTATGGGAACCCAGAGGCGCTGCTCCGAGCCCGGTGCCGGCGGCTACCAGCAAATGGAACCCGATGCCTGTCCCGACAGCTGGTGCTGGCCGTGGCACATTGCCATGACAACGGACTGGTGCTCAGAGACCTCAAGCTGAATAAGTTTGTCTTCAAGAACAAGGAGAGTTGCGTGTGGGTGTGTGTAGGCATGTTTTTGTGCGTGCATGCATCAATCAAAGTGTTTTCCTTGTTTGTGTGTGTGTGTGTGTCAGAACCCTGTTGATGCTGGAGAGCTTGGATGATGCAGTCATAATGCAGGAAGGAAACCCCTCCCACTATTGCAGCCCAGGACCCGGGGATAACTCTGGCCTCTGTGGGTCTGTGCTCTGGCTACAGCTGTCTGGTCTCTAGGAATAATGCTCCATGCGCTGCAATTGGGCTGATTGTCACAATGGCGTGTATAGGTGGCAGAGGAAGTCAGGCGCAGGAGAGTCAAAATAGAGTGTAGCATGGAGTACTTTAATAATAGTCCCAGTAATTAGCTCCATAACACTCACGGAAAATTATAATACAAAAATCTGGGTATGAAGACCCATAGCACACCTATACACAGAACACACAACACTTGACAAAGAACAATCTCTGACAAACACATGAAGGGAAACAGAGGGTTAAATACACAACAGGTAATGAATGGGATTGACAACAGGTGTGTGGGAAGACAAGACAAAACCAATGGAAAATGAAAAATGGATCGATGATGACTAGAAGACCGGTGAAGTCGACCGCCGAACACCGCCCGGACAAGGAGAGGCAACGACTTCGGCAGAAGTCGTGACATTACCCCCCCCCTGACGCGCGGCTCCAGCAGCGCGTCGACACCGGCCTCGGGGACGACCCGGAGGGCGAGGTGCAGGGCGATCCGGATGGAGGCGGTGGAATTCTTTTAACATAGAAGGATCTAAAACGTCCTCCACCGGAACCCAGCATCTCTCCTCCGGCCCGTACCCCTCCCAGTCCACGAGGTACTGAAGGCCCCTCGCCCGACGTCTCGAATCCAAAATGGATCGAATAGCGTACGCCGGGACCCCCTCGATGTCTAGAGGAGGCGGAGGAACTTCACGCACTTCAGCCTCCTGGAGCGGGCCAGCCACCACCGGCCTGAGGAGAGACACATGGAACGAGGGGTTAATACGGTAATTAATGGGCAGTTGTAATCTATAACATACCTCGTTCACTCTCCTCAGGACTTTAAACGGCCCCACAAACCGCGGACACAGCTTCCGGCAGAGCAGGCGGAGGGGCAGGTTTCGGGTCGAGAGCCAGACCCTGTCCCCTGGTACGAACACCGGGGCCTCACTGCGGCGACGGTCTGCGCCAATTTTCTGGCGCCTTATGGCACGCTGAAGGTGGACGTGGGCTGCCTCCCAAGTTTCCTCAGCGTGCCGAAACCAATTGTCCACCGCAGGAGCTTCGGTCTGACTCTGATGCCAAGGAGCCAGAACCGGCTGATACCCTAATACACATTGAAAAGGGGTAAGGTTAGTGGAGGAGTGACGTAGCGAGTTCTGGGCTATCTCTGCCCAGGGCACGAACTTCGCCCACTCCCCTGGCCGGTCCTGGCAATAGGACCGCAGAAACCTGCCCACATCCTGGTTAACTCTCTCCACCTGCCCATTACTCTCGGGGTGAAAACCTGAGGTAAGACTAACCGAGATCCCCAGACGTTCCATGAACGCCTTCCAGACCCTTGACGTGAACTGGGGACCTCGATCAGACACTATATCCTCAGGCACCCCATAATGCCGGAAAACATGTGTAAACAAAGCCTCCGCAGTTTGTAAGGCCGTAGGGAGACCGGGCAAAGGGAGAAGACGACAGGACTTAGAGAACCGATCCACAACGACCAGGATCGTGGTGTAACCCTGTGAAGGTGGAAGATCAGTCACAAAATCCACTGACAGGTGCGACCACGGCCGTTGAGGAACGGGTAAAGGTAAAAGCTTACCTCTAGGCAGGTGTCTAGGAGCCTTGCACTGGGCGCACACCGAACAGGAGGAAACATAAATCCTCACGTCCTTAGCTAAAGTGGGCCACCAGTACCTCCCATCAAGACAGCGCATCGTCCGACCTATCCCAGGATGACCAGAGGAGGGTGATGTGTGAGCCCAATAGATCAATCGGTCGCGGACAGCAGACGGAACGTACAGACGACCAGCTGGACACTCAGGAGGAGAGGGCTCTGCACGTGACGCCCGCTCAATGTCCGCGTCCAGCTCCCACACTACTGGCGCCACCAAACACGACTCTGGGAGTATGGGAGTGGGATCCATGGGTCGCTCCTCTGTGTCATACAGCCGAGACAATGCGTCTGCCTTGACGTTCTGGGAGCCTGGTCTGTAAGTAAGTGTAAACACAAAACGAGTGAAAAACATGGCCCACCTTGCCTGGCGAGGATTTAGTCTCTTCGCCTGCCGGATGTACTCCAGATTGCGGTGGTCAGTCCAGATGAGAAAAGGGTGATTAGCCCCCTCAAGCCAATGCCTCCACACCTTCAAGGCTTTTACGACAGCTAACAGCTCTCGGTCCCCCACATCATAGTTACGCTCCGCCGGGCTGAGCTTCTTCGAAAAGAAAGCACAGGGGCGAAGCTTCGGTGGCACACCCGAACGCTGAGAGAGCACTGCTCCTATCCCAGCTTCGGATGCGTCCACCTCTACTATGAATGGCAAAGAGGGATCCGGATGAGCCAACACAGGCGCCGAGGTAAACAGAGCCTTCAGTTTACCAAAAGCCCTATTCGCCTCGGCTGACCACTGCAAGCGCACCGGACCCCCCTTTAGCAGTGAGGTAATGGGAGCTGCAACCTGACCAAAACCCCGGATAAATCTCCGGTAGTAATTGGCAAACCCTAAAAAACGCTGCACCTCCTTTACCGTGGTTGGAGTCGGCCAATTACGCACGGCTGTAATGCGGTCGCTCTCCATCTCCACTCCTGAAGTGGTAATCTGATGCCCTAGGAAGGAGATGGATTGTTGGAAGAACAAGCATTTCTCAGCCTTGACATATAAATCATGCTCCAACAGGCGACCAAGCACCTTGCGCACCAAGGACACATGCTCAGCGCGTGTAGCAGAGTATATCAAAATATCATCGATATACACCACTACACCCTGCCCGTTCAGGTCCCTGAAGATCTCATCTACAAACGATTGGAAGACTGATGGAGCATTCATCAACCCATATGGCATGACCAGGTACTCATAATGACCTGAGGTGGTGCTAAATGCAGTCTTCCACTCATCACCCCTCCTAATACGCACCAGATTGTACGCACTCCTGAGATCCAATTTTGTGAAGAAGCGGGCCCCGCGCATTGACTCCATTACTGTATTTATCAAAGGTAGCGGGTAACTATATTTTACCGTGATTTTATTAAGGTCTCTATAATCAATGCACGGGCGTAAACCGCCATCCTTCTTCTTCACAAAAAAGAAACTCGAAGAGGCGGGTGAAATGGATGGCTTAATGAACCCCTGACGCAGGGATTCAGAGATATAATTATCCATAGCCACTGTCTCCGCTTGCGACAGAGGATACACGTGACTCCTGGGATATGCAGCGTCTACCAGGAGATCTATCGCACAATCCCCCTGTCGATGGGGTGGTAATTGAGTCGCCTTCTTTTTACAGAAGGCGAGTGCCAAATCGGCATATTCGGGGGGAATGCGCACGGTGGAAACCTGGTCTGGACTTTCCACCGTAGTAGCACCAACGGAAACCCCTACACACCTACCTGAGCACTCTCGCGACCACCCCGTGAGAGCCCTCTGTGGCCAAGAAACAGTGGGGTTATGAGTAGTTAACCAGGGTAGGCCTAACACCACAGAATACGCAGGAGAATCAATAAGGAAAAGACTAATCTTCTCCTTGTGACCCCCCTGCGTTATCATAGACAAAGGTGCGGTGACCTCCCTGATAAACCCTGACCCTATTGGTCGACTATCTAAGGCATGAATAGGGAAAGGCATATCCACAGAAACAATAGGAATCCCTAAACTATAAGCTAAATTTTTATTAATGAAATTCCCAGCCGCGCCTGAATCTACTAGCGCCTTATACTGGGAATGCAGGGAAAAATCCGGAAAGGTGACAGAGACAAACATAAGTGCAGCAGAGGGCTCTGGATGAGTATGGTGCCTACTCACCTGGGGTGATGCCAGAGTGCCCTGCCTGCCTTCTCTATTCCCAGAGGAACCAACCCGGCACCGATCAGCAGTGTGATCTCTGCGATCATAGATGGTGCTCGAGCGGGTACCCCCTCCGGTCTCCCTGCGCACCATCCCTCCCAATTCCATAGGTTCGGGAGAGAGAGTGCGGGAGGATGGAACAACCAGACCCCGATCTAGACGTCCCCGAGTAGCCAGCATGTTGTCCAGCCTGATGGACATATCCACCAGTTGGTCGAAGTTGAGGGTGGTGTCTCTACAGGCCAGCTCCCGACGGACGTCCTCGCGTAGACTACAACGGTAGTGGTCGATCAGGGCCCTGTCGCTCCATCCAGCGCCGGCAGCCAAAGTCCTAAACTCCAACGCGAACTCCTGAGCACTCCTCTTCCCCTGCCTCAGATGATAGAGGAGCTCACCTGCTGCTCTGCCTTCGGATGGGTGGTCGAATACCTTCCGGAAATGGCAGATGAGCTCCTCAAAATGGTCCAACGCCTTATCCTCTCCACACACAGCGTTGGCCCACTCCAGGGCTTTCCCGGTAAGGCAGGAGATGAGGGCGAAGCTTTTCTCACGGTCTGTTGGTACTGGAGAGACCGTGGCCAGATACAAGTTCAGTTTTAGGAGAAAACCCTGGCAGCTGGCAGTATCTCCATTGTATCCCGTGGGTAGGGATAACTGGATCCTGTTCTGTTCCGGAGGGGAAAAAACGTTCGAAGGAATTCCAGGGGGTGGTGGAGGTACTGGACACGCTCCCTGTCTCTCCCAGCGGTCCATACTCTGGACAATGCGATCCATGACAGCGCACAGACTGTCAATCTCCGCCGCGTGTTCCAGGACGCGTTCCTCAACCTCCATTAGTGAAGTGCCTCCTCCTGCTGACTTCATTTTTATGGTCAGAGATTCTGTCACAATGGCGTGTATAGGTGGCAGAGGAAGTCAGGCGCAGGAGAGTCAAAATAGAGTGTAGCATGGAGTACTTTAATAATAGTCCCAGTAATTAGCTCCATAACACTCACGGAAAATTATAATACAAAAATCTGGGTATGAAGACCCATAGCACACCTATACACAGAACACACAACACTTGACAAAGAACAATCTCTGACAAACACATGAAGGGAAACAGAGGGTTAAATACACAACAGGTAATGAATGGGATTGACAACAGGTGTGTGGGAAGACAAGACAAAACCAATGGAAAATGAAAAATGGATCGATGATGACTAGAAGACCGGTGAAGTCGACCGCCGAACACCGCCCGGACAAGGAGAGGCAACGACTTCGGCAGAAGTCGTGACACTGATACCCTGTTGGGGCTGGACAAACACAAGGGGGAGGCATATTAACCTCGCAGGCTCGCTGTCTGATATGCTCAGCCCTGCATTTTAAATCCATCCTCCGCCTCTCTGCATCCAAGCTTCTCACACACCCCTGGCTGTCCACACATACACAGGCGCACACAGTCACATACACCAGATCAGACTATACCTACCTGACACGCACATGCACATGCACGGGCGCACAAACACACACACACACTCCATATAAAGCAACACCAATAAAGGATCACATTTGTATGGAATGTTGTTCTTACTTTTATTTTATGCTATTTTTAATAACACTATTATTATAGTTGTATATATTGTTGATTAACTTTCACCCTAGTTGAATCAAAGAGTTAGTAGACCTGCCATGTTGTGCGTTGGAGAGGGGGCCATTAGCACGGGGTTCCCATCGATGTCCAGGGGAGGCGGAGGGGTGTCACAGGGGATGGCATCAGCCAGGGGACCAGAAACCACCAGCCTGAGGAGGGAAACATGAAAAGAGGGTGAGATCCGGTAGTTGGTGGGGAGTTGTAACCAATATGTTACCTTGTTGACCCTCTGGAGGACCTTGAAGGGCCCCACAAACCCGGGGGCTCAGCTTCCGGCAGGGCAGGTGAAACGAGAGGTTCTTGGTAGAGCCAGACGCGATCACCAGGATGGAAAACGGGAGCCTCATTGCGGTGGCGGTCCACCTGCTCCTTCTGGTAGCGGACAGCGCGCTGGAGCCTCACGTGGGCAGCGTTCCAAACTTCCTCTGCATGCTGGAACCACTCGTCCACCGCAGGGGCTTTGGTCTGGCTCGGGGTCCACAAGGCCATGTGTGCGCCCAGGTCAACAGTCGGTCTCGTAACCCCGTGGGGATGTAGATGCACTCAGGACAGCAGGTAGCAGGCGTGGGTTAATTCTCCAGAGCCTGGCGGATGTCCACATCTACTTCCCAAAACACGGGGCCAACGATTTTGCCTGCCTCAATAACGACACCTTTTGCCTATTCCCTGCCTATACTTTAGCCTATCAGATTTCCTGTTATCTACCTATTGCCTGATCTCCCGGACTACGTTACTAGCTTTTACCCTGCCTGTACTGTTGCCCTTTTGGACCCCCTGTGTATGACCTTCTGCCTGCCCCTGGACCCAGCTACCTGCCTCCTCCTGTGGTCCTTTACCAATAAACACCTGCTGCGCCCTGCGCTTGAAACCAGCTCTCTGTCTCCCTTCGTGTTCATTACAGACAGGTGATCACGGGCCCGCCTCTCTGCCCCAGTGCATCCTGGGTTGGGATGCATCGGACACCGCTGAAGCTGGTGCCCCTCCTGGACGCAATAGGAACACAGCCCCAGCTGTCTCCGGCGACGCCGCTCTGCCACAAAGAGGTGTGTGGCCCCTACCTCCATGGGTTCACGCTCTGCCGCAGGATGGCCAAAGGAGGAGGGCGAGGAGAGATGGGAAAAATAGAGGGAGCACTGGAGTAGGTAGCCACGGCATTTGGATGGAGTCCCGTCATACTTATCCGGGAGGGACATTCGAGCATCGCCTCCCTGGGCGGACTGCTGGGTAGGCTGGGCGGCTGGCTCGCTGAGACGACTCGTGGTTGGAGGCCCTCCGCTAGTTGGAGGTGAAACCTCTCAGGTGATGTCGAGGCAGTGGAGGACCTCGACCTCATCCATAGCCGCACTCAGTTGCGTCAGCAGATCGCGGTGTTGGCAAAGTAGGTATTCCTATTCACCGACCGTCTGGTAGATCTCTTTATCTTCTGCTGGTTCCATAATTATTGAGGCATTATTCTGTAACGTATGCGCTTGGAGTCAGGAAGCAGGTGCAGAAGGTGAGTTTAATAAACATGAACAAGCCAAATAATCAAAAAGGGAGAAGCATACTGAATGTGAACAACACCAATACTGCCTGATGACTGAGGCTACTGAGGGCTAAGTAAAGGGAGAGTAATCAAGGTGATGAAGTCCAGGTGTGCGTAATGATGGGGAGCAGATGTGCGTAATGATGGTGCCTGGACCGGTGGTTAGTAGACCAGCGACGTTGTGTGCTGGAGAGGGGGAGCGGGTGTAGGTGTGACAGACTGCATGAATCTCACCTCAACTCTTGAGTTTCTGTGTTGTACCATTTAATGTTTCCTATTGTTACAATCAACATTATAAAAATGCATTATATTCCATGAGCCACATCAGAATAATATAAATATACAACTGAGTATTTTTTTCAAGACGTCAGACTAAATGAAGATCCTATAAATCACATGTAATTCTGTGACTCTATGCCAATGACTGTACAGTATATACTATATACAGTATGAAGCTCTACCATCTGTATAATCATAGATAGAACATTGAGTCAGATATTTAACCAGATGTATAAATGTGAAGCATCGCATTGGCGTTTCCACTCACTACCAAATATTGTGATGAGAGGAAGCCCAGTGTCCGGTAGTGAGAGAAGATGGAGCGAGATAGATTTTGGCCGACATTCTGCAAATTTCGATAAAAGATTTGATCACCATACAGTTTTCTGTTTCCACAACAAGAATCTGTAACAAACAAAGTGGACTACGTTTTCTAGAATGCACACTCACACTTCACAGAGTAGGCGTTCCCTAACAGAAATATGCTAATAAATGCTAGAATGCATTAGGATCTCACTAGCTTGTGCTTGGCTCTGCCCAACTCCTTGCTTGTTCTGCCCTCTATGATTCATTTGGAGGTCAAAGAGAGAGACGGAGGAAGAGGGTGAGCTTGAGTAGGGTAAAATTGTGGAAAAAAGAGAGTTGTTTTGTCAAAGAAGAATGTTAGAGAGTAGGAGCAGAGTGAGCCGTACGCCATATCGAGGTCTGGAGGAGAAATGGAAGTTAATGAGGGCAATTTATCGGAGGAGGCACTTTCGGTGAAGTCCTCAGAGCCAGATGCTTGCACCGATGGTCAGGATAAAGATGAGTCTGTGACAGTAGGAGTGACATTTCTGGAGAAAATGGACCCTGCCTTTTGGCTGATCCATTTGTGGTTTCAGGGTGGGTGAAAAAGGAGTTTGGTGCTGTGGAATCGGTGAAGGTAACCAAAAGTAGTCTTGTGACTGTTTGTATTTCTGCTGGTCAGAGGGAGAAGGCGCTTTGGGCCAAACCAATTGGGACAAGCGATGTGACTTGTGATTACTGGGGTAACGGTAAATGTGAAAGTGGACCAACTGAAGGGAAAGATTCCCGGTGTTTGTGATGCTCGTCGTTTGGTGCAGCGCAGACATGGTGGCGTGAGTGGTGAAACAGAAGACAAAGTGATGTTAGGATATGTCAGTTATCCTGTACAAGCTTATGTGCCAAATACATTAAGTTGTTACAGGTGCCAAGCTTATGGGCATGTGGCAGCAGTGTGTAGGAGGGAGGTTCTTAGGTGTGAGAAGTGTGCAGAAGGGCATGAGACAAAGGAAGGTGTAGCAATGGGGAATGAAGCGGTATGTGCTAATTGTAGGGATGCCCATGGGGCTGAAGATCAGAAATGTCCGGTGTGAGAGAAGCAGGTTGAGGTTACCAGGGTTAGAGTAGAGCAGAGGGTGTCATATGCTGAGGCAGTGAAGAAAGTTGAGGAAAATGGGTCAAGGGGGAGGGATCCTGAGAGAATTCGTGTGAGTACCCAGTTAGCAATGAGCAATCGGGAGTGGTCCCTCCAGAGTGGTCGCACACCGTGCAACAGCTTTTTTTTCCAGTCACCTCCATTCACGGGCGCCTGTCAAGCGGCAGCCGTGCTCCTGCCGTTCACATGCCATTTTCCTCACACAGCCCACCCACCCATGACCCGCCCTTCTCCCGACTAGCGACACTACTGCTGCTAGCGGGAGGCAAGAAGATTTTTCAACATAATGCCAGGGGCATGCCTTCTCCCTATCGCCACTTATTTTTATAAATATTTATTGCTTTTTATTATTCAAGGTACATTGGATGCCATGTTCATTTGGAAAATTACTGTAAAATAAAATGTGTGCAAAATACTGGATATCAGATAACGAGTGCAGTCCTGGTCGCCTGGATCCACTAATAACTACAAATCAAATCCAGTCAAATCTAATTTTTTTTGTCATGTACTTGCAGGCTTCTCACATAGTGCAATGGTGACACAGGTGTCATAGTAATAAAATAAGTAACATTGTAAATATATGCTAATGAAAATACTAAATCAAGTACAAGAAGCATGCAGATAAAACAAAATATGTAAATGAAAATAAGATTTTTTTTTAAAGCCTATAGGGACATAGTAGGCTATGGACATTGTTTGCCCATTTGTATAGTGAGTGGAATAAGTACAGTGCAGTTACAGCATATAATTATTATATGAAAGTATATACGTAGAGTACAAAACATTAAGAACACCTTCCTAATATTGAGTTGCAGCTTCAATTCGTCGGGGCATGGACTCTACAAGGTGTCGAAAGCATTCCACAGGGATACTGGCCCATGTTGATGCTAATACTTCCCACAGTTAAGTCAAGTTGGCTGGATGTCTTTTGGGTGGTGGACCATTCTTGATGTGTACAGAATATGAATAAATGGTAAGTGTGTGGTGCAGTAGTCAGTCCAGGGTTCAGTTGTTGGAGTAGTCTTGTGGCTTGGGGAAAGGGGCTGGCTTTGACACAGGGTGGTCCGAGACTTGATGTTGACCTTCACTGCAGTGGATCCCTCTCCCCTGTCCACTGCCAACACAATCATAGTCCCCTTTCAGGTAACGGCTGATCTGAATCTGGACGCCTTCATCCGTGGCATCCCGGGTTGCAGGGTTCTTCCGAATGGCTCCTATACACAAAGAAAGAACATGGAGTTACAGTTGAATTCCACATGGTCTTAAACACGTTTAAGAATTTACTTAAAAGTACACAAAACAAATGTAACACATTTAATATCAAATCTTACTGTGAAGAATGGTCATCAGAAACAAGTTCCTGAAACAGGCCTCATCCCCTGCACAGGCGGCAATGATGGCAAGACTGTTTGATAGAATGCAAGGTAGCATCTGCCACACTGTCGACTTCAGGTCCTTGGCACCCATTACAGCCAGAAACCTAAGATACAAAATGCAAGAGAAGTATTTGTTGTGACAGTTTAAAGACTGATTGCAGATATTTTCAATAAGTATTTACATTTAAGTTGGTAACAGTTATGTTTTTTCCTTCATGTCTGCCGCCCAAACTTGGCACTTTTGGCCCGTTGTCCACCATCTGTTTCCAACCTGCACAAGGTCCTATCTGGCCAACTGGTCCAATCTGGCCAGTTCAACTTCCTGTGTATTCGTCTGCTCATAGTGAACCACAAAGGCCAGCATTCACAGCGAATGCAGAAACCCCTCCAGTAGGTAGATGGAACGTGCCCATGAACTCACCAGGTAGATGGGGCGTACCCATGAATTTGGTTCATGGCATTGTTTACTTCAAACGACCAACACATAGTAATCTGAGAAATGTTATCTTGCACATTTTTTTAAACGTTTGTTTTTCCACTAACGTTTGTTATCATGCCCGTGTGGTGTTCTGTCTCGCGGTGTTAATTACAAACAAGCGCGAAATTTAGTTATTTTTCACCATTCTACCTACCAGGGTTTTATCCAGATGCTGCCCGTGGTCTGCGGCTATCAAGAATGATGTATATGGTGACCAAAGATTATTAGAAGGATTTTCAGGCTGAACGGATTTTAGACGACAGATGAGAAGTGATGTGATACCTTCACAACAAAGCAGAATATTCTTGATTAGAAGTAACGTAATGTTAGCTGGACTAGGTAAATAACATACGTTAGCTAATTTACAGTCCTGGTAGTCACTGCTAAACTGGTAACGTTAGTTACCTTCAGCAGAGTAAACGTGTTTGTCTTTTCACTCTAGTTTTGACTAACGTTAGCAAATAAGAATAACTCAATCTAGTATCCATCTATTCTACCCTTGTATGGAAAACACTCTGTTACTAAAAATAGAATTGTCGATATAGCTAACTCACTCTTGGTGTGTTGGTAGTAATGATGAATGTGTATAAATTGTCTATAGTTGGTTACAGAGTATGTGAGCGGAGTTGAGCGGTCGGAAATCCCGCTCATGGAGCACTGCACCATGTCCTTTCCAAACGCTCTGTTAAAAACCGCTCCGCACTCACAGGAGAAAAGAACGGCCGTTCCAAATGAATTGAAACCCCCCAATTTAACCAATACCCATCTATTTTTGTGACTACCTGGACCTACTTTTTGGTTTTGAATTATTCAAACCAAACCATGGGATTTGAATTAAGTATTTTAATAAACATGAAAAGGTGAATGTATGAAGTGGTCATCATTTTAAATAAGCTAAATGTCATATTAAACAGCATATAAACACTAAAGAGGTCAGGAGCCAGACAGGGAGCCAAAATACATTTATTTTGGTTATATTATTTCAATTTTAAACTGGGTGGTTCAAGCCCTGAATGCTGATCGGCTGACAGCTGTGGTATATGTATACCACGGTACGACAAAACATTTATTTTTACTGCTCTAATTACATTGGTAACCAGTTTATAATGGCAATAAGGCACCTCTGGGGTTTGTGGTATATGGTTAATATACCACGGCTAAGGGCTATGTCCAGGCAATACCTTGTGCCTAAGAACAGCCCTTAGCCGTGGTATATTGGCCATATACCACACCCCCTCCTGCCTTATTGCTTAATTATATTGAGGCTTATAGCCTACAAAGAAATACATTGTGAAGCGTTTGCGAGTGCGCCAACCTTCACATTCATACATCCGGTGAAATATCTGTCTCGTTCTGTGTATTTTATTGTTCTATTTGTGACAATACAATGTCGAATTGAGTTAATGCGCACTTCAGAGTAGGCATCCATAATGGAAATATGCAAATGTCTGCTAGAATGCGCCAATAGGATCTTGCTATCTTGTGCTTGACTCTGCCCACTATGACTATTGTGGAGGATGAATCAGAATTAGTTGGGTAACATAGATAAATAAGATGTTTTATTTACATAATATGCTTATGTGAGATACTTGTCATTAGAATGTCTCCCTTTGGACTATACTGTTGGCAGTTGCACTTTTCCCTTCTCAGCTAGGGAAAAGTCACTTGGGGCCCAGAGATGGGAGAGGTCAGGCTTGTCTTTTACAGATCTGGTAATATGCAGAATATCAGAATGGGAGAGGTCAGAATGCAACATTGTCTTCATATGTGAAGGTATCTGTTAAACCATGTGAAGGGATTGCGTGATTAAGGGGGAACCAATCATCTCTTGGCTCCACAATGTCTGTGCGCAAGTCACTCCCCTCAGTGAGCTTGTCCAGGAGTGGAGAGAAGAGGGGGTTTACTTGAGATGGGAGAATATAGAGTTGACAATTGAGTTATGCCTTGGATGAAGTAATGTTTTGGTACTATGAAGTACCAGGAACGAGATTAGAACCTCGTCTTAGAGAACAAACTGAACGATAATTTATAGCTAATGCTATCTGGCTATGGGATACTCCTTTCTCAAGTAAAAGGCCCTTTGTGAAGTTTTCCTAAGATCTGTGGTTCGTCATGTAAATTGAGAGGAGTGTATCTTGGCTATAAAATATCTTGGTATTCTTTTGTAGGCACTCTCAGAATTCATTATAGACACTGAATTGATCTGAGAGTCAAAGGGCTATGGTGAAGCTCATATAATTAAAGATGAAGTTTAAGTATAACTCTGACTGGTGTGTGGTTTGTAACTCTCCTCATTTGGTAATACAGGAAATTGTCAAGACACAATTTATAGATCGGCAGGTAAGGGTACTCTGGAGTGGCAAGATGTTCTTTACTTTTTTTAAATGTATTTTTAAATGTAACCTTTTTAACTAGGCAAGTCAAATCTGTTTGTTCTCTATTACATGGTTAGCAGATGTTATTGCGAGTGTAGCTGTTACACTCGATGAGGACAAAGGTAAGGAGTCAGGCGCAGAGAGCAAAGGTAACGGGGAAAACCACTTTTTAATGTCCAACCAGAAATACAACTGGTAACGTCAAAAACATTGGCGTAAAACTCCAACTTGAATAAAGTCCAAAACTGGAAAATAAATCCAGTCTGTGGAAAAACCCCAATGAAAATAGCAACCTCAGATACAAACAGAGAAACAAGCCCGCACAAACATAAACGGGCTAAACGAACTTAAATAACACCACCCTAACAACCAAACAATAAACAGGTGAAATCAATTAGACAAAACCAAACGAAAAGGAAAAAAGGATCGGTGGCAGCTAGTAGACCGGCGACGACGACCGCCGAGCGCCACTCGAACAGGAAGGAAGGCCACCTTCGGTAATACTCGTTACAGTACCCCCCTCCTGACGCGCAGCTCCCGCAGCGCGCCGACGCCGGCCTCGAGGACGACCCGGGGGCCGAGGCGCAGGGCGATCCGGATGGAGGCGATGGAACTCTCTCAGCATAGATGGATCCAATATATCCCCCACCGGGACCCAGCACCTCTCCTCCGGACCGTACCCCTCCCAGTCCACGAGGTACTGCAGGCCCCCCACCCGACGTCTGGAATCCAGAATAGACCTTATCCTGTACGCCGGGGACCCCTCTATATCCAGAGGGGGTGGAGGGACCTCCGGCACCTCACCTTCCTGCATGGGACCAGCTACCACCGGCCTGAGGAGAGACACATGAAATGAGGGGTTAATACGATAATAAGAAGGAAGTAACAATCGGTAACACACCTCATTTATTCTCCTCAGGACTTTAAATGGCCCTACACACTGCGGACCCAGCTTCCGGCAGGGCAAGCGGAGGGGCAGGTTTCGGGTCGAGAGCCAGACCCTATCCCCCGGTGCAAACACGGGGGCCTCACTGCGGTGACGGTCAGCGCTCTTCTTCTGCCGTCTACTCGCCTGACGCAGAGACTCCTGGACGGCTCTCCAAGTCTCCTTAGAGCGCTGTACCCACTCCTCCACCGCAGGAGCCTCGGTCTGACTCTGATGCCATGGTGCCAGAACCGGCTGATACCCCAACACACACTCAAATGGTGACATGTTGGTAGAGGAGTGGCTTAGTGAGTTCTGAGCAATTTCTGCCCAAGGGATGTATCTTGACCACTCCCCTGGCCGGTCCTGGCAATACGACCGCAGAAACCTACCCACCTCCTGGTTCACTCTCTCCACCTGCCCATTACTCTCCGGGTGATACCCCGATGTAAGGCTGACCGAGACCCCCAAATGCTCCATAAACGCCTTCCATACTCTGGAAGTGAACTGGGGACCCCGATCAGAAACAATATCCTCGGGCACCCCGTAGTGCCGGAAGACATGGGTAAATAATGCCTCCGCAGTCTGCAGGGCCGTAGGGAGACCGGGCAACGGGATAAGACGGCAGGACTTAGAGAACCGATCCACAACGACCAGGATCGTAGTGTTCCCCTGAGATGGAGGTAAGTCAGTCAGAAAATCTACCGAAAGATGGGACCACGGCCGTTGTGGAACGGGGAGGGGTTGTAACTTCCCTCGAGGCAGGTGCCTAGGAGCCTTACTCTGAGCGCACACCGAACAGGAAGAGACATAGAATCGCACATCCCTCTCCAAGGTGGGCCACCAGTACTTCCCCCTAAGACCTCGCACTGTCCTCGAAATACCCGGGTGACCCGACGAGAGTATACCATGAGCCCATCGAATCAATTGATCACGAACAGCGAGCGGTACATACCTACGCCCCTCCGGGCACTGTGGAGGCGCAGGTTCCTCCCTTAACGCCCGCTCGATGTCCGCGTCCACCTCCCATACTATCGGTGCCACCAACTTGGCCGCCGGA
Source organism: Salvelinus fontinalis (assembly GCF_029448725.1). Taxonomy (NCBI): domain Eukaryota; kingdom Metazoa; phylum Chordata; class Actinopteri; order Salmoniformes; family Salmonidae; genus Salvelinus; species Salvelinus fontinalis. Next base: position 30,898,179 of record NC_074680.1, read on the forward strand.
ATGATGGGAGTAGGATCGATGGACCGCTCCTCTGAGTCATAGAGGCGAGACAGCGCGTCGGCCTTAGTATTAAGGGAACCTGGTCGATACGAGATAGTAAAACGAAATCTGGTGAAATACATGGCCCACCTTGCCTGACGCGGATTCAGTCTCTTAGCTGATCGGATATACTCCAGGTTACGGTGGTCAGTCCAGATGAGGAAAGGGTGCTTAGCCCCCTCAAGCCAGTGTCTCCACACCTTCAAGGCCTTAACCATAGCCAACAACTCCCTATCCCCCACATCATAATTCCGCTCCGCTGGCCCAAGTTTTTTCGAAAAAAAAGCACAAGGGCGGAGTTTTGGTGGCACACCCGAGCGCTGTGAGAGCACCGCTCCAACCCCAGCCTCGGATGCGTCCACCTCTACTATAAACGCCAAAGAAGGGTCCGGATGCGCCAACACTGGCGCCTCGGTAAACAGCACCTTCAACCTACAGAAGGCCCTGTCTGCCTCTGCCGACCACTGCAAACGCACCGGCCCCCCCTTCAGGAGTGAGGTAATAGGGGCTGCTACCTGACCAAAACCCCGGATAAACCTCCGGTAGTAATTGGCAAACCCTAAGAACCGCTGCACCTCTTTTACCGTGGTCGGAGTCGGCCAATTACGCACGGCTTTTACGCGGTCACCCCCTATATCCACCCCCGAGCTGGAAATGCGGTAACCCAGGAAGGAAACGGCTTGTTTAGAAAACTCACATTTCTCCGCCTTCACGTACAAGTCATGCTCCAGCAGTCGCCCAAGAACCTTGCGCACCAGAGACACATGCGCGGCGCGTGTAGCGGAGTAGATCAAAATATCGTCAATATACACCACCACACCCTGTCCGTGCAGGTCTCTGAGAATCTCGTCAACAAAGGATTGAAAGACAGCTGGAGCATTCTTTAACCCGTACGGCATGACGAGGTACTCATAATGGCCCGATGTAGTACTAAACGCGGTTTTCCACTCATCTCCCTCCCGAATACGCACCAGATTATACGCGCTCCTAAGATCCAGTTTCGTGAAGAACCGTGCTCCGTGGAATGATTCCATCGCCGTAGCGATGAGAGGTAGTGGGTAACTAAAACCCACCGTGATGGAATTTAGACCTCGATAATCAATACACGGACGCAACCCACCATCCTTTTTCTTCACAAAAAAGAAACTCGAGGAGACGGGTGACATGGAGGGCCGAATGAATCCCTGTCCCAGAGCTTCCGTAACATATGTCTCCATAGCCAACGTCTCCTCCTGGGACAAAGGATACACATGACTCCTGGGAAGTGCAGCGTTTACCTGGAGGTTTATCACGCAATCCCCCTGTCGATGGGGAGGTAATTGGGTCGCCTTCTTTTTACTGAAAGCGATAGCCAAATCGGCATACTCAGCGGGAATGCGCACGGTGGAAACCTGGTCTGGACTCTCCACCGTGGTCGCACCGATGGAAACTCCTACACACCTGCCTGAACACTCATCAGACCACCCCTGTAGAGCTCCCTGTTTCCACGAAATCGTCGGATTGTGAATAGCCAGCCAAGGAATCCCCAGCACCACCGGAAACGCAGGTGAATCGATAAGAAACAGACTAATCCGTTCCTTATGATTCCCCTGCGTAATCATCTCCAAAGGAATTGTGGACTCCCTGACCAGCCCTGACCCTAACGGTCGACTATCTAAAGAGTGCACAGGAAAAGGGGGGTCTACCTTAACTAACGGAATCCTCAACCTCTGAGCGAGTCCGCGATCTATAAAATTCCCAGCTGCGCCTGAATCGACTAGCGCCTTATGCTGGAGAGAGGGAAAAAATTTAAGGAAACATATTAACAAAAACATGTGACCAACAGGAAGCTCTGGGAGAGTGTGGTGCTGACTCACCTGAGGTGACCGAGGAGTGTTCTGCCTGCCCTCTCGATTCCCAGATGAACTCCTCCAGCACCGACCGGAAGTGTGCCCTCTTCGGCCACAACTAGTACAGGAGGAGCCTCCTCCGATCTCCCTAGATGCTGCCCCTCCTAGCTCCATCGGGATGGGAGCAGGAGGGTCAGGAGATGGAACGGACAGGACCCTTTCAGAACGTCCGCGAGCAGCTAGCAGATGGTCTAACCGGATAGACATGTCTATTAGTTCATCCAAACTTAGCGTAGTGTCCCGACAAGCCAGCTCTCTGCGGACGTCCTCTCTCAGGCTACACCTGTAATGGTCTATCAGGGCCCTGTCGTTCCACCCTGCTCCAGCAGCCAAGGTCCGGAAATCCAGCGCGAAGTCCTGCGCGCTCCTCGTCCCCTGTCGTAGATAGAACAATCTCTCACCCGCCGCTCGGCCATCTGGAGGGTGATCGAACACGGCCCGAAAACGGCGGGTGAACTCCGGGTAGTGGCCCCTCGCTGAGTCGGCCCCGTTCCAGACCGCATTGGCCCACTCTAGGGCTCTACCCGTCAGGCAGGAGACGAGGACACTCACGCTCTCCTCATCCGAGGGAGCTGGTCGGACGGTGGCCAGGTACAGGTCTAATTGTAGCAGGAATCCCTGGCACCCCGCCGCCGCTCCATCGTACTGGCTTGGAGGCGTAATACGCAACGCGCTGGTACCGGGTCCCGCTGGAGGAGATGGTATAGTTGCTGGAGGGAGGGTAGGTGGGTTAGTAGGGAGACCACTCCTCTCCCAACGATCCATCCTCTCCATCATAAGATCCATAGCTGATCCGATGCGATGAAGGATGGACGTGTGATGAAGGACTCTCTCCTCCATCGTGGGGAGAGGGGTGGTCGCTGCTCCTGCTGGCTCCATTTTAGGGTGCGGGCTTCTGTTACACTCGATGAGGACAAAGGTAAGGAGTCAGGCGCAGAGAGCAAAGGTAACGGGGAAAACCACTTTTTAATGTCCAACCAGAAATACAACTGGTAACGTCAAAAACATTGGCGTAAAACTCCAACTTGAATAAAGTCCAAAACTGGAAAATAAATCCAGTCTGTGGAAAAACCCCAATGAAAATAGCAACCTCAGATACAAACAGAGAAACAAGCCCGCACAAACATAAACGGGCTAAACGAACTTAAATAACACCACCCTAACAACCAAACAATAAACAGGTGAAATCAATTAGACAAAACCAAACGAAAAGGAAAAAAGGATCGGTGGCAGCTAGTAGACCGGCGACGACGACCGCCGAGCGCCACTCGAACAGGAAGGAAGGCCACCTTCGGTAATACTCGTTACAGTAGCGAAATGCAACGATGGCCTAACCTGGATGATGCTGGGCCAGTTGTGCGCCACACTATGGGACTCCCAATCACGGCCGGTTGTGATACAGCCTGGAATCGAATCAGGGTCTGTAGTGACGCCTATAGCACTGAGATGCAGTGCCTTAGACCGCTGCGCCACTCGGGAGTCCATTTACCATTCGGCCATCAGATTTTCTACCAATGCTCCTTATAGGGCACATCACTGCACTCTATACTCCTGTGTAAACTGGTCATCTTTGTATAATCGTCGCAATACCTACTATTTGATGCTTATTTATAACACCCTCCTAGGCCTCACTCCCCCCTATCTGAGATACCTACCGCAGCCCTCATCCTCCACATACAAATCAAATTGTATTTGTCACATGCACCGAACACAGCAGGTGTAGTAGACCTTATAGTGAAATGCTTAATTAAAAGCCCTTAACCAACAATGCAGTTTTAAGAAAATATCAGAAAAGAGATTAGAATAATAAATGGTTACAACACCCGTTCTGCCATTCACATTCTGTTAAAGGTCTCCAAAGCATACATATCCCTGGGTCACTCTTTTCATTTCACTGCGACTGGAACAAGCTGCAAAAAACACTAAAACTGGACAGTTTTATCTCCACCTCTTCATTCAAAGACTAAATCATGGACACTCTTACTGACTTTTGTGGCTGCTTCACGTGATGTACAGCTGAAGTCGAAAGTTTACATACGCCTCAGCCAAATACATTTAAACTCAGTTTTTCACAATTCCTGGCATTTAATCAGAGTAAAAATTCCTGTCTTAGGTCAGTTAGGATCACCACTTTATTTTAAGAATGTGAAATGTCACAATAATAGGAGAATGATTTATTTTTTATTTCAGCTTTTATTTCTTTCATCACATTCCCAGTGGGTCAGAAGTATACATACACTCAATTAGTATTTGGTAGCATTGCCTTTAAATTGTTTAACTTGGGTCAAATGTTCAAGTATCCTTCCACAAACTTCCCACAATAAGTTGGGTGAATTTTGGCCCATTCCTCCTGACAGAGCTGGTGTAACTGAGTCAGGTTTGTAGGCCTCCTTGCTCACACACACTTTTTCAGTTCTGCCCACAAGTTTTCTATAGGATTGAGGTCAGGGCTTTGCGATGGCCTCTCCAATACCTTGACTTTGTTGTCCTTAAGCCATTTTCCCACAACTTTGGAAGTATGCTTGGGGTCATTGTCCATTTGGAAGACCCATTTGCAACCAAGCTTTAACTTCCTGACTGATGTCTTGAGATGTTGCTTCAATATATCCACATACTTTTCCTCCCTCATGATGCCATCTATTTTGTGAAGTGCACCAGTCCCTCCTGCAGCAAAGCACCCCACAACATGATGCTGCCACCCCCGTGGTTCACGGTTGGGATGGTATCCCCCTTTTTCCTCCAAACATAACGATGGTCATTATGGACAAACAGTTCTATTTGTTTCATCAGACCAGAGGACATTAATACAAAAATTACAATCTTTGTCCCCATGTGCAGTTGCAAACTGGAGTCTGGCTTTTTTTATACGGTTTTGGAGCAGTGGCTTCTTCCTTGCTGAGCGGCCTTTCAGGTTATGTCGATATAGGACTCGTTTCCTCCAGCATCTTCACAAGGTCATTTGCTGTTGTTCTGGGATTGTGTTGCACTTTTTGCACCATAGTAAATTCCTCTCTAGGAGACAGAACGCGCCTCTTTCCTGAGCGGTATGACAGCTGTGTGGTCTCGGTCCCATGGTGTTTATAATTGTGTACTATTGTTTGTACATATGAACATGGTACCTTCTGGCATTTGGAAATTGCTCCCAAGGATAAACCAGACTTGTGGAGGTCTACAATTCTTTTCTGAGGTCTTGGCTGATTTCTTTTGATTTTCCCATGATGAAGCACTGAGTTTGAAGTTCGGCCTTGAAATACATCCACGGGTACACCTCCAATTGACTCAAATGATGTCATTTAGCCTATCAGAAGCTTCTGAAGCCATGACATACTTTTCTGGAATTTTCCAAGCTGTTTAAAGGCACAGGCAACTTAGTGTATGTAAACTTCTCACCCACTGGAATTGTGATACAGTGAAATATAAGTGAAATAATCTGTAAACAATTGTTGGAAAAATGACTTGTGTCATGCACAAAGTAGATGTCCTAACCGACAAGCCAAAACTATAGTTTGTTAACAAGAAATTTGTGGAGTGGTTGAAAAACGAGTTTTAATGACTCCAACCTAAGTGTGTGTAAACTTCCGACTTCAACTGTTTTGTAGTCTCTACCTTCTTGCCTTTGTGCTGTTGTCAGTGCCAAATAATGTTTGTACCATGTTTTGTGCTGCCACCATGTTGTTGTGCTACTATGTTATTGTCATGTGGTGTTGCTACTATGCTGTGTTGTCATGCGTTGCTGCCATGCTATGTTGTTGTCTTATGTCTCTCTTATGTAGTGTTGTGGTGTCTCTTGTCATGATGTGTTTTGTCCTGTATTTTGATTTTTAATCCCAGCCTCCGTCCCCCTTTAGGTAGGTCGTCATTGTAAATAAGAATTTGTTCTTAATTTGTTCTTAATTAGCTTGACTGACTTGTTAAAAAAAAAAATATACTAATTTGTTTGCATGTGAAACGACGGGCAGTGGTCTATCTTGGTTAAGTTATACAAGTCTTTGACTATACTTTGCGCACTTCCGGTGGTCGCCATATTGATTTTTTGTCGATGTTGAAAACACACGTTTTTAAATCCTTGTTCAATTTTATGTCTAACTTTTCGTATTATTGTTTTAAATTGTGGTATCTGGTTATTTGTTTATAGTTACTACCTGAAGGGTAGCAACACAACAGCCAAGATGCCGCGTATCATGATCAAGGGGGGTGTATGGCGAAACACCGAGGTAAATTGGCGTAGCTAACGCTAGTAACTTACGTCTGCTGCTAACTAGCTTCCAACTAAAATACTATTTTTTTTAGTTAACTAAGTCAACTCCAGGTTAATGATCTACCATGTAAATGCATTCACTGAATTAGCTACTCGACAGCATGTAATTCACTGCATCACTTTAGCTAACATTAGCTGGCTAGTCAGCTAGTTAGCTAACAACATTAACCTTAGTCGTAATAGCTCACTAGCTGAACTTCAATGTAACGTTAGCTAGTTGGCATTAACTAACTAGTAATATCTACTAGTTAACGCCGTCTTTAAATTATAGTTGTCTGCAGTTGAAACTGAATTTTACTCGGGGATCAGTGAACAATTAATTAATCAATAAAATATTACATCCTCCCTCTTTCTCCCAGGATGAGATACTGAAGGCAGCGGTGATGAAATATGGGAAGAACCAGTGGTCTCGTATTGCCTCCCTGCTGCACCGCAAGTCTGCCAAACAGTGCAAAGCCCGCTGGTGTGTGTGTGTGTGTGTCTGTCTCTTTCTCTCTCTCTCTCTGACGTTAAAACCGGTGTGTGTGGCATGCATGATAAGCTGAGCCCCAAATAAGACTGAGTGGGGTCTGTGAGTGTGTGTGGATACAGTTCTGTGTGTATCTAATGTGTTGTTTTTGTGTGTAGGTATGAGTGGCTGGATCCCAGCATTAAGAAAACTGAGTGGTCCAGAGAAGAAGAGGAGAAGCTGCTCCACCTGGCCAAGCTTATGCCCACCCAGTGGAGGACCATTGCTCCTATCATAGGACGCACCGCTGCCCAGTGTCTGGAGCACTACGAGTTTCTACTGTAAGACCCACGCAAAAACACTTTCTCTCTGTGTTCAGAGAAGACCTCTTGGCGTCCATGTTCTTATGCATTTTCTTGGTGTGTGTATGTGTATAGAGACAAAGCAGCCCAGAGGGACAATGAGGAGGATACAGCTGATGATCCCAGGAAACTGAAGCCTGGAGAGATCGACCCCAACCCTGAAACCAAGCCCGCTAGGCCTGACCCTGTGGACATGGACGAAGGTACGTTTATTTATTTATTATTTAACCTTTATTTAACCAGGTAGGCTAGTTGAGAACAAGTTCTCATTTGCAACTGCGACCTGGCCAAGATAAAGCAAAGCAGTTTGACACATACAACAACACAGAGTTACACATGGGACAAACAAACATACAATCAATAATACAGTAGAAAAATCTATATACAGCATGTGCAAATGAGGTAGGATAAGAGAGGTAAGGAAATAAATAGGCCATGGTGGCAAAGTAATTACAATATAGCAATTAAACACTGGAATGGTAGGATGTGCAGAAGATGAATGTGCAAGTTGAGATACTGGGGTGCAAAGGACCAAGATAAATAAATACAGTATGGGGATGAGGTAGATTGGATGGGCTATTTACAGATGAGCTATGCACAGGTGCAGTGATCTGTGAGCTGCTCTGACAGCTTGTGCTTAAAGTTAGTGAGGGAGGTAGGAGTCTCCAGCTTCAGATATTTGTGCAGTTCGTTCCAGTCATTGGCAGCAGAGAACTGGAAGGAGAGGCGGCCAAAGGAAGAATTGGTGCAATGCTTCTTCGGCTCGTTGCTGTTCAGTCAACTTGCATGGTTTATTAAAATTAAATAAATAAGACCAAACCAGCTATTCCTGACTGTGTGTTTCTGTTTGTGTGTATAGATGAGCTGGAGATGCTGTCCGAGGCCAGAGCTCGTCTGGCCAACACTCAGGGCAAGAAAGCCAAGAGGAAGGCCAGAGAGAAACAGCTGGAGGAGGCCAGGTATATACAGGCACACACCTTTTACACACCAGCACAAATGTGTGTTTCAAATAAGAGCTGTGTCATGTAAATACAACAAATGCAGGATTTGTCATTTGTGAACTGCATAACGTTCAGCATAACTTTCAGACAGACATTTCTGAATTTGCTCTCAGAGTGAGGGTACTCGATTAAGCTGGCCTGGTGCCTCGTGGGTGTAGTTTACACCGGGTGAAAAGTGATTGCATTCATTTTGGAACTGGGCTGCCTTCAGGCGTGAGCCCCGCGCCCCGTTCTGGCTGGTGGCAGCGTTGTCTCAAAACAAAAGTGATGTAGGTTAAGCACGTGGAGTAATGAGTAGGATTCTGTTTTCACATGCAAAGTGATTTATTTTCATAACACTATTTTGCCTTCCCAATGAAAAATAGTTTGAGAATTCAAACATTTATATATATAGAGATATATGTTTCTGAACAATGCATCATTCTGCCTTGTTGACAACATGACCGAGTGGCGCAGATTACTGTTCAATTTGAGCAGGACGTGTGTCCATCACCGGTTTTGCATGTTCATAGCCCGTTGCAACCCGGTCCATCTTAATCGAATCCCCTCAATGCCTACCACCAAATCAAGAAAACTTTCAACCCTGACAAACATACACGCCCTCTCTTTCTCCTCACTCCCAGACGACTGGCTGCTCTACAGAAGCGCAGGGAGTTGAGGGCAGCAGGCATCGACGCTCAGAAGAAGAGGAAGAAGAAGAGAGGAGTGGACTACAATGCTGAGATTCCCTTTGAGAAGAAACCTTCTCAGGTAACACATTACATACACATACATCAACGTGTGTGTGAGGTGTGTATTATTGGGGCTAAGTGTTATTATATTATGATTCTAGGGTTTCTATGACACCAGCATGGAGCTCTACGAAGGTCTGGAACCAAACTTCAAACGCCTGCGACAACAACACCTGGACGGAGAGCTACGCAAGTCAGTCACACACACACACCCAACTTGACGAATGCCACAAGTATGATCTGATTGGGCCGTTTATAGATGGGATAATTTGACAGTTTGAATGTGAGGAGGAGAGAGCTGTGTGCCTGACTTTGTGTGTCCTCAGTGAGAAGGAGGAGAGGGAGAGGAAGAGGGATAGACAGAAGATCAAGAAGAAGAAGGAAAGTGATCTTCCGTCAGCCATCCTCCAGACCAGCGGAGTAGCGGAGTTCACCAAGAAACGCAGCAAACTGGTGCTGCCTGCACCACAGGTAACAACGCTGACTGTGTGTGTGCATCTCTGATTTTTATTTATTTATTTTATTTCACCTTTATTTAACCAGGTAGGCTAGTTGAGAACAAGTTCTCATTTGCAACTGCGACCTGGCCAAGATAAAGTGATGCATAGCTACAGGAAGTATTGAAGTTTTGTCAGGCCAGTGAAGTTTGACTGCGTGTCTGATGTTGTCTGGCTGACGCTGTCTGGCGTGTGTAGATCTCTGATGCGGAGCTGGAGGAGGTGGTTAAGCTGGGTCAGGCCAGTGAAGTGGCTCGTCAGACCGCTGAGGAATCTGGGATCACTAACTCCGCCTCCTCAGCCCTACTGTCAGAATACAGCCTTTCCAACAGCGCCATGGCAACTGGGCTACGCACCCCCAAGACCCCTGCTGCGCAGGACAAGATACTACAGGTACACACAGTCACTCTCCCTTTTTCTCTGTCTCAGGGTATATGAAGAAAGCTGTCCACGGTACATATTACCATTCAATGTGAATCATAACATCAAATTAATGCCAATACAATACCTCTGACAACATCTCTCTCTCTCTGCAGGAGGCCCAGAACCTGATGGCTCTAACTAACGTAGACACTCCTCTGAAAGGAGGTCTGAACACTCCTCTCCACCAGAGTGACTTCTCAGGAGTCACACCCCAAAGACAGGCAGTACAGACACCGAATACTGTACTGACCACACCTTTCAGGTACACACACGCCAGCAGCATACCACCTTGCATCCCACTGGTGGCTTGCCGCTGAAGCTAAGCAGGGTTGGTCCTGGTCGGTCCCTGGATGTTGGAGGGCCAGTAGGAGGCACTCTTTCCTCTGGTCTAAAAATAATATCTCAATGCTCCAGGGCAGTGATATGGGACATTGCCTTGTGTAGGGTGCCGTCTTTTGGATGGGACGTTAAACGGGTGTCCTGACTCCCTGTGGTCACTAAAGATTCCATGGCACTTATCACAAGAGTCGGGTTGTTAACCATGGTGTCCTGTTTAAATTCCCAATCTAGCCCTCATATCTTCATGGCCACCTAATCATCCCCAGCTTCCAATTGGTTCATTCATCCCCCCTTCTCTCCCCTGTAACTATTCCCCAGGTCGTTGCTGTAAATGAGAATGTGTTCTCAGTCAATTTACCTGGTAAAATAAATTAACATGCCATCCATTCTCCCACACACCTAATTCTGTACTGACTAGTGGCACACACTATTGCTGTTGTAGAACCCCGGGTCCAGGGTCTGAGGGCGGTATGACCCCCCAGGGAGCGTTAACCCCTAAAGGACCGGGTACTGTGACCCCTGGATTAACCCCTGGGCGCACCCCTCTACGAGACAAACTCAACATCAATACTGAGGAACAACTAGCAGACCCTGCCTACGCTAGACATCTGGTAACACAAACTACTATTGAAATGGCTACTGTTTCGAATTCGTTTTTGTGTATGTATAACGTTATTTTCTGTGTGTGTAACTTTATTTTGTGTGTATGTGCGTAGCAACGAGAGTCGAGGGAGCAGCTGAAGCTGGGTCTGATGTCGCTGCCGATCCCCAAGAACGACTTTGAGATCGTTCTACCAGAAAACGCAGAGACTGAACTGGAGGAAATGGAGACGGAGACTGGATACATGGAGGATGCCTCAGAGATAGAGCTACGCAAACAGGTAACACTCGGTCACACAGACCCACATGCATACAACTCATATAAAGCTCTACTCTTGACTATCCCCTTTTGTAACTATCCCCTTTTGTGTGTGTGTTGCAGGCTGCCCGGGATGCAGAGCAGGAGAAAGAGCTGAAGCTGAGACACACTGCTGTACAGAGGATTCTACCTAGACCATCAGAGGTAAGCACACACAGTGTGACTCTCTCACACACAAGAGTTCAAGTGCTGCATCACCTCCCCTTCCCGGCTACAGCATTAGTGACAAAACTAATGCAGAATTGTGTGTGTGTGTAGGTGAATGAGTCTATCCTGCGTCCGTTGGGAACAGATCCTCTGTCAGAACTGCAGCAGGCTGAGGAGATGCTCAAGAAGGAGATGATCACTATGCTGCACTTTGACTGTCTACACCACCCACCAGCCAACCAACAGGTAGGTGTATACACATACATAAACACACACAGGGCTGCGTTTGGAGCAGAACTAAAGTACTTTGTTTATCCAACCACAGCGCAGCAAACAACGAGGGCCTGCCTCCACCTCCAACAACGCAGAACACATCGCCCACCTGGACAGACACCCCTACAAGCCAATCAGCAATGAGGAGCTGGCACATGTAAAACACACACACACACACACCCCTACTATCCAGTGTTTCCCAACCTGTTTCCCCTGCAATGTCATGGTCTCCATCTGCTGTGTTTTAGTCTTGTTTTAGTATGCCTCAATCCTAAAATGAATAGGAAAACTGTCTAGGAATAGGAAAGATGGACACTGTCTAGATGGAGTACTAGGGATGGGTACGGTTAATCGAATATCCGAACGGACGTTAGTATTGACTTACTTGAGTTCATTTTCAGATTTGTTTTAAAAAGGCCTAAAAAAAAACAATGACAAAGATTTGTCTAAATTACATTTGAAATGATCCTTGTGATATTGTTACCTACAAGGATATACCATGACATTAGAAATTCTTAATATAATAAAACCACTATCTTTTGAATGTATACTGAACAAAAATATAAATGCAACATGCAACAATTTCAAAGATTTTACTGAGTTACTCTTCATGTAAGGAAATCAGTAAATTGAAATAAATAAATTTGGCCCCGACTCTATGGATTTCACATGACTGGGAATACAGATATGCATCTGTTAGTCACAGATACCTTAAGGGAAAAAAAGGTAGGGTTGTGACTCCGGTCAGTATCTGGTGTGACCACCGTTTGCCTCATTCAGCGTGATGCAACTCTCCTTCACAGAGTTGATCAGGCTGTTGATTGTGGCCTGTGGAATATTGTGCCACTCCTCTTCAATGGAGTTGCTGGATATTGGCGGGAACTGGAACATGCTGTCGATCCAGAGCATCCCAAACATCCTCAATGGATGACATGTCTGGTGAGAATGCAGGCCATGGAAGAACTGGGGCATTTTCAGCTTCCAGCAATTGCATAAAAATCCTAGCGACATGAAGCAACGCATTATCATGCTGAAACATGAGGTGATGGGGGGTGGAGAATGGCACCACAATGGGCCTTGGGATCTCGTCACGGTATCGCTGTGCATTCAAATTGCCATTGATAAAATGCAATTTTGTTCGTAGCTTATTCCTGCCCATACCATAACCCCACCGCCAGCATGGGGCACTCTGTTCACAACGTTGACATCGGCAAACCGCTTGCCCACACGGCGCCATACACGTGGTCTGCGGTTGTGAGGCCGGTTGTCAAATTATCTAAAATGATGTTGGAGGCAGCTTATGGTAGAGAAATGAACATGAAATTATCTGGCAACAGCTCTGTTGTACATTTCTGCAGTCAGCATGCCAATTGCACAGTCCCTCAAAACTTGAGACATCTGTGGCATTGTGTGAAAGTGACCTTTTATTGTCCCCAGCATAAGGTGCAGCTATGTAATGATCATGCTTAATCAGCTTCTTCATATGCTTCATAGAAATAAAGCTTTTTGTGTGTATGGAACATTTCTGGGATGTTTAATTCAGCAAAACATTGGACCAACACTTTACATGTTGTGTTTATATCTTTGTTATCAATGTAGGTTTTATAATGGTGCATTGAGTTACAGCTGCCCATTTGGCCCTCCAGTCTGCCCAGACATCAGTATGCTGTTTTTCCCACTTCGAATGGCAATTACAGGCGTCCACATAATGGAGTTTCTACAAATCAAATTTGATTAGTCACATGCGCTGAATACAACAGTTGTAGACCTTACAGTGAAATGCTTACTTACGAGTCCCTAACCAACAATGCAGTTTAAAAAAAATACAGATAAGAAAAATAAATAAAAGTAACAAGTAACTAAAGAGCAGCAGTAAAATAGCAAACTATATACAGGGGGGTACCGGTACAGAGTCAATGTGCGGGGGCACCGGTTAGTTGAGGTAATATGTACATGTAGGTAGAGTTACAAGACCTGAGATCAATGCAAAATACTCACCAGAAAACATTGTTGGATCAGAATCTGTTCTAAATTCATAATTTTCTTTCACTGTTGCTGTTCGCCAAAACTACAGAGAAAAGCAGTCTGTCTGCATTTTACCTCTGCCATGTGCATTTTTGGTCATTTTGATTGGTCAAGAGTGTAAAAATGAATAGCATTTCCACTATGGTCCATGCTATCTGGGATCCTAGAGACCATCCCTACCCCATTGAAGTTGACATTTAAAATGGTACGGTTAAGGTTGGGTATAGGGTAGGGACATCCCCGGATTGCATTGACCTTTCGACTATCCAGATACACGTTTAAAAAATATATATTATATAAAATAAAATCCCTACAGAGTAGAGTAACTTTGTCCACGCAATGTGGACATTTGTGTGAGATGTGTAAATAATAGTGCTTGTGACTTCTCCCCTCCCCGCAGGCCAGTGAGTTGCTGAGCCAGGAGATGGAGGTGGTGAAGGCAGGTATGGGTCATGGGGACCTGTCCATGGAGGCCTACAGCCAGGTGTGGGAGGAGTGTTACGGCCAGGTGCTGTACCTCTCCGCCCAGAGCCGCTACACCAGGGCCAACCTGGCCTCCAAGAAGGACCGCATAGACTCCCTGGAGAAGAAACTAGAGGTGAGACCACATACACACGCTATCATGTCCTTTTTACACTAGAAGCTGCTGGGCCATAGGTAACTCATGATGTATACCACATGTTTATGATGTGTGTATTCCTAGATCAACCGAGGCCACATGACGTGTGAGGCCCGTCGCGCTGCTCGTCTGGAGCGTCGTCTCAAGGTGACTATAAGCACTGACCTATACTCTTTCTGTATGTCTCTCAAAATGTTTCTAGACGGTACCATTGCTGTGCTGTAGACCTACTGAAGCAGCATGGTGAAGAATTGTGTTAGCAGGGATATGTCTGTATGTGTGTAGGTGTTACTAGGAGGGTACCAGTCCCGTGCTGTAGGTCTACTGAAGCAGCATGGTGAACTGTGGGAGCAGGTTGAGCAGGCAGCTACGGAGCTCCACACCTTCACTGAGCTGAAGAAACAAGAAGACACAGCGATACCCCGCAGACAAGAGGTACACATACTTTCACACACCCCGCCATATCACACAAACACCAGATATTTACACACACTATCAGCTGACACAAACTGCGGCCTGTTTATTGGACTTCATTTTCTCTTTAGGCTCTAAGGGAGGACGTGGAGAGACAGCAGGAGAGAGAAAAGGAGCTTCAGCAGAGATATGGAGACTTGCTGCTGGAGAAAGAAGCTCTGCTGTCTGCTAAATACTAACACACACCCCTACTAGAAACCCCATACATGCTTTCTATACACACACACAAATCACTAACACATATTAAAAAACATGTTAAGCAAATGCACACATACTGGAGAAAGTGTCTGCTCAAACACAGGATCATAGTGACCCTCGTCTCGCTGTCTAATTGTGTGTTGATAGGTAAACATATTTACAAGTGAATGATCTATTGGAGCTCTGCCTCTTCATGTCATATTGATGTCATGGTCCAGTGCTTAGAGCATGCCCAGTAGTTGCCTCGTGTTGGTCTTTCCTCTGGTGAATGTGTCTTTTCATTGGAATAAATTATCAATACAAATCTGATTTCTCCCTAAGACCTGTTTGCTGTATGTGGTGTTTGTCTGCCCCTAGGATTTTCTACCTGCAGCAAACCTAGTGGATAATTCTGGAAATACCAGTAAAAGCAAAGTGCCTCAAAAAGCATGGCCTATGAAATGTACAGAGAAACTTGTTCTTAGCAGTGTTTTCAGGGCTATTGGATGATAATCTGTTTTCCTACAGTTCACATATGTGTTGGAAGATGCCATATTGACAGAAAGCTAGCTTTCCATCCAATTGGTGAGATTTTCATGCAAATTCTTCCCCCAAATGGACTTGTTGCGGATAAAAAAAAGAGTGCTTGATGACAGTGCACACAATGTACTTTTTTTGTTTAAGTTTTCATGTACAGAATTTTTTTAATGTTTCCATTGCATTTTCAACTCTGATAGTTTTGTCACAAACTGTTGCATTAAATACCAAATGTACCTACTCTGGTCTTGACACGTGTGCTCTAGCCAACAGCTCACTAGTCTACATGAGATTGTTGTGGATAAGAACGAGAATATTTTAATTTGTGAAACGGCAGTCAAGCATCGATCGTCACCAGAATAAGACCCTAAATATTTATTGGAATGGAGCATCAAGATCACTGCACTTTCACCACCCTGTGAAGTTCATAACTTATTTCAGCTGTAGCTTAATAAACTGCAAGGTTTCCCAAGTCATAGTGGGAGGACCACACACCATGTTGTTCACATGACTTCATTATGGTTTTAATATTATTTGCCACCATATCTCGCATAAATCATTGTACTGACAAAAAGATCCCACCATGTTGAACGAACAAATTCTGTCGGCATTTATAAAATTGTAACAGACTGTATTTCCATCACAGCTGTCATGAAGATTATTTTTATTCAGTATGGCATCATAACTGGATGGAAATGTGGTTGGTGTTGAATAACCGAGTCAGTCTAATCAAATAGCTTTATTAAAGACAACTTTTTATATAAACCAGTGATGCATAATCATTGTGAGTGAATGTGGACAACAAAAAAAAAAATGAACCGGACACTAAGGCTGCATTTACAAAGGCAGCCCAATTCAGATTTTTTTCACTAATTGGTCTAACCAACCAGATCTGAAAAATATCTGAATTGGGCTGCCTGTGTAAACGCAGAGTAAGTGACACATGACAGGAAGTTGTCTGGGCTTCAACAGAAATAGATAACTTGCTGTCTGTCTTTATGGTAAGAATCTCAAATCATAAAAAAACAGCCTGTCGAACCATTTCTCTTCTGCCTTTAGCAGGCCAGGAACGCCATCCCATTCCCCCTATTAGCACTCTGGAAGAGGAGAGAGGGACCATGTTTGTTATATTGATTACTTCCAACCAGTTTGTTTTGTGAGAGGACAGTCCTACAGTGCATATAGGAAGTTGGGGAGGGAAGAGGAATGAAAGGGAGATGAGTGTACCGTGTGTCTGTAACTGTAGCGTCTGATGGCCTCTCTGATGTGGCAGGGCTGAATGGCTCCACTGGGAGGCTCCACACCACTCACTGCTGAGCTCTGAAACACACACACTTTAACACACGGTATACACAAGCTGTGCAACACAAACAAAATAACTATTTTAACAGACCTTCTTGCGTTTCCTTTGCCTGGTCTTACTGTCCAATCCCAAGCCTCCATTTGAGGGCTTAGAGGAGTGGGATGAGCCAGGAGTGGAGGGGGGCGTGGTCTCTGGAGATTCTGGATCTCTCTTTACCTGGGAGAGAGATAGCGACAGAGAGAGGGGGAAGGTAGAGAGATGGAAGGGAGAAAACATGTTTTAACTGAGCGGCCAGTAGGAATAGCAAGTTAGCTAGCTGCTACTCCTGTTAGCTGGCTAACAGAGGAGCGTGTGTGTTAACTTACCTCTGTATTGCTGTGGTAGTGTATGAAGCTGGCAGACACAACATGGCTGAAGGGGTCTGTCTTTGGAGTCATATCCTGTTTCACTAACAGAGACAGATCTACCAGCTAGAGAGAGAAAGAGAGGGAGTGAATATTGTAATCCAAACAGAACAACAATACAGCCCAAATAAAAAAATACTACAGTTTACTATAGAACACTATAGTACCTACTATAGAATTCTGCAGTAAACTGTAGTATACTGTAGAATCGCATACTCCACACTGTAGTATCTCTCGATCATGTAGTACTTACTATAGAATGTTCTAGTATACTGTACTACACATTTTAGTATCCCTCGCTCGTTTAGTGGTGACTTTAAATTTTGTATTATACTGTATTATATATATACAGTGCATGTTCCTACCCTAACAAGGCAATATACAAGGGGTACAGGTACAGAGTCAATGTGCAGGGGTACAGGTTAGTCGAGGTAATATGTACATGTAGGTAGAGGTAAAGTGACTATGCATAGATAATAAACAGAGAGTAGCAGCAGCGTACAAATGAGGGTCAATGCAAATAGTCCAAATAGCATTTTGATGAACTGTTCAGGAGTCTTATGGCTTGGGGGTAGAAGCTGTTAAGGAGCCTTTTGGACCTAGACTTGGTGCTCCAGTACTGCTTGCCGTGCAGTAGCAGAGAGAACAGTCTATGACTTGGATGGCTGGAGTCTTGACAATTTTTAGGGGCTTTCTCTGACACCTTCGATCGTGTAGTGCTTACTATAGCATTTTGTAGTATACTGTGTAGAATAATATACATCACACTGTAGTATCCCTCGATCAAGTAGTGCTGACTTTAGATTTTTTTATCAATTGTACTCCTAGCTAGGTTTACGGGTAGCTGTTAGCTTTGTCAACTTTGTTTTTATTTTAACGTGCTGTCCTTGGGGACCTCATGGCAGGGATTTCCTCTGAGGTTCCCCCTCGATCGTGTAGTGCTTCGTAAACTCAGGAAAGAAAAGAAACGTCCCTTTTTCAGAACCCTGTCTTTCAAAGATAATTCGTAAAAATCCGAATAACTTCACAGATCTTCATTGTAAAGTGTTTAAACACTGTTTCCCATGCATGTTCAATGAACCATAAACAATTCATGAACATGCACCTGTGGAACGGTCGTTAAGACACTAACAGCTTACAGAAGGTAGGCAATTAAGGTCACAGTTATGAAAACTTAGGACACTAGAGGCCTTTCTACTGACTCTGAAAAACACCAAAAGAAAGATGCACAGGGTCCCTGCTCATCTGCGTGAACGTGCCTTAGGCATGCTGCAAGGAGGCATGAGGTACTGCAGATGTGGCCAGGGCAATAGATTGCAATGTCTGTACTGTGAGACGCCTAAGACAGCGCTACAGGGAGACAGACGGACAGCTGATCGTCCTTGCAGTGGCAGGCCACGTGTAACAACACCTGCATAGGAACATCACGAACATCACACCTGCGGGACAGGTACAGGATGGCAACAACAACTGCCCGAGTTACACCAGGAACGCACAATCCCTCCATCAGTGCTCAGACTGTCTGCAATAGGCTTAGAGGCTGGACTGAGGTAGGCCTGTTGTAAGGCAGGTCCTCACCAGACATCACCAGCAACTACGTTGCCTATGGGCACAAACCCACCTTTGCTGGACCAGACAGGACTGGCAAAAAGTCCTCTTCACTGACGAGTCACGGTTTTGTCTCACCAGGGGTGATGGTCGGATTTGCGTGTATCATCGAAGGAATGAGTGTTACACCGAGGCCTGTACTCTGGAGCGGGATCGATTTGGAGGTGGAGGGTCCGTCATGGTCTGGGGCGGTGTCACAGCATCATCGGACTGAGCTTGTTGTCATTGCAGGCAATCTCAATGCTGTGCGTTATAGAGAAGACATCCTCCTCCCTCATGTGGTACCCTTCCTGCAGGCTCATTCTGACATGACCCTCCAGCATGACAATGCCACCAGCCATACTGCTCGTTCTGTGCGTGATTTCCTGCAAGACAGGAATGTCAGTGTTCTGCCATGGCCAGTGAAGAGCCCGGATCTCAATCCCATTGAGCACGTCTGGGACCTGTTGGATCGGAGGGTGAGGGCTAGAGCCATTCCCGCTAGAAATGTCCGGGAACTTGCAGGTGCCTTGGTAGAAGAGTAGGGTAACATCTCACAGCAAGAACTGGCAAATCTGGTGCAGTCCATGAGGAAGAGATGCACTGCAGTATTTAATGCAGCTGGTGGCCACACCAGATACTGACTGTTACTTTTGATTTTGACCCCCCCTTTGTTCAGGGACACATTATTCCATTTCTGTTAGTCACATGTCTGTGGAACTTGTTCAGTTTATGTCTCAGTTGTTGAATCTTATGTTCATACAAATATTCACACATGTTAAATTTGCTGAAAATAAATGCAGTTGACAGTGAGAGGACGTTTCATTTTTTGCTGAGATTATATAAATGTGTAGTATAGTGTAGAATACTCCACACTGTAGTATCCCTTGATTGATTGATTTTATTTGACTATTTAAAAACACAATACAAACACAAATATGGATACAATGATTTAGAAATTTGTCAAAAATAACACAAGAAAGTTGAACATTTATTTCTATTGTGATCCTAGTTAAAACATGTTACACATTAACAGCTAACCCACATTAAAAAATACTTTAGCATACTAAGGTCTAAATATTGTGGTATTACTATATTTATATACTATAGTGTTCATTGTAGTGTTTTGCAGACTTTACTGTAATATTCAATGTGTTTTTGCGGGCATCAGTGTAGTATTGTAGTATTTACTGTAGTGATTTTGCGGAAATGACTAGTATACTGTAGTATTTACTGTAGTGTTTTTGTGGACAAGACTAGTTTACTATAGTATTCACTTACAGATCAGTCCATGCACATTTTTACTCCTGAACTTATTTAGGCTTGCCTTAACAAAGGGGTTGAATACTTATTGATTCAAGACATTTCAGATTACATTTTTTAATTCATTAGTAAAAATTTCTAAAAACATAGTTCCACTTTGACAATATGAGATATTGTGTCTAGGCCAGTGACACAACAAAATGTGGAAAACGTCAAGCGGTGTGAATACTTTCTGAAGGCACTGTGGGACTCCAGAAAGTCACAGATTATAAAGGGAAAGCCAGCCACGTCGTGGACATTGACACCTTCCCCCCGGACAAGCTAAACACCTATTTCGCCTGCTTTGAGGAAAACACAGAGCCGCAGAGGCGGGCCTCCGCCTCTAACAAGGAGTGTGAGCTATCGTTCTCGTTAAACCTCGCAAGGCTGCCGGCCCAGACAGCATCCCAAACTGCGTCCTTAGGGCATGTGCAGACCAGCTGGCTGGAGTGTTTACGGACATATTCAATCTCTCCCTATCCCAGTCTGTTGTCCCTACTTGCTGTGGACCAATAACCTTTGATTTGATTTGTCCACAAAAATATTACAGTGAATACTAGTATGCAGCAGTAAAGTCAGCAATAACACAAGTAAATACTACAGTACACTACAGTCATGTCCGCACAAACACTACAGTGAATACTATAGTATTCTAAAGTCATGTCTGCAACAACACTACAGTGAATACTATAGTAATATCCGCAAAAACACTATAGTGAATCATATAGTGTTCTACAGTCATGTCCGCAAAAACACTGCAGTGAGTATTATAGTATACTGCAACTTTGTCTGCAAAAGAACCACTACAGTGAATACTAAAGTATACTACAGTCATGTCCGCAAAAACACTGCAGTGAATATTATAGTATACTACAGTTATGTCCGCAAAAACTCTACAGTGAATCATATAGTATACTATAATCATGTCTGCAAAAACACTACAGTGAATACTATATACTTCAGTAAAGTCTGCAAAAACACTACAGTGAATACTACAGTATACTACAGTAGAGGTCGAACGATTATGATCTTTCAACGCCGATACCGATTATTGGAGGCCCAAAAAAAAGCCGATGCCGATTAAATCGGACGATTTTTTTAAAATTTATTTGTAATAATGACAATTACAACAATACTGAATGAACACTTATTTTAACTTAATATAATACATCAATAAAATCTATTTAGCCTCAAATAAATAATGAAACATGTTCAATTTGGTTTAAATAATGCAAAAACAAATTGTTGGAGAAGAAAGTAAATGTGCAATATGTGCCATGTAAGAAAGCTAACGTTTAAGTTCCTTGCTCAGAACATGAGAACATATGAAAGCTGGTGGTTCCTTTTAACATGAGTCTTCAATATTCCCAGGTAAGAAGTTTTAGGTTGTAGTTATTATCGGAATTATAGGACTATTTCTCTCTATACCATTTGTATTTCATTAACCTTTGACTATTTGATGTTCTTATAGGCACTTTAGTATTGCCAGTGTAACAGTATAGCTTCCATCCCTCTCCTCGCTCCTACCTGGGCTCGAACCAGGAACACAACGACAACAGCCACCCTCGAAGCAGCGTTACCCATGCAGAGCAAGGGGAAAAACTACTCCAAGTCTCGGAGCGAGTGACGTTTGAAACGCTATTAACGCGCACCCCGCTAACTAGCTAGCCATTTCACATCGGTTACACCAGCCTAATCTCGGGAGTTGATAGGCTTGAAGCACAGCGAAGAGCTTCTGGCAAAACGCAGGCAAGTGCTGTTTGAGTGAATGCTTACGAGCCTGCTGCTGCCTACCACCGCTCAGTCAGAATGCTCTATCAAATCATAGACTTAGTTATAACATAATAACACACAGAAATACGAGCCTTAGGTCATTAATATGGTCGAATCCGGAAACTATCATCTCGAAAACAAGACGTTTATTCTTTCAGTGAAATACGGAACCGTTCCGTATTTTATCTAACGGGTGGCATCCATAAGTCTAAATATTCCTGTTACATTGCACAACCTTCAATGTTATGTCATAATTACGTAAAATTCTGGCAAATTAGTTCGCAACGAGCCAGGCGGCCCAAACTGTCGCATATACCCTGACTCTGCGTGCAATGAACGCAAGAGAAGTGACACAATTTCACCTGGTTAATATTGCCTGCTAACCTGGATTTCTTTTAGCTAAATATGCAGGTTTAAAAATATATACTTCTGTGTATTGATTTTAAGAAAGGCATTGATGTTTATGGTTAGGTACACATTGGAGCAACGATACGCACTGCATCGATTATATGCAACGCAGGACATGTTAGATAAACTAGTAATATCATCAACCATGTGTAGTTAACTAGTGATTATGATTGATTGATTGTTTTTTATAAGATAAGTTTAATGCTAGCTAGCAACTTACCTTGGCTTCTACTGCATTCGCGTAACAGGCAGGCTCCTCGTGGAGTGCAATGTAATCAGGTGGTTAGAGAGTTGGACTAATTAACTCTAAGGTTGCAAGATTGAATCCCCCGAGCTGACAAGGTAAAAATCTGCCGTTCTGTCCCTGAACGAGGCAATTAACCCACTGTTCCTAGGCCGTCATTGAAAATAAGAATGTGTCCTTAACTGACTTGCCTAGTTAAATAAAGATTAAATAAAGGTGTAAAAAAAAAAAAATTAAATACCGATTTCCGATTGTTATGAAAACTTGAAATTGGCCCTAATTAAATCGGCCATTCCGATTAATCGGTCGACCATTATACTAACGTCATTTACGCATAAACCCTACAATGAAAACTATAGTATACTACAGTCAGGTCCGCAAAAACAGTACAGTGAATACTACAGTAAAGTCTACAAAAACTCTACAGTGAATCATATAGTATACTAAAATCATGTCTGCCAGAACACTTCAGTGAATATTATAGTATACAACAGTCATGTCTGCAAAAACACTACAAAGAATACTACAGTAAAGTCTGGGTAAATACTTTAGTATACTACAGTTGTCTGCAAAAGAAACACCACAGTTAATACTACAGTAAAGTCTGCAAAAACACTACAGGTGAATACTATGGTATACTTCAGTCATGTCCGCAAAATAAACACTACAGTGAATATGATAGTATATATTACAGTCACGTCTGTAAAAGAAATGACACTAAATTCTACAGTATACTACATTAATGTCCGCAAAAACACGACATTGAATACTATAGTATACTAGAGAAACACTACAGTGAATACTACAGTCTTAAAAAACACTACAGTGAATACTACAGTAAAGTCCGCAGTATTTTTTTAAATTGTGGGACACTTAGTTCTTTAACTAGCAGTGGTCTGGTAGACACACACACATACCTGAGCGGTGGTCTCATAAGCCAGATAGGACAGGATCTCCATGGCAACAGTGTTGGGCTTCACCTCCAGACTGCTGCAGTCCAGCCAGTCTCGGAACTTAGACGCCTTCTTAGCTACACACAGACACAAACACAGACACACACACAACATCTATCAGAGACTGAGTCAGGGATTAAATGTTGGGAGAAGAAGTGTTACTCACCAAAGCTGAGCTGCCGACTCTCACAGAACTCACTGTACTGAGCACTGTCCATCCCTCTGGTCTGTCTTTCCAACCTCTACAGAGAGGAGAGGTAATGAGAGAGTGTGGAGAGAGGAGTTAATAATCACTGAGGGGAGCTGCTACCCAGATACCACTTTAACACACTGTGTATGTGTGTCTGTCTGTGTTCTGACCTCCAGTCGTTCCAGTTTGACGTCATCTACTTCCTGGTTGTCAGACAGGGACAGGAACTCTCCCGTCTGGTCCACCCAGGACAAGAAGTCTCCTGCTAGCCGCTGGCGCTTGTTACTCCCGGCAACAACCCACCTATCTAGTAGTGTGTGAGTGAGAGATAGAGGGGACAATGTTAGCCCTCTAAGCTAAAGTCTAGGCACTCTCTGGGAGTACTGGAAGCTAACAAGTCTTCAGGCAGGGTTAAAGTTACCCGTCACTGGGACGGATTCCCATTATATGGATTCTGAAGAGGTCCTTTTTTGAGATCAGTAAATGGGGCTGGTTTGGAAATGACTGACAGAAGCAAGTGTGTTCTACAAAATATGTTCTCAAATATTACATTTTCTCTGTTAAGCTGTGTGCACTGAACTGACATGCATGATTGTTGATGACACTCTGATGTTCAGATGAAGGGAATGACATAGTGTATAATGTGCACCACAGCAGTGCTCAACTCAGACAGAGTTGTGTAGCTCGCCCACTGTAGCTGCTGGCAAAATTATCACTCAGGATGAAACTTTTCACTGCTACTATTTTTGCCATTTAATGTTGTTTTTAAAACAAAATCAGACAACCCCATAGAAGAATAGTTTACATAGTTGGCTTATTGTTGTGTTCTTTGCCAGAAAAATATTAATCTCGAGGCGCATTCAAGGGAAACATGTAACATTATTCTGACAAGCAGTCAATGCACAACCATTCTTAATGCAATCGCGGGAAAATATTTTTTAAAGCAGTTTTGGCCTTAAAAAAAAAAAAGAGGAAAAAAGAAAGATAGTTCTACATTGCTACCACGTTTATTTCTCTACTCCTTCTGGCATTCTTTTACAAATGCAGCTTCAAGCTTGGTTTTAGGCGCAGTTGCGCAACAGAGCTCTTAAAGGGGCAATGTCGTCTTAAAAAGGCAAATGCCATACTTTGTAACAAAAACAAACAAAAAAATACGATTTTTCGGGTAAATAAAAACAAATAATTATTTATATATTTATAATAAAATAATAATAATTAATAATAGCAATCAGGATGTTGTGTCCAATGGGGTAAATGCAGATGGACCAACCCCATGCTTCAGCCTATGTACATTTTATAGCAACTATGCTTCATCAGTTGGGCTACAGGTGATAATGCTTATTACTAATAGCACATCTGATAATATAGGCCATGCATAGGCTATATGCCTGGTCCAATATAATTTTAACAACATTTTTACCAATATGTTTTTGGGCCCACTTCAGGAGGTGGAAATTATATTTTAGATGGTGTCAGCATAATTTTATTTTCATTAATGTGAGAGTAGAATGTCCTTTTAAAAAGTCACCAGAACTGAGCTTCTCAGTCCTTCTACATAACATTTTTCCAGGGAGGACCCCAGACCTCCTAAGCAAATGGACTGAAATTGGTCAAACGTGCAGTTTAATACATATACAACATGATCCTCTTTCCTTAAAAGTATGATGGTCACAAACTTTTTACATAAAAGGGGAGGATAACTTGACCCCAGACAATAGATCTGAGATCCACTTAAGTTTCAGTCATGGGATTTTCTTTGCTTTACATGTACTGTGTCAAGTACCTGACTCCAGTGCTTCCTCATCTTCAATGGTTTTCAGCACTTTAGACTTGTAGTCTCTGAACTGTAGATACCTTAACAACCTCCTCACCTTCTTCTGTAGGGAGAGAGAGAGAAGATGAAGAGAAAGTGATGGGAGAGAGAAGGGGAAAAGAAAGTGATGGGAGAGAGAAAATATGATGTAGTCTAAAATAATACTACAGGCCTCCGGTTTTCTAGTTAACGCCAGTCAGATGAAATCAGTACTTTACAGGTATTGCAGGCAGAAAATAGTGTGAGTGTATGGTGTGTCTGTGTATGGTGTACATGTGTATATAGCTGGTGTGGACCTTGTCTCTCCTCATGAGGAACAGGATGTCCTCAGCTGAGATGACCCTTGACCCTCTAAGGACCGCCCCCTCACACGCCTGCTGTAGCTTCTCACACACACACACACACACACACACACACACACACACACACACACACACACACACACACACACACACACACACACACACACACACACACACACACACACACACACACACACACACACACACACACACAAAGGGAAGAGAGGAGTGATATAAGCTACTGTTTCGTAGTTGAAAAGGTTTGTCAGTATCAGAGAGAGAACAGGGACTAAAATGTGTGTGTGTGTGTTACCAGGTTGATGAGTTGGGTGTGTACAATGTCCTCCACCAGAGCAGCAGTCTCATGTAGGGGTCTGCGAGCATCTCCCAGAGCAAACCTAGAACACGCACACACACACGAGACGGGTTAGAAACACACACAGACACAGGATGCAGGCTCTGTTCTAGTAGGTGAGGTTGAGGGATGTGGTGTATCTCTATGCAAAGGTTGGGTTGAACACCTGAGTGTCTGTGAGTGTGTGACGGCAGTGATGTCATAGTCAGATCAATGTGGTTCGTCGAATGAGGGTGGAGCAAGGGAGTATGGCGACCACGCTGTGGTCCGAACGCCATCACACACACCGCTCCAGGACCACAGAACCACAACGCAGACCGTCTTAGCGTGGCAGACCAGGACCCGACCACACAACGACCCTTCATCACTACGGTCAACCTACTGCTGAAATTAGCTGGTTACTCTGTGATACACTGTTGTCATGGCATCCAACAGCCTTTTCAGCCCGAGTCAACACAACCTCTACTGGGGTAAGTGGATCTATATGTCTACCTGTGTGTGTGTGTTTTTTGGGGGCAATCTGACTCAGTGTGTGTAGTTACATCATGCTCTGTATTTCGGGGATGAAGCTGGTCCGTGTGGGTGGGCGGTCCCTTGCTGAGCTGGAAGAGCCTGCCATGGGACTGCTGCTCATCACCTACACACACACCCCAGGGTCGTGTTCAAGAAGACAACATTACAACACTTTATGATAGAAATATAGGCTACTGTGTAGAACAGATATAATCGTTATTACATAGTCATTGCATAGGGAAACATGTCAACTCTATAAAATACATTTACATCGGCACATACGGTTTATTAACTGAAGTTGTTGGGTGTGTTGACTCAGTCGTAATATTTCAAGTCAGTTTCTCTATGAACTAGTAGCCTAAACACACACCACAGTTACACAAACATGTATTTGGTAACACCGAAAAACAGCTATACACAAAAACACACGGTCTACAAACAAACACACACACACACACACACACACACACACACACACACACACACACACACACACACACACACAGTGGTCTGCGGTAAACAAAAGAACAGGATGGAGTCACTCAACCAGAATTGAGCTCAGGCAAATCAGCTGTTGCTATTGTCACAATATGGATTTGACTGTTTTTGTTCGCTGCTTGGCTTAACTCTTAACCACTGCCTTCCTCTCCCTCCCCTTTCTCAGTGTTTGCATGAGCGAATCCTGTAGGACACTCGTTCCTGTATTCAAACCTGTGGCTGTAGACAGACAGAGAGAGAGGATGTATAGCGCACGCACACACGCAAGCACACACACACACTCCCATTCTCCAGCTAGTAAACAGGTCTGTCAATTTCTCCCATAACCCAGCCAGAACCACTCAAATTGAAGTTACGGGCAAATAGTAAAGTGGGCTAGTTGAATGTCTTTAGAAGGTGTTAGAATAATGCAATCTTACCGTGATTCAACGATTTAGTAGAATATTATTTGTCCCTCGTCATTGGTTTCTTTACAAACCACTGCTGCACTTGGATAAGCTGCTTTTGACGTTTTGTCGCACAGTGAAAGACGTCAGCAATGTTGATTTTGTCACGGGCTAATTGTGCCACCTGGTGGACAGCAGCTGACAAAAATAGTTTGGCCTGTTTTATGGAGGTTGTGCGAAGTCCTGCCTGACGTGTGTGTGTGTGTGTGTGTGAGAGAGAGAGAGAGAGAGAGAGAGAGAGAGAGAGAGAGAGAGAGAGAGAGAGAGAGAGAGAGAGAGACTCGGTGTGTGCTGTTTAACCCTTCTTTTTACTTTTTTTTAAACAATACTTAAATACGTATACAATACAGTACTGTATGAATGACAAGAAAGAAAGTTGCACACTCTATATGCTCCCAACAATGTTATTTACTAGCCTGTTGATTGCAGCCAACTGTTTTTTAGAAGATTCTACTTGTTCTATGTCCTCTGTGGCTTCAGAAGGCTTTTTGCTTGTCGGCTAATGACGATCGAGTTTCATCATGTTGCTTATTCCCCCAGATCCCCAGATCACTAGCCGTAGGTTCAGTCCACCGCTCCATGGTAAGACCAGAGATGGGACAGTGGGAGTGACAGCTCAGCATGAGGACAGTGGCCCCCGGAGTACAGGGGACATTCCTGCTGAGTTCAGGCCCACCGACAGCCCCAACTTTCTGGTGTCAAGCCTCCCCGCACACTGGCGTTGCAACAAGACTCTGCCACGTGCCTTCACGGTAACACACACAAAGTCTGGAATCTGAGTCTCCATTCCTTGTTAAATAAAATTCCCCTTCTTTCAGCTTGCCAGTGTTTACAGTACACAGTGTACACATGGGAGAGCTACTGAAAGGTTTAGTGAGGGGACCATTGAACATCTTTTCCCTCCCTATTTAATTTGTCCTGCATCCCCCCTCCGTCCTCCCTCTCCAGGTGGTTGCCCTGGGGGATGTAAGTGACGGTGTTCTAGTCACGGTGATGGCAGGGAATGATGATAACTGTTCAGCTGAGCTACGGAACGCCACCACGCTGATGACATCACACACAGCACGCTTCAATGACCTCCGCTTTGTAGGACGCAGTGGGAGAGGTGTGTTTGTGTGTGTTTGTGTACAACAGAGTATGTGTGTGTGTGTGTGTGTTTAACATGTCTCTCTCTCTCTCTCTCTCTAGGTAAAAGCTTTAATCTGACCATAACCGTGTTCACCAGTCCTCCCCAGGTGGCCACGTACCACAGAGCTATCAAAGTTACTGTAGACGGACCTAGAGAGCCACGCCGTGAGTACACACACAGACACACACACACACACACACACACACACACACACACACACACACACACACACACACACACACACACACACACACACACACACACACACTCAGGTTTTTGAACAGGGACATCTGTGTCCTACTCTGATTGAAGAGGGCTATAACTACTTGTGTATGCCACTCTCTGATAGGTCACAGGCAGAAGATGGAGGTTGGTCCAAAAACAGGGCTTTTCAGGGTTGCCATGCCAATGCAGAGTCTCCGCCCCCTCAACAACATCACCAACCCTCCAACAAGAGGTGAAAACAGAGCAGTTAAACTCTTTCTGTGTATACTGATGGGCCAAAGTTTACTGATATTTTCATGAGATACTAGTAACTATATGAAACACTCATTGCTCTTTTACTCCTTCCCTCCATCATTTCCCTCTCTGTCCCTTCCTTCCCTGTCTCTCTCCCTTCCTTCCCTGTCTCTCCCTTCCTTCCCTGTCTCTCTCAATTCATCCCTGTCTCTCTCACTTCCATCCCTGTCTCTCCCCTTCCTTCCCTGTCTCTCTCACTTCCTTCCCTCTCTCTCTCCCTTCCTTCCTACTTCCTTCCCTGTCTCTCCCCTTCCTTCCCTGTCTCTCCCATTCCTTCCTACTTCCTTCCCTGTCTCTCTCACTTCCTTCCCTGTCTCTCTCACTTCCATTCCTGTTTCTCTCCCTCATTCTTTCTCTATCCCCTGCTCCTTTCATTATCTCTCCCTCCAGCCTTCCCTCTCTCAGACTCTAGGCCCCTTTCCTCACCCCCCTGGACCAATGATCAATCTTACCCCTTCTCATCATCAAGAACCACTGGCCTCTCAGGTAGGCATACATGCATGCACACGCGCACACACAGTAACACAGTGATGTGCCCTCTGACCCTGTGTGCGTCTGTTTTCCAGGTGTGTGTGAGCTGGCTGCTGGGTTTGATCGCCCGTTTCCCCCCCTTTCCTCATTCTCGTCCACTCCCAGAATGCACTTCTCCTCCTTCCCCTACTCCGTCACCCCCCCTCCACCCCCGTACCTCCCCCCACCTTTCCCCACTCTCCCCCCCCACTCCCACAGTGGACTCTTCCAGCCCAGCAGCAGCCCCATCCTCTACTATGGAGCCTCTGCCGGGACCAACCACTACATCTCACTGCCAGAGGGGGACAGGACAAACCACTTTACCTCTGGGCCGGGAGAAGACCAGGCCCCCACTGCCAGGCTGGCCAACCAAACAGAGGGTAGGGGGGAGGAGCCTGTGTGGAGGCCATATTGACTCGGACAGGATGGTGCAATCAATCAATCAAGAATCAATCAATCAAGAATCAATCAATCAAGAATCGATCAAAACCTGATGGTTAGTGTTTTACGCCTGTGTCTTTATATTTATATTTGTTTCCATTAATAATACTAAGATGCACTACGTAGCTCTATGTAGTTCTATGTGTGTGTTTTATGAACTCGTACAAAATGTACTTTTAAGTTTTATGGTTATGTAGTGTTATTTTATGGTTATTGTTGGCTATGGGTAGGCTTATTATCGGTTATCAGGTATGTTTGGTCGATTGTGTTATATTTTATTGTCTGATGCCAAACAGTTATCTATGAAATGACAAAAAATGATAAATGAATAGCTAATGGATTGAATAATATGTAATTAATTGAATCAAATAAAGGATTGGTTTAATGAAAACAGGTTTGATAAATTCAGTTCCAAAAGAAATAAAATTGTATCGATTTGATTAGAACAGAGCCATCAAATGAATACACTCCATTGTCCATGGTGCTGAAAACTCAGAAGTCCGCTATATACTGGTTAGGTTAGGCCTACATGTGGGAGTATTAAGTGTTTCCTTTCTAAACCCCATCACATATTTCCTATCTTTCCATAACAAGTTGAATTGAGATGAATTAAGTGTACTGCACCACTGAAACTGCCTAGCATGAGGATGATTTGTTCAATGCCAGAATCATGGCACAGGAAAACAAAATTAATCACTGATTCAGTGCATGTTGTAGTGCATAAATGTAAAGTTAGGGCACTCTGTCTGCCTGTTTCTGTGTCCCCTCCTCTCCTCTCATGTCCAGTCATAACTATCATCTCATCCATATTGTAACATCATTATTTATTCAGAGGGTGAGAGCATATGGTTTCTGTATGCATGCACCCTCCCACATTCACTTGTTTACTTTGGTATCATTCATAGAAGATAATGTTAATTACTTGAGTAACAGTAAAGAGTCCAGCCAACTAATGTATGAGAAAATAGATTTATTATTTAAATTAGAGCAATAACACTCATTAACATTCGTTAACTTATGATCAAATCAGTATAGTTATATGAAAACTTTGTTGTCAATTCCTGGTTTTACAACACACACAACAACTCTGTGACCACAGGATGGTGCAGTCTGGGAAAACACTTTAACTTCACAATCACATGCCCTATCATTCATTCATCTACTAACCAACCATTAATTGAAATCTACTGTGGCCAAAAATACTGTGTGTTATCAATACTGTGTTCTTCCATTCAAATAGCACTTTCTCTTCATCCTCGATTACTGCTCTTTGCTCCAATTTACTGTAATAAAACTGTTCAAATGTTAACATATTATAAAGATCGAAGATCATATATCTTGAATGAAGTTAATCTTGCAATATTAACATCTTGATCATCTTGCTGCGCCACCCTTGCTCTGAAAATGTATTTTTGTGGGAGAGCTGGAACTACACTGCTCAAAAAAATAAAGGGAACACTTAAACAACACAATGTAACTCCAAGTCAATCACACTTCTGTGAAATCAAACTGTCCACTTAGGAAGCAACACTGATTGACAATAAATTCCACATGCTGTTGTGCAAATGGAATAGACAAAAGGTGGAAATTATAGGCAATTAGCAAGACACCCCCCAAAACAGGAGTGATTCTGCAGGTGGGGACCACAGACCACTTCTCAGTTCCTATGCTTCCTGGCTGATGTTTTGGTCACTTTTAAATGCTGGCGGTGCTCTCACTCTAGTGGTAGCATGAGACGGAGTCTACAACCCACACAAGTGGCTCAGGTAGTGCAGTTCATCCAGAATGGCACATCAATGCGAACTGTGGTAAAAAGGTTTGCTGTGTCTGTCAGCGTAGTGTCCAGAGCATGCAGGTCGCTACCAGGAGACAGGCCAGTACAGCAGGAGACGTGGAGGAGGCCGTAGGAGGGCAACAACCCAGCAGCAGGACCGCTACCTCCGCCTTTGTGCAAGGAGGTGCACTGCCAGCGCCCTGCAAAATGACCTCCAGCAGGTCACAAATGTGCATGTGTCTGCTCAAACGGTCAGAAACAGACTCCATGAGGGTGGTATGAGGGCCCGACGTCCACAGGTGGGGGTTGTGCTTACAGCCTAACACCGTGCAGGACGTTTGGCATTTGCCAGAGAACACCAAGATTGGCAAATTCGCCACTGGCGCCCTGTGCTCTTCACAGATGAAAGCAGGTTCACACTGAGCACATGAGCACATGTGACAGACGTGACAGAGTCTGGAGACGCTGTGGAGAACGTTCTGCTGCCTGCAACATCCTCCAGCATGACCGGGTTGGCGATGGGTCAGTCATGGTGTGGGGTGGCATTTCTTTGTGGGGCCACACAGCCCTCCATGTGCTCGCCAGAGGTAGCCTGACTGCCATTAGGTACCGAGATGAGATCCTCAGACCCCTTGTGAGACCATATGCTGACACATGCACATTTGTGGCCTGCTGGAGGTCATTTTGCAGGGCTCTGGCAGTGCACCTCCTTGCACTAAGGCGGAGGTAGCGGTCCTGCTGCTGGGTTGTTGCCCTCCTACGGCCTCCTCTACGTCTCCTGATGTACTGGCCTGTCTCCTGGTAGCGCCTGCATGCTCTGGACACTACGCTGACAGACACAGCAAACCTTTTTGCCACAGTTCGCATTGATGTGCCATTCTGGATGAACTGCACTACCTGAGCCACTTGTGTGGGTTGTAGACTCCGTCTCATGCTACCACTAGAGTGAAAGCACCGCCAGCATTCAAAAGTGACCAAAACATCAGCCAGGAAGCATAGGAACTGAGAAGTGGTCTGTGATCACCACCTGCAGAATCACTCCTGTTTTTGGGGGTGTCTTGCTAATTGCCTATAATTTCCACCTTTTGTCTATTCCATTTGCACAACAGCATGTGCAATTTATTGTCAATCAGTGTTGCTTCCTAAGTGGACAGTTTGATTTCACAGAAGTATGATTGACTTGGAGTTACATTGTGTTGTTTAAGTGTTCCCTTTATTTTTTTGAGCAGTGTATATAAAAAAAAACTATTATTAGAGTAAAAGTCTAAAATTCCAGAAGTGTAAAAGAAAGCAGGATATACTAAAATAGGTTTTATATGACTGAGTCTGGTTTATTTTATTGGATTTAATAAAACCTGATTTGATTCATTTAGAAAAACTACACAGAGTAATGATTCCAGGCATTATCACTTGGACAGCCTCTTGGCCACGTCCTGATAGGCTAGTTCTATCTCTGCATCAGCCGCGCAGGTGTTGGTAAACTCATCTCGCCTGTAGGCATTTTGAATGTAACGCCATACACCCTGCAGCTCTGTAGGGATCTCATAGTTACGGTATCTCTTAGCGACCACCTGGAGACAGAACACACACCATGGAGAGAATCACAATCGCTTCTGATACAGTAACCATAACCATATAAACCTATAGGTGACTCTAGCCAAAAGGAGTGCCCTGTATGGGCAGAAGGTGTTATTTGAGGTCATAAGAGTTTAGGGCACAACACTAAATCCTGGAACAGACAGCCTGACACAAACAGATCTGAATAAAACACCAAAGGTAAAGAGATACTGTATCTTGATACAGTCCACTTCTGTAATTGGTTGATCATCACTTTCTGTCTGTAGTTGGATAATAACAATAGGAATAATACCTTGACGACATGTAATTTGGGCAGCAAGTTGCAGTCGGCCAGTGTTAATGTGTCTCCGTCTAGATACTTCCGTAACGACCCCCCTTCTGCCACATCTCTGCCATCCTGCAGCTCCTCTGGCAGCGGGGACAGAAGGAACTCATCCAGCTTGGCTAATGCCTTGTTGAGACTTTTCTCTAGAACTGCAGGATGCACACACATTACTACACACACACACAAACCCAGGCAACCCACCTAGATCAGTGAAGTGTGTGTGTGTATGTCTGTACCTGCGTTGTTCTCTGGCCTGATGTTTTTGATGTAGGCTGAAAACTTGGCGAAGATGTCGTTTCCTGACGTATTGGACTCCCGGTTCTTAGCTGCCAGTTTAGGGTACCTGAGGAACACCAGCGTTAACAAACACAATCTTATTTAGACTTTTTACAGTGTGTGTGCATGCACGTATGTGTGTATACCTGGGTGGAGCCAGCATGTCCTCTAGGTATTCTTCTATCTTATTGATGTCCGTCTTCACCTCTCCTTCGAAGGTCAGGAAGGGTGGGTGTGTGCCTGGAGCAAGGTTATGGAGGTCAGCCGGCTTTCTATAGGACAACACACACAGATGGGTTAGTGTATATCTGAGAGTGTTTGTGTATGTGCGGGCGTGTTTTACCTCTTCAGGTCGACTGTAGTGACGTTGAAGACGACTCCTTTTAGCCATAGGATCATGAAGAGACGCTGAGAGAACGGACAGTTACCTATACTCTCCCCATCACTCCCTGCCTGCACACGCACACGCACGCACGCACACACACACACACACACACACACACACACACACATACACTGCAGACATTAGTACACATACAGTTATTGAAATATTGCTTGAGCCAGTATCATACCCTTTTCAAGTTGCACAATTTGTGCATGGATCTCAAAACAATACGATATGACTACAGCTACCTGTAATCTTTAGGCTACTAAAATCACTGCCCTATACACTCAGGCCTTGTCAGACTGGCAACACACACACACACACACACACACACACACACACACACACACACACACACACACACACACACACACACACACACACACACACACACACACACACACACACACACACACACACACACACACACACACACACAATGGCGATGGCTGAAAGAGAATCCTGTAAGGGGACACCAGAAACACCATGAATAATATATCAACCTTCCATTACACACCTCACTGGACACACTGCCCTGGAGTAACTATCACATTATAACGACCCTACTGTACTAAGCTAACTACCCCTAGAACTACCTCATACATCAGCTAACTACACCTAGAACTACCTCATATACCAGCTAACTACCCCTAGAATTACCTCATATACCAGCTAACTACCCCTGGAATTACCTCATATACCAGCTAACTACCCCTAGAACTACCTCATATACCAGCTAACTACCCCTAGAACTACCTCATATACAGCTAACTACCCCTAGAACTACCTCATACATCAGCTAACTACACCTAGAACTACCTCATATATCAGCTAACTACCCCTAGAACTACCTCATATACAGCTAACTACACCTAGAACTACCTCATATACCAGCTAACTACCCCTAGAACTACCTCATATACAGCTAACTACCCCAAGAACTACCTCATATATCAGCTATTTACCCCCTAGAACTACCTCATATATCAGCTATCTACCCCCTAGAACTACCTCATATATCAGCTAACTACCCCTAGAACTACCTCATATACCAGCTAAATATCAACATATAGCTATCTTACTACTACACACACTGCCCGGTAACTAACCACTAAAAGGTCTACTACATATAGGCTACACCACAATATAACTACTCCTACTACAACTTCCCCTCAACTACACTAACTACCCCCAAACAGTCCATTACACACCTCAAAATTACAGGAGGCAAGTAACATGAACGCTAATGCAAATCCCTAGTTTATTTAGCATAACATACGCCCAAATCTACCTCATACTAACTACCCCACTATACCAACTACCATTACCTCATTAGACCTGCATATCAGGGAGCTAGGAATAAGTATAAATGAGTCTCATAAGAATGAGTCTGGCAACACTAGAGCCACAACATGACTGAACCATTTAACTAGTTAACCTCCTGCTTTCACTACTTAGAGGACCAGAAATAATTCAGTAGATCTGATCTGTCGGACAGAGAAAGAGAGAGGGGGCAGCAGAGAATAGGAGGAGAAAGGTATAGGGGAGACAGGGGACAGGGGACAGAGAAAACACTCGCAGGCGTGTTGGGTTACTCTGGCCCTGTGCCACGGGAAAACAACAACAACAACAAAACACACACACTACGCAGCAGATATTCATACAGCAGAAAGACATGATTCTCAAATACATACACACACACACACACAGACACACACACACCCCCCACCTTGACAAAAAGTTCAATATCAGGGTCCTTCTCCTCTTCAGCTGCAGACGTGTCAGTCATCTCCACTGCTCTAACAGGTGTGTGTTATCTTCTGCAATAGTGTGTATGTGTGTATTGTCCGTCTATGTTCTTAGCCTGGGTTCTGGCCCAGTCACGTTTGTCCTGTTGTACCCAGCAACTCCTTGCTGTGCTGCGCGCTTGTGTGTCAGAGCTTCTGTCCTGACCGTGTCTCTTGATGTATGTGTGTGTGTGTGTGTGTGTGTGTGTGTGTGTGTGTGTGTGTGTGTGTGTGTGTGTGTGTGTGTGTGTGTGTGTGTGTGTGTGTGTGTGTGTGTGTGTGTGTGCCCTGGTTGTTCTGATTTGTACTCTGAGTCCAGCTGTCTGAATGAGTGTGTCGGTCAAAAATAGTCAAGGGGGCGGGGGGTTGAGGTGTCAGTAAGAAGAGGGGGAGAGGAGGAAAGCAGTAGAGAGTGGAAAAGGAGAGGTGCTTTGCGATTGTAGTGTAGTATAGGGAAAAGGAGGACAGGTAGGTACGGATGGATCAGGTTCCCTCCCTTATCAACATAATTAGATCTGAAATGACCCCCTTTCCCCTATATACAGTACACTCCTAGAAAAAAAAGGGTTCCAAAAAGGTTCTGTGCCTGTCCCCCATAGGAGAATCCTTTTTGGTTCCAGGTAAAAAAAACTTTTTGGTTCCAGGTACAACTCTTTTGGGTTCCATGTAGAACCCTCAGTGGAAAGGGTTCTACATGGAACCCAAAAGGGTTCTACCTGGAACCAAAAGGGGTTGTTCAAAATGTTCTCCAATGGGGACAGCCGAAGAACACTTTTTGGTTCTAGATAGCACCTTTTTTCTGTAGTGCACTGCTTTTGTCCAGAGCCTTTTCCCCTGAGTTTAAAAGTGGTGCCCTAAAATAGGAATAGGGGAACATTTGGGACTCCCTCTTCGACTCAAATGCACCTGTGGTGTCGAGAACGGAGGGTGTGTGTGTGTGTATGTGTGAGTGTGTGTGTGTGGATGTGTTTTACTGCTGACCTTGTTATTTATTGAGGTGTGTTGTCATGTTAAATCCAATATAGATAACGTGTGAAGTGGACTTCAGAGCTCCATCAGATTGTAGGAGGATTATAAAACTATATAAACTATAGAAAACATCAAACAGATCATCAACTACCACGCTTCCTCAAGGCCTCACCTGTACTCACACCTTCCCTAATCAATAAATCAATCAAACTTCCTGGAAGGAAGAAACCTTGAGAGGAAGCAGGATGACCTTACCTGTGATATCCCTCCACAAACACACATCAAATAAACACACAGACACATACAGTAAATGCACTCACAGGGCGGATTCACATGCTACTGGAACCCTCAGTTGAGTCATTGGAGTGGGATGGAATTCCAGTCAGTTCATTTTAAATTTAGAATCTTGGCAACCCCCCCCCCCCCCCACACACACACACACAAACACAGTCTACACACCACACATACACATACGCACACACACACACACACATGTTCTGTTCTTCTATCCCTGTGGAGAGCTCAAATTAATTTCCATTCAAAATCCTATTTTCCATAACCCCTAACACTTACCATATTCCTAACCGTAACACGTAACCCTAACCCTAATTCTAATCCTAACCCTAATTGTAACCCAAATCCTAACCCTAACCCCTAAACTTAAAATAGCCTTTGTCCTCATGGGGATGTGGGAAATGTCCCCACGAGGGAGAATCTTCCTTGTTTTACTCTCCTTGTAGGGACATTTACTATCCTTGTGGGGACACACACATGAATGGGGTCTTAAACTCATACATCATTCACAGTACGTCGTACCCTAATATCATTACCATGTTGTCTTACCCTGACGAAGAGTGAGATCACTGGCCCATCTGCTACTGGCATTGGTTCCTCAGGAGGGTTCCCCTGCTCTGACAATGATGATGAAGTAGAAATAGATGATGAAGAAGATGACAAAGAGGATCGCTGGGAAGAGGCTTCATCTGTGTTCACCTTCGCCTGCAGAACCCTCCTCTCCAACTTCTTCTTGTCCTCCTTCTCCTCCTCCTCCTCCTTCTCCTCCTCACTCTCCAGCCTCTCCTCCTTCTCCTTCTCCTCCTCACTCTCCAGCCTCTCCTCCTCCTTCTCCTCCTCACTCTCCAGCCTCTCCTCCTCCACCTCCTCCTCCTCACTCTCTTTCTTTTTCTCCCTTTCTCCCTCGTCTTCTGATGAGCTGGAGGACCTGAAGGAGCTGCTCTTGCTCTCCCGTCGGGGCAGTGGAACCGCAGGTGCCTCTCTCAGGCTCCCGGTGTTCTCGTACTCCACAGTTAGACCGTCTCCGTCTCCGTTACTGGATGCCCGGGGTGCTTCCACATCACAGTAAACAGAATCATTCACCACGTCACTGGGTGTCTCATAGATACTGCTGGTCTGGGTCTGGTTCTGGTGGGTATCCTCCGTTGGGCTGTCTGAGTCTCTCTCTAGGGGAGTCTCGTAAATGTTCTCACTCTGCTGCTCCATGTTCATGTTCTCACCGCGATGCAACAGGTGCTTCTGACAAGGAGGAGAGGGAGGGAGGGAGGGAGGTTGATGAGATTGTAAATGACCTGGGGGCCGTGTGTGCACATGAGCGGTCTGTCCCCACCAACACTTATTGCTGTGATTATCCGGGGACTTTGAACCTGGAGGACGAGTTCACTCAAGGAGGGGAGAGGAGAATAGAGCAGAGGGCCTCCCGGGTGGCGCATCGCGCTCCAGCGACTCCTGTGGCGGGCCGGGCGCAGTGCGCGCCAACCAAGGGGGGCCAGGTACACGGTGTTACCTCCGACACATTGGTGCGGCTGGCTTCCGGGTTGGAGGCGCGCTGTGTTAAGAAGCAGTACGGCTGGTTGGGTTGTGCTTCGGAGGACGCATGGCTTTCGACCTTCGTCTCTCCCGTGCCCGTACGGGAGTTGTAGCGATGAGACAAGGTAGTAGTTAGTAGCGATTGGATACCACGAAAATTGGGGAGAAAATGGGATAAATTTAAAAAAAGAAAAAAAGAAAAGAAAAAGAGAATAGAGCAGAGGAGAGGAGAGGAGAGGAGAGGAGAGGAGAGGAGAGGAGAGGAGAACATGATTGCCATCATTTTCAGATATAAATTAGCTGGACTCCTGGACCTAGATTCCCCAGACATAAAAATAAATTGGGAATCTCCAATAGGCTGCAGAAAGGGGAGAGGAGAGCCGTAGATTAGCCCTCGGTCCACTGGGCCAATCAGGAAGCGTCTGTTGTGGGTGTGACGCGTCTGTCGACGTATCCTATATTACGATTGGTTTACCAAGCTGCTTGTTAAATGGAGCGCCTCTATTTTGAGGAAGTTTTAGGACATCGTCAAGATATTGAAATGACAACAGCTATTGTAGATAGCTAAGGATGTGAAAGCGGATCGATTTAAAACCAAATGAGAAAGCTGTGGAATTGTTGACAAATAAAAAAGGTGTGTATGACAATCTTGCGCAATCCTTGAGCCAGCTGGCTAGCTAGTAAACATCCAACGTTAGCTACCTGGCAGAGGTAGTAAATTAGCTACCAAACTTTTAGTTTGGAAAATAGTCGTCAGTTGTAGCTATATTTCTCTGTAGCTAGTAGGGAGCTATAACTGTCATTAAAATCACTAGCTAGCTACATAATGTGCTGTGGTGGTGGTAGCAGTGCATTGGTGGTAGCAGTAGTAGTGGTGGAGGTGGTGGTGGTAGTTGTCAATATAATGTAAGGGAAAGCCCCCCTGAAATGGACAAAAATGAATGGGAACATATTGGCACCGTACGAAACATATACACGATGTCCAATACCATTCAAATGGACGGCATTTAATTCAAAGCTTATGGCAAATGTCATATGGCAAATTCCAAGTGTCACACAGCAAAAATCCAATAGATGGCGAGCGCGCTCCACAGTAAATTTTCATATTGCAAATACACATCAAGTCAAGACCCAATGGTCAAATATTTTACATTTGAAAAAAAAAAACTAAAAAAAACTTATCACCCCCTTAACTTCTTATGGCTGCAGGGGCAGTATTGAGTAGCTTGGATGAAAGGTGCACAGAGGTGCCCAAATTAAACGGCCTGCTTCTCAGTCCAAGTTGCTAATATATGCATATTACTATTCATATTGGATAGAAAACACTCTGACGTTTCTAAAACGGTTTGAATCATGTCTGTGAGTATAACAGAACTCATATGGCAGGCAAAAACCTGAGAAGTTCCACTTTCTGTTTGAATTGTTTCTGAGTTGGCAGATTTTCAACCAAGCTCTCAATGAAATTACAGCGAGATATGGATGAGTTTTCTTCCTACGGCTTCCACTAGATGTCAACAGTCAACAGAACTTTGTCTGATGACTCTAATGGGAAGGGGGGCCGAAGGAGACAGGAATGAGTAATCACTGCCATGAGCTGATCACGCATTCACCATGCGCCTTCACATGAGGAGGACATCCGTTCCACCGCTCTTCTGAAGTCAATCTAATTCTCCGGTTGGAACGTTATTCAAGATGTATGTTAACAACATTCTAAAGATTGATTCAGTACATCGTTTGACATGTTTCTACTGACTGTTACAGAACTTTTGGACATTTCGTCACGTTATAGTGGACGCGCTTTGTGACTTTGGAATTGTTTACCAAACGCGCTAACCAAAGTAGCTAATTGGACATAAGTAACGGACATTATCGAACAAATCAAGCATTTATTGTGGACCTGGGATTCCTAGGACTGCATTCTGATGAAGTTCATCAAAGGTAAGGAAACATTTATCATGTATTTTCTGGTTTCTGTTGACTCCAAAATGGCGGCTAATTTTATTATATATATATATATATATATATTTTTTTTAATTTTATCACATTTTCTCCCCAATTTTCGTGGTATCCAATCGCTAGTAATTACTACCTTGTCTCACCGCTACAACTCCCGTACGGGCTCGGGAGAGACGAAGGTCGAAAGCCATGCGTCCTCCGAAGCACAACCCAACCAGCCGTACTGCTTCTTAACACAGCGCGCCTCCAACCCGGAAGCCAGCCGCACCAATGTGTCGGAGGAAACACCGTGTACCTGGCCCCCTTGGTTGGCGCGCACTGCGCCCGGCCCGCCACAGGAGTCGCTGGAGCGCGATGAGACAAAGATATCCCTACCGGCCAAACCCTCCCTACCCCGGACGACGCTATGCCAATTGTGCGTCGCCCCACGGACCTCCCGGTCGCGGCCGGCTGCGACAGAGCCTGGGCGCGAACCCAGAGACTCTGGTGGCGCAGTTAGCACTGCGATTCAGTGCCCTAGACCACTGCGCCACCCGGGAGGCCCTTTATTATATTTCTGAGCGCCGTCTCAGATTATTGCCTGGGTTGCTTTTTCCGTAATTTTTTTTTTTAAATCTGACACAGCGGTTGCATTAAGGAGAGGTATATCTATAATTCCATGTGTATAACTTGTATTATCATCTACATTTATGATGAGTATTTCTGTTGAAACGATGTGGCTATGCAAAATCACTTGATGTTTTTGGAACTAGTGAATGTAACGTGCCAATGTAAACTCCGATTTTTTTATATAAATATGAACTTTATCAAACAAAACATGCATGTATTGTGTAACATGAAGTCCTATGAGTGTCATATGATAAAGATAATCAAAGGTTAGTGATTAATATTATCTCTATTCTGGTTTTTGTGAAGCTATCTTTCGCTGGAAAAATGGCTGTGCTTATTGTGGTTTGGTGGTGACCAAACATAATCGTTTGTAGTGCTTTCGCTGAAAAGCATATTTGAAATCGGACACTTAGGTGGGATTAACAACAAGATTACCTTTAAAATGATATAAGACACATGTATTTTTGAGGAATTTTAATTATGAGATTTCTGTTGTTTGAATTTGGGGCCCTGCACTTCGACTGGCTGTTGTCATATCGATCCCGGTAGCGGGATGCAGCCATAAGAAGTTTTAAGAACTGACTGATTTACAGAGGGTTGAATGAGTGTGTGATTTCAGAAAATCCCAGAAAATCCCAGAAATCTCGCAGAGCTCCAAAACCCACCTTAAAACTTCTTATGGCTGCAGGGGGCGTATTGAGTAGCCAGATTATATGTGCCCATTTCAAACGGCGTCGTACTCAATTCTTGCTCGTACAATATGCATATTATTATTACAATTGGATAGAAAACACTCTCTAGTTTCTAAAAACGTTTGAATTATTTCTCTTAGTGAAACAGAAATCCTTCTGCAGCACTTTTCCTGACCAGGAAGTGAAATGTCAGAAATCTATGCTCTGTTCAACCTCATGCCTATACATGGGCGTGTGACGTAGGAGTCTACAAACACTTCCTACGCCTTCCCCTGGTTGTCAAGATGCGGTGAGAGAAGAAATTTCGTGTCTATCTTGGTCAGAGGTGGAATAAAAGGTCTTTGTTTGATGTGACCGTCCAGTTCCTGTTTCTGGAGCGCGCGAAAGAGGACACGGAAATGGCTTCTGTTTAGCTGTTGTTATGAAAGACGAACATCTCCGTCTTAGATTTGATTTGATACATGTCACCATATCATCGTAACGTATGTTTTTTCAATATAGTTTAATCAGATTATTGAAACTTTTTCGGGAGTTTTGCCGTGTTCCGTTTTCTAACCTTGTTGACTTTGGAGTAATCCGTGTCACTTGGCAAGTGCCCATGCTATATGAAGAGGGATATTTGCCGTTCCAGATCAAAACAACGACTATTCTGGACAAAGGACACCTTATCCAACATTCTGA
Source organism: Salvelinus fontinalis (assembly GCF_029448725.1). NCBI lineage: Eukaryota > Metazoa > Chordata > Actinopteri > Salmoniformes > Salmonidae > Salvelinus > Salvelinus fontinalis. The sequence continues at coordinate 30,940,883 of NC_074680.1, forward strand.
CGGAAGATCACCAAAAGTAAGAAACATTTTATGATGCTATTTCTAATATCTGTCGTGCATGTTGACTGGTCGTGGGCACCCAAGTTTTTCTTGCTATTGCTGCTATGCTAATATCACGCTACATTTTGTTTGCGCTGTAAAACATTTAATAAATCGGAAATATTGTCTAGAATCACAAGATGCCTGTCTTTCAATTGCTGTACACTATGTATTTTTCAGAAATGTTTTATGATGAGTAATTAGGTATTTGACGTTGGTGTCTGTAAATATTATGGCTGCTTTCGGTGCAATTTCTGATTGTAGCTGAAATGTAAACTATGAATTATACCTGAAATATGCACATTTTTTGAAAAAAACATATGCTATACAATAAATATGTTATCAGATTGTCATCTGATGAGGTTGTTTCTTGGTTAGTGGCTATTTTTATCTTTATTTGGCCGAATTTGTGATAGCTACTGATGGAGTAAAAAACTGATGGAGTAAGAAAAGTGGTGTCTTTTGCTAACGTGGTTAGCTAATAGATTTACATATTGTGTCTTCCCTGTAAAACATTTTAAAAATCGGACATGTTGGCTTGATTCACAAGATGTGCACCTTTCATCTGGTGTCTTGGACTTGTTAATGTGTGAAAGTTAAATATTTAAAAAAATATATCTTTTGAATTTCGCACCCTGCACTTTGAGCTGGATGTTGTCATAAGTGTACCGGTGTCGGGCTGCACCCCTAACAGGTTAACGATTCATCTGAACACGCCACAAATGGATCTGTAACTTGTTTGGGAAAAAAACACATTTCTTTGACCATCACCAATTGTACATTGTACGATTTCTCGTAAATTACAATAGATAAATGGCTGGCTCTGTTTTTCCTGACACCGTAGGTTCATGCACTTTGACGTGAAGTGGTCAAATTAGTGCTTTATATTAGTTTTTGACCTTTAATCCCAGAAAATGGCCTTAACTCAAAAAGCGTTGAGGCCTCGATGCCATCTTGTTTCTGGGCTAACAGCCCATTAGTCCAAACCTGAGCTCACCAAGTTTTGTCTTTTGTCTTCGAAGATTCCATTCACCATCTGGTGGGACAGCGGAAAAACGTTGGTGAATTTGACAAACATTCGCGTACGTCTAGTAAGGGACCGTACATTTGCAATATGGAGATTTTCATTGATCATACAGCAAATGCCGAAAAGGGCCCTTCAGGTATGTAATGACTCAGGAGGCTGGCTAGCTACTAATTTCCTGATTTTCTAGTTAGCTCCATTAGCTTAGCAGTTGTCATTTGATTTCCATTTTAAACCCTAGCCTGCAGGCTTTGCATATGGGCTGTGAAATTCACTGGGACTTGTTTGACAATAACCACAGGTGTGTGTGTGTGTGTTTGTATGTGTGTGTCACAGTGTGTGTGTGTCCTGTGAGCCCTGCCAGATCACACCAGTGGTAAAAATCAAATCAAATCGAATTTTATTTGTCACATACACATGGTTAGCAGATGTTAATGCGAGTGTAGCGAAATGCTTGTGCTTCTAGTTCCGACAATGCAGTAATAACCAACAAGTAATTTAACCTAACAATTCCACAACTACTACCTAATACACACAAGTGTAAAGGGATAAAGAATATGTACATAAAGATATATGAATGAGTGATGGTACAGAACGGCATAGGCAAGATGCAGTAGATGGTATAGTGTACAGTCTATACATATGAGATGAGTAATGTAGGGTATGTAAACATAAAGTGGCATAGTTTAAAGTGGCTAGTGATACACGTATTACATAAAGATGGCAAGATGCAGTAGATGATATAGAGTACAGTAAATACATATACATATGAGATGAGTAATGTAGGATATGTAAACATTATATTAAGTGGCATTGTTTAAAGTGGCTAGTGATAAATTTTTACATAATTTCCATCAATTCCCATTATTAAAGTGGCTGGAGTTGAGTCAGTATGTTGGCAGCGGCCACTAAATGTTAGTGGTGGCTGTTTAACAGTCTGATGGCCTTGAGATAGAAGCTGTTTTTCAGTCTCTCGGTCCCCGCTTTGATGCACCTGTACTGACCTTGCCTTCTGGATGATAGCGGGGTGAACAGGCAGTGGCTCGGGTGGTTGTTGTCCTTGATGATCTTTATGGCCTTCCTGTGACATCGGGTGGTGTAGGTGTCCTGGAGGGCAGGTAGTTTTGCCAACAAATACTTCTTTCCCTCATTAAAATGCAAATAAATGTATAACATTTGTGACATGTGTTTTTCTGGATTTTGTTGTTGTTATTCTGTCTCTCACTGTTCAAATAAACCTACCATTAAAATTATAGACTGATCATTTCTTTGTCAGTGGGCAAACGTACAAAATCCTCAGAAAACGGACCAGAAAACACCACCCACATAGGACAGGCTCTTATAGAGGTGTGTGTCTAACACATTGGGCTTGTTTGAGTGGTAAGGCTGAAGCAATCGACTGCAGACAAGTCGGGGAAGGTGCATCTGCGACAGCCTAAAATCAGACACTGATGTAGTTTTCCAACAGCAAGGCTCAGTGCAACATGGCACATACACTTGCTTTTCTTTGGAATAAACTCCCACATATCACACACTCACAAACTGGAAATATATGTGTGTACATTGTAATATCAATTGGTGAGAGAGAGAGAGACTCAAATATCACATTAATTTGTACATATCCACACTGTATACAATCACGTCAAAGTTTGTTTCAGTCACGTCTTTGGTTACGTTCGCTTGGGTCAAACAAAAACACTAATGATTGGTTGACAATAGAGCCTTCCACAATGCAGCGTGATGCTGCAGGGTGAAATTGGGGAAGAGAAACTTCAGAAACTTGCAGTCGACTCACGTAATGACGTTTGATCACATGGTTATTGTAAAGCTCAGGCAGTTGTAATGTGGCGCAAGTCTGACAATGGTTGCCTGCAAGGAGACACGTGCCGTCATCATTGCTTTGCACAAAAAGGGCATCACAGGCAAGGATATTGCTGCCAGTAAGATTGCACCTAAATCAACCATTTATCGGATCATCAAGAACTTCAAGGAGAGCGGTTCAATTGTTGTGAAGAAGACTTCAGGGCGCCCAAGAAAGTCCAGCAAGCGCTTAAGTTGATTCAGATGTGGGATCGGGGCACCACCAGTACAGAGCTTGCTCAGGAATGGCAGCAGGCAGGTGTGAGTGCATCTGCACGCACAGTGAGGCGAAGACTTTTGGAGGATGGATGGCCTGGTGTCATGAAGGGCAGCAAAGAAGCCACTTCTCTCCAGGAAAAACATCAGGGACAGACTGATATTCTGCAAAAGGTACAGGGATTGGACTGCTGAGGACTGGGGTAAAGTCATTTTCTCTGATGAATCCCCTTTCCGATTGTTTGGGACATCCGGAAAAAAGCTTGTCCGGAGAAGACAAGGTGAGCGCTACCATCAGTCCTGTGTCATGCCAACAGTAAAGCATCATGAGACCATTCATGTGTGGGGTTGCTTCTCAGTGGGCTCACTCACAATTTTGCCAAAGAACACAGCCATGAATAAAGAATGGTACCAACACATCCTCCGAGAGCAACTTCTCCCAACCATCCAGGAACAGTTTGGTGACGAACAATGCCTTTTCCAGCATGATGGAGCACTTTGCCATAATCCAAAAGTGATAACTAAGTGTCTCAGGGAACAAAACATCGATATTTTGGGTCCATGGCCAGGAAGCTCACCAGACCTTAATCCCATTGAGAACTTGTGGTCAATCCTCAAGAGGCGGGTGGACAAACAAAAACCCACAAATTCTGACAAACTCCAAGCATTGATTATGCAAGAATGGGCTGCCATCAGTCAGGATGTGGCCCAGAAGTTAATTGACAGCATGCCAGGGTGGATTGCAGAGGTCTTGAAAAAGAAGTGTCACCACTGCAAATATTGACTCTTTGCATCAACTTCATGTAATTGTCAATAAAAGGCTTTGACACTTATGAAATGCTTGTAATTATACTTCAGTATTCCATAGTAACATCTGACAAAAATATTTAAAGACACTGAAGTTGCAAACTTTGTGGAAATTAATATTTGTCATTCTCAAAACTTTTGGCCACGACTGTACAACCCTTCTCTCTCTCCCTCTCCCTCTCTTCTCTCTCTCCCTCTCTTCCTCTCCCCTCTCCCCTCTCTCTCTCCCTCTCTCTCCCTCTCTCTTCCTCTCTCCATTCCTCTCCCCCCTCTCTCTCTCTCTGTCTCTCTCTGTCTCTCTCTCTCTGTCTCTCTCAGGTCTGTTCAAGTTGTGGAGGCCACGGCGTCAGTCTGCCTCTCATCCCTTCCAACACATCTCGATACAGGACGATGATGTTGATGATGCTGACTATACTGACCAACCACAGATCATAACAACAAGCCAAAGCTTACCACCATGCTCCAAACAACCAATCAGAACTCAAACGGGAATAAATAGGGAATAGTGTCATTTCAGACACAGCCATACTAGTTTTACAAGAGTTACAGAGCGGTAGTCAGATTTCAGATTTACACACTCCTCATTCTCTGTGGTACAATACTTACAGTATGGAGTATTCAAATAAATATGTACACTATAAATAAACATATTGTCACGTTCCTGACCTATTTATGTTAGTTTGTTATGTGTGTTAGTTGGTCAGGACGTGAGGTTGGGTGGGCATTCTATGTTTTCTGTTTCTGTGTTGGTTTTGGGTTGCCTGGTATGGCTCTTAATTAGAGGCAGGTGTTTGGCGTTCCTCTAATTAAGAGTCATATTTAGGTAGGCGTTGTCACAGTGTTCGTTGTGGGTGATTGTCTTCCGTGTCTGTGTAATTGTTTGCACCATACGGGACTGTTACGGTTTGTTCGGTTTGTGTAGTCTAATTGTCCTATTCGTGCGTTCTTCTTGTTTTTATGTAAGTTCGTCGTATAGGTCTGTCTACACCGTTTTGTTGTTTTGTTAGTTTATACAAGTTCGTGTCTATGTTAAACGTTTGTAGCCTGTGTGTGCACATCGTTTATTTAGCTTCACGATCGTTTTCTTGTTTTGTTAAATAAATATGTGTTCAAACTTCGCTGCGCCTTGGTTCCCTCAATACTCCTCCTCTTCCGAAGATGAAGAGGAGGAGGACCGCCGTTACACATATTGAACCATAAATAGATAAAACTAAAGAAATAAGACACTAAAGAGAACAGTCAATTAGTATAAACAGACTGGGGTTACTTGAATTTGTCTGTATACAGAGAAACCATCTAATATGATATAACACGTGTTTATATATTTGAACAAATGCTCTGTTAATTGTTTTGCAAGACTATCCTAAAAAGAAGAATACATGTTTGTTAGGAGAGCTTCTGTTAAAGGGATGTAAATTTGTATTTTGAAGGGTTTATTTCATAAAGAGTACCGCTATATTGCAGAAGTAGCAGTAGTAATTGTTTGAACAGCAGTGATGAGTTTTGTTAGCTACTTTGTAGACTGCTGAGCCAGGGAGTGGAGTCAGAAACAGGACTGAAGCTATGTTTCTGCTGTTTGTTGGTCAGTTCATTTGATTATATTTAGAAGTGTGTGTGTGTGTGTGTGCTGAGATAAGTTATAGCTTTGGTACTGTATGGTTTCCTGTAGTGTTAAAAGGAGACAAACGAGCTGTACTGTTCAATTCAGGTCCTTTATCTGAAAAGCATAGTAACCATAGTACTACTACTATAGCATAGTAACCATAGTACTATGATTAATATGCTGTAACTATGCTGTTATTATGGTTAATGTACAGTAACTCTACTGTTACTATGTCAACCGCCCGCCTCCAGGTAGCTACTGAACTGGTCCGCAGGGTGTTTCTGCTCATATTGTCATTGACTGACATATGAAAGTAAACCTAAATGTTGTGTCCACATTGTATCATTATTTTACAAAGCATCTATGCTTAATCATTACACTGGATATAATGACACGTGTGTGTGTGTGTGTGTGTGTGTGTGTGTGTGTGTGTGTGTGTGTGTGTGAAAAAGAAGGGGAAGAGTATGTGTCATTGGAACCACCAGGAAAAAAGAAAAGAACACAACCACACATGTTGGGTATGAATAGTTTACATACTCTTCATTTCAGTCACATTATAATGTATTAAAATGCAAAGATATAAAATTAAATAGATACTGACTCATGTAACATTTGTATATTTTTCTGATGAAACTACATGTTCTAAAATATGGGTTATCTTATCTCTTATTACCAATATCGCTATAGATACTACTACTATCTCTGTGGTATCTCATAGTATGTCTGAATTGTCACAGGTTAATAGTCTTTTCAGGAGGCAATGTTACAGTAATAATCCATCTCACAGCATCAACTTTAGTGCGACAATCTCCAAACATTAGCATCAGAGGTGTATGTCACCAAGAAAGATCAATAAGTTAGCCCATCAAACCCTCCAGAGGGGTGTACTACAAAGCTAGATCAAGGAGTTAGCCAGTCAACTTGCCTGATTATTTGTAAACAGTTTTTTATGGGGGGGGGGGGGGTGTAAGCTTGAAATTGGGACGGTCTAATGGACTCTACAACCAAAAATACACATCTAGGTTTAGCTTTCTTAATGAACCAGAAAATCAACTGTTGTTTATCAACGTTAGCTGGCTAATTCATTGATAATGTTTTGTAATATACCCCTCTGGACACTCCCAGATACAGCAGACAGAGGATACAGCACTATATCAAAGTCGTATAAAACCCTGTTTTCATCATTCTCCTTCAGTTTGGACATTCTAAATGGAAGAACAGAAATCAGCAGTATATAACTAGAATCAATATTGCTAGGGGCAACAAGAGATGTGTCCAAGCTGAGGGACATGGACACATCAAAATTAGAAAAATGTAAACCCTCACCAAATAAAAACACTAATATATTTATTTATTAAACTCCTTGAGATGAACCAACTAACTCGTTTTCAAGGGGGTCCTGTGACTTCAAAGGAAGTAATGACTTATGTCATAACTTCTATATCACACCTGTACAATACATCCATGTTAAGTTTGGTTAAAGGTAGATTCAACAATATGACATCATCATCATACACAGTGGTAGGGATTATGATGTGTAACTGGGATCCAAGGACTGTCCCGCAAAAACAATTTATGACAAGACCCGAGAAATTAGAACATTTTCCCCCTTTGTCGCAGAAATGCATGGGCATCTCTGTCACAGACATGAAGTCTTAACAATTCAGAGAGACGTGAGGGAAAATTCTATCTTGTCCTGTCCTAGAGCCTAGGCTGTTTTCCTAACCATTCTCAATCCCACTGAAACCCCAAATTCTTACACCTGTCTCGTGTGAAAATTCCTAACTTTATTATGTAAACTATAGGTTACATTATCAAGGCACGTCTCTCGCCTATGCATGTCAAAACACCGCTATAACATTTCCCCCGCTTCTCTGAGATGTCTCCTACTGCTGCCCATATAAGAACTTCGGTAGAGAATGTGGGATCAACCAACAGTGTGAGAGTAGATATGGATATTTTTAAAACCGAGTTGGCCCCTGTTAAGATACCTTGATAATTAAACTATTTCCACTCGTCATCTGCCCGTTATTATTGAGCTATCTGTATAAACATCAACTCAATTCTGCCAAATATAGGAGATATCTAGCAAGTTTAGCAACTTTGGTAATTTGACTTTTGTTTGACTGCCGTTACGTTTGTATGATTCGACAACGCAATACTCCGGATGCACTCTGTGTCGAGATGGGCTACTGCTGAAATGCTCTGAATTGATAACATGATAATGCTCGGAATTTATGAACGGCCTGTTTCGCAATTCACAACGTCATTGGTGATTAAAGATATTTACTCAATCATTACTAAATATCAGTTTCATTTTCTCTGAAATCTTTACATAGTGCCACAGCCAAGCCGACAAGGTGGCGCAACGCCCCTCTTATTTAGGGATAACCCTGGCATGGTGACTATGATATCTTGGTTTTAAACGCTTTAAATATGCACTTCTGATTTTTGGGGTATTTCCTGGGACTCTCGGGATAAATATTAATTATTCCCGATATTGAAACTTGGTAGATTTTTGGTAAAATATTCATCCCAACACAGCAGAGGGATTTCCAAATCTGTTCCCTCTCAATGTGTACTGTACCTTCCATTGAGACTATAGTGGCAGTGCCTACACTGACAGTCTTGGCAGAAATTAATTTTACTGTTGATTTCTGTAAGTAGGAAGTTGACCCATATGATAATGTCATATTGCAGTGTACCTTTTCAACCTGCTCTGTGCTTATAAGAGCTGGCTCCAGCTCAGCCTGATGCCCTGACTGACTTTATTTTTTATAAAACTAGTTTCTGATATGAACCTGGATCAATACAGCCTAATCTCTGAACCGATTGCGTCTCAAACTTTGGCTACAAAGTTCAGACCCTTTACCTGCTGTTACTTTTGACCCAGAACAGAAACAGAGAGAGGTTAAATGTAGAATGCGGAGTCCACTTGTGACTCCAAATGCATATGCTCAAGTGTATTATTGCTTTTATAAATAAAGTTAATATATATTTGCACCATATGAAGTTTATATATATTTGCCAAAAAAATAAGTTCATATTATGTTCATATATATTTGCACCAAATAAAGTTAACATATATACAGTACCAGTCAAAAGTTTGGACACACCTACTCATTACAGGGTTCTTCTTTATTTTCACTATTTTCTACATTGTAGAATAATAGTTAGGAAATGAAAACTATGACATAACACATGGAATCATGTAATAACCAAAAAAGTGTTAAACAAATCAAAGTGTATTTTATATTTGAGATTCTTCGAAGTAGCCACCCTTTGGCTTGATTACAGCTTTGCACACTCTTGGCATTCTCTCAACCAGCTTCATGTCACCTGGAATGTTAATTTGTGGAATTTCTTTCCTTCTTAATGCATTTGAGACATTCAGTTGTGTTATGACAAAGTAGGGGTGGTATACAGAAGATAGCCCTATTTGGTAAAATACCAAGTCCATATTATGGCAAGAACAGCTCAAATAAGCAAAGAGAAATTACATTCCTTCATTACTTTAAGACATGAAGGTCAGTCAATCTGGAAAATGTCAAGAAATTCTAACGTTTCTTCAAGTGCAGTCGCAAAAACTATCAAGCACAATGATGAAACTGGCTCTCATGAGGAGCGCTACAGGAAAGGAAGACCCAGAGTTACCTGTGCTACAGAGGATAAGTTAGAGTTAACTGCACCTCAGATTGCAGCCCAAATAAATGCTTCACAGAGTTCAAGTAACAGACACATCTCAACATCAACTGTTCAGAGGAGACTGCGTGAATCAGGCCTTCATGGTCGTATTGCTGCAAAGAAACCACTACTAATGGACACCAATAAGAAGAGACTTGCTTGGGCCAAGAAACACGAGCAATGGACATTAGACCAGTGAAAATTTGTCCTTTGGTCTGATGAGTTCAGATTTTTGATTTTTGGTTCCAACCGCCGTGTCTTTGTGAGACTCAAGAGTGGGTGAACGGATGATCTCCACATGTGTGGTTCCAACCATGAAACATGGAGGAGGAGGTGTGATGGTACTTTGCTGGTGACACTGTCAGTGATTTATTTAGAATTCAAGGCACACTTAACCAGAATGGCTACAACAGCATTCTGAAACGATAAGACATCCCATCTGGTTTGTGCTTAGTGGGACTATAATTTGTTTTTCAACAGGACAATGACCCAACACACCTCCAGGCTGTGTAAGGGCTATTTGACCAAGAAGGAAGGTGATGGATTGCTGCATCAGATGTGCCTCCACAATCACCCAACCTCAACCCAATTGAGTTGGACTGCAGAGTGAAGGAAAAGCAGACAACAAGTGCTCAGCATATGTGGGAACTCCTTCAGGACAGTTCGAAAAGCATTCCAGGTAAAGCTGGTTGAGAGAATGCCAAGAGTGTGGAAAGCTGTCATCAAGGCAAAGGGTGGCTACTTTGAAGAATCTAAAATATAAAACTATATTTTGATTTGTTTAACAATTTTTTTGGTTACTACATGATTCCATATGTGTTATTTCATAGTTATGATGTCTTCACCATTATTCTACAATGTAGAAAATATAAAAAATAAAGAAAAACCCTTGAATGAGTAGGTGTGTTCAAACTTTTGACTGGTACTGTATATTCATATATATTTGCACCATATAAAGTTGATCGGTGGAAGGCTTAGTGTTGATTGGTGGAGGGATGGTCAGACGTAGTCAGGTAAAGGTCTCTGTCACCATGACTACCTCAGGGATGAGGTCATCAGAAAGAGAATCACATATCCGTATTCTACATGACAGAAAATCTTATCTGTTCTACATAATTAATGTCTATCTTAACGTTCTGTAATGTTGTGCCTTCCTGAGCAGACAAACAAGCAAACATAATTTACTATGACTCACAGCTCAGGCACACACACACAGTACACACACATCTCTGTACATATAAATATATACACATTCAGTTAAAAACTAAAGAGATCACACACCCAGTTAACCAAACTAAAGAGAATACACACCCAGTTAACCAAACTAAAGAGAATATACACCCAGTTAACCAAACTAAAGAGAATACACACCCAGTTAACCAAACTAAAGAGAATACACACCCAGTTAACCAAACTAAAGAGAATACACACCCAGTTAACCAAACTAAAGAGAATACACACCCAGTTAACCAAACTAAAGAGAATACACACCCAGTTAACCAAACTAAAGAGAATACACACCCAGTTAACCAAACTAAAGAGAATACACACCCAGTTAACCAAACTAAAGAGAATACACACCCAGTTAACCACACTAAAGAGAATACACACCCAGTTAACCAAACTAAAGAGAATACACACCCAGTTAACCAAACTAAAGAGACTACACACCCAGTTAACCAAACTAAAGAGACTACACACCCAGTTAACCAAACTAAAGAGAATACACACCCAGTTAACCAAACTAAAGAGAATAAACTCCCCGCTAGGAGACAGCTTTCAGGCCGCTGTTTATATTACATTCACATTTTTTCTAATTTCATATTATCTTTTAGTATTATTCATGAAGACGTGAAAATAACATGACATGCTGTCTTCTGTCACTATCCAGTCTTCTCAGCAGAGTGAGAAATACAAAACAGAGATGAAGAGATAAAAACAGAGAGAAGAGTCACATTTGTGTGTATCAGTGTCGCTTCCGTCCCTCTCCTTGCCCCAACCTGAGCTCGAACCAGGGACCCTCTGAACAGATGAACAACCATCACCCACGAAGCATCGTTACCTGTCACTCCACAAAAGCTGTGGTCCTTGCATAGCAAGGGAAACAACTACTTCTAGGTCAGAGCGGGTGAGGTCACCGGTTGAACACTACTAGCGAGCACCACTAAATAACTAGCCATTTCACATTGGTTACATGAGCGCACTTGTAAATATGTGTGTTTGTCTATGTGTGTATGTGTCAGAAAGAAGACTCGTACTGCAGTAGTTCATAGAGCAGAGGTCTGTCCCTGTATCGTATGCCTGCGGCTGCAGGCGTCAGGTACTGTAGTAGGTTGATGGTCCTTCGCAGCCGTCTGTCCACGTAGTGAGCGTCCCAGGCCGGGTAACGTTTCCTGGGCATGTCAATCTTTATCAGAGGACCTTCGAAACGCCTCGAGGTGGGGGGCTCCAAACGCACCTGGAACACCGGCAGACAGCCTTCTGCGATGATGTCATCACTGTGAAACGGGGCAGCCAGGTGGGCTGGGGTGGGTAGAGCTGAGGGGGGCAAGGGGTTACCCCACAGCAGCTCATCCCACCAGGTCGATGCCGGGGTGGGGTGTGTGTGTGAGGGGTGAAGAAGGCCGTAGTACAGAAGCATCACCAGTACTCCACCCGCAAAGGACAGGTAGACACCACACAATGCTGGAACCGCGTAGCTGTCTGTCTCTTCATGGTCACGATACACATACCTGTAACACACACACAACTGTTAAGATATCCACACACACACATTTGTCTCTGTACAATCATGAGAGATACACCTATTCGAAGATAAAACACATACTGTAGGTGTGTGCCTGTCTGTCTATCTGTCTGTCTACATACCACAGTCCAGTGAGCAGTGTGTTCTCAGCCAGTACCACAGAGTAGTAAGCCACCATGCGTCCCCTGGTGTGTCCCTCCTTGACGTTGAACCAACAGAAGATGTAGACGATGCCCACCACCATGTTAAACAGCACCTCCTCCCAGCGAGACATACAGAAGTCTGTTCCGCCATGCACCACCCACAGGGCCATGCCACACCAGTGGAGCACCACGAAGATGCCAAAGTACAGGTGGAAGAGGGATGCGAAGAGGGCGAGAGAGAGAACGCGGGAGGAGATGGTGAGGAGACGCCAGAGAAGGTGGAGGAGGGCACCGCGATAACTCAGACTGCGCTGGTCGTCTCTGGAGTCGCGCAGGAGCTTGTGGTACGAGGCCAACACCCAGGATAGAGACAGAAGAGAGCCTAGACTAGATATACCTAGGGAGAGAGATGGAGTGACTCATCTTGATAGCTGTAATACCAGTTGACCAGTGAGTGTGTGTGTGTGAACTGTGTGTATACGCACACTGTAGAGTCTCAGCCCGGTTCTGCTGTATCATAATACAGAGCTGTAGTACTAGTTGAGGAGCTGACTCCAGGAAGGTCTCCAGTAGCCGCAGCATGTTGACGTCTGCATACTCAAACATCATGGCCCAGTAGAACCTCCTCTGTGCCTCCTTATGCTCCTTCATACGGTGGGACTGGATACCCAGGTATAACGTACGGATATACCTGGGGGTCAGAGGTCAATAATCATGGCAGAGAGAGAGAGAGAGTGAGACGGTTTGTGTAGAATGAATCAGATTAAACACTGAGTGCCCCAGGCTGTGCTTGTGGGGTTTGTGCGTGTCTGTGTTTCTCTTGTGTGTATGTGTGAGTATGTGTGTAGACATGCTCATACAACCATCTGGGCTGCATCATATGAGCTAATTTCATACGACATCAATAATTCACTGGCCACATACAGTAGAAACACATGCACGCATTTCACCAGATAAACCTGCAAGATGCCGCATCACAACAGAGTTTAATTTGATAAAAAATTGTTTGTCGCTATCCATTATTCCCCTCCCCCCTTCACTTCTGTTATGCGTGTTCAAGCTCTTGTTTCTGCCCATTCTACTCCCTCCATCTCACAGTGATCTAACTCAATCAGACTGAACCATTCCACACACACCAATCTTTTGGGAAAGACTCTATTAGGGAGATTGTTACAAACGTACACACACTAGCTCTTAAGCCCACTCAACATCTCCCTCAGGCACCTAGGCCATGAAAGATTAGTCTGACAGAGAGAGGGAGAGAAGGAGAGAGAGGGAGGGGGGGGGGGGGGTACACACAGGATATCCGAGTGGAGTGGCATGGAGCAGCCTGGTTCCTCTCTAGACCTTTGGTGTTCAGTCAGGATGTTTTGATGTAGGGTTTTTCCAGTTTGATGGCTAACTAGCCTTGTGACTATCAGCTCCGCTAGCTAGTTAGCTATCCAGACACAGACAGTGGGAGTGTAGAGAAAACACAAGAGAAGATGGAAATCGATTGAGCCCAAAAAGGTTCAAACTGTTTTTACCGAATGAAAAAAAAAGAAAGCTTTGCTGGTTCTGCATATGTGCCCTTCCTTGCTAATTATATAAGCCATTTATTGTATGTTTTGAGTAGCCTAGATAATACTTACAGCCAATCACATCCTAAATATCACCTCCTTCATTGACTTCCAGTGTGTGCGTGCATTTTTTTGTGTGTGTTTATGTGTCAGCGGCAGACTCTTTCTTCTTTGTTCTCCACCTGTACACACACGGTGAGGTTAACACGTGATCTAGTACATGGACTTCATTAGATAGTAGAGAATAGAGAATGGGAGAGAAGAAGGGAAGAGAGAAGAGGAGAAGTGATGCGAATGACCTAAATGGCCGTGTACTCCTGTAATCTCCACCAGGCACAACCAGAAGAGGACTGGCCACCGCTCACAGCCTGGTTCCTCTCTAGGTTTCTTCCTAGGTTCTGGCCTTTCTTGGGAGTTTTACCTAGCCACAGTGCTTCAGTATTGCTTGCTCTTTGGAGTTTTAGGCTGGGTATCTGTATAAGCCAAGGGGAAAATTGTGGTGTAGATATTGGGGGATGAACAGTAGACGGGTGGTCCACCCCGGATTTTCTTTATGACATTTTAAAATACATTCCCTGCAATTCTACACAGTTTGAAATTACTTATTATGCCTCTCTTGAGTGTTATTTTGAGGGGTATATGGAGGGGTATTTTGAAAACACAGCACAAGTGGAAGGATAAGTAGAAGGCCACCCAACCCCCCCAAAAAATAAAATATAGATATAAATATATATTTAGGAAACCAGCTAACTTCCTGCAGTTCAACACCTTTTGTCATGGGGCAGAGAGAAAAAGGTGCAGTTTTATAATGCTATTCTACACATTTTCTCTTGAGTCTGAGAACATTTAGCAGTTTTAAAGCAAATGTCCTGCAATTCTACAAATCCTTCCATGTGACAGAGAGAAAAATGTGCTGTTTTATAGCTTATCTCATGGTATTCTTCACATTTTGACATGAAGCAGAGATTTTTTTTTGCAGTTTTAAAGTAACTGTCCAGTGTAAATCTCACTTTTAAAAGTTAATAACTCATACCCAAATAATGTTGTTGACTCATCCTATACTTGTATTTGTGGCCAAAGCATAAATTGGAGAAAAAACACTTAAAAAAAAAAAACATCTCACACTTGTATCTCAAACAGACCTTTTCAAAAATAATTCCTATTTCCTCATAGAGGATGATGTCATGATGAGCTGGCTAATCAGCGGTCTACCTGCATGAACATTTTAATGACTGGTATATGCCCACACCATTCTGTTGTTGGGGTACACCCTCACAATTCCAACGCAGAAACGCTGTGTTTTAACATACTTAATTTTCCTTCCAAATTAAAAAAAAACTCATATTGTAATTCATTCCAGGTCATATTTCATAGAAATCTGGAAACACTGGACAGTTAGACTTTGGGCAAAAACACAAAAAGAATTCCGAATTCCTAAACTGTATAACTGATCAATGCACCATCACACAAGGTCATTTAACGCTTAAAAAAATTGCTGCATAAGATTTTGGCTACAGAAGTGGCATTTCGTACCGATCTCTACAGCTTACGTCCAAAAACATATCCTGTGAAATGACGTCAACACATAGTGGAGTTACTAGTTAGCTACAAATGGCTAGCATATCTAACGAAGTAGCTACATCGTTCACCACCAAAGGCAAACCCCATTTTGTGTTTGAAACTTGAGAAAGAGGAGTTGGAAAGTTTTTTGTGCCCAAAGTTCACAGTAAAAGCTAATTTCCTGCAATTCTACAAATTTTGCCATTGCTTTTTGACATGTTCATATGCTATCTGGGGGCCCCACGACCCAATAAAAAAAATATAAAAAAAGTATTTAAAAAAAATGATTGGGGGTAATGAATCAACCTATTCTGAATATTGGGTAGGACATATTGGGTGGCAAATGTGTCCTACCCAATATGGTATAAGCACTTTGTGACAACTGCTGATGTAAAAAGTGCTTTATAAAATACATTTGATTGAAATTTGATTGATTGAAGAAGAGAGGGGAGGTGAGAACAGGGGGCATGCTCTGTCCTTACCTCCAGACCTGTCCCAGCTGTAGAATGTGTATGGTGATCTGCCACAGCCACACTGAGGCCACTCTGACCCGGTCTGTTCCAGGATAAACCCCTCTTTGGCCGGCTGGCCCTTGCCTGGTCAGCTTTTCTCTCTCTCCTCCCCTGCTGCAGTCCACTGTCCCCAGCCAGGTGGTCAGACACTCTCTGCTGTAGTCCTGGACGAACCAGCGGAAGCTCAGTATCTGAACTACAATCGACGGCACCAGCACCAGGAAGAGCGTCAGGCCAAACCACAGATAGTCCTGTCTGTCATAGTAGTCCGCAGCGAGAAGTAGGTCTGTTCCCACATCCCAGAAGAAGACGAGGAGAGCCAGGATCAACCAGAGACAGTCCAGCCACAGTCCCTCTTCTGGCGGGCAGCGAGTCTCCCTCAAACTCCTACCACCGCCAACTCCGGTACCCCCGATCCTTCTATAATAATGATATAATAATAATAATCATAATAATAATGGTAAAAGGCTCAAAATGAGAATAGCAGAGACAATTATCATAACACGCACGCACACACACTCTTACCCAGTAGTGTCTTTCCCCAGCAGGTTTCCCAGGCAGTTGGAGCGACAGCCCCAGTAGCAGACAGCAGAGTGACAGCAGAGACAGATGTGGATAGCTGCAGAGTCCAGAGGCTGACAGTCTTCCTCTGTGTCTCCATCAAACACCCCCTCCCCCACTCCTTCCTCTGTTTCTCCCCCTCCCCTTCCATCAGACTGCGCTGCCATGTTCCTCCCCTTTCCTCTCGTCCCGAACCAAAACACAACCTCCTCTGATTCCACGTTACTTCCCAAATACCACCTGTCCCTCCCCAGCCGCGGTGTTTCTGTCTCTGACTCTCCCGGGGAGCCATCAGAGCCGGTCACCGCACGAAGGTGGCTGCCCCTCTGCCTCCTCCTCCTCTCCCTTCCTCATCGCCCTCCTCTCTAGGAAACACTCTATCCCCTCTCCTACCAGGCGCTCCTTGCGACCAGTGGCAGCGGTTGAATCCGTTCCTATTCCTCTCCTCCTCCAGCCTCTCTTCATCTCCCAGTCTCTTGCTCCCTCTGCATCTTCTACATGGCTGTACTCACCACGGTCATCTAGGGAGACAGTGGCTTGTTATGACGTAATACAGCATCTCCCTGCTAAGAGACGTGTGTGTGTGTGTGCTGAGACATGAGTGTGTGAAAAGCCAGTGAATTAATCCTCATCCATGTGGAGCTGTGGTAGCGTTTCAGCCTTCCCCAGCCTGTCTCTCAACCTGTCACACATACACCACAGCAGCCTATGAGCTCCACCTCACTGCTTGAGCCCTCTGCGCTGCACAGCTCAGGTCAGAACGCACTCACACACACTCCGCCTCCTAGCGGCAAGACTAGACACAACATCTGCGCATCTGTACATACACTCTCTCTCCCAACCCCCCCTCTCTTCCCTCCCTCAGCAGGCTTCAGGCCAATAGCTCAGCCAGCCTAATCACCCAGAACATATGTGTGTGTGTGTGCGTGAGCTCTGCCAAAGGAAGGAGAGGGGAGAAGAGATGGAAATAGAGAGAGAGGGAGTGAGGAAGGAGAGGGGAGAAGAGAGGGAGAGAGGAAGGAGAGGGGAGAAGAGATGGAGATAGAAGGAGAGGGGAGAAGAGATGGAGATAGGGAGAGAGGAAGGACAGGGGAGAAGAGATGGAGATAGGGAGAGGAAGGAAGAGGGGGTGGGAGATGGGAGAGATAGTGAGGGGGTAGGGGAGGAGCAATTATAAGGATTTAAGAAGAGGGGATGAGGGAGGGATAAAGCACAAACCAGCCTCTTCACTCTCTCTTTCTGTGTCCACTGGAGATTAGCCTCTATGTTGCCATGACTACCATCACAGGGTGGCTGAAGGGGAGTCTGGTAATTTGGTCTGTGAAGGAAAGAGAGATGGAGAGAGAGAGAGAGAGGGGGAGAGGTAGTCAGTTGTAATTTGTTCTATAATCAATTCTCCTATTTCTCCATGTTTTTCCTAATGTGTATCAGATACAAACCACACTAGTCTACTGGCTACAGGGACTCTTATGCAATATCGATATAGAAAAAGCATTTAACATTTAACGAAGTCGCACTTCGCTTCGCTCCGCTCCACAGGTAATATTACATTTCATTACAGTACAACAGTTTGATTTGTTTGATCTGTTTTTCTTAGCTAGCTACATAGCCGTCTTTGTATCAAAGATAATTGTGTAGTTTAGAGTAATTATCGAGGTTAGCTAGCCAGCTATTTTCGTCCTTCTAACGTAGTCAACACTGCTAGCTAGCCAACTTCTACCGAATAGCAGCACTGTAGAAACTATTACATTACAACGGAACGACTTGATTAGTGTAGTGTTAGCTAGCTACATAGTTGTCTTTGCTGTCTTTGTATCTAAGATAATTGTGTAGTTTAGAGTAATTATCGAGGTTAGCTAGCCAGCTATTTTCGTCCGCCGCGCCGCGCCACCGTTCTCCTACCTAGTCAACAACTGCTAGCTAGCTAGTCAACTTCTACCGACTAGCAGCACTGTATAAACTAATACATTACAACGGAACGATTTGATTAGTGTAGTGTTAGCTAGCTACATAGTTGTCTTTGCTGTCTTTGTATCTAAGATAATTGTGTAGTTTAGAGTAATTATCGAGGTTAGCTAGCCAGCTATTTTCGTCCGCCGCGCCGCGCCACCGTTCTCCTATTAAGTCAACAACTGCTAGCTAGCTAGTCAACTTCTACCGACTAGCAGCACTGTAGAAACTAATAATACATTACAACGGAACGATTTGATTAGTGTAGTGTTAGCTAGCTACATAGTTGTCTTTGCTGTCTTTGTATCTAAGATAATTGTGTAGTTTAGAGTAATTATCGAGGTTAGCTAGCCAGCTATTTTCGTTGCCGCGCCACCGTTCTCCTACCTAGTCAACAACTGCTAGCTAGTTTGTCAACTTCTACCGACTAGCAGCACTGTAGAAACTAATAATACATTACAACGGAACGATTTGATTAGTGTAGTGTTAGCTAGATACATAGTTGTCTTTGCTGTCTTTGTATCTAAGATAATTGTGTAGTTTAGAGTAATTATAGAGGTTATCGAGGTTACCTAGCCAGTTATCGAGGTTACCTAGCCAGCTACACTTTCAAACAAAGTCAACAACGCAGCCACTGCTAGCTAGCCTACTTCACCAGTCAGCAGTACGGTATCATTTTAATCATTTTAGTCAATAAGATTTTTGCAACGTAAGCTTAACTTTCTGAACATTCGAGACGTGTAGTCCACTTGTCATTCCAATCTCCTTTGCATTAGCGTAGCCTCTTCTGTAGCCTGCCAACTATGTGTCTGTCTATCCCTGTTCTCTCCTCTCTGCACAGACCATACAAACGCTTCACACCGCGTGGCCGCTGCCACTCTAACCTGGTGGTCCCAGCGCGCACGACCCACGTGGAGTTCCAGGTCTCCGGCAGCCTCTGGAACTGCCGATCTGCGGCTAACAAGGCAGAGTTCATCTCAGCCTATGCTTCCCTCCAGTCCCTCGACTTCTTGGCACTGACGGAAACATGGATTACCACAGATAACACTGCTACTCCTACTGCTCTCTCCTCGTCTGCCCACGTGTTCTCGCACACCCCGAGAGCTTCTGGTCAGCGGGGTGGTGGCACTGGGATCCTCATCTCTCCCAAGTGGACATTCTCTCTTTCTCCCCTGACCCATCTGTCTATCGCCTCCTTTGAATTCCATGCTGTCACAGTTACCAGCCCTTTCAAGCTTAACATCCTTATCATTTATCGTCCTCCAGGTTCCCTTGGAGAGTTCATCAATGAGCTTGACGCCTTGATAAGTTCCTTTCCTGAGGATGGCTCACCTCTCACAGTTCTGGGTGACTTTAACCTCCCCACGTCTACCTTTGACTCATTCCTCTCTGCCTCCTTCTTTCCACTCCTCTCCTCTTTTGACCTCACCCTTTCACCTTCCCCCCTACTCACAAGTCAGGCAATACGCTTGACCTCATCTTTACTAGATGCTGTTCTTCCACTAATCTCATTGCAACTCCCCTCCAAGTCTCCAACCACTACCTTGTATCCTTTTCCCTCTCGCTCTCATCCAACACTTCCCACTCTGCCCCTACTCGGATGGTATCGCGCCATCCCAACCTTTGCTTTCTCTCCCCCGCTACTCTCTCCTCTTCCATCCTATCATCTCTTCCCTCTGCTCAAACCTTCTCCAACCTATCTCCTGATTCTGCCTCCTCAACCCTCCTCTCCTCCCTTTCTGCATCCATTGACTCTCTATGTCCCCTATCCTCCAGGCCGGCTCGGTCCTCCCCTCCTGCTCCGTGGCTCGACGACTCATTGCGAGCTCACAGAACAGGGCTCTGGGCAGCCGAGCGGAAATGGAGGAAAACTCGCCTCCCTGCGGACCTGGCATCCTTTCACTCCCTCCTCTCTACATTTTCCTCTTCTGTCTCTGCTGCTAAACCCACTTTCTACCACTCTAAATTCCAAGCATCTGCCTCTAACCCTAGGAAGCTCTTTGCCACCTTCTCCTCCCTCCTGAATCCCCCCCCCCCTCCTCCCTCTCTGCGGATGACTTCGTCAACCATTTTGAAAAGAAGGACAACGACATCCGATCCTCGTTTGCTAAGTCAATCGACACCGCTGGTTCTGCTCACACTGCCCTACCCTGTGCTTTGACCTCTTTCTCCCCTCTCTCTCCAGATGAAATCTCGCGTCTTGTGACGGCCGGCCGCCCAACAACCTGCCCGCTTGACCCTATCCCCTCCTCTCTTCTCCAGACCATTTCCGGAGACCTTCTCTCTTACCTCACCTCGCTCATCAACTCATCCTTGACCGCTGGCTACGTCCCTTCCGTCTTCAAGAGAGCGAGAGTTGCACCCCTTCTGAAAAAACCTACACTCGATCCCTCCTATGTCAACAACTACAGACCAGTATCCCTTCTTTCTTTTCTCTCCAAAACTCTTGAACGTGCCGTCCTTGGCCAGCTCTCCTGCTATCTCTCTCAGAATGACCTTCTTGATCCAAATCAGTCAGGTTTCAAGACTAGTCATTCAACTGAGACTGCTCTTCTCTGTGTCACGGAGGCGCTCCGCACTGCTAAAGCTAACTCTCTCTCCTCTGCTCTCATCCTTCTAGACCTATCGGCTGCCTTTGATACTGTGAACAATCAGATCCTCCTCTCCACCCTCTCCGAGTTGGGCATCTCCGGCGCGGCCCACGCTTGGATTGCGTCCTACCTGACAGGTCGCTCCTACCAGGTACCAGGTGGCGTGGCGAGAATCTGTCTCCGCACCACGTGCTCTCACCACTGGTGTCCCCCAGGGCTCTGTTCTAGGCCCTCTCCTATTCTCGCTATACACCAAGTCACTTGGCTCTGTCATATCCTCACATGGTCTCTCCTATCATTGCTATGCAGACGACACACAATTAATCTTCTCCTTTCACCCTTCTGATAACCAGGTGGCGAATCGCATCTCTGCATGTCTGGCAGACATATCAGTGTGGATGACGGATCACCACCCCAAGCTGAACCTCGGCAAGACGGAGCTGCTCTTCCTCCCGGGGAAGGACTGCCCGTTCCATGATCTCGCCATCACGGTTGACAACTCCATTGTGTCCTCCTCCCAGAGTGCTAAGAACCTTGGCGTGATCCTGGACAACACCCTGTCGTTCTCAACTAACATCAAGGCGGTGACCCGTTCCTGTAGGTTCATGCTCTACAACATTCGCAGAGTACGACCCTGCCTCACACAGGAAGCCGCGCAGGTCCTAATCCAGGCACTTGTCATCTCCCGTCTGGATTACTGCAACTCGCTGTTGGCTGGGCTCCCTGCCTGTGCCATTAAACCCCTACAACTCATCCAGAACGCCGCAGTCCGTCTGGTGTTCAACCTTCCCAAGTTCTCTCACGTCACCCCGCTCCTCCGCTCTCTCCACTGGCTTCCAGTTGAAGCTCGCATCCGCTACAAGACCATGGTGCTTGCCTACGGAGCTGTGAGGGGAACGGCACCTCCGTACCTTCAGGCTCTGATCAGGCCCTACACCCAAACAAGGGCACTGCGTTCATCCACCTCTGGCCTGCTCGCCTCCCTACCTCTGAGGAAGTACAGTTCCCGCTCAGCCCAGTCAAAACTGTTCGCTGCTCTGGCACCCCAATGGTGGAACAAACTCCCTCACGACGCCAGGTCAGCGGAGTCAATCACCACCTTCCGGAGACACCTGAAACCCCACCTCTTTAAGGAATACCTAGGATAGGATAAAGTAATCCTTCTACCCCCCCCCCCTCCCCCCCTTAAAAGATTTAGATGCACTATTGTAAAGTGGTTGTTCCACTGGATATCATAAGGTGAATGCACCAATTTGTAAGTCGCTCTGGATAAGAGCGTCTGCTAAATGACTTAAATGTAAAATGCATATTTCATAATGCCAATAACACTTTATATTAAATTGGACCGAGGGAGAGAGGAAGATGTACTGCTCACTTGAGATTAAAATAAGAATTGTTTTTTAGAAGTGGGATTGCATGTGATTTTAATTGATGTGACACTTGGTGCTCTGCTTTGAAATGTAGTCCTGTGGGCTGTTATATAGATAACTAGTGTGTTTCTGAATGCAGACATCTTGGCTGGGTTTCCCAAATTCAACGTTTTTTTACGATACATCGTTGGTTACTAAAGTGCAATATTAGTAACCAGTTTCAAATAAGCTTATGAAAATATATGATAACAGTGCCCCATAATAACACAAATGCATCAGGACTGACAAGTTTCAATATTGTTCATATATACTTTTTTACCAATTATATTTTTTGTTTTATTGTTATTGTTTGTGTGTGTAACCTAGACATCTTGCCAGATCCTTTTACCTAATCTTGGGTTTGTGTGTGTGAGGCTGCAAAGGGCCAGGATTCCATTCTAGAATCATAGTTTCGATTGATCCTACAGTTTTGTTTCAGTACTGCAGTTTAACTGTTGCCCAGCCCAGAAAGACAATTTCCACAGATGGCCACATAGAGAAGTCAGATTTGAAAATTCCTAATAAGACACTTTAGTCATCACCTTTGTGCACAAAACATCCATTGAATTCTTCAAATAATTGTAGCTGAGGCCAATTTTTTTTAATCACTCAAAGATATTAACAGCCCGAACATATGAACATTTTATATTCATCCAATGTCTGCCATGTTTCTGGATGAAGTCTTTGCTGCTCGCGTTGCACCCTGTGCACACTGAGTGCTAGTGTGCATGTGACGTTGGTCCGTATAAATTGGATACAACCCGAATATAGACGGTCTATGAATATATATGCGAACATGAGTAAATTACCTTGTAATCAACGGTCCACCATCTTGGATCTTAATACACCTTATAATTGTGATGTCAGGGTGCATGTGTGTGAATGCTTCCCCCCGGTGGTCAGGGGTATGTGTTGCATGCTGAGCTCTAGCAGGTCATACACCAGGCTGCTCTCCTTCAGCAGTCTCACCAGCAGCTGCTCTCCATTTATTGGACCAGGTCTCTCTTGGAAAAGAGATGTTATCTTAAGGAGACAAAACGGTATAAATAAAAGGTTAAAAAAATAAAATAATTCAGCAGTCTCACTAGAGGCTGCTCTCATCCAGCACTCACCAACGGCTGCTCTCCTTCAGCAGTCTCCGACAATGCTGAATAAATGTTTTGCCTGCGCTACTGATGGCTATATCAAGACTAGTAAAGGCCAAGTGCACTACTTTTGTGAAAAAATTATTTCGATATGTATTTTGATTATTACAGAAAAATATTGTGGTCTGTCAAAAAGCAGTGTCACTTGCCACATAATTTTGTCACACTTTGCTTTTTGAAAGACCAGTATCTTGAAAACTTGACTGCTGACATGCAAAACCTTTTTGGGACTGTTTCAGAGGCTTAATAAAAAAATTATCAGAATTGGTTCAAATTAGGTTGGGGTTAAGGTAAAGGTCAGTTTTAGATTTTGGTAAGCCGTTTTACAGGTCAGAAGTGTCTTTATAGCTTTTCCCATTGCATTCCACTTAAACAGCGACATTTGGTCTCCATCTTCTGGCCACAAACATTTGGTTCACCATAACCCAATCAAACATTTGGAATGGGATTTTCCTATTCTTACTGACGGTTCACTGCACATAGTGCATAACTGTAGCTAAAATATCTGCAGGATAGTCTGAACAGAACCCACAAGAGGTCTGGAGTATAGTAACCTTCCCATTGCTCGCACACACAGCAACCAGGTTAAAGCTTTTTCTTTGTTGAGAAACACACAACTGTCACTTGACTCAAATCTAGAAAATCTGATAAATAACAGTAGGCTATACACAGTGTACAAAACATTAAGAACATCTTCCTAATATTGAGTTGCAACTCAACCTTTTGCCCTAAGAACAGCCTTAATTTCTTCGGGGCATGGACTCTACAAGGTGTTCAAAGCATTCTACAGGGATGCTGGCCCATTTTGACTCCAATGCTTCCCACAGTTGTGTCAAGTTGGTTGGATATCCTTTGAGTGGTGGACCATTCTTGATACACATGGGAAACTGTTGAGTGTGAAAAATCCAGCAGTGTCGCAGTTCTTCACACAAACGGTGCACCTGGCACCGACTACCTAACCCCGTTTAAAGGCAGTTAAATATTTTGTCTTGCACATTCACCCTCTGAATGGCACACATACACAATGTCAATTATCTCAAGGCTTAAAAATCCTTTAACCTGTCTCCTCTCCTTCATCTACACGGATGGAAGTAGATTGAACAGGTGACATCAATAAGGGATCGTAAACTGACCAGGTGAAATCTATGGTCATGGAAAGAGGTACTCATAACGTTCTGTACACTCATTGTATATGACAACGAAGTCAGATGGAAAATTGGATGGCTATGATTTTATTTTATTCAGAAATCAACACTTAAGAAATTCACAGTCATTTTATATACACTGATCTATTGCACATGTAAAAAAACAGGCTTGACACACCCAGCTCACATGGGTTTTAGACTATACATTTCTGATCCCCATTAAATTAAGATTAAAAAAAAAATTTAACCATGGTTTAGCATTACAATACATTATATAAGTGGATTTAAACCATCCAATACTTTTTAGTTCATAGGAAAATTTTCCAAAAACTGTTGTCATTGGGATGAATTTAGAAAAGCTGACACTTAAAATGAGATTCCTCATTCCAACTATACCATTGGAAACAAAGAAAAGGCAATGATTTAGAAGTAACCCCCACACTCATCAGGAAAAAAGGTAATGAACCATAAAAGAAGTATCATAAATGATAACTTCAACGTGTTTGTTCTGATAACAACCATATAAAGCATGTATATCATATAATTCATGTTGGGGTTTCAGGGTTATTATTTTAAGCTGCCAAATAATAAGACTTACTATTTTGTTCAAAATATACATAAAAACAGTGCACATTTTTCTGTCAAAACCCATAGTGGCATGCACCACAGTAAACATCTATGTTGAAATTCACACGGCTTAGCGGTAAATGTACCTATGACGCTATCCACTGTACAGCAAGTCTAGGAACTATCCAGTGTTTTCCAGTTTTCCAGTGTTTTGTTTGTTGACAATTTACTGTCTGACCTCCAGTTTTTAAAGTGTTGTGTTAGAAGGTATGGATGTTGGTGTTAGTGCTCTTCCTTGTCTCGTCCTATCTTCTCCTTCTTCTCTTTCTCGTCCTGCAGGGCCGTGCCCAGTTTCTTGATGAGGACAGAGAGGACCTTGTCCAGGGGGTCCATCACTCCCCTCTGGAGCCATTTGGGAATTGTAGTCCTTGCGTGGTGGAAGCCTAGCTTCTGGAGAATGTAGTCCACGCCGACAGGATCGATCTTCCGTCCCGTCCAGGAGATGAGCCTGTGGAAATGAATTATTAAGACTGTGTCAAGAAACCTCAGAGATGTATGACTTAAGGGTTTAGGGTTAGTGTATAGGCCTAAAAGTGGGCTTATGGAGTAGTTGAAATGCTCAGGTGAGGGGTTAAGGATTCAAACACAGGGATCACATACACATACTACAAATGTATGCACTTACTATACTGTTAGTTTGGATAAAAGTGTCTACATAGTGGCATATATTGGGTCTGAGGGAAGGGGTCCGTTTACCTGAGCGTGGGCTCCAGCTGCCAGGTGTTGCACATGAATTCTCTCCAGTCCACCGTAGTGTAGTTGATGCCATCCTCCTTGTCTGTGGAGTTCTCATCATTAAGGGCCGTTGGGCTCTTCTGGCCAGGCCGAGTGGCAAACATCCGGGGGTTGAAAAGGGCTTCAGACCAGGGAAGGGAGAGAGGGAGAGAAACTATAAAGAGTGCCTTGGTTCTCCTTTTTTTTTAGTTCCGCAATCAAACAGCACCTTCAACTGAAATTCTATTTTAGTTGTATATTTTTTGCTCTTATTTTCTATATATAGTTCAGTGCTATTTATCTAATGTAAAGTACAGTTAATTGTTCTAGGTTGTGCAATGTAGTGTGCTGCTGCTGTTGACATTTCAGGTGCTCTCACCCTTCTCTTTCTCTTTCAGGTAGGCAGAGACCAGGTCATGCAGGAACATGATGAGCTCTGCGTCCATGGTGACACAGATGTGGTCGGTGAATTCAGTAACCAGGCTGCACTCCACCTTAGGCTTACTGTTGGAGTCTGAAATGGATGGGAAACAATAGTGTCGTTACCTTGCTTTCCAACAAAGATAGATATACACTGCTCAAAAAAAAATAAAGGGAACACTTAAACAACACAATGTAACTCCAAGTCAATCACACTTCTGTGAAATCAAACTGTCCACTTAGGAAGCAACACTGATTGACAATAAATGTCACATGCTGTTGTGCAAATGGAATAGACAAAAGGTGGAAATTATAGGCAATTAGCAAGACACCCTCAATAAAGGAATGGTTCTGCAGGTGGTGACCACAGACCACTTCTCAGTTCCTATGCTTCCTGGCTGATGTTTTGGTCACTTTTGAATGCTGGCGGTGCTCTCACTCTAGTGGTAGCATGAGACGGAGTCTACAACCCACACAAGTGGCTCAGGTAGTGCAGTTCATCCAGGATGGCACATCAATGCGAGCTGTGGCAAAAAGGTTTGCTGTGTCTGTCAGCGTAGTGTCCAGAGCATGGAGGCGCTACCAGGAGACAGGCCAGTACATCAGGAGACGTGGAGGAGGCCGTAGGAGGGCAACAACCCAGCAGCAGGACCGCTACCTCTGCCTTTGTGCAAGGAGGTGCACTGCCAGAGCCCTGCAAAATGACCTCCAGCAGGCCACAAATGTGCATGTGTCTGCTCAAACGGTCAGAAACAGACTCCATGAGGGTGGTATGAGGGCCCGACGTCCACAGGTGGGGGTTGTGCTTACAGCCCAACACCGTGCAGGACGTTTGGCATTTGCCAGAGAACACCAAGATTGGCAAATTCGCCACTGTGCTCTTCACAGATGAAAGCAGGTTCACACTGAGCACATGAGCACATGTGACAGACGTGACAGAGTCTGGAGACGCCGTGGAGAACGTTCTGCTGCCTGCAACATTCTCCAGCATGACCGGTTTGGCGGTGGGTCAGTCATGGTGTGGGGTGGCATTTCTTTGTGGGGCCGCACAGCCCTCCATGTGCTCGCCAGAGGTAGCCTGACTGCCATTAGGTACCGAGATGAGATCCTCAGACCCCTTGTGAGACCATATGCTAACACATGCACATTTGTGGCCTGCTGGAGGTCATTTTGCAGGGCTCTGGCAGTGCACCTCCTTGCACAAAGGCGGAGGTAGCGGTCCTGCTGCTGGGTTGTTGCCCTCCTACGACCTCCTCCACGTCTCCTGATGTACTGGCCTGTCTCCTGGTAGCGCCTCCATGCTCTGGACACTACGCTGACAGACACAGCAAACCTTTTTGCCACAGCTCGCATTGATGTGCCATCCTGGATGAACTGCACTACCTGAGCCACTTGTGTGGGTTGTAGACTCCGTCTCATGCTACCACTAGAGTGAAAGCACCGCCAGCATTCAAAAGTGACCAAAACATCAGCCAGGAAGCATAGGAACTGAGAAGTGGTCTGTGGTCACCACCTGCAGAATCATTCCTTTATTGGGGGTGTCTTGCTAATTGCCTATAATTTCCACCTTTTGTCTATACCATTTGCACAACAGCATGTGACATTTGTCAATCAGTGTTGCTTCCTAAGTGGACAGTTTGATTTCACAGAAGTGTGATTGACTTGGAGTTACATTGTGTTGTTTAAGTGTTCCCTTTATTTTTTTGAGCAGTGTATATCTATATATATATATACACACACAAAAGCATGTGGACACCTTCAAATTTGTGGACTCTGCAATTTCAGCCACACTGGTTGCTGACAGGTGTATAAAATTGAGCACACAGCCATGCAATCTCCATAGACAAACATTGGCAGCAGAATGGCCTTATTGAAGAGCTCAGTGACTTTCTACGTGTCGCCGTCATTTTTATTTATTTATTTCACCTTTATTTAACCAGGTAGGCAAATTGAGAACACGTTCTCATTTACAATTGCGACCTGGCCAAGATAAAGCAAAGCAGTTCGACACATACAACAACACATAGTTACACATGGAGTAAAACAAACATACAGTCAATAATACAGTGAAAAATAAGTCTATATACAATATGAGCAAGTGAGGTGAGATAAGGGAGGTGAAGGCAAACAAAATATATATATAAATAAAAATATAAAAAGGCCATGGTGGCGAAGTAAATACAATATAGCAAGTAAAAAAAAGTAAAAAAAAGTAGAGATAGTAGAGATAGAAAAAAGTAGAGATAGAAATAATGGGGTGCAAAGGAGCAAAATAAATAAATAAATAAATACAGTAGGTAAAGAGGTAGTTGTTTGGGCTAAATTATAGATGGGCTATGTACAGGTGCAGTAATCTATGAGCTGCTCTGACAGCTGGTGCTTAAAGCTAGTGAGGGAGATAAGTGTTTCCAGTTTCAGAGATTTTTGTAGTTCGTTCCAGTCATTGGCAGCAGAGAACTGGAAGGAGAGGCGGCCAAAGGAAGAATTGGTTTTGGGGGTGACCAGAGAGATATACCTGCTGGAGCGCGTGCTACAGGTAGGTACTGCTATGGTGACCAGCGAGCTGAGATAAGGGGGGACTTTACCTAGCAGGGTCTTGTAGATGACCTGGAGCCAGTGGGTTTGACGACGAGTATGAAGCGAGGGCCAGCCAACGAGAGTGTACAGGTCGCAGTGGTGGGTAGTATATGGGGCTTTGGTAACAAAACGGATGGCACTGTGATAGACTGCATCCAATTTATTGAGTAGGGTTTTGGAGGCTATTTTGTAAATGACATCACCGAAGTCGAGGATTGGTAGGATGGTCAGTTTTACAAGGGTATGTTTGGCAGCATGAGTGAAGGATGCTTTGTTGCGGAATAGGAAGCCAATTCTAGATTTAACTTTGGATTGGAGATGTTTGATGTGAGTCTGGAAGGAGAGTTTACAGTCTAACCAGACACCTAGGTATTTGTAGTTGTCCACATATTCTAAGTCAGAGCCGTCCAGAGTAGTGATGTTGGACAGGCGGGCAGGTGCAGGCAGCGATCGGTTGAAGAGCATGCATTTAGTTTTACTTGTATTTAAGAGCAAATGGAGGCCACGGAAGGAGAGTTGTATGGCATTGAAGCTCGCCTGGAGGGTTGTTAACAGTGTCAAAAGAAGGGCCAGAAGTATACAGAATAGTGTCGTCTGTGTAGAGATGGATCAGAGAATCACCAGCAGCAAGAGCGACATCATTGATGTATACAGAGAAGAGAGTCGGTCCAAGAATTGAACCCTGTGGCACCCCCATAGAGACTGCCAGAGGTCCGGACAACAGACCTTCCGATTTGACACACTGAACTCGATCAGAGAAGTAGTTGGTGAACCAGGCGAGGCAATCATTAGAGAAACCAAGGCTGTCGAGTCTGCCGATGAGGATGTGGTGATTGACAGAGTCAAAAGCCTTGGCCAGGTCAATGAATACGGCTGCACAGTATTGTTTCCTATCGATGGCGGTTAAGATATCGTTTATGACCTTGAGCGTGGCTGAGGTGCACCCATGGCCAGCTCTGAAACCAGATTGCATAGTGGAGAAGGTATGGTGGGATTCGAAATGGTCGGTAATCTGTTTGTTGACTTGGCTTTCGAAGACCTTAGAAAGGCAGGGTAGGATAGATATAGGTCTGTAGCTGTTAGGGTCAAGAGTGTCCCCCCCTTTGAAGAGGGGGATAACCGCAGCTGCTTTCCAATCTTTGGGAATCTCAGACGACACGAAAGAGAGGTTGAAAAGGCTAGTAATAGGGGTGGCAACAATTTCAGCAGATAGTTTTAGAAAGAAAGGGTCCAGATTATCTAGCCCGGGTGATTTGTAAGGGTCCAGATTTTGCAGCTCTTTCAGAACATCAGCTGACTGTATTTGGGAGAAAGAGAAATGGGGAAGGCTTGGGCGAGTAGCAGAGGGGAGGGCAGTGCTGTTGACCGGGGTAGGGGCAGCCAGGTGGAAAGCATGGCCAGCCGTAGAAAAATGCTTATTGAAATTCTCAATTATAGTGGATTTGTCGGTGGTGACAGTGTTTCCTATCTTCAGTGCAGTTGGAAGCTGGGAGGAGGTGTTCTTATTCTCCATGGACTTTACAGTGTCCCAGAACTTTTTTGAATTTGTGTTGCAGGAAGCAAATTTCTGCTTGAAAAAGCTAGCCTTGGCTTTTCTAACTGCCTGTGTATATTGGTTTCTAGCTTCCCTGAAAAGTTGCATATCACGGGGGCTGTTCGATGCTAATGCAGAACGCCATAGGATGTTTTTCTGTTGGTTAAGGGCAGTCAGGTCAGGAGAGAACCAAGGGCTATATCTGTTCCTGGTTCTAAATTTCTTGAATGGGGCATGCTTATTCAAGATGGTGAGGAAGGCATTTAAAAAAAATATCCAGGCATCCTCTACTGACGGGATGAGATCAATATCCTTCCAGGATACATCGGCCAGGTCGATCAGAAAGGCCTGCTCGCTGAAGTGTTTCAGGGAGCGTTTGATAGTGATGAGTGGAGGTCGTTTGACCGCTGACCCATTACGGATGCAGGCAATGAGGCAGTGATCGCTGAGATCTTGGTTGAAAACAGCAGAGGTGTATTTGGAGGGCAAGTTGGTTAGGATGATATCTATGAGGGTGCCCGTGTTTACGGAATTGGGGTGGTACCTGGTAGGTTCATTGATAATTTGTGTGAGATTGAGGGCATCAAGCTTAGATTGTAGGATGGCTGGGGTGTTAAGCATGTTCCAATTTAGGTCGCCTAGCAGCACGAGCTCTGAAGATAGATGGGGGGCAATCAGTTCACATATGGTGTCCAGAGCACAGCTGGGGGCAGAGGGTGGTCTATAGCAGGCGGCAACGGTGAGAGACTTGTTTTTAGAGAGGTGGATTTTTAAAAGTAGAAGTTCAAATTGTTTGGGAACAGACCTGGATAGTAAAACAGAACTCTGCAGGCAATCTTTGCAGTAGATTGCAACACCGCCCCCTTTGGCCGTTCTATCTTGTCTGAAAATCTTGTAGTTGGGGATGAAAATGTCAGAATTTTTGGTGGTCTTTCTAAGCCAGGATTCAGACACGGCTAAAACATCCGGGTTGGCAGAGTGAGCTAAAGCAGTGAACAAAACAAACTTAGGGAGGAGGCTTCTAATGTTAACATGCATGAAACCAAGGCTATTACGGTTACAGAAGTCATCAAAAGAGAGCGCCTGGGGAATAGGAGTGGAGCTAGGTACTGCAGGGCCTGGATTCACCTCTACATCACCAGAGGAACAGAGGAGGAGTAGGATAAGGGTACGGCTAAAAGCTATGAGAATTGGTCGTCTAGAGCATCTAGAACAGAGAGTAAAAGGACGTTTCTGGGGGCGATAAAATAGCTTCAAGGAATAATGTACAGACAAAGGTATGGTAGGATGTGAATACAGTGGAGGTAAACCTAGGTATTGAGTGATGATGAGAGAGATATTGTCTCTAGAAACATCATTGAAACCAGGTGATGTCATCGCATATGTGGGTGGTGGAAATGAAAGGTTGGATATGGTATAGTGAGCAGGGCTAGAGGCCCTACAGTGAAATAAGCCAATAAACACTAACCAGAACAGCAGTGGACAAGGCATATTTACATTAAGGAGAGGCATGCTTAATCGAGTGATCAATAAGGGTCCAGTGAGTAGAGGTTGGTTGGGGTCACGGCGATCCAGACAGCTGGCCGGGTAGATGGCTATCGGTAGCAAGATAGCATAGGATGGAGGTCTATTTTTAGACACCTCGTGCGTTTCCGTCGGTAGATTAGTGGGGTTCCGTGTCTTGTAGAGGGGATCAATCCAATTGGCAAAATAGATATAGTGACCCAAGAAAAAAAAGATTTTTTTTTTTTGTCCGAAATACTTATTAAGATAGCAGCCGATAAGACAGCTAACGATTAGCGGGCCCCAGGTGAGCGTTCAGGTAACGTCGCGACGGAGGTGCCAGTTGGATAACTCCCTCGGGCAGATAACGTCGGCAGTCAATCGTGAAGGCCCGGTGGGGCTCCGTATCTGCAGCAAAAAAAACCCCGGGTCCGGATAGGTGACTGTAGCCCAGGAATGGCTGATGGAACTCCTCAGCTAGCTAGCTCCGGAATAATTTAAGTTTGCTCCGGGATCGACGTAAGCCAATAGTCACACGGTTTGCAGCTAGCTAGCTCAAGGTGCAAATGTCCAGAGCCTGCGGCTGAAATCCGGGGAAACTGAGAGAAAAAAAAGGCCCGGTACGCTCCGGTCCGAGTCGCGTTGCACAAAAGTGCCGGTAGATTATCGAGCTAAAGGAATAGCTGATGACCACAAAACGTGGGCAGCTGAAACACCAACGCTAGCCAGCAAGCCGGCTAACTTCTGGGCAGCTTCAAATTAGCTTTCGGCTAGCTTTCGGCTAACTTCTGGTTAACTTTCTGGCTAACTTCTGATTAGCCCCTGGTTAGCTTCACTGTGGATTTTCAGATTTGAGGTAAATAATACTTTTTTGTTGTAATTGGTGAGGCGGGTTGCAGGAAAGCTTTTGTAGTTGAGTTCTTGGATAATAAAAATATATAAAAGATATGCGAAGAAGGTGTAAATATATATATACAGGACAAGACAGTACGAGGACAAAAATGACGTCTGAACTGCTAAGCCATCTTGGAAAAAGGATAGGATGCCACCTTTCCAAAAAGTCAGTTTGTCAAATTTCTGCCCTGCTAGAGCTGCCCCGGTCAACTGTAAGTGCTGTTATTTTTTATGAAGTGGAAACGTCAAGGAGTAACAACGGCTCAGCAAGCTCACAGAACGGGACCGCCGGGTGCTGTCCTCGGTTGCAACACTCACTAACGAGTTCCAAACTGACTCTGGAAGCAATGTCAGCACAACAACTGTTTGTCAGGAGCAGTTGCACACAAGCCTAAGATCACCATGCACAATACCAAAGTTCAGCTGGAGTGGTGTAAAGCTCACTGCGATTCGACTCTGGAGCAGTGGAAATGCGTTCTCTGGAGTGATGAATCTCGCTTCACCATCTGGCAGTCTGACCGACGAATCTGGGTTTGGTGGATGCCAGGAGAACGCTACCTGCCCCAATGCATAGTGCCAACTGTAAAGTTTGGTCTAGGAGGAATAATGGTCTGGAGCTGTTTTTCATGGTATAGGCCCCTTAGTTCCAGTGAAGGGAAATCTTAATGCTACAGCATACAATGACATTCTAGACAATTCTTTACTTCCAACTTTGTGGCAACAGTTTGAGGAAGGTCCTTTCCTGTTTCAGCATGACAATCGAACACCTTTGGGATGAATTGGAACGCTGACTGCGAGCCAGGCCTAATCGCCCAACATTAGTGCCCGACCTCACTAATACTTGTGGCTGAATGGAAGCAAATCCCTGCAGCAATGTTCCAACATCTAGTTGAAAACCTTCCCAAAAGTGTAGAGGCTGTTATAGAAGCAAATAGGGGACCAACTCATTATTCATTCCCATTATTTTGGAACGTGATGTACGATGAGCAGGTGTCCACATATACTTTTGGTCTTGTAGTGTCTCTCAGATATAGATTAGAAACTTCCTTTAGATATTTTGGGGACTGTTGTTCCATGCAGTGAATCGGTTATTCAATGTGTTTGTATGGGCTAATAAATGCCAAAAATAATTTCATACATTTTCAAGGGGTATTAAAATTCTAAATCAAATAGCTAAATGATCCTTGGGATGACCTTAAAACAATTCCATATAGCTTAGTAGACTCCCCCCCCCCGACTTAGACTCTTATGGGTTAAGTGCCTTTGAACAGGGTATGGTAGTAGGTGCCAGGCACACCGGTTTGAGTGTGTGAAGGACTGCAACGATGCTGGGTTTTACACTCAACAGTGTCATGACGTTGGAAGTGGGGGTAGGTTTATGACAGTCATAAATACCCCTTTCCCCCTTTTTTCTCTCTCCCTACTATAACTGATGTGACATAAGGAAACCCATGGGTTAACAGAGATTCTGGGTAACATCAGAAGTTGGTGGAAATTAACTATATTCTGGTAGTCCGACCAACTGAACATATGCGGGGGTACTTAAGGTATATTATGTCAGTTCGGTTGCCCTCTGACACATTCTCATCAATGATAGAATGACATAAACTCTACTGTGGAAAGTCTAAACGTCAGAGGTATCGGATTCACATGGAATTGTTGTTTAATTCAAATGTTTGAATATGACATTATTTGTGAAGAGGTGAAATGTAATTTTAGCTTCCAAATGAGAGATCTGTGCTTTCATAAGTTTTCCTCTGCTCACAGTGGTCCGCCCCTGTGAAGAGGCATGGGTTATACATTTTTCAGACACACCCCTCTCCCTCCACTATAAAAGCCAAGAACAAGAATATAACTTCCTGTTCCGGGTACGCTAGGATGACGATCCGGTGTCAGAATGGTTCAGATAATAACTATAGATGAAGCCAACATCAGCATGTACTTTGATTGTGAATAGTATGAACTTTGAACTCGTATTCACTACAGAAGTGATATCTCCTAGCCGTTGAGTTAGCAACAGTTAAACGCAGGTTAGGAAGGACGATACGGTCTTCCATCTACTACACACAACGCTCCTCCAACGTATCCAGTAAGGCACCAGAGACATTCTTCAAAGGACAGAGGACTCGGGTTGGCGACACGGTCCATCTACCACCAACCTACTGAAGCGCAGCTCAGAGTAAATATTCATTGCATTTGCCTCTTCGAATGGGCGGTAATTTAGAATGCATAAGATACTGTATTTACGATAGCACAGCTTGCCTATGTTCGTCTCCCGCTCTTTCACTAGGACTCAACCCCCTTTCCTTTGTGTAACAAGCTGTCATATCTATTCCGCCCGCTAGGGACGTTTTTCTGTATGACTTAATTTGTGATCAAGTTATGATTTAATTGTATATGTGTGATTCTGTGTGATTAGTTAGGTATTTAGTAAATAAATAATTAACCCCAATTTTGTATTGCTGATTCAACTTGTTAGCCAGGATTCTTGCAGATAACCAAGGACTTACAACTTTCCGATGAGACTGAATAAAATGACGATTAATGTGACTTATGGATGTAAAATCTTACTAAATCTTTAAGAGTTTATTCGAAAGATAACAGCTCTATAAATATTATTTTGTGGTGTCCCTCTCTAGTTAATTAACATTTACATGATTAGTTCAATCAG
Source organism: Salvelinus fontinalis (assembly GCF_029448725.1). NCBI lineage: Eukaryota > Metazoa > Chordata > Actinopteri > Salmoniformes > Salmonidae > Salvelinus > Salvelinus fontinalis. The sequence goes on from NC_074680.1 coordinate 30,976,377, forward strand.
GTAATATTAATTACGGAGAAATTATTTTATAGAATAGCATGTCATAGCAATTAATCTGGCATAGTCAAAGACACGACAACAGTTTACCGTGTGTATCATGAATGGGCCATCACCCAAAGGATATCCAGCCAACTTTACACAACTACTGTGGGAAGCATTGGCGTCAACATTGGCCAGCATCCCTGTGGAACTCTTTAGACACCTTGTAGAGTCAATGCCCTGACAAATTTAGGCTGTTCTGAGGGCAAAGGGGTGGGAGGGTGCAACTCAATGTTTTGTACACTCAGTGTATAACTCAACTGAGCCTACCAGTCAAGGAGGGTTCCTCGGGATCCTGAAAGTTTTTGGAGCTGAAATTCAGCTGCATCCTGGGAAGGGCGAAGATTGTCTCCGTCTCGTGGTTGTAGCTAGAAGAGCCGCTGAAGCTGCTGAGCAGGCTTGAACTCTTGGCGGCCGCCCCGCTCTCTGGGTTGTTGGCGTGTACGTTGCGCAAGAGGTTCAGTTCTGGGGAACAGGATACATTAGAATGAGGCAGAGGTCTTGAATAACATTGGGTCAAAGGAAACAATAGACCTTGAATTTGACATTGGTAGTATTTAGTACCCTTTACCCTCATTCCTCATGGCAGTTACGTAGTTGAACCACTCTTTGACCGTGGCTACTCCGTGAGGCGGGTTTTCGTGCCGGCGACGGGTGATTTTGGTGATGGTGGCCATGGGGCTCTCTAGCGCCCCGCAGGGTTTGGTTTCCATAGTGTTGTGACCCAGATTAAAAGCCAACGTCTGCACAATGTAGGTGGACTCATCAGTGGAGCCTGATTGGATAGAAAATAGGTTGAGGTTAGAGGTATTTAGGGCTTAACTTGCTTAGGGATAATGTGCCACTTTGTATGCCTATATGAATGTAATGTAGTTGTTCATAGTTTTTTCTAGACTTTGATCATTAGATGTTTGATTTTTACCATTGAGGACCACTTTGGAAACAAAAGTATCAATTAAAACACTTAAGTCCTATCCTCTGGGAAGACACTGTACATATTGTTGTATAGTTCTTTACCCAAATAAATCCAAATTCCCCATCCCTCCTCTCAGTCTCTTGAAAGCCTTACCGTCCTCCAATATCTTCTGAGCCTCAGTCAAAAAAGCTATGTTGGGCTCCTCCAGGTGGAATAAGGCCCAGGACTTGGAGCGGAAGTTGGGCCCGTGGAAGCAGGCCAGGGTCATGTGGTTGCCATGGAGACTAATGGAGCCACCCAGTTGCACTGCGTCTTCTGGAAGAGGCATCTGGAAGAGGGAGATGTGGCACCCGGCGATCACCTTCAGAACTCCAGGCCAGTGTCGATGGTGGGCCGCATCCATGTCTAGGAGAGAGGAAGGGAGAGAGCCGGAAGGTGCAATGGCAATAGAGGGGGAAAGGGACGGTAAGAGTGGATGAGCCTTCAGATAAAAAACAGTCCATTTACTTGATGAACCCGGGAACCCAGTCACAATGGATACTTACACAGCTCTGCAGCACCTTTCTCAATGTTGATGACCGGTGCCTTGGGGGGCAGGTAGGGGACTGGACCCCATGTGGACAATGCTCGTTTGCTTGTGTCAAACTGCTGGGTGAAAAACTCCTGCAGCTTCATCCCAATCTTGATGAGGTCGGGGGTAGTGGAGCGCGAGATGATCACCTGGAAGATATCCCACTGCAAGTCCCCTTGGACAAATATCTTACTGGAGAGAAGGAGGGATAGGTAGAAAGAGAGGTAAAAAAATAGGAACAAATAATATGAGAAGAGGGGGAAGGGACAGAGGGAGAATGAGAACATACAAGAATGTAGCTTCCAGAGGGGTTATAGCTATACATTTTCTCTGGTAGGCTAGGCTAGCTTATTTACCTTTTCTCTGATAGGCTTGTCTCCACAGTGCACAGGTTGACCTTCCACTCATCCTTAAGCTTCAGGTCTGCGTTGCTGAAGACGCCCATGAGGATGCTGGAGCCCATGTAGTCCACACGGGCCTCCGTGGAACCCATGGTGATCTGGATGTTATGGCTGGGCTGCTGGTTGGGGTGCTCCGAGATGTGGGCTTCAACAAACATGTGTTGTTAGGATCGGCAGAGGGATTTCAAGTTCTACTCGTTTGACAGGGATATTTAAGTTAGAGCTGGATGAATTTATCATTTAAAAACACCAAGCCCGAGGCCAGAGTTCAATCTTTGACATCCATAACAATGTGTTTTGGAATCGCAAAAAAACAGTACATGCCAGTGGCATAATACATGATTCCCCATCCCTGTACTTACAGACCATCTCCAGGGTGTTGACATCTATGTTGCCCCCCACCACGCCGCCTTTAGAGTCCAGTTTGGAGCGGCCCAGACCCACGGACATGCTGATTTCTCTGTCTCTGTTACTACCCACTGACAGACGACCCTGACTCTTCAGCCCACTGGTGGTCCAACTAGAGGTAAACAAGAGCAAAAAGTTAGTTCCACCCACCTCCTCATGAATAATCAACATCTGCTTTCTATGAGACATGGTATGTTTCAACAGAAATATTTCAATGTTTAGAATCATACTTTTGGTAAGGGTTATATGTCGGATTGTGTTATGTTTTTATAGGTAGTCAGATATACACATTAAGTAATATGCTGATATGAATTATAAGGAATAGACTTAAATCTGTGTCTGGGAAACTGGCTCCTAGTGTGTAGAGTATAGTGTGTTGAGTGGGAGGGGTAAAAGGAAGACATACGTGTTGTTGCCCATGACATTGCTCATGTTCATCTGGACGTTGAGCTGCTTCAGGTTGATGGCGAACACCACTAGTGTCTCCCACGGGGTCCCCTGGGGGCCGGCTGCCTTGCCGCTCTTATTGAACGATGGTGTGGACGTCTTGTTCACAGAATCTGTATGGGAGGGAAATACATTACCATTCAAAAGTTTGAGGTCACTTAGAAATGTCCTTGTTTGCGAAAGAAAATGATTTTTTTGGTCCATTAAAATAACATCAAATTGATCAGAAATACAGCGTAGACATTGTTAATGTTGTAAATGACTATTCTCGCTGGAAATGGCTGATTTTGAATGGAATATCTACATAGGCGTACAGAGGCCCATTATCAGCAACCATCACTCCTGTGTTCCAATGGCACTTTGTGTTAGCTTATCCAAGTTTATAATTTTATTTAAAGGCTAATTGATCATTAGAAAACCCTTTTGCAATTATGTTAGCACAGCTGAAAACTGTTGTACTGATTAAAGAAGTAATACAACTGGTCTTATTTAGACTAGTTGAGTATCTGGAGCATCAGCATTTGTGGGTTTGATTACAGGCTCAAAATGGCCAGAAACAAAGACATTTCTTCTGAAACTCGTCAGTCTATTCTCGTTTTGAGAAATGAAGGCTAATCCATGCGAGAAATTGCCAAGAAACTGAAGATCTTGTACAACGCTGTATACTACTCCCTTCACAGAACAGCGCAAACTGTCTCTAACCAGAATAGGAGTGGGAGGCCCCGGTGCACAACTGAGCAAGAGGACAAGTACATTAGAGTGTCTAGTTTGAGAAACAGACGCCTCACAAGTCCTCAACTGGCAGCTTCATTAAATAGTACCAGCAAAACACCAGTCTCAACGTCAACAGTGAAGAGGCGACTCCAGGATGCTGGCCTTCTAGGCAGAATTGCAAAGAAAAAGCCATATCTCAGACTGACCAATAAAAATAAAATATTAAGATGGGCAAAAGAACACAGACACCGGACAGAGGATCTCTGCCTAGAAGGGCAGCATTCCGGAGTCGCCTCTTCAGTGTTGACGTTGAGACTGGTGTTTTGCGGGCAAAGTTATTACAGACAAAGTTATTCTCAGTCTTAATGAGGGATATAGTATTCATTCATTCTAACTGCATTTTAAGTCTAGCTTGTGAAAATAATCTCCATACTAAGCTAAAATAAATGACATTAACACAGGTTTAATTAGATAGTGTTCCTTGATGATGCTGAGCACTCATTTTTGAGTTGGTACCTCTTCTGGGGGCAGAGGAATCGGAGACACTCCTGGTGTGTCCGGGGGCCGGGGACTTGAGGTGGGAAGACAGGCCCCCGGGGGACATGTTGCTCCCAGTGGAGTGGTCTGAGAACACGTTGGGGGACTGGGGCATGTGCTGCCCAGTGCTACCGTCCCAGGTCCTCCAGTAGGCTTTACGGCTGGACTCTGGTGACAGGTGTTGGGCCATGTTCTCTACAGAGTCTGGGGTGGCTGGACCCGAGGCTGGAGGAGAGAAGCAGGTTCAGGTAAAGGGCATGTTTTGAAATCAACACAGGTTTGGGGAAAACATTCCTACGGTTTTAAAGGGACTGACATTAACAGACTCGGAGAGTGAGAGAAAACAGAGTAACTAGGAAATAAACCCAGTCAGAAGTAAAAATGTTGATAATTTATTACACAAGGAAAATTACACTCTCAGGACTCAAAGGCCTATCGAGGAGTTGTGTTTCTACCTGTTGGCATGTTGATGGTCTGGTCTCCTAGGAAGAGGCGTCGGGCGATGCTGCGGCGGTACCAGGCTCTGGGGAAGGCCAGGATTTCACTCAGCCTCCGCATGTCATACTTGAAGGAGGCAGAGCCGATGTCACACACAGCTAAGAGAGAGAAAACATTCAAAGTTGGCCAGGAATACCAGTGTCTGTGGATTCAACCATCTTGGCAGGGGAATTGAAATGTCAAAATGGATCAGCTTCATTGTCAAGATATAAATGACATTCCCATTTTGAAGACCAAAGATTGAGCTCAGGTTAGACAGTGTCCAACCATTAACCCCGTTCCAAGAGCAGATAAGGCACCTGAGATATTGATGAGGGTGGTGTCCATCTTGCCCCCCTTGCCGGGTATAAAACTCTCGATAAAGGTTGGTCCTCCGGTGCGTCTCATTCTGGACAGGCTGACCTTGACAAACTCCAGATTGATGCTGAGGGAATCCTTCCTCCCAGTCACAGAGGACGGCTCCTCATCCACTGTACCTTAAAGGAAATAACAGCTATGAGGCGACATTTCATAGCGCTGTTTTAATGCTACACATTGAACTGATGGAAGACCGAACAAGCCTGCTGTGAAAGTACACTATTACTATAAGGCAGGGGTGTCAAACTCATTCCACGGAGGGCCTAGTGTCTGCAGGTTTTTGGTTTTTCCTTTCAATAAAGCCCTAGACAACCAGGTGTGGGGAGTTCCTAACTAATTAGTGATGTTAATTCATCAATCAAGTATAAGGGAGGAGCGAAAACTCGCAGACACTCGCCCCCCCGTGGAATGAGTTTGACACCTGTGCTATAAGGCATGCTGTACAGCGTAGTTGGTAGACTTCACTGCAATATAATGCACAGGACTAAACATGGGCTATAGAACAGGGGATAAGGAAGCCGACTGTACCGACTTCAGACAAGTCCCAAGATGCTTGTGGGGGTCGTACAGCAAAATGAACTATTGTGTTCGTGAGAGTCATCTTTCCATAGGGTCCATAATAGTTTGTAGGCCAAACCGTTCAGACGCTACAGACGATTTTGAGAGAAGACCGATTTTCGGGATGTCTCATGATCTGACAAACACTGCTCTAGCTCTGTCACCACAGATGCGGAAGTGCAACATCGGCGGATGCGGTGGATTGAGATACCCGTATCAAATGCAAAAAATATATAGATATCTCTAGTTTAAACTGACAGATTTTTATGGGGATTTTATGATGCTAATTAGTGTCTTCAGAAAGTATTCATTTCCCTTGACTTATTCCACATTTGTTGTGTTACAGCCTGAATTTAAAAAACGATTTAAAAAAAAGTTCTCACCCATCTACACAATTTATTGAAAAAGAAATACAGAAATATCTCATTCTCACCACTGAGTCAATACATGTTAGAATCACCTTTGGTGGCGACATACAGCTGAGAGTCTTTCTGGGTAAGTCTCTAAAGAGCTTTGCACACCTGGATTGTACAATATTTGCTAATTATTTAAAAAAAATATATTCTTCCAGCTCTGTCAAGTTGGTTGTTGATCCTTGCTAGATAGCCATTTAGTCTTGGCATTGATTTTCAAGACGATTTAAGTAAAAAATGTAACCAGGCCACATTTTGCCTGAGCTTAGATCTATTCCGTTTATTTTTATCTTAAACTCCCTAGTCCTTGCCGATGACAAGCATACCCATAACACGATGCAGCCACCACCATGCTTGAAAATATGAAGAGTGGCACTCAGTAATGTGTTATGTTGGATTGGCCCCAAACATAAGAGTTTGTACTCAGGACATAAAGTTAATTTATCTTCATTTTTTTTGTTGCAGCTTTACTTTAACGCAAACAGGATGCATGTTTTGGATTTAAAAAAATTCTGTACATGCTTCCTTCTTTTCAATCTGTCATTTAGGTTAGTATTGTAGAGTAACTACAATGTTGTTGATCCATCCCACATTTTCTCCCATCACAGCCTTTCAACTCTGTTTTAAAGCCACCACTGGCTTCATGGTGAAATCCCTGAGCAGTTTCCTTCCTCTCCTGCAACTGAGTTAGGAAGGATGCCTGTATCTTTGTAGTGACTGGATGTATTGATACACCAACCAAAGAGTAATTAATAACTTCATCATGCTCAAAGGGATATTTAATGTATTTTATTTAATCTACGAATAGGTTCCCCCCTTTGCAAGGCATTGGAAAACCTCCCTGGTCTTTGTGGTTGAATTTGTGTTTGAAAGTCACTGCTCGACTGAGGGACCTTACAGATAATTGTATGTGTGAGGTACATAGATGCTGTAATCAAAAAGCATGTTAAATACTATTATTGCACACAGAGTGAGTAACTTACAGAGTGTAACTTATTATGTGACTTGTTAAGCACATTTTTACTCCTGAAGTTATTTATGCTTGCCATAACAAAGGGATTCAATACTTATTGACTCAAGACATTTGTGCTTTTCATTTTTTTATTAATTTGTAAAAAATTCTAAAAACATAATTCCACTTAAAGATTCTTGGGTATTGTGCGTAGGCCAGTGACACAAAATCTCAATTTGATTAATTTTAAATTTAGGCTGTAACAACAAAATGTGGACAAAGTCAAGGGGTGTGAATACTTTCTGAAGGCACTGTCTATATTTTTTTAGGATTTTAGTCTTAGGTAAAGAAATAATAAAAATCAGTTAAGAATAAGTTTAATTAAAAAAATCTGTTCCCAAGTATTACCATGAATAAATAAGGAAATGTGATCGTGTCTCAATGTAATAAAGGAATGAAATGGGCTTAGTTTCGGGTCAATGTTCCGGCACCCGACCATCCACTCCGAAAACCCCCCCAAAAACATTCAAATTGCTATAGAATATTAGAATATACATGAGCAATGTTAAAGTTGAGAAACTTTCCACTACACTTTTCCATACCTAGAGGTCCTGGGCCTGGTGCCTGCCCTGTGACAGCAGATTTCTGTTTCCCTGCCCCGTAAGGGTGGAACACGTAGAGGGAGAAGTCTGACATGCAGGCAGTGAAGCTGAGCCCTGAGGAGTTGCTGGGGGGGGCGGTGAGGTCTGACTGGCTGCTGCTGTGATGGGTCCGGCCCAGAGGGCTACCCAGAGATGGAGAGGGACCTGGAGGTTAGATCAAAGAGGTTTTATTATGGACCAGATAGGCTTAGAAAACAAAATTCATCCACTCACACACCTAGAAGTTGCTTTACAGGTGCATTGGAGTGTTGCTATCTATACCTCCTTTGCCAGGGGGTGGTTTGAGGATGTGTAGGCTCAGGGGGGTGGAGGAGGGTGTATGTGGGCTGTCGGTAGGTTGAGTGCTGGATGGGATCTCCAGTTCACCACGATTAGAGGAGAATACCAGGTCTAGAGATGGCAGTTTCAGCATACACTCCACTCTGGACATGGGCAAGCAGCTGAAGCGGATCTGAGAGGGCTAGAGACATTGAGTCATATTAGAATAGAATTTGAAAACGTCATTACTTTGAGTGTGGTGTCTCAGGGATTGGACATTATGACAGCAAAACATACTCATATTGTACAATGGAGAACAGTGACATGAACTGAGCTATGGGGGCCACAGTAAGGCGGGCAGACGGAGGTAGGTTACCTGTACTCTGACATAAACCACCACGTCCACAGGAAAGGAGGAGTAGGCAGAGGTGGATGAGGACACCAGGGATGTGGTGGACTCCTCCAGGGGCTCCACTGGATCAAACTGGCCTAAGTCCTCCTCCTGGGAGTTCAGATCTGAGACACACAGAGACAAAAAGGGGTCAGCTTTGAGCAACGGTTTTGTAAGTTGTTGATGTTTTAGGTCCAGCAAACATTTATGGATGTTTTGTACAATTAAAATCCAAAGAGGTGAGGTGAACAGGTGATGTATTTGCAATGGAATGACCATACATACCAGTATAGTTCCTTTCCACCGGTGTGATGGGAATGGTCTCCAAGGCTTTCTCTAGGAAGTCCAGAAGACAAGGGCTTATGACCATCTCTTCTGGGAGGGTCTGGAGGGCCACCCAGGCATACAGCTTGGCTGTCTTCACCCCACCACTGCCCTTGCCTTTGGCTGCAGGGGAGACATGATTGGAGTTTGGACAGGGTCACACACACACACAAGGCTTCACTACACCAACCAACATTGGTAGGAGAGTGAAAACACAAAGTGAAACAGATATTGGGACAGATTTAACAAATGTTTTTCGCTCACAAGGAAATGAAACAAAAAAGTTAAGAAATAAGATCTTGTGGTTTCATTTACTTTTTGGGTCTACATGTTACAGTGTCAAGAAAAACCCTTTGGAAATACCTGGATTTCTGCATAAATTGGTCATAAAATTTGATCTGATCTTCATCTAGGTCACAACAATATACAAACAGTCTGCTTAAACTAATAAAAAAACAATTATACATTTTCATGTCTTTATTGAACACACCGTGTAAACATTCACAGTGCGGGGTGGAAAAAGTATGTGAACCCTTGAATGTAATAACTGGTTGACCCTCCATTGGCAGCAATAACCTCAACCAAACGTTTTCTGTAGTTGCGGATCAGACCTGCAAAACGGTCAGGAGGAATTTTGGATCATTCCTCTTTACAAAATTGTTTCAGTTCAGCAATATTCTTGGGATGTCTGGTGTGAACTGCTCTCGTGGTCATGCCACAACATCTCAATCGGGTTGAGGTCAGGACTTTGACTGGGCCACTCCAGATGGAGTATTTTCTTCTGTTGAAGCCATTCTGTTGTTGATTTACTTCTGTGTTTTGGGTCATAGTCCTGTTACATCACTCAACTTCTGTTGAGCTTCAATTGGAGGACAGATAGCCTAACATCCTCCTGCAAAATGTCTCGATAAACTTGGGAATTCATTTTTCTGTTAATAATACCAAGCTGTCCAGGCCCTGAGGCAGCAAAGCAGCCCAAACCATGACACTCCCTCCACCATACAATAAAGTTGGGATGAGGTTTTGATGTTAGCGTGCTGTGCCTTCTTTTCTGTAAGTCTTTAGCTGACACTCTAGGATTAGAGATGAACGTCATTGAGCATTCTGTGATCTGCTCTTGCAGTCATCTTTGCAGGACGGCCACTATTAGGGAGAGTAGCAACAGTACTGAACTTTCTCCATTTATAGACAATTTGTCTTACCGTGGACTGATGAACATCAAGACTTTTAGAGATACTTTTGTAACCCTTTTCAGCTTTATGCAAGTCAACAATTCTTAAGTCTTCTGAGATCTCTTTTGTTCGATGCATGGTTCACATCACATCTCATTGATTGGACTCCAGGTTAGCTGACTCCTGACTCCAATTAGCTTTGAGAAGTCATTAGCCTAGGGGTCACATACTTTTCCCAACCTACACAGTGAATGTTTAAATTATGTCTTCAATGTAGACAAGAAAAATACAATAATTTGTGTGTTATTAGTTTAACTTCACTGAATAGCGTGCCCAAATTAAACTGCCTGCTACTCAAGCCCAGAAGCTAGGATATGCATATAATTAGTAGATTTGGATAGAAAACACTCTAAAGTTTCCAAAACTGTTAAAATAATGTCTGTGAGTATAACAGAACTGATATGGCAGGTGAAAACGCGAGGAAAATCCAACCAGGAAGTACTATTATTTTGAAAGGCTGTTTTCCATTGAAAGCCTATCCACCATACAAAGACTTAGGACCCAGTTCGCGAGCTCTATGGCTTCTTCTACATGTGGCCAGTCTTTAAGCATTGTTTCAGGCTTTTACTCTGAAAAATGAGGGAGATACAGCACTTTCAATGAGAGGTCAGTGGAAATTTCCAGACATCAGCCATGCGCCTGATCGGGAACGCGCTTTTCTTGTTTCTTCTTTCCTATTGACAAAGCTTTTGTCCGGTTGAAATATTATTGATTATTTATGACAAAAACAACCGGAGGATTGATTTTAAACATCGTTTGGCATGTTTCTACTAACTTTTATTGTTCTTTTTTGTTGACTTTTCGTCTGGACTTGTGCATTCGGATTACTGGACAAAACGCGCAAACAAAAAGGAGGTTTTTGGTCATAAAGAGGGACATTATTGAACAAAACAAACATTTATTGTCTAACATGGAGACCTGGGAGTGCCATCAGATGAAGATCATCAAAAGTAAGTGATTCCTTTTAATGCAATTTCTGACTTTTGTGAGCCCTCTCCTTGGCTGGAAAATGGCTGTATGGGTTTCTGTAGCTAGAGTTTGACCTAACATAAATCGCAAAGTGTGCTTTCGCCGTAAAGCCTTTTTGAAATCTGACACAGCGGTTGCATTAAGGAGAAGTTTATCTTTATTCGTATGTTTAACACTTGTATCTTTTATAAAATATTTATGATGAGTATTTCTGTTATTTGATGTGGCTCTCTGCACTTTCACCAGATGTTTGTTTGAGACAATGCATTTCTGAACACAACGCGCCAATGTAAACTGAGATTTTTGGATATAAATATGAACTTTATCGAACAAAACATACATGTATTGTGTAACATGAAGTCCTATGAGTGCCATCTGATGAAGATCAAAGGTTAGTGATTCATTTAATCGCTATTTCTGACTTTTGTGAGCCCTCTCCTTGGCTGGAAAATGGCTGTATGGTTTTCTGTGACTAGGTGCTGACCTAACATAATTGCATAGTGTGCTTTCTCCGTAAAGCCTTTTTGAAAATCGGACACTGTGGTTGGATTTACAAGAAGTTTATCTTTAAAATGGTGTATAATACTTGTATGTTTGAGGAATTTTAATTTTGGGATTTCTGTTGTTTTGAATTTGGCGCCCTGCAATTTCACTGGCTGTTGTCGAGGTGGGACGCTAGCGTTCCACTTGTACCAGAGAGGTTAAGCACACTATGTTTGTCTATTGTTGTGACTTAGCTGAAGATTAGATCAAATTTGATGACCAATTTATGCAGAAATCCAGGTAATTCCAAATGGTTCACATACTTTTTCTTGCCACTGTTTGTTTTCTTTCCTCTGGAAAATAACTTTGCAACAGCGTTTAGAAAAACAGCCACTCTGCGTCTGTCCACTCACCCACTAAGTGTTTGAAACGGAATGAAATCAAACCGGATCTTAAAACATTCCAACACAGAAATTACCACCATCTTCAACATTCACAGATCAAAGCCTTGGACAAGACAGCTTGAGCATGCATTAGATTTTAATGGGTGGGTTGATTAAGGATGTCTATGGGCACGATGGAGACGTGGCGCTCTACTGCGGGTCAACACAGAAGGCGAAAGGGCATGCAGGTAATGATGAGAGCTCTCAGTACCTGATGGTAGAGGTGGGGATGGGGGAGGAAGGAGCGAGTTAGTCTTGCTTTGGCCAGCATTGGAAGGGTTGTGAGGGCCGCTATCATTCATACCATACAGCTTGGATTCTTTGGAGAGGGTGCGGGGGAGGGAGGATCCGCGCGAGGCATCAGGCGACTCGGTCTTTATGGTCTTGGAGTTGTAGTGCAACTGGGGTTGGAGGAAATTGAAAAATGGTTTTGCATCAGAATAGTTGACCACTTGATCATCAACGGCAATATAGTTCCTACCATTTAATGCATCCGATTGATGGGTCATCGTTTAAACTCATTATTTACACAATTCCATAGCTAGAGGGAAACAAACCAGTAATGGCCTGAAAACAAAATAACCGACCTTGACATCTACTCCCGGAATGTAAAAGACAGTGGTCTCCAGGTCACTGGATTTGGTCTGCAGAGAGGAGGGCACCTTCTTCCCGGCCAGGAGCTGGGTGGTGGAGGTATAGGTGGGCTGGAGCTTCTTCTTCTTGGGTGGAGATTCCTGGTCCAGACTCCTGGAGCTGCGGTCACAACTCCTACAGTACAGGAGGAGTAGGAACACTTTGGTTACATAGCATTCTTTGACTAAGAAACTTTGGTAACACTTTACTTAAAGCCTGCAGGTATAATGCTTTATAACTTGTCTAGATTATAATAAGGCATAGGTCTCTATATATATATCAAAATAGTTAGAAGATCCCTAGGGTTCAGGTGCCGTACCTTCTGAAGGAGACATCCTCGTTCTCCGGCTGCTGGGTAGTGGGGTGCAGGACACACTTGCCGCTGTCAATCTCCACGCGCACGTCCAGCTCAAAGTCGATGTTCCTCTCGGTGACCGAGCTCATGAGGCTGCGATTGGTGGGCGTGCTGGGCCAGCGCTCGCTGAACAGCTGGCTGACGGCGGCGAAGCCCGATGGCTTCCTGTGTGGTGGTTGGCTGTGACACAGAGAGGAAAGCAGGGTCATTAGGGGTTCAGCAGGCACAAAGACAGGAGGAATAAAATAATAAATTGTTTGAATTATTATTCTCCATTGAGCATGCTTTTTAGTCCAAGAGTAGGCTTAATATGGGTCCAAGAAACAGGCCAAATAAACAGTAATGTTAGAGGACTCACACAGGCCTCCTGAAGTAGCAGGAAGGCCTCTTGCGGTCAAACTCTTCCTCCTTGTCGGAATCCTCTGAGGAAGAGGAGGAGAGCTCGTCGCGGCGCATGTCGTCGTGCTGGAAGGGAATGCCAGGTGAAAAGATGGCAGGGGTGGCAGGGGCACTGAAAACTGAGTGGGGCCCTTCGCTAATGGATGGGAAATTATGAAGGTGATGAAGATGAGGATGGGGTCGCTCATCAATGGTGATAGACAACAGATCCATTTCTGTCTCCTCCGGAAACTTCAGCAGAGGACAGATGGGAGGTGTTGAGAGGGGGACAGTTAGACTCTCAATTAGAAAAGGTCAAACATTTTTTTGTGATATAAACTCTGTAGCAGATAGCATCCTGCTCAAAGGAACTGTATGCACGTGTAGTACAAATTAATTTATCACGATTGTGGATAGAAAATTGTCATAACCAATGTGTATGACTAACATCTACTCTAACTTAGCATATATACATACAGTACCAGTCAAATGTTTGGACACACATACTCAATCAAGGGTTTTTCTATATTTTGACTATTTTCTACATTGTAGAATAATAGTGAAGACATCAAAGCTAGGAAATAACACATATGGACTCATGTAGTAACCAAAAAAGTGTTAAATCAATATATATACACTGCTCAAAAAAATAAAGGGAACACTAAAATAACACATTCTAGATCTGAATGAATGAAATATTCTTATTAAATACTTTTTTCTTTACATTGTTGAATGTGCTGACAACAAAATCACACAAAAATTATCAATGGAAATCAAATTTATCAACCCATGGAGGTCTGGATTTGGAGTCACACTCAAAATTAAAGTGGAAAACCACATTACAGGCTGATCCAACTGATGTAATGTCCTTAAAACAAGTCAAAATGAGGCTCAGTAGTGTGTGTGGCCTCCACGTGCCTGTATGACCTCCCTACAACGCCTGGGCATGCTCCTGATGAGGTGGCGGATGGTCTCCTGAGGGATCTCCTCCCAGACCTGGATTAAAGCATCCGCCAACTCCTGGACAGTCTGTGGTGCAACGTGGCGTTGGTGGATGGAGCGAGACATGATGTCCCAGATGTGCTCAATTGGATTCAGGTCTGGGGAACGGGCGGGCCAGTCCATAGCATCAATGCCTTCCTCTTGCAGGAACTGCTGACACACTCCAGCCACATGAGGTCTAGCATTGTCTTGCATTAGGAGGAACCCAGGGCCAACCGCACCAGCATATGGTCTCACAAGGGGTCTGAGGATCTCATCTCGGTACCTAAGGGCAGTCAGGCTACCTCTGGCGAGCACATGGAGGGCTGTGCGGCCCCCCAAAGAAATGCCACCCCACACCATGACTGACCCACCGCCAAACCGGTCATGCTGGAGGATGTTGCAGGCAGCAGAACGTTCTCCACGGCGTCTCCAGACTCTGTCACGTCTGTCACATGTGCTCAGTGTGAACCTGCTTTCATCTGTGAAGAGCACAGGGCGCCAGTGGCGAATTTGCCAATCTTGGTGCAAATGCCAAACGTCCTGCACGGTGTTGGGCTGTAAGCACAACCCCCACCTGTGGACGTCGGGCCCTCATACCACCCTCATGGAGTCTGTTTCTGACCGTTTGAGCAGACACATGCACATTTGTGGCCTGCTGGAGGTCATTTTGCAGGCCGCTGGCAGTGCTCCTCCTTGCACAAAGGCGGAGGTAGCGGTCCTGCTGCTGGGTTGTTGCCCTCCTACGGCCTCTTCCACGTCTCCTGATGTACTGGCCTGTCTCCTGGTAGCGCCTCCATGCTCTGGACACTACGCTGACAGACACAGCAAACCTTCTTGCCACAGCTCCCATTGATGTGCCATCCTGGATGAGCTGCACTACCTGAGCCACTTTTGTGGGTTGTAGACTCCGTCTCATGCTACCACTAGAGTGAAAGCACCGCCAGCATTCAAAAGTGACCAAAACATCAGCCAGGAAGCATAGGAACTGAGAAGTGGTTTGTGGTCACCACCTGCAGAACCACTCCTTTATTGGGGGTGTCTTGCTAATTGCCTATAATTTCCACCTGTTGTCTATTCCATTTGCACAACAGCATGTGAAATTTATTGTCAATCAGTGTTGCGTCCCTTTAAGTGGACAGTTTGATTTCAGAGAAGTGTGATTGACTTGGAGTTACATTGTGTTGTTTAAGTGTTCCCTTTATTTTTTTGAACAGTGTATATATATATATATATATATATATATATATATATATATATATATATATATATATATATATATATATATATATATAAATCTCAAAGTAGCCACACTTTGCACACTCTTGGCATTCTCTCAACCAGCTTCACCTGGAATGCTTTTCCAACAGTCTTGAAGGAGTTCCCACATATGCTAAGCACTTGTTGGCTGCTTTTCCTTCACTCTACGTTCCAACTCATCCCAAACCATCTCAATTGGATTGAGGTCGGGTGATTGTGGGGGCCAGGTCATCTGATGCAGCACCATCACTCCCCTTACACAGCCTAGGGGTGTGTTTTGGGTCATTGTTCTGTTGAAAAACAAATGATAGTCCCAGTAAGCGCAAATAAGATGGGATGAAGTATCACTGCAGAATGCTGTGGTAGCCATGCTGGTTAAGTGTGCCTTGAATTCTAAATAAATCACTGACAGTGTCAACAGCGAAGCACCCCCATACCACCTCCTCCATGCTTCACGGTGGGAATCACACATGCGGAGATCATCCGTTCACCTACTCTGCATCTCACAAAGACAAGGCGGTTGGAACAACAACAAAAAACCCTCTAATTTGGCCCCAGACAAAAGGACAGATTTCCACCGGTCTAATGTTCATTGCCTGTGTTTCTTGGCCCAAGCAAGTTTCTTCTACTTATTGGTGTCCTTTTGTTGTGGTTTCTTTGCATGAATTCAACCATGAAGGCCTGATTCACACAGTCTCCTCTGAACAGTTGATGTTGAGATGTGTCTGTTACTTGAACTCTGTGAAGCATTTATTTGGGCTGCAATCTGAGGTGCAGTTAACTCAAATGATCTTATCCTCTGCAGCAGAGGTAACTCTGGGTCTTCCTTTCCTGTGGTGGTCCTCACGAGAGCCAGTTTCATCATAGCGCTTGATGGTTTTTGCGACTGAAGACACTTTCAAAGTTCTTGAAATTTTCCGGATTGACTGACCTTCATGTCTTAAAGTAATGATGGACTGTTTTTTCTCTTTGATTTTTTTGAGCTGTTCTTGCCATAATATGGACTTGGCATTTTACCAAATAGGTCTATCTTCTATATACCAACCCTACCTTGTCACAACACAACTGATTGACTCAAACGCATTAGGAAGGAAATAAATTCCACAAATTAACTTTTAACAAGGCACACCTGTTAATTGAAATGTACATTTACATTTAAGTCATTTAGCAGACGCTCTTATCCAGAGCGACTTACAAATTGAAATGCATTCCAGGTGACTACCTCATGAAGCTGGTTGAGAGGAATGCAAAGAGTGTGCAAAGCTGTCATCAAGGCAAAGGGTGGCTACTTTGAAGAACCTCAAATATACACGTTTTTGGTTACTACATGATTCCATATGTGCTATTTCATAGTATTTCATGTCTTCACTATTATTCTAAAATGTAGAAAATAGTAAAAAATTAAGAAACCATGGAATGAGTAGGCGTGTCCAAACATTTGACTGGTACTACACACACACACATTTAAACATGGCCAATGTCATGGCTATTGCTAGATGTAATATATATTACTAGAGGATACAAGGTTGCTATGTGTTAAGTTTTTTTCGCCCCACAGGAGGCTCAGAGATCATGCAATGCTCTGGGAGAGGACATAGGAGATACAGAGTGAGAGATAAAGAAGATGAAGAGGAGGATGTTAGGATGAAGACACCTGGGTAGAAAGAAGCTGCAGGACAACATCTGGTTTCAGTGGATGAAACTGACAAACTCCCAAAACAGAAGACATTACAAGCCCTCACAAAAGACAGTATTAGTCAAAAACAACCACCAACTAAGAAAAAAAGAAAACTCAATGTCACCTCTAGTCATGGCTTTGATGCACACTTATTCTGACGTTGGCCAACCTAAGGGTTTACAGTTTTAGGCTCAAACTATACAACCTAAGGTTTTGAAGTTGGCCATGCATAGCTGCTGTGGTTAGGAAAAAACATCTGTGGTTGAAGGAAGTTGATTAGGAACAACATGGAATTCCATAACAGGATGGGAAGGTGTGAATCAATTGTAATATTCAAATATAATTTTAACCACTTAGTACCTACACGCATAGCATACTTGCATAGCATACATGCATAGTATGCAGAGCATACTATGCATGTAGGTACTAAGTGGTTAAAATTATATTTGATAGAATACTATGGAATACTATAGTATACATGCATAGAATACTATGCATGTATACTAACATGCACATGCATAGTCTATCCATATCTACGTAGCAGAAAAATATTGTCAATGACGTAGCTGTAGCAATGCAGTGAATAAATCGTTTTCTTTGTAACACATAACCAGAGGCAACGGCTAGTTGAAAGCCTTGTTATTCCGAACATATTATTCCCTACTGACCATATTGCTATTAGAGTTGTATTTTGAATGCGTACAATTATTAACTAGAGTGCACTTGACTAGCTCATCTCTAGCTATTAATTAATAGCTATTAAAGATGGCAAGGAATGACTCAAACCAAGATATGACAATCAAGCATTGATTGATAGTTCTTGCCTATATCCCACCATCCTGTTTGGAATGTCCACGTTTTCAGTTTTAACCAATTTATTAGAAGGAGAAAAAAAATCTGGTTATTTTGGGATTTTCATTTGTTCGGGGTAGTTTTTAGGGGGTTTTACAAATACCTTGAAGACTTCTCCTGGACTGACCGGTCGGTTTGTAGAGTCCTGATTGTTAATCTTCAGTTGAACAGAAAGAGAACAATGGAATCCATCCAGAAAATGAAAGTATGGCATGTTCAGGATGGGATTTTGCGCTCAAAAAAAGGCACACTTAACTCTCCCTCAAGCTACAAGCAAGCGAAAAAGTTAACACTTAGCTTCCGCTGACATAGAGCTTTTCCACAATGTTTAGACACACACACAGTCAAGAGGCCTGTCATAGTGAAAAACAAACAAGGACATGGAGGATGAAATGATGCCATAACTCAGGGCTGCACATCTACAGTTCTCTTCAGCTGCTGTACAGCTGCCATCTTGGAGAATCCTATTGTTTACAGCCCTATCTCAGGGTCTACATGGTAATAGCTACCATGAAGACTATTGTGGACTATTTCTATACACTACCATGTCCTGGATGTTGAAGGTGACTCTCGGTCCTGGGGAGGACGCATCAACTCTGATGTCCGGTAAGTCATCAACGTCTCCTATTCTGGAACTGAAAGGGAAATAAGAATAATAACAATCCAACCCATTGGAAATTCAATTCACTTCCTGAATTCCTGATTGACCCCACGACTGCTAGGTTCCGGCTGCAAGCGAGGATTCCTCTTCCAGTACCTTTGGCGTTCAATCCTTTTGAGTGGAGGCCTCCCTGCTGCTGTAGAGATGCTCTTGGAACGGTTATAGCTGGGTTTGTATCCCAGACCCCACTTGTCCTTCAGAGACGCAGCCTGGTAGAAAAGCAATGATCAGCAGTCATGGTGTCCTTTCCATTTCAGCTCAGGTTAATGACATTTTACATTATAGACCGGAAAATGCCAGTAGAATAAAGGGTGGTATTAAATGCGTTGTCTCACCCTCATGCTGGAGCGTCGTAGTTTCTTGCGCACGTCTCTCCTGATGTCGTTGACGGCCACAGACTCCAGCTGCTGGTAGCGCTGGATCTCCTGGTTGATTGTGCCTTCACTCGCTCCCAGTTTCCTGTTGAAGGGTGGGAAAGGAAAACATGATTGGACCTTGTTTTAGGTGATAAAATATACAACATGAGGTTACAATTGCATTTGACATGAAGAACTCTTACTTGAGGTCATCAATGACTTTGGCCTGCTCGTTCAGCTCTCTGATGTCCACTATTCTTTTGTTTAACTTCCCCCTTCTGGGATCCAAGATCTGGTTGCCCACTGCCGTCTGCCGCCTGAGGTCTATGGTCTCCTGTGGAGTATAGAGGACAAATGATACCCTGTAATTCACATATTACACCACAGAATGTTTGGTTATTTATATAACCTAGATTACCAACATTAAATAACCTGAATTAGATTACACCTCCACCAACCTGGGTTACTGTATTAGACCACAAAAAAAAGTATTAAACCAAGCATGAATTATTACACCAAAGGTACATAGCTCACCACCTAATCCACATTTTATACTCACACCGATAATCAAGTTATACACACACATAAACAGCAGAGAAATACACAAAATGGAAGTCACCATCACCATAATCCTTGAGACCAATTGATGACCCAATTCTCAGATAAGGAAGTAATTACAACATGTGTAACCAGGTGACAAGGGAACCATAAGTGCTTAAACCCCACGAAGTCAATTGCTAAGTGATATAATTTTGTTTGCCCTCTGAGATTACCACATTTCATGGTGTAATTTAGCAATTGAAATCTATTCTGCAGCTTGAAACATGGACGATAGAGACTTAATGCCACCCTAAACGTGATTGTGAGGCCCAGTAGATAGGAGACTAAAGGGTGGGGCAGTACATACACATCCCCAGGATATGGGTCTGGGAGCCCTGGTCCTGTTCCCTCTGGACTGGGGAGGAGAATAGTCGCTTAGGTAGTCGGCTGGTACCGAGACGCTCTGGACACTGGGGCTTTTCAGGCCCAGGATGCTGTTTACTAGCCGCTTCCTGAACGTGAGCCTGGGACTGAGCCTTGGGCTGCTGCACTCTCCCTCTGGGCTCCCCTGCAAGCAACGGTAAGGATACACCCAAGGCAAGGTTCAACTGGGTGCATGGACTTGGATAGCTTTTAGCGCTGTCACAGTGGCTGGAAGGGGTTAACGTGGCTTGAACAGATATGCAAAGCCTTAACACGCACAGTGCATTTTTACATTTTTGACACAGACTTAGGGTTTTTACACCCACACAGAGCTACAATAATCTCTTACACAAAAAGTATTTTAAACCGTCTCGTGGTTGTACTGCAATAGAATCACAGGTATTAGCAAACTCTAAAAGGGTATTAACACACTCAGACTTATGCAACAATTCCAACGATTTTACGGAGTTACAGTTCATATAAGCAAATCAGTCAATTGAAATAAATAAATTAAACCATGGATTTCACAATTGGAATACAGATATGCATTTGTTGGTCAGATACACTATATATACAAAAGTATGTAGACACCCCTTTAAATGTGTGGATTTGTCCATTTCAGGCACACCTGTTGCTGACAGAAGTATAATCAAGTACACAGCCATGCAATCTCCATAGACAAACATTGGCAGTAGAATGGCCTTACTGAAGAGCTCAGTGACATTCAACGTGGCACTGTCATAGGATGCCACCTTTCCAACAAGTCAGTTTGTCAAATTTCTGTCCTGCTAGAGCTGCCCTGTATCACCTGTAAGTGCTTTTATGGTGAAGTGGAAAAGTCTAGGAGCAACAACAGCTCAGCCCCAAAGTGGTAGGCCACACAAGCTCACAGAACTGGACCGGCAAGTGCTGAAACGCGTACAGATCTTCTGTCCTCGGTTGCAAGACTCACTACAGAGTTCAAACTGCTTCTGGACGCAATGTCAGGAGTTTCATGAAATGGTTTTCCATGGCCGAGCAGCCGCAAACAAGCCTAAGATCACCATGCGCAATGCCAAGCGTCGGCTGGAGTGGTGTGAAGCTCACCGCCATTGAACACTGGAACAGTGGAAACGCGTTCTCTGGAGTGATGAATCACGCTTCACCATCTGGTAGTCCGACGGACGAATCTGGGTTTGGCTGATGTCAGGAGAACACTACTTGCCCCAATGCATAGTGCCAATTGTAAAGTTTGGTAGGAGGAGGAATAATGGTCTGGGGCTGTTTTTCATGGTTCGGACTAGGTTGCCTTAGTTCCAGTGAAGGGAAATGTTAACGCTACAGCATACAATGACATTCTTGACAATTTTGTGGCAATAGTTTGGAGAAGGCCATTTCCTGTTTCAGCATGACAATACCCCCGTGCACAAAGCGAGGTCCATACAGAAATGGTTTGTCGAGATCGGTGTGGAAGAATTTGACTGGCCTGCATAGAGCCCTGACCTCAACCCCATCGAACACCTTTAGGATGAATTGGAACGCCGACTGCGAGCCAGGCCTAATTGCCCAACATTAGTGCCCAACCACACTAATGTTCTTGTGGCTGAATGGAAGCATGTCCCAGCAGCAATGTTCCAACATCTAGTGAAAAGCCTTCCCAGAAGAGAGGAGGCTGTTATAGCAGCAAAGGAGGGACCAACTTCATATTAATGCCCATGATTTTGGAATGAGATGTTTGACGAGCAGGTGTCCACATACTTTTGGTCAAGTAATTGTACCTTAAAAAAAGAAGTAGGGGTGTGGATCAGAAAACCAGTCACTATCTGGTGTGGCCACCATTTGCCTCAAAGCAGCGCGACATCTCATTCGCATAGAGTTGATCAGGCTGTTGATTGTGGCCTGTGGAATGTTGTCCTAGTCCTCTTCAATGGCTGTGCGAAGTTGCTGGATATTTGCAGGAACTGGAACACGCTATCCAACACGTCGATCCAGAGCATCCCAAACATGCTCAATGGGTGACATGTCTGGTGAGTATGCAGGCCATGGAAGAACTGGGACATTTTTAGCTTCCAGGAATTGTGTACAAATCCTTGCGACATGGGGTCGTGCATCATCATGCTGAAACATGGGGTGATGGCGGCGGATGAATGGCACGACAATGGGCCTCAGGATCTCGTCACTGTATCTCTCTGTACATTCAAATTGACATAATAAAATTCAATTGTGTTCGTTGTCCGTAGCTTAAGCTTGTCCATACCATAACCCCACCGCCACCAAGGGGAACTCTGTTCAAAGTTGACATCAGCAAACCACTCACACACACTACGCTGTCTGCCATCTGCCCGCTACAGTTCATCTGTGACGAGCACACTTTTCCAATGGCCATCGAAGGTGAGTATATGCCCACTGAAGTCAGTTACGACACTGAACTGCAGTCAGGTCAAGACCATGGTGAGGACGACGAGCATGTAGATGAGCATACCTGATATGGTTTGACAGTTTTTGCAGAAATTCTTTGGTTGTGCATACTCATAGTTTCATTAGCTGTCCGGGTGGCTGGTCTCAGATGATCTTGTAGGTGAAGACAGATGTGGAGGTCCTTGGTTGGCATGGTTACACATGGTCTGCGGTTGTGAGACCGGTTGGACGTACTGACAAATTCTATAAAACGATGTTGAATGAGGCTTATGGTAGTGCAATGAACATTCAATTCTCTGGCGACAGCTCTGGTGGACATACCTGCAGTCAGCATGGAAATTGCACACTCCCTCAAAACTTGAGACATCTGTGGCATTGTGTTGTGTGACAAAACTGCTTATTTTAGAGTGGCCTTTAATTGTCCCCCAGCACAAGGTGTACCTATGTAATGCTCATGCTGTTTAATCAGCTTCTTGATATGCCACACCTGTCAGGTAGATGGATTATCTTGGCAAAAGAGAAATGCTCACGAACAGGGATGTAAAGAAATTTGTGCACATCATTTGAGAAATAAACTTTTTGTGTGTATGGAAAATGTCTAGGATCTTCCATTTCAGCTCATGAAACATGGGACCAACACTTTACATGTTGTGTTTATATTTTTGTTCAGTATACAATTCACATGTTCAAAGTGATTTATACAAATATTCAGCATGGTTATCATGTTTAGGCAAAGACTGACCATATGGATGGTGGGCGACATGGTGTCGGCCTCATCCTCATCAGAGTCCACCATGTTGATGGAGTTGAGGTCAGCGATGTCGTCCACGTCCTCCTCGCCCGTCAGCGATGTCAGCGTGTTGCCCAGGGCGTTGAGCCGCTTGCCGATGTTGGGGTCCATGTGGACATCAATACCACACATCTTCCACAGCACGTTCAGTGCCCAGGTGCCTGCACTGCTGCTTTCTGAGGGTCGTAGAGGGAGAGAGAATATTACCCTACACTAAATCCATCTATCACACAATACAAAAATCTTGTTCACAGAGAAGTAGAAAACAGCTGTGCTGTGTCTTGGATAACAGCCTGACAATGTTCACACTGACCCCTTTCATAATAAACACAAGGTTCTGTCACGTCCTGACCATAGTTCTTATGTGTGTTGCTTGTTTTAGTGTTGGTCAGGACATGAGCTGGGTGGGCATTCTATGTTGTGTGTCTAGTTTGTCTGTTTCTGTGTTCAGCCTAATATGGTTCTCAATCAGAGGCAGCTGTCAGTTCCCCGTGCTTACCATAAGGAGCAGTTGGCTAAATTGAGGTACGAGTCGGAGAATGTGGAGGAGTTATTGGACAGATTGGAGGAAAGTGAAAGGATGGGAGATTATGAGACATTTGATGAGTTGTTGGTGATATTGGAGGAGAGCGAAGAGAGAGAGATGTTGGTTTGGCGTAGTATACACGCTACTCGCCCTGAGGTGTGTGATTACCGTGGAGAGCGGGAGTACGGGCAGACACCGTGTTATGCGGAAGAGCGCACGGTGTCTCCTGTACGTGTGCTTAGCCCAGTGCGGGTTATTCCACCTCCCCGCACTGGTAGGGCTAGATTGGGCATTGAGCCAGGTGCCATGAAGCCGGCTCAACGCGTCTGGTCTCCAGTGCGTCTCCTCGGGCCGGCATACATGGCACCAGCCTTACGCATGGTGTCCCCGGTTCGCCAACACAGGCTACGGGGAGCATAAAACCAGGTAAGGTTGGACAGGCTCGGTGCTCAAGAGAGCCAACCTTCCCACCCCAGCCCAGTACCTCCAGTTCCGTCACCACGCACCAAGCCTCCTGTGCGTCTCCAGAGCCCTGTACGCACTGTTCCTTCTCCCCGCACTCGCCCTGAGGGGCGTGCCCTCAGCCCGGTACCACCAGTGCCGGTACCACGCACCAGGCCTACTATAAGCCTCAGCAGGTCAGAGTCGGCCGTCTGCTCAACGCCGCCTGCACTGCTCGTCTGCTCAACGCCGCCTGCACTGCTCGTCTGCCAAGCGCCGCCTGAGTCGTCCGCCAGTCAGGAGCCGCCCGCCAGAGCCGCCCGCCAGTCAGGAGCCGCCCGCCAGTCAGGAGCCGCCCGCCAGTCAGGAGCCGCCCGCCAGTCAGGAGCCGCCAGAGCCGCCCGCCAGTCAGGAGCCGCCCGCTAGTCAGGAGCCGCCAGAGCCGCTCGCCAGTCAGGAGCCGCCCGCCAGTCAGGAGCCGCCCGCCAGTCAGGAGCCGCCAGAGCCGCCAGCCAGTCATGAGCCAGTCATGAGCCGCCAGCCAGTCATGAGCCGCCAGCCAGTCATGAGCCGCCAGCCAGTCATGAGCCGCCAGCCAGTCATGAGCCAGTCATGAGCCGCCAGCCAGTCAGGAGCCGCCCGCCAGTCAGGAGCCGCCCGCCAGTCAGGAGCCGCCCGCCAGTCATGAGCCAGTCATGAGCCGCCAGCCAGTCATGAGCCAGTCATGAGCCAGTCATGAGCCAGTCATGAGCCAGTCATGAGCCAGTCCTGAGCCAGTCCTGAGCCTGTCCTGAGCCAGTCCTGAGCCGCCCCTCTGTCCTGAGCCGCCCCTCTGTCCTGAGCCGCCCCTCTGTCCTGAGCCGCCCCTCTGTCCTGAGCCGCCCCTCTGTCCTGAGCCGCCCCTCTGTCCTGAGCCGCCCCTCTGTCTAGGGGGGACCTTTGTAAAGGTTCCTAGACCAGGGTCGGGGGCGAGGGTCGCCACTCAAAGGACGCTAAGGAGGGGGACAAAGACAATGGTGGAGTGGTGTCCTCGTCCTGCGCCGGAGCCGCCACCGCGGACAGATGCCCACCCAGACCCTCCCCTTGAGGTTTAGGGGTGCGTTCGGAGTCCGCACCTCAGGAGGGGGGTACTGTAACGTCCTGACCATAGTTCTTATGTGTGTTGCTTGTTTTAGTGTTGGTCAGGACGTGAGCTGGGTGGGCATTCTATGTTGTGTGTCTAGTTTGTCTGTTTCTGTGTTAAGCCTAATATGGTTCTCAATCAGAGGCAGCTGTCAATCGTTGTCCCTGATTGAGAATCATATCATGATCGAAAAAGCCTTGGCCTCATGCATGTCAACATCAGAAGCCTCCTCCCTAAGTTTGCCTTACTCACCGCTTTAGCACACTCTGCCAACCCTGATGTCCTTGTCGTGTCTGAATCCTGGCTTAGGAAGGCCACCAAAAACTCTGAGATTTCCATACCCAACTATAACACTTTCCGTCAAGATAGAACTGCCAAAGGGGGAGGAGTTGCAATCTACTGCAGAGATAGCCTGCAAAGTTCTGTCATACTTTCCAAGTCTATGCCCAAACAGTTCGAACTTCTAATTTTAAAAATTAATCTCTCCAGAAATAAGTCTCTCACTGTTGCCGCCTGCTATCGACCCCCCTCAGCTCCCAGCTGTGCCCTGGACACCATCTGTGAATTGATCGCTCCCCATCTAGCTTCAGAGTTTGTTCTGTTAGGTGACCTAAACTGGGATATGCTTAACACCCCGGCAGTCCTACAATCTAAGCTTGATGCCCTCAATCTCACACAAATCATCAAGGAACCCACCAGGTACAACCCTAAATCCGTAAACACCCTAATAGACATTATCCTGACCAACTTGCCCTCCAAATACACCTCTGCTGTCTTCAATCAAGATCTCAGCGATCACTGCCTCATTGCCTGTATCCGCCACGGGTCCACGGTCAAACGACCACCCCTCATCACTGTCAAACGCTCCCTAAAACACTTCTTCGAGCAGGCCTTTCTAATCGACCTGGCCCGGGTACCCTGGAAGGATAATGACCTCATCCCGTCAGTTGAGGATGCCTGGTCATTCTTTAAAAAGTTACTTCCTCACCATATTAGACAAGCATGCTCCGTTCAAAAAATGCAGAACCAAGAACAGATATAGCCCTTGGTTCACTCCAGACCTGACTGCCCTCGACCAGCACAAAAACATCCTGTGGCGAACTGCAATAGCATCGAAGAGCCCCCACGATATGCAACTGTTCAGGGAAGTCAGGAACCAATACACGCAGTCAGTCAGGAAAGCAAAGGCCAGCTTTTTCAAGCAGAAATTTGCATCTTGTAGCTCTAATTCCAAAAAGTTCTGGGATACTGTAAAGTCCATGGAAAACAAGAGCACCTCCTCCCAGCTGCCCACTGCACTGAGGCTAGATAACACGGTCACCACTGATAAGTCCGTGATAATCGAAAACTTCAACAAACATTTCTCAATGGCTGGCCATGCCTTCCACCTGGCGACTCCAACCTTGGCCAACAGCCCCGCCCCCCCCGCTGCTACTCGCCCAAGCCTCCCCAGCTTCTCCTTTACCCATATCCAGATAGCAGATGTCCTGAAAGAGCTGGAAAACCTGGACCCATACAAATCAGCTGGGCTTGACAATCTGGACCCCCTATTTCTGAAACTGTCCGCCGCCATTGTCGCACCCCCTATTACCAGCCTGTTCAACCTCTCCTTCGTAACATCTGAGATCCCCAAGGATTGGAAAGCTGCCGCTGTCATCCCCCTCTTCAAAGGGGGAGACACCCTGGACCCAAACTGTTACAGACCTATATCCATCCTGCCCTGCCTAGCTAAGGTCTTCGAAAGCCAAGTCAACAAACAGATCACTGACCATCTCGAATCCCACCGTACCTTCTCCGCTGTGCAATCCGGTTTCCGAGCCGGTCACGGGTGCACCTCAGCCACGCTCAAGGTACTAAACGATATCATAACCGCCATCGATAAAAGACATTACTGTGCAGCCGTCTTCATCGACCTGGCCAAGGCTTTCGACTCTGTCAATCACCATATTCTTATCGGCAGACTCAATAGCCTCGGTTTTTCTAATGACTGCCTTGCCTGGTTCACCAACTACTTTGCAGACAGAGTTTAGTGTGTCAAATCGGAGGGCATGTTGTCCGGTCCTCTGGCAGTCTCTATGGGGGTACCACAGGGTTCAATTCTCGGGCCGACTCTTTTCTCTGTATACATCAATGATGTTGCTCTTGCTGCGGGCGATTCCCTGATCCACCTCTACGCAGACGACACCATTCTGTATACTTCTGGCCCTTCCCTGGACACTGTGCTATCTAACCTCCAAACGAGCTTCAATGCCATACAACACTCCTTCCGTGGCCTCCAACTGCTCTTAAACGCTAGTAAAACCAAATGCATGCTTTTCAACCGTTCGCTGCCTGCACCCGCACGCCCGACTAGCATCACCACCCTGGACGGTTCCGACCTAGAATATGTGGACATCTATAAGTACCTAGGTGTCTGGCTAGACTGCAAACTCTCCTTCCAGACTCATATCAAACATCTCCAATCCAAAATCAAATCTAGAGTCGGCTTTCTATTCCGGAACAAAGCCTCCTTCACTCACGCCGCCAAACTTACCCTAGTAAAACTGACTATCCTACCGATCCTCGACTTCGGCGATGTCATCTACAAAATAGCTTCCAATACTCTACTCAGCAAACTGGATGCAGTTTATCACAGTGCCATCCGTTTTGTTACTAAAGCACCTTATACGACCCACCACTGCGACCTGTATGCCCTAGTCGGCTGGCCCTCGCTACATGTTCGTCGTCAGACCCACTGGCTCCAGGTCATCTACAAGGCTATGCTAGGTAAAGCGCCGCCTTATCTCAGTTCACTGGTCACGATGGCTACACCCACCCGTAGCACACGCTCCAGCAGGTGTATCTCACTGATCATCCCTAAAGCCAAAAACCTCATTTGGACGCCTTTCCTTCCAGTTCTCTGCTGCCTGCGACTGGAACAAATTGCAAAAATCTCTGAAGTTGGAGACTTTTTTCTCACTCAACAACTTTAAAAATCTGCTATCCGAGCAGCTAACCGATCGCTGCAGCTGTACATAGTCCATCTGTAAACTACCCACCCAATTTACCTACCTCACCCCCATACTGCTTTTATTTATTTACTTTTCTGCTCTTTTGCACACCAGTATCTCTTCTTGCACATGATCATCTGATGATTTATCACTCCAGTGTTAATCTGCTAAATTGTAATTATTCGATTTATTGCCTACCTCATGCCTTTTGCACACATTGTATATAGATTCTCTTTTTTTCTACCATGTTATTGACTTGTTTATTGTTTACTCCATGTGTAACTCTGCGTTGTTGTCTGTTCACACTGCTATGCTTTATCTTGGCCAGGTCGCAGTTGCAAATGAGAACTTGTTCTCAACTAGCCTACCTGGTTAAATAAAGGTGAAATAAAAATAAAATAAAAATATATAGGTGGCTTGTTTTGTGTTGGGGATTGTGGGTGGTTGTCTTCTGTCTTTGTGTTCTGCACCAGATAGGACTGTTTTCGGTTTTCACATTTATTGTTTTGTTGTTTGTAGTGTTCTCATATTCTTTATTAAATCATGTTGAACACTAGCCACGCTGCATTTTGGTCCTCTTCTTCATCCCAGGAAGAAAACCATTACAGGTTCGATGCTCATTATCAGTGCAGTACTTACCTGCTGACGGCTGGCCTGTGGTTCTGGAGCAGACTTCATATGTGCCATCAGGAACAACACCTACAACAGCAAAACAAACAACAGTACATCAAAAAGGGGAACAGCACAGTGTAGGGGACCACACTGCAAGAAGTAGGGCACAAGTAGACCTTAATTAGGGTGGAATATCAAAAGGTATTGGTCCGTTTGATACACAGTATTTGGGTGAAGCTGAAGACCTTCCCTATGTAATTTTATCTACTTATTCTTAAACTTCAAAACTCAGCTTTCCCAGGCCCAGCTCTAAATACAGACAAGCCATCCTATTTTCATGCTTTTTTCAATCCCAGTCTGCATGTAAAAGTCACCATTTCGCAGTCCAATCACTCACAGGCGTTCATGATCATGTCTCCTCGGATCTCAGGCTTCCAGTCGTCCCAGGATGTCTCAAAGCCCTCGGCAAAGCGGATGCAGAAGTTCTTGAAGTGGCCCTTGCTGACCAGCGACTCAGAGGAGCAAGCGGTGATCAGCGTGCTCTCGATGGTTAGCACCAGGGCCGAGCCAGTGTCAAAGTCAATGCTGTGGTTTGCCTGTGAGAATGGAGGTTTAAAGGTGGAGTAAGATGTTACAGTTAGGCCATCAGATAAATCTTACAAAGGGATAATATTTAGGCTGAAGTGTCAGTCGTTTGTTGGAAATAGTTAAAGGCTTAAATGGTAACATTTTATTTGACAGTCTGCCTATAAACACTATTAAATAGTTTGTTAACAATTAAATGAAGTCGACACACACACACACACACAAAGGGTTCACCTCAAATAATGTAAGAGGGGCGTTGCGCCACCTTGTTGTTCGGCTACACCACTATGTAAAAAATGAATTAAATAAAAATAAGTTACTTTATTTGTTATCAAGGCCAGGCACCACACCCTAATAGTATTTTTTTGCTTTAGATTGCAGGAAATGGCAGTTAAAAGGTGTTTAAAAATGCACAAACCCCCTTAATAATATAATGGTTTACAAATGGTTAAAAACGATGTAATAATTGTTTATTGGCAGACCCTCAAATAAAGTAGGTTACTGAGAATAGGAAACGTGCCTGTGTGTAATGTTGAAAAACACATTGCTCCTTGGAAACACCCATTTAGTTGCAGCCTGTTATCAAATGTTGCATAGTTGATGCAAATGTGACATTGTGCGTGCCATAACACTCCATGATACATGAAAACAATAGAATATCTGTGCCAATTGACAGTAACCATTTAAGATTCTTGAAACGGTGAGACGTTAAACAAGTCAAACCATTTCAAGGTTAAATTAAGTTATCCCAGTAGTATCAATAAAATGGTTGGTTGTAAACTGCCATAACCTGTTATGGCAGCATTGTGTTAAGACTGCATCATAAACACTAATGACAGGTTGTTACAAGTAAAGCAGTAAGACCGCTGAATAACATCACACAAGTGTTCAAAAGAGATTGAATAGGTTGTAAGGTTACTTTTCGTGCATATTTTTTCTGGCCTACAGATCTGCTGGCCCCAGCTTCAGAGCGGATGCCTTCGAAACCTGGTATATGTCCTTTCTATGGAGATAAGGGATACAATTATAACTTTAACTAACTTGTAGGAGAACTCACCGGGGACAGTGGATGTAGTCATCAAATTCTAACTTTGATTAATCCCCAATAACTATTTTCCTATATCAGTCAGTCATTCACCAAGTCATAAATGCAATCTTTAGCATTTATGAAGACATTTATCTTGGATACATTTTGTAATTTGCTGCTAATACAAAGGAGGTCACTGCACTGACAAACATTTCTCCACCATTCCCATGTTTGCTACATTTCCAAGTTCATCAAGGTATGTCTAATTACATATATACAGCTACATACTACTGCAGAGAGCTATATATACACTGAACAAAAATATAAACGTAAACGTAAAAATATAAATGTAAAGTGTTGGTTCCATATTTCATGAGCAGAAATAACAGATCCCAGAAATGTTCCATAAGCACAATAAGCTTATTTCTCTCAAATGTTGGGCACTAATTTGTTTACATCCCTGTTAGTGAGCATTTCCCCTTTGCCAAGCTAATCCATCCACCTGAAAGGTGTGGTATATCAAGAAGCTGAATAAACAGCATGATCATTAGACAGATGCACCGTATGGCCACTCTAAAACGTGCAGTTTTGTCACACAACACAATGCCAAAGATGTCTCAAGTTTTGAGGCAGCGTGCAATAGGCTGACTGCAGGAATCTCCACCAGAGCTGTTGCAATAGAATTGAATGTTCATATCTCTACCAAGCTGCCTCCAACATCGTTTTTGAGAATTTGGTTGTAACCACGCCAGCCTAGGACCACATCCGGCTTCTTCACCTGAGGGATCATCTGAGACCAGCCAACCGGACAGCTGATGAAAATGTCCATTTGTAATAAAGAGCTTTTGTGGGGAAAAACTCATACTGACTGGTGTGCCAATGGCTTCCTAAGCCCACCCATGGACACGCCGCTGCCCAGTAATGTGAAATCCATAGGTTAGGGCCTAATGAATTTATTTAAATTGATTGATTTCCTTATATAAACTAACTCAGTAAAATTGTTGAAATTGTTGCATTTATATTTTTATTCTGTATAGCTAACTATATTTAAATAAAATCAATGAAGGATTGTGAGAATGGTTGAGAAAAAAAACAAGACAATTTGGATCAGTTCTTTAGGGAATGAAATTACCTATGATTTGATGACTACTCACAGAGAGTGCCACTTTCAGACAAGCATATTTCTTACAATTTAGCTCATATGAATATAAACACACAAACAGTTCCAGGACAGGATCTGAAACAGCATCTAAGACAAAATGGGTCTAAGTGTATAAGACAAAATGGAGCACTGTCAGGGTTGGGGTAAAAAAAATCCCACACCATTTTAACATGCCACATTGCAAATGTTTTCTCCTTAAAACATATATGCAATCTTTGGTTGCAAAGATCATTGTTCAGATCATCATTCTCCTCCTACCAGTGAGGTGTTGGTGATGGGCAGACAGATTCCCAGGTCGTTGACGGTGAGCTGCAGGAACAGGGTGCTGAAGGCCTGGGCAGAGGTCTGCTGGATGCCCGGCAGCTTGTCCACCACCTCCTTGGTGGCCATGTGAATGTCTTTGTTCAGTGCCAGACGCTGCTCATTCCAGTTGTCATAGGCCGCCTTGTAGTTCAGCCAGAAGAGTACAGCTGCAATGATAAGGGAAGACGTTTTTGTTGGAGGTTATACGATTTAGACATTTTTATTTAGAGAATTAGAAAACATAGTCTATTATCAAGACCTGACCTCTGTCAAAAGCCACAGGCTGAGCAAAGACGATTGGCCGGTTGAGTGTGATGAGGACTGCCTCTTTGTCTGAGGAGCCACTAATCTCCTCCTGAAGGGCGTTCCGTAAGCCAATACGAGTGCGGAAGTAGGCCACCTGGTGAAAGTCTGAACCTGCCTCCTCATAAACCTGTGAAAAAAAGAGGGTTATATCTAACAAAACCTGATTGCAGCAGCTAATAGAAACTAACACAACCTATATTGATTTGCTGTAGCCTACCTGGTGTTTGACTATCTGGCCCAGGGCGAGGTTCAGATCCACTTGGCACTTCCCAAACAGCTTGAGATAGCTGCTGCTGCCGCCGGCCTGGGCTTTACACTGGATCCTGTTGGAGAGCTCCAGCTCTATCAGCCCTGTCTCGAAGCGCACCGCTCTCATGGACGGAGTGGTGGCCGTCATCTGGATCCCCTGCAAACCACACGTGTTCAGGAAAGTCAATTTATTTCATTTTCAAATGATTAGGACACGTGACGATAGGTGGGAATATATGCATATTGCAGGACTTTTCTTGCTTCTCATACTGGTACCTTAAACATCAGACTGAGTGAGTAAAGCAGAATCTTGGGCTTGTCAGCGTCTGTCGAGATGTCGTGCTCATTCCATAGAGGGATGGGCTGCTCTCCTCCTGCATAGACACAAACAAGCATTTACCCAAAGTGTCTAAGCAAAATACTGAAACACAACATCAACAACTTTCAGTGTTCTTGTGTTATACAGCGGGACAGACCTGATACTTTCTGGATGACCTCATTGACTTCCTTCATGAAAACCTTCTGCAGGAACACCAGGTGGTTCAGGAGGTCCGTTGTGAGGTTGTGCTCAAAAGAACCAATCTAGGTGAAGGGGGATTGATATCAATGAAAATAACAAAGGCATGCAAACTGAATATGCTCACAATTACCACATTTCAGGGCTCTACAATGTGACCATTTTACTCGCATATGCCCCTAAATATTTTGCTGTGCGAACTGACATTTTTATTTAGGAGCACCAGTGTACCTAGAAAGAATCCTTAATTTATCTTTATTACCTGAAATATTTGTAATTGTTCTCCTAAATTTCTTTGTGTGGGCCTACATTCTTCAACTTAGGTGCACACGTTCTCCTTGTAAAAAAGGTCAGCGTAGAGCCCTGGCTTTATTGACAATGTTTCAATCCACAAGGATCTTCGTCAGGTCAAACGGACTGAGTGCTCACCACAAATACACCGAGTATACAAAACATTAAGAACACCGGTGTCAAGAACTACAACTGTGTTAGAGGATTCTTCAAAGTAGCCACCCTTTGCCTTGATGACAGCTTTGCACACTTGGCATTCTCTCAACCAGATTCACCTGGTATGCTTTTCCAACAGTCTTGAAGGAGTTCCCACATATGCTGAGCACTTGTTGGCTGCTTTTCCTTCACTGTGAGGTCCAACTCATCCCAAACCATCTCAATTGGGTTGAGATCGGGTGATTGTGGAGGCCAGGTCATCTGATGCAGCACTCTATCACTCTCCTTCTTGGACAAATAGCCGCTACACAGCCTGGAGGTGTGTTAGGTCATTGTCCTGTTGAAAAACAAATGATAATCCCTCTAAGCGCAAACCAGATGGGATGGTGTATCGCTGCAGAATGCTGTGGTAGCCATATTGTTTAAGTGTGCCTTTAAAATAAAAACAATTAACATTTAAACATTTTCTATGGCGGTTTTGGAGCAGTGGCTTCTTCCTTGCTGAGCGGCCTTCCAGGTTATGTCGATATAGAACTCATTTTACTGTGTATATAGATACTTTGTACCCGTTTCCTCCAGCATCTTCACAAGGTCATTTGCTGTTGTACTGGGAATGATTTGCACTTTTCGGACCAAAGTACATTCATCTCTAGGAGACGGAACGCGACTCCTTCCTGACCGGTATGATGGCTGCGTGGTCCCATGGTGTTTATATTTGCGTACTAATGTTTGTAGATGAACGTGGTACCTTCAGGCGTTCGGAAATTGCTCCCAAGGATGAACCAGACTTGTGGAGGTCTACAATTATTTTTCTGAGGTCTTGGCTGATTTCTTTTGATTTTCCCATGATGTCAAGCAAAGAGACACTGAGTTTGAATGTAGGCCTTGAAATACATCCACAGGTACATCTCCAATTGACTCAAATGATGTCAATTAGCCTATCAGAAGCTTCTAAAGCCATGACATAATTTTCTGCAATTTTCCAAGCTGTTTAAAGGCACAGTTAACTTAGTGTATTTAAACTTCTGACCCACTGGAATCGTGATAGTGAAATATAAGTTAAATAATCTGTCAGTAAACAATTGTTGGAAAAATTACTTGTGCAATGCACAAAGTAGATGTCCTAACCGACTTGCCAAAACTATAGTTTGTTAACAAGAAATTTGTGGAGTGGTTGAAAAACAAGTTTTAATGACACCAACCTAAGTGTATGTAAACTTCTGACTTCAACTGTATGTATGTATGTATGTATGTATGTATGTATGTATGTATGTATGTATGTATGTATGTATGTATGTATGTATGTATGTATAACATACAAAGTTGCACAGAAAAAGCCATATGTCAGACCTGCCAATAAAAAGAAAAGATCAAGATGGGCAAAAGAACAGACTGGACAGAGGAACTCAGAAGGCCAGCATCCCGGAGTCGCCTCTTCACTGTTGACTTTGAGACTGGTGTTTGCGGGTACTATTTAATGAAGCTGCCAGTTGAGGACTTGTGAGGCGTCTGTTTCTCAAACTAGAAACTCGAATGTACTTGTCCTCTTACTCAGTTGTGCACCGGGGCCTCCCACGTCTCTTTCTATTCTGGTTAGAGACAGTTTGAGCTGTTCTGTGAAGGGAGTAGTACACAGCGTTGTACGTGATCTTCAGCTTCTTGGCCATTTCTCGCATGGAATAGCCTTCATTTCTCAGAACAAGAATAGATTGACGAGTTTCAGAAGAAAGTTCTTTGTTTCTGGCCATTTTGAGCATGTAATCGAACCCACAAATGCTGATGCTCCAGATACACAACTAGTCTAAAGGCGGTCAGTTTAATTGCTTCTTTAATCAGAACGGTAGTGTATGTATGTATGTATGTATGTATGTATGTATGTATGTATGTATGTATGTATGTATGTATGTATAAAAAGTATAGTCAGGAATACTGGAGCTACTCTACTTGACTGTGGCAGCCTCACCTCAGCCACACAGCGCAGATAATTCCCCTGGAGGTAGTTTCCCTGCTTCATGGGGATTGGGAAGTCGTCTGTGAAATCCGAGTGGCCCTCGTGGTCCTCCATGATGTACTCTCCGGACATGGTGACTGGCGGGAGGTTGAGGCTGGCCGAGGGGGGCATGGCGGACATGGTGTCCACCGGAGACACCTTGGACTGAAAACATAGCTTGTGGTTGGGCAGCTCAAACGTGAACCTTGTCTGGGCTCCTGCACAGAGAACAAACAAGGATGAGGAAGTCCAATTGAAGTCAATAACTTTATCAATCAACTCAGAGGAAATTAAGAAAACATTGCCATATCACAAATAGTAACATCATGTACATACACAGTAATACAAATACAATATCCCATTACCTAAATCAGGGGTTAAAGCTTGGTGCTACGCTACCTGTCATGCCGTGGCTCTTCATGCGGCCCATCTTGTACTCAGCCTTGAGGGAGGGCAGCAGGGCCGCTCCTATGGTGATGCCGTCCATCATGGCACTGAACTTGAGGACGATGGGCTTCTTCTCCAGCCCCTCCGGCAGCTGGGGGAACTCGTTGGCCTCCACAGGAGTCTGGTTGATGCTGGACGCCTTGTCAGAGGGCTGAGGGGTGGGAGTGTCCTCCCTGTTGGAGGGTGGCCTACAGAGAAAAGAACGTAGTTCGGAATGAAGAAGACAAGTATTGCTTAGTCCATGAAGGAGATACAGAGGAAAGGAAATTATAGTTTCTTCTCTAAATGTTACGATTCACTGAAGTGCTTTCCTCTCATACAAGATCCTTTTGGTGAGGACCACACTGAGCAAGCAGTTCTGCCTACTCAGCCCCAATTCATGGCCGGGGCTACCCTAGGATATACCTATAGATTTCAATGGGACTCAAAGTATATATAATACAACTTATGAATAATCCAACCATTTCCTCCCTGAGACTCACACGCTGGATGGCTGGCGGATGAGGTCGGAGATCTGCTTGGAGAGCTGGTGGGAGCTGCGGACCATCATGCTGTGCAGCGTGGCTGGGTGCTGGGGGATGTTGATCATGATGGCGCCCACCTTGAACACAGCGGCGTTATTGTTCTTCAGGCCCCGCTGGGCGCTGTACAGGGCCTGGGACTTCGCTATGTTGCATTTCACAACTGTTCTGGAATGGTAGAGCAGAGTGTCAGCGTTCCAAATATGACTGTTTGACTACAGGTTAACACAGGACAACGTCGATAGAACAACAACAATGTACAAAAATGCTTGTTTGGGTCATGTTAGACACAACAAGCACACTAAACATTAACAGGCACACAACAACATCCATGTTATGGGGGCATAAGAACTACAGGGTTCTATATGACCTTGCATTACATTGCCTAAATTATCAACAAAAAACAAATAAAATAATAATATTGATCACGATTACAGGAGGAATCGCTGTCATATGGCTGATCTTTAAAGATGATCTACCCGCCATACACATAAAGGAAGGAACACAGAAACAGAGGAGAAAAGGAGTGGGTGATTATCAGACTAACATGAAGAGGGAGAATAACATAACTAGAGCTGTACACTGACAAAACACTGGGGTACCACAGGCTCGAGATAAAATGAAAGCTGTCCTAAACTTAGTACTACAGTACTGTGGCATTGTTATGATGTGCCAAGGTGCAGTAGTTATAAACACATACAGAAACTCTTGTTTGGCAGTGCTGGTAGGAGATGTAGGGAAATCCTCCAGTCTATTCAAGACGATGGAAGAGAAATCCAGGGGAAGTAAAAAAAAAAAAAAAAAAGAGCAAATGAGATAGAACATTCACGCAGAGATATATGGAGACAACAGACTAGATTAGAATACTTATTCACCATTCTTCAACTGCCAAAAGTATTTCCAGTGTTGCCAGCCAAATATGTGCAGTCCTTTGAATATTTCTAGGATTTGTTTAGAGTGAAGTAACTGTAGGAATTACTCACACAGTAGGTTGACATGCAATCAGTAGGCAGGTTTTCATTGAACAAGATTTATTTGACAAACGCAAATGTCGCAAAAAATAAAATCACTGCGACATGTGTAATGGAAACGGCAGATATGAGACATTTCTAAAAACAGACAACATTTTTATCCATTAGATTGGGGTGGATTTCTCTTCTTGACGAATAATTTTGAAGGTACGCTTGGCACGTGATCACGTAACTATAAAGCGCCACTTTAATTCTACATTTTTTCTGCTGGCAAAATCAAAATGTTCAACTATAAAAAAAAATATGTTTCGTTGCAGGATAGGGATTGTCCTGACGAAACTTCGCTTCTTCTCTGGTTGGCTGGCAAGTTTCACTATCCAATTATTTTAGATCTACAGGACTTCAAGTTTCGCCACACAGACAGTGGCGATACGTTGGCATGAGAATTATTAGAATATGTTATATATTAGTCAATTATTGCATTCTATCTATTCTATTGCATTCTTTCGCGGGCTATTTGAGACATGAAACAGATTGGTCTGACGTCATTACATCCAGCTGTTTTTATTGACACAAGGGGTGCATTCGTAAATTCGCTCTGGCTATCTACTCCGATTTCAGAGCAGTCTCGTCTGAATGTACCAGAGTGCAGAATAACTGACAAATTTATGAACGCTCAACACCCGTTGAATATGGCCATATATGGTCAGTAAACATTGACAAAACAGCGTAATTAAATTGTTACCAGCATCAGTTGCAGTCACCAACGCTCTGGATAACCAGCTCTGTTAGGGTGAGTAAAATGGTCAGTGAGGCGTTCTCTCATTTTTGTAGCGGGAAAGCTAGCCAACGTTAGCCAGTTAGCTTGGGTGCATGACTGCCGTTGTGAGGTCAGAACGCTCGGATCAACCCTACTCCTCGGCCAGTGTGCGCTCTGAACACTCCCAGAGCAAAACACTCTGAATTTACGAAAGCCCAGAGGGCACTCTGAGCTCACTCTGGCACTCCAGATTGGCTTTACGAACACACCCAAGATAGTTAAATGGAAAAGCACCCAATTGTCGCATCTATTTTCTATATCGAGACAAATGTTAAATGTCGACACAAAATCACTGGACAAGTTAAATCGAAACATAGCTACAGACACAGTGAGGTAGGAAACTCAAACGTTCATAATTAATCTTACTGGTTACCAAAATGACAGGTAAACCAACTAGAAACGGAGTGTATTTTAGGTCTTATAATTAATTAACAAACCTAATGCACAGTATCAAACTTCAATCCTCAATGTGACAATACAAATTAAACAGTTATCAACTTAAATTGGAGCAGTCCTTACTGAATGTCTGGGGTTATACCCTCCAGGAGCACAATGTTAACTCCTCCTATGTGGGCTGATGCACAAGTCTCTGTCATCTTCTGGTGCAGTATGTCTGAAAAACAGATTTGGGAATTATAATCCAGATATGGCACTGAATAATGTAATACAAAGAGGCGGTGTATTGAACTAGTGACATAAACCAAGAGCCTCACCCTTCATCTTCTCCTTAAGTGTGAAGCTGCCGTGTATCTTCTTTAGCTCTGCCTCCATGGTCAGGCCCCCGATGTCTGCCTCCAGGTGGGTGCGGTTCACAATGCCGATGCCAAACACGATGAGGGTGACGTGCTGTGGCTCACAGCTTACCAAGCTACGTCGTCGCCCCCCCGCTCCGAGCCCAGCCGGAGGCTTGTTGGTGGGGTCCTGCTGCTCGTTCTCAAACATCACCCTGCACAGGGGCTCCGAGGGGCTGCGGCCACCGTCTGTACAGCACACATAACGCACACACACACAAATGATCGAACGATGAGTGTGAGGCTTTCCTACTTCTACACAAGAGCCTAGGGGGTAGGGGCTAGAAGTGGCTAAGTGGAAGGAGAGAGAGAGCCTTACCCGAGAGGCAGTTCTCAGGGGAGCTCTTCTCCAGGATACCGGTGGGGTCGGAGATGAGGGAGTAAAAGTTGAGCAACTTGTACATGTTCTGCCAGCACTCTGCAGAGGGCTCGCTCTGCTCTGACACTGTGATGGAGTCTGAGTCGTCCATCTGGATGGTCATGTGGTCCGCCACATCCCGTGAGCCCTTCCGCGACACCTTGAGATCAATTGATTGATTGACTTTATTAGATACCAATTAAAACAGAGCACACATCATTTGATAGGTCACTTAGAAATATACAGTCTATATGATTATTGTGAAATAAAGATACATACTGGTTGGTGTACCTTGGAGGTACGGCGCTCCGAGCGAGCAAGCGTGTTACGTCCCCGGGGCTCCCTCCTGCCCAGCGTGTCCAGTCCTGACTGGGGGCCGTTGGGCGGTTGACCCGCCCCTCCACCCCCCCCCCGCTTGCTCTTCTGAGCAGTGTTCCCGCCGCTGCCAGCCCCACTCCGCCCGGCTCCGTTGACGCTTCCTCGCGAGCTGCGGCTAAAGTCAGAGGAGCGGAAGTGGCGGTAGGGCCGCACTTTGAAGGTGGGTGTGGGGGAGGCAGAGCCGGCGGTGTAGCGGCTGAGCTTGATGTCTGTCTGTGTGGCCTTGATGTCATCCACCATGGTGCTGAACTGGTGGATGAGGCGCACCAGGGCCATGTCAACGCGCTGGCTGATGGCCTGGCAGGCGATGGTGAAATCGCAGTGAAAGGTGTTGTAGTGGCGACGATTCAGGTCGTGAAAGGCGAGGGGAGCAGCGGCAGCCGTGGAGTTAGGCGGGCCAGTGCTGGTAGACTTCTCCATCACCACAGCGTTCAGGCTGAACGTCTCGATCAGCAGGGCAGGCTTGAACTCCAGCAGAGGGAGGTTTGGCATGCCCTGTCTGGAGGGAGGGAGAGAGAAGATTACCTTTACATGGTAGGACATCTTAGAGCAGGGATCATTAACTAGATTCAGCCACGGGCCAAGTTTTTCTTGAGTTGGAACACACAAAAAAAAAATAATTTTAGACTGCAAATTGACCGCAATAAGCACAAAAATATATAATATTTGTCTAAAACATAATCATTACAAAACATCATTGATTACATATGGGGACATTGCCCAGCGTAGGGTGCGGTCTTTTGGATGAGACGTTAAAACGGGTGTCCTGACTCTGTGGTCATTCAAAATCCCATGGCTTATTGTAAGAGTTGGGGTGTTCACCCCGGTGTCATGGCTAAATTCCCAACCTGGACACATTCCATCATGACCACCTAATCATCCCCCTAATTGGCATATATCC
The DNA here is from genome assembly GCF_029448725.1 of Salvelinus fontinalis. NCBI lineage: Eukaryota > Metazoa > Chordata > Actinopteri > Salmoniformes > Salmonidae > Salvelinus > Salvelinus fontinalis. The sequence goes on from NC_074680.1 coordinate 31,016,719, forward strand.
CTCCTCACCTCTCCACCTGATAGCTGATGTGATGAGCGGTCTGGCACAAAAATGGTCGCCGTGCATCAATAAGGTGGGTGCTACACATTAATGGTGGATGAAGTGAGTTTCCCCCTACTACAGTATGTAAAGTGCCTTGAGAAGCTCAGTTTGCAGAAAAGCACTACGTACAACCAATAAATTATTATTAATTATTTGTATACGATCACGTCTCTCTACTATGCGGGAAAAAAAAGAAACCCCCCCGGAAATATCACATTTACATAAGTAGTCAGACCCTATACTCAGTACTTTGTTGAAGCACCTTGGCAGCGATAACAGCCTTGAGTCTTCTTGGGTATGATGCTATAAGCTTTGCAAACCTGTATTTGGAGAGTTTCTCCCATTCTTCTCTGCATATCCTGTCAAGCTCTGTCAGGTTGGATGGGGAGCATCGCTGCACAGCTATTTTCAGGTCACTCCAGAGATGTTTGATCGTGTTCAAGTCCGGGCCATTCAAGGACATTGAGACTTGTCCAGAAGCCCCTCTTTTGTTTTCTTGGCTGTGTGCTTAGGGTTGCTATCCTGTTGGAATGTGAACCTTTGACCCAGTCTAAGGTCCTTAGCGCTCTGTAGCAGGTCTGTACTTTACTCCGATCATCTTTCCCTCGATCCTGACTAGTCATCCGGTCCTTGCCGCTGAAAAACTTACACACAGCATGCTGCCACCACCATGCTTCACCGTAGGGATTGGTGCCAGGTTTCCTCCAGATGTGATGCTTGGCATTAAGGACAAATAGTTCAATCTTGGTTTCATTAGACCAGAGAATCTTGTTTCTCATGGTCTGAGAGTCCTTTAGGTGCCATTTGGCAAACTCAAAGCGGGCTGTCATGTGCATTTTATTGAGGAGTGGCTTCCGTCTGGCCACTCTACCATAAAGGCCTGATTGGTGGAGTGCTGCAGAGGTGGTTGTTCTTCTGGAAGGAACTCTGAAGCTCTGTCAGAGTGACCATCGGGTTCTTGGTCACCTCACTGACCAGGGCGCTTCTCCCCCAGTTGCTCAGTTTTGCTGGGCGGTCAGCTCTAGGAAGAGTCTTGGTAGTTCCAAATGTCCATTTAAGAATGATGGAGGCCACTGTATTCTTGGGGACCTTCAATGCTGCAGAACTTTTTTGGTACCATTCCCCAGATCTGTTGCTTGACACAATCCAGTCTCTGAGATCTACGGACAATTCCTTCAACCTCATGGTTTTTGCTCTGACATGGAATGTCAACTCTAAGACCTTATCTAGACAGGTGTGCACATTTCTAAATCATGTCCAATCATTTGAATTTACCACAGGTGGACTCCAATCAAGTTGTAGAAACATTTCAATGATGATCATTGGAAACAGGATGCACTTGAGCTCAATTTCAAGTCTCATTGCAAAGGGTCTGAATACTTACGTAAATAAGGTACCTCTGTTTAAAAATTTTAATATTTGTCAATATGGGGTACTGTGTGTAGATTGATATGGATTTTAGAATAAGGCTGTAACGTAACAAAATGTGAAAAAAATGTCAAGGGGTTTGAAAACTTTCCGAATGCACTGTATATCTTTTGTTTTGCTCAGAAAACTTGGGGGCAAAATAAAACCACCTCTGGGCCAAATTCATCCCGAGGGCCACCAGCTGGGGAACCCAGTCTTAGAGATTGCACCTTTAAGACTATTGGGACTCGCTAAACATGATACATTTTAGATACTTGGTTTATTTACCTTTTCAACCGTTTATTTTTCCGCTCTTTGGATGTGTCAGAGTCCACAATGTCTGCTCTGAGACACTCCAAGGTGCCAGAGAAGGAGAGGTGCTCCCCAAAGTACATCTTGTAGCTGAGAGGAGTGGTGTCCTGGGCCTGGATCCCTGTGTGACTCAGCAGAGGCTTGAACACAACCTGTGTATTGTGAGGGAGGGGAGAGAGAATCATCAGAATTATAACTCGCTCACTCACTCACTCACTCACTCACTCACCTGGGCGTCTGCTAGCTGAACAGCGGCGGGACACTGGTTGCCCTCCTCAATGTCGGCCATCATTATGTCATCTTGGCTGGTGCTGTGCTGAGAGTGCTGAGACTGTGTTCCATCAAGAGTGTTCTGGTCGCTGGACAGCACCGTGTTGAAGTCTGACGCTGATGGGATGGTGTGGAGGTTACAGGTGATGCCTGAGGAGCAACAGAAAGACACTTAGGGTGACCTTATTTTTTAAATTATTTTACTGTGAGCATTCAGGGTTGGTTACGTCACCAACATTTCCCCCAACATTCACAGAAGATTCTCACAACATTCCCCCTACCTGTCTGCAGGATATTGTGCTGGGAGCAGTTAACCGGGGACTCCTGGGGTACAGCGGTCCCTCCGCCCCGGTTGCCCACAGCGTTGGACATCCAGTTGTAGAAGCTGACGGAGGAGGGCTCAGGCAGCAGGGGGTGTTCCGTCACCACATCTGGGCCCACACTGTTACCTAAAGGGGGGAGCAAACATAATGTCATGTTGCAGTCCAATTATATACCAATTCTCTATCATGATAGCTTGAAAAGGAATCAAAGTACTATAGAAATACAGTGGAAATTCCCTATAACCCATGCTTTAGGAGAATGTTCACACTTTCGGTAATGAGTGTATGGAATTGGAACCCAAACCAAGTCAGAACCAGGATAATGTGAGCGTACCTGTGGTCTTGGTGGTGGTTTCATTCCTCTGGGGCGTGCCCTCCAGCAGGTTGTGCAGGCTGGGGAAGCTGCCTGTCAGGTAGCTCAGCAGACTCTCCTTACGGGGACTGTCCTTGGCAGTCATGCCAACGCGACTCACATGGGCAGGAGAGTCAGCCGCTGTGTCCCCGCTGGTGTAGCTGAGGGACTGGTATGGGTGGGAGCCCTGAAGAACACACACCAATATCATTATTGTGAAAACAAATACATTCCTATGGTATACTAATGGCAAGTGGTACCGCCCTGTCGCCCCTGTCCACACATTATATAATTATAATGGTACAATGTTAAAGTAGAAAATGCAGACAGACATACCTTTACCTTTATTTTGAGGGCAGATTCACTGTGTGTGTGGGACTTGGAGAGCTTCCTCATGATCTCCACCCCACTAACTGGTCCAGATTTGTCTCCTGTGGGCAGAGGGCGGCTGCATGCTCCCTCCAACAGCATGGTGTGTTCACTCACTGTGGCTGGACAGCAGTTACAACCCATTGGACCAACATACTGCATGCATTATTGCCATCATCATTATGATCATTATCAAATTCATTAACACGTGGGGGGACTTTTCAGTACAATTGGTTCAAAAAAAGTATATCTGTCATGTATTCATTTACCAGAAATGCCATCGTCCGAAAAAAACATACGTTCTTACCTGCGTCAAACTCAAACTCAGCCCCGTCAGCACTAGTGTCACTCTGCAGCGCAGCTCCGTTGTCCAGGCCCTGGCTCTGGTCCTGGAAGGTCTGCTGCTGGGGGGTCTCCTTGGGTTTGGGCAGCTGGTTGGGCCTCATCAGGCCGATGGCCTTGAAGCCCTGGGTCACCACAATAAACTTCATCCACTGCCGGGCCAGAGCCACAAGCCCCTTCTTCAGGGTCACCAGGGCAGGCAGCCCGTCATTCTAGTGAGGACAAGATCAGATGGGTTTAATGGTTAATTAGGAGGTAACTTAAGGTAGATCCATAAGAACTATTTCCAGCCCAGCACACATGATTCAGTCAATCATGGTCCAGACTGAAGTTCTCAAGCCTCTAAACACACACACACGTCTCACCATGGTGGCCTCCTCTATCACAGAGTAGTTAGCCTGCTGTAGGTAGCGATGCAGGATGTTACACAGCAGACAGGAGGGGTTCTCGTGAAGGTAGCGTGCTCGCTTGGTCACCCTGTTGTACTTGCTCCGAAAGGGGATGTGGATACTCTTTTTCTGTACAGAACAAGGGAAAGAAAAGGAAATGTGTCTCATATAGAATAAGAATCACCGTTATTTGCCAAGGACATTTACATGTACCCTCCATTTGACCTGGTGAAATGGTGCTGACAGCAATAGACAAAATATACAGACAAAATATAGCCAGAGGAATATACACAATCACCATACAGTATATACAATACGTGGAAATATAGGACAATTAAATTGATAAAAGGCATTGGAACCCTCAATCTGTGCAGTACTGACCTCCAAGGCTTCAGTCATGATGCAGCCCATGACAGCACACACTCTCAACGTGCCCTCCATGTCAAGCTTACGCAGAGAAGACTTGAGCTGGTCGATGGGGACCAACCAGGCGCCAATCGCTGGCGTCGCTGTGCTTAGGAGATTCAGCTGCCTGGAGATGGCCTGTGAGGGGGAGCGTACGTTGGTGGGGGCAGCGAAGCTGAACCAAATCTCCTTGATGGTGAGCTTCATGCTGCTGGAGTCAGGGGGCGGGGGCATGAGGAGGAGGTCCTTCTTCAGGTCGTCAGACTCCACCCCTTCATCCTGCAAGAGCAATCCACACAGCATAAGCCAATGAGAGAACGGGAGCAAGAGAGAGAAGCAAGTCTATTTTTTTTGTGAACGCTTTCTGTTACTGCAACGAGGTTGTATCAAGTACTTGTACAACAGTTCAAAGTGACGGACAGTGATGAGTTACCTGATCGTCAGAGTCTGAGTTTCTGTTGGCATCAGAGTTGGGTCTTGTCACGTCGTTAGGCAGATTGTCATCAGATACATCGGTGCTGTAGCCGCTGCCAGTCTGAGAACACGATGAGCCATTAGATTTTGACAAGCCAGTCTTCACGCCCGTACCAGACTGTCCCATGATGCCAAACGCATTGTACAGCACTGCACCCGACTGACGCCCACCTGCACAAAGACAGGCACAAAGACAGGTACACTAATCAGGCAACAGTGTTCAGTGACGGGGTTAATAACATTAATTTAATACATTAAAATTAAATTCAGTTTATTCAAAGTGAATCTAAATGCCAATGTCTATATACAGTGCCTTCAGAAAGTATTCATACCCCTTGACTTAATTCACATTTTGTTGTGTTACAGCCTGAATAAAATAAAAAATTCTCACCCATCTACACACAATACCCCAAAATGACAATGTGAAAACATGTTTGTAGAAATTTTTGCAAATTTATTGAAAATGAAATACAGAAATAACCCATTTACATAAGTATTCACACCCCTGGGTCAATACTTTGTAGAAGCACCTTTGCCAGCGATTACAGCTGGATTGTGCAACATCTTCTCATTATTATTTTCAAAAGTCTTCAAGCTCTGTCAAATTGGTTGTGGATCAGTTCCAGACAACTATTCAGGTCTTGCCATTGATTTTCAAGTAGATTTAGGTCAGAACTGTAACTCGGCCACTCAGGAACATTCACTGTCTTCTTGGTAGCATGATGCAGTCAGCACTATGCTTGAAAATAATGAAGAGTGGACCTCAGTAATGTGTTGTATTTGCCCCAAACATAAGAGTTTGTATTGAGGACAAAAAGTGAATTGCTTTGCCACATGTTTTGCAGTACTACTTTAGTGCCTTGTTGCAAACAGGATGCATGTTTTGGAATACTTTTATTCTGTACAGGCTTCCTTCTTTTCACTCTGTTAATTAGGTTAGTATTGTGGAGTAACTACAATGTTGTTGAGCCATCACAGCCTTTCAACTCTAACTGTTTTAAAGCCACCACTGTCCTCATGGTGTAATCCCGGAAGCGGTTTCCTTCCTATACATACATTTATACATTTTAGTCATTTAGCAGACGCTCTTATCCAGAGTGACTTACAGTAGAGTGCATACATTTTTTTAATACATTTTACATACTGAGACAAGGATATCCCTACCGGCCAAACCCTCCCTAACCCGGACGACGCTATGCCAATTGTGCGTCGCCCCACGGACCTCCCGGTTGCGGCCAGCTGCGACAGAGCCGGGGCGCGAACCCAGCCCAGCCTGGGCGCGAACCCAGAGACTCTGGTGGCGCAGCTAGCACTGCGATGCAGTGCCCTAGACCACTGCGCCACCCGGGAGGTCTTCCTCTCTGGCAACTGAGTTAGGACGGACGCCTGTATCTTTGTAGTGACTGTCTGTATTGATACACCATCCAAAGTGTAACTAAGAACTTCAACATGCTCAAAGGGTTAAGCACCATTTTACTCCTGAACTTATTTAGGCTTGACATAACAAAGGGGTTGCATACTTTTAGCTTTTAATTATTTATACATTTGTAAACATTTCTAAAAACATAATTCCATTGACATTATGGGGTATTGTATGTAGGCAAGTGTACATATATTTGGCAATGACACATTACCTTTGACAGTGAGGTTCTCAATGCCGCACTCAAACATGATCCAGCCCCACTTCTCCAAGGATGCGCCGGTCCGGGCCAGGTCTGCAGCCACCTGGTTCTCTGTCTCATCCACCAGGGAAAACTCATCCATTTCCTCCAGGCTGAACAGCACTTTGGACTTCTCAAAGGGGATGGCCGTGATTGCACATGTTCCTATGTCTAAACCACAGGACAGGAAAAATGAGAAAATATGAAAGTTCTGTTCACAACTGTCTAACACGTAATATTTTATTAGGGCAGGGGTCTCCAACTCCAGTCATGGACAGCCTGCTGGGTGTGAAGGATGGTGTTCCAGCCTAGCACATGTAGAAAGAAAAAAAGAAGAAGCTGTAGAGCATAACATTTAAAATAGCAAATTCTTACCTGTGGAATCCAGGCCTCGTAGTTGGCTGTGGATGCGGTGGATGTTAAGCTTGGCAGCGATCTCCTTGCCCTTCTCGATGCCAGCGTTGGAGCGCAATGAGCCTGAGGACTGCGGCTGCATCTTGGTGGCCGATGCGTACTTTTCCAAGTTGACGGAGGGACGGCCATTCTCTGCTGTGTTGGGTGTCTCCTCCACTATGCCCCTATGAAGACAGACAGTAGGGTACGCACGTGTAATAATAATAATTTAGTGGGTGCTTTTATTTGTCCTATTTCATCGTTTAAAAAAAAATATCCCACCTCCCCCTAAGACACCATCGGAGTGGGGTAACGGCCAGGGTCTGCCATTATCAACAGCAACCCTGGAGCAATTAAGCAATAAAGCCGAGGGGGTGTGGTATATGCCCAATATACATTTACATTTACATTTAAGTCATTTAGCAGACGCTCTTATCCAGAGCGACTTACAAATTCATACATATTCATCCTGGTCCCCCCGTGGGGAATGAACCCACAACCCTGGCGTTGCAAGCGCCATGCTCTACCAACTGAGCCACACGGGACCACGGCTATGGGCTGTTCTTAGGCAGGACGCAATGCTGAGTGTCTGGACACAGGCCTTAGCCGTGGTATATTGGCCATATATCACAAACCCCCGAGGTGCCTTATTGCTATTATAAATTGGTTACCAACGTAATTAGAGCAGTAAAAATAAATTGGTATATCAGACCGTGGTATACGGTCTGATATACCATGGCTGTCAGCCAATCAGCATTCAGGGATCGAACCACCTAGTTTATAATTAGGTTCAAGTACCTTGCTTAAGGGCACAGAGATTTTTCAGCTAAGGGATTCGAACTAGCAACCTTTCAGTTACGGACCCATGACGACTACCTGCCACCCGCAGGTGCGGTGTAACTGTGTGTGTGTGTTTGTTGTAAGGAGACCCGTGCAGGCTGGTGGAAGTGAGGTTACCTGTTCATGCGAAACTGTGTGGCGATCCTGTCAAAGCACAGAGCAACCAGGGAGACGTGTGTGATGTGGCTCTTACTGGAGTTGGAGGGAGAACACTCTTCTACCGAGGCCTGGAGCAGACACAGGTTCACCTGTACAGTCAGAGACAAAGATGTGTTGGACTTTTGAAATGCAACTCAGGACTCCTGATAAGTTCACTTCAAATTAGTGCGAACTCTGTTTAAGCCCAATACAATTTTCTTGGCACAATGACACAATTCCATGGCACAATTCCTACCTTGGGAATTGACACATTAGCTTGCAGGCCCTTGATCTTCACGTTGTCTGGTTTGACCGTCAGGTCCGTTTGGCCATGGGGCGTGTTGAGGGAGCCTGTGGTACCCTCCGTCTTTGATAGCTTGTTCTCCTGCTTGGCTGAGCTCTATAGTGGGGGAACAAATGTCAAAACAGGACAAACGTAGGGTTAATCTAAAATCGCACTCTATTCTCTTTATAGCGCTACTTCTGGACAGATTTGCCGATTGGTGAGGTTCACCTACGGATTCAGTTACTGTGGACTTGCTGATCTGATAGGCTTCATTGAGGACCTTCCCATGCAGGTCATCCAGAATGGCTGCAGGGTGACGGACACTGACGTAGTGGACCATGGACTCAATGTACCTGAAAGAACATCCCATACATTGTCACTGACTTGAGCAATATACTATTCCTGCAATATGCAAAGGAGAGTGGTTGGGCACAGTTGCAGTGGGGAGACACTGATTGCAGATGGAAAGCTAATATGGTCAGTATTTTCTATGAGGAGCTGTTCTATAACATTACATATAATGGTATTTCCACAAAAGCCTTCGGTGGCTATGGCATACCAGAATTTAGTATTACCCCAGTAGCTGTTACCTGTCCAGAGCTTCAGCCACCAGAGGGGTGAGCACCACATTGATGGCCCCCTTCACCTCCACGATGGCGGTGGTTCTGGTCTGGGAGAGGGGCTGCTCCATGGTCCAGTCGTCAGTGGTGGTGTTGTCTGTGTTCTCCATAGCCTTCTTATCCAGAGGCGTGTAGGGTTGGCTATAGTCACATAGCGAGAGATGCAGTTACAGATGTGTGTGTGAAACACATGTCGAGCAGACCATAGAGATCCAAGTTAAGCAAAATAAATTCTAAATACTTGTTTGTGTCTCCCATCAACGAAAGGCCTCTGTCAAGTAGAGAGCTGGCAGAGAGGCCTTGTTTCACCACCTACAACATAAGATGACGGGCTATGACTTTAGGGTACACCATGGATGAACAGACACACACAGTAACACACAAAAACACACACAGTCTATCAAATCTGCCATACTCAGACAGACCGCAGTCTGGATCCGGACACAGAACAGGATCAATACGTCCCGCAGGTCGATTTACACAGTACAAGTCAAAAGTTTGGACACACCTACTCATCCAAATATTTTTATTTGTATTATTTTACCATCTACTACATTGTTGAATAATAGTGAAGACATCAAAACTATGAAATAATACCTACAGAATCATGCAGGAAAAAAAAAGGTTAAATCAATCAAAATACATTTCATATTTGAGATTGTTCAAAGTAGCCACCCGTTGCCTTGATGGCAGCTTTGCACACTCTTGGCATTCTCTCAACCAGCTTCATGAGGTAGTCACCTGGAATGCATTTCAATTAACAGGTGTGCCTTGTTAAAAGTTAATTTGTGGAATTTCTCTCCTTCTTAATGAGTTTGAGCCAATCAGTTGTGTTGTGACAAGGTAGGGGTAGGGGAGGTATACAGACGATAGCTCTATTTGGTAAAAGACCAAGTCCATATTAGGGCAAGAACAACTCAAATAACAAAGACAAACGACAGTCCATCATTACATTAAGACATGGTCAGTCAATACGAAAATGTCAAGATCTTTGAAAGTGTCTTCAAATGCAGTCGCAAAAACCATTAAGCGCTACGATGAAACTGGCTCTCATGAGGACCGCCACAGGAAAGGAAGACCCAGAGTTACCTCTGCTGCAGAGGTTAAGTTTATTAGAGTCACCAGCCTCAGAAATTGCAGCCCAAATAAATGCTTCACAGAGTTCAACAGACATCAACAACAACGGTTCAGAGGAGACTGTGTGAATCAGGCCTTCATGGTCGAATTTCTGCAAAGACACCGGACACGAATAAGAAGAAGAGACTTGCTTGGGCCAAGAAACACAAACAATGGACATTAGACCAGTTGAAATCTGTCCTTTGGTCTGATGAGGTCAAATTTTTGATTTTTGGTACCAACCGCCATGTCTTTGTGAGACGCAGAGTAGGTGAACGTGGTGAAGGTGAATGTGGTTCCCACCGTGAAGCATTGAGGAGGTGTGATGGTGCTTCGCTGGTGACACTGTCTGATTTATTTAGAATTCAAGGCACACTTAACAGCATGGCTACCACAGCATTCTGCAGCGATACACCATCCCATCTGGTTTGAGCTTAGTGGGACTCTCATTTGTTTTCAACAGGACAATGACCCAACCTACCTCCAGGCTCTGTAAGGGCTATTTGACCAAAAAGGAGAGTGATGGTGCTGCATCAGATGACCTGGCCTCCACAATCACCCGACCTCAACCCAATTGAGATGGTTTGGGATGAGTTGGAATGCAGAGTGAAGGAAAAGCAGCCAACACGTGCTCAGCATACGTGGGAACTCCTTCAAGACATTTGGAAAAGCATTCCAGGTGAAGCTGGTTGACAGAATGCCAAGTGTGCAGAGCTCAAGGCAAATGGTGCCAACTTTGAAAAAGTTTTCTTTATTTTACCATTTTCTTTATTTTAAGAATGTGAAATGTCAGAATAATAGTAGAGAATGATTTATTCGAGCTCATTCCCAGTGGGTCAGAAGTTTACATACACTCAATTAGTATTTGGCAGCATTGCCTTTAAATTGTGTAACTTGGGTCAAATGTTTCAGTTAGCCTTCCACATGCTTCCCACAATAAGTTGGGTGAATTTTGGCCCATTCCTCCTGACAGAGCTGGTGTAACTGAGTCAGGTTTGTAGGTCTCCTTGCTCGCACACGCTTTTTCAGTTCTGCCAACAAATGTTCTATAGGATTGAGGTCAGGGCTTTGTGATGGCCACTCCAATACCTTGACTGTGTTGTCCTTAAGCGATTTTGCCACAACTTTGGAAGTATGCTCTGGGTCATTGTCCATTTGGAAGACCCATTTGCAACCAAGCTTTAACTTCCTGACTGATGTCTTGAGATGTTGCTTCAATATAATCTACATAATTTTCCTTCCGCATGAAGCCATCTATTTTGTGAAGTGCACCAGTCCCTCCTGCAGCAAAGCACCCCCACAACATGATGCTGCCACCCCGTGCTTCACGGTTGGGATGGTGTTCTTTGGCTTGCAAGCATCCCCCTTTTTCCTCCAAACATAACGATGGTCATTATTTTTGTTTCATCAGACCAGAGGACATTTCTGCAAAAAGTACGATCTTTGTCCCCATGTGCATTTGCAAACCGTAGTCTGGCTTTTTTATGGCGGTTTTGGAGCAGTGGCTTCTTCCTTGCTGAGCGGCCTTCCAGATTATGTCGATATAGGACTTGTTTTACCCTGGATATAGATACTTTTGTACCTGTTTCCTCCAGCATCTTCACAAGGTCCTTTGCTGTTGTTCTGGGATTGATTTGCACTTTCTCACCAAAGTATGTTAATCTCTAGGAGACAGAACGTGTCTCCTTCCTGAGCAGTATGACGGCTGCGTGGTCCCATGGTGTTTATACTTGCATACTATTGTTTTTACAGATGAGCGTGGTACCTTCAGGCGTTTGGAAATTGCTCCCAAGGATGAACCAGACTTGGCTGGTTTCTTTTGACTTTCCCATGATGTCAAGCAAAGAGGCACTGAGTTTGAAGGTAGGCCTTGAAATACATCCACAGGTACACCTCCAATTGACTCAAATTATGTAAATTAGCCTGTCAGAAGCTTCTAAAGCCATGACATCATATTCTGGAATTTTCCAAGCTGTTTAAAGGCACAGTCAACTTAGTGTATGTAAACTTCTGACCCAATGGAATTGTGACACAGTGAATTAAAAAGGGAAATAATCTGTCTGTAAACAATTGTTGGAAAAATGACTTGTGTCATGCACAAAGTAGATGTCCTAACTGACTTGCTAAAACTATTGTTTGTTAACTTCTTGCGACTATAGGGGGTGCTGTTTCAAATTAGCATAATTGTCTCTACAGATGAAACGGCTTCCTACTCAATTCTTGATCGTACAATATGCATATTATTGTTATTATTGGATAGAAAACACTATCTAGTTTCTATAGCCGTTTGAATTATGTCTCTGAGTGGAACAGAACTCTTTCTACAGCGAAATCCATGACAGGTTTTGCGAAGGTCTGAGAGCGAAGCTCTGATCTCAGTTCAGTTTAAAGGGGTGTGTATATCCTATGGAACGACACGAACTGCACCCGCCTTCCCCTGGATGTCAGTAACCAATGAGAAGTGGAATGGGCTTCCTAGGTGGCTCTCAGAGGTTATAAAACACCAAGGAGTGAGATACGCCATCTTTTCGACGTTGAACTTTACGCAGAGAGAGACCCCGGGATGCCATTTTCGAACGCTTAGTAATGAACTTTAGATATATCAGTCTGTAATTTAATTTGATATAGGTGTTAGAAACATCATAACGAAGCTATTTGAAACCGAGTTATATCAGATTATGCGAGTATATTGCTATTTTTCGGAATTTCCTCAGTATTGCGTAATGAGGATTTGGACATGTTAGCTAATGTTAGCAATTGTTAGCTATAGTTAGCTGCTATATCAGAAGTTGAATGCAACGTTTTACAACCAAGCAACGATTCTTTTGGACAAAAGTACCACTTGGCCAAGATTCCGATGGAAGCTCGTCGAAAAGTAAGAGCTATTTATGATGTTATTCCATTTTTATGTGGAAAAATGTAAACTCAATAACGGTAAATAGTGACGCCGTTATTGCGGCACTAGTCTGTCTGTAACGCACACTGTATGTCTAGTAACGTTAATTTTAAAAATCTAACTTAGCGGTTGCATTAATAACTAATGCATCTTTCATTTCATGGCCAACCTGTATTTTTTTTGTCAAGTTTATGAATAGTTTTCGATAAAAATAGTTGTATTATCATGATGCTGCCGGGCAGATTGCTTGAGTAGTTGGACAGTATTTCCATTGTGTAAGCACGATTTGTGCCGCTAAATATGCACATTTTCGATCAAACTGTATATGTATGTTGTAATGTGATGTTACAGGAGTGTCATCTGAAGAATTCTGAGAAGGTTAGTGAAAAAATTAATATATTTTGGCGATGTTTATGTTATCGCTCTCTTTGGCTAGAATCAATGCTCTGGTAACGTTTGCATATGTGGTATGCTAATATAACGATTTATTGTGTTTTCGCTGTAAGACACTTAGAAAATCTGAAATATTGTCTGTATTCACAGGATCTGTGTCTTTCGATTAGTGTATGCTGTGTATTTTTACGAAATGTTTGATGATTAGTAAGTAGGTAAACACGTTGCTCTATGTAGTTATTCTAGTCCATTTGTGACGGTGGGTGCAATTGTAACCTATGACATCTACCTGAAATATGCACATTTTTCTAACAAAACCTATCCTATACCATAAAAATGTTATCAGACTGTCATCTGAGGAGGTTTTTTCTTGGTTAGTGGCTATCAATATCTTAGTTTAGCCGAATTGGTGATAGCTACTGGTGTTGAGAGAAAATGGTGGACAAGAAAAATGGTGATTTTTGCTAACGTGTTTAGCTAATAGATTTACATATTGTGTCTTCCTTGTAAAACATTTTAAAAATCTGAAATGGTGGCTTTATTCACAGGATCTGTATCTTTCATTAGGTGTCTTGGACTTGTGATTTAATGATATTTAGATGCTACTATTTAATTGTGACGCTATGCTAGCGATGCTAATCAGTGTGGGAGGGGGGGGGGGGGGGGGGGGGGGGGGGGGGTAGAGGTTAGAGGTAGAGGTTAACAAGACATTAGTGGAGTGGTTAAAAAACTAGTTTTAATGACTCCAACCTAAGTGTATGTAAACTTCCGAATTCAACTATATATATATTTATATAAATAAATAAATAAATAAACAGTTCAAAAGTTTGGGGTCACTTAGAAATGTCTAGTTTGAGAAACAGACCCCTCACAAGTCCTCAACTGGCAGCTTCATTAAAGAGTACCCGCAAAACACCAGTCTCAACGTCAACAGTGAACAGGCGGCTCCGGGATGCTGGCCTTCGAGGCAGAGTTCCTCTGTCCTGTTGCTTAATCTCTTCTTTTTATTGGCCAGTCTGAGATATTGCTTTTTCTTTTGCAACTCTGCCTATAAGGCCAGCATCCTGGAGTCTCCTCTTCACTGTTGAAACTGGTGTTTTGTGGGTACTATTTAATGAAGCTGCCAGTTGAGGACTTGTGAGGCATCTGCTTCTCAAACTAGACACTAATGTACTTGTCCTCTTGCTCAGTTGTGCACTGGGGCCTCCCACGCCTCTTTCTATTCTGGTTAGAGCCAGTTTGCGCTGTTCTGTGAAGGGAGTAGTACACAGCGTTGTACAAGATCTTCAGTTTCTTGGCAATTTCTCGCATAGAATAGCCTTCATTTCTCAGAACAAGAATAGACAGACGAGTTTAGAAGAAAGTTCTTTGTTTCTGGCCATTTTGAGCCTGTAATCGAACCCACAAATGCTGATGCTCCAGATACACAACTAGATTAAAAGAAGGACAGTTTTATTGCTTCTTTAAGCAGTACAACAGTTTTCAGCTGTGCTAACATAATTGCAAAGGGTTTTCTAATGATCAATTAGCCTTTTAAAATGATCAACTTGGATTAGCTAACAACGCGCCATTGGAACACAGGAGTGATGGTTGCTGATAATGGGCCTCTGTACGCCTACGTAGATATTCCATAAAAAATCTGTCGTTTCCAGCTACGATAGTCATTTACAACATTTACAATGTCTACACTATATTTCTGATCAATTTGATGTTTATTTAAATGAACAAAAACATTTTGCTTTTCTTTCAAAAACAAGGACATTTCTAAGTGACCCCAAACTTTTTGAAAGGTAGTATGTATGTATGTATTTTTTTTTTTTTTTAAGAAATCAAGTCAGGCTTTTAACTTACTGCTCTTGATAGCTGTAAAAGTAGAAGGCACAAGGAGGAATTTCTAAATGTGGTAGAGCATGGGCCGTTTTCTCATGTCATTCACTGATAGAACTTGTCAGAAATGTCCAGTTGATCAACTAGAGCATGTTAGCTAGGTAGGTAAGATAGCTGGTTAAAACATCTAAATATTGTTGTTATCATGTCCAGATTACGTGCCCAGTGGCCTCGACCCCAAGGGGGCCCATAATGATTCTGTTGAGTCACTGTGTAGGGTGTGTAGGGTTGCAGGAAATGTGCTTTAAAACTGCAAAATGTTCTGTCTACCAACAAGATGGGTGTGAACAGTTTGTGGTAAAATGCTTTGCAAGGTGGGGGTTTGTTACTATGCCAAAAATGATAATATCCATCCGGACCCTTGCAACCAAGGAAATTTGCCTGACCGGACCTTCTCAAATAGTAGTTGAATACCCCTGATCTATATAGTGTGTGTTTCTTACCTTAAAGCTGGGAACAGAGAGCTGGTCGAAGGAGGCGGAGCTCTCCTCACTGGTGGGCGTGTCCAGGTCCAGGGGGCGATGTAGTGAGGATTTGGAGGTCCTCTTATTGGTGGGCTGCTTCTGAGACCAGTTGGACACCTGGGGTGTATTCAGAAGGATAAACGGTCAGAAGGTTGAAGACATAATGAATAGAGCAGACATGATTCCCTATTCTACCTGACAGACAATCATACAGGGGTGTCACATTGCCGTACGATACATGTCTTAATTTTCTGATCAAATCATAGAATAATAATATTTAGTTCAGGGATAATACACTATTGTGTACCAGCCTTACCTGGTAGTGGGCCAGGTAACTCTGGTAGCAGGCCATGACATGGGGCTGTCGAGTCACCAGGCCTGGCTCGGGAGTCTTCTCCACCTCCACCGAGCCCTCCTCCTCCAACCCCATGGCTGACACAAAGGAGGCCTGCGACTGGTGGCCGGGGATGGGGTGGGCTGGCAGCGGGGGCAGCATGGGGGGCATGGGCAGGGGCCTGGGCTCTGTGATGAGATCCCCATTCAACACATAGGTGAGAGGTCCCTCCACACTGTGGTAGATGGAACTTCGGCTGGAATCAGATTCACAACAGATTGGTTTAACTACTGTAATCATGCATTGTTTCCCTTTATTTTATGAAGTAAAATGACAACACATTCTCTAAGAAAGAAAAAGGTTAGGTAAGAGGGGGAAGGTTCGGACTGGAGGGGCAGTCATTTAGCAGGTACAGGTCCAACCTGTAGTGGTCCATGTGGTAAGGCTGCTGCTGGGGCTGATACTGCATCTGCTGCTGCCTCCTCTTCTTCTTCTTTCTGCCAGGGTAGGTGCCTGGACCTTCGTCTGCACTGCTGATGGGCTCAAAGTCCTCTGTTGCTGAAAAGTAAGCCTCGCTGTCCGCCACCGACATGCTGGAGTCTGCTGAGCGATACTGGTGGAAGGTGCTAGAGTCTGCGGACGGCGTGAACGGGAAGGAGCTGTAGCTCCGGCGCTGGCGAGGAGAGTCCAGGACGTTCTCGTCGCTACGGGAGACCTCACTGCTGAACTGGACGCCAGAAAGGGGCGGTGGGGGCTTGTCGGTGAAGACTGCCGCCGACAGGCTCTTAGTGCTGCCCAGCCGGCCAGATTGCACAGAGGACTGGCGCTTAAGGGGTGAGCGGAGAGAGGAGTGCTCCTGGGCACTGTTGGGGGACACTGGGGTGCCCTCAGGGAGTTCTGTAAGAGTACTGTGAGGAGAGAAGGAGGGGTTGAGAATATCAAGATAATGCACTTTTGTCAGCTACTTCACTAGTATATGGGCTGTTGGTGAATTGTGAATGTGTATGTAAACACTGTATGCATGTTGCACCCGTGCTGCACTCATCTGCTACTCACTCTGCAGTGCTCTTGCCGTTCATGGGGAACATGCGTTCCTCAGTGCTAGGAGACGGGCTGTCCCTCTCCCCGGCCAGTAGGGGGAGTGCTGCGCTGGAGGAACTATTTTCCTCGGAAGAGGAGGCCGAACTGTGGGAGCGCAGAGGCACCTGCAGGCTCAGGTGTTGGCCCCGTATTCCGAGCTCCGGGGCCGGACTGGGGGTACAGGTGTCTCCCTTCACCCCCACACCCTTACCTACAAGAGGGAATACACAGTATGTCACAGTACTGTAGGTTGGGTGTGTTCCAGATACACAGATCAAAGCTAAAATGGAACAGACCAGCAACCCTATCATTTAACACAACTTACAAAGTGAACCCAGATATGAACCTCCGTGTCAGTCTCCAATCCCAGTGAAAATGTTTTATTTATTTTGATAAATACATTGAAACAGTCGTACCGTTAGACAGCTTGGGCGTCTCCTTGGTGACAATCCACTCTCCAGGCTGCAGCAGTGATTGGCCGTAGCACATGTCTGACTCAACACTGGAGGAGGAGAAGGACAAGCTGCAGGAGGGGGTCAACTCCTCCAGATAGAAGAAGTCCAGGCCCGTGTTGGTGCCCCCATAGAAACGACAGCCCCCCAGGCAACCACACTTGTTCCTGCTGCGCTTGTTGCGACCAGTCTCATCTGGCCACAGGAACCATAGCCTGGGAGGAAAGGAAAGCGAGAGAGAGCGCTCATGTCTCTGTGATCTGATGTATGCATGTGTGTCTGTCTAGTCTATGTCTGTGATTGCTACTGGTGGTGGCAAGACCAATTTTCTCTAGGGATCCATGTCTCCCAAATTTCTTTGGGATCAATACAGTGTATTCATTCCTTCCTTCCTCCATTCCTACCTCTTGGTGTAAGCATCATGGAGCTCCAGGAATAGCCTCTGCACCTCGTACTTGGCCGGGTGGTCCGCAGCCAGTGCCACGTCAGCTGTGATCAGGGCGAAGTTGACCGAGCCAGCCTCCAACCAGAAGGATCTCCGCAGTACAGCGGGCTGGCTCAGCCCTAAGCCCTGACCTGGAGAGGGTCCTGGTCGGACCCCGTCTGACTGAGGCTGCTGCTGTTCGATGTACTGGTGGATATGGACATCTTGCACCACAGCACTGATCCCTTCTCCCACCGCCTGGTTGTGCAGGTTGCAGTTGGCCAGTCGGATGGCACCCGTCTAGGTAAAGGCAGAATTGGAGCAGTGTCTCTCAACTCCTGTCCTCAAGCCTGAGAGCGTGTGCCCTCAGGCTTGGAGGGAAGCTAAAGTCATTCCGCTACCCAAGAATAGTAAACCCCCCTTACTGGCGAAAATAGCCGACCAACCCTTACTAAAATTATGTTTGACCAGATACAATGCTATTTTACAGTAAACAAATTGACAACAGAATTTCAGCATGCTTATAGGGAAGGATGCTCAACAAGCACAGCACTTACACAAATGACGATTGGCTGAGAGAAATTGATGATAAAATGATTGTGGGTGCTGCCTTGTTAGACTTCAGTGCAGCATTTGACATTATTGATCATAGTCTGCTGCTGTTAAAATGTACGTGTTATGGTTTTACACCCTCTGCTATAATGTGGATAAAGAGTTACATGTCTAACAGAACACAGAGGGTGTTCTTTAATGGAACCCTATCAATTAGAATACAGTTAGAATCAGGAATTTCCCAGGGTAGCTGTTTAGGCCCCTTGCTTTTTTCAATTTTTATTAACGACATGCCACTGACTTTCAGTAAAGCCAGAGTTTCTATGTATGTGGATGACTCAACACTATACACGTCAGCTACTACAGCGACTGAAATGACTGCAACACTCAAATCAAAGTTTATTTGTCACGTGCGCCGAATACAACAGGTGTAGACCTTACAGTGAAATGCTTACTTACAGGCTCTAACCAATAGTGCAAAAAGGTATTAGGTGAACAATAGGTAAGTAAAGAAATAAAACAGTAAAAAGACAGGCTATATACAGTAGCGAGGCTATAAAAGTTGCGAGGCTACATACAATTTTTAGGGCCTTTTTAGGGCCTGACCGGTTAGTCAGGCTGATTGAGGTAGTATGTACATGTGCTATGGTTAAAGTGACTATGCATACATGATGAACAGAGAGTAGCAGTAGCGTAAAAGAGGGGTTGGCGGGTGGTGGGACACAATGCAGATAGCCAATGTGCGGGAGCACTGGTTGGTCAGCCCAATTGAGGTAGTACGTACATAAATGTATAGTTAAAGTGACTATGCATATATGATAAATAGAGAGTAGCAGCAGCAGGGTTGGGGGGGGGGGCACACAATGCAAATAGTCCGGGTAGCCATTTGATTACCTGTTCAGGAGTCTTACGGCTTGGGGGTAAAAACTGTTGAGAAGCCTGTTAGTCCTAGACTTGGCACTCCGGTACCGCTTGCCATGCGGTAGTAGAGAGAACAGTCTATGACTGGGGTGGCTGGGGTCTTTGACAATTTTTAGGGCCTTCCTCTGACACCCCCTGGTGTAGAGGTCCTGGATGGCAGGCAGCTTAGCCCCAGTGGTGTACTGGGCCGTACGCACTACCCTCTGTAGTGCCTTGCGGTCAGAAGCCGAGCAATTGCCGTACCAGGCAGTGACGCAACCAGTCAGGATGCTCTCGATGTTGCAGCTGTAGAACCTTTTGAGGATCTCAGGACCCATGCCAAATCTTTTTAGTTTCCTGAGGGGGAATAGGCTTTATCGTGCCCTCTTCACGACTGTCTTGGTGTGTTTGGACCATTTTAGTTTGTTGTTGATGTGGACACCAAGGAACTTGAAGCTCTCAACCTGCTCCACTACAGCCAATGTCGATGAGAATGGGGGCGTGCTCGGTCCTCCTTTTCCTGTAGTCCACAACCATCTCCTTATTCTTGGTTACGTTGAGGGATAGGTTGTTATTCTGGCACCACCCGGCCAGGTCTCTGACTCCGCCCTATAGGCTGTCTCGTCGTTGATCAAGCCTACACTGTTGTGTCGTCTGCAAACTTAATGATGGTGTTGGAGTCGTGCTTGGCCATGCAGTCGTGGTTGAACAGGGACTACAGAAGGGAACTGAGCACACACCCCTGAGGAGCTCCAGTGTTGAGGATCAGCGTGGCAGATGTGTTGCTACCTACCCTCACCACCTGGGGGCGGCCTGTCAGGAAGTTCAGGATCCAGTTGCAGAGGGAGGTGTTTAGTCCCAGGATCCTTAGCTTAATGATGAGCTTTAAAGGGTACTATGGTGTTGAACGCTGAGCTGTAGTCAATGAATAGCATTCTCACATAGGTGTTCCTTTTGTCCAGGTGGGAAAGGACAGTGTGGAGTGCAATAGAGATTGCATCATCTGTGAATCTGTTTGGGCGGTATGCAAATTGGAGTGGGTCTAGGATTTCTGGGATAATGGTGTTGATGTGAGTCACTACCAACCTTCCAAAGCACTTCAACGCTACGGACGTGAGTGCTACGGGTATGTAGTCATTTAGGCAGGTTGCCTTTGGGTTCTTGGGCACAGGGACCATGGTGGTCTGCTTGAAACATGTTGGTATTACAGACTCAATCAGGGACATGTTGAAAGTGTCAGTGAAGACACCTGCCAGTTGGTCAGCACATGCCCAGAGCACACGTTCTGGTAATCCGTCTGGCCCCGCAGCCTTGTGTATGTTGACCGGTTTAAAGGTCTTACTCACGTCGGCTACGGAGAGCGTGATCACACAGTCGTCCGGAACAGCTGATGCTCTCATACATGCCTCAGTGTTGCTTGTCTCGAAGCGAGCATAGAAGTGATTTAGCTCGTCTGGTAGGCTCGTGTCACTGGGCAGTTCGCGGCTGTGCTTCCCTTTGTAGTCTGTAATAGTTTGCAAGTCCTTCCACATAAGATGAGCGTCGGAGCCGGTGTAGCATGATTCAATCTTAGTCCTGTATTGACGCTTTGCCTGTTTGATGGTTCATCGCAGGGCATAGCAGGATTTTTTGTAAGCTTCCGGGTTAGAGTCCTGCACCTTGAAAGAGGCAGCTCTACCCTTTAGCTTAGTGCAAATGTTGCCTGTTATCCATGGCTTCTGGTTGGGGTATGTACATACAGTCACTGTGGGGGGGGGGACCTCAATGCCATCGGAAGAATCCCGGAACATGTTCCAGTCTGTGATAGCAAAACAGTCCTGTCGTTTAGCATCTGCTTCATCTGACCACTTTTTAAAGACAGTTGTAAGCAGGAATCAAGGGGATAGAGTTGTGGTCAGATTTACCAAATGGAGGGCGAGGGAGAGCTTTGTACACATCTCGTGTGTGGAGTACAGGTGATCTAGAATTTTCTTCCCTCTGGTTGCACATTTAACATGTTGATAGAAATTTGGTAGAACTGATTTAAGTTTCCGTGCATTAAAGTCTCCGGCCACTAGGAGCGCCGCCTCTGGGTGAGTGGTTTCCTGTTTGCTTATTTCCTTATACAGCTGACTGAGTGCGGTCTTAGTGCCAGCATCTGTCTGTGGTGGTAAATAAACAGCCACAAAAAGTATAGCTGAAATCTCTCTAGGAATGTAGTGTGGCCTGCAGTTTATCACAATATACTCTACTTCAGGCGAGCAAAATCTAGAAACTTCCTTAGATTTCGTGCACCAGCTGTTGTTTACAAATTACAAATATGCACAGACCGCCCCCCCTCGTCTTACCGGAGTGTGCTGTTCTATCCTGCTGGTGCAGCGTATATCCCGCTAGCTGAATATCCATGTCGTCATTCAGCCACGATTCCATGAAACATAGGATATTACAGTTTTGATGCCCCGTTGGTAGGATATTCGTGATCGTACCTCGCCTAATTTATTGTCCAATGATTGCATGTTGGCGAGTAGTATTGACGGTAACGGCAGCTTTCCCACTCGCCTTCTCCAGGTCCTCACGAGGCGTCCAGCTCTTCGTCCTCTGTACCTGCGTTGCTTCCTCTTGCAAATAACGGGGATGTCGACCCTGTCGGGTGTTTGGAGAATATCTTGTGCGTCCTGCTTGTTGTAGAAAAAATCTCAGTCTAATCCGAGGTAGTGATCGCTGTACTGATATCCAGAAGATACGGTTGCAGAAACATTATGTACAAAAAAGGTTCAAATAACGCGAAAAAAACTACATAATAGCACAATTGGCTGGGCGACCGTAAAACTGCTGCCATTTCATCCAAATTTTATCCAAACACTCAACAAAGAGCTGCAGTTAGTCTCAGAGTGGGTGGAAAGGAATAAGTTAGCCCTAAATATTTATAAAACTAAAGGCATTGTATATTTGGAACAAAACACTCACTAAACCCTAAACCTGAACTACATCTTGTGATAAATAAATGTGGAAATTGAGCAAGTTGAGATGACTAAACTCCTTGGAGTAACACTAGATTGTAAACGGTCATGGTCAAAACATATTGATGCAGTAGTAGCTAAGATGGGTAGAAGTCTGTCTATAATAAAGCGATGCTCTGCCTTCTTAACAACACTATCAACAAGGCAGGTCCGACAGTCCCTAGTTTTGTCGCACCTTGACTACTGTTTAGTCGTGTGGTCAGGTGCCACAAAAAAGGACTTAGGAAAATTGCAATTGGCTCAGAACAGGGCAGCACGGCTGGCCCTTGGATGTACACAGAGAGCTAATATTAATAATATGCATGTCAATCTCTCCTGGATGAAAGTGGAGGAGAGATTGACTTCATCACTACTTTTATTTATGAGAGGTATTGACATGATGAATGCACCGAGCTTTCTGTCTAAACTACTGGCTAACAGCTCGGACACCCATGCATACCCCACAAGAGGTCTCTTCACAGTCCCCAAGTCCAGAACAGACTATGGGGGGCACACAGTACTACATAGAGCCATAACTACATGGAACTCTATTCCACATCAAGTATCTGATGCAAGCAGTAAAATTGTATAAACTGCCTAAATTTTGCTGGACCCCAGGAAGAGTAGGTGCTGCTTTGGCAGCAGCTAATGAGGATCCATAATAAATACAAACATTACACATTTTGTTCTAGTGTGGAAGATTTGTGTTACCTTGATGTTGGCTGCACAGCTGTGCTCCACTATGAAGAGGTCAGCCCCATCCACAGCCAGACGGGTCATGGTGTACTTGAGCTCCTCAGATGTCCGACAGTGTCCAGGCAGGCAGGACATCTACGAAAGTAGAGAACAGAATAGTTACAATGGTTAATTATTGCCTTCGGAGGTCAGACTCACATTTTTACACAAATATACAAAACCAGTAGATTTGACAGATTTTCACGTGTGTGATTTCCATGCGCAGAAAAAGTGGGAATGTATTACCTTGGAGTCACACACACGGCGGTCCACCCCGTGCTGGCAGATGACAGAGGGCTTGGGCTGCTCCAGCTGGAACTCCCGGGAGAAGACGTGGAACATGTACGTCTCACCCCACTCCATCACACTGGCCAGCTGAGGAACAACACATTCATTAGATATACACAAAATAGAAAACGCATACACACACACAGCACAGCCAGAAGAGGACTGGCCCCCCCTCATAGCCGGGTTCCTCTCTAGGTTTCTTCCTAGGTTTTGGCCTTTTTAGAGAGTTTTTCGTAGCCACTGTGCTTCTACACCTGCATTGCTTGCTGTTTGGGGTTTTAGGCTGGGTTTCTGTACAGCACTTTGAGATATCAGCTGATGTAAGAAGGGCTATATAAATACATTTGATTTGATTAGCACACACAGACCTGTGGCACGGTGACTCTCCCCGTGAGGGCCCCAGCCTGCATGTCTATGAGCCAGGCGTACTCCAGGGTGTCTGTGCCTAGAGGCAGCCCCTGGGCTGAGAACATGGCGTGGGCACGCATCTGCAGGCCAGACAGACTCAGGTGGCCGTCCCTCAGAACACCATCAGACGTGGGCCGCTGTGTGGACACAGGTAATAATATTATTAATAATAACTTTGTGCAGTGTAAAGAAAGATGGAATTAACTTCAAATATGCATATATTTACGCATCACAGAAACAAACATTTTGTGGTTCTATATTATGCATGCACATGTACAGGTAACAAAATAAAGGAAACACTTGAGTAAATGAGGGATACAAAGTATATTGTAAGCAGGTGCTTTCACACTGGTGTGGTTCCTAAGATAATAAAGCAATTAACATCCTTTCATGCTCAGTTGCCAATTATTTTGCTGACCATGGCTAGAAGAGATCTAGGGGGTTTAAATGGTGTGTGTGTGTGTGTGTGTGTGTGCGTGTGCGTGTGTCTCAGTAACCAGATCTCAACCCAATTGAACACTTATGGGAGATTCTGGAGTGGCGCCTGAGACAGCGTTTTCCACCACCATCAACAAAACAACAATGATGGCATTTCTCATGGAAGAATGGTGACACTTCCCTCCAATAGAGTTCTGTAGAATCTATGCTAATGTGCATTGAAGCTGTTCTGGTGCCTATTAAGACACTATGTTGGTTTCCATTATTTTGGCAGTTACCTATACATCTATCATAAACCCATCACATGCAGACATCACAAAAAGACATCTTTGAATGGCTATTTTCTGCAGTTTGACTGTCAAATGGTAGTATTGTGCAATGTGCTTCTGTGCCATTCAAATTTTTAGCCAGCTGATCGACATTCACTGTACTCTCAAAACACTGAGTAACAACAAAACTCAGCTGTCTATTATCCTCAGCAGAAATCAGTTCTGAAGGTCATTGCATGAGGGAAGAGATTACCAGGGCATTTCAGGTAAAGCTCTAAGCTCTTAGCTCTGAGGCTCCTGTAATAACAAACCCAGGGCTACTGCTTAAGCATACAATCATAAACCATGTACTGCGTCATTCTTACACCAATCCAATGCTTTTAAATCCTTGTGAACATGAACAAATGCACCCTTTGGAGTGAAGGTAGAGGGTTCCTGTATGAATGCATCCCTAAAGATGGTCCCATCGATTGTGGTCGACTCACCTGGTAGTTGTCACTGATGAAGATATGAGCCGGGGAGAGCACAAGCTGGAGCATGGTCTCCTTATAGCCCTTCTTCATCTCAAAACAGAGCCTCTCTAAGAACCCAGAGGGGCCCTCAGGACTGTCGCTGCCACAGTGCTGTCCAGACACGTGGAAAGAGTTAGAAGAATGCGTGGGTTTAGGGGTATCTCCAGTCCTAGAACTGGCGCAAAGTGGTGCTGGTAGTAATGTGTTATGTGTTATGTGTTGATACAAATGGGTGGTTGTTGGATGGGTGGGTGGGGGTGGACTTACCATGGGCAGGCGTCCGTGCACCTTGTAGAGGTTGATGAGGACGGTGATGTCCCAGGGACGCAGGGCCAGGGGGTGAAGGGTGGCGGCAACCCTCCCGTCATCATCCTGGCCCAGTGGAGACCAGCCCAGGATGGAGGAGGTGGACAGGTAGGAAAGCACAGGGCTGGACACCGCCTCCTCAAAGTCTGTGTACATGTCGTCCTCGCCAAAGTAGTTCTCCTGCAGAAAGGAGGAGGGAAGGGTGGATGGATCAATCTTATGACTCATCCCTCAGATTTACAAAATTTCCCATTTACCATCCCTGGGAAAGTTTAGGATGAGTCACTGGAGTCTGTGTGTTGTGTCCCTGACTGTACCTTGATGGAGACGAGGGCCTTGAGCAGGGGCCCGTAGAGGATGATCTGGGAGTCGGGGGACATCTCCATCTCCACGTGGAGCCTGTCAGGGGTCAGCTCCGAGGGGTCTGTGATCACTCTGCTGTTAGGGGCAGAGCGGCGAGGCGGAGGAGGTTGGGGTACAGACGAGTGCTCAGGGGGGCGCAAGGACGACAGCATGGCATCCTCCATCTCCGACACTGCAGGGAAGGAGAAACACTTGCATACATAAGCACAGATTAAGACCATATAAACCAGAGGTCACCAAACGGTGGATTGTGATTGACTGGTCTATCTCCAAGGCATTTCTAGTCGATCACAAAACATTTTTTTTTTTTTTTTTTTTAAATCTGACGATAAAGCCTTGCCATCAGCTGGAAGACGGTGTCCCCTTTTGGTCAGTCTTAGCGAAGGGGGAGAGCTGAGGGACGATCAGACTGTGAGAGGCAGACCCTCTGATGCTCTCCCTCCACTAAGACTGACCATCAGATGCAGGCACCATCAGTCCAGTAAAATAAAGCAAATTGTTTAAATTCATGCTCACTCAGCTGTAATACAAGTAATACAACAAATTATGCTATATTACCAGTGTGATCATATACTTCAAGTTTTGAAATATCCTTTTTAAATGGCCTAAGAAGATTAACATTGGCAGGGTAATTCTAGCATAGCCAATATGCAGTGATAATGAACTGGGCCTATAGCCTACTGCACAAACCTCATTGCTACAGAACTGGTTTTAATAGGTTCATGTTGCATAGGCATACTGTTTTAAGTGATGTTTTTAAAACATTCTGAGCAGTAGATCTCGGCTCAGCGGTAGACTCAGAAAATGATCTTGGTTCAGAAAATTTTGGTGACCACAGATATAAACAGACATATGAACAGTATACACGTATTAACACAGACATGAACTTAAAACATAGGAGGCATCTGTTTACAGGACTGCTTGAGCTGTTCGTCTGCTTTCTGAGGATAGATAGGGTGCCAGGTGTAATCAATGATGAGCAGGAAGTTTGGGACAGTCCAACAGTCCACCCAGCCAGCCCTGGAGAACAAGAAACAAATGATTTACTTATTTCTCAATTAAACAAGCACCACAAGGCACAACCAGACAATTTGTTAGTAAATGATGGGTAAATACTGTAAAATAAAGGAGCTAGTGGGTCTAACTCACTCTGCATGGGTGATGTTCCTCCAGCGGGACTTGTTGAGTTTGGGCGGGCCGCTATGGCTCTGACTCTCCACAGGCATGCACATGTCAGGGGGCAACTTGCTGTTCTGGTATTCCTTGGCCAGGGTGAGCAGCGGGTACCTGCTGGGGTGGCAGTCTGGCAGGGACAGCCGCAGGTCTGTGTCTTCAGCCTGGGGTTTACACAGAGACGGAGACTTATGAGTGCCCACATGGATTAAGTACAGTAAATGCGTCAGCATGCTTCAGTTAGGCAGCCGCTAGGCGAACGGAACGAGTGTGCTCACGGACTCCCTTAAAAACGTGAAAAAAGCGTCAATAGTACTGTTTGCCCATTTTGAGATTTTTCTTTTTTTTTAATATAAAAAAAAAAAAAAAAAAAAAAATCACCTTTATTTAACCAGGTAGGCCAGTTGACAACAACTTCTCATTTACAACTGCGACCTGGCCAAAATAAAGCAAAGCAGTGTGACAAAAAAACGACAACACAGAGTTACACGTGGGATAAACAAAAGTACAGTCAATAACAAAATAAAAAAATCTATATACAGTGTGTGCAAATGGCGTAAGGAGGTAAGGCAATAAATATGCCATAGTAGCGAAGTAATTACAATTGATCAAATTAACACGAGTGATATATGTGCAGATGATGATGATGTGCAAGTAGATATACTAGTGTGCAAAAGAGCAAAAAAAAGTAAATACAAACAATATGTGGATGAGGTAGGTAGTTGGATGGGCTATTTACAGATGGGCTGTGTACAACTGCAGCGATCAGTAAGCTGCTCAGATAGCTGAAGCTTAAAGCTAGTGAGGGAGATATAAGTCTCCAACTTGAGCAATTTTTGCAATTCGATCCAGTCATTGGCAGCAGAGAACTAGAAGGAGAGGCGGCCAAAGGAAGAATTGGCTTTGGGGGTGACCAGTGAGATATACCTGCTGGAGCACGTGCTACGGGTGGGTGTTATGGTGACCAGTGAGCTGAGATAAGGCGGAGCTTTACCTAGCAAAGACTTAGATGACCTGGAGCCAGTGGGTCTGGCAACGAATATGTAGCGAGAGCCAGCCAACGAAAGCATACAGGTCGCAGTGGTGGGTGGTATATGGGGCTTTGGTGACAAAACGGATGGCACTGTGAGACTGCATCCAATTTGCTGAGTAGAGTGTTGGAGGCTATTTTGTAAATGACGTCGCCGAAGTCGAGGATCGGTAGGACAGTCAGTTTTACGAGGGTATGTTTGGCAGCATGAGTGAAGGAGGCTTTGTTGCGAAATAGGAAGTTAATTTAATTTTGGATTGGAGATGCTCAATATGAGTCTGGAAGGAGAGTTTACAGTCTAACCAGACACCTAGGTATTTGTAGTTGTCCATATATTCTAAATCAGAACCGTCCAGAGTAGTGATGCTAGTCGGGCGGGTGTGGGCAGCGATCGGTTGAAGAGCATGCATTTCATTTTACTAGCTTTTAAGAGCTGTTGGAGGCCACGGAAGCGTTTGGAGGTTTGTTAACACGGTGTCCAAAGAAGGGCCAGATGTATACAGAATGGTGTCGTCTGCGTAGAGGTGGATCAAGGAATCACCCGCAGTAAGAGCGACATTGTTGATATATACAGGGAAAAGAGTCGGCCCGAGAATTGAACCCTGTGGTACCCCCATAGAGACTGCCAGAGGTCCGGACAACAGGCCCTCCGATTTGTGAACCAGGCGAGGCAGTCACTAGAAAAACCAAGGCTGTTGAGTCTGCCGATAAGAATATGGTGATTGACAGAGTCGAAAGGCTTGGCCAGGTCGATGAAGACGGCTAAACAGTACTGTCTTTTATCAATGGCGGTTATGATATCGTTTAGGACCTTGTGTGTTGCTGACGTGCACCCATGACCAGCTCTGAAACCAGATTGCATAGCAGAGAAGGTACAGTGGGATTCAAAATGGTCATTGATCGGTTTGTTAACTTGGCTTTCGAAGACTTTAGAAAGGCAGGGTAGGATGGATATAGGTCTGTAACAGTTTGGGTCTAGAGTGTCACGCCCTTTGAAGTGGGGGATGACCGCGGCAGCTTTCTAATCTTTAGGAACCTCGGACGATACGAAAGAGAGGTTGAACAAATTAGTAATAGGGGTTGCAACAATGGTGGGGGATAATTTTAGAAAGAGAGGGTCCAGATTGTCTAGCCCAGCTGATTTGTACGGGTCCAGGTTTTGCAGCTCTTTCAGAACATCTTCTATCTGGATTTGGGTGAAGGAGAAGCTGGGGAGCCTTGGGCAAGTAGGTGCAGGGGGTGCGGAGCTGTTGGCCAGGGTTGGGGTAGCCAGGAAGAAAGCCGAGATGAAAAGCTTATTGAAATTCTCAATTATTGTGGATTTATCGGTAGTGACAGTGTTTCCTAGCCTCAGTGCAGTGGGCAGCTGGGAGGAGGTGCTCTTATTCTCCATGGACTTTATAGTGTCCCAGAACTTTATGGAGTTAAAGCTACAGGATGCAAATTTCTGTTTGAAAAAGCTAGCCTTTGCTTTCCTAACTGACTGTGTGTATTCGTTCCTGACTTCCCTGAAAAGTTGCATATCGCGGGGACTATTCGATGCTAGTGCAGTACCCCACAGGATGTTTTGTGCTGGTCGAGGGCAGTCAGGTCTGGAGTGAACCAAGGGCTATATCTGTTCCTGGTTCTACATTTTTTGAATGGGACATGCTTATTCAAGATGGTGAGGAAATTACTTTTAAAGAATAACCAGGCATCCTCTACTGACGGGATGAGGTCAATATCCTTCCAGGATATCCGGGCCAGGTCGATTAGAAAGGCCTGCTCACAGAAGTGTTTTAGGGAGCGTTTGACAGTGATGAAGGGTGGTCGTTTGACCGCGGACCCATAACGGATGCAGGGAATGAGGCAGTGATCGCTGAGATCCTGATTGAAAACAGCAGAGGTGTATTTGGAGGGCAAGTTAGTCAAAAGATGCCGTAGCCATTATAGACTTACTCAAAATAGTCAGAATTAATCGAAGATAACTCAAGAAATCGGTCATTTCGCAATGCTAGCTGTGCCACTAGAGATTCTGGGTTCGAGTCAAGGCTCTGTCGCAGTCGTCCGGGAGACCCGTGTGGCGGCGCACAATTGGCCCAGCGTCGTCCGGGTTAGGGAAGGGTTTGGCCGGCAGGGATGTCCTTGTCCCATCGCGCACTAGCGACTCCTGTGGCGGGCCGGGCGCAGTGCACGTTGAAACAGTCGTCAGGTGTTACGGGGTTTCCTCCGACACATTGGGGCAGCTGGCTTCCGGGTTAAGTAGGCATTGTGTCAAGAAGCAGTGCGGCTTGGTTGGGTTTCGGGGGGCGCATACCTCTCGACCGTCGCCTCTCCCGAGTCCGTACGGGAGTTGCAGCGTTGAGACAATTGGATACCACGAAATTGGGGTGAAAAAGGGGTAACAATGTTTTTTATAATAATAATAATTAATAATGTCATTAATTTTCATGTTTTTGACTCATTTTACATCTAAGAAGTTTGTTGCAGGATTTCTCATAAAAAAACTGCAGGAAAACAAGTCATCTCTCATTGACTGACAAAATACTTTATTGAAGAATCCCTACAGTACACCAATCACAGACGAATGGGCGTAGACTTCCGCTCCAGCTCCTGGCTGGAAAAAATCCTTATCGAAGTCCAAAACAAACTAAAACATTACAAAATGTCGACATAACATATGCACAAACTCTTCCGACCCGTTTCGGCTGGGAGCTTGCGGACGCCTTAAGGCAGGGGTTTTCAAAGATGGGTCCGCAGAGGTACTGCAGGGGGTCCGCAATATCTGTTCTTAACCCTGTTCAACATAGGTCTGGGAGGCTCACAGGGATATTGGTATCACAGTAGTCCTATACTCCACCAATTATACATTTTTCAACTCAATACTTCTTGTATACCGCTGTAATTTAAGCTTTAAAATGCACTATAATTTAAGCTTTAAAACTGCTAAGTTCTTTGCCGTATGGACAATGTGTATGTGTAGAATTACAGAATATTAGCTTTAAAGCTGCAACAACAAAACATCACGCTGCCACATAAATCTGTAGATTGCTGAACATTTGATTTAAAATGTTAATTCCCAGGACCCCAAGACTTGGTTTGTCCGGACATGCACTGCCGAAGTCATAGCCAAACTCTTTGTATGTTATTTTTTATCTCACTCGATTTGTGTTCTGATTATGAGGGGGTCCATGATACATTTGCTATCACAAAAGGGGTCCCAGGAGTGACTGATATGGCGCCGACAGAGATGGTCGCCTCGCTTCGCGTTATTAGGAAACTATGCAGCATTTTGCTTTTTATGTATTACAAGCATTTCGCTACACTCGCATTAACATCTGCTAACCATGTGTATGTGACCAATACAATTTGATGAGGCAAAAAGTTTGAGAACCCCTGCTGTAAGGGTTTTCCATTCTTCACATGATCAGAAAATCATGAAAAATCCCATCTGCTATTAACTACTCACCCTCAGACAGAACTTTGTATTGCAGGTGGTAGGGACATACTCATTAAAAGGCAATGTGAAATCAATGATCAGAGTCTCCCCACAAGCAGCCAGGTACACTGAAAGACAAAGGGATAATATCAAAAGTGCAGCCAAAGTGTAAACGTTCACTAAATTAACTATTTTGTTTACTCCTTGCGAATTATTGAGTTTGTTTATCATTGCATTCCAACAGCCCTCTCACCATTCTCCTGTTGCTTGGTGGAGCAGTCGATCCAGTTGTGCTGGTTGGCAGCCCAGATCATCTCAAACTGATGGAAGAGGACCTTGAACTTCCAGGCGTAAGGGACAAATGAGTAGATATCTGGGGCGCTGTCGCTGGCCCAGTCCCCGATCAGGTCTGGACATGGACAGAAACAAACCAAATGCATGATGTTAAAGGGATAATCCACCCTAGAAATTATGGTATGGGCATACTGATTCTATATATTTAAGAATTAAGGAATTCCTCGACCACGCTCACAAATTGGGGAAGACAAACATTCTATCCCATTGACCCCCATTATAAAAAAGAGCCAACTTGGCCGTAGATTTTTTGTTATAAAGAAATAACAAAACTTGCTTATTTTTTTGTATTTAACTAGGCAAGTCAGTTAAGAACAAATTCTTATTTACAACGACGGCCTACCCCAGCCAAACCCGGACGACGCTGGACCAATTGTGCACCGCCCTATGGGACAACCAACCACGGCCGGATGTGATACAGTCTGGATTCGAACCAGGGACTGAAGTGACGCCTCTTGCAGTGAGATGAAGTGCCTTAGACCGCTGAGCCACTCGGGAGCCCTGATAAACTGCTGTGTTGTTCAATGTACATGTAACCAGGTTACATGTACATGTATAACCAGGTCTATTTCCCACGTAGGGAAATAGAGCCTGCAAGAAGAGCCATGTGGATTCAGGCTACCCGGCGTATGTGGGGACCCAGTGTCCAAGAATCCTACACATAGCTGTGTGTGTAAAATATTTAATCACAGGTATGACACATTTAACTTAATTCGTATAGTCTGTTTGTAACTCCACTCACTACTTGTCGCTGTATAGTCTGTAACTCCACTCACTACTTGTCGCTGTATAGTCTGTTTGTAACTCCACTCACTACTTGTAGCTGTATAGTCTGTAACTCCACTCACTACTTGTAGCTGTATAGTCTGTTTGTAACTTCACTCACTACTTGTAGCTGTATAGTCTGTTTGTAAATTCACTCACTACTTGTAGCTGTATAGACTGTTTGTAACTCGACTCACTACTTGTAGCTGTATAGTCCGTTTGTAACTACACTCACTACTTGTAGCTGTATAGACTGTTTGTTCGTGTTGTTGGTCTTTGCATGAGGGAAGCCCCACAATATTTCGTTTTTCTAAGTAGTTAGAACTTTTTGTTGTTGATGCTTTGAGTAAAATGGGTAACCTAGGTAACCACAGGTTGTTTTCCCCACAGGTGTGCAGGGCCGCAACTTCTATCCAATACCGACTGGGACTATACTGGTCTAGAACACATCCATCTGTCTGTAGAAAGTATATATGTTGTTCAAATGTACTCAGTGCGCTGCCAAATTAATATCCTTTCTTCCTTCAACTACCATGGCGCAAAGCGTTTTTTTCTCCTCCGTCTCCCTGCACGCAGGGCCCTTGCACGTTGCCAGAGCAACCTGACACACAGCTTTGAGGTAGAAACACAATCTCTACCAGGTTGAACATGGTGAGTTTGTAAGTCCTAAATTGAGTGCCGTTTGCTTCAGGGATTTTACAACTACTTCACATGCTGATATTGACTGGTATTATTGTGTGTAGCTATGTTTTCTAGCTAGCTACCTACCTAGTTAGCCAGCCAGCCTCCCTTTTTAGAGAGAATTTGCATTGCGGTTTTTGTCGTCGACTCCGCAGACTTCCACAATTTTTACTTTGCTCCCTAACTTATTATAACCATGAAATGCAAAAACATTTTCACAACATATATTGTTCTCAGTTGTGTTATTTAACAATGTAAATCACAAGGAATTTGTGGTTTTGAGTGGATTATTCCTTTAAGGGCAGATCTGTACAGTGCATTCAGAAAGTATTCAGATGCCTTTT
Source organism: Salvelinus fontinalis (assembly GCF_029448725.1). NCBI lineage: Eukaryota > Metazoa > Chordata > Actinopteri > Salmoniformes > Salmonidae > Salvelinus > Salvelinus fontinalis. The sequence goes on from NC_074680.1 coordinate 31,049,902, forward strand.
TCCACATTTTGTTACAGCCTTATTCTAAAATGTATTAAATAAATAAAAAATCCTCAATCTACACACAATAACCCATAATGACAACGCGAAAACAGGTTTCGAAATTCTAGAAAATGTAGGGGGAAAAAAGAAATACCTTATTTACATAAGTATTTAGACCCTTTGCTATGAGACTCGAAATTGAGCTCAGGTGCATCCTGTTTTCATTGATCATCCTTAAGATGTTTCTACAACTTGGAGTCCAGTCCACCTGTCATAAATGCAATTGATTGGGCATGATTCGGAAAGGCACACACGTGTCTATATAAGGTCCCACAGTTGGCAGTGCATGTCAGAGCAAAAACCAAGCCATGAGGTCGAAGGAATTGTCTGTAGAGCTCCAAGACAGGATTGTGTCAAGGCACAGATCTGGGGAAGGTTACTAAAACAATTCTACCACATTGAAGGTCCCCAAAAACACAGTGGCCTACATCATTCTTAAATGGAAGAAGTTTGGAAGCACCAAGACTCTTCCTAGAGCTGACCGCCCGGCCAAACTGAGCAATCGGGGGAGAAGGTGCTTGGTCAGGGAGGTGACCAAGAACCCGATGGTCACTCTGACAGAGCTCTAGAGTTCCTCTGTGGAGATGGGAGAACCTTCCAGAAGGACAACCATCTTTGCAGCCCTCCACCAATCAGGCCTTTATGGTAGTGGCCAGACAGAAGCCACTCCTCAGTAAAATGCACATATCCTTCAGGTGCTAAAAGCTATCTGAAGTACTCTGATCATGAGAAACAAGATTCTCTGGTCTGATGAAACCAAGATTGAACTCTTTGGCTCCAATGCCAAGCGTCACTTCTGGAGTAAACCTGGCACCATCCCTACGGTGAAGCATGGTGGTGGCAGCATCATTCTGCGGGGATGTTTTTCAGCAGCAAGGACTGGGAGACTAGTCAGAATCAAGGGAAATATGAACGGAGCAAAGTACAGAGAGATCATTGATGAAAACCTGCTCCAGAGCGCTCAGGACCTCAGACAAAGGTTCACCCTCGAACAGGACAACAACCCTAAGCACACAGCCAAGACAACGGAGGACTGGCTTTAGAACAAGTCTCAGAATGTCCTTGAGTGGCCCAGCCAGAGCCCGGACTTGAACCCAATCGAACATCTCTGGAGAGACCTGAAAATAGCTGTGCAGCGACGATCCCCATCCAACCAGAGAGCTTGACAGGATCTGCAGAGAACAATGGGAGAAACTCCCCAACTACAGGTGTGCCAAGCTTTTAGCGTCATACCCAAGAAGACTTGAGGCTGTTATCGCTGCCAAGGGCTTTAACAAAGTACTGAGTAAAGGGTCTGAATACTTATGAAAATGTGATATCAGTTTTTTATTTTTAATACATTTCCAAACATAACAAAAAACTGTTTTTGCTTTGTCATTATGTGGTATTGTGTGTAAATTGATGAGGCAGTAACGTAACAAAATGTGGAAAAAGTAATGGTCTGAATATTTTCAGAATGCACTGTACACGCAGTAGCTTTCATTCAGTTTAATATACAGTACCAGCCAAAAGTAATGCCAAGAGTGTGCTAAGCTGTCATCAAGGCAAAGGGTGGCTACTTTGAAGAACCTAAATTATAAAATATATTTAGATTTGTTTAACATTGTTTTGTTACTATATGATTCCATGTGTTGTTTCATAGTTTTGATGTCTTCACTATTATTCTACAATGTAGAAAATAGTAAAAATAATGAAAAAACCTGGAATTAGTAGGTGTGTCCAAACTTTTGACTGGTACTGTACAGTCGTGGCCAAAAGTTGAGAATGACACAAATATTAACTTCCACAAAGTTTGCTGCTTCAGTGTCTTTAGATATTTTTGTCAGATGTTACTATGGAATACTGAAGTATAAAACAAGCATTTCATAAGTGTCAAAGGCTTTTATTGACAATTACATGAAGTTGATGCAAAAAGCCAATATTTGCAATGTTGACCCTTCTTTTTCAAGACCTCTGTAATCCGCCCTGGCATGCTGTCAATTAACTTCTGGGCCACATCCTGACTGATGGCAGCCCATTCTTGCATAATCAATGCTTGGAGTTTGTCAGAATTTGTGGGTTTTTGTTTGTCCGCCCGCCTCTTGAGGATTGACCACAAGTTCTCAATGGGATTCAGGTCTGGGGAGTTTCCTGGCCATGGACCCAAAATATCAATGTTTTGTTCCCCGAGACACTTAGTTATCACTTTTGCCTTATTGCAAGGTGCTCCATCATGCTGGAAAAGGCATTGTTCGTCACCAAACTGTTCCTGAATGGTTGGGAGAAGTTGCTCTCGGAGGATGTGTTGGTACCATTCTTTATTCATGGCTGTGTTCTTTGGCAAAATTGTGAGTGAGCCCACTCCCTTGGCTGAGAAGCAACCCCACACATGAATGGTCTCAGGATGCTTTACTGTTGGCATGACACAGGACTGATGGTAGCGCTCACCTTATCTTCTCCGGACAAGCTTTTTTCCAGATGCCCCAAACAATCGGAAAGGCGATTCAGAGAAAATGACTTTACCCCAGTCCTCAGCAGTCCAATCCCTGTACCTTTTGCAAAATATCAGTCTGTCCCTGATGTTTTTCCTGGAGAGAAGTGGCTTCTTTGCTGCCCTTCTTGACACCAGGCCATCCTCCAAAAGTCTTCGCCTCACTGTGCGTACAGATGCACTCACACCTGCCTGCTGACATTCCTGAGCAAGCTCTGTACTGGTGGTGCCCCAATCCCAAAGCTGAATCAACTTTAGGAGACGGTCCTGGCGCTTGCTGGACTTTCTTGGGCGCCCTGAAGACTTCTTCACAACAATTGATCCGCTCTCCTTGAAGTTCTTGATGATCCGATAAATGGTTGATTTAGGTGCAATCTTACGGGCAGCAATATCCTGGCTTCGCGCCCTTTTTGTGCAAAGCAATGATGACGGCACGTGTTTCCTTGCAGGCAACCATGGTTGACAGAGGAAGAACAATGATTCCAAGCACCACCCTTCTTTTGAAGCTTCCAGACTGTTATTCAAACTCAAATCAGCATGACAGAGTTATCTCCAGCCTTGTCCTCGTCAACACAAAGACCCGTGTTAACGAGAGAATCACTGACATGATGTCAGCTGGTCCTATTGTGGCAGGGCTGAAATGCAGTGGAAATGTTTTTTTGGGGGGGGAATTCAGTTAATTTGCATGGCAAAGAGGGACTTTGCAATTAATTGCAATTCATCTGATCACTGTTCATATCATTCTGGAGTATATGCAAATTGCAATCATACAAACTGAGGCAGCAGACTTTGTGAAAATTTATATTTGTGTCATTCTCAAAACTTTTGGCCACGACTGTATGTGTATAATACATTTGTCTATAGACAAAGGAAAGGGGGTCTTACCTGTGAAGAAGTTCTTCTGGGCGTAAATGAAGTGATAGGTGGCCTTGTACACCTCTATCTCACAGTTCCAGGACTGGGGCATGTTCCATACACAGGGATAGCTGGCAATCACATGGAACTGCGGGGACATGTAAAGGTAATAATTTTTTGGATGGGCTATGTCTGATTTATTTTTTTACTGTCTTTTTTGCCATTTATGAATGTGTTATTAAATGTGTTTTTATAGGGGCTATAGTAGTAAAGGCCACATTTTTGTATATCATTTTTTATACCTAAAGGGGTCCTAAAATTCTAAATCAAATAGTGAAATGATCCATGGAATGAATTTGAATCCCAAAAATCACTCTATTGCAGGTCAAAACTTGTATTGGAAATTCAGGCTATGGCTTGTGGTAGAATAGGACCCCTACAGATTCCTATTGTACGGTACTTACAGCCAGCATCTCAGCCTCCAGTAGGGTCCTGTACTGCATGCTGGTGGTGGTGTCAACATGGAGCAGCTGACCTTTGATTGTGGGAGAGTAGCCTGGGGAGAGAGAGGAGAGAACGAATGCTCACAGACAGTCCAAGTTTGAACTTTATTGATGGTAATATTGATTAATGAGTCAGGATTAATGCATGCTTTCATGGCATCCCTCCTCTGTCTTACCCTGTAACCATAGACCTAAAGACTAGTGGTGTGCCGAGTAGTCGGATAAAACAAGAATTGTAACGGATATGGGCAATTGTCCTGATACGATTATGATCCAAGTATTTTTTGTTATTAGCCGTGATCGGAAAGTAAGTCATTTTCGGGTGCCAGTGCGTATCTTTCAATCAAATACAAGGTGCTACGTGGTCTAAATAACTCAACTGGCTATTTTTCCTGTCTGTAAAGAGAAGGAGGATCTACGTTGATCCTGCTGCTCTGATTGAATAGAGCGAAGCTGTATTTCACCCGACCACTTCTCCTTGCATCTTTTGGTTTGATAATTTATTGATGCTGCCTTCTGTTAGCCTCCTATGGGTAGGACATTTGCTCAAGCTATCAATGTGCAAAGTATCTAACAAGCAGGCCGAGGGTAGCGAGAAAAGATGACTGAGTGACAGCAAACTGCCTTCTGCAAGTTGAGGTCAGACACACACACGGCTCCTAATCTGCAGTTTATTTTGCAGGGAGATTGGTATTTTGACAACATCTATTGAGGCATATTTAAACACTGTGTTTTCAGATCACGAATATCATCCGATCCGACTATCAACTGTTAATTATGGATACGATTACGAATATGGTCAGGTCGGCAAACCCTTACTAGACACACTTTCTTCTAACCTCATTTGTTTCTCTCAGTGTCCCACTCACCAGACTCCCCCACAGTCATGGGGATATTCACTTCCAGATAAGAGCCTGCTCCGACATTCACATGGACAGCATTGGTTTCCTAAGAGCAGAAAAATCAACAGAGCGCATAATGTGAGAAACACATGATCCCATTGTGGAATGGATTATAATAGTTTAGAGCTATTTAGATCTGCCATTATCTAATACATGGAGCTTTTAACAAAAGGAGAGGAGAGAGAGTGAAAAGCCTGGTCTCCTAGTACCCTGTTTTTGGTGAAGAGCAGGTCTATTGTGGCGTCTGCGATGATGTTCATGCGCAGCTCAAAGGCTAGGATCTGTCTGGGTTTGCCAGGCTGAGCCACCTCCGTAACACCCAAGGACTGGTAGTCTGCCGGGAGGAAGAACTTCCACAGGCAGTCCCTGCATACAGAAATATAAATATTAGTAATTATATTCCTATGGTCTCTGCACACAGGAGCGAATGCTGCTGAGTCTGGTGAACAGCCAATTATGTTTTATGTAGTAGTATAGTTAGTTTGTGCGTGTGTGTGTGTACCTCTGCCTGTCTGCCCAGGGTCCATAGTTGAAGTCAGTTCCTTTTCCACAGACTATGTCCAGACCCCAGCAGGGAGGCAGATCTTGCAGTTTGGTGCCCTCTCCACACAGCTCTGGATCCCCACTCTCCTGCTCCTCTGGGACCAGGCCTGACAATACACACACAAGAATATTAATCACTAATGACTTTACAGGTATAAAAAAAAATATTCAGGACTCTTCGATCCTGGCAAACAGACCAGAATTCTACACAATATGGTCATACCTGGTTCATCCTGGTAATAGTAGATGTCCACGTCATTAGACTGCATGACCACAAATCCTTCTCCCATCAGTCTGGGCGGCCTATGGAGGACAATAGAGGTTGTATTCTTTTGGATTAAGAGGCTAGGGTTTAGGGTCGATGGTCAGCTCACTTATCGTTCAGCGGGCCCATGTAATGGGGGTTAGGATTTAGGGTCAAAGGTCAACTTACTCGTCGTTCTGCATGCCCAGGTAGCGTGGGCTGGGTACGAGCATGACGCGGACATTCTCCAGAGAGCCCTTGACGATGTGCATGTATTGGTCCAGGTGGCTGGAGGGGGGTTTGGTGGCGTAGGTCAGGAAGGCATCCTCAAAATTCACACATATCGTCTGTGGGAGGTGGTGGTTCCCAAATGCTAAGCGACCCTGGAGAAATGCACACGATACAGTGATGAGAATTAAACATAAGTGCACTTTCAGATAACCTAACGATTGACTAGCGTGTGTGGGTATGATGTCTCAGATGTAGCTGAGCTAACGGGAAACTCACTGTGCTGATGTTGACTTTGATGACAGGGATGAGGGATCTCCAAGATGACGACGGGTCTGGAGACTCTGCTTTGATGTTAACACTGTCCATGCTCTTTTCTCGTTCCTCTCTTCCTCTCTCCTCGTCTTTTTTGGGAGGTATGAGGGTGGGGTCCAATCCGAAGGTCTCCTGTAGCCGTGCGTAGAGGTCTGTGCGGTTGTAAACGTGGAACTCAAATCCATTTACGGTCACGTAGAGCCTGGTCTCAGCCTTGGGGTCTGGAGAAGAGAAGAACAAGATCTTCTGTAACTTTGGTACGATGGTCAAGAAGAGTACAAGCCATTTGAGTTATTGCGGCCTCCCACCACTCCTACACCTATGGACTTGTTTCCCATATCAAAACAATAATGTCTCTTGTACAATCCACTGACCGTGCTGTTTCTGCTTAGGGTTATACATTTTCCACCAGCGGAATATAAGGAAACCATCTTGTATTCTGCAAAACAAAATACATTGAAGGTAGAATAAAATAGTATTAGAATATAAGCATGTACTGTACAGAGAGTAGAATACATAACACGTAAAAGTAAGCACCTGATGGACATGTCTTCGTTGATGAAGTACACATCTCTGAACATGACCTTCCCCGACAGCACCGAGAAGGAGAAGGAGCCTGTGGAGAGAGAGAGGACAGACAGTCAGACAGTGATGCTAAAACTGATGCAAGTAGGTCAGATTCACACTAAATTTCAGACACGCAAACATTAGATTCTTCACACTGAATACCATAAATAGGGCACCTGTAGCCAAGTCTGAGTCTGCAAGTCTCTGGCAAGGTTCATAATTCACGCATCTGCAAGCTTGTTTCATTACATTATTTACACTCACCAATGTGAATGTAGCCATTCTTGTAGAGTCTGTTGGTGATGAGGGTTAAGATGAGGCCGATGTTACGGGAGTTGTAGTAGGTCAGGTAGATGATCCATCCACAGGACAGAATGGTGGCTGGAAGAGAAAACAGAGCACAGTCAGCTAGCGTCACTGATGTCCCACCATCCTTAGTTCGGGAAAAAATGTTTGGTACTGTCGTAACGACTTCATTAAGGTTGTCACAACAGTGACATAATAGCTGGTCCACGTCCTGCCATGACTCAAGTGAAAGATGGGTTACCATTAAGAACGGAATTACACCCCTGGTTACCACTGACTCATAGAGGGTTTAAACTATGTCTCATATCGTTATGATAGTGTTAAATGAGGCTTCACGCCTGTATACTTGGAGTTAAGTGCTCCCCATGCATCAACTCTAATTTGAGAAATGGGTGCGATTCACTGCAGCCAGCCCTCTAACTCAGGTGTTTTTCCACTCCCACTCTTCGTCTAGAAAATTTCCTCAACACTTACCCACAAGTAGCCACACAAAATTGGAGTCGTGCTTGGTGAGGAAATCATCTAAGTCTCCAAAACTAGGGAAGGTGCTGTCGTTGGCTTTGGCATCCATGACTACAGCTGCGGCTCAGTATGACAAACAGCACTGAAACAGACCAAATGGTATCATAAGATGAGTTTACTGATTATCACAGCAGAAAGCCAAATAACTGTGTTTCAAAATAAATGACTCTGCGAAAACGCCAGACATAACACTCTTCTAGCACTATGCCAAATGGCTATGGGCTACACTAGTTCATTTAGCAGACAAGATTTGCTTAGAATTCCATGGCATTATTTTCTGGTATGAAGAATACAATTGAACAAAGCTGAATAAAATAAAGGATATTTTCTCCAAACGATTTGAGGGAGTGCGCACATGCAGGTATTCTGTGTTGAGCGGTTAACAAAGAAACAGGTACTTCTATATGCTTGATTAGCATTATTAATGTAACTTTAGTTGTGATACAAACATTGGGCTATATGTTTAGATTTTTAATACATTGTAAGACTGCATGATGCAACTAATGATGATTTGTTTTTTGCGCAGGCTGTACACACTTCATCAGTCACTCGTTCACAATTTGACAAACACTTGATAATGCCTAGAGTTTCACGGCGGCACCCCCTTTGTGTGGTCGTAATGCACCATAAAGAAATCCATGCCTTTAGTGGCTAGTGGCCGTTGTGACCTTCTCCCTGAGTGCTGCGTGCTCAATAACGTGATCGGGTCTTTCTCACAGGCTACAAGTGAAGAGAGACACATCGGCAATGCAAATGCATGCGTCCTTATCCAATTCCGAGGTGCATATTGAAGATATTGGAAGAAATGTCCACATTTACTTTTCGTCAGCCAACAAGAGGAGTAGGCCTAACAAACAGCAAAAGCATTAGCCCATGTCACTCTACTATCCCCCATAATACAAAGGTTGACCTACTCCATTCTATGCGAGAAATAAATATTGCAAACATGGTCTGGGACAGTTGTGGGATGCGATAGATGCCAAATTAATACAACCACTAGAATTTTAAAAAAGTTTACGCAATGTGGCCGACGCAACAGATCAGAAAGTTTCGCCTAAAATATTGATAGCCTAATCATTTATTTCTTCACATTATAAGCACAGCAATGCAAAAATGTTCCATTACCAGGAAAACACCATTATCAAAAGTGGCCGCAAATGCAATTATGCATGTATTGCTTTTATTATAAAGGTGCATTTTTATGGTGAAAATTATCTTCCCCAAACTTCAAACTCACACGCCGCTTATGCTCACACGCTTATGTATGCCAGTTAGGCTCTACACCCCTTGTAAAGCGGATTAATGTGATTAATGTGCTTATTTTAAGAAGTTATTTGACCACTTTAGTTGTGATACAAACCTTATCAAAACATATAGGCCTATGGGCAAGGCCACATGAAGTGTGAGAATTTGATTCGAAAAATGTGCAATTTTTTTTTATTTGTTTCTTATTCTGGGGATCATTAACAAGCAACAATACATAATTCTCAAGTGATAGGCTAAGATTTTCACCCATCAGACTATTCTTGATTTAATCTGATCTTTACATACACTAAATAATAAACTCAGCAAAAAAATAAACGTCCTCTCACTGTCAACTGCGTTTATTTTCAGCAAACTTAACATTTGTAAATATTTGTATGAACATAACAAGATTCAACAACAGACATAAACTGAACAAGTTCCACAGACATGTGGCGTCATGCATGTTAGCATTAGAAGCCTACTCCCTAAGTTTGCTTTATTCACTGCTTTAGCACATTCTGCCAACCCGGATGTCTTAGCCGTGTCTAAATCCTGGCTTAGGAAAACCACCAAAAACCCTGAAATTTCCATCCCTAACTATAACATTTTCCGCCAAGATAGAACTGCCAAAGGGGGCGGTGTGGCAAACTACTGCAGAGATAGCCTGCAGTGTTCTATCTTACTATCCAGGTCTGTACCAAAACAATTCGAGCTTCTACTTCTAAAAATTCACCTTTCCAGAAACAAGTCTCTCACCGTTGCCGCTTGCTATAGACCACCCTCTGCCCCCAGCTGTGCCCTGGACACCATATGTGAATTGATTGCCCCCATCTATCTTTTGAGCTCGTGCTGCTAGGTGACCTAAACTGGGACATGCTTAACACCCCGGCCATCCTACAATCTAAGCTTGATGCCCTCAATCTCACACAAATGATCAATGAACCTACCAGGTACAACCCCAAATCTGTAAACACGGGCACCCTCACAGATATCATCCTAACTAACCCGCCCTCCAAATACACCTCTGCTGTTTTCAACCAAGATCTCAGCGATCACGGCTTCATTGCCTGCATCCGTAATGGGTCTGCGGTCAAACGACCACCCCTCATCACTGTCAAATGCTCCTTAAAACACATCAGCGAGCAGGCCTTTCTAATCGACCTGGCCAGAGTATCCTGTAATGACATTGATCTCATCCCATCAGTAGAGGATGCCTGGTTGTTCTTTAAAAGTGCCTTCCTCACCATCTTGAATAAGCATGCTCCATTCAAAAAATGTAGAACCAGGAATAGATATAGCCCTTGGTTCACTCCAGACCTGTCTGCCCTTGACCAGCACAAAAACATCCTGTGGCGTTCTGCATTAGCATCGAATAGCCCCCATGATATGCAACTTTTCAGGGAAGTTAGGAACAAATATACACAGGCAGTTAGGAAAGCTAAGGCTGACTTTTTCAAACAGAAATTTGCATCCTGTAGTACAAACTCAAAAGTTCTGGGACACTGTAAAGTCCATGGAGAATAAGAGCACCTCCTCCCAGCTGCCCACTGCACTGAGGCTAGGAAACACTGTCACTACCGATAAATACACACTAATTTAGAATTTCAACAAGCATTTTTCTACAGCTGGCCATGCTTTCCACCTGGCTACCCCTACCCCGGTCAACAGCCCTGCGCTCCCCACAGCAACTCGCCCAAACCTCCCCCACTTCTCCTTCACTCAAATCCAGATAGCTGATGTTCTGAAAGAGCTGCAAAATCTGGGCCCCTAAAAATCAGCTGGGCTAGACAATCTGGACCCTCTTTTTCTAAAATGGTCTGCCGAAATTGTTGCAACCCCTATTACTAGCCTGTTCAACCTCTCTTTCGTATCATCTGAGATTCCCATAGATTGGAAGGCTGCCGCGGTCATCCCCCTCTTCAAAGGGGGAGACACTCTAGACCCAAACTGCTACAGACCTATATCTATCCTACCCTGCCTTTCTAAGGTCTTTGAAAGCCTAGTTAACAAACATTTTGAATCTCACAGAACCTTCTCCGCTATGCAATCTGGTTTCAGAGCTGGTCATGGGTGCGACTCAGCCACGCCCAAGGTCCAAAACGATATCATAACCGCCATTATTGGCAGACTCAACAGCCTTGGTTCCTCAAATGATTGCCTCGCTTGGTTCACCAACTACTTCTCCGAAATAGTTCAGTGTGTCAAATCGGAGGGACTGTTGTCCGGACCTCTGGCAGTCTCTATGGGGGTACCACAGGGTTCAATTCTCGGACCGACTAGTGGTTAGAGCGTTGGACTAGTAACCGAAAGGTTGCAAGTTCAAATCCCCGAGCTGACAAGGTACAAATCTGTCGTTCTGCCCCTGAACAAGGCAGTTAACCCACTGTTCCTAGGCCGTCATTGAAAATAAGAATTTGTTCTTAACTGACTTGCCTAGTTAAATAAAGGTAAAATAAAAGAAATTAAAAAATATATATCAATGATGTCGCTCTCGCTGCTGGTGATTCTTTGATCCACCTCTACGCAGACGACAGCATTCTGTATACCTCTGGCCCTTCTTTGGACACTGTGTTAACTAACCTCCAGATGAGCTTCAATGCCATACAACTCTCCTTCCGTGGTCTCCAACTGCTCTTAAAAGCTAGTAAAATGAAATCCATGCTCTTCAACCGATCGCTGCCCGCACCTGCCCGCCCGTCCAGCATCACTACTCTGGACGGTTCTGACTTAGAATATGTGGACAACTACAAATACCTAGGTGTCTGGTTAGACTGTAAACTGTCCTTCCAGACTCACATTAAACATCTCCAATCAAAAATGAAATCTAGAATTGGCTTCCTATTTCGCATCAAAACATCCTTCACTCATGCTGCCAAACATACCCTCGTAAAACTGACCATCCTACCGATCCTCGACTTTGGCGATGTCATTTACAAAATAGCCTCCAACTCTACTCAACAAATTGGATGCAGTCTATCACAGTGCCATCCGTTTTGTCACCAAAACCTCATATACTACCCACCACTGCGACCTGTATGCTCTCATTGGCTGGTCCTCCCTTCATACTCGTCGCCAAACCCACTGGCTCCAGGTCATCTACAAGTCTTTGTTAGGTAAAGCCCCACCTTATCTCAGCTCACTGGTCACCATAGCAGCACCCACCCATAGCACGCGCTCCAGCAGGTATATCTCACTGGTCACCCCCAAAGCCAATTCTTCCTTTGGCCCCCTCTCCTTCCAGTTCTCTGCTGCCAATGACTGGAACGAACTGCAAAAATCTCTGAAGCTGGAGACTCTTACGTCCCTCACTAGCTTTAAGCACCAGCTGTCAGAGCAGCTCACAGATTACTGCACCTGTACATAGCTCATCTGTAAATAGCCCATCCAATCTACCTCATCCCCATACTGTATATATTTATTTATCTCGCTCCTTTGCACCCCAGTATTTGTACTTGCACATCCATCTTCTGCACATCCTCCCATTCCAGTGTTTATTGCTAAATTGTAATTACTTTGCCACCATGACCTATTTATTGCCTTACCTCTCTTATCCTATCTCATTTGCACATGCTGTATATATATTTTTCTACTGTATTATTGATTGTATGTTTGTTTATTCCATGTGTAACTCTGTGTTGTTGTATGTGTCGAACTGCTTTGCTTTATCTTGGCCAGGTCGTTAAATAAAAGGTGAAATAAAATAAATAAATGTAACTAACAGAAATGGAATAGTGTCCCTGAACAAAGGGGGGGGGGGGGGGGGTCAAAATCAAAAGTAACAGTCAGTATCTAGTGTGGCCACCAGCTGCATTAAGTACTGCAGTGCATCTCCTCCTCACGGACTGCATCAGATTTGCCAGTTCTTGCTGTGAGATGTTACCCCACTCTTCCACCAAGGCACGTGCAAGTTCCCGGACATTTCTGGGGGGAATGGCCCTAGCCCTCACACTCCGATCCAACAGGTCCCAAACGTGCTCAATGGGATTGAGATCCGGGCTCTCGCTGGCCATGGCAGAACACTGACATTCCTGTCTTGCAGGAAATCACGCACAGAACGAGCAGTATGGCTGGTGGCATTGTCATGCTGGAGGGTCATGTCAAGATGAGCATGCAGGAAGGGTACCACATGAGGGAGGAGGTTGTCTTCCCTGTAACGCACAGCATTGAGATTGCCTGTAATGACAACAAGCTCAGTCCGATGTGACACACCCCCCCATACCATGACGGACCCTCCACCTCCAAATAGATCCCGCTCCAGAGTACAGGCCTCAATGTAACGCTCATTCCTTCGACGATAAACGCGAAACCGACCATCACCCCTGGTGAGACAAAACCGCGACTCGTCAGCAAAGAGCACTTTTTGCCAGTCCTGTCTGGTCCAGCAACGGTGGGTTTGTGCCCATAGGCGACGTTGTTGCCGGTGATGTCTGGTGAAGACCTGCCTTACAACAGGCCTACAAGCCCTCAGTCCAGCCTCTCTCAGCCTATTGCGGACAGTCTGAGCACTGATGGAGGGATTGTGCGTTCCTGGTGTAACTCGGGCAGTTGTTGTTGCCATCCTGTACCTGTCCCACAGGTGTGATGTTCGGATGTACAGATCCTGTGCAGGTGTTGTTATACGTGGTCTGCCACTGCAAGAACGATCAGCTGTCCGGCCTGTCTCAGGCGTCTCACAGTACAGACATTGCAATTTATTGCCCTGGCCACATCTGCAGTCCCCATGCCTCCTTGCAGCATGCCTAAGGCACGTTCACGCAGATGAGCAGGGACCCTGGGCATCTTTCTTTTTGTGTTTTTCAGAGCCAGTAGAAAGGCCTCTTTTAGTGTCCTAAGTTTTCATAAATTTGACCTTAATTGCCTACCGTCTGTAAGCTGTTAGTGTCTTAACGACCGTTCCACAGGTGCATGTTCATTAATTGTTAATGGTTCATTGAACAAGCATGGGAAATAGTGTTTAAACCCTTTACAATGAAGATCTGTGGTTTTTTGGATTTTTACTAATTATCTTTGAAAGACACGTTCCTAAAAAAGGGGCGTTTCTTTTTTTTCTGAGTTTGTGTGTGAAATTTGTTTTGATTTTGAATGGACCATTATCATGCACCTGTATCAAAACAGGGGCAGCGGGGAAAAAATACATGTCATCTATATACTTAAATGGCGAATGGAGGACGATTTTTCCCATGGTTTGTTTTCATGCCAGCCAGGTAGGCTATACTCCTGTTGTAAATATAAGCAACATGCTTAATATTAGGAAAGTTGAAAAATAAATATAGTAGGCCTAGCCTATAGAAAGCTGATTCTCCTCTTTTTAGTAGAGGCCATCACTCTGTTCTCACGCAATTGCATAGCCTATAGAAATGTTGTGCAACATAAGCTCATGGGCTCTCATGAAGTGTTTGATTAGATTTTCGATTACATTTGCATTGCTGTCAGAGTGATTAAAGGGACAATAGAGTGCTGAGTACCAGGCAGTTAGCAAGTTTAGTATGCTACTAATGACCATCAGCAGCATCAGAGATTGGAGAGAGCCTAATTAACGTGATTAAACGGTCATGTGGAATTTGACTGCTTTCATGACTCATGACCGCCGGTGTGACAGTAATACGGTCACAGCAACAGCCCTAGGTGAGTGTCATTTCAATCATACAAATATAATTAATTTTGTGGACATATCCCTTCAGAATACTGCAATTTAACTGGTACATCATTTAAATATAATTTGAATTATAATTTTTACTTCCAATTACTACCACAAAGGTGGCTGCCGGTCCATCCACCATAGAATGTCAACTTAATAGGAATGTCTATTCAATTATCTATATGATTTCAATAAGTTATTTTTCTGCACTGTTCAACCAATCCAGTAAATTCCCACCATTTACACTCGTGGGAATTGGCCTACATTGATAAGGATAAATTCAAATCTTCCTTACATTAGAAATATGAAATGCATAACCATTGTAGCAATTGAAAGGGAACAGTTGAGATAATGGGGAAATTATTAGACCAAAAGGTGAGTACACAACAGTTCACCTGACAAGACTGAATCCAAACATTACACTGTTGATTTTATGTGCATTTGACATTCTGTACTTTTCCGCATTTGTTGATAACGAAATCTAAAAATACTCTGGATACATTCAGAAACATTATAGAACCATTCCTGGAAAATGTGGGGTAGCTGCAACATAAGACTAAAACATTAGAAGAGTTTAGGTGAGAGGACTAACATGTGGCCACACACCTCTTCAAAGTACACCGTTCCTAAGCAATTTGAATGCACTTTTATGACTCGAAGAAGAGTCTTCAACTACACTGCTCAAAAAAATAAAGGGAACACTTAAACAGCACAATGTAACTCCAAGTCAATCACACTTCTGTGAAATCAAACTGTCCACTTAGGAAGCAACACTGATTGACAATACATTTCACATGCTGTTGTGCAAATGGAATAGACAAAAGGTGGAAATTATAGGCAATTAGCAAGACACCCCCAAAAAAGGAATGATTCTGCAGGTGGTGACCACAGACCACTTCTCAGTTCCTATGCTTCCTGGCTGATGTTTTGGTCACTTTTGAATGCTGGCGGTGCTCTCACTCTAGTGGTAGCATGAGACGGAGTCTACAACCCACACAAGTGGCTCAGGTAGTGCAGTTCATCCAGGATGGCACATCAATGCGAGCTGTGGCAAAAAGGTTTGCTGTGTCTGTCAGCGTAGTGTCCAGAGCATGGAGGCGCTACCAGGAGACAGGCCAGTACATCAGGAGACGTGGAGGAGGCCGTAGGAGGGCAACAACCCAGCAGCAGGACCGCTACCTCCGCCTTTGTGCAAGGAGGTGCACTGCCAGAGCCCTGCAAAATGACCTCCAGCAGGCCACAAATGTGCATGTGTCAGCATATGGTCTCACAGGGGGTATGAGGATCTCATCTCGGTACCTATTGGCAGTCAGGCTACCTCTGGCGAGCACATGGAGGGCTGTGCGGCCCCACAAAGAAATGCCACCCCACACCATGACTGACCCATCACCAAACCGGTCATGCTGGAGGATGTTGCAGGCAGCAGAACGTTCTCCACGGCGTCTCCAGACTCTGTCACATGTGCTCATGTGCTCAGTGTGAACCTGCTTTCATCTGTGAAGAGCACAGGGCGCCAGTGGCGAATTTGCCAATCTTGGTGTTCTCTGGCAAATGTCAAACGTCCTGCACGGTGTTGGGCTGTAAGCACAACCCCCACCTGTGGACGTCGGGCCCTCATACCACCCTCATGGAGTCTGTTTCTGACCGTTTGAGCAGACACATGCACATTTGTGGCCTGCTGGAGGTCATTTTGCAGGGCGCTGGCAGTGCACCTCCTTGCACAAAGGCGGAGGTAGCGGTCCTGCTGCTGGGTTGTTGCCCTCCTACGGCCTCCTCCACGTCTCCTGATGTACTGGCCTGTCTCCTGGTAGCGCCTCCATGCTCTGGACACTACGCTGACAGACACAGCAAACCTTTTTGCCACAGCTCGCATTGATGTGCCATCCTGGATGAACTGCACTACCTGAGCCACTTGTGTGGGTTGTAGACTCCGTCTCATGCTACCACTAGAGTGAGAGCACCGCCAGCATTCAAAAGTGACCAAAACATCAGCCAGGAAGCATAGGAACTGAGAAGTGGTCTGTGGTCACCACCTGCAGAATCACTCCTTTTTTGGGGGTGTCTTACTAATTGCCTATAATTTCCACCTTTTGTCTATTCCATTTGCACAACAGCATGTGAAATGTATTGTCAATCAGTGTTGCTTCCTAAGTGGACAGTTTGATTTCACAGAAGTGTGATTGACTTGGAGTTACATTGTGTTGTTTAAGTGTTCCCTTTATTTTTTTGAGCAGTGTATAAGGTACTTTTTTTTTTTTTTTACTCTCCTAGCTGTTAAAGAACTATAGCAAGGACACTTGTATTTGTCTGGAACACAACGCTGCTTCCCCGTCATCACACAATTACTGTTGTTCTTTACTCAATACAAAAAAAGCCAATTATAAATCACAATCCAGGGAAGGTGGGCATGATTTGAAAGCTTGTTTTATTGCCAACATTACTAGCTAAGTTATAAAATACAAGCTTACCGTGTTAAGCTTTCACAAGGCAATTCAACTTTCTTTTTTTTTCCGCATGGAAAGGAGTCATGCGTGCATTCATGAGCATATGCCGCAGCTCATTTTCTTCACAATAAACAAACATATGCTCATTCTGTTCAAAACAACCCCAGGGTATGAAAACATGTAATCTTGTAACTGTACATCAAAACATAGAGATCATAAATGTTGACACTGTGTATGACATGACTTTTATGATTTGGAAATGTTTAGTGTACATTTGGACTCACAGGTGTTTGGCTTACTTGTATGAGATCAAAGCGTTAATTATTATAATCCTCAACATCTGATCTTTCAAAATACATCAAGTCAGCTTAATTTACAGCATTTCTCTCACTCAAAACAAAACATTTGCAAAAGTTGGCCAATTACTAGGAGGGATGGAGGCAACTTCTTGTCACGCGGTGCTCAAGTTCAGAACGGCTATCAGTCAAACCCCATAATGTGCTGTGATGTGCAGAGCCAGAACGCTGATGTCATGTACAGCATGTTGCTGTACAGCCACTACGTTCCAATTTAGGTGCTTATTGATGCCCAAATCTGCCATTTTCAACCCGTATACGAGTACGAGTGTAAAGAGTTAACATCCAAAAGTAGAAGTAGCGTCATAGGCTCTCTTTCATTTCCACTGAAAACCGGAACATCTAGTTGCTGGGGACTCAGCAGAGGCTAAGTTACAACATATTCAAAAATGAAAAGAATCTGAGTTTAAACACTTTTAGATAATTGATGTGAATGCGGCAATTAGCAGTTGAAACAATTACAAAAGTGTCCTCCTCGCCACTGTTAAGGTAAAAAGCTGAGGGATTGGGCTGGAGAAATCTAACCACTCAAATTCATAGACAGAGCTATGGATGCAAGGACTGACCATCCATGATAACAAAATTATTAGTTTTAACCATGTTTTGATGGTATACAGTGTTTGTTTACATTTACTTTGTTTACAAGCGTTGGAGTATTTTGGGTTCATGAGACATTCATAAGAAGTTATTTTCATAAATCAATGAATACATCATTCATATATAATTTTTAAAAATGTAGCAACTGCAGATTGACCCTTTAAAAAAGGTACAAATATTTTATAGATTTTTAAATTCTAGAAATGACAAAGTAGTTTGACAACCCGGTTTGTAAGCTTTTAAATGATGATCAAACTCAACTGTTTATATTTTCCAGTGTTGAAGACATGGATGTCTCATGATAGGGTGGGGTGTGCAAAATGGTTCAACTTTGTTCTCCTAAATGTTTTGGCATTCAGGTACAAAAAGTTACTTTCTGACCTCTTCTACCATGGGCAAATATGTATAAAAAGTTTTGTTCAAAAAGTGTTCGAAATCAGATGAAACGACCCTAAACTGACCAGACATAGACTAGTCTGCAGCCCTTGTGGTTCAGGTGTAAGCTTACTCTCCAACAATACTGGAAGAGTATTGTTTAACTTGGACACTTCCAAGTATTGATTGAATGGGGCCCAGTTTCTCAGGCAGGTCATGTTGAGTGGGGCAAGAGTGAAACCTCTTAGCTATCTGTGTGTGAGTAAGGCTCAACGCAAAAGCATGGTGTGGGTGTAGTCCAGTTGTTACATTGAAAAAGAGGTCAGTAGTTGTGAACACACACAAGCAAATCCCTACCTAATCCACCTTAGATCATGCTGTGTAGAAGGGGGGGGGGGGGTGCACAGGACATAAGCACTGCCGTTCATAAACACTCCTGTGTGTGTGTGTGTTAGTCCGGTTGTGTGAAACCAGAACTGTGAATCAGGCTTGTCTGATGAAGCAACAGTTTTTCCTGAAAGTTCAGTGATCGTACGCCTAATACTACAGGAAGTTGATGAATCAGATCTGAGGAAAGTGATACGAAGCATGCCATGGTAGTAGATTATGAGCAACAGTTATGACAAAAATAGAATACTATCTAGGTCCTGCCAGGCACACTATCTGAAAAACTACTTTTTCAACCTAGGACATCACGTGACAATGTTGTTATTTCCTTGTGTCGGTGAGGCTCATCATGTTGGCCCAGTATGCTGACAGCAAGTCATCTCACGCAGACAGCAAAAGAGGATTCATTCTTTGAATCTTTCAAGGCAGGCTCAGACATGTTGCAGTAGAAAATTGGATGTTTGATAACAGCACAATCAGTGAAGCAACCATAATGACAAATAGTTTTGTACTAACTAGCCACGTGATTATGTGATAGTCATACATTTGAGTATTTCTATTTGTTTGCAAGTTAGTAGGTAGGAAGTTAGTTGGAGGCAAGCTAGCTTAGTCAGCTAGATAGGTGGCTTTCAGAACAACAAGTGAACCTTGCACTCTCGCTAGTGCAGCGTATCCCAAACTCCGTCCGGAGGACCCAAAGGGGTGCACGTTTTGGTGTTTGCCCAAGTACTACACAGCTGATTCAAATAATGAAATCATCGAGCTTTGATTATTTGAATCAACTCAGTGGTACCCAGGACCGAATTTGGTTCGTTTAACCTTGTACTAGCGACTTATTCCATCACCATTTTCATGGATTGCAATAAATACAGCTAGTTGCTGTTCACGACCATGTTTAGCCTGGGGTCCCCAGATCGATAGTATTTAACGACCAGGTGAAGGCCCCCCGGCTAACCCGCGGTGAACGTTCTGAAAACGTATTTACTAAGTTAGCTAGTAGCTAATGTTAGCTAGATTTGTTTGTTGTGGGCACGAGCGTTAACTTGTACGGCCTTCCGCAAACAATTAATTTGAGATTTGCGGTATTCTCAGGTCATTAACTTTAACTATGAACAAAACACATAAATATGGGGAAATTTGATGTAAACCGAGAGATAATTGCTGCGTCTGTCTCGTAACATATTTTTGACAGCCGTGGTTCCCCACCGCTTCAGGTAAGATAATGACGTTAGCTAGCTACTGTTACAACAGGCCGCACCCAACGACTTGGTATTATTTATCCTTATAGAAAGTCTAAGGGCAAAAAGAGAACACAAACCTTAATATACGTTGTATGACATTAGATTTCATTTTGCGCCAATTCTTCGGGAATTACTATTCCTTTGTTCTTTTAGACATCCTTAGCAGCTCTCCAAAATATCTGCATGGCAGCAAACTAGTTGATAGTTCTTCCTTTCGCAGACACCAAACACAACATTCGACCAATGGGTAAATTGTGGGCGATAAATCAACCAATTAAGACAACGGATTTGACAAAGTACAACCCACTTTGAAGATTGACATTTATTTCAGCGTATCAACTGTAATGTTTTTATTATTACGCACGACCTGAGTACTATCTAATGCAGGGTTTCCCAACTGGCCGCCCAGGAACCGAATTTGCCCCGCGGGTCGTTTTATTTGTCACGCCGTGTTTTGAGCGCAAAATAAATACAACTAAAACTTTTGTGGAATATAATTTTTGGATATAATACTGTAAAAAACCCAGAATAAGCTCCAATTGATTTTTAAATTAGGAAATATGTTCCCAACTATTCCTAGGCATAATAGAGACATGTGATTGTATATAAATAATAATTGATTGAATAAAAAAAAAAATATATATATAGCACTTTTCTACCAGCTGAGGTACTCAAATTGCTTTACATAGTAGGGGGAAACTACCCTCATCCACCATCAATGTGTAGCACACACTTTAGTGATGCATGTGTAACAGTTTAACTTCAGTCCGTCCCCTCGCCCCGACCCGGGCGCGAATCAGGGACCCTCTGCACACAACAGTCACCCACGAAGCATCATTACCCATCGCTCCACAAAAGCCGCGGCCCAACGCTCACCATACATCAGCTATCAGGTGGATAGGTAAGGAGTGATATACTGTATGTACATTAGGAATGAGGGGGATGATTAGGTGGCTACGTTGGGAATTTAGTCATGACACCAGGGTGAACATCCCAATGTTGTAGTGGCGGGTATAATCAGGTATAACCGCTTATTTTTCAGTGTCGCCACTGATACTTATCAAAGTAGTGAAGGTATACGCGTATCAATCAATAGGACTGATAGAACAGATCGCAATGTTTAGCTTAACATAAACTATTATATCTTAATTTTAGGCGCAGAAATGTACACACGGCAGTAGGCCTAAACGTGAACGTTCCAAAGTGCAAATTGCGGGAAAATACCATTCTAAAATTCGCACCGCAAATGCAAGTGGTTTCATGGACAGAGATGGAAATATCCGTTAGAAAGAGGGGGGATTTAAAGATGCTACAACTATCAGGGGTTGCTAATATGATTAGGATAATGCCTTTGGCTGCTAGACAATGAAATAAAGTTGAAATTAAACCAATAGAACAGGGGAACGCATATGAGTGAGTCTTTATACAAATAATTGCCTCCACGTTTCTATGGTGGGATTTTGGCTATAGGCTATTTTTAAGTAAGGTAAGACATGCCTCATAAAATGAAGTAAAACATCCAGGTTTCAAACAATTAAACAATTCAAACAGGAAAACTTTAGCGATACGGTAGGCCTAACCGTCTTCTGCTTGATGGTAGCCCATGCCCATGTCAGAATGATATCATGATGATTATTTGAATCAATCCAGTGGCCATTCCTTTTGCAAACTCCATCTCATGCTACAGAAACACCACTAATCAAACAATAGTGCTAGGTGCCTGCACACTTGAATTAAAGGGTAACTACTCAACAAAAACGGGTCTCCTGGTGAGTTTTAAGAATTATTATGGGCTTAAAAAATACAATCGAGTTTTTCTTTTGAAAAAAAAAGGTGTGACTTTCAGAATGAAAACAGAAACTTGTGAATTTCTGAAACAGTTTGTTTCAATAGTTGGCCTACTTTTAGCCTACTGCAGAGTACAGCTTGTGTTGGCCTGACTGTGAAAGACCAATAGGAGATTTATCATTTTAAGTCATTCAGAGTGTATGTCACTGTTTCTCATATAATTACAAAAAAAAAAAAAATCCTTCGCCAAGGGAGCTGTATTTTTTTCAGCTAAATGTAACTATACCCACTTCTCCAGGCACCCCTACTCTTACAATAAGAGCCATGGGATTTTGAATGACCACAGAGTCAGGACACCTGTTTTAACATCCCATCCGAAAGACGGCACCCTAAGCAAGGCAATGTTCCCAAATGTAATAAAAGTTTGAAATGATTGTTTTAGTCAAATATTACATATGTTTAGGCTTCTTGCGGGCAATCTGGCCTCCCGGCTATCTGCTCAAGAAAAAATTGTCCCGCGGCTGAATCTAGTTGATGATCCCTGATCTAATGCATTTATGTATAAAATGTTTGATCATACAATCACAAATGTCTTTTTACATTGTCTTATGTAATGTACTGTATACAGCACATTTGGAAAGTATTCAGACCCCTTGACTTTTTTCTTGATGTTTCTACAACTTGATTGGAGTCCACCTGTGGTAAATTCAATTGATTGGACATTATTTGGAAAGGCACACACCTGTCTATATAAGGTCCCACAGTTGACAGTGCATATCAGAGCAAAAATGCTGTGTTGATGTTTTTCAGAGGCAGGGACTAGGAGATTAGTCAGGATCGAGGGAAAGCTGAACGTAGCAAAGTACAGAGAGATCCTTGATGAAAACCTCCTCCAGAGCGCTCAGGACCTCAGACTGGGGCGAAGGTTCACCTTCCAACAGGACAACAACCCTAAGCACACAGCCAAGACAATGCAGGAGTGGCTTCGGGACAAGTCTCGGAATGTTCTTGAGTGGCCCAGCCAGAGCACGGACTTGAACCCGATCGAACATCTCCGGAGAGACCTGAAAATAGCTTTGCAGCAACCCTCCCCAATCAACCTGACATAGCTTGAGGCTCTGTGGAGAAGAATTGGAGAAACTCCCCAATTACAGGTGTGCCAAGTTTGTAGCGTCATTCCCAAGAAGACGTGAGGATGTAATCACTGCCAAAGGTGCTTCAACAAAGTACTGAGTAAAGGGTCTGAATTCTTATGTAAATGTGATATCAGTTTATTTTTTAATTAGCAACAATTTAAAAAAAAAACTTTTTGCTTTGTCATTATGGGGTATTGTATGTAGATTGAGGATTTCTTTTTGTAATCTATTTTAGAATAAGGCTGTAATGTAAATGTGGAAAGTCAAGAGGTCTGAATACTTTCCGAATGGATTGTAAATCATTTAGACATCGTTTCTATGCACATTCTGTAAGACCAGTAAATGTGTAAACTAATTGTAGTAAATATGCATACCATTTTGTATTGACACATTTATTTATTATCATTATGGATGCATTGACAAATGTTAGAATACAATTTGAACACTGCATCAGCATGAAGGCCAGTGGGGTGAACAATATTAAGTTCTCATTGGCATACGCCATAAACCACATCTGCCAATGAAAGTTTGTGAGAAAATAAGTTAAGGCCACTTGAGTCAAAGTTGATAAGTCAAAGATGCTATACGATAAAACATTAAACATTAAGATGCATTTAGAATCATCAATGGCAACTATATGATGACAAGTATGGCAAGACATGATACCGATATGATATGGCCTGGTGTATCACATTATACCTCATAAGTTACGTTAATAATTCATTCTATAACCATCAAGATGTACATGTGAAAAACAATTACTAAAAACTACCTGTCTCTTGTCAACAATCAGCATGCATGCTCAGACCTACAGTATATATCCATAATTGCAATGTGCTCAAATTCAAGACTACAGACCATATCTCATGCAAATGGTTCATTATAACAAAACCAGAGGGTGTGTTGACCATACATGCATCAGATGAAGTTGTCCCTCTTGTAATGATCATTTTGCCAACCTAAAGCTCTACAATAGGCTACCATGTAAGCATGAAGTATTGGCACTGCAAAGGGCAATTATACCTCATAAGTTACGTTAATAATTCATTCTATAACCATCAAGATGTACATGTGAAAAACAATTACTAAAAACTACCTGTCTCTTGTCAACAATCAGCATGCATGCTCAGACCTACAGTATATATCCATAATTGCAATGTGCTCAAATTCAAGACTACAGACCATATCTCATGCAAATGGTTCATTATAACAAAACCAGAGGGCGTGTTGACCATACATGCATCAGATGAAGTTGTCCCTCTTGTAATTATCATTTTGCCAACCTAAAGCTCTACAATAGGCTACCATGTAAGCATGAAGTATTGGCACTGCAAAGGGCAATTATGGTTCATAACCTAGACATGGCTGTTCTAGTCTGTCAGTCAACAGAAAGACTACATTAACTCTGGATTTCCACCATGTAATTAAACATGTTGTACAATCAGTGTGCTAACATTGATATGAAAGGTATCCAAACATTCAAGTTTCACAAATAAAGTGAAGTAATGTAAAGTCAAGTGCTTGTTGTACCAAACAGACACTGAAGACACCAGACTCACGCTTTCAATAAGACATTGAGTGTTTGGACTTCAAATAGGACAGAGATCCTCCAAAAATTCAACATCTGAAATGTGGACCTTTGGAAATTCTGTATTGTTTTTGCACATTTCAAACACTGTTTAGTGGACAGAAAATGTCTCCCTAATAAAAGGCAGCTTTTGGACAAATCACATGTAAATGTCTTACCCATTTCAAGACATGATAGTTAAGTTTTATTAGTCTTATGTACAGGATACGCATGGTATACGTCAAGGTTATTATAGTTTTGTGATTTAATATTAGTTATTTCTATTGTTTGTTTTTAATTTGAAATTCAGTTTAGTTTGTTAAATCAGACTTGGTTTACTTGTTTTTATTTAGTTTAATAAAAACAATTCTATTGTCTTTAGTTTTAGGGACAGAAAGCAGCCTGTGTGTAGGAGGCCAGGAGCCATGTGTGTTGTAGGTCTATAGCTATAGTCTAGTCTATTGTAGGTCTATAGGGGGGGGGGGGCAGTAATACATAAGGGGATAGGCTTTGAATCATGATGGCTTCTGTGAGAGCATGGGCAGCGCAACTGAGGCCACCTCCCATATTGAAATAGTACATTTTCTTCTTAACAAGTAAACTTCATTGGCTGATCCCACCCGATGACCCAGCTATCATGACTCCAACCGATTCATCAAGAGGGATCAAGTCTATGGCCCAGGACCGAGTTTGGGAAACCCTACACTAGAGGCCTCCATAAAACTCCATGCCCAGGAGATAGGTTTGGTTAGGTTTAAATTATAAATCAATCCTAATGTGACTTGGATTTAAAAGGATAAACACCAAGACTGGTGCAAGAAATATGGTGGAAGGAAACTCTTGCCCATGTTAACACAAATCCAATGCTTTTTTAAATTTAGTAAATATAAGAATCAAGTACCTTTACCTGACAGAAAGGAAAAAACAAATGAAGTCATGGCACATTTGACATGCTATGTTTATGTAATATTAAACATGTATCACTGACTAAGCCCTTCAAATAGGTTAATAAAAATGGCTGCAACAGCAAAAACATAAAAACAGTTCAAAGCCAGCCAGCTTGTGTGTGTGTTTCTGGTCCACCAAACAAGATCTTCTGGTTCATTCTCAAGAAGACTGCGTTCCAGAGAGGTGGTCGTTCGGTTTCTCAAGCCTGATGACAGTTGCCCACGGACAAAGAATATCCTCTCCACGAACTCTTGGGATGCAGGGGCAGAAACCAGATCCAGTGCCACAGCTTAGGATAAACAGCCATCCTTGCCGGAGGTGACTTTCTCATCCTCTCCCCCAGTAGTAGTAGATTGCAAGTGAGAAGGCACAGCACCCCATCAGACAGTGACTGGCTGTCAGTCTGAAGTTTGTCGTTGTAGATTGTGAACGGCTCCAACTTCACAAGCTGTTCTAGCTTAGCCCAGTCCGGCTCTGCGCTCACCCTCAGATTTCTTCCCTGTTAGCTAGTGATAGCAATGCACAAACTAAGCCTATTTGAAACCTCGGCATCTACTGGCAGTACTTACCCACCATATTCAGAAGCTCAAAAACCCCATTAGAAAAAAAGGTTACATCGTATTAGATTTGTTTAGAAGGGGGAAGAAAAAAAATCATTTATGATGGCTTCTATTTTTTTTTAGTTAGTTTTGCAGTCAATTATACGTTTCAGCATGTTTATTTGTTTACTATATTGTTTTACAATTTTAATTTACTATAATAACCTTGGTATACACCGTCCAATTAAATGCTTACTTGCAGGTTCCTTATTGACAATGCTACAATAATAAGAAATAATTAAAGATAAGAAACAGACATAAGTCATGAGGATAAGAGTCAAAAACTCATGAGCACATCTCGCTCCTGTACACTGGTGTAGAATGGCTTCCCAAATACAAAGGAGTGCAGTCCAGCCCTCAGCTTCTCAGCAAAAGCCATGACAATATTCAGGTCACCTTCCACCATCAGGTCGAGGTCTGTCTTCAAGCTGCGCAAGGAGCGGAAAGGCTTCTTTCCCTTTTGCCTGAGAGTGGGGAATACAAACATAAAAAAAGTTGTATTACACGGTGTCCTGCTGTGCTGGGACAAAAGTCCTATTGAAACCAATTACATCTGCTTCCATAGCGGGAGGCAACTTACGTTTCATCTTCAATGTATTTGAGTAGCGTGAGAGCCTTCCTGTGAAGGATCAGCAAGAACTGGGCTAAGTAAGTACTTCGCAGATTGAGGCCTGGCTTCAGCATGAACACCTGAGAACAAAACCGAGAATCAACTATTATTGTTGGCCCTGATAAGCCAACAAAAGGCCGACATATGAGGAGACCATTTTTCAGCACCACAAATATTGTTGCTTCCTTTTTTCTGGTGTCTTACCTCATCTATAAATAACTTCACCAGAGTGTCTTTATGCATAACGTCCTGAAAAATATTTCTGAGAAAGGAGTGGAGCTTTTAGTGGTCATAAAAACAGAATAACATCCACATCTTTCATGAATGTTAATGTAAACAAGACAAACTGTTTATACATATGAAATAAATCAATCAATGCTGTTAGGCATCTAAATAAACACAGGCAATTCCAATCTAATTGGAATAACAGAACAGGAGAGAAGAAAGCATACAGGTTGGGGGTGAAGGACTCATCGGTGTGAATGACAGCGTCGGGGGCGATGTCATCCTCGCTGGCCGCCTTCCAGAGCGTGCTGAGCTCCGAGCGCATGTAGAGGCGCTGGTTGTACGTGTGCTCATGGCAGGGTGGCATCTGCTTCACCGTGTTGATGTCCACGTCGATGTGCGTGGTCGGGTAGGGCGAGTACAGCACCTGGCGGAAGGGCAAGACGAAGCTGCCAGTGGAGTCCTTGGTTTGGAGAAAGGAGGGGGAGAGTAATGAGGGGATTCACAATGCCAAACTAGCAGTCTGTTAAGCTATGACCTTTTGTTCATTTTTTGAGGCCTTGGTTTGAAATAAAATACTTACTTTGCATGACTATTAATTTGCATGCACTTACAATGGGATAATAAAGATGTGAGAAAACAAAATTAAGTAACCCTCATTGAACACATTGGACCGAAGATCGCTTTTAGTGCGTTAGTGCTAAAAATAAATATATACAAAAATTGCCTGCACATCCACTGGCTCTCCAGGACCAGCATTAGAGAACTGTAATTTAGAGTGGCGTGGTACCTTGAGGAGGCCTTGTACAAACAGTCCTGTGTCGTACTTGAAAGAGGAGTCAGCTTTACAGAGCCGAGAGCACTTCCTCTCAGCAGGGGTGAGGAAAAGGCTCAGTGTTCGCACTATCTAGAGCACAAGAAAACACAAATAAATATCAAAGTGGAATTCCTCACAACACATCCGCATTTTAGTGAGGGAGAGAGGATTTGGAGGAGAGTGTGGGTGTGTGCGCGTGTTAACCTGTAATGTCAGATTTTGTATGCTGCAATTTTTTTGTAGATACACAATAACATATGCAGACACGCCTGTGTATAGAATTTTTTTATACAACTACTGTGTGCATGAGTGTGAATACATATGCTGATACATACATACATTGGCTGCTGTATGTGTTAAGCACAGAGTATTGGCAGCCTGTCAGTACCTTGTTGACTTTGTCTGGGTTGCTTCCGACCACCATGGAGCAGCCACACGTTTGGAGATGAGAACTGATTGCCCTGAGAGACGGAGGCAATTTCATTGGTGTGTATTTTTTATTAATGCCAAGGATGAGGAATAGTCACTTGATATTAATTTAGCATAATGAGAACATGAGCAACATTAAAATGTATTAAAATATGTCCACGTGTTTGTCAAAAAAATATGACTTTAATATAGGTCTCTAAAGTGACATAAGTGTTTCCTGGCTACTGCAAGAACACTTAAAAGCTGAGTAAAGAAATTATGACTTGCAGTGCATTTGTCATCTCCACAGGCAGTTAAGATAATGATGTTTAGACAGATTTGTCAGGAGGTGCATAACTGCATTCCCCTGATAACTACAATCTCATCACAAATATAGTGTGCAAGGTAAGCAATGTGTACCTAATGGACCTGCCCAGTTTGGATAAAACGGAGAGAAAAGCTGTTAACCTGGAAGAGAGTGAAACATTTTTTTAACCCTGTGACTATCCCACAAAAAGAAAAGCAGGGGCACTCAAGGTTGTTTCTTGATAATGTGCAGGGTTTTCCACTTGTTGGCAACATTAGTTAATAGAGATTACTTATCAGTCTCAGAGCTCAATTTAGTCAACACTGCATTGCAGTATTTATAATTTTCCTATGGTTAAATAGTCACAGAATGGTACTGTAAAAAAAAAAAAAAAACAGGTAGACAACTTACAGGCAGATGCTTCCAATTTTCAGAATGAAGCAGATAGGCCTACAATAAAAGTGCTTACTTATGCAGGAAATCTTCATGGCAGCTGTCTCCAATGTCGTCATCATTTAGGATGGTGTCCTTGATCTAACACAGATGGAACAAAGAGTTCTTTGGTGAAATAGTCCTCAACATGAAGGACAAGATAAAAATGTTTGCCTACTGTAACTGTAGTGAGACAGAGTAGTTATTGCCCGAATTTGAGTAGTCTAATCCTCAAATTATTGTGGAATTGTGTGTGACTTGGCACATTTTTACATCTCATTGATGAACATCAAAATGATAATTAAAGCTTCAGTGGAGCCTCAGTGGTTAGAACTTTCAGCTTTCTTTTCCACAGAAATTGTGGAGGCTTTGAAGTTTTAGTTTAATTTTCAACTGGGGTTTTTGCCTGGTAATGAAAGCTGTGCATGACTTAACATATCAGTGAAACTAGTTGGATATCATTCTTGGATACCCATGTGATAATGTGACAGTGAACTGCAGGCATAATAGTCTCCTTCTCATGGACATACAGTGGGGTCAGAAATGATTGACAGCTTTGATAAAGATGAGCAAAAATGACGATAAAAAATAAATACACAATAGCTAAAAACGTGTATGCTCAAAAAAGGGGGGGGGGGGGAATATATTATTTTATACTAACATAATTGCTCAGAAAAGAGATTGTTTTACAAGTAATAATCTTTCTCAAAAAGGTATGGGTAAAAATGATTGACACCCGTTTTCAATACCTCACATTGCGAGGATAACAGCACTGAGCCTTTTTCCTAAAATCTTTTATGAGTTGGAGAACACATTGGGAGGGATCTTAGACCATTCATCCATACAGAATTCTTCCAGATCCTTGATATCCTTCGGTCCAAGCGTATGAACTACCTTCTTCAACTAAAAACATGGGGGTTTCAAGACCTGAGATAACTATGGTTAACTATTCTTTGTGGAAAGTAACTATTTTTCCAGGGGAACAACTACTTGAATATAGATCCCAAAAAAATAACTACTTTTTAAAACAATTTGAATACACATCTGAGAAAGTATTACTTTTTAAAACAATTTGAATACAGATCTGAGAAAACTACTACTTGATATAACTACTTGGAGATTGGGTGGTGGCTGTTTTAATCTGGCTTTGGCCAGATCAGTTTTTTGGTCTGGAGCAGCAAGAGCTGCTGGAGCGGCAGGTAGAGTAGTGGTTAGAGCGTTGGGCCAGTAACCGAAAGGTTGCTGTATCAAATCCCCGAGCTGCTGTTCTGCCCCTGAACAAGGCAGTTAACCCACTGTTCCTAGGCTGTCATTGAAAATAAGAATTTGTTCTTAACTGACTTGCCTAGTTAAATAAAAGGTAAATGAAAAATATTTAAATTTAAAAAAGAAATTAAAAAAAAAAAGCTGACATGCACTGGGAGGGATATCAAACCCACACTGGACAGGAACCTACCGGATGTTACTTGGCTGTAGACCTAAGGACAATACTGTTGGATTTCTGTTTTCTTTTGTTGGATATGCCGGTAAACAGCTTAGATGTCCGGTAGCAGAGAGGGACCGGAAGACCCGTGTAGAAAGGCTCAAAGACGAGCTAGGTGGGGTTTGGTTTTATTGCTACCCAGCGCCGTGGCGCATTCTGTTGTTTCGTTCCCTGAATAAAAGTCCTGGGTCATTTCCCTGGAGAAAGGTCCATTTTGGTCTACGCTTGTGTTATTTCACACTCTCATCAGTCGTTGGCCAGCCCCCCTGCCCAGGTCTGCTTGAAAACCTGTTGAAGAGGACAGTCAGTCCATAAGCCCAGATGTAGGATATCAAGGATCTGGAAGGAGAAGTGGTCTAAGATCCATCCCAATGTGTTCTCCAACTCAAAGCATTTTAGAAAAAGGCTGTGTCATTATCCTTGCAAGGTGAAATATTGAAGACAGGGGTGTCAATAGTTGAGGACAACAAAATCTCAGAAATTGTATTAGTAAAAAAAAAAAAAAAAAACTTTTATAGAATATAGCTAAGAATATAGCTAAGTATTTGAATTATTAATTTTATTCAGTAATTTTTGCTAATCTTTATCAAGGTTGTCAATTTCAGACCCCGCTAACTTTTAAAAAGCAAAGTTGTAACATAAATGGGTCTGCAGAGTAGTGAGCTTTACTGTATTTTTTGCACGATGAAAGTGTTGCCAAATGTGCACAATGGCTTCTGATACTCACGTCTATGTCCTCTGGGACACTGTGTGTCTTCATGGAGGACAGCAGCTCCATGATGGGGACAATCTCTGATGTCAGCACAGAAATTATGTTGTAGCCCTGCATGTCAATGACAAATACCGGCATGGCAGGCTAGGTGATTCAGGTGATAGTACTGGGCTATAATGATAGTCAATTTCACCAGTGATGGATTGAGAAACACTGCCTTAAGGGGATGGCCTAGTAGGGGATAGACTTGGAACGTAAAATCTGAACACTTACTTTCTGCATCCAGATGCGTCCCTTGCGGATTATGTGTTTGAGCCTCTCCACACAGACAGTGTGCAGGGGCAGGTAGAAGGCCAGCTCTGTCTGTGGAAGAATAATGGACAGGGCACACGTGTTCTTGTCACCCTTCAGCTCGCCGTCAAAGATCAGCGAGACAATGATGACACCCTTCTCAGCTAGGACAAAGAACTTGACGTCCACCGCTCCACACTCGGCACTGCGCAGAATCTCCCCGTTCAGCGTGTGATTGGCCAGGAAGGTGACTTCACCGTCACTCAGCAACAGCGGCTGCTCACACCTGGGAGCCCAGATGTGGCGCACCCGTGGGCCCAGGATGTTGTCCCAGTAGGCAAAGGTGGCGGCGAGGAGAGGGCATTCTCCTTCGACAGTCACCTCTGTCTTAGCCACTGCGGGCGACTGAGGTGGGCCAGAAGACATGTTGTTACTGTACCTGGGGGTGGGTTGGAAGACCAGAAAGGTGGAATGTAGATCACGCCTGGCTGGTAGAATGATACATCTATTTATTGTTCAAGCTATCTTATAGGAAGAGAAAATAGATGTCAGACAAATAGAGTACATCCCACAAACTAACAATATTGAACTGTTGCACCTTCATAAATACAAATCTCCATTAAAAACATAGTGTATAAGTCCACACAAGACATAATACTTTTTAACAATCTAAAATAAAATAAAAATTGGTGTGTATTTTCCAGTGTTGTGTTCAGGAGCAAATCGAGTCTGAGTCAAGACCATGATTGTAAATTGTCAAATCACCATAATAAGAGTTCAAAATGTCCAGTATTTCTGTGTTCATATTTCAGAACATATGGATTCTTTAGACATTCAGAATAGTGAAACAATGCATGCTGAGGGAAAATAGAGCCACTCTATTAATTAATAATTATTATAATAATAAATGATGTTCTGATTTAATCTCTTTAGTTTTGTTGGAAAGGGTTAACACTAAAGAGAGAAAAAATATCCAATTAGGATTTTTCTGTGCTGGTCTCTGGGGAGATAAATCTAGCTATCCAAGTCAGCCATTGGCTAAGACATCAGAAGCTAGATAAAAAGGCATCTGCCATTCAAATCAAATCAAATTTTATTTGTCACATGTGCCAAATACAACAGGTGTAGTAGACCTTAAGTGAAATGCTCAACTGTATTAGGTAACATTTTTGGAGTGACAGTGGAATCAACCAATCACATTGACTTAATAAGTGGGACCGTTTTTACAAAAACTTCTGCCTTCTTGAAGGCCAATAGGTCACTGTGCAATAGCGCGCAGTAGTTTTCCCACGGTCTAGCTAGCTAGTTTGCAGCAGGTGTTATCAAAGAGGATGTTGTTGCTAATTTGTTAGCTTCTCCCTTTTCAAGAATAACTTTCAACAAGAAGTTAAGTTTCAAATGATCATCATCTGGTGAGTGGAACTGGATTTTTTACTGCAGCATGCTTGCCTTTGAAAATAACGTGTGTGCGTGTGAAACATTGTTGCATTTAAAGTGGAACGGACAGCATTTTAGCAATATGAAACCTTACTCAAATCTGTTCATATACACCCCCAGAAAGAAGGACACTTTAAAATGGTCTGACAAGCGACCACTTAGTCATTTTCATAAATTCTTAGAATGTTTGGGAAGGCATTTGTGAAAATGCTATAGCAATATAGAGTGGGAAAGTGGCCGTGCATTTGAACAATTGATAGACACTGCAGCAAATAAAACCGAATAAAAACACTCAGACCGGTGCGCTGTAGCCAATCAGAGCGACAGTAGACCTTTACAAACAAGCCATTTGCCACCCGTGGCTACCATCATTCACTTTGAACTGGACTGTGTGTTTACAGGCAGTTGAACAGCGCGACTTTAGATCATTAGAACGCATTCGCCAAAAGCCACAAAATAAACCCGAATGGATTTCTGCAAATATGTAAACACCACAGGAGTCCTCTTACATTTTGGAACTTTACAGTCCTATTGACCAAACAACCACGAAAAGGTAGACTCTCTCTCCCTCAGTTATGAGCAAGATAAGCTCAAATCTAATGAAGGAACATTAGATAAACACTCAAACTTTTTCGGCTAGTTGGCCGTAAAAATTGCACTGATAAACCATAGGGAATTGTAACCTACTCTTCCTTCTGTAGCTTGCCTGCCAATGCATGCTTGTCCCCAAACTAACTGGCTAAAGTTGGCTAGCTTGCTACTCCCAGACACAAATGAGAACACCTCACTCTGACCATTTTACTCGGCGCAGTAGAGCTGCTTACATGTAATCTACAGCGTTCTTGATTAACTAACTTTTTTCCCCCTACGTTTACTGATATCGGTCATATTCAGCAGGTGTTCCGCATTCATAAATTCATCAGTTCTGCGCTCTGGCACACAGACGAGAGTGCTCTGAAATTGAAGTAGATGGCCAGAGTGAATTTGCAAACGCAAGAGATATGCTTACTGTATAATAGTTGTACAAATTCTTGCTAGCTAACCAAATGAAACCTGCTTCTCTAGCGGTGTATAGCCACCAAAAAACAATGAGGGGGAAAAAAGTCAGTCACTCACCCACTTCTCCAATGGCATGTCATCCTCCTAGCTAACATTAGGCTCCGTGTTTTTAGCGTGCTACATAAATAGATACATTAGCCTATTAGCCACATTATGACTGACTTGTGACCATTGCTAGTTTGAATGTATTGACATTCCCAGCCTTGGTTACATTTGTCAGTTTTTGTCCAGAATATTGAGTCATTGAAACAGTGCATCCGAATGGAGGCAGCAAACAATGTACCAGGCCAGATGTAATTTACAACCTGATAAAAATACTTTTTGGACTACCAAGAAATGTATTGATGAATTATATTAATCATGCATTGAACTGTATTCTGCCAACAATGTTCTGCCAACAATGCCTTAGCGTATGCCATGGAAGGTTGAGTCAAATAGAACCTATTTTTAAAACCTCTTGACTGATATTATTGTCTGTTTGTTTCATATCAGCAAAGCAATTGAAAGGCTGTCAGTTTCACTTTAAGTCACTGGTTACTTTGTGTGCTAACTGTTTCATGCAACGGGAGTAATAGTTGTACATTTTGATTGGGAAACGCTTAATGGCTGTTTTTGTATTCTTATGATTGGGATCTACTGGCTTATTATGTCCGAGTTCATGGACTGCTTATCCTTTAACATCATACTGTGTGTGTGTGACTGCTGTCTTTCCATCGGCCCTATACAGTGGTGTAGTGGTGCCTGGAGAAGTGGGTATACTCAAATTTTGCCAAAAAGTTCCCAAATGGCCCACGCAGCTAAAGGCACCCTGTGTGAAAATCTAGTTTGTTATGGTTTTCCAGATTCCCCCCCCCCCCCCAAAAAGTACACTTTATTTAATAGAAAATACAATTTTGATGGTCTAAGTCCACAACAATGCTGAAAACACATACATCTGATTGGGTGGGCCTGTCAGGGTCTGGCTCCCCATTGGGTGGGCCTCATCGGCTGGATAACCTACGCGGAAGATTAAACTACCAACGGGACATTCAAAACTAATAGATTGTTTCACGGAGTCATGGCTGAACGACGACATTATCAACATACAGCTGGCTGGTTATGCGCTGTATCAGCAGGATAGAACAGTGGCGTCTGATAAGACAAGGGGCGGCAGACTATGTATTTTTGTAATTAACAGCTGGTGCACGATACCTAAGAAAGTCTTGAGGTTTTGCTCGCCTGAGGTAGTGTGGTCTACAGCTTATCATGAAATACTCTATCTACCTAGAGAGTTTCTGTACTTTTCATAGCTGTCTACATACCACCACAGACTGAGTCTGGCACTAAGACCGCACTCAATGAGCTGTAACGCTCACGCAAAGGCGGCGCACCTAGTGGCCGGGGACTTTAATGCAGGGAAACTTAAAGCGGTCTTACCAAATGTAAATTAAGTTATCTTGTTATTAACACTTTATTCTAGCTAGCTATGTGTAGGTAGCTATCAAGTAAACTAAATGATAGTGTCAGAGGAAGGCCCTGAAAATTGTCAAAGACTCCAGCCACCCTAGTCATAGACTGTTCTCTCTGCTACTGCAACGCAAGCGGTAACGGAGCGCCATGTCTGGGTCCAAGAGGCTTCTAAACAGCTTCTATCCCCAAGCCATAAAACTCCTGAACATTTAATCAAATGGCTACCCAGACTATTTGCATTGCCCCCCACCCCCTCTTTTACACCACTGCGACTATGTTTATTATCTATGCATAGTCACTTTAATAACTACCTAAATGTACATATTACCTCGACTAACCACTGCCCCCGCACATTGACTCTGTACCGGTATCCCCCTGTATAGTCTCGCTATTGTTATTTTACTGCTGCTCTTTAATTACTTGTTACTTTTATTTCTATATATATATATATATATATATATATATATATTTTTTTTTTTTAAACCACATTGTTGATTAGGGGCTCATAAGGTCTAGCTACACCTGTTGTATTCAGCACATGTAACTAATAAAATGTGATTTGATTTATTGCGCTGAAAGTAGGCTGAGTGTGCGGCGTGCATGTTAATATATTTCACACGGGGTGCGATTGTGTAGGCTACTTTGTGCATGATTTCTCTATTGTAATACATAATTGACATGTCCTATACCGCCACTACACTACATTCATACGCATCAGTAGGGACTAAGTAGTGTGTATAAGCAATGTTGACTGTATTTTCTAAATCACGAACCTGTCACACTCTGAAGGACTATTGGTTCAATACTGCGCAAACATTAAGATTTGTTAAGATATTCATGTTTCAAGAAAGGAATATATACAGTACCAGTCAAAAAAGTTGCCACACTTACACATTCAAGAACCGCATGTGTGGTTCTGACCGTGATGCATGTAGGTGGTGTGCATTTGCTGGTGACACAGTTGGTGATTTATTTATAATTCAAGGCACACTTTCCCAGCATGTCTACCACAGCATTCTGCAGCAATACGCCATCCCATCTGGTTTGCACTTAATGGGACTATCATTTGTTTTTCAACAGGAAAATGACCCAACAACACCTCCAGGCTGTGTAAGGGCTATTTGACCAAGAATGAGAGTGATGCATCAGATGACCTAGTTAAATAAAGATTAAGTAAAAAATAAATAAAACCCGGCTTCCACAATCTCCCGACCTCAACCCAATTGAGATGGTTTGGGATGAGTTGGACCGCAGAGTGAAGGAAAAGCAGCCAACAAGTGCTCAGCATGTGGGAACTCCAAGCATTCCAGGTGAAGCTGGTTGAGAGAAAGGGTGGCTACTTTGAAGAATCTCAAATAAATTATATTTTGATTTGTTTAAATTTTTTTGGTTACGACATGATTCCATGTGTTATTTCATAGTTTTGTTGTCTAAACAATTATTCTACAATGTAGAAAATAGTAAAAATAAAGAAAAACCCTTGAATGTGTAGGTGTTTACAAACCTTTGACTGGTACTAATACACTGCTCAAAAAAATAAAGGGAACACTAAAATAACACATCCTAGATCTGAATGAATGAAATATTCTTATTAAATACTTTTTTCTTTACATAGTTGAATGTGCTGACAACAAAATCACACAAATGATCAATGGAAATCAAATGTATCAACCCATGGAGGTCTGGATTTGGAGTCACACTCAAAATTAAAGTGGAAAACCACACTACAGGCTGATCCAACTTTGATGTAATGTCCTTAAAACAAGTCAAAATGAGGCTCAGTAGTGTGTGTGGCCTCCACGTGCCTGTATGACCTCCCTACAACGCCTGGGCATGCTCCTGATGAGGTGGCAGATGGTCTCCTGAGGGATCTCCTCCCAGACCTGGACTAAAGCATCCGCCAACTCCTGGACAGTCTGTGGTGCAACGTGGCGTTGGTGGATGGAGCGAGACATGATGTCCCAGATGTGCTCAATTGGATTCAGGTCTGGGGAACGTAGCATCAATGCCTTCCTCTTGCAGGAACTGCTGACACACTCCAGCCACATGAGGTCTAGCATTGTCTTGCATTAGGAGGAACCCAGGGCCAACGGCACCAGCATATGGTCTCACAAGGGGTCTGAGGATCCCGTGTTTCCAAAGAAATGCCTGACCCACTGCCAAACCGGTCATGCTGGAGGATGTTGCAGGCAGCAGAACGTTCTCCACGGCATCTCCAGACTGTCACATGTGCTCAGTGTGAACCTGCTTTCATCTGTGAAGAACACAGGGCGCCAGTGGCGAATTTGCCAAACGTTTCTTGGTGTTCTCTGGCAAATGCCAAACGTCCTGCACGGTGTTGGGCTGTAGTAAGCACAACCCCCACCTGTGGACGTCTGGCCCTCATACCACCCTCATGGAGTCTGTTTCTGACCGTTTGAGCAGACACATGCACATTTGTGGCCTGCTGGAGGTCATTTTGCAGGGCTCTGGCAGTGGTCCTCCTTGCACAAAGGCAGAGGTAGCGGTCCTGCTGCTGGGTTGTTGCCCTCCTACGGCCTCCTCCACATCTCCTGATGTACTGGCCTGTGTCCTGGTAGCGCCTCCATGCTCTGGACACTACGCTGACAGACACAGCAAACCTTTTTGCCACAGCTCGCATTGATGTGCCATCCTGGATGAGCTGCACTACCTGAGCCACTTGTGTGGGTTGTAGACTTCGTCTCATGCTACCACTAGAGGGAAAGCACCGCCAGCATTCAAAAGTGACCAAAACATCAGCCAGGAAGCATAGGAACTGAGAAGTGGTCTGTGGTCACCACCTGCAGAACCACTCCTTTATTGGGGGTGTCTTGCTAATTGCCTATAATTTCCACCTGTTGTCTATTCCATTTGAACAGCATGTGAAATTTATTGTCAATCAGTGTTGCTTCCTAAGTGGACAGTTTGATTTCACAGAAGTGTGATTGACTTGGAGTTACATTGTGTTTAAGTGTTCCCATTATTTTTTTGAGCAATATATATATCCCAGCCTTGTGCTCATCCCAGCCTTGTGCAGGTCTATAATTTTATCCCTGATGTCCTTACACAGCTTTCTGGTCTTGGCCATTGTGTAGAGGTTGGAGTCTGTTCTATTGAGTGTGTGGACAGGTGCAGTTAACAGGTAATGAGTGGAGAACAGGAGGGCTTCTTAAAGAAAAACTAACAGGTCTGTGAGAGCCGGAATTCTTACTGGTTGGTAGGTGATCAAATACTTATGTCATGCAATAAAATGCAAATTAATTACTTAAAAATCATACAATGTGATTTTCTGGATTTTTGTTTTAGATTCCATCTCTCACAGTTGAAGTGTACCTATGATAAAAATTTGACCTCTACATGCTTTGTAAGTAGGACAACCTGCAAAATCAGCAGTGTATCAAATACTTGTTCTCCCCACTGTATATCCATCCTGCCCTGCCTTTCTAAAGTCTTCGAAAGCCAAGTGAACAAACAGACCACTTCGAATCCCATCGTAACTTCTCCGCTATGCAATCTGGTTTCCGAGCTAATCACCGGTGCACCTCAATCACGCCCAAGGTCCTAAATGATATAACCGCCATCGATGAAAGACAATACTGTGCAGCCGTCTTCATCGACCTAGCCAAGGCTTTCGACTGTCAATCACCGTATTCTTATAGGCAGACTCAACAGCCTTGGTTTCTCTTAAGACTGCCTCACCTGGTTCACTAACTACTTCTCAGACAGAGTTCAGTGTGTCAAATTTGAGGGCCTGTTGTCCGGACCTCTGGCAGCCTCTATGGGGGTGCCACAGGGTTCAATTATCGGGCCGACTCTTCTCTGTATATATATATCAATGATGTCGCTCTCGCTGAAATCCAAAGTTAAATCTAGAATCGGCTTCCAACA
Source organism: Salvelinus fontinalis (assembly GCF_029448725.1). Classification (NCBI taxonomy): domain Eukaryota; kingdom Metazoa; phylum Chordata; class Actinopteri; order Salmoniformes; family Salmonidae; genus Salvelinus; species Salvelinus fontinalis. The sequence goes on from NC_074680.1 coordinate 31,088,838, forward strand.
AAGCCTCCTTCACTCATGCTGCCAAACTTACCCTCATAAAACTGACTATCCTTGACTTTGGCGTTGTCATTTAGAAAATAACCTCCAACACTCTACTCAGCAAATTGGATGCAGTCTATCACAATGCCATCCATTTTGTCACCAAAGCTGCATATACTACCAACCACTGCGACCTGTATGTTCTCATTGGCTGGTCCTCGCTACATATTCGTCGCCAAACCCACTGGCTCCAGGTCATCTAAGTCTTTGCTAGGTAAAGCTCCGCCTTATCTCAGCTCACTGGTCACCATAGCAACACAGACCGTGCTCCAGCAGGTATATTTCACTGGTCATCCCCAAAGCTTTGGCTGCCTTTCCTTCCAGTTCTCTGCTGCTAATGACTGGAACTAATTGCAAAGATCACTGAAGTTGGAGACTTATCTCCCTTACTAACTTTAAGCGTCAGCTGTCGGACCAGCTTACCGATGCTGCAGCTGTACACAGCCCATCTAAATAGCCCATCCAACTACCTACCTCATCCCCATATGTTTTTCTGCTCTTTTGCACCAGTATTTCTACTTGCACATCTATCACTCCAGTGTAAATTGCTAAATTGTAATTACTTCGCCACTATTGGCCTATTTATTGCCTTACCTCCTTACTTCATTTGCACACACTGTATACATATTTTTCTATTGGGTAATTAATTGACTGTACGTTTGTTTATCCCATGTGTAACTCTGTTTTTGTCGCACTGCTTTGCTTTATCTTGGCCAGGTCGCAGTTGTAAATGAGAACTTGTTCTCAACTGGCCTACCTGGTTAAATAATAAAAGATATAATCTTCCTTCTCCCTAGTTTTCATCCATTAGCTTCGCCCACGACTGACTCATGTTAACTACAATCCCGACGCTGTGTTTTAGCGTTTAGAAACGTCAATAATCATTGCTTGCGATACGGCGTTCGAAACATATGGCCCTTAACCTGCATCTGCGAGAATGAATCCTTAAAAAAAAAAGAGATACACTTACTGTAGCAGTTTTGCACAGATCCATACAGCTATGGGTGCCTCCATCCAACAAAACTACACAGCCAGGTGCATGCTAGATGGATAATTAGCACAAGTGGTTACCACTGTCAATTTTCTGTAAACAAGCGCTGTAACATGGCCTGAGTGGGAACATGAACCCTATCCATATCAAGGTGTGTATCAATGCAACCTTTGTCTTCTTCTTGCTGATATGAAAGATGAAGTTCTTATACATACAAAACCTTACCGTGGCGTAAACTACGACTGTTAATGTTCAGATTGAGTGTCGGGGCTCTTAACCAAACTCCCACAGAAGACGTCTTCGTCCAATGAGCTATGTTTAATGGAACTGAGTCATGATCAAAGGCTCGGTTACTGTCTACAACAAGTGGTCAAGGTTAATGTTTTTCAGGGGTTTAAATAATGTGAAACATAAAAGGAGAACTACACATCTTAATACAGAGCCAGTAGCTGGCTCATTACGAGTTAGTTAGGCGTATGTATGCATTACCAGCAGTAGCTAGCTAGCCAAGCTGTAACGTTAGTGCATATAATGTTGGTAAACCTGTTGTAAATAGAAACTGGCATGCCCGAATACATTTTCAATTATATCTGCATTTAAAAGAGAGGCGTTACTCACCAAAGTCTCAATGTACTTTGTTTGTAGCTCGCATAAATAGTGTGGTATGACGGCACAAACATATGTTAAAAGTGCACTCTGCCACCTACTGTGTGGGGGTGCAAACTGTGGAACGTTAAGCAGAGAGGAAGAGAGGCCCAATTCAGCGGAAAATCTTTCTCCCTCCCATTGCTCGGGCTGAGACATGTATCTTGTCAGTATATCCATACTATTTGCTTGAACAGAAAAACACGGAGAAATAGAATCACTTCCTCATTCGTCAACACTACATTATATGCCGTGAAGGCACACTGCCGTCTAGCGAAATATTATGGGTATCTAAGATAGATGATGTAATTTTACATGCAAAACAAATAAATAATATTGAAGGTTGATTCATACACTGAGAATACCAAACATTAGGAACACCTTCCTAATATTGAGTTGCACCCCCCTCCCTCAGGGCATGAACTCTACAAGGTGTCGAAAGCGTTCTACAAGGATGCTGGCCCATGTTTACTCCAATCTTACACATAGTTATGTAAAATTGTCTTGATGTCCTTTGGTGGATCATTATTGATACTCATGGGAAACTGTTGAGCTTGAAAAACCCAGCAGCGTTGCAGTTCTTAACACTAACGGGTGCACCTGGCACCTACTACCATACCTCATTCAAAGGCACAAATCTTTTGTCTTGCCCATTCTCATCTGAAGATGATGCAATCTCAATCGCACTCCACACTGCCCTTTCCCACCTGGACTAAAGGAAGACCTATGTGAGAATGCTGTTCATTACTACAGCTCAGCGTTCAACACCATAGTGTCCACGAAGCTCATCACTAAGCTAAGGACCCTGGGACTAAACACCTCCCTCTTTAACTGGATCCTGGACTTCCTGACAGGCCACCCCCAGGTGGTAAGGCTAGGCAACAACACGTCTGCTACGCTGATCCTCAACACTGGGGCCCCTCAGGGGTGTGTACTTAATCCTCTCCTGTACTCCCTGTTCACCCACGACTGCTTGGCCAAACACGACTCCAACACTATCATTAAGTTTGCTGACGACACAACAGTGGTAGGCCTGATCACCAACAACGATGAGACAGTCTATCGGGAGGAGGTCAGAGAACTGGCAGTGTGGTGCCAGGACAACAACCTCTCTCTCAATGTGAGCAAGACAAAGGACCTGATCGTGGACTACAGGAAAAGGCGGGCCCAACAGGCCCCCGTTAACATCAACGGGGCTGTAATGGGACAGGTCGAGAGGTTCAGGTTCCTTGGTCTCTACATCACCAACGAACTATCATGGTCCAAACACACTAAGACAGTCATGAAGAGGGCACGACAAAACCTTTTCCCCCTCAGGAGACTGAAAAGATTTGGCATGGTTCCCCAGATCCTCCAGAAGTTCTACAGCTGCACCATCGAGAGCATCCTGACTGGTTGCATCACCGCCTGGTATGGCAACTGCTCGGCATCTGACCGTAAGGCGCTACAGTGGGTAGTGCATATGACCCAGTACATCACTGGGGCCAAGCTTCCTGAAATCCAGGACCTATATAATAGGCGGTGTCAGAGGAAAGCCCATAAAATTGTCAGACTCCAGTCACCTCCAGTCACCATAGACTGTTTTCTCTGCTACCGCACGGCCAGTGGTACCAGAGCACCAAGTCTAGGACCAAAAGGCTCCTTAACAGCTTCTACCCCCAAGCCATAAAACTGCTGAACAATTAATCAAATGGCCACCGAACTATTACATTGACCCCACCCCCTCCATTTGTTTTGTACACTGCTGCTACTCGCTGTTTATTATTTATTGATAGTCACTTCACCCTTATCTAGATGTACAAATTACCTTAACTAACCTGTACCCCCGCACACTGACTCGGTATCGGTACCCCCTGTATATATCCTCGTTATTGTTATGTTATTGTGTTACTTTTTATAATTTTTATTTTTTATTTTTTTTGGTAAATATTTTCTTAACTCTTCTTGAACTGCACTGTTGGTTAAGGGCTTGTAAGTAAGCATTTCACGGTAAGGTCTACACTTGCTGTATTCGGCGCATGTGACAAAGTTTGGTTTGATTTTGACATACACTATCCATGTCACCAGGCTTAAAAATCATTCTTTAACCTGTCTCCTCCCCTTTATCAACACTGATTGAAAGGGATATAACAAGTGACATCAGTAAAGGATCATAGCTTTCACCTGTATTCACCTGGTCAGATCTATGTCATGGAAAGAGCAGGAGTTCTTAATGTTTTCAAATCAAATTTTATTTGTCACATACATGGTTAGCAGATGTTAATGTGAGTGTAGCGAAATGCTTGTGCTTCTAGTTCCGACAATGCAGTAATAACCAACGAGTAATCTAACCTAACAATTCCACAACTACTACCTTATACACACACAAGTGTAAAGGGATAAAGAATATGTACATAAAGATATATGAATGAGTGATGGTACAGAACGGCATAGGCAAGATGCAGTAGATGGTATAGAGTACAGTATATACATATGAGATGAGTAATGTAGGGTATGTAAACATTATATTAAGTGGCATTGTTTAAAGTGGCTAGTGATACATTTTTACATAAATTTCCATCAATTCCCATTAATAAAGTGGCTGGAGTTGAGTCAGTATGTTGGCAGCAGCCACTCAATGTTAGTGGTGGCTGTTTAACAGTCTGATGGCCTTGAGATAGAAGCTGTTTTTCAGTCTCTCGGTCCCTGCTTTGATGCACCTGTACTGACCTCGCCTTCTGGATGATAGCGGTGGGAACAGGCATTGGCTTGGGTGGTTGTTGTCCTTGATGATCTTTATGGCCTTCCTGTGACATCGGGTGGTGTAGGTGTCCTGGGGGGCAGGTAGTTTGCCCCCGGTGATGCGTTGTGCAGACCTCACTACCCTCTGGAGAGCCTTACGGTTGTAGGCGGAGCAGTTGCCGTACCAGGCGGCGATACAGCCCGACAGGATGCTCTCGATTGTGCATCTGTAGAAGTTTGTGAGTGGTTTTGGTGACAAGCCGAATTTCTTCAGCCTCCTGAGGTTGAAGAGGCGCTGCTGCGCCTTCTTCACAACGCTGTCTGTGTGGGTGGACCAATTCAGTTTGTCCATGATGTGTACGCCGAGGAACTTAAAACTTACTACCCTCTCCACTACTGTCCCGTTGATGTGGATAGGGGGGTGCTCCCTCTGCTGTTTCCTGAAGTCCACAATCATCTCCTTTGTCTTGTTGAGTGTGAGGTTATTTTCCTGACACCACACTCCTAGGGCCCTCACCTCCTCCCTGTAGGCCGTCTCGTCGTTGTTGGTAATCAAGCCTACCACTGTAGTGTCGTGCGCAAACTTGATGATTGAGTTGGAGGCGTGCATGGCCACGCAGTCGTGGGTGAACAGGGAGTACAGGAGAGGGCTCAGAACGCACCCTTGTGGGGCCCCAGTGTTGAGGATCAGCGGGGTGGAGATGTTGTTACCTACCCTCACCACCTGGGGCCGGCCCGTCAGGAAGTCCAGTACCCAGTTGCACAGGGCGGGGTCGAGACCCAGGGTCTCGAGCTTGATGACGAGTTTGGAGGGTACTATGGTGTTAAATGCTGAGCTGTAGTCGATGAACAGCATTCTCACATTGGTATTCCTCTTGTCCAGATGGGTTAGGGCAGTGTGGTTGCGATTGCGTCGTCTGTGGACCTATTGGGTCGGTAAGCAAATTGGAGTGGTTCTAGGGTGTCAGGTAGGGTGGAGGTGATATGGTCCTTGACTAGTCTCTCAAAGCACTTCATGATGACGGAAGTGAGTGCTACGGGGCGGTAGTTGTTTAGCTCAGTTACCTTAGCTTTCTTGGGAACAGGAACAATGGTGGCCCTCTTGATGGTGGCCCGCATGTGGGAACAGTAGACTGGGATAAGGATTGATTGAATATGTCCGTAAACACACCAGCCAGCTGGTCTGCGCATGCTCTGAGGACGCGGCTGGGAATGCCGTCTGGGCCTGCAGCCCTGCGAGGGTTAACAGGTTTAAATGTTGGTACTCCGGACCTAGACCGGAGTACCAAGTCTAGGTCCAAGAGGCTTCTAAACAGCTTCTACCACCAAGCCATAAGACTCCTGAACATCTAATCAAATGGCTACCCAGACTATTTGCATTGCCTCTCCCCCACCCTCTTTTACACTACTGCTACTCTGTTTATTATCTATGCATAGTCACTTTAATAACTCTACCTACATGTACCAATTACCTCGACTAACCGGTGCCCCCGCACATTGACTCTGTACCAGTACCCCCTGTATATAGCCTCGCTATTGTTATTTGACTGCTGCTCTTTAATTCTTTAATTCTTTGTTACTTTATTATTTAATTTTTTTTGTATTTTTCTTATAACTGCATTGTTGGTTAAGGGCTTGTAAGTAAGCATTTCACTGTAAGGTCTACACCTGTTGTATTCGGAGCATGTGACAAATAACATTTGATTTGATACTTTTGACTCGACTAGCACCTGATATGCAAACAATCACTGCATAGATGAGGTAAAGGAGTTGGCGCACATTAAACATATCTGATCAAACAAAGTGGATATCTGTCAAATTCATCATGATTTATGTATTATGACATGCCCACAATGTGATTGCTTAAGTCCAATTTTCATATATTTGGCTGTTTTTGCTGCATAACATATAGAAGTGGCCCCTTAAGGTTTAGAAGAACTGACTGCTAAATGCTAACTCCCGTTCGTATAAGCTAGTTAGCTTAGCTAGCATACATACATCGGTGGTGCTAGTCAGTCGTTTTTAACTGTACTAATGCTGTTGATTGGTAATGATGACATAAACATATGTTAGGGTTGACATCCATACAAGCATTACACTCAGATTTTTACCTCAACATAGTGTGAAATACATGTATAAATAATAGCCTAAATGTAGGTTAATTTTGCTGGGGGGCAATGATGAGACTTGGGATCTTTCCCCACGAACCATTCCCATGGCAATTCCATTTTATTGTTGTATGTTTTTACTTAACCTTTATTTAACTAAGCAAGTCAGTTAAGAACAAATTCTTATTTACAATGACGGCCTACACCGGCCAAACCCTAACCAGGACGAAGCTGGGCCAATTGTGCGCTGCTCTATGGGACTCCCGATCATGGCCGGTTGGGACACAGCCCGGAATCAAACCAGGGTCTGTAGTGACACCTCTAGCACTGTGATGCAGTGCCTTAGACTGCTGCGCCACTCAGGAGCCCCATTGTTTTGGTCTTGGTCGAGATTTATTGACCTCTACCGCATCTATGAGCAGCAGGAATTAGGGTTGCATTGAGTGAGGCAGGGATGAGTTTGTTTTGAACAAAGGTCATTTAATTATGCCTCCAGCCAGGGCCATTTAAAATTACATTATAAATCCCTTTTAGCAATGTAGGATAATCTTACCCTCCCCAATCCATTAGGGGTGGAAATGTGCAACTGACATTGTATTACTGAGTGTCTAGGGGAGCAATTCATCCACTCCTCTGCCCATGCCCTCTTTACCACCCTCTTTCTCGTAAAACAAACTACACTGGACTGTAGACCATCAACACTTTCACTTCAAATTATTGTGATTGGATTAGTTAAAACAATCTCATGGTATCCTTGATTATGTCGCAAGTTGACAGATTGATGAGGCAGGCTGCACAAATCACATTAACACGTTTTCCTTCAAGTGATGATAGGCAACTTTGCTCAGACTTTTCAACAGGGCTTAACTGCCACATTTCAAAGGAGGAACTGTGGGTCGTAGGCACAATTATAACCCAGAGCCCTTCTCACTATGATTCCAAATGAGGCACGCACAAGCATCTCTGTAGTGGTTGGTAAAAGAGAACTTCAAAGAGTCCCGTCTCAGCTGAATTGAATCCCTTTGCGACAGCTGCACTTCGACGCCATACTGGAAAAACAAACAAGCCAATAAACTGGATTTTAGATAAGACTATCAGAGAGACAAAGATCAGTGACACACAGCAGGCCATCTCTCAGGCATCATCTTGGGTTAGAGTATTTGAAAGCCCAATAACACCCATGAATAGACGGGTGATGAGTGGGTGGCATTTATCCTGTGCTTCTCAATGTATTTAATATTGGGAAATGTACTTCATCCACTACCAATGTACAGTAGAGCACTCACATAGGCGATGCATAGCAGCCATTACAGTATGTGCCAGATTGAACACCACATGTCGGGTATCACAGGGGAGAGATGAACTGTGAATTCTGTCCATTTTAAGTACAGGATAATTGGAAGAGTGCATTTTAGGTACATGATAATTGAATGGCCATTGAAGCACTGAACGTGGGGCTAGATTGGGAATCATGTTGATGGTTAACAGTAACACCACTATTCCTGCAATAAATGTCATGGCATCTTTATAATGAGGGCTTGAGTTTGGTCGCTCCTGAACGACAGCATATTTCACAGGGCCGTGTCTCCATCACTAGCCTGGGCCGCTGATCCCAGCATCTGTCTGATTTAGCCAGGGGTCTCCCATCCAAGCACCGACTAGGCCCTGCTTTAGCTTCAGCTGTGGGATGCATGGACCTGAGTGGAATGGTTGTATTCAATGAAAACCTCATCCCACACAGATAAACAATTTAAATGCTAATATTTGTCTTTGACTTGAGGTAATATTAGGAGTTTAAAGGTAAAACTTTCCATTGCTGATAACTGGTGCCTTATCTCCTCTTGCATACTTTTTAATTTAGTCAGTAATTGTGTTTCGACCTAAAGGCCATAAGCATTACTTCTCGCTAATTAGCCTTCATGACACCTCTAAGTGCCGCTATGACCTCTCCATCAGCTAAAGGGCTTGACGTCGACCTCACTGCCTGGACTGACAAGCAACCACTTACCAAAATAAAGGTCTAGCTGTTTTGTTTCTTCCACCTATCCTCAAAGTTATTGGCCCTCTTATTGCAACCAAAATATACTTATTTCATAAAACTGAACACATCTGTGTTTTGCAAGAGGAATCATGTAAGGAAAAGGCTATACCAGCTCAAACAAACATCAGTAGATCAATGGGCCTATTTAAAGCACACTTTCAAGATAGATCTAAGGAGAATTAAAGCTTTAATTAATCAGAACCTAGCATTGTGATTTTCTTCCTCTATGATTTAATATCTGCAGTAGGAGAAGGGGGCAGAAAGTCACACTCGCTAATTAATCATTCATACATTAAAACTTGGAGACGAACTGCAGCGCAGCTTTAAATGATTTCATAATACATTGATATTAATTTCATAATTATGTTAATTTCGTACTCGTCTCCAGTCTCTCTCTCGCCCTTTGTCCTTTTAAGTAAAATATATCCTAGTGTTCTAAAAGCTGTCACACTGTGACGCGTATCTAAATATGCACCCATTGTTCAGTTGCCTATAGGGTTATGTTATCACATAGCCAGGGCATGTTCGTATCCAAGCCCAGAGGACATCCCTAATGTGATTGTAGTCCTCTGCAATCGAGCACAAATCACATCCCTAGCCCCAGGCTCTCTCTATGCTTAAGGAGTAAGAACCTGGGCTTGATGACGTCATAGTGGACTCTCCCTCCAGTGCTTTCCTTGTGTGTAAATCCATATTCTGATAAACAACGTCAATGTATGATGCGATGCTCTTCGATCCTTTTATTGCTCTCATCTTTCACAGTATGCATCTTACTGACACTTGCCACAAGCCTTGTTTTAATGGGGAATTGCACAGGGAAGCAGTGAGGTTTGTGATCTAGACCCTTTGTGGGGTTAAGCAGGAAGCTCAAGCTAATGGTGTGCTTGGGGCCTCATTCTAAGTAGAGCTGAGGACGTAATTCTGTCAGGCTGCGTGCTATTAAACCAGTTAAATGATAGGACAGATAAAAGATTTCCGCCTAACTAGACATAACCAAACATAATTATTTTTTTATGATTTCTTTCGTATTCCACAAGTGGGACAATAGCTAGGTCTTGAAATGACTGAAAGGCTTTCTAAATACAGTACAAATCAAAAGCTTGGACACACCTAATCATTCAAGGGTTTTTCTTTATTTTCTACTATTTTTGCTAATAATAGTGAAGATATCAAAACTATGAAAAAACACATATGGAATCATGTAGTAACCCACAAAGTGTTAACAAATCAAATCAAAATATATTTTATATTTGAAATTCTTCAAAGTAGCCATGCTTTGCCTTGATGACAGCTTTGCACACTCTTGGCATTCTCAACCAGCTTCACATGGAATGCTTTTCCAACAGTTCCCACATATGCTGAGCACTTGTTGAATCCTTTCCTTCACTGCGGTCAAACTCATCCCAAACCATCTCAATTCGGTTGAGGTTGGGTGATTATGGAGGCCAAGTCATCTGATGCAGCATTCCATCACTCTCTATGGTCAAATAGCCCTTACACAGCCTGGAGGTGTGTTTTGGGTCATTGTCTTGTTGAGAAACAAATGATAGTCCCACTAAGTGCAAACCAGATGGGATGGCGTATTACTGCAGAATGCTGTGGGAGCCAAGTGTACCTTGAATTCTAAATAAATCACAGATTGTGTCACCAGCAAAGCACCCCCACACCTCCTCCTCCATGCTTCACGGTGGGAACCACACATGCAGAGATCATCCATTCACCTACTCTGTGTCTCACAAAGACACGACGGTTGGAACCAAAAATCTCACATTTGGACTCATCAGATCAAAGGACAGATTTCCACCAGTCTAATGTTCATTGCTCATGTTTCTTGGCCCAAGCAAGTCACGTTTTCTTATTGGTGTCCTTTAGTAGTGGTTTCTTTGCAGCAATTCAACCCTGAAGGCCTGATTTACACAGTCTCCTCTGACCAGTTGATGTTGAGATGTGTCTGTTCCTTAAACTCTGTGAAGCATTTATTTGGGCTGCAATTTCTGTGGCTGGTAACTCCTCTAATGAACTTATCCTCTGCAAAGGAGGTAACTCTGGGTCTTCCTTTCCTGTGGCGGTCCTCATGAGAGCCAGTTTCATCATAGCACTTGATGGTTTTTGCAACTGCACTTGAAGAAACTTTCAAAGATCTTGACATTTTCGTATTGACTCACCATGTCTTAATGTAATGATGGACTGTCGTTTGTCTTTGTTATTTGAGCTGTTCTTGCCATAATATGGACTTGGTATTTTACCAAGTAGGACTATCTTCTGTATTCCACCCCTACCTTGTTACAGCACAACTGATTGGCTCAAACACATTAAGAAGGAAAGAAATTCCACAAATTAACTTTTAACAAGGCATAACTGTTAATTGAAATTCATTCCAGGTGACTACCTCATGAAGCTGGTTGAGAGAATGCCAAGAGTGTGCAAAGCTGTCATCAAGGCAAAGGGTGGCTACTTTGAAGAATGTAAAATCAACAATTTTTTGGTTACTACATGTATTATGTCATAGTGTTGATGTCTTCACTATTATTCTACAATGTAGAAAATAGTAAAAAATAAAGAAAAACACTTAAATGAGTAGGTGTGTCCAAACTTTTGACAAGTACTGTATAGTAACAATGAAATTATAAAACACTTACTATAAGATTTCAGATTTCTTACAACTGTAAATAAATACATAGTGACAGTACAATTAACCAATATTGGCACTATTTGAGGGGCACAGAGACACCATTCAAATGTGTGCAGACTCATTACAACTTCAGCTTTAAGGACTAAGTGATTTCTTTCGTCTATGATCAAGAGAAAGTGGTATTGTTTCAATGAAATCATTTAGTATTTTTTCATGTTGAGAGCTCTTAACCCGGTTGAGAATATCACAGTGAGATGAAACCACAATGGCTGGCTCCGCTAGACTGTTACCGTTCATATGCCGTCTCACAGGCTGGCCTCACTCGGTCTTTACTAGTTTTCACAGTCATAAACCCGCAGATTTTTTTTTTTTTTTTTTTATCTTCTTAAAATGTGATTTTAAACCTAACCTTAACCACACTGCCTACCCCAAACCTTAAATTAAGACCAAAAAGCAACAAAAATCATGAATTCTTTCAACACGTCACTCCCTACGCAAATGTAGGCTGTGAAACCTGATCCTTTCCATACAGCTCCAGTAGGAGAGTGAAAGGGGAGAGCAGACAGATGAGGCTTTCTGGCATTATAAGGCACAGGACCCTACAGCATTCACGGTGCGCTTTCGTACACACAAATGTCAGTCAGAACCGGTCCAGAAGCGCTCAAAATCTAAGAGGTTAATTAACAGAATGGTTGCCATTAGTGTTGTAGGTGATATTATTTGGTCTGTCTCTTTATAAAAAAGCTTTAAGAAGTGGTTTTGAATGTTTCCCTGCATTATTTTCTATTTAATTTCACTGCAGGCACAATATGCTCGCTATAATCCATGTAGACACCAAGTTTAATCACAGGCATAAAATAAAGCTAATAACAATGTTTCCTCCCCAGATAGCAAAGCACGCTTAGCACCAATCATTAAAGCACTGATTACCAAATCCTCTTCATCTAGAGAAATGGCCTACGGAAATTAGAGTAATATTATCCATGTGGTATTTCTTTCTCCCCATTGTTTACTGGAGCCCTCTTTCTTTCCCAAGTTGTGGAGAAACCACTGTAACAAAAGTGATAAAAGCCCATCGGTGGGACTTTGATCTTGTCTTCTTGAATATTCCCTGTGTGCCGACTCCAAAGATAGAACTACTTTTAACCATTAACGTGTTAGCATCAAGTGCACCCTTCACAGATCTCTGTAAAGAGAAGGGTGCTGAATGACGACATCAGGAGCAGCTACATTTATCAGATTTTCAGGAGAGATTCAGGCTCGTCGGGTATAGTAGGTGTGGTTTAAGAAGAGTTTAATTAAACATCTGGTGGGAAATGAAAATATTCCCGTTTGTCACCTTTCCTTGGCCTGCGTCATAGGCTACAACCAATCTATATCCTTGCTACAACACACCATGTTGGTTTCTAGTTCACATTTTTAAGGAGTCTGCACATCTGTGGTTTGCTATTACAAATGTTTGAGACATCAAGTAAAATTTAAGTAAAAAGTACTGATATGACATTGGAAATTACAAAATTACCACATAAAGCTGTATGATTACGATTTATTTCCGTTGAAAATATACCCATAAATTTATCATATGAAAACATTTATACAACCTTTAACATTATATTACACATGTTGACACACATCCCTGCATTTACAAAGAGTTGCCCTTAATACATCCTTTAATATATATATATTATTTTTTACAGTTTAAACATTTAAACAAAAACGCCACAACTTTCCAATGTCATCAATTAAATACCCAGAAACCCCCTTTAGCCCATGGGAGGCCTCAGGACATGCCAGCTTGAAGCATTGGGATAAAGAAATTAAGAGGGGATACAATACAACCCATAACTCAACGGGGCTGAGATTTGTCCTGTTCCAAGGGGGACATTGGTCAGTAAATCTTTACTATTGTGTCTAGTCTAGTCACTGACCATTTTTTATGTTACATCAGGAGAATTTGCTGACAGGAAAATCTGCCATTGATTTATAAGGTAATAAAAGGGGATTTAACATACAAATTTTATCACCTGTGGTCTTTTTCCAAGCAATAACCAACATTTTCAGCTGCTACTATTTCTTCAGCAAGAAGTTGTCTTGTGTTTTTCTAGTGATTTGAGCTCCCACTTAAAGTTGTAAATATCGTGTGTATAAATGTTCCTTGAGTTGAAGGTTGATTTGCTAAAATCCCTCTATACCTATCTTGAGGTGGTACAAAGGGAAACAATGACCTAGTTGAAAATATATGCAACAGGTCTCTTGGATAATGTTTGGAGGGATTTGCATGTGCATACAAACATACGTTATTTTACTGAACAGTGACAATACTGTTGTTACAATGAATTAACAAATACAAAGGCAGGTCAAACAACTTTGGACCCTATTATTCTTGATGATTACCCTGTCACACAACAAAGGCAGTACAAATACGCGCACACTCACACCTGCAGCTCAGATGGGTATTAGACACAATTTACTAGCAATGATAGCTATGATAGCTCCACTGTCATCTCAACTTCTCCCGTTATTCCAAGAGACTTCCTTTCTCACCTTGGTGTCACGCGAGTCTACAACATCATTAGTCATTACATCACCAACTAGCGAATGCCCAGCGGTGTATCACTGCATCACTGTCAAATTGATATGTGGATTATATAGTATTATATCCAGTGTATTGTATGATTACATCATTTTATATAAACACGTCCACAGTATCATTGATAACTTTTATATCAACATGTCCACTGAATCACTAGATCATCTTCATATCAACACCACTACATCGGTACATCACAACCATTTTCACGACTCCACTGTATCAAATAAATATTTGCAAATGAGATGCACTGTATTTTGTTTGTTACTATCATATGAGTTGGTCCGTTTGTTAAATTAAATCATTTTCATGTTGACTCGTCTGGGCCCGCTTGTCTCAGTTGCCTCCGCTGCTGTCCCGTTCGATTTGCGGGGAACGTACTCCATGTCAAAGTTGCTCTTGTGCCTTCCCTTCCCACGACTCCATGCAAACAGGAGGAGGAAACAGAATATGACCACGCCCAGGAAGGACAGGCAGCCCATTGCTGTGGAGATGATGATGGTCTTCAGGTCTATGGGGTTTGTCATATTGTACAGGACGGTCCCGTTGGCCCAGGTCCCGTTGGAGTCCGCCAGGAGTCCAATCTTGTTGGCGTAGAGCGATGTGTCGCTGATACCCAGGCTCTTCACCGCCAGCGAGGCCGACAGGCTGGCGTTGCCCGCCGCATTGCTGGCCACACACAGGTACACGCCGCTATCGTGCAGCTCTGCAGCCTTGATCTCCAGGGTGCCGTCGGTATGGACCGTCACTCTACCGGTGCTTTTCACTGTGACATACTGTCTGTGTGGCGTCACCCAGGCCATGGAGGGCCGAGGAGCCCCGTCTGCAATGCAGTTGAGCCGAACAGGCTTCCCCTCATCTGCCAGCAGCAGCTGGGTGGTGTTGGGCCCAATCCGGGGCTTGGTGCAGATCACATACCGTGTCACCAGCGGCTCCTTGAGGTCCAGCAGGGGTTTCCCACGGAGGCGCTCAGGGGCACTGCACTCGGGCTGTGGGTCAGGGAGCTGCAGAAAGGGTGGCTTCCGGCCACTCAGCAGCCATAGGAGCCGGCAGTCGCACACCAGTGGGTTCCCCCCCATGAGCAGCGTCTGCAGGCTGTCAGGGGACTTGAACACAGCTCGCTCCACTGAGTCCAGCTGGTTGTGGGACACGTCCAACATATGTAGTGCTGGGAGGCCCAGGAAGGCCAGGGGTTCAATGTAAACCAGTTGAGCTCCTCGCAGGTGCAACTCCTGCAGTCGCGGAAGCTGGTCTAGCACCCCTTGCTGGATGTGCTGGATGTGGCAGAAGGACAGGTTGAGGTGCGTGAGGTAGGGCAGGTTGCGTAGAGCATGGCCGGGGAAGGACGACAAGTTGGTATTGGTGACAGAGAGTGTAGTGAGGTTGAGGCTATGTAGTGACAGAGCGGGTAAGACTTCCAACCAGGGCCAGTAGTCGATCTCCAGGTGGCGAAGACGGGGAAGTCTCTTGAAGGAATAGGGCTTCAGGGTGCCGATGCCCAAGTGGCGCAGGCGGAGCTCCACCAGGCTGTGCAGGTGCCCCAGGGCATCGGTGGGCACCACAGTCAGGTTGCAGCGCTCCAGGGTGAGGCTCTGTAGGCCTAGCAGGCCCGTGAAGGCCCTCTGGGAGATGAACACCAGCTCATTGTCGCCTACCTCCAGGGACACCAGCCTCCGAAGGTCCTGGAAGCCATGGTCCAGCAGCACCACCAGCCTGTTGTGGCTGAGGTCCAGACTTGTGAGGTTGGCCAGGCCGGAGAGCACGCCGGCAGGGACCAGCTGGAGGAGGTTGCTGTGGAAGTTCAGCGAGCGCAGGGAGAGCTGAAATTTGAAGGAGCCCGGTTCGACCACGCCAATCAGGTTATCGCTGAGGTCTAGATCCTCCAGTTGTAGGAAGGAGGAGAAGTTGTCTGGGGTGATGCTCCGCAGCTTGTTCTTGCTCAGGTCCAGAAGCCGGGTCTCGATGGGGATGCCCTCAGGGATGGTAGGCAGGCGCTTGCGATGGCAGCTGACTGACTTGGTCTGGGCGGAGCAATCGCAGCGGGCGGGGCAGCCCATGGCGCAGCTAGCCAGCAGTAGCAGCAGAGCCCCACCCAGAAAAGGGTGGCAGTGGTACAGGGCGAAGCGCCGCATAACTTTTACCCACGCTGCCCTCTGTTACGACACAGCTTCGTATCCTTGCAGACCACCATCACTGTATAGCTCTGCAACACAAAAACACACACAGGGAGGAGTGCATTAGAATACCTACCATGAATTATCCTGCAAAATAGCACTGTTTGTTATACAAAGCTTTACTGCCAACAAAGCTTTGCCCTGATGCTATTTTTCCCCCACCATGCATCACTCTGTTGTCCATTTCTTGCTCTCTCTCCGTCCTTTCTCACCCTTTCTTTCCTATTACACTATCAACACTTTTCTTCTTTTATCAGCAGTATTTTCTTCCGTCAAAAGGAAGTATACTGAAATTTAAATCTAATCAAACTTAATTTAAAGTGAATTAAAACACCAATACACTTTACGGAAAATGGGCAATAACATTGAGCTGCAACAGAGTGGGACAGCTTATGCAAAATACAAATACTAATCAATGTGTAAGCAAAAGGTTGAAGGGTATCTAGTGTGTTAAAAAACAAGGAGCAAGTTGTTCTAAGGCTTGTGGCCAAGACTGACCCTGGTCACATCATAAAGACTAGGCAGAAACCCTATTGGACGCAAGGAGGTGGGAGACGGGAGTTGACCCAGGGGCAATTCTGTTCCCCCAGGAGCCGCACTTTAAATGGAGAAGGATGGGAAAACCCCTCCTATAGACAACAGGTTGTTGGCATAGCAGATGGTCTGAGATGTTTACCTGAATGCATCTGTTTTGTATTCTGTTAACCTTGCCTATTATGGATCATACTCTGACTATTCTGTCCTGTTACACATTTTTTTTAAGAATAAAACATAGGCTACAGTAAGGGAAAAAACTATTTAATCCCCTGCTGATTTTGTACGTTTGACCACTGACAAAGAAATGATCAGTCTATAATTTTAATGGTAGGTTTATTGAACAGTGAGAGACAGAATTAAAAAAACACATGTCAAAAATCTTATAAATTGATTTGCATTTTAATGAGGGAAATAAGTATTTGACCCCTCTGCAAAACATGACTTAGTACTTGGTGGCAAAACCCTTGTTGGCAATCACAGAGGTCAGATGTTTCTTGTAGTTGGCCACCAGGTTTGCAGGGGATTCAATTCTTTTTTCACTCACTGTATATAGCAAAACACTGTAACGCAGTTTAGGATTGGTAGCAGCACACATTGTCAAATCATTGTAAACAAGCACAAAACACTGCAGAGGTGAGCAGTTGGTAAGCATAAATACAGATATATGTGTATATGCTGCTGCTGAGGTGAGTAACAATTACTAAATAGATGGGCCGAATACATACACACACACACAAACACACACAGCACTCACCCCGACTCTGAACAGCTGCACTCTGGTGTCTTCCCTCCCATCCTTCTCCCTTTTCCACCCTATATATCTGCTGCTGCTTCTCTACTGTTCTCTCATCTTCTGGTCCTAATTTTTCACACCCCTTCCTCACTCCTTTTTTCTCTTTCTCTCTCTCGTCGTCATTGCCTGGGAGAAGCCCCATACTCTCCATTTTCCATTCCCCGCAGGCTGTGTTATATCGATCGTGACACAGATCAGATGCCAGGAATGTATCCTTTTAACAAAGAGCAGGCCATTGCCATAGCAACCACAAACCCTCCCTCCCATCCGCTCTTTGTGGTCTGCCAATCAAATTAATGAAAAAGAATAAAGGAAAAAACATGATTTGAATATATTTGAAATAGTTGCTTCATTAACTTGCAAGCATCAAGTTTACAGTCTCTCAACTGTCAGCCTGCCTGGCTATTTGTCGAGCTGTCTGATTGCCTATCCCTCTGCTGGTCTCTGGGTATCTATCTACCTTCAATCTGTCTGGGTCTTCTTATTGGTCTGCCTTTACCTATCGGGTACTTGTCTGTCTGTCTCTCTTCAGACTGTGTCTGTGTGCCAATTAGTATTTCCGACAATCTGTCAGTGAGTCTAAGTCTGTCTCTGGATCTGTCCATCTACCTGTCTCTATCAGTCTATCAAGTTACCGGTCTATACGTCTCACTGCTGGTGTATCTATTGGTCTGTACAGAATGTCTTGTCAATTAGTCAGTCTTCTAACAGGATGCCAGTGTGCTTGGTCTGGTCTGGCACATCCTGACTCCCTTGGAGCTGTGCCATACTTTTAGAGCCCTTTGGACCACCAGACTTGTTCGACAGTGGAAAACATACCTGAGAAGGCTGGGTAAGAAGAGAAGGGTAAGGAGTCATTCAGTAGGGCAGACCCACAGAGTATAGAGCTTTTTGGGATTATGTTGAGAATTGGATTAGAGACGCAGTGAAACTGTAGAAAATCTGACAGGCAAATGAGAGCCTAGGGGAGACGCATGAGTCACGGTGGGAGAGAGAGAGAGAGAGAGAGAGAGAGAGAGAAATGCAGACAAAGATAACAGGAAATATGTTTTAAAAAATGGAGGCAGAGCTAAGCCTGTGGTAGATTGGATGAAAGCTTAATTTGCTTGCTGAGTTCATTGGAGTTTTATAATGTGATTCATTCCAGCAACACAAGTGTAAAGAATTTAATAAGAACCTGCAGATACTTCTAGACTCTGAATTATATATATATACAGTGGGGCAAAAAAGTATTTAGTCAGCCACCAATTCTCCCACTTAAAAAGATGAGAGGCCTGTAATTTTCATCATAGGTACACTTCAACTATGACAGACAAAATGAGAAAAGAAATTCCAGAAAATCACATTGTAGGATTTTTAATGAATTTATTTGCAAATTATGGTGGAAAATAAGTATTTGGTCACCTACAAACAAGCAAGATTTCTGGCTCTCACAGACCTGTAACTTCTTATTTAAGAGGCTCCTCTGTCCTCCACTCGTTACCTGTATTAATGGCACCTGTTTGAACTTGTTATCAGTATAAAAGACACCTGTCCACAACCTCAAACAGTCACACTCCAAACTCCACTATGGCCAAGACCAAAGAGCTGTCAAAGGACACCAGAAACAAAATTGTAGACCTGCACCAGGCTGGGAAGACTGAATCTGCAATAGGTAAGCAGCTTGGTTTGAATAAATCAACTGTGGGAGCAATTATTAGGAAATGGAAGACATACAAGACCACTGATAATCTCCCTCTATCTGGGGCTCCACGCAAGATGGAGCCCCAGATGGGGTCAAAATGATCACAAGAACGGTGAGCAAAAATCCCAGAACCACACAGGGGGACCTAGTGAATGACCTGCAGAGAGCTGGGACCAAAGTAACAAAGCCTATCATCAGCAAGGTCATTGAAGATGAAACGTGGCTGGGTCTTTCAGCATGACAATGATCCCAAACACGAAAGAGTGGCTTCGTAAGAAGCATTTCAAGGTCCTGGAGTGGCCTAGCCAGTCTCCAGATCTCAACCCCATAGAAAATCTTTGGAGGGAGTTGAAAGTCTGTGTTGCCCAGCAACAGCCCCAAAACATCACTGCTCTAGAGGAGATCTGCATGGAGGAATGGGCCAAAATACCAGGAACAGTATGTGAAAACTTTGTGAAGACTTACAGAAAACGTTTGACCTCTGACATTGCCAACAAAGGGTATATAACAAAGTATTGAGAAACTTTTGTTATTGACCAAATACTTATTTTCCACCATAATTTGCAAATAAATTCATTAAAAATCCTACAATGTGATTTTTTTCCCCCTCATTTTGGCTGTCATAGTTGAAGTGTACCTATGATGAAATTTACAGGCCTCATCTTTTTAAGTGGGAGAACTTGCACAATTGGTGGCTGACTAAATACTTTTTTGCCCCACTGTATATACACACACAAAAGTATGTGGACACCCCTTCAAATTGAGGGATTTGGCTATCATAGCCAAACCCATTGCTGACAGGTGTATAACATCGAGCACACAGTCATGCAATCTCTATAGACAAACATTGGCAGTAGAATGGCCTTACTGAAGAGCTCAGTGACTTTCAACGTGGCACTCATAGGATGCCACCTTTCCAACAAGTCAGTTCATCAAATTTCTGCCCTGCTAGAGCTGCCCCGGTCAACTGTAAGTGCTGTTATTGTGAAGTTGAAACATCTAGGAGAAACAACGGCTCAACCGCGAAGTAGTAGGCCACACAAGCTAACAGAACGGCACCGCCGAGTGTTGAAGTACGTAAAAATCATCTGTCCTCGGTTGCAAAATTCACTAACGACTTCCAAACTGACTCTGAAAGCAACGTCAGCACAATAACTGTTCATCGTGAGATTCATGAAATGGGTTTCCATGGCTGAGCAGATTACCATGCGCAATGCCAAGCATCGGCTGGAGTGTAACGCTTGCCACCATTGGACTCTGTAGCAGTGGAAACACCTTCCCTAGAGTGATGAATCACGCTTTTTCATGGTTCGGGCTAGGCCCCCTAGTTCCAGTGAAGGGAAATCTTAATGCTACATCATACAATGACATTCTAGTCTATTCTGTGCTTCCAATTTTGAATTAACAGTTTGGGGAAGGCCTTTTCCTGTTTCAGTATGACAATGCCCCAGTGCACAAAGCGAGGTCCATGCAGAAATGGTTTGTCGAGATTGGTGTGGACAAGCTGGACCTCAAGATCAACAACACCAACCACCATATCAAAAACCTCAAATAATAAGTCCCAAACATTCTGACTCACCTGTCAGACACCGGTCAACTCAACTCCCCTTACCTGGGTTTCGCTACACAGCAGCTCTCTGTGCACCAAGATGTCTTATTCCTCTGATAGAGTACCAATGTTATTGATACTCTAATGAATGATTTTTTACTGGATGGCCTGCACAGATCCCTGACCTCAACCCCATTGAACACCTTTGGGATGAATTGGAACGCTGACTGCGAGCCAGACCTAATCGCCATACATCAATGTCCGACCTCATTAATGCTCGTGGCTGAATGGAAGCAAGTTCCCACCGCAATGTTCCAACATCTAGTTGAAAGCCTTCCCAGAAGAGTAGTGGCTGTTATAGCAGCAAATTGGCTATCTTCAAATAATAGATAATAAACATATCAAAAATGTAAAATTAAACTACCGGTCAAAAGTTTTAGAACACCTAGTCATTCAAGGTTTTTTCTTTTATATTTACTATTTTCTACATTGTATACTAATAGTGAAGACATCAAAACTATGAAATAAATAACACATATGGAATCATGTATTCATCATGTATGTATAACAAATAATCACTATTATTTGTTTCAATGTTCATACAAGCAGTATACGACATACTCTCAGAACTTCATCTCCATTTTCTGTAGTCAACAATCCATATTCACTCAATTCCAGATCAGTTACATGACCAGCCAATTAGTGTTGTTTTTTTTCCTGACACAAGTGCACAATGCATGATAGCACAGGGAGACCCAATTAGTTCATTAGAATGAATGTTCACCAGCCATGCTTAATTATTGATTTAGAAGTAATTATTTTGGAGATTATTATTCATTTTATTGATGTGCCTGGGACTTGCTGGAGGGTATTTATTAGACCCATGTTCTGCCTTGCGTGATGTAGCTACAGTTCTGGCCTCAAAGATATGCAGCAATGTGGTATCATCATACACAGTGGGGCGACTTCCTGCTTACAATAGCACAATTTAAATCTGATAAGACTGACACGGTTAGCTCTTCCCATTTGGGACATGCCTCAAGAGAGGGTGCAAATCTGGAAAAGCCAATAGCAACCATCTTGGCAGATTTGAAGTTTGTTCTTGTTGCTCATCCCATTCAGTGGTGGAAAAAGTACCCAATTGTCATACTTGAGTAAAAGTAAAGATACCTTAATAGAAAATGACTCAAGTAAAAGTGAAAGTCACCCAGTAAAATACTAAGTAAAAGGTTAAGTCACCCAGTAAAATCCAACTTGAGTAAAAGTCTAAAAGTACTTGGCATTAAATATACTTACATATAAAAAGTTAAAGTAAAAGTATAAATCATTTCAAATTCCTTATATTAAGCAAACTAGACGGCACCATTTTCTTGTTTTTGTTTAATTTACAGGGACACGCTCCAACACTCAGACATAATTTTCAAACAAAGCATGTGTTTAGTGAGTCCGCCAGTAGGGATGACCAGGATGTTCTCTTGATAAGTATGTGAATTAGACCATTTTCCGGTCCTGCTAAGCATTCCAAATGTAACGAGTACTTTTGGGTTTCAGGGCAAATGTATGGAGTAAAAAGTACATAATTTTCTTTAGGAATGTAGTGAAATAAAAATATATATAGTTAGGTAAAGATACCCCCCAAAAAACTACTTAATTAGTAGTTTCAAGTATTTTTACTTAATTACTTTACGCCACTGATCCCATGAATGATGTCATATCGCTAAGTCTATCTTTGACTCAGTAAAACGGAGCTCCAATATATAGCTCTAGTCTCAACAATAGCTATGAACAGCTTTCCTATTTGGTTACCCCTGGCTTTAGCTATAATATTTTTAAATAAAATATATTTGCCGTAAACAATTATTGTGGCCATGTACTGCAGAGCACACAATATTTATACAACAGTACTGTCTCTTAATGTTAAGTTAAGCCCAATGGTTCCATTTAGTTAATTTCCTACTATAATAGTGGCATGTATAATGAGATTATTGCACATGAGTGAGTTCACATGTATGCATTTTAGCGCAGCGACGTGAGCACAACCCATAACATGTTCTGCATGATAACACACATTTGCCTGGCTGACTTGGAGTGAGACATCATTGGGCTAGACATAATAATTGCTCGACATAATATTTTGTATTCACCTACTGTAGAATAGATTAAACAGATGTGTGTGCAGAATAACTGCACATGTTTACTTACCAATTACTGAGTACTTAGGTCGTTTAACTGTTTAGAAGACTGGAACTTATTGTCCATGCATTATACACGGAGTATACAAAACATTTCCATGTGATAGACTAACCAGGTGAATGCAGGTGAAAGCTATGATCGCTTATTGATGTCACTTGGTAAATCCACTTCAATCAGTGTAGATGAGGGGAGGAGACAGGTTAAAGAAGGATTTTTAAGCCTTGAGCCAATTGCCGTCTGGGCCTCGCAAGGCTGCAGGCCCAGACGGCATTCCCAGCCGCGTCCTCAGAGCATGCGCAGACCAGCTGGCTGGTGTGTTTACGGACATATTCAATCAATCCTTATCCCAGTCTGCTGTTCCCACATGCTTCAAGAGGGAAACCATTGTTACTGTTCCCAAGAAAGCTAAGGTAACTGAGCTAAACGACTACCGCCCCGTAGCACTCACTTCTGTCATCATGAAGTGCTTTGAGAGACTAGTCAAGGACCATATCACCTCCACCCTACCAGACACCCTAGACCCACTCCAATTTGCTTACCGCCCCAATAGGTCCACAGACGACGCAATCGCAACCACACTGCCCTAACCCATCTGGACAAGAGGAATACCTATGTGAGAATGCTGTTCATCGACTACAGCTCAGCATTTAACACCATAGTACCCAACAAACTCGTCATCAAGCTCGAGACCCTGAGTCTCGACCCCGCCCTGTGCAACTGGGCCCTGGACTTCCTGACGCCCCCAGGTGGTGAGGGTAGGTAACAACATCTCCACCCCGCTGATCCTCAACACTGGGGCCCCACAAGGGTGCGTTCTGAGCCCTCTCCTGTACTCCCTGTTCACCCATGACTGCGTGGCCATGCACGCCTCCAACTCAATCATCAAGTTTGCGCACGACACTACAGTGGTAGGCTTGATTACCAACAACAACGAGACGGCCTACAGGGAGGAGGTGAGGGCCCTCGGAGTGTGGTGTCAGGAAAATAACCTCACACTCCGTCAACAAAACAAAAGAGATGATTGTGGACTTCAGGAAACAGCAGAGGGAGCACCCCCCTATCCACATCGACGGGACAGTAGTGGAGAAGGTGGAACGTTTCAAGTTCCTCGGTGTACACATCACGGACAAACTGAATTGGTCCACCCACACAGACAGCGTTGTGAAGAAGGCGCAGCAGCGCCTCTTCAACCTCAGGAGGCTGAGGAAATTCGGCTTGTCACCAAAACCACTCACAAACTTCTACAGATGCACAATCGAGAGCATCTTGTCGGGCTGTATCACCGCCTGGTACGGCAACTGCTCCGCCCACAACCGTAAGGCTCTCCAGAGGGTAGTGAGGTCTGCACAACGCATCACCCGGGGGCAAACTACCTGCCCTCCAGGACACCTACACCACCCGATGTCACAGGAAGGCCATAAAGATCATCAAGGACAACAACCACCCAAGCCACTGCCTGTTCACCCCGCTATCATCCAGAAGGCGAGGTCAGTACAGGTGCATCAAAGCAGGGACCGAGAGACTGAAAAACAGCTTCTATCTCAAGGCCATCAGACTGTTAAACAGCCACCACTAACATTTAGCGGCCGCTGCCAACATACTGACTCAACTCCAGCCACTTTAATAATGGGAATTGATGGAAATTATGTAAAAATGTACCACTAGCCACTTTAAACAATGCCACTTAATATAATGTTTACATACCCTACATTACTCATCTCATATGTATATACTGTACTCTATACCATCTACTGCATCTTGCCTATGCCGTCATCACTCATTCATATATCTTTATGTACATATTCTTTATCCCTTTACACTTGTGTGTATAAGGTAGTAGTTGTGGAATTGTTAGGTTAGATTACTTGTTGGTTATTACTGCATTGTTGGAACTAGAAGCACTCGCATTAACATCTGCTAACCATGTGTATGACAAATAAAATTTGATTTGATACATGGATTGTGTATATGTACAATGTACATTTATACAGGTCTATATATATACCAACTGTATGTGTGTATATATATATATATACACTGCTCAAAGAAATAAAGAGAACACTAAAATAACACATCCTAGATCTGAATGAATGAAATATTCTTATTAAATACTTTTTTCTTTACATAGTTGAATGTGCTGACAACAAAATCACACAAAAATGATCAATGGAAATCAAATTTATCAACCCATGGAGGTCTGGATTTGGAGTCACACTCAAAATTAAAGTGGAAAACCACACTACAGGCTGATCCAACTTTGATGTAATGTCCTTAAAACAAGTCAAAATGAGGCTCAGTAGTGTGTGTGGCCTCCACGTGCCTGTATGACCTCCCTACAACGCCTGGGCATGCTCCTGATGAGGTGGCGGATGGTATCCTGAGGGATCTCCTCCCAGACCTGGACTAAAGCATCCGCCAACTCCTGGACAGTCTGTGGTGCAACGTGGCGTTGGTGGATGGAGCGAGACATGATGTCCCAGATGTGCTCAATTTGGATTCAGGTCTGGGGAACGGGCGGGCCAATCCATAGCATCAAAGCCTTCCTCTTGCAGGAACTGCTGACACACTCCAGCCACATGAGGTCTAGTATTGTCTTGCATTAGGAAGAACCCAGGGCCAACCGCACCAGCATATGGTCTCACAAGGGGTCTGAGGATCTCATCTCGGTACCTAATGGCAGTCAGGCTACCTCTGGCGAGCACATGGAGGGCTGTGCGGCCCCCCAAAGAAATGCCACTCCACACCATGACTGACCCACCGCCAAACCGGTCATGCTGGATGATGTTGCAGGCAGCAGAACGTTCTCCACGGCGTCTCCAGACTCTGTCACGTCTGTCACATTTTTTTTATTTCACCTTTATTTAACCAGGT